>NC_058368.1:15578500-16791500 GCF_018350175.1 Felis catus | reverse complement strand
GGTCTACCACCCAAGTGTGAAATGACCCATCAGAGTTTCCGTTTCTTCATCTTTAAAATGAAGATGACGAGTTACATCATCCTAATAGGTTAGTGTTCATCTAGAATCATGCCTGGCATAGGGAAGGTGCTGTGTAGGCATTAATTCTCTATGCATTGGTAGAAATGTAGTTAATACCTATGATAGGTTAATGATGGAGGGTTTTTCGTGATCCAGGGCAATTAAATGAACATGAAATTCAACATTAGCCCACATCCTTCATGTTCATGGTCCTAAACCTCACCAAAGTCTCCTTCAGTATATGTGGTCTTCCTCTTGTTGCTGGAATGTTCATTATGGTAGTGGACACCACGGAGGCTGGCCAAAGCCCATGGTGGATCTGTAACATCAGCCATGAGCTTTTCTGGTCCCTCCTAATATCTCTCAGAACCAAACTGAAGAGGAGAAGCCAGATAGGCTTCTTTTTTTTTTTTTTCCTCCAGGGGTGTAAAGTCTGCTATGAGTGATGCCAGGCTCTGTCTTACTATGTAGACTTTTGGAGATTGTGGTCAGTGTGCAAGACCACCAGTGACATAGTTGGTGTTTCTGTGTTGTCTACCAGTGGCTTCTTGGGGTCATATGTATAAAGTGCTTGGGGAATGCAAATGGCAATGTCTAGGAAGTGAGAATTTGGTGGTTCTTAGGGCACTGGGAATTGATTGGCATTAGAAGGCAGGTTAGAAGGTAGAGCTGTGCTGAGGCAAAAGGAAAAGTTGTGGCCCATCTATAGGCTTATCAAAATATTCTCCCATATTTTAAACCAAGTGGAAAAGAGCTAATAAATGTTCTACAATAAAATATAATTACAGGGGCACCTGGGTGGCGCAGTCGGTTAAGCATCCGACTTCAGCCAGGTCACGATCTCGCAGTCCGTGAGTTCTAGCCCCGCGTCAGGCTCTGGGCTGATGGCTCAGAGCCTGGAGCCTGTTTCCGATTCTGTGTCTCCCTCTCTCTCTGCCCCTCCCCCATTCATGCTCTGTCTCTCTCTGTCCCAAAAATAAATAAACGTTGAAAAAAATATATATAATTACAGTAAAACCTTGGATTATAAGTAACTTGTTCTGTGAGTGTTCTGCAAGATGAGCAAACATTTCTAATAAATTTTAACCTGATAAAAGAGCGATGTCTTGCAATATGAGTAGTATGTGCCCAGCGAACGTCACATGATCACAACTGAGCCAAAGGTTCTTGAAATTTGCTTTGATATACGTGCTTTGGATTCTAAGCATGTTTCCCAAATTATGCTCACAAACCAAGGTTTTACTGTGTGTGTATAGGTATGTGTATGTGTGTATATATATGTATATATATATTAATGCTATGTGTTGCTCGATCTGTTTGCATGCCTTTCTCAACACTCATAAACTCACCCAGCTGGTGACCGGCTGACTGAGAACTTCAAGCCAGTTGGGAATGAATGTTCCTGTTGCAGGGTCTTAAAATAAGGAAACGATAATGGACTATTTTAAGTTACAATTTTGATATTTTGTTTTCCATGGATTTTTATCAATTTTGTTTTTCTAAAATATTGTGTGAAATATTCTTTATCTTAATTACTGAGTTTTTTGGAGTCCCCTTAAATATCATCACCTAGGCAAGTACGTGATTTGTCTCACACCAATTCAGGGTCTGGTGGAGGTGGAAAGTCCAGGAAAGTAGTCTACACGGCCCAAGACTTGCATGAACTGAGGGGTAGTGGCTCAGACAGTGGCTTTCAAAATGTCTGAATAAAAAGATTTAAATATTTTGACAACTACAATAGGCTAACAAAGATCAGTTTTATTTAAACACATGTGTTAGAAAAGATGTCCAACTCAAAGTTTTAGAGAAAGGCTAGCAAATTAAGTCCATAATATAAGAATGCTAATTAACATACAAATTAGTGTAGACATAAGAAACAGAGATAAAGTAACAAAACCCTAAGTGCATTCTTTAAAAACACATAAAACAGACAAATCCAAGATTTAATGAATCTACTTCCAATTGTTTTGCATAAATACTAGTTGCTAGGAGGGTAGCTCTTAAAAGGCCTCATCACAAGAAAAAATTGTAACAATGTGTGGTGATGAATATTAACTACATTTATTGTGGTGACCATCTTAGAATATCTACTAATTCTACAATATATACAGATATCAAATGATTATTACGTTGTATGCCTGAAACTACTATAATGTTCTATGTCGATTGTATTTCAATGAAGAAAAATACTAGCAAATTAACTTCATTAAAAAATGTGTGGTTTGTGTGATACATTGTGACCATGTGGGTTTTCCCGAAAAATACAAAAACACAAAGATAACTTGGCTTTTCAAATAATAGAATTTAGCAAATATGTATTATAAGTACTGAGAAATGATTGTGATTATAAATAACATTCGTATTTTTAAAAATAACAATTATGTATCTTAAGTTGTTAAAATAACATGTTGCAAATGTTTAAATGTATTCATTTTTAAAGCCAAATATTTAAAGAGTTTTTATACTTTTATAAAACCTCAGAATTACATGGCTGTGTCATACATGACTATAAAATATACGTACGAATGGGGGTAAATGAACAAGAAATTTAATGCTAAAAATTTTATGTGGCCAAGATACTATGAGTTGGGAAGAGAAAAATGAAAAAAAAAAAACATAAGAAGGTTGCTAAATCAAAGACAAGTGAATCAGCAAGGAAAAATAAAAAGACTTTGTAAGCATCTGGTAGATTCTGTGCTAAGAAGAAAATATGCTTTGGGAATTAATTCTATCTGGCTAACTATATTCATTATTTAAAAAGGAACACAATTCTAAAATGTCGACTATTAGTCTTAGTTGTCTCTCTCTTATTTGTTTAATTCTTTTTTTATTATTTATTTATTTATTTATTTATTAACATTTATTCATTTTTGAGACAGAGACAGAGCATGAATGGGGGAAGGTCAGAGAGAGAGGGAGACACAGAATCTGAAACAGGCTCCAGGCTCTGAGCTGTCAGCACAGAGCCGGACGCGGGGCTCAAACTCACGGACCGCAAGATCATGACCTGAGCCGAAGTCGGATGCCCAACTGACTGAGCCACCCAGGCGCCCCTAATTCTTAATGACTTATATGATAAGAGGTAGATTCAGATTTCTGATGGTTTTGAGACTTCCTTGGGTCAAAAGGCTACCCAAAGAAATATGACCACTTAGATTATTAAAACAAAGGAAATTTCAAAATTCCCACAAATTAAAAAGCCATGAAATAGAACCTTTGATAGTAAAATAAAGAAAATCCCCATTCAGTATTCATAATCCAATACATGGGAGAATGGATTTCAACCAGTGGTTCTGGTACACTGAAAGGTGGGGCAAGTCAGGGGATCAGTGACTAAGCCTTGCTTTTAACATTGCAATTTCCACAAAAAGTGAAAATTACACTGACAAAAAGGCAACATTTTATGGATTTTCCTTTTCAAAGTTTACCTATAGTTTCTTGTCTTCTTTTCGAAATGGTCCTTTTTAAAAAAAGTGAGAGAGAGAGAGAGAGAGAGGGCACATGCAAGCAGGGAAGAAGGGCAGAGGAGGAGGAGGAGGAGGAGAGAGAGAGAGAGAGAGAGAGAGAGAGAGAGAGAAAGAATCCCAAGCAGGCTCCACACTCAGTGTGGAGCTGGATGCTGGGCTCCACCCCATGATCCTGGGATCATGACCTGAGCCAAAATCAAGAGTTGGATGCTCAACTGACTGAGCCACCCAGGAACCCCAGAAATAGTCCATTTTTTAATGCAGAAATCTATTCAGTAACTTTCTAACCAGAGAGCAATTCCAAATTTGCATATGCTCTGAGTACTAAAGGATGTCTCAGAGGAACCAATGCCAGTCCATTTCTCCTAGGCTTCGTTTTTACCTTTGGTCAACCATGCAAACATTCCAATAATAAAAGTCTTTTAAAAGTTATGTGGTTGGATATGATTAATGGGAGGGCACCTGGGTGGTTCAGTAGGTTGAGCCTCGGACTTTGGCTCAGGTCATGATCTCGTGTTTCGTGATCATTGCTCTCAGTGCAGAACCCACTCTGGATCTTGTGTCCCTTCTCTCTCTGGACCTCCCTGCTTGCACTCTCTCTCTCAAAAATAAATAGACATGGGGTCACTTGGGTGGTTCAGTCAGTTAAGCATCCGACTCCTGATTTTGGCTCAGGTCAGGACCTTACGGTTCGTGGGTTCAGGCCCCACATCAGACTCTGTGCTGACAGCGTGAGGCCTGTTTGGGATTCTTTCTTTCCCTCTCTTTCTCTGCCCCTCTTCTGCTCACTCTCTCTCTTAAAATAAATAAACATTAAAAAAATAAACATTAAAAAACTCTTAAAAAAAAGAAAGCAACACAATTATGGTCTCAATAACACTTGGTTTATACTAATTTTTAAAGTATAAGATGTGAAAACTATACTATTTGGCAAGGATAATACTGTACTGATTGATTAGCTGCTCACCTACATTGGGGGAACATCCTCACACCAGCCCAGTTCTGACCCTTCAGGATTACTTAGGTACCCACGGTTCTCACACACATGCACCTAAAAATATTGAAATGATACAGATGGAGACATTCATTCTTCTGTCTCCCACAGTCTTTTTGTATAACCCCATTACTGCTCATATTATAATATAGTTAACCTGTTCACAAATATTTCCTTCTACAGCGTTTTGTGCTCAATGAAGTCAGGGAATATGTAATATTCCTCTTTGCGTTTCCTGAGTTGGTTTTATTCTCATGCATTCTAAATGCTCAATGTTTGCCGAGTGAAAATATATTAGAAAATTATATGACAGTTATTGAATTAATGAGATGCTCTCCCATGGAATAAATAAAATCTCATCCCCAGTTTTGATACCGTCGTTTAAATATTAGCTCTTTGTGAAGTAGAATGATAGAGCAAGTGAACATAGAGTCATGCATTCTGATGCAAGAGAGGAGAGTTTGAAATAATGGTGTTGCTTCGATAGCCTACTGGAAAAGGCCACCCTCCCTTAGTCCTGGAGGCACAACAAAAAGGGTATAGAAATGGAATCGACAGTCGCCATGAAAAATATCACCTTGCATCACAATTTTAATTAGAGTTTAGTTTATTGGTTTCTGGGGAAAAACAAACAAGCAAACAAACAAACAAAAAAGCACTTGAAGGCTAACTACTGCTTTGCTTTTCCTCCATGGAGTTAACCTCACAGGAAAGATATTAATTAATAGGTACTACATCTAACATCAGTGAATCATTCAGCATTAATCACAGCTGCGGAAAAGTCTGTTGTGTCTGAGGGGACTGTCACATTCATTTCATAGCCAGCAATTGCTATTCATGTAAAGGTGGCATTAAATATAAGAAATAACAAGAGAAATTGAAAGAAAATGAAACATTTTATGAACAACAGACTGTGTGTGACTCAACAGTGAGCTAAAACCAAGGAAAAGAAAGTTTTGTGGGGTTTTTTAATGAATTTGGTAAAATGATCCTATTGTGAACTTTTCCTACTTTTTTCCCCCATTTTACACTGAGATTTAGCCTATAGGCCACAAGGCCAGCAGCGAACATTCTCCAAGACATGGGATTTTTCTGCCAGAACTTTTCCAAGCACAGTAACAATGAGGGCTTCTGAATAAATTTGTCATTGCTCTTTACACTACAAGAATATCTTTCATTCCATAAAATTTATCTCAAACTCATTTCATTTATGAAGTCTTCCATAATAGATCCCATAATCTCTGATTTTTACATTTATGGAATAACACTACTATGTCTCTGTAGCACTAAATTACCTACTTCTGTATATCTCAGTCATTTTGTTGTTTTTTTTTAAATTTATTTATTTTGAGAGAGAGAGAGAGAGCACATGCATATGGGAGTGGGGAAGTGGCCGAAAGAGAAAGAGAGAGAGAATCCTAAGCAGGCTCTGCTCTGTCAGAGCAGTGCCCAACATGGGGCTTGAATCCCACAAACCACAAGATAATAACTTGAGCCAGAATCAAGAGTTGGTCACTTGGCTGACTGAGCCTCTCAGGCACCCCCCCCCCCCCCCCAGTCGTTTGGTCTTAAGAACAGGCTTCCTTCTCTGAGTTTCTCATTGGATGGTAAGGATTAAACCATGTATTTACTGTGACGTCAGGGTGTTAAAATTATAAATAACAAATATTACCAGTATCTTAACACCCTAAACAGGCCACCATTACAAATTCCCTCATTCTGTGTCTCATCCACATCGACATCAGAAATCCAGGCATTATCTCTTTTTCATCTTTGAATTTTTTTAAGTTCACTTATTTATTTTGAGAGGGAAAGAGAGAGACAGAGACCAACCAAGGAGAGGGGCAGAGAGAAGGAGAGACAGAATCCCAAGTAGGCTCTATGTCATCAGCACAGAGCCCGCTATGGGGCTCGAGCTCACAAACTGTGAGATCATAACCTGAGCCAAGATCAAGAGCCAGACGCTTAACCAACTGAGCCACCCACGCTCACCTCTTTTTCATCTGATGCATGCTGACATGTTGCTAAATAGTCTTGGTTTTTATAATAATATATTTAACCGATACGTGACAGCAGAAGCAATGAAAATGAGAGGAAGTCTACATCCCATGAGGTTAGGTTGAGAGGAGAATTTGGGGTACAAAAGAACTGAAAGGTGGAAGAAACCAGCATGACCCAGCATGTTAGGTGCCGATTTCTACCACAGATGCTTTAGAAACAGAGCACCGCTCACCAATGCAATAATCCCATTGAGTAAGAATATTATTTATGTTTATGCACGAGGAAGCTGTAAACTTGAGTGGCCAAGTGCCTTCAACAGTCCCTCACCTGATACGTGGCAAAGCCAGGATTAGTGCCCCTTATTGTGTACTTAGACTAAAAGCTCATTTTCAGGGTGCAAGGGTGGCTCAGTCAGTTAAGCGTTTGACTCTCGGTTTTGGCTCAGGACATGATCTCACAGTTCATGAGTTCGAGCTCCACATCAGGCTCCATGCTGACAGCACAGAGCCTGCCTGGGATTCTCTCTCTCCCTCTCTCTCTGCTCCTCCTCTGCTCTCTTTCTCAAAATAAATAAACTTTAAAAATTAAAAAAAAATAAATAAAAGCTCATTTTCCTTTCAAAAAAACACTGGGTGCCTCACAAAAAGAAATATTTTAATTTGTATTGCAATTGAGAGAATACAATTGAGATTTCTGGAAGAGAAAGCATTGGAAATTAAGCTTTTGAGTTTTATTTTTAGTTATAAATACCACTTTCAGATTTTTTTCACTATAGATCTCCCAGCCAAAGGTTTTAGAAATTGTAACAATTATTTTCTTTATAAAACACACATCAAAAAAAATTTTGGGGTTGATCCTGGTTTACATTTTAGTGGAAATCTATTTCATTCAAAAACAAATAGTCTTGTAAATCTGAATTATAATTAATCACTAATTTTCTTCACAGGCTGTCACAATTTTAGAATTTGGCTTGAGTTAGCTGTTTTTGTTTTTTCTTTGCAAACTACCAGGAAAAATTATAGAAAATGTAACTGAGTCAACATTGCTTTCATATCTGCCTCATAAATCACCCTACAACTCTTCGAAAAGAACTCAGCATCAAGGTAACATGAAGGATAAACACCCTAGTACATACCAAAGACAGATCTTAGAGCCAACACGTAACATTTGTTCTTTCCATAAATACTTACATTTATCCAAATTTTAGAAAGAAAAATGCAAATTCATGCAATAACTCTTGTCTCTGAAGCAGATATTTTCAAATGTGTTGTTACACTATCATTTATTCAGTGCCATAAATAAACTTCAGTGTAAGCAAGCATAAATTAGACCAAGGTCTCTGACCGAGGATCCAGCTATCAAGTAAACTCGTAACAAAACATAAAATGTAATTGCATGTAAACACTTAATTGTTACTAGCACTCCATATGGCCTCCATGGAAAACAATGTGATTTATGTTTTCATTAGGTACAACACAGGGGCAATCCGAGAGTACTTTAGATAATTTTTTTAATTTTTTCAACGTTTTTTATTTATTTTTGGGACAGAGAGAGACAGAGCATGAACGGGGGAGGGGCAGAGAGAGAGGGAGACACAGAATCGGAAACAGGCTCCAGGCTCCGAGCCATCAGCCCAGAGCCTGACGCGGGGCTCGAACTCACGGACCTCGAGATCGTGACCTGGCTGAAGTCGGACGCTTAACCGACTGCGCCACCCAGGCGCCCCGAGATAATTTCTTAATAGACTGTTAGAATTTCATACTGAAAAAAAATCTGAGATTTCTTTCATATATGTAATCCAACATTCTTGTTTGCTTGTGGCTATTGTTTTTCAAGATGAATAAATTGATGTTTAGAGAGGTTATACTTTGCCTAAGCTTGCATAGGGTCTTGGGCAGGACTGGGACTATAATAAGGGTCAGACCTCTTTCCTTCTTTGATTATTTTATATTAAGCTACTCTTTGATGGGGGCATAATTGTAAGGCTAGAGTGTAGGTTGAGAATCAACGAGACCACATTTACCAAAGAATATTACCTGAAATGCTTTGCGTATTTCTAAACCAATGGAAAGGAATGCGATACCAAAAGAAGGAAACCAAACTGACTGATTGACTGTGACTGACATTGGTGAGAAACTGGAGGCGGTCACCTAGGTATGAGTGGACACTAGACTTGGGTCACACAGTGTGGATGGTAGGAAAATCATAGACCTTATGTAGATCTACACTTTGCTTCAAAAATATTTAAAAAATATACCAAAACAAAGAAAAATCACTCAACCTTGTTTCTCCACTTCATCGTTAGCCAATGTCTAATCTTTATGTTGTAATTAAACTGCTCGACACAGTGCTCCATTTTGGATCTCTCTCCTTCCTCGCATCCTGTTCATACCTCAAGCCACACTAATAATGCTACTGCAGAGACAGGTCTGTTTGGACGGACTTTACCAGTTAATGGTAATCTGCTTTTATTAAAGAACTCCTTTCATGTTCTCATTATCTATTACATGGCATGATCCTGATTAAACTTTCCAAATTGCAACTGAAACTAATTTCTATGTGTTCTTCTGAGACCAGCTTAATTATTTTCCTCTTGTCTCCTCTCTTCAACGTCGTGCTTTGACACCATTCTTCTGCTCCCACCAGGAATCTCTTTTTCTCTTCTCCTTTTTTTTTTCTTTTCTTTTCTCCTCAAATTTTTAAATGCAGACTCCTCTAGGGAAACCGAAACCATGCCACTGCCTTTTACCTATATGCTGACTAAAATGAAATCCTAGATTTTACTCAATTGGGACCAACATTTTTTTTTTTTTCTGGACTCAACTCCTGATTGTCCCAGAGGCAATTCAAATAAATCTGGTCCAAAATAAATACTCATTCTCTTCCTCTTAAAAAACTAATACTAATTGAAAACATGTCAGTACTTGTCTTTTTGGGGGGTGGGGGGTGAGATGGGGTTGGTTTGTTTTGTTTTACCTCGGAAA
Source organism: Felis catus (assembly GCF_018350175.1). Classification (NCBI taxonomy): domain Eukaryota; kingdom Metazoa; phylum Chordata; class Mammalia; order Carnivora; family Felidae; genus Felis; species Felis catus. Next base: position 16,781,994 of record NC_058368.1, on the reverse strand, counting down.
ATGACTCCACCAAGCATACAGTTACATAAGCTGGTTCTTTCCCTCTTATTTTTATTTCCAATTTCTTCATAATTTTTTTTAAATGTTTATTTGTTTTTGTGAGCCAGCAGGGGAGGGGCAAAGAGAGGGGGAGACAGATCTGAAGCGGGCTCTGCACTGACAGCCGCACGGGGATCGAACTCACGAACCCTGAGATCATGATCTGAGCCAAATTCAGATGCTCAACTGACTGAGCCATCCAAATTCCTCAAATGTCTTTGTCGTTGTAATATTTTTTTACCACCATTATTAGCTCCATTACGAGCATAAATTGAGTGCCCTTACAGAGACTAGAAGAGTGGATACCTAGCTCTCCTAAAAAGAAGGCAAATAATCACTCCACCTGAAAGATAGTGCCTCCTAGGTTCGCTTTTGCCACTTCACCTGAGGCAAACTTACCCCAAGAAAGAGTTTCTACTATACCTGCAATAAAATGGGAAAAGTTATCTTTTCCACTTTCTTATGCTTCTAAAAATACTTCCATTTCCATATTTCCCAGTTTATGGTTTATGAAGAGGAAACCTGTGATAGTCTCAGAAAGAATAATAGAAAAAACTATGTAGCATCTTATACTCAAATATCGAACAAGAAGCATTTCGTAGACCAAAACAAATTTTTTAAGTAACTTCAAAGAAACAGAAATTGCTTCACCTTGCCTTATGAACTGAAATGAGCTTGCTTAAGTGTTTGATAAAGTGTGGAGAAAAGTCCTGGGCGGTTTTCAGGGCTCGATACAAAGTTACTAGAATGATCTTCTGAGGAGGAAAGTAATACTGTAGTCGCTATACCAGACTAGCAACAGAGCAAAGATGTGTCATAAACTCCAAAGGAGTGACAATAAAAGAGCTCACTTCCCAGCAGACACAATGTAAGACTAGTGAAAACAGAATGATGTCTTCGAAAAGTTGAAAGGAAGTAACTGCCCATATAGAATACCATACCCAGTAAACCCTAGGAATAGAAACAAGGTCAGACAAACAAAAGCAGAGAGATTTTATTGCCAGAAGCATTGAAATAAATACTAATATATTGATTCAACTGCAGCTTTTGAAATGGTTTCATTTCTTTCTTTTCAGCAGTCTTACTGTGATGTGTTTGTTTTCGTTGCATTTTTTTCCCACATAGAGCTTCTTTGGGTTTATTAGGCAAGGATCTCTATTCTAGACCCTGAAGAAAAAAAAAAAAGATGAGACCATGATCAGTGCTGATTAGTGGAATATGGGGCACACAGGACAAGATGGGCACTCCACGCATATCCTCACAGCTCCCTTCTGCCTGAGGCTCACTGCTGATGCCATGGCAAGGAGGAGCGAGAGCCTGATCCAAAAGACCACAGTTAACTTCTAGTAATGTGTTTTATTACTGTCTAAAAATGTCATTTCAGGATATGGCATTCATTATTCCAAAAGAGAGTTGATTCTTCGATACAGCGTTCCTCTCCGCTCAGTTACTTTTTAATTGGAACTTGCACAAATTTCAGTTAGGAGCCTAAATGTTCGTTTATCTTTATTTGGGGGGATCTTTTTAATAGGATATCAATATTTCATACAATCATGACTATGAGTAAAGTTCTCAGTTTACAGATGCTAAAGGATAAAACTAGAGTATGCAAAAGAATGTTCAACTGCAAAATCTTGAAAAATCTGTCTCCAAAGGAAGCAGGCAAACGAGCAACTTTTTGCAGAACTCTGACACACTGATGTGAAACACACTGTATTCTAAACAGCATATCTCCTATGGTAAGTTTATGTGAAGAGGGTCTCTCTGGCAGGTGGTTTCAGAATTAGTGAGCACATCTATGCTCTATTTCCGATCAAGAGCTTTGGGAGCATTCATCGAGACCACTATGTTCCCTCACCAAGGGCTTTCTCACATCATTTTTAAAGTTTGCCAAAATCCCTTATAGGAAAAATTGCTTTTGGAGTTCCGACAGGAACTTGCCAACGATGAGAGGCAACCTTTACTGCTCTTCTGTAAGACCCACCATGCACTCTGCATACACAGTTGAAGACTGCTTGGCATGAATCTGCACTATTGAGATCATTCACCTGACCTCTAAAGGCCTCCATTTTCATTTTTATGTCTTTGGAGGACTTCAGGTTTTAGGAGACAGAAACTAACACAGTTATCAACCTTCCCTCGAATGAAAGGAGCTAGGGTATTATTCAGTGAGAAGAGTCAGGAGGCACCTGGCTGGCTTAGTCCTTGCAGCATGTGACTCTTGATCTTGAGATCAGGAATTTGAGCCCCACGTTGCATGTAGAGATTACTTTAAAAAAAGAGAGAGAGCAAACTTAGATACTCATCCCTACTGGGTAAAGTGAAAAGGCTGAGGTAGAGTTTTTGCTTTCTCCACAATATAGAAAATGCCACAGAAGCTATAACTACAACTAAAAGTACAGAAGAGTAAGGACATAGGAGTAATGGGGCACCTGGGTGGCTCAGTCGGTCAAGCGTCTGACTTTGGCCCCGTTCGTGAGTTCAAGCCCCGCATCAGGCTCTGTGCTGACAGCTCGGAGCCTGGAGCCTGCTTTGGATTCTGTGTCTCCCTCTTTCTCTGCCCCTCCCCAGCTCATGCTCGCATTCTGTCTCTGTCAAAAATAAATAAACTGAAAAAAAAAAAAAGAACATAGGAGTAATGATACATTAACTCTAGGCTCTGAACTTGAAGTATCCCTAAAGAGCTTTCATTTCCCATCCAGAGTTCTGAATGTATCTTTGATTGTGGCTCCTTTATTCATTTTTCTTAAGAACTGAGGGTAGATTATTTTAGTTCTTCAAAAAATTTATGTTCCTTGGGGTGCCTGGGTGGCTCAGTTGGTTAAGCAGTCGACTCTTGATTTCAGCTCAGGTCATGATCTCACAGTCGTGAGTTTAAGTCCCGCATCAGGCTCTGCACTGACACCTCGGAGCCTGCTTGGGATTCTCTCTCTCCCTCTCTCTCTGCCCCTCCCCTGCTCATGCTGTCTCTCTCTCTTTCTCAAAATAAAATAAATAAAAACAAACTTGAGAAACAAAATTATGTCCCTTGATTTCCCCCTTGGTTTTAGTCTTTCTCTTCATTTTTAAAACTTAGTGTTTCTTTTCAATAGATTTGAAGTGAGCAATCTCTTCACACTAATCACACGAATCAGGGATCCACAGGCAGAAAGGATTGAGAATGTGAACTCTCAGAAGAATCTGAGCATCCTTGCATTTCCGTGGTGAGTAGCGTCAGGGATTGTGTCCTCTTTTCCCTCTGGTGGGTGAAGTAGATTCCTAGGAGATTTTTTGTCTTTAAAAATAAATGTCAGCATAGTCATACCAATGATAGACCAGATTTTTAAAAAGTAAAGAAAACTGGAGGATTAGGGCCAGAAGCCAGTTAAATAGTCAATCATTTGGTCAAATGAAAGAAAACAATAAAGTATGAGTAAAACCAGGGCGCCTTAGTGGTCCAGTGAGTTAAGCGTCTGACTTCGACTCAGGTCATGATCTTACAGTTTGTGAGTTCGAACCCCGCCTTGGGCTCTGTGCTGGCAGCTCAGAGCCTGGAGCCTGTTTGGGATTCTGTCTCCCTCTCTCTCTGCTCTACCCTTGCTCACACTCTGTCTCTGTCTCTCTCAAAAATAAATAAACATTAAAAAAAATAAGAATGAAGTATGAGTAAAACCATAAATAAACAACATTCATGGTGTTCCTAATTTATTTGGACTAGGATGCCACCTTCTAAATGACCAGGAATAGTTTCCACAAGGCTGTTTAATAATATTGTATTAATTGGCTGTCACTTGATCGGTCATTAAAATATTGTCATAAATGTCTAAGACGATTGACTATAATAATTACTAAATTTATCAACTAGAATCCTGTTCCTATGTCTGTTTTAAGAGGACTCATGTATATCAAATTTATACCAAATTTGTCTTGGTAAAAATTATTATTATCTATAATTAAGTTAAAAAAAAGCTCTTAGCTATCTGGAGATATATTTTAATTAATCATATTTTATATTTCCCAATATGAGTTTCATGGCCTGAGATAAAATATTGCTCAAGCTTTCAATCAAACAAAGTTCTCAATTTAGAAATTATAAGAGCTTACTGTGTGTGTATCTAGTACCTGAGGCAGGATTTTGCTATATTTGATAACTGATGGCTTACTAGTCTTAACCGAGAAAACCGTTTAATTTATCTTTGTGTTGAATCGCAGCTCATCATTGTGCATTTGCATCTTAAATATTTCCTATCTATCCCTGGCCAACAGGGTCCCATTTATATTCCACCGATGTGAGTTACCTGAATTTGGGAAGGCGCGCAAAGGGAACCCCTCCAGGAATGTGCGTGGGCTTTGGTGAGGTGAGGATTTGCCAGCAGTTTCCCGGCATTGTCCCTTGACAGGCAGCTGAGAGAATTGGCATTTGCCTCCTGCCATTCCCTTCTCTCCTGTGTTTTTAAAACCAGCAGAGGCATCCCTTGGTAATTTCCCCCTCATTTTTTTCAAAAATCATTGACTATTGAAATCGATGATATGATTTTCTCTAATTTGCTGCTTATATCATCTAGGGTAGTTCTTTCTCCTGGCCAAACCCAAACTAACACAATCTATTTCACATGTCCCTGGGCATTCAATACATTCTCTCCCTGTTACACTATCGGTTAAATATCATCTTGCCCCATCTTATACTTCTTTGCAAATGGCATAAGGAAATAATTATTTCATCTGGAAGTTTATTCCAAGTTCTTACTGATTTGGTTACTCTTAATATGTAAAATGGAATTTTCTTTTCTTTCCCTCAAAGCCTAGTACTTTTCTACCACCCTCGGCAAGACAATTAGCACTTTAGATGCAAGTATATTTTCAACCATTGAATACCTCCACCAAAATAATAAGTTGTACTGGAAAAGACACTTTTGACAAATATGTCATGATTTTAACTTAAATTATCAGTGGTAAATCCATTTTCTTATAGATTTAAATTAAAAATGACAATAGCATTCCTAACCCTTTTAAAACATGTTATGATGGCATTTGAATTAACTCTTTGTAAAATAAAACAGGTTTTTAATAAAGCAGAAAGACATGAGGTTTTGCATTGCTTAATGAACCATTGCTTTTCCTAATTAGGTAATTATGTGCTTATGCAGAGGTCAGAATAATTAAATTTATATCTATTTACCAAACTGTGACAGTATTAGTCTATAGCAGTAATTGATGCACACATTTTTAGAGCAGAAAACATTCTAAAATATATGATGCAAAATATTTTTTAACAAATAATAAACACATTGTCTGGAAAAATTCAAACTATTGAATTCTAGTTGGTCCTAGTTAGACAGTGACCCTTGAACATCATGATTCTGAACTACGTGGGTCTTCTTATATGAAATGTCAAATATACAGAATAGGATACTATAACTATATTTTTCTTTCCTATAATTTTCTTAATAACATTTTTTTTCTTTTTCTGTAGGTCCTTTTTATAACAATACAGTATATAATACATACAGCATACAATATATGTGTCAATCGACTGTTTATGTTATTGGTAAATCTTTTGGTCAACAGTAGGCAATTAGTAGTTAAGTTTTGGGGGGGAAGTCAAAAGTTATTAGTGGGTTTTCAACTGCATGGGGATTAGCACTTCTAACTCCCATATTGTGCAAAAGTCAACTGTCCTCCTCCCTCAGAATGTTCACCACATTTTCTATTGTTCTCCACATATATTCAGTGCCTGCAAACAAACAAACAAAATCCTGTTAATTCACACACATGACAAAAAGTCATGGAGGCAAACCTTTACATTAAATAGATTAACTTTAATCTCCAATAGATTTTCTTTGGCAAGTGTAAGAGCCAGTACATACTTCTAGTTGTCTTTTTTTTTTTTAAGATCTTATTTAACATAATTATAGAATCTGAAAAGAAAGTGAGATATTTTAGTACCCTAATTTACCTTCTTGACTTGAATGGAAACAGAAAATGAGTGCCTTTTTATAGGAAAAAAAAAAGTCTTACTTTGAAATAACTTACGTATGGAGAAGTGTGTGAATGTATAAGCGTGGTTTAATTGGTTTATACATGTACTTGCTAAGTAGGTTACAAGTGGAAGGTCAGCAATGTGGAGAAGCACTGTGCCTTCCTCCACTCCCAGGGACAACTAGGAATCTGATGCTTAATCGTTCTTTTGTTTTCCTTTATAATTTATGTCCAGTGTAGCTACACTTGCAAAATGTCACAGACTATGAGTCTGGACTTCTCTCTTATCCAGCAAGAGAGCGACAGAGAACTGAAAATTAGAGAGGCTAGTGTCCGGGAGGAGACAAGAACCCAGAACTGGGGTTTCGTCTCTGTATTTATTGAGCTCTCAAGGTTTTACATGTGAACATGCAGAAGAAAACAGCAAGATGGTGATCAAGAGCTTGTGTGCGTAAGAAGCAAAGGGTTGGGGGGTGAGCCGCGTTCCAAGTTGAGATTAAAGCACAATGACAACTGGCGCCAGACGCCAGATGGACAGTGTTTCTCTGTAGGCGATACGGCGAAGTAGCTGTTGTCTCCGGAAGTGTGAGATTGCCTGAGCTGGCTGCCTCAAGGCCAACAAGGCACCTTTCCACCAGCTAACCTTGGGCGTCTTCACCCCCTAGCGGCTTTCCGCTTTCCACTTGGTTCTATTTGTTGACTAACCTTGGGCGCTTTTGCCCTCCTGCAGCTTCCCACCTCTAACTGTTCTCGGATGCTTTTCTCCTGGGTAGGTGGCTTTCTGCCCTAAGCCTTGTTAGCCCATTGGTAGAAGCATACAGAATTCTTAAACTTTCTTCCCACGGCAAAATACATTGTTTACTTGCGATGAGCTGAGCAGCCCTCACAAGTTTAACTCTGGAAGGAAAGGACAACTTACCACACCCCGGGGAGGGTAAGCCAGTGTCTGGAGCATAATCTAACTTCAGCTTCCCTGACAACTGATAGAGAAGCCCTTTCTGGAAAAGTTAAAGGTCAGTATCATCGAGGAGTCTTGTGAATCATATGAATCAACACAGTAGAAACATTTTTAAGACTGTTGAGGCAGCAAAATGCTGGCCAGACAGTCCTAATAAGTTCAGTAAGGCTAGGCTACTCTACGTAGTTTGCTTCTAAGTTTACTATGGGGAAGGCCTGATCTTAGGAGAAGGTCAAAATGAAACACCTCACTGGAATTAAAGGCATATTTTCAGTTGATGAAAGCAATGGGAAGTGAAGGGACCCAACGTTTATCACTACGTTGTCAAGACTAATATTCCCAGCTTAAAGATGACACGAATACGGGGGTGGGGGGGACCCCTGGTAAAGACAGCTCCTTGTACTACATTCTTGAAATATAACTTGCACCCAAATCAGTTATCTTCCTCAGTGTTGTCAATTCCTCCCCCTCCGTTTAGTCTTTGAGGAAATTTTCTGGTTCAGGTTTTAGACACGTAGACAAGCTCTACATTTTCTTCAGTTTTCTCTATGATTTTTCAAATCTCACAGTTTTGCTCTAGTTTCAGAGCTATTTCCTAAAACTCTTTGAATACCTCTTTTAACTTTTCTCTTTTGCTATTAGGGTTTCCATATGAGCTGGCCAAATGAGTTTCCAAAAACTTATTTTCTTCTTTTGGAGTAGAATTCTCTTTTGGTTTCATTGATGTGATACTTTCTCTCACTTTTCTGTGTATTATTACTATAGGATAAAGGTCTAGCTGGTGGCTTTCTGGGAGCTCACTGGAGACAGAGGACGAGGAGCCACAAAATTCGGTACAGTCATGCCTTTTACTCCACTGGGAACCCCTGCCCAGGAAGAGCCTCCATGATTGCCTATGGGAAAGGGACACGTGAGAACCAACTCCTGTCAATCATTTTTTAAACATTTATATTTATTTTAAACCCAACTTTTGGATTTATTTGTTTTTTAAAAGTTTATTTATTTTGAGAGAGAACAGGGGAGGGGCAGAGAGAGAGGGAGAGAGAAAATCCCAAGCAGGAGGATCCTTGCTGTCAGCACAGAGTTGGACGTGGGGTTCGAACTCCAGAACCATGAGATCATGACCTGAGTCCAAATCAAGATTCTGACGGTTAAGTGACTAAGCCACCCAGGCGCCCCTGGATTTATTTTAGACCTAACTCTCCAGGTTTGATTGATTCTGAAACTGTTGTATCCTAATATTTTAAGGATTCTCTTTGAATTGGTTTTCATTGTTTCCTGACTTCTTTAGGATTTAACTTTCTCTTGTTTATTAAATAAAGTATATTAATACTTCCATCTGCATACCTGTTTCTAGAATTTTATTACTGTTGTCTGCTCTTCTGTGATGCCCCTCCTTTTCAGTTTTGTCTTAAAAATAACCTCTCTTTATTGTAATTTTATAGGGAAGATTAAATTAGAAGCATATGTTTCATATCTTAATCTGGAAAAATCCTAAATGCCCTGATTTTTAAAAATCTACAGGAATGGAGAATTTCTAATCTGGTTATGTCTGTGAAATGTGTTTTTATGGTTGATAGAGATGAGATAGAAATTAGTGTACTGTAATTTTTTTAACTTAAGAAAAGCTAACAAATTCTATATATAAGCTATTTATTAGCAAATTCTTAGCAAGAACTCTGCTTCTCTTTCTTTAGGGCCTTTAAGTACCTAATAAACATTGGGCCAATCTCTGATGACCAGGTCATTGGTTTCTTCACAAGGTTGTCAAATATTTAACTCTTATAAATGAAAGAACACTGGTCAAGCAATAAGGAAATAGTAGGTTTCTTTGACATTAAGAGTATTGCATATACTAAATTTTACCCATCTTCAATATTCCCAGTATCACCTAACCCAAGTTTGGGTGCTGATGGCTCAAAAGGTCAGTACTAAAGAGATAAGTTTTGATTGGAAAGGAATTTGAGGAGGCTGGCCACCTGGGGAGAAGGTGAACTCATGTCCACAATCCAACTCTGAGATTTCTGCTTCCCCCCACAGTATCCAAGGGGTTTTAGGGTAATCAGTCCAGGGAGTGCTGTGGCCTGCAACATTTCTTGATTTTGTGCAGACTCGATGATGCCAACTATAGACATTATCTCAGAGCTCAGGGAGGCCCGGTTTCTGTTTTGTGATGTGCAAGAGTACTTTGTTCTTTTTTGCAAAGGAGGGCCAAGGTCCACAGATACACAAAGAGATGTTAGAAAAATCATTTGTGTGATCTACAAAAAAAAGAAAAACATTTTGCTAAGAAATTGCTGGGTTCACCAGAAAGCTGAGATAGCTTCAGACAGATTTGCTGGCTTTCCCGGCCTGGGAAAGTTCTGGTCCTTCACTCCTCAAGGCCAGTGGGCTGAAAATCTCATAGAAAGTAAATTGGTTCTGTTACAGATCAAGAGCCTTAGGCCAGCAAGTGAGGAGGTGTTATTTTAAAGCCAGCTAATCCTTAAGACCCGTTGTGGTGCCATTTCATCAAGTCTGAAGCAAGTGGGTCTGAATCCTATAACCAAAACCCTGGATGACAGAGAAATCTAAGGGCATTATTGCTGCAATTTGAGAACTGATAATGTGTTGAGGAAAGTATATCAAGATAATTCAATTTAAAAAAAAACCAAACCCCTCAATACTAAGATAGAAATTACCTTGTCAAGAACAGTGAAATGTCTGAGATTTTCACCCTACTTGGAAAGTAACAAGTAGCCTGCTCCAGTTTTATGGATACTGGCAGAAGATATAAGACTCCTGGGTTTGAGACAAAGGGCTTTATTACTCACAGCAATAGCAGTAGCCAGAGTATTCGAGTTTTCCTGTACACGTTTGCAGAGCCCAGTTCCCACCAGGTGGCATGGAGAGGACCAGTTAGCACCTGCATAGACAATGGGTTGTATTCCAGGGGAGGAATCCTGGCCCCAAATCTTTTTTAATGGACAGAAGAAAACACCTTACTTTTCTTCCAAAAGGACTTGTCTTTATTATATTGGACAGTGTCCTTCGCTCCAGAGGGGGGCATTATCTATATCTCTAAGCCTGTAAATAAACTTGCCCTTTGCTCTGAAGGGAGACATTATTTATTTCCTCTAAGATTATTTGCTATACAAACATTCTTGAAATGATGACCAGAAACAAAGCAGCTACTGCCTTGCACACAAAATGTGTAAATGTCAGGGAGAGTGATGGAGAATTTTCTCCCAAGCTGCCTCAGGACACTTTTCATCATCAGACTTAGTGGTCGTTCTTAAATTTAAAGGGAAAGTTTCTGTTATGTATTTTATAACTAATTAGCATATTACAATAGCATCAGGAGAGAATGGTTTTATAAAAGAATGAATTTTTAAAGATTGTAATTCCTCCTGTTTAGTGTATTTTTTGGTATATTCTGGAATTTACTCCATAAGGAGGATTAATGGCATCTTTCTGTGTTGTTCTGCACAGTGCAGTTTAGAATTACTTCCTAAAGCTATTACATGAAAGTTAATTATATTGTCACAACAAGGCATATTATATTTATTGCATAAACAGAGCAATATTTCTGCTACCATATTCAGGCTCTTGTTTTGTCAAATTCTTATACTCATAAAAAAATTTCTATGAATCACAGTTTTGTTCTCCAAGGCAAATATTGTTAACAGTTCTTCTTAAGTAAAGATTTTAAGGTTTCTCTCAAACTTAGCCACTCATCAAAGTAGTATTTCTTGTAATTGTCATTATTTCTACCTAATTTACTTTTAACATCCACACACTAATCTTATAGTGAAAATGTCAAAGCTGACAAAAATGTATGACAAAATTAATATTAGCCAAATTTACTCTGGAAAGTAATTGTGTTTCCAACCCTTCATCTCTGCAAAACTTGCACATTCAATATGCTTTCATTTCATCTATGCCTGGTGAAATCCTGCATACATTTTAAGATTCGATTTGAATGGCTTCCCATGAAGAATTGCCTATTTTACTCTGTTGGAATTAATCATTTTTTCCTATTTTTTTTTCCCACTGGAGAATATGGTTGATATCTGTTAGGTCACCTCCACATTTTGCTTTATCACTTTTTTCCACTTTTATAATTTTTTTCTCTACCAGACTATAGAATGCTATTGGAAAAAAAAATAAATCTGTCTTGTGCGTCGTGATGTCCCTTACATTGTATCTATTGTGGTAGTTTGCCTGTTTGTTTGAAGTCCTTATGCTCACAGAGGCACAGAGATTTGCTTGAAACGCAAGAACAGGCGAGGTCATATGGTGGGTATTATAAGGAAGTGTGTGGAAACAAGAGGGAATCTAACAGGAAGAGTGGGGCCTCACATCACCTAAACTGGATCTTAGTCTGGGGAACTGGCCGTTGGATCAGGATAAATTCTAGATTTTAAGCACCCTCTTTGAATCTCTCACCTCTTTCCTTTTAACTGTCACATTTCACAGGTAGAAAAAGCCAAAGCCTTTACAGTATCCTAGAAAACCCTATGTGATCTACTCCCAGGTTCCTCCATTACTCTGTCCCTCTATTATGTTTGTCTGGTCAGAATATCCTGTTTAGGATCTTTCCATGTGCTGTTCCCTCCTTCTGGACAGCTCTACACGCAGATAAATCCAGAACTCACTCCTTTACTTTCAGGAATTCATCACTTTATCACCTTCTCTAATATTTTTCACTCATTTAGTATTGCACCCTATTCTTCGTACCCTTTAACTCACTTCTCTCCATATTTTATGTCCTTATTGCTTATCTTGTTTTAACATCCCACATGTTCATCGGTTTGTTTGGTCTATTGTCTATTTCTTCACTAGAGTGTAAACTGTGTGTATAGGCATTTGTGTCTTTTGTTAAATTAAACTTTTAATCTTGATACAACTGTAGATTCACATGCCGTTTTAAAATACAAGAAATAATACAGAGAGATTCCCATGTACCTTTTATCAGTTTCCTCCAGTGGTAACATCTCGGAAAACAGGATGTGGACATCGATACAGCCAAGGCACAGAACATTTCCATCACCAAAAGTAGTTCTCACATTGGCTTTTATATAACCACCTCCGCTTCGGCTCCACTCCCTACTTCCCAACCCCTAGAAACCATTAACCTGTTCTCCATATTTATACTTTTGTCATTGCATGAATGTTACATGTATGGGATCGTAGCAAGGTTGACCTCTTTTCACACAACATAATTCCCTGGAGATTCATCCAGGTGGTTTGTGTTATCGAGGTTGCTCCTTTACCATTGCTGATAGTCTCATATGGTACGCAGGTACCGGTTTGTTGAAGCATGCACTCACTGAAAAGTATCTGAATTGTCCCCAGATTTCAGCTATAACAAAGAAAGTTGTTATAAACACCAATGCACAGGTTTTTGTGTGAATATAAATCTTCATTTCCCTGGTATAAATGCTGAGGATTGCATTTGCCGAGTCTTATCCTAGTTGAATGTCTAGGTCATTAAGAAATTGCTATGCTTCCTTCTATTGTGTCTGTATGACTTTCTATTCTTACGAGCAAATGAATAATTCACTCCTTATATGTTTTGCTCTTATTGCCTTCTGGGATTGCACCTCAAGTAAACTATCTGCAGTTAAATCCTTGCCCCTGATTTTGCGGTGAGGGACCAAATCCTAGACACAATAATGTCACTTATACACCTTATTTCATGCATTAATAATTTGTAATACAGTTTTTAAATTTACCTCTGGAGTTATCAAGCTATTCACATCTAGGTCAGCTCTAGGTATAGTAGCTATAACAATTTGTACAAGAAATAATTGCATTGCCCAAATTTTGAAAATGCTTGTTATTCATTTTGCTAGAGCATCAGAAGCATGAGTTGCAGGTAAATATTGTAGCGGCAGCCTTGTTGTACTTTCTTGCCATTCAAGTGTCTGTCAATAAATAAAAAAGCAAAGAGAAACCTCATAAGGAAATGAAGCCACTGTGTGTGACATAAGCTATGGAACCACACATAAGTAATTTCTATATTCACCAAACTGAGCAGAGTATCTGGTAAAACATTGATGTTTAATGAATGCTTGCTATTGAATATTTTTATTTTATTAAAAAATTTTTTTATGTTTATTTATTTTTAAGAGACAAAAAGACAGAGCATGAGGAGGGAAGGGGCATAGATAGAGGGAGACACAGAATCTGAAGCAGGCTTCAGGCTCCGTGCTGTCAGCACAGAGCCCCATGCGGGTCTCGAACTCACAGACTGTGAGATCATGACCTGAGCCGAAGTTGGACGCTTAACCGACTGTGCCACCCAGGTGCCCCTCAATATTTTTATTTTTATTATTTGGTAGAACTAATAGAGACTTGAACACATCTTAGTTAATCATGTCATCTATCTTGCATGTTCTGTTTCCTTTTGGCGAGCATTATAATAATCTTTCTGCAGGGGCTTTTTAAAGTTTATTTCTTTATTTTGAGAGAGAAAGCCTACAAGTGGGGGAGGGTCAGAGAGAGGGAGACAGAGAATCCCAAGCTGGCTCCCTGCTGTCAGCACAGAGCCTGACATAGGGCTCAAACCCACGGAACTGTGAAATCATGACATGAGCAGAAATCAAAAGTCTGACACATAACTGACTGAGTCACCCAGGCATCCCTCATTCTGCAGTTCTTATGAAGCCTTCTCTGAACTTCAAAGTGTTTGTCTCCATTATTATCAACATTAGAAATACAACCATTATCAACCTCAACAGAACAATGTAATAAATGATTTTGAAAAATTCCCCCTGAATTGACATATTTAGTGAGCTCATTTATTTTTCTTTTTGGGCCAGAGGAAATGGATTATACATTTAAAATTTAAATTTCTAGTAAACTACTCTTCTCCTTCTGACCTGATTTCAGGCTGAAAAAAAACCCAATAGGATTGTCTGATGAGAAGATGAGAAAAATGGAAATAATCTTACTAGAAAGGAAAAAAAATGAGTGTGTGTATTTTAAAAGTCCACCTGGTTTTCCATTCAGAGTATTTCTATTTTCTATTTCTATTTTAGTATTTATTTATTTACATTTATTATTTATTATATATATTTGTTTATTAGTCAGAGTACTTCTATTTTATATTAAAGCATTTCTATTCTAGAAATACTTTAAAATTTCCTGAAAACAAAGAGTATAATTTTTTCAATATTATAAAATTAGGAAAAAGAAGAAAGTCACAGTATAACCACAAAATAAAGAGCACTGTGATGAGCTACTTGTCTCTTGACTTCAATCTCTTTAGTCATTGCCTTAAAGTTCCCCCAGAAGCAAATGCTAAGACTAAGAGTTGAGTTCAAGTAGTTTATGCAGAAGGCGAGGCCCTCCTACAGGTGAATGGAGTGGCAAATACAGGGACGGGAAATGCGGGAAATGCGGTGGGTGGTCAAGTACACAACAACCAACCATGCGATGAAGCTAGGTCACATCGACCAATTTGCATTCAGCTTTGGTTGAGGGCTGCCCCTGTGGGTGTTGTTCTGGCACTTAGGAGCCTTCCACTCACAGGTGAAGCATACTCCCATGTGTCTGCAAAAACCCTTTCAGCTCAGAGTCAGAGATTCTTACATCAAGAAGCTGTTGGTAGGCAGTGCGAGAATATTCTTACATCAAGAAGCTGTTGGTAGGCAATGCGAGAATATTCTTACATCAAGAAGCTGTTGGTAGGCAATGCGAGAATATTCCTACATCAAGAAGCTGTTGGTAGGCAATGCGAGAATATTCCTACATCAAGAAGCTGTTGGTAGGCAATGCGAGAGTAAGTTGTCAAGGGAATGAGGATGAGGCATCAGCGATATCGGCCACAGACCATCCCCGGAGCTACTCAGATCCACTTGGACCCCACACTGACTACTTCTGCCCGTCTCTGATTCTCTAAGTGATAACAGTTTAAAAATAAGACTCAACAGGGAGTCTGGGTGGCTCAGTCGGTTGAGCACCCAACTCTTCTTTTTCTAACGTTTATTTATTATTGAGAGAGAGAGACAGACAGAGCATGAGCAGGGGAGGGGCCGAGAGATGGGGAGACACAGAATGTGAAGCAGGCTCCAGGCTCCGAGCTGTCAGCACAAAGCCTGACGCGGGGCTCGAACTGACCGCGAAATCTTGACCTGAGCGGAAGTCTGACGCTCAACCGACTGAGCCACCCAGGCGCCCCGAGCACCCAACTCTTGATTTCGGCTCAGGCCGTCGTCCCAGGCTTATGGGATCAAGGCCTGCATCCGGCTCTAGACTGAGCATGGAGTCCGCTTGGGATTCTCTCTCTCTCTTCTGTCTCTTTCTCTCGAGGTACCACCCCCCCCACCCCCCCACCCCCCGCCACCGTGCCCCTCTTCCCCACTATCTTTCTAAAAGAAAAAAAATAAATTAAAAAAATAAAAAAAATAAAGATAAAAAAATAAAAATAAGACTTAGCTTCAGAGCAATGGTCTCTACTGCCACAGTTGGCCCAAGGCAGTAACTGATCACTATTATCGCCCTTTTTGGTCACCCATTCTTCATTTCCCTCAACCATGGCCAGCATTTCAGTTCATCAAAACTGCTTGACTTGTGGACTGACAGGGCAGATTTTCCTCCCTGAATGGCCCATGCCCCTGGTTACCATGACGCTGTATGGCCACAGTTGCTGAAATTTTCTACTTGTAGTTTTCAGAGGTCACGTAAGCAGTTAGGTCACCTCAATGCATCCTCTGTATTCCAGCAATATTCAACCTTGCTTCATTACAGAAGTAAAACCTTATGTCCTGAAGATCACTGTGGTAAATCACCCACTCCAGTAGAAAATTCCTTTGTTTGCCTACTGGTCTGTCTACATGAAAAGACTCTGATGCAGTGGCTGTGGCTTCAGGTTTAGCAGAACACTCATTGTGTCCTCTCATATATCATCTCTCTCCAGGAACTAGGAACTCTAATCCAGAACATTCTATTGTAATGGCAAGAAGTATAAATTCTTCATATATGCCACTGGGAATGTTGGTGAGAAGGGAATTCTAGCTATAAGGAAAACAGATTCATACAATGGCTTTGGGTTTCAAATATGTGCCACATCTGGCAAAACAGTGTCACAATACCATGGAGTGTCATTTCTTAGTTGGTTCTCTAGCTGAGGCTTCAAGAGTCTATTTCCATAAGTCTATCAGGATTTGGTGATGTGGTATAAGAAGATCTAATAGAAATAGTGGATCTTCTTTCATACTTCCTTCACTATAAAGAATGTCACTTGGTCTATACTATAGACCATCGTGGTAAATACAATTCCTCACAAACCCTTAGATAGTAATTCTAGCCAAACTACTATGGACAGGAAGGGCAAACCTCCACACAGAATGTATATCAATGCTAAAAACACCTTAAAAATTCCTGGAAACAAATAGTATCATTATCTGTTTCCCTCTTTGAGGCAGAATTGTCTGAATCAATCAGCTTGTTCACTGTCTTGAGGTATAATACTCTTGCAAGGACTCATCATGGATCTCTGATACTGACAGTTTGTATATTCAACAAAGGCAGTAGCTTGGTCAGTCTTGGTAGGAGGAAGTCCATGCTCTGAATACCTATGTTGCTCTCATCCCTGCTGTCATGGCTACTCCATTTGTTGGCTCATTGTGACGACAATGGTGTTCCAAGGACAGAGATTGTCTGAATTCCCCTAGAAAAACCATACAGTGTTCTTGTTGTTTGTTCAGATCCTTCCCTGTGGAGTATACTATCCAGCAAGAATTCGTGTTAGAACAAAGAGCCACACAATTTGTGACCTTTCCCATGGCTCATTTACTTGTCTCTTCTCCATATTTCCTTGTCTCTCGTCTTTAAAACTTGTTCCTTCCAGTCTTCTGGCCAATCAACCATGCCATCTGCAACTGCCCAGTTGCCATATTTATCTTTATCTCAGACAACTTTTCCCACTACACTAGCTTGGTAACTATGTATCTTGCTAGAATCTCTGCTCAGAAAGAGGATTTTCTCTCACCAAATCTTTTAGAATCACTATAGAATATAGCTGTGATAGCAGTCCATGTCTGGCTCACATTGGCAAATCAAGCCAATCCATCCATGGTCCAAGTCTGGGATTGTTTTTCTTTTTTTCTTTTTTCTTTAGCTAGTTGTGGTAGGTATAGATAATTCATCCCCATGAATGACCAAAGGTCATGTGCTAGGAAACATATGTTTCAACTATATGTCATCTTTATGTCTGGGACACCAGAATAAGTAATTGACTCGTGCCCTCCAAATCTTGTTGAGGCTGATCATGAATGCTTTGCTTTTATTGTATATTGTATTGTTAGTATCCCTGCATGATATTGTATCTGGTGGTTCTGACAGTATTCAGTTCATGGTGGACACTCCGATCACATAGTCGCTTGACATCCCGTGGTCAGGTACTCAGTTTTTGCTAGAGCCCAATAGCACACCATAAATTGCCTCTAAAATGGTACAGAGAATGTGGCAGCACCTCGTCCCATGCTGTACCTCTTCTATGAGGGATTACAAGTACCTCAAGTACCTTTGGATCTGATAAGTCATATGCCCCACATTACTTACTTATCTGATAAGTAAGGCTGTTTGCACTTCAGCTTGAAGCTGCTACAGAGCCCCTTGTTCTGACACCCACTCAAAACTAAAAGTCTTCTATTGTTCAGTAAGTAGTTAGTGAAGTATTATACAGTATGGAATATGCATTCTCCAGAATCCAAAAAGACTAATGAAGTGCTGTGCCTTATTTCAGGGTAGGAGATGCAAGGTACAATAACTTGTCTTCGACTTTGAAGAAAATGTTTTCCCTCCTGATGTGTTATCATCTATCCCAACTTCTGGCATGCATGTGACTTACCATAAAATCAGTACTTTCAAATCCCTGTCACAAGGTTTAGCTGTGGAATATCAAATAATACAGTTTCCTTTAGATTACACTGTGATAATGAGCAGGAAAGTTAACATGGTTTTAGGAAAAGACAGCAAATGTGTATTTCTGCCTGTCCCAGCCAATTATTTTACAACATGAAGCAAAGTATAAACGGATAAGGCATTTCACCCTGAAGTTAAGTGGTGCAATCAAGAAAAAGTATCATATAATTAAAAATTTCTACTGTCTAGGGGCACCTGGGTGGCTCAGTCAGTTAAGTGTCTGACTTTGGCCTGGGTCATGATCTCATGGTTTGTGGGTTCAAGCCCTGCATCGGGCTCTGTGCTGACAGCTCAGAGCCTGGAACCTCCTTCGGATTCTGTGTCTCCTTCTCGCTCTGCCCCTCCCCACCTCATGTTTTGTCTCTCTCTGTCTCTCAAAAATAAATAAACATTGAAAAAAAAACTTAAAAAAAATTTTCTACTGCTATAGCAGGGAGACATCTTAAGTAATAATTTCAGAGTGACTGACTACCGATTTTCAAGGGGACCAAATTTCCAGTGCTCATGAATTGTTTAGTACACCAACTGTGATAATGCCAAAGGGGTGTCAGTATCAATTACACATGGAAAAGTAACAAAATTAGGCAACAGATTTTACAGAAGTGAGATGTTCAGGATTGCTATGTTACATTTAAGATACAAGCCTGTGAATATTAGGGATATGTGACCATTCTCTGAATCTGTATTTTTCTTAATTGAAAAATTGATGCCATCAATTAGTGATATAAGTGAAATAAGAAATATGATATGGGCTGGGAGAAAATACACTGAAAACTAGCCTAGGTAGCATATCCTGAGAATAGGATTCTGGAATTGTGTTACTCATCAGTCAGATGGTAACAAAAATACTAATGCTAGTGATAGTTGGGAATTCTAGAATGCTGATCAAAGGACATTTTCATCTATGGTGGATGGAGGTGGGGTCACGTAGAAGGGGAAACTCTGGCTTATATAACCGAATAGTATTTGAAACATATGGGGAAAATTGGTAATAGACCTAGTACTCAGATACTTGAGGAAAATGTTATTATGCCAAAATGCAAGACAGTTCAGGGCTGATGAGTAGTTGTCGGGACAGCCATACATTTCCTTGGAACCATTCCTAGCCACCATTTCCTGGGAACATTTTCCAGGTCTGGAAAAATAATAAGTGGGTGGACTTTTGAATGAAAGACTCAGACAAAGGATTGTTTCTAGAAGGCACAGAAAATACACGAGTTTCTGTTGTTTTCACAGAAATGAAGAAAAATTAGAATCTCTAGGGGTTAGGAGTCTGATGTGAAGAGAGGAGGAAAGAAAGGATTCAATACATATATTAAAATGTAGGTTTTATAATTATTCACATATGGTGGGGCCAAGAGATCAGGGAATACCTTCCACTGAAAAGATAGTTTGTTATACTCACAGATCTTTAAAAGAGGGGCGATGCTACGTCACGGGGAAAGGGCACACATGGAGAAGCACCAGAATTGGTCAGAGGGCCAAGGGAGCAAGAGGGAAATATCCTCAAGAGACTTCACTATGGCTTTCATGAGAATGAACAGGCAAGAAAGGGGAAGCAGGTTTAGAATTGACTAGTTTGAATAATATCAGCAAGGTTTGGGGTGTAAGGGCTGTCCTTAGTTGCCTGGTACTTGACGCTGGAGTGATTGGGGCAGAGGGACAGAGGCCCAGAGTGTAAGACCCCAGTAAGGAATTTGTCTGGGGGGCGGGGTGAGTTCTGGATTTGTTTATTTGCATAGGAAAGACGTGTTTGTATGTGAGTCCTTTACTGTCTCTAGGAATTGGCTGGTCTTGGGAGGAGCAGTCCTTCAGCAGGTTCCCAACATGTCAAAGCACCAAAAATATAGAAAAAAAAGACATATGAAGGGTTAAGGACAGCCCCTCCCAGAATATGCCACTTTGACATGTGGATTATTTTGACCTGAAGCCACTTGAGATACTGTGGGCTCAAGAGAAACTTTTGTTTCTCCCTTAACCACACAGAAGAATCTAAATTGGGGGTCTTTTGCAGAGTATCAGAATATCTCTGTTATTAACAGAGATAAATTTTATCTGAGTGACCCATCTGTATGGCAGGGCAAACGTTTAACTCCCAAGCATACCCTCTTCTCATCATCCTTTGAAGTGCATTCCTTTCCTCTGAAATCCCAGACCCTTACTCCCTCTCCTGAGTTCAGAATGACATATATACCTCACTTTGTCTGCCTTTGGAATTTCCATGTCTATGTAGATTAATGTATGCCTATTAAATTGTATTTTCTACTGTTACTCTGTTTCATGTCAATATGATTTTTAGTCCAGCTAAAAGAACTTTTGAGGGCTCAGGAATTCATGATTAACTCAATCAATACAGTTAGTTTTTTCCTCAGATTTTATTTGCCATTATCTAAAGTACAAGATGAGAGTCTAGAAACTAAGCAAAAGGCTTGGCAAAGGAAAAAGGAGACTCTTGTAGTCTTGTAGTCGGTGCTTAGGCACAGTTCCTAATTCATAACGTGAAAGGGCTAGTTAATAGCTCAGGCTCAGAGTTGGAAGTGCTAGAAGGTTATTCCTTGACAGTCAGGTAGTAGAAGTAGACAGAGCTGTACTAAAACAGCAATTTGGCCTCATGACTATTCAATCTCTAATTGGTTTAAGATGAATAGCACCAAAGTCTACTAGAGAAAAACATAAATCCTGCCTAGAATAAGAAAATAGTGTTGAGACACTATAATTTTTATGCACAATATTCAAATTTCAATGAAATTTTACTAGTACAGGGACACCAAAAGACAGGGCTAGATAATTAAAAACACAGAAAGAATAGAAAAATTAATGGCCCCATCCATACGTGATGTAGATATTGAAAAGAATAACAATAATCTTAAGATAACTGTGGTAAATATGGTCAAAGTATAAAGAAAACAATGAAGAAAAGAGTTTAAAGGAGGAATTTCATCAGAGAATTGAAATGTATAAAAATTAGTAAAATAGACATTTTAGGGCTTAAAAATAAAATAATTGAAGTTAAGAACTTAATAGTTCAGAATAGAATAATTGATTAATAAATAGGAAGACATCATTCAAAAACTGTAGAATCTAGGCCAAAGAAAAAAACTATATAGACAATTCAGAACAGAAAAAAAGCAATATATGGGACAAAATGAAAGAGTCTAACTTATGATCGATTTACGTTTTAAAAGGTGAAGAGGAAAAGAAGGTACCAAAGAAATATTGAAAATCACCAAGAATTCTCCAGAGCTAAATTAAGACGTTAAGGTAGGATTCAGGATCTCTTTAAACCCTAGATGGAATAAGTAAATCACTCGGAGGCACATCAGGATAAAAATGCAATAATGGCAGCCAGGAAAAAAATCCATTGTCTTTAAAATAACAAGAATGGATCTTTTTTTAATTGCAATAATGGAACCCCAAAGCTAATGGAATGATATTATTAAAATGTTTGAAGAAAACAATGAACAACAAACACAAAGAATGTATCGCTAGCATGGCATTACCAAAAGAAATATTAAAATAATTCATTAATAAAAAGAAAAAGGATTTTAGACAAAACGTTGCAATTCTTTGAGGTTAAATAGGTGGCTAAATTTAAATAAATATCAATTCAAAACCACAGTAGTTGTGATAATAATGATAATAAATATCATAGGATTGAAATAATTACATACAATTAAATTGCAAGATAGTGACACAAAAGAGAGGCTAGTAAATGGATTAAGTACTTTAAGGATCTAGAAAAATCAGGAAATATTTAATTGTTTATATTAGGTTCTAATTGTTTGAAAATGCATGATATAACATTTAGTTTAACCTTTGGACAAATAGCAAAGGAATGTACAATCAATATGCTAATAGAGTGAGGAAAGAAATAATTAAATATAATCAATTAAATCAAAAGAGGAAAAGATAGATGAAAGGCATATGTAGTAGATATATCAAATAAAAAATAAATAGTAAGATAATAGATTCAAGCTCAATATAGAACTTACTTTGAATGCAAATGGACAAAATCCCCTAATTATAAGACAAATGTTAGACTGGTTAAAATCTAACACTACACATTAGTATATTATGTAAGAAATTTGATAAAAAAATCAATACTAAATAACGATCCTTCATGTTACAGAAAAGATGAAAATGAAAATATAAACAAACCAGGAATAGAAAAGTACTTTCTTAATCTGAATATGATTATGTACAAAAATTCTTCAGGGATCATTATACTAAGTGATGAATTATTGAAAACACTTCCTAGAGATAGGGAAAGAGAAAAGATTATAATTCCCTTCATTTTACATTTCACTGGACAGTCTAGTCAGAGCACAATAATAGGAAAAACAATTAAATTTATAATGATTGGGATGAAAGAAAATAAATTGGCATTACTCATCAAAAGTTGATGGTGTGTGTAGAAATCCAAAAATTTTTCTAGATAAACAGAGATGATAAATGTATTTAGCAATATAGCAAGATTAAAAATGATAATTTATTTAATATACCTGAAACCAAAAAAAATTGAAAATTGTGAATTTATACAATTTATGCTAATATTAACAAATACCTCTAACTAGGAAAAAATCTAGTATATTGAAAGCAAGAGCTCTCTATTAAAAAATACAAAACATAATTGAATGAAAGAAAAGAAGTACTAACTAGAGAATTATACCATGTGCACTGTTTGGGAGATTCAATTATTTTAATATATTGCTTCTTTCAAAATTATTCTCTACAGTTAATGCATTTACAAGTAAAATTACAACGTGTGTTCTTTGGGTAGAAATGACAAGTCAATTCTAAAATTCACGTGCAAGTTCAAAGGCAAGAATAGCTAAAACTCATAAATTAGAATGATGCTGAAGGTGTTACAATAGAGATATCAAGACTTAGAAATCTAGGATTATTAATTTGGTATGATATTGATTCAAATCTAGATAAACTATCAACAGAAACCTAATATCATCTAGAAACAGACATTTATAATATAATTTATGACAAAGATGATACAGTAATACAAAGGAGAAAGTATGGTCTTTACAATAAATGGTGCCATGTCAATTTGATATTTAGATGGAAATATAATGTTTTATATGTAGGTTTATGTGTTTGGGTGTATGTGTGTGGAGAGAGAGAGAAAGAGGGGGAGAGAGAGAGACTCTTCCCTCATAGTCATACCATACACAAAAGTCAATTTAAAATGAGGTATAGGGGTGCCTGGGTGGCTTAGCTGGTTAAGCATCCAACTTCTGGTGTCAGCTCAGGTTATGATCTCAAGGTTCATGGGATTGAACCCAAAGTTGGGCTCCATGCTGAGAGTGTGGAGCCTGCTTGGGATTCTCTCTCCTTCTCTCTCTGCCCCTCCCCCACCATTTGCTCTCTCTCTCTCTCTCTCTCTCTCTCTTTCATAATAAATAAACATAAAAAATATGAAGTATAGACTGAATCTGAAATATAAACCTAAGGTTTTTTGAAGACAACAAAGACCCGTATCTTCATGATACTCAAGGACACTATGATTTTTTAAACACGATTTAAAAAGCATTTACTCGGGGCGCCTGGGTGGCGCAGTCGGTTAAGCGTCCGACTTCAGCCAGGTCACGATCTCGCGGTCCGTGAGTTCGAGCCCCGCGTCGGGCTCTGGGCTGATGGCTCAGAGCCTAGAGCCTATTTCCGATTCTGTGTCTCCCTCTCTCTCTGCCCCTCCCCCGTTCATGCTCTGTCTCTCTCTGTCCCCAAAAAAATAAATAAACGTTGAAAAAAAAATTAAAAAAAAATAAATAAAAAGCATTTACTCAAAAAGGAAAAAGAAAAAAAGATAAACTGGACAATATTAAAGATTTTTTAAAAGATACCATTTTAAAAGTGAAAATGGATACTAAAATGTGTATGCAGGGCAACTCAATTGTTTTTGTATTCTATGCCTTCCATGAATGAAGCAAAAGAACCCAGATATTGATTTTGGGGTTACAAGTAAATTTTGAGAAGTAGGCAAATTTACAAAAAATGGAACTCATGCATAATGAGGATCAACTATGTATGTCCATATGCATGTACCTATTTCTTAGTTTTCACACGTAATACACTGATAGTGCTAATAGCAAAAATAGCAGAGATTGTAAGAGTAACCGATGTTAATGAAGCACTTACTATGTGCCAGGAATTAGCCTAAGCACTTTATATGACCTTACTTAATCCTCATGACAACATTATGAGGTAGATATTGTTGTTGCTTTCATTTTACAGACAGGTGATTGAAGCACAGCCGGGTTAAAGTAACTTGTCCAATTTCACACTGTTAGTAAGTGGAAGGAGTCTGGTTTCAAACCCATTAAATAGAACTCAAGAACCTGTGTATACAGCCCATTCAGCTATCCTCGCCTCCTGTATCAATGAAATGCAGGGTGAATGTTAGTCCTCTAAAATACACTTATACCCCACTTTATATCAGAGACATTTCCTAAAAATGATGAATAGTCTTATTTTAACCAATCCATTACATCTTTTGAGGCACTAGAATACAGAATAAACAAATAAAGCAATGATTAAGTCTCTCTGGAAAGGATGGCTGTTTCCTTTATGACTTGCAGTTTGTATTTTTGAGTTGAAATATAGAATATTTTTAGATGTATTTCCCTTTCTTAAGTTTATTTATTTATTTTGAGAGAGACAGAAGCAGCACAAGTGGGCCAGGGGCAGAGAGAGAGAGGGAGAGAGAGAATACCAAGCAGACTCCACACTGTCAATGTAGAGCCTGATGTGGAGCTCGATCCCTTGAAACTGGGAGATCACGACCTGAGCCGAAACCAAGAGTCATTCGCTTAACCGACTGAGCCACCAGGCATCCATAGGATATTTTTTAAAACAAGACACATCAAAGAAAATGGTAGATATAACGGACTAATCAGGTCCATAGTAACAATATGCAGAACCCCCAATGTTTTGGAGGAGCACTTAGTACACTTTGTTGTCATGGCTGAAATTCGGATATGATAGAATAGCAAAGCTTCTTTGCTGAGCTGAAGAGGTTTGAGGGAATCTCAGAAATTCTGTTAAATATTTTAAAGTTAGGCTTAAAGATATTTTTAATCCTAAAGACCATTATTTCTGACTCATAAGAACGGGCAGTGATGACCAAATTGTTACCTTTCTTCATCGCTGGGTTGTTTTTTACATAAATTTGATGGAACCACACAGCTTTTAACAGAGGATCTTTTCTTTGGGAAATGTCGGTTTCACACTGCCCTCTACTCATTTCGCTTTGTTCTTCAGGAGGGAACATTGAGCACTGTTTACTTTGTACCTGAATCTCCTATAAATGTTCATACATTCCTCCCATTATTTTGAAAGAGAAAAAAATGTTTAAATATTCATTTTTTTTCCATTTCAGTTGACTTTATTTTGAAATGAGAAGAGCCCTAAAAGATGAATTATATATTTGTATAAGTTGTTTCATAAGAATTTATGACTGATGGCTAGCCATGGACTAGGGCTATGGTCTTCAGACATGAAAGCTCCTACTCTGGTTGAAATACTAGAATTTCATCACTGCACCAACCAACTTGTACCCGGGTGTGTATGTACCTGGGTGTGTGCGGGGGCAGTGAGCACACATGTTCACTTCTTAATTTCCTTTTTTTTTTTTTTTAAAGAAAGACATTGCTAGGTGGATGCATTATTACTAGGGTGGCCCAAAGCACCTGTTACATAAGTAGCAGAAGGGCTCTGCCAGGATCCTAGTTACAAGTTGCAAAATGTGCCAAGTATTTTTTTCACCTATCCTTCGATATATCTGTCTTTCTTAGCAGAGATTACTTCAAAACAAATCCAAGAGAGAAAGACAATACAATACGACCTCACTTCTATATGGACTCTAGAAATAAACCTCCAAACCAAAAAACAAAGAAAGGAGCTCATGGCTTTAGAGAACAGACTGGTGGTTGCCAGAGGCAGGGGATGGGGTGTGAGTGAAATGGGTGAAGGGGGTTAAAGGCACAAACTTCCAGGTATAAAACAAACAAATCACAGGGATACAATGTATGGCATGGTGACTATAGTTAATAATACCGTATTGCATATTTAAAAGTTGCTGAGAGAGTAGATCTTAAAGAAGATCTTATGATCTTCTCATCATAAAAAAAATGTGTAACTAGGTACAGTGTTAGATGTTAACTGGACTTAGAGTGTAATTATTTTGCAATGTATTTAAATATTGAATCATTGTGTTGTACACTTGAAACTAACATAAAGTGATTATTGATATAGTTGGACATGTTAATACAATAGGTAAATATTAATATGTGCCATATTTGTTACACTTTTCTGTTTCTCTTGTTGCCCTTTCTTTTGCTTTTTTTTCTTTCTTTCTTTCTTTTGCTTTTTTTTCTTTTGTGTCTTCTGTTTTCTGTCTTCTCTGGTTTTAATTATGCATTTTATAAGATTTTATGATTCATTTCATCTCCCCTGTTGCATGACAATTATTCATCTCTTACTACTTTTTTAACTAGTTGTTCTTGGGTTTGCAATAAGTGTTCCCAACTAATCCAAGACTTCTTTCTAATACCATTACAGCATTTCCTGGGCGGTACAAGTAACTCAGCAAAATATACCCAATTCTTCCCTCCCATCCCTTGCTGTCATTTATTTAACTTATTTACCAGTTGTAAGTACCACATACTTTGTTGCTATTATTATATTGAGCAAACTGTTACCTGTTAGAACAATTTAGAATAAAAAATAAAGGGTTTTCTTTTACTTCATATTCTTCTAATGATATTCTTTTCTCTATTTAGTTCTGAGTGAGTGACATGTTTTTTTCTTTCTTCCTGACGAATTGTTTTTAATGTTTCTTGCAAGACAGGTCTCCTGGCAAAAAATTTACTCAATTTTTGTTTGTTGGGAAAAGTCTTTATTTCTCCTTCACTTTTTAAAGATAATTGCACTGAATACAGTAGTCTAGGTTGATGAGTTTTTAAAATTTCTTTCAACAATTTAAATATTTTACTCTTATTTCTCTTTTTATTAAATCAGCTATATTTCTTTTTTTTTTTTTAGTTTAGTTTATTTTTTTTATTTTGAGAGATAGAACTCATGTGCATGAGTGAGCAGGAGAGGGGCAGAGAGTGAGGGGGGGAGAGAGAATCCCAAGCAGGCTCCACTTTGTTAGCACAGAGCCCGATGCAGGCTGGCCTGATCTCATGAACCATGAGATCATGACCTGTGCCAAAATCAAGAGCCAGGCACTTAACTGACTGAGCCACCCAGGAGCCCCTCTTCTCTCTTGTTGAATGTGTCCTGAAGACAAGTTTCATATAATTCTTATTCTTCCTCTTCTATATGTAAAGTTTCTCCCCTGGCTTCTTTGTTTTCGATTTTCTGAATATAATATGGTTAGATGTAGAGTTTTTGATATTTATTTTCCTGGGTGTTTTCTATGTTTCCTAGTGGTTTCAGTCTGTTAGCAATTTGGGGAAACTCAGTCCTGATTGCTTCAAACACTCCCTCTGTTCTTCCCTTTATGATATTCCCATTACATATACAACTTATCTTTTTTTTTTTTAATTTTTAACATTTATTTATTTTTGAGACAGAGAGAGAGCATGAACAGGGGAGGGTCAGAGAAAGAGGGAGACACAGAATCTGAAACAGGCTCCAGGCTCTGAGCTGCCAGCACAGAGCCCGACGCGGGACTTGAACCCACGGACTGTGAGATCATGACCTGAGCCGAAGTCGGAAGCTTAACCGACTGAGCCACCCAGGCGCCCCTACAACTTATCTTTTGAAATTATCCCACAATTCTTAGATATTCTGTTCAGTCTTTTGAATTCTTGTATCTGTTTGTATTTCCGTTTTGAACATTTCTATTGCCATTATTTCAAGCTCAAGACTCTTTCCTTGGCCATGTCTGATCCATTGAGAGCTCATCATAGACATTTTTCATTTCTGTACGGTGTTTTTGATTTCTAGCACTTTCTTTGGATTCTTTCTCAGCATTCCTCTCTCTGTTTACTTTATCCATCTGTTCCTGCAGGTTGTATACTTTTTTTCCCCCGATGGATCCCTTAGCATTTTAATCATAGCTATTTTAAATTTCATCTGATAATTCCAACATCTCTTCTGTATCTGAGTTGGGGTTGATGCTTGCTCTGTCTTTTTGTTCAACCCCTTTTGTGTGTGGGGGGGGGGTTGTTGTTCTTGTTGTTTTATTTCATTTTGCTTTGTTTTTGTTTTTTTTATATTCTTGAAAATTTTTATTCTACCCAGACATGTGCTGGGTAAAGGTAAATGTAGTAAATAGACCTTTAGCATGAGGTTTTATATGTATCTCACTAAGAGTTAGCTTTGTTTACTGTTTGCAGTACTTTTAAGTGTCGGAGACTAAAATGTCCTCAGATATTCTTGTCTGTCTCCCTCTGGTCCTTGTGTTTCCTTAGAGACTTTCCTTGTGTGCTCTCCTCCAGAGATCCCATTCTTTCCTTGAACCTGGTCTGTTTCTTTCACAAGTGCTTCTCAGGGTCCTGCTTTTGGTTTTATTTTTGTTTTTGCTTTTGACACCCTTAAGCTGGACACAAAGGCTAGACCTGGGCATTTCCCTTGCCCACATGAAAGGCTAGAAGAGGCTATGTTGGGTATTTCCCTTCTCACACGCTGAAGACCAGAAAAGGCAGAATTTAGGTATTTCTGTTTCTCAGGTTGGTTGGGTTACATAGTAAAATTCCAGGCAGCTAGGCTCCGATAAAAAAGTTTCCTTTGAGGCCATTTTAAATGGCCAATTTTCTATCCACCTGTGAGAATGAGGGTTTTTTTTTTCCTGATCACTGTGAGACCTTAGCAGGGTTCCTGGAGATAAAGCTCACAGAAGTGTGGGGTTCCCCTTAAGACTAGTTCAGCCTGGGGTTTTACTCTCAAACTTGGCTGCACTGAGCTTCGAACAAATCATCGTTTGTTTTTCTACCCCAGTACTGGTGCCCATGAAAGTTGCTGCTCTAGGTTTCTACTCCATCCAGCTGTGATCTCTGTGTCTGCCTACCAGCCTTTCCAATTTGCCCCATGACCTCGGTCCTCCAGTGTACCTAGGAAAAGTTGTTGATTTTCAATTTGTTCAGTTTATTTCTCATTGTGAGGATGAGCGTGATGATTTCCAGCCTCCTTATATACAAGATTGGAAACCAGCTATTTAACTTTTCAAATAAGGTATATTAATGCCAATAAGAATCAAGATTTTCTGTGTAGGAGGAAAAGGACAGCCTCTGTTTCATTCCTCAAAAATAACGAGCTTTTGGGGCACCTGGGTGGCTTAGTCGGTTAAGCATCTGACTTTGGCTCAGGTCACGATCTTGAGTTTGTGAGTTCGAGCCCTGCATCAGGCTCTGTGCTGACAGCTCAGAGCCTGGAGCCTGCTTTGGATATCTCCCTTTCTCTCTGCCCCCCGCCTCAAAAACAAGTAAATATTTAAAAAAAAAAAATTTTTTAAATAAGAAGATTTCCCCACACTGGGGTCTTCATATAAGAAGTTGGCCCTTTGCTTTAAGTATTCTTTACATGACAGCCTGCTACTTTTCTTCAGGTCACATCTCAAATGACACTGCATCAGGGGCACTTTTCCCAACATTTCAGATTAATATCACTTGACATTTTTATATATTTTCACATCAACCTGTGTTAATTTTAGATGAGCAATGATTGTACTATATTATTTATGTACAAATATTTATTTAAATGATTTCTGTCCCGATAAAGTGTAAAACCAGGAACTGTGTCTCTTATACTGCTTTAAATCACCTGTATTCAACATATTCCTATGGCACGCCATAAAGAATCAACCCACAGATGCATGAAGGAATGCATGAATGAGCAAGTGGGTTCCCTTCCTATTTCCCAAATGGGCAGCGGCCATGATACTAGTCAAGCTAGAAAGAAGGTTATCATCCCCTATTTTTTCAAAAGACAGCAATGCAAATTTTGCCCATAGTACTCCATTCAACAAATGTTAAGCTTCATGACTCAACATTCTTCAATTGATTACATTTCATTATAACATGAGAGTGAAAAAAGATTTCATAGGTCCAGGCATATCAGGAATAAAATCATAACAGGAACACTCTTTTATTCTTTAATTCCAAGATATTTACTGTATTCCTCTCATATGTGCAGCAGATATTTTAAGTTCGTCTTATAATTGAGTTTGAATCCTGACGATTACTGGGGTACAGGAAGGAGTAATGGGAATCACTATAAAGTTTCTGAGAGATTTTTCCCTATCTCCTTTTCCCGTTCAACATTTTTCACTCATTAATGAACACCTCTGCAGAAGGTGTGCAGATTAGTGAAATTTTTAAAACTTTTGTTCAGTATGCTTTGCTCAGCGAATCCTATTTGATGATGAATGTCCTCAAGAGGATAGTTATCTGCCAAGGAGAAATTGCACCATCGAAGACAAGCCCAAAGCAAGGCTTAAAGAAGCAAGACAAAAAAAGGCAGATCTGTATTTAGGTGTCTGGAGACATCATTTCTATTCATCCTGGGAAAATGCCTCTCCAGAAATATGCAGAGGCACTGTAGGAATGGACAGAACCCAAATTAAAGCAAATTATAGATGCTTTTGCGGTTACACTGAGTGCTATATGCACGATCATCTCTGATATTACTTGTCAGTGTCATGTGAATATGTTTGACATCCTGTAGAATGAAAATGAGCAATTTTTTTTTGCGAAAAATACAGTATACATCCCCAAAGAAGAGAGGAGACCTAAGATGTAGTACTAGATTTGCCAAGTAAGTATGACCCAAAAACTAAACAGAAGTTTACACAAAACATCAAAATGTCGACTAACATTAGTTATATTTTGGACTCTTTTATTCATGGAAAATTGTGTATAAGTGAAAATTAATGACTTATACCTACATTAATCAATTTAGATAAACTTCAAAAGCATAATAGTAAAAGAAAAACCATATCACAGTAAAATAATATTTATGTATATGTAAAAAACAAAAATTACATATATCATTCATATATAGTAAAGTATTAAATCAAGCAAGAAAATGCAGTACACCAATTTTAAGGGAGAGAAAAAGAATGGAGGGAGAAGGGGTAGAGACTTATATAAGTTTGTAACTTTGTTATTTTTAAAAATGCAAAAATAATTTTAATGTTACTGTGATAAAATATTAATGTCTGTTTAATCTAAGTGGTGGATATAGTGGTGTTATTTATGCACAATTGAAATATATCTACTATCTATCTATATTAAATAGATTTTAAGATAATTAAAACTTACC
Source organism: Felis catus (assembly GCF_018350175.1). Classification (NCBI taxonomy): domain Eukaryota; kingdom Metazoa; phylum Chordata; class Mammalia; order Carnivora; family Felidae; genus Felis; species Felis catus. The sequence goes on along the minus strand of NC_058368.1, from coordinate 16,750,847 downwards.
ACTCATAATTAGCACTCATTTTTGTGATTATTTTTTCTTGATAACTCAGTTTAAATCAAGGAAATAATGTAAATAACTTGACATAGAAAGCATTCCATTATAAACTTCAGAATATTTATGTACAAATATTATTTATAATTTATTTAAATAAATGTTATTCATTTATTTATTATTTATTTATTTAAATGTAACTAGATTTCAGAAATCCATTTTTCAGAAGTAGACACATTTTATGGAATGCAAATGCTTTATAAAACTTATGAACTCCTTAGTGACTCCCACTTATTTGAAGTACAAATTACATAAGGATTTTATGGACCTTTAAGAATGGCTCATCATAGGGGGCTCAGTCAGTTAAATGTCCCATTTCGGCTCAGATCATGAGTTCACTCATGGGTTTGAGCCCCATGTTCGGCTCTGTGCTGACAGCTCAGAGCCTGGAGCCTGCTTTGGATTCTGTGTCTCCCTCTCTCTCTGCCCTCCCCCACTCGTGCTCCGTGTCTCTCTCTCTCAAAATAAATAAACATTAAAAAAACTTCTTAAAAAAGAATGGCACATTACAATACATTCTAAAACAGCCTTCCCTAATTTACCTAGCATTTTCTTTAAGCTTAACATGTGAGCTTGAAATGGTTTCATATATTAATACATTCAAATCTATACTTTGAAATTTATACCTGATATTTTAAAAATATTCCTATGTTTTAAGTTCCAATTATATATTCAAATGTAAAATTTTTGCAATTTTTGAAAAGGTGACGATCACAGGATTGGAGTTGGGCTGCCATGCTAAATGTTCTTGCCATGGTCTAAATAAATTCTCAAGAGCTGGAGCAAGACTTCAGGTACAGAAGCAGAGACATCCAGGGGCCCTGGGTGGCTCAGTTGGTTAAGCGTCAGACTTCAGCTCAGGTCATGATCTCAGGGCTTCTGAGTTGGACCCACGAGTTGGGCCCTGTACTGACAGCTCAGAGCCAGGAGCCTGCCTTCAGAGGGTGTCTCCCTCTCTGCCCCTCCCCCACTCATGCGCTGTCTCTCTCTCTCTCTCTGTCTCTCTGTCTCTGCCTCTTTCAATTAAGAAGCAGACACATCCAGATGTCTGGGGTGGGAAGCTGTCAGTCTGCTCCAAAACTGCTCCCTGCAACTGCCTGTGAACCCAGACGTGGGCTTAGAAATATGGGACATAAGCCGCATGTGGTTCAGTAATGCACATACATGCTACAACTTAGAAAAAATTGTCAGAGAGTATAAAATGAAAATGAAACTTGCCTCAGTACCCAGAGACAACCAAAGTTACTGGTTTCTTGATCCTTCTTTCCAGAGACAGACCATGCAGAAGGAAACATATATGTGAATATATATGACATATTTCATATATAGTATGTTTCATTTTCATGCAAATTATAGCATACTATACAAATTGGCTAGTACTCTGTAATTTTATTTAACACTAGCCAGGGCAAAAAAAAGAGAAGGAGAAAGAAAAAAAAAAAAGACTGACCAGGGCAGTTGTTAATAACAATATATTTGGAGGTATCTTTTAAATTTTAAGCTGCAGTATTTCTTTGTGTGGATGTTTCAGTCTTTGATCTGATCTGTTCCTTAATGCTAGACTCTTAGGTTTCTTCTACTTTTTGCCATCTCAAAAAAATAATATAATTTACATATTTACACATGTACTATTTGAAATATGTGTGACTATATCTCTAATTCTCCAATTATTAATACCCAGATTTTAATTTAAATTGTAATTAATATCAGTATGTGGTACATCAGAAGTATCAGAAAGCTTGTTATCTTAAGGTAAAAATCCGTTACACAACGTTTCATTTTGCATTTAGAAATATTTTATACACACACATGCACACACAACCAGAAATTCTGTAACTAACTATCTAACATTAATAAGGCATGGAGTGTTGACTAAAGATTTTCCCCTTAAATAGCTAAGCTTGAATTTATTTTGTAAATTAGCTGTTGTAGAATTCTTTATAAAATGTTTACTTCTCTGATTTAAACATTAAAGATACTTAATATAATCCAACGTTTTGAATGACTCAGGTTCATCAATATGAATTTCAATCATTGTGCTCTGTGCTAATACAGACTAGTTGGACACTTAAAAATTTTGTCTCTATTTCTTAAATATAGAACAAACTGGGGGCTGCTGGGGGGGGGGGGAGGGGGGAGATGGACATTAAGGAGGGCACTTTTTGGGCTGAGCACTGGGTGTTGCATGGAAGTGATGAATCACTCCGTTCTACTCCTAAAATGAATAGTACACTTGTATGTTAACTAACTTGAATTTAAATAAATAAGTTAAAAAAAAAAACCTTTTTGCCTCTTTATTATGTGGTCCAGATCCTAATGATTCTTAATGTTAGACTTTCATAATATTTTTAAACATCTCTGCTCTTTTTAGGAGATCTAATTTCTCATTAAATTACTGCAAATATTTTTTTGGAGCTTTCATGCATTTATTCAACAAATGTTACCTATGTGTCAAAAACGGTTCTAGATCCTGGGGTTGCATCAATGAGCAAGTGGGGAGCCTCTCTGTCCTGATGGAGTTTATTTTTCAGGGAAGCTAAGTAATAAACATTTGCTGTTGTCTGGGATACTAGATAAAACTTGTTATTTACCCTGATTTAGTGGGTAATAAAGCTCCAGAACTTTGTTTGATAGAAAATCTTTCTTTTAGTTTGACAACATTCTTCCTTTAATATTCCAGCCAAGCGGAATATGGTAGAAACATTTATGTTGAAATATCTGGGGTGGGTATTAGGGTCTCTTCTGTCTGACACCATAACTGCCAGAATCAGAGAGATGTGACCAGAAGCATTACAGATTGTATTCATGTATTCTGATAGAACTTTTCATTTCTCTCTCTGACAAATCCTTGAAAAGTAAAAGAAAGGAAATCTACTGAAGGCTAGGAACTTTGTGTGTTTTATTACTTAGGTTTTTATAAAAGTCCCATAAATCAGGTAACATTATCTTATAGATTAAAAAGAAAATCTGAAGCCAAAAAAGGCTATATGGCTTTTCCAATGTCGTGCACCTAAGTGGGAGGGAGATGTCTACCAGGCTTCAGAATGCAAGCTTTCTTCAATACGCTGCAAATAAACTGATAAAGAATCTAGATTTTTTTTTTTCTGGTACTAGGGATTGTGTGTCTACTGGGTTGATTGGTGGGTGGAGCAGTGTGAGGGGGAGGCAGGTGCAAACGTTCCAGAGAAAACTGGCAGGCTATCAGTTGTTCCGAGGGACACAACACACATAGGGCTTTGTAGTCACAAAATCAACATTTCCCAAGCACAGACATAACTCCAGGGAGTTTCTACCACCATCTCTAGGATGCAATTCAACTTTGATCTGCCTGATTTATATATACAGAAATATTCACTAATATGAGCATTCTATGTCTCTTTCCTTCTCTGAATTACTCTTGGTATATTTACCCTATAATTACAAATTGATTTTCTGCTGGAAGAATGGTGAAAGTCCTTTTCCTTATCTATTTCCAGACTAACCGAGAAGATGCTGTTTCCTAGAGTTCCCCAGAAATTAAGAACATGCACAAATCATACGTCAAGTTGTAGCTACAACTTATTACGGATAAGTAAAGAAGTACATGGAATAGTCACTTTGAAAGTTTTCTTTTTCCTAATGTTCAGTGAATATAAAATTCACTAGGAGATAAATTCATCTTCAAATTCATACTTAGGCATAAAAATATCTACCACCTCTTTTAAAATAAACTACATTTTTAATGAGTATTTTCCTACAATAGTTTTTAACTGAAATATTCATCAATTAGCAATTTTAATCATTGCAATAGTAATAATAATAAGTACAGTTATTGGGTGACTTGTACAAATAGACTTAAAATATAATAGATTATCTACCTCATTTAACATTTATTCAATATATCTGCGAGTCAAGATACCTATAAGCTAATTCTGAGAAAACCCGAACCCACCTACAACCCCCCCCACTCAAGGGACAGTCAGAGAAAGCAATGGTACCGTATCTTCCCTCCTTCTGACACACATACGTCTACTGATTGGCCCAAGTGTGGATTTGTGACTCAACATTCAGTCCAAATCTTAGGAAGTCACCCTTAATTATGTATTTTGGCAAAACATGAGCTAGGGAAGTCACATTTCTTAGTCTCGGAAATTAAGCTAGAACATATTGAGAGAAATCAGTTCATTGGGATCAGCAGTTCTACAGTCATGAAGAAACAAACAAACAAACCTGGGAACCTATGTCATGTCATATACAACCTAAAGTAAGGTAGAAGCTGGAAGTTATCAGTCAGTAAGAATTATTTGGTGCAAATAGAGTAAATAAAAAAAACTAATGGGAAATATATATGAAAAAGAATACACAATACTCTGGTCACAAAAGAAATAGTCTGTCATAAGACTTAACAGTTCAAGAAGTCAGTTGCTCTGGGTTAAGAATTAGCCTCTTGCTCAACCTTCCTATTGAAGACAAGAGATACTGCAAATTCTTTCCATGGATCTTGTACCTGTTTTCTCCCTTTATTATTTAAAACAAAACAAAACAATCCCTTGCCTCATCCCTAAGAGATAGCTATTACTATCCTTATTTACAAATGAGAAATTGAGAATTTGAGTGTTAACAAAGTCTTCTATGGTTTTGTAGTTCAAAAGAGGCAGAGATAATTTGAGTTAAAGCCTATCTGGCTCTAAATTCTGCACTCCAAGCCACTACATTTCATTTTTCCCCATTATGAACTGTTCTTACTCTTCTTCAAAACCTTGATTTAGACAGTTGAACATGAGTTTGAAAAATTAATTACAGTTTTCTACAGAATGCTACTGAAATTTACTCAATCAGCTGTTGCTTATACACAAAAAAGTATAAATGCTTCTTGAATGTAGAATGTACTAATTTAGCTGAATTATGGCGTTATATTAACTTCAAAGATTGTATTTCACTGGAACCTTTCAACTGGAATGCCACTAAGCCTAAGTAAAATGTATAGATATTTATATACTTCTTTATTAGCAGAACTAACTAGTTGGATCCTGATGTGAAGGGTTCATTAAGATGTATTTTTATGCTGAGGGAATGAGGAGCCTCTCAGATTAGAACTAATCCTGAGGAAATAGAGGAACAATCAAAAAGAAAGGAAGCCTCAGCCATAAGTAATTCAGGGTAGAGTTTGGGGTTGGTGTAATTACAGATCTTCTCCGTCTTGGCACTTCTGGCATGTTAGACTGGTAATATTTTGTTGCAGAGGCTGTCCTGGCATTATAGAATGTTCTATGGCACTAGATGCCAGTAGCAACTTCCCCTGGGATGGGGCAAAATCACTCCTTGTTGAAAACCAATCTATCTGATGTGTTTTCATAGTAATCTACCCATGGCACATGTGTGAGTCCTAGAAAGAGAAGCGTGTACCAGTTAAGACTAGAAGCATTGTTTTCAGTTTTACAATGGGAGAGGGGCCACTCACTGAGACACAGTTCTGCTGAGGGGGAGAGGAGTTTGGGGAGCACTACCCACCTCTCCAGGAAACATAACGCTGTTTCAGTGCAGTGAAAAATCCCAGACGTGACCATCTGTTCAAGAACAGTGGCTCCTATAAGAAGACAACTTGGGGCACATAGGTGGCTCAGCGGGGTAAGTGTCTGACTTCAGCTCAGGTCATGATCTCATGGTGCGTGAGTTTGAGCCCCACATAGGGCTCTGTGCTGACCGTGCAGAGCCCACTTAGGATTCTCCCTCTCTCTCTGCCCCTCCCCTGCTCATGCTTACTATCTCTATCTCTCTCTCTAGCTCTCAAAAATAAGCAAGCATAAGAAAATAAAATAAAGAAGACAACTGTTCACTTTGTGTTCATAGGAAGGGATTTCATAGATCTTGGAAGAGGGTACTGCAAATATTACAAAGAAAAACTGTACTTTGGGAAGATGTTAGGACAGCAGATGTTAGGATCTAGATATCCTTTATGAATGTGATTACACATCTTCTGCAAACACTATAAAACTTGAGGAAAACATTGTAGATATTTGCAATAACCACTTGGAGAAAAAGAAATATAGGGAGAATTACTTTTTTCTTAGCCTTTCAGGTGTAACTTTTATATTTTGTGTTTAATGGTGATCATGAAGATTTTTTAAAAAGGAGCCTTGATTTATCACTGCCTAGTTTGATACTTTGCCAGCTCACAAAAATGCAAAAACAGTTTAGTACTATTTAACATCCACTCCCATTATACGACTGTTGTCTTATATTTTACATTACATATTATATAAATCCCTTATCCTTCATTTTTAAAGATCTATCAATATTAATTTACATATGTCTAAATACGTTTACTCTTCCTGATAATATTTCATGCTTTTTTGACTGCTTTGATTTTTTGAGATTCTTTTTTTGTTCAGCCATTTAAGTGTTCATTCTGGAGATTGTCTAGTGGTGAACTATTTCAAGTATGAAATTGTTTCTATCATTTTAAAGATTATTTTCACTAAGTATAGATTTCTAGGTGGTCAGGGTAGTTATTGATGTTTACTTTTAGTATTTTTTTTTAATGTTTATGTATTTTTGAGAGAGAGAGGGGAAGGGAAGGGCAGGGAGTGAGGGAGAACAGAATCAGAAGCAGGTTCCAGGCTCCAAGCTGTCAGCACAGAGCTGGAGGCCGGGCTCCAACTCATGAACCGGGAGATCATGACCTGAGCTGAAGTCAGACACTTAACTGACTGAGCCACAGAAGCACCCAAATTTTAGTATTTTTTAAAGGTTACTTATTTATTTTTGAGAGAGATAGCATATGCGAATAGGGGAAGGGCAGAGAGAGAGGGAGAAAGAGAATCCCAAGCAGGCTCTGCACTGTCAGTGTGAGGCTGGATATGGAGCTCCAACTCACAAAATGTGAGATCATAATCCAAGCCCAAATCAAGAGTCCCATGCTTAATTGAGCCACCCGGGTGCCCTACTTCTTAGTATTTTAAAGATTTTTTTTTATTAGGTGTTGGCTTCTGTGGTTATTGGTAAAATTTAACCACCGTCTTATTTTTCCTTTTAAGATGATGTTTTTCTGTGACCACTTAAAAAATGTTCCTTTGTCTTTGATATTCAGGATTTGACGATGATATGACTAGATGTAGTTATCTTTTCATTTATCCCAGTTTTACTGGGTTGGGTCTTACTAAGCTTTATAAACATGTAAGTTGATAGCTTTCATCTGATTTTAAAAAATTCTAGACCAGGGGCACCTGGGTGGCTCAGTATGTTAAGGTCACGATCTGGCAGCTCGTGAGTCCGAGCCCTGCGTGGGGCTCTGTGCTGACAGCTCAGAGCCTGGAGCCTGCATCGGATTCTGTGTCTGCCTCTCTCTCTGCCCCTCCCCTGCTCATGCTCTGTCTCTCTCTTAAAAATAAACATTAAAAAAAATCAAAACAATTCTAGACCAGCATTTTTCCAAATGTTTCTTCTATTTCATGTCTTCTCTCCTCTTCTTCTTGAGAAACAATCACAATTCAACTATTTGATCATGTTTCATATGTTTAGTGCTTTCTCTTGTATTTCATTATTTTTTCTCTCTCTGCTTTAGTATGTATAATTTTTATCAGTCTGTCTTTGAATTCACTAACCTGCTGTATCCAATCTGCTGTCAGATCAATTCAGTTAATGAATGACTTCACATATTTTCTTCTATATTGTTTATGTTTTCCTCAGATTTTTAAAAATATATTAATCAGAGTTATTTTGAAGTCTTTTCTATCCTAATTCCACCGTCTGGCTCATTTTGGGGTCTCCTTCTCTTGACCATTTTTTTTTCTGTACTGGCAAACAGTTGAATCCAAGCATGTTTTCCTGATTCTTTCAAGATTTCATTCTGGGTTTTTGAAAGGCATTCTATTGGGAGTGGGGAGGGGACGGGGGGAGAGACACTCTCTCTGTTTTGCCCTTATTCCAAGGAACTGGTTCTTACTCTCATAAAACGGTCCTATTGGGTCTCAAGTTAAAGATCAGGGTATTCATCAAATTCTTTCCATTGTAGCTGGGACCAAGGCCATCTTTTATCCCCTAGGTACTATTTCTGTGATCTTTGATAGGATATCCACCTTCTAGAAACTATTCTATGCTAGGCCTTCTCTAATTTCTCACTGTGCATTAACAATTTACCAATTGGCCAAGGACCCAAGGAGAATTTGTGGCTCCTTTTCCTATCCTTCCCCTACTATTCCAACCACTTAGGCACCTTGGAACACTCTTTCTCTTCCCTCTGCCTAGTGAGACTTCCACTCTTGTCTTGGGCTCTATGTAGCAGCTTAATAATTGAAAAATGATCTTGGAGGGAAGCTGGAATGCATGTGGTCCTAACCTCCAATGCTTCCTTCTTTCAAAACCATAATCCTGCATTGATTGCTTTCCAATACCAACAATCAGTCATTGTATATATTTTGGTTGTGACAACATTAAGGAAAATCTAATGATATCCAAGACATATCTTTTAATATGCCAGGTCTTATGTGGCTTGAAAATCTTAATCCTATGTGGTTTGAAATAATAAGGTCTTCAGAAGAAAGAGATAAATACGAAGGAAAAAAGCGCACATTGTATAGTGATAGAGAAATATTTTTCAGCATACGACCTGGAGTCCATACATATCCAATCCAATCTCCAGTGACTTTTTACATCTGCAGAATTATAAAAGAAAGATTAATAGTCACCATTATGATTTCTTGGCACAACAAACCTTGAATCACCAAAATAAAATTAAGCAGTATCCCGTAGATTTTACTTATTAAGCTATAGAAGTATTTTACTGATACTCTATTAGAGACAATATTGGAAAAGCTTAACCACCTTTATATTTGTATCCTGAGAATATGAGTCACTGTCTTTTTTCTCCTCTATGGCATGAGTGTTTTGACTCGGGGTTCTCAGTAATGCCATATTATCAGGCATGCCTCACAACACCCTAATGAAGGAATGTAAAATATGTCTCTATTTTGAAGGGAGGAAAGGAGGCTTAAAGAGCTAGTTTGCTTGCATTAAATATCACACCTAGTTAGTGATGAATAAAATAGTAAAAAATCCATATATTTAAAAATTTCTATTGTAAGACTTTCTGATGTACCACACTCCTATGTTTAATGAAGTTTTGTGTGTTCATGCATAGGAAAGAGAAGGGGGGGAGGATCAAAGTGAGGGATAAAAGAGTTATAATTAACCATATAACTCAGGAACCTCATCTAAACGGTGGATCCAAAGGACTCTCGTTAGCTGGGTTTTATGGGAAACCTTTTGAATCTCTGGACCACAGTCCAAACAAGGGTTCCGGGAGGCTGCTTCAAGAGGCTTCCAGGAAATTTCCACAGTACTGTGTAGGGGCTGCGGTGTAAGGGGCTGAGGCTTGTTTTTTTTGTTTGTTTGTTTTGTTTTTTGTTTTTTGTTTTTTTGTGTGTGTTTTTGAGGCTTACTTTTAATGAATGGTGTTACTTCTTCACTTTTGACTAGCTCTTTCATTTGTCTTCGTGGTACTGTAAACTTTATATTTCACCCTAATTACAAGAACAGCTTCAATAAGATTTTTTTTTTTTTTTGACTCCTCTTTTTTCCTCCCCAGGAGGCATTAATGATCTGGAAAAGAATCCAACTTAAACAGCAGAAAGATATTTAAAATCATCGCTCTTTAGCTTTAAACTGGGAATTTTCGACATGAAAATGATTAGATCTGCAATGTATCGGTATGCTTAATGAGAATACAGTCATGTGGCACATTTAAATAGCTTCCTTTAAAGCTTGCCTTATAAACCAAAAATGTATTTGGGGGATGAATCTAAAGATCTTCCTAAAACATGCATGTATTCTCTCCCCTTTCCACCACCTGAGATTATAGGTTCTGTTTACAGCAGCAGAGTGCATAAGGCAGCATGAAGCTTGTCATTCTGTGTACGCAATCACATGTACCTTTATTTTTTCCATTCTGTGTTCCCGAGTAGACACACCCTGCGGCTATAGCTCCCGGGGAAGGTGGTTGCGTTTCTTCCTGGGAAGCTCCAAAATGAAAGCATTTCAAAAGTCCGAAAGTTGGCTTTGCAACTGTGACCTGCCACCTTTTTTTTAAAATGAAAGTATGAGCTGCTTTTCGTTTCTCTGGAAGGCAAGTGCCACCTGTCATAGCGTGCTGTGGCCCCTGCTCATATTTTGATAAGCAATTTCCATTTAGGTTTTCTTTTCCTGATGAAAGAGATCTAAACTAACTGGAGAATTTTCTTGGTTTTGTTTTGTTTTTGTTTTTGTGTTTGTTTTGTTTTGTTTTTTAGCCAATGTAGCTAGAGAAGTGGGGACAAGTGTTTAGTTGGAGGGAACTGGAAAAGGGTGGGGTGCCTGGGTGGCTCAGGTCATGATCTCCTGGTTCCTGAGTTGGAGCTTTGCACTGGGCTCTGTGCTGATAGCACAGAGCTGGACGCGGGGCTCGAACTCACGGAACCGTGAGATCATGACCTGAGCCAAAGTCAGACGCTAAACCGACTGAGCCACCCAGGTGCCCCCAAAATAAATAAACACTTTAAAAATTTTTTTAGAAAGAAACTGAAAAAGAGTATTTTTAAGAAAGTGTTTATATCAAATAATAAAAATTTTACAGGCAGCATGAAATTTGGAATTTGTCTAATTCTCTCATTTACACGTAATAAAGCTGAGGCACTTATCAGTTCAATGATACACATCTACTTAGTGATAAAAATCAACACTAAGACCCATGTTTTCTAACTCCATTGATATTGCTCTTTACTTTAAAAACCAAATAGGTTTCAAGAGGATCACGTTCCAGCCTCTTTTTATTTTCAAAAATAAAGTTACTCTTTCTTACATATAAAATATCCCTAAACATTTTATGTCACTGATAAATTATTCTAAGTTTAATTTTGGTAGATTTTTAGTGATTTTTTTCTAACAAATTAATTAAGCACTCAACAATTTTGATCTATAGAAATAGGGTAGACATCGCAAAGAGATAGTCGTGCTTACCTTTTAATTTATTGTGCATCAAATAGACATCAAGTTATGTGGTACACAGAAGATGCGTGTTATCTCTAAATATATTTAATAATTAAACATATGCAACATTTTGAAAAAAACTAAAACATGAAATCTCACTTTCAAGAACGTTGCTGAGGAAAAGAAACATTTAAGCAGTTAAATACAGAAAGTCCAATAAAATTGATTAATAAACACACCATTTATGTGGATCTACAATAGTACTGAATTGAAATGGGGATCTCAAAGTATTTACATATACTCACACTTATGTTTTTATAAATGAACTATTATTTATTAGTTCCAATTCCATGTGATTGCAAAATATATTTAAAATTTTCTCAGTTATTGATGTGTTAAATATCTGAAGTTATGACTGATTATTGAAAAAGTTGTCAGGAAGTATATAAAGTTTTTACAATATGGCACAGCTTTGATTCACATGGAACTGTTGAATAACCAAAGAATAAATATAAATACCCAAGCAACCTCTGTAAACTCATATAAGTATTCTTTAAGCACGCCAAGATGCTGACTGGATAGTTGACTGGATCAGAGGCCAGTTAGAGAGGTTTTGGCTTAGGTCCTTGGAATCCTACAGATGTTAATGTTTAGCTCAGATTTTATCACAAACCTAGAAGTCAGCTTGGTCCCCAGTAAGTGAAACTGAGTGCGAAATGTCCTATGTAGGATGGAATTATTTTTTTGTACTGGACAGCCTAGTACTGAAGATTTTTCTTTTGTAATAAAAACAAACATTTCTCAAAAATCTACCCTTTCTCAGGTAATGGGACTATCTCAACTAGTCATCATGATAATTCATCAAGTACAATTATATCCCCATTTAATAGGTAGTCATGCAAATAGCAAATGGCAGAGATGAGATCTACATGGAAAAAAATAGGAAAAAAAATAAATGGACAAATAAATGGACAAAGAAGTTAACTTTTATCTTTAAAAATATCCTTATCACTTGCTCAGGGACAAGAGAAAAGCGTTGCCTCTTACGTATCTGAATGAGGAGTCTATATCAGTTTCATATCACTTTTGATATAGATCTACTATTGAAGGCTATAAAATATCCACTGTTTAAATCTGGTCATCCACCATATCCTTTATGGTATTCCACGCTTCTAGAAGTCATCTTAGAAAACATGTAGTTTAATTGACCTGTTTTCCATTTGAGTGGACCAAGGGAGGGAAATAATTTACAAAGATGAGTATAAAGGCAATACAAATACTAAGCAGAAAAGCCAGGATAAAAAATAAATTTCCTCTACCTCAGATGTTGTGCTTTCTATGTCATTATGTCTACCTTATCTGGAAACACAGGGTTGACTCAAGAACATAATGATGTGAATTGAGTGGAATCACCATAATAGTGACGGTTAGTTCCTTGGAAGACTGATGGCACTGACTCTTTTTTAAATAATGGTTTTAATGAGAAACAATTCATGTACCTTATGATTCATGCATTTAAAGGGTAATATCAATAGTTTTTAGTATACATAGACATCATATCTTCACAAAGGTAAGCTACCATCATTAAAACAAATTTTAAAATATTTTCATCATCCCTAAGAAAACCTCATATCCATTAGTACTGACCCTCCATTATACCTTTGCTTCCAGCCATAGGCAATAACTAATGTACTTCCTGTCTTATATTTGCCAATTCCGGACTTTTCATATAAATGGAATCATACAATGTGATTTCTTTTGTCACTGGTTTCTGTCACTTAGCACAATAGTCTCAAAGTTCATCTATGTTATAGCTAGTATCAGTATTTCATTTCTTTTTCTTGATAAATAATATTCCACTATATGGATATACTACATTTTCATCACCTGTTCAGTTGATGGACGTTTTGGTTGTTTCCACTTTTTGGCTTTAATAAATAATGAGGCTATGAACATTCATGTACCAGTTTTTGTGTTAACGTGTTACCATTCCAATTGGGTGTATATCTAAAAGTGAAATTGTTGGCTCATAGGGTAACTCTAGATTTGAACTTTCGGGGAATTTCCAGACTGTTTTCCAATGAAATGGAACATTTTATATTCTCATCAAAAGCATATGAAGGTTCTGGTTTCCCCACTTCATCGTCAACATTTGTTAATATCTTTTTTGTTATAGCCATTTTAGTATACGTGAGGTGGTATCTCATAGTTCTGAATTACATTTCTCTAATGATTAATATTGCTGAATACCTTTTCATAGGCTTATTGGCCATTTGTATCTCTTCTTTAAAGAAATGTCTATTTGCATATTTTACCCATTTTTAAATTGAGTTTTAGATCTTTTTTTATTATTGAGTTATAAGGTCTTCTTACATGTTCTAGGTACAAGTTCCATATCAGATATATGATTTGGAAATATTTTTTTCCATTCTGTGGATTGTCTTTTCACTTCTGTGAGGGTGTCTGTTGAAGACATGGTGGCTTCTACTTTTTTTCTTTTTTTTTTTTAGTTAAGAGTCTGTTTCTTGGTTTGCTTCTCTCTCTCTCTCTTTCCCCTTTGTTCATTTGTTTTGTTTCTTAAATTCCACATATGAGTGAAACCACATGGTGTTTGTCTTCCTCTGACTTATTATTTAGCATAATACTCTCTAGCTCCATTCACGTTGCAAATATCAAGATTTCATTCTTTTTTATGGCTGATTAATATTCCACCACACACATATGTAATATGTATGTATATATATATATGTATGTATGTGTATATATATATATATATATATATATATATATATATAAATTACCACATCTTCCGTATACATTCATTAATTGATGAACACTTGGACTTTTTCCATATTTGGCTAGTATAGATAATGTTGCTATGTACATCAAGGTGCATGTACCCCTTCAAATCTGTATTTTTGTATCCTTTGGATAACTACCTAGTAGAGAAATTCCTGGGTCACAGGGAAGCTCTATTTTTAACTTTTTGAGGACACTCCATCCTGTTTCCACAGCTGTACCAGTTTGCATTCCCATCAACAGTGCAAGATTGCTCTTTTTTTTTTAATTTTTATTTATTTTTGAGAGAAACAGATTGCAAGTGGGGGAGGGGCAGAGAGAGACAGAGAGAATCCAAAGCAGGCTCCAGGCTCTGAGCTGTCAGCACAGAGCCTGACATGGGGCTCGAACCCACAAACCATGAGATCATGACCTAAGCTGAAGTCTGACACTTAACCCACTGAGCCACCCAGGTCTCCTAAGGGTTGCTCTTTTTCTACATCCTCACCAAAACCTGTTGTTTCTTGTGTTGTTGATTTTAGTCATTCTGACAGATGTGAGGTGATATCTCATTGTAGTTTTGATTTGTATTTCCCTGATGATGAGTGACAATGAGCATCTTTTCATGTTTTTGTTGGCCATCTGGATGTTTGCCTTGGAAAAATGTGCTTTCATATCTTCTGCCCATTTTTTAATTGGATTATTTATTTTGGGGATGAAAAACATGGTGGCATATACTTTAAAAGTTGCATTCCAGTGGTGCCTGGGTGGCTCAGTCCATTAAGCATCCAACTTCGGTTCATGAGTTTGAGCCCCGCATGGGGCTCTGGGCTGACAGCTCAGAGCCTGGAGCCTGCTTCGCATTCTGTCGCCCTCTTTCTCTGCCCCTCCCCCACTCCCACTCTGTCTCTCTCTCAAAAATGAATAAATATTTAAAAAAATTAAAATGAAGAAAACTAAAAGTCGCCTTCCATACATAATCCATGTGTTATCCAATCCAAGTTGATACACACACACACACACACACACACACACACAGGTAGAGTATTGTGTGAACTGATTACTGCCCAGTATTGACTGATACTCAGCTTAGAGGAAAACATTTAAATAAGCACATGCGTTTCATCACTTTTTTTCCACAGAATCTACCATCTACACTTCAGTTCTTACAACCATGATGAGAGTATCCAGACTACAACACATTGGCGCCCCATGAGATTTTTTTTTACTGAATTGTATCTTTGACTTACGCTAATGTAAAGGACACTATAAGGTGTGTGTCTATGTGTGTCCTGAAAAGACCTTTAAGTAGTGGTGTGCTGGTGAATGTTTGACACCTATCTCTCTAGGGAACAAGAACCCCTCATTTGCAGCATGTGCCGATTCTTTCTCAGTAGCTGATTTCAAGATACCAGTGTGACGTCACTGGCCTCAGAGTTTGGAAAAGATGCTTGTAACAGAGTCCCATGACGTGGTTGGGCTGGTGCGATTCAGCTCCTGCACATCACTGTCATCAGGAGTAAGCATGAATCTTGCCTCAGGGATACGGTAAACTACCTACCAGATCAGTTTTTAATTCTTGCATTTGTACCACGAAGTTTACAGCCAAATTTGAAGTCAATTTAAAACTGCATGCGTTTTGCTATCTCATTCCTGGATCTGTTTGTAAATCAATCCTTGTTTTTATCTCTTCTTTTACGCCTCCTTTTAAGTTTATTCCATATTTTAAAATTGTGTTTGTAAATTCTCTTGGCTATTTCCTGGAATGACTTACAATCGATTTAAATACATAAGTGAATAATCCTTATACAACTTCAGGCACCGAGTGGGGATTAAGGGTGAAGTAAATACTGGCTAATCCCTGAGATGAAAGCACCAAAAAAGGTTGCCTGTCAACCCACGTCTACCCAGGCAGGAGCAATTCACTTTCTCTCTGGCCCTCAGAGTCCTTGATCTTGCAGTTAGGTAAGTCAGGATGAGTTCTAGTGTCATTCAAATTATCCTTCATTGTGTGACTCCTAAAGCCTATGATCCATTCTAAAATTAAATTCTATTGATATTCAACATGGTTTGAATAAACTATGTAATTTTATGTCTATGTTCAAGTGATTTTAATATTATACTCACCTTTAAGTCTTGCAGATTGCCATTGGCTCCTTGGTGTTGACAGGCAGACTTGTGGGTGTATATAATTAGCTTTTCATAAAATGACATTTCATCTGTAGGCAGAGTAACAAATTTTAAATTTTATGCATGAAAAGATTGATAGCTGGCACAATTATTAATTCCTGCAGGCTTCCTGTTGGTGGTATATGATTTGGAAAAGCATTTGCATTTATACTCTAATAAAAGAAAGCTCTATCCTCTCCTTTAATTTTGGAAAGTATAATACTTTAAGCAACTCTAACTTAATAGTCCTAATACCCAGGGATATGTTAGCAATTCCTAAGAGCAGGTGGTTATGACATGGTAGAAAATGTTCTGGGTTTGTTAGAACTTGGGCTGGAGTTCCGGCTGTACTTGGACAACCACTTGACCTTAAACAAGATGTGCAGTGTCTCTAAGCCTCAGATTCATGCTGTAAAATGGGCGAATCTATTTACCTTTCAGGGCTCGTTTGCAGATCAAAGGAAATAGTAGTTTAACTATCCCTAGCATAATTCCAATTTGGCACGTATGAACATTGATGAAAACCTTCTCACTGGTCTTTTAGATACTTTTTAGTGCAAAATTGCTCATTGTTACTCAAGGTCTTAGTTTAAACCAAATGGCATAGGAATTGTTTCTTCCCAAATTCCTTAAAATAATCATATTCCTTCTTGATTTTTCTCACCAGAACAAATTTGGTAAAATATTTTAGTAACAGGTATTCAGAAGAAAAAAATATCTAAATCATCATCCTAAAAGGCAAGCAAGGCCTTTGTGCTATAAATATCCTGAATTTAAAAGACTGTTCAATTCTTTTTATTTTTTTTCTATTGCTTAAATATGTGAAAATCACATTACTTAGTATCTCACACATGGAACCTATTAAATATCTGGGAATGATTACATTATTCTAATTCCATATTATAAGGAGACATAATATATACGCATGTAGAAGTTAAAATTAAGGTAAAAAAACTAAAAGAAAATCCTTTAAACATTCTGCGGATCTGTACATTCCAAATAAAGCTTACTATAGAAGATATCACTTTATTTTTAAAATGTGTTGAGGTAGGAAACTGTCAGATGGTGAACTTGTGAAAGTGTCATTTAAATGTAATCTATAGGGTACAGAATGCTCCTTATTAAAAAAAAAAAAGTTATTGGATTCTTACTTTCAGTTTGAAACTGTTAAATTTAAATCCCAGGTAAAGATGATATGAATGATGATGTGTATCAACCAAATGGCCATAACAATTAAGTATGATATTATGTCATCAAATTTCTGTTTCAAAAACGCAATATACAAATGTGTCATGAACAAATACAGTGGGAGAAAAACCCAAAACCAATCTTGGAACAGAGTGGACCGGAATAATATCACAAAACAATAAAGCATCTTTCTAAAACTATAAGTGAAATTTACAAATATATAAAGCTAACCCGCTCTTCTATCTTATAAATTATGTAGGTAAGCGTGTAAGACGGTATTAATAAATGGATATGATAGTTCATAATTATTACCACTAGTAATATATGTATATTTATATATATAGTTACATCCATAAAAATATTAATATAAAATATATTGTTTTGAAACTCTTTTTTCTTAGAGAGTGCACACAAGCAGGAAAGAGGGGCAGAGAGTGAGAGAGAGAATCTTAAACAGGCTCCGTGCTCAGCACAGAGCCCGACACAGGGCTTGATCCCAGGATCCTGGGATCATGACTGAGCCAAAATCAAGAGTTGGATGCTTATCTGAGTGAGCCACCCACGCACCCTTGTTTTGAAACTTTGAATGAATCTCCTCTATCTCCAAATAAATGTTCACAGATTTGATCACTCATTTGCAACCTGAGTGTTTTCAGCACCCTTTCATGTGTACAGACAGGAGCAAAATTCTTCCTTCTCCCCATGTTGTTAGGTTTACCTGAGCCTCTGCCCAGATATCAAACCGATGGTGCTCCAGGTTCTGGAAGCTCAGGGTGTGACCTCATTAATTTCAACAAAGAGTGACCTCCCTCACACCCAGGGACACAATCAGCAATGCGGAAATGATGTGTTCCCCTGTGGACTCTGCATCCTTCCCTATCCACACTGATAGCACAGCATGAACTGAGCACTTTCACTCTCAAAACTAGTCACTACTCTGATACTTGATTTGTTATTTCTTCAACAGCAACTATGCCCAGTACATAGTGGTCTTCCAACATATTTGTTTCCGTTTTGTAAAAAAGACTGGGGAAAATAGAACCTATCTTTCTTATGTCTGAGATGATGTCTGTGAGGTCAATTAATGAGTTACACCAGGTGAAGAGGTGTTGTTGTTAAAAGTTCATATTATTTAGACCAAAATTTGTACATGACTTCGTATAAAAACATGTTTATATTTTTTATGACTTTGTCTCAGGGCCAGCTGTCACTGAAAGGAGGAAACGGTGGGTAGGAGACCGTTGAGTGCTTTCACACTTAAACAACTGTTTCCATCTTGCAGAACAATCTTTCCCAAAAAGAATATACAGACTAGACAATAACTGGCAAAGCTGTTCTTGTAAGACCATGCTGTCACCCTGATCTTGGACTTTCCAGCCTCCAGAACTGTGAGAAGTAAAGTTCTGCTGTTTATAAGCTACCTACCCAGTCTGTGGTATTTGCTATGGCACACTGAACGGACTAAGAGAGGAGCCTTGTGCCAAATTTATTGGTGAATGTGTGTGTTCTGTCTGCTTCATTGACCAGCTGTTTCTTTGTCTCTCTTTCCTTGGGCCTCCCTATAACCTGAGACACAATAAGGAAATAGGCCAGAATAAGGTTATCACCTTAGAACAGCCTCGAAGTATCAAGTGAAGAGAAGAGTCACACATCCCTCACTATAAATCAAAAACTGGAAATGATGAAGCTTAGTGAGGAAGGCATGTTGAGAACTGAGGCCCAAAGCTAGGCCTCTTGTGCCAAACAGCCAAGCTTGTTAATACAAAGGAAAGTCTCTTGGAGGAAATTAAAAGTGCTACCCCAGTGAACACATGAATGATGAAAAAAGTGAAAAACACTTATTACTGATATGGAGAAGTTTGAGTGGTCTGGACAGAAGATCAAACCAGTCATAACATTCCCTTAAGCCAAAGCCTAATCCAGGGCAAGATTCTAACCGTCTTTATTTCTGTGAAGGCTGAGAGAGATGAGGAAGCTTCAGAAGAAAAGTTTGAAGCTGGCAGAGGTTGGCTCATGAGGCTTAAGGAAAGAGGCCATCTCCACAACGTACAAGTACAAGGTGAAGCAGCAAGTGCTGATGTACAAGCTGTAGTAAATTACCCAGGAGATCTCACTGAGGCAATTAGTGAAGGTGGCTATGTTTCAGTGCAGATGAAACAGCCTTCTACTGGGAGAAGATATCATCTAGGACTTTCACAGCATAAGCTAAGTCAATGACTGGCTTCAAACTTCAAAGGATGGGCTGACTGTTTTGTTAGGGGCGAATGCAGCTGGTGACTTTAAGTTGAAGCCAATGTTCATTGACCATTCAGAAAATCCCAAGACTCTTAAAAACTATGCTCAATCTATTCTGCCTGTGCTCTATGAATGAAACAACAAAGCCTGGATGGCAGCACATCTGTTTACAACATGGTTTACTGAATATTTTAAGCCCATTGAAGAGACCTTCTGCTCAGAAAAAAAGATTCTTTTTCACTGTGCATTGAGAACACACCTGGTCCAAGCACTCATTGATGTACAATGAGGTTAATGTTATTTTCATGCCTGTTAGCACAATATCCATTCTGCAACCCGTAGGTCAAGGAATAATTTTGACTTTCAAATCTTATTGTTTAAGAAATAGATTTTGTAAAGCTATAGGTGTCAGAGAGAGTGATTCCTCTGATGGATCAAAGCAAAGTAAATTGGAAACCTTCTGGAGAGGAGTCACCATCCCAGATGCCATTAAGGACAATGATGATTCATGGGAAGAAGTCGCAGGAATTTGGCAAAAGTTGATTCCCAACCTCGTGGATGACTTTGAGGGCTTCCAGACTTCAGCAGAGGCAGTCACTGCAGATGTGGTGGAAACAGCGAGAGAATTAGAGCTAGAAGTGGTGTGTGAAGGTGAATGGCTTTGCTGTGATCTCATAATAGAACGTGAACGGATGAGGAGCTGTTTCTTATGGACGAGGAACGAAAGTGGTTTCTTGAGATGGAATCCACTCCTGGTGAGGACGCTGTGATGATTGTTGAAACAACAACAAAGGCTTTAGACTATCACACAAACTTAGTTGATAAAGCCGTGGCAGGTTTCGAGAGGATTGACTCCAATTTTGAAAGAGGTTATCTACTGTGCATAAAATGCCATCAAATAGCATCTCACGCTGTAGAGAAATCACTCATGAGAAAAGAGTCAATCGATGCAGCAAACTTCATTGTTGTCTCATTTTAAGAAAATGAGTCTCCCATCCTTCAGCAAGCACTGCCATGATCAGTCGGCAGCCATCACCATGGAGCCAAGCCCCTCCACCAGCGAAAGTTACAACTCGCTGAGCTCAGATGACGGTTGGCACTTTTTACCAATATAGTATTTTTTTTAACTAAGGCATTTACATTGTTTTTTTGGACTTAATGCTATTGCACGCCTAATAGTATAATCATAGGTTTCACATGCCCTAGGAAACCAAAGCATTCGTTTGAGGTGCTTATTGTGATTTTGCTTTATGGTGGTGGTCTGGCAGGCATGGAACTCATAATATCTCTGATGTATGCCTGTATTGACTGATTTAAGAAAATAATAGACTTAATATATTTATTTAATACAGAATTTTCGTACACAGAGGTACCATAAAGTTTATCGGACCAAATCTCTCATATTACATATGATGACACTGCTAACTAGGAAACATTTAGCAGCTTCCCTAAAGCCACACAAGCGCTCACTCTGTAGTTATATTGACTTTTTCCCTGGTCCTCTACTCAGTATATTAAGTTCAAAAGAAATAGACTCCACATTCTTATACTCCTGGGACTAGAATGGGCCATTTTATCAACCTAACCTGTTTCAAATCACTAAATCAGTATGGCATAGAGGCTAAACCATAGGCTTTTGAGGCTAATGGCCTGGATTTTGATCTTGACCACTCACCTCCTAGGAAGTTTGTCTTTGAGCAAACTACTTAAACTCAATCTTATCTCAGTTTCCTTATCTGCGAAATAGTAATACAGTAGAACTTTGGATTGTGAGTAACTTGTTCTGTGAGTGTTCTGCAAGATGAGCAAACATTTTTAACAACTTTTTACTTGATAAATGAGCCATGTCTTGCAATACAAGTAGTATGTGACACTGAATGTCACGTGATCACAATTAGTTCTTCTCTCACTGTGGGATTGTGGGTTATTGTCAATGCAATGTCACAGATACATAAAATCCTCCAAAAGAGGCAAAAGCAGGTGTCATTGGATAGGTTCCTTGTTAAAGTTGCACAAAAGGAAAAAGATTCCATTGAGCCAATAGATAGCAGTGATTCTGTTACCGATAGTGAAAGTTATTCTACACAATAATCTTCCTCACTCTTGTCTCCATCACACCAGCCATGAAGGTTTACCAAGGTAAGTGCAGGTTAATTTGCTTACTTTTCTTTATATTTTGTATTTCCTTTATTATTTTGTATTATATTACAGCATTGAAATCATTTTTATAAGAATATTTTGGGGTTGTGAAAGGAATCATCTGCATTTCCATTACTTCTTATGGGGAAATTTGCTTTGATATACAAATGCTTTGGATTAGCAGCATGTTTCCAGGACGAATTATGTTTGCAAACCAAGGTTTTACTGTAATATGAAAATTATTGAAATAAAACTCTTAAAGTACAGTATCTGACACACAACAAACAATTTATAAGTGTTAGCATATTATTAGTGTTATTACTTTCGTGTATAGTGATTATGTGCCTTAATATTTTTTTCTCTGTTTGTAGAAAGGTAAGACATATTTTATAGGATTCAAGAGGGGCCTGGATTCACATTTTATATTATCTTCTCAGGGTGACATTATGAAAATAGGGTACTTTTGTGGTGAGCATAATTTATAAACTTGTTGCATCACAAGTTGCACACCTGAAACTAATGTAACATTGTGTGTCAACTATACTCAAATAAAAAATATATATATAACTTATAGGCATGAAATTCATGTGCAGCTCACATTTTGTGTCACCGGGTAAATAATGATATGATTCGCCAAACTAGGGAAAACGCAGTGAGGACGGTGAGTGTTTTCAGATGTGGAGAATGTTTAAGACATATTTATGTTGAACCACATGAGGCATTATAGAGTTTTAATTGGTATGTGAGTCTTGAATTTAGGGGAAAAAAGACGTCAAGATACAGGAGCAGAAATATCTGCTTTTGAACCTTAGCTCCACCCTGTCCCAAAGGTTGGACCCAGGACACAACTATTAATTCTTGAATTTCAGTTTTTGAATTTGTTGACAAGCAATGGAAGTGCCAACACAAAACTAAATTGAAAATAATGAATCATTGTACGTAAAATTGGCTGGCACTTCAGTTTGTGCTTTACTTGTGCCCTTTATCTGTCTTTCTTTCCATCCAACACCTCTTCTTCCCTTTCCCTTACTGTACAGTGGACACATCATGGACTGGAGACAGAAAGACTTGTTTTGAATCCTGATTCTATCACCTACAATGATGTGACTTGAACAACACTTAACCTCTATGAAATTAATTTTACCATCATTTGTAAAATAGGCATGTACCTATGCATTGGTTTTTGTGAGGAATAGGTAAAGATTAAATTAATATTTATTATTATTATTTAGGTAATATGCTCAGAATATAGAAAACGTAGTGCTGGTTTCCGTTATTTCTTTTTTGCTTTGTGATATTTCTATTTTTATCTATAGTTTTTCCTTAATTGGTTTTTTTTTAATTTTTTTTTTTAACGTTTATTTATTTTTGAGACAGAGAGAGACAGAGCATGAACGGGGGAGGGTCAGAGAGAGGGAGACACAGAATCTGAAACAGGCTTCAGGCTCTGAGCTGTCAGCACAGAGCCCACGCGGGGCTCGAACTCACGGACCGCGAGATCATGACCTGAGCCAAAGTCGGACGCTCAACCGACCGAGCCACCCAGGCGCCCCTTAATTGGTTTTAATAACCTTAAGAAAACGGAAAATAAATATACTTTATTTTTAAAGTTTATTTATTACTTTGAGAGAACAAGAGAGAGAGACAGAGAGAGAGAGAGACAGAGAGACAGTGTGTGCGCATACATGCAAGTGAGTGGGGGAGAGGCAGAGAGAGAAGGAGAAAGAATCCCAAGCAGGCTCTGTGCTGATCTGTTGCCCCGTTCAATGTCACCAACAGTGAGATCATGACCTTAGCGGAAACCAAGAGTCGGAAGCTCAGCCAACTGAGCCACCCAGGCGCCCCAGAATAAATGCACTTTAGAAATCTACATAAGATCTTGATTTTGGTGTTCTTCTATTTTATGTATGCTTTTGCATTGATTTTCTATTATTGGTCACAGCAAAACTTAAGTGATATCTAAATGCAGTTTTCTATTAATAAGTGAAGGCAACAGAAAATGTTATGCATGAATTACTTGGTTGACACACTTTCTCGAATTTGTTGAAGTAAAAGAAAAACATTCAGAGAGATTTAAATGTGGATATGAGTGAAAGCTGAGAAATTCTGAATTCCCAATTTACTTGATCTTTTTCTCTAATTCGTTCTTTAACTGCCTCCAAGCTTTGAACACGACAAAATGTATTTTGAAAAGAAGTCAATGCAGAATAACCATTTTATTTTAATAATGATGCACTTTCTGATGTCAAGAAGTCAGAATAATTAGTCTTTATTTTCATTCACCAACCTGCTTATTCTAGGAAGTTAGCCATTGTTTTTTATACAGTCATAAAACATAAATATCACCTTTCCTTGTTTACTTCTTGAAATTACTGAAGTGATGAAATCATATCTATGTAATTTTTAGAACTCATGGATTGGGAAGGTATTGATAGCAATACCTTATAGAATATTAATATACAAGCAAATAACACATAAAAAGGGAACAGATTATTCTGTCATGTATCTGATAAAAATAAGTTGTCACTAAATAATGTGCATAATCCAGCAGAGTTTTCTATGCTATTTTTAACTTCAGAAGTAGAACTTTTAGGGGAAGATACCGTTTAGGTGAGTTTTAGAACGTTAAACATGCTGTGGGTAGAAGAAATATGAATGCAACTGAAAAATGAGATTGTTGGCAGTTTATTTGCAATGGAAACATATAAAACTGTAAAGTGTCTATCAGTTGTATAGTACTAAAATAAACCTGTCCTTGTTTTTCAAAATTTTATCAATAACCATGCAGCTGTGAACTGCACATGCTAAATTAAATCAACATGTTGGAAGAAAAAGAGTTGATGATGGCACTAATCACTGAGTATTTAAATGATGTAAGAGCTGAGAAGAAGAAAAAAAAGGAGAGAGGAAAAAAATAAATCATGGAGGGCAGACAATTAGTAAGTAGGGCAAGCCAGTGACTTTAACGGACATATTCTGTAAAATAGCATAAAAAGTGATGCTTAAAATATTGTTCCTACAATTAATTATTGCTGCTTCTCTTCATGCCCAGAGGATAATATACTGAATTTGTCATCTTATTATTCCAAACTCATTGGTTTTGTGTATAATTCTGACAAAGTCCTTTAAATTCATCATGAGATCTTATACTAGATACAATTGAGTGCTATAAAGGGCCTAGATATACTGCAATTCCAAATGTAATTACCAAGATAGCAAATGTCTTCAAGGATACTCCATTATTTAAATCCTAAGTTAAGTATCTATCAAGAATAATTAAAAATTGAAAACAAATGATCTTGATTATTCAACTCAGGAATTTAGAGAAGAGAGTTAAAAGAAACGAAATAAGTTAGTAAGAAATAATCATAAACAATTTATTTTATTAATAATAAAGTAAATAGTTGAAATAAAAAGAGACACAAATCAAACCAATAATTAAATGGCAGAATAAAATCCAACTTTATTGATAATCACATTCAGTGTTAATGGAAACACAACTAGAAGGCAGAGCCTTCTAGAATGAATTTTACATATATATATGTATATATATATATTTTACATATATATATACATATGTATATATATATATTTACATATATATGTATATGTATATATATTTACATATATATGTATATGTATATATATATGTATGTATATATGTATGTATATATATGTATATGTATATATATATGTGTATATATATATACACATAAAGACCAATCAATATGGTTTCTAAATAAATTGACTTTAAATATAAATGCACGCGGAGGTTGAAAGAAAATTAATGGAAGTGTACAGCATTCAAGCAGGATAATAAGGCTTTTCTGTGTCAGTGTTGCCTACATTAATATTAGGTAAAATAGATCCAAGGCCAAGTATATTGTGATATCAATTAAGGAACAGTTTGTAATGATAAAAAGAGATTTTTCATCAAAACATAAAACCATAAAGTGTATGTGTCTTAAAAAAAACTTCAAAACACATTTTTTAAAAAGTACACAATTAAAAGAATTTAATTTGGTTCACTTTACAATTGTGGTGGGAGTTTTAGCACTGTATTCTCAGTAGTTGAAAGAAAAATGATCATTAAGACAGAAATGATCTAAACAAAATGACTAACCACCTTGCCCAAACTAATACTTCAGGACAGTATGTCCTAGAAGTAGAGAATATTTTTTTCCAGCAGCACATAGTGTATCCACCAAGAAAGCCCACAGACAAGCAATAAAACAGATATCCATAAATTTGAAAGATTAAAATCATACAGAATCATACAGATATTCTGACCATCATGAAGTGAAATCAGAAATCAATAATTTTATGATATCCAGGAAAACATCAAATATTTGGAAATAAAACAAAATACTTCCAAGAAATCTATAATAATGAGAAAACCACAAAATAAACTAGAAAATATTTTTAATTAAATGATATTGAAAATACAATTTCATAATTTGCAAGATACAGGAAAAGCAGTGTTTTGGGATATATGTATGGCTTTAGATGCACATGTGCAAAGCAAAAGCTGAATACATAGAAAAAAAGAAAAAAAGAAAGATAAGTATAAGAATCAGTGGGGGCACCTGGGTGGCTCAGTGGGTTAAGCCTCTGACTTCGGCTCAGGTCATGATCTCATGATTCCTGGGTTCAAGCATCATGTCAGGCTCTGTGCTGACAGCTTGGAGCCTGGAGCCTGCTTCAGATTCTGTATCTCCCTCTTCTCTGTCCCTTCCCTGCTCTCTGTCCCTTCCCTGCTCTCTTTCTCTCTCTGTCCCTCAAAAATAAATAGATAATCATAAAAAATAATAAGAATCAGTGAATAGGGTGCCCTGGGTGTCTCAGTCAGTGTAGCATCCAACTCTTGGTTTGGGCTCAGGTTTGTGAGTTCGAGCCCTGCCTCTGGCTCTGTGCTGCCATTGCAGAGCCTGCTTGGGATTCCCTCTCTGCTCCTCCCCTGCCAGCACTCTCTCTCTCTCTGTCTCTCTCTCTCTCTCTCAAAATAAATAAATAGACTTAAAAAAGGAATCAGTGAACAGATGAATAATAGAGATATTATTAAAGATGAATAATAGAGAAAAACTAACAAAACCAAAAATGCTTTCATGGAAGAGTAATAAAAATGATGCACTCCCACCTAGCCAAATTAGAAATTACTAACCTTACAAATAAAAGCTTAAGAACTGGGATAGCTACTGCAGACAATAAAAGGACAATATGAAACTTTATGACTGTTAGCTAATAAATTTGACAAATTAAATAAAATAAGAAAAAAATTCCTCAAAACCCACACTGTACTCAAACTGATACAAAATTAAAGAGAAAATGAAAACAGAGGCGCCTGGGTGGCTCAGTCGGTTGAGTGTCCAACTCGGCTCAGGTCATGATTTCATGGTTCATGAGCTTGAGACCCGTGTCAGGCTCTGTACTGACAGCTCAGAGCTTGGAACCTGCTTCGGATTCTGTGTCTCCCTCTCTCTGCCCCTTCCCTAATCATACACTCTCTCAAAAATAAATAAACATTAAAAAAAAGAAAAGAAAATGAAAACATCATTGGACACATTAGGGAAATGTAATACGTTACAAAAATTCTCTCAGCTAAGTAAATGATAGGCCCAGGTGGCTTCATTGATGACTTCTACCAAACATTTAAAAACTCACCAACAAACACCATACAAACTCTTCCAAGAAGGCAAAAGAGGAAGGAAGAGTTCCAAACATGTTTAATGAGACCAGCATCCCTCTAACACTAAAATTAACAAGATATAACAAAATGAACAAAAAACACAGAGATAATAAAAATACATTAAAACATACAGAATATCTCTCATAAATATAAACGTAAAATTGCTGAAAAGAATATTAGCACATCAAATCCAGCAATATTTAAAAATATTAAATAACTAATATATATAATTAATATATATATAAGTAGTATATATTTAATATACTATGAACAAAAACCTTTTATCCCAACAATTCAAGGTTTATTTAACATTTGAAAATCAATCAGTATATTTTACCATAAAAAGAATAAAGGATAAAAACCTGTGTTTCCTTCATACATGCTATAAAATCATATGGCAAAATTCAACAGATAAAAAATTATTATCAAGTCAGAATATAAAGAGACTTCCACAATCTGATAAAAAAGCATTTATAAAAAGCCCACAGTTAAAAGTAATAATTAATAGTAATACTTAATACTGTAGCTCAGTTGGTTGAGCGTCCAACTCTTGATTTTGGCTCAGGTCATGATCTCACAGGTCATGGGTTCAAGCCCACGTTGGGCTCCGTGCTGGTGGTGGAAAGTATGCTTGGGATTCTCTCTCTTTCTCTCTCTCTCTCTCTCTCTCTCTGCCCCTCCCCTGCTTGTGCTCTCTCTGTCTCTCTCAAATAAATAAACACTTAAAGAAAAAAGTAATACTTAATATTGAACTATTGAAATTTTTCCTAACCTTTCCTAGAGAGATCAGGGAAAAGGAAAGTATCCCCATTTCCACCACTTCTATCCTGCAATATACTGAATATACTCTCACGCAATAAGGAAAGAATGAAAGCTGAAGAGGAAGAGGTAAAACTGATTTGCAACTGACATGATTATTCACACAGATAATTCTGAGGACCCTAAAAACAATTATTAGAGCTAGTGAATACATCTAGCAAGGTTTCATGATACAAGGTTAATAAATACCAGCAGTAAATAAATGTAAAAGGAACTGAAGGAGAAATACCATTTAAAATAACACTCATAAACATAAAATGCCATTTGATAAATTTAATAGTAGATATGCAGTGCCGCATCATTAAAGCATATAAAAGATTGCTGACCTAATTAAATATAATCTAAGTAATTGAACTTATATATGGAATAGTCAATATTGTTAAGACATCAATTTTATCCAAATAGGCCTATAAATTCAATGCAATCTAAATCAAAACACTAGACTACCTTTTTTATAGAAATTGATGAGAAAGTTCTAAAATTTATATGGAATTAAAAGATGTGGATTAACCAAAGTTATCCTGAAAAATAAGTTTGGAAAGTTTATATTATCTGACTCAAAAATTACTACAAAGCTATAAAATACTATGGTACTGGCATACATATTGACAAAAAAATTCACTGTAACTAAATAGCTCAAACACACATTCATATTTATACAGACATTTGACTTTAAATAGGGCATCACTTTAGTTAAATAGGGGAACAAATTTTTTCAACAAAGTTCGCTACAGAAATTGTATATCCACATGGAAAAAATAAATGGAGAGAAATTGGACTCCTATCTTATATGAGATGCAGAACATTTGATTAAATATGGATCATAGATTTAAAGATAAAAGCTCTAAACATAGAAATTTTAGAGAAAAACATAAGCACCTAGCTACATGACTTTCAAGACAAGAGATTTTGTTTTGTTTTGTTTTGTTTTTGCTTTGGTCATTTTCCAAAATGCAACAACTGTGTGTATATGTGTGTGTATCTGTTTATAGGTATATATACATACATATAGATGTGTATATATATATATATATATGTATATATATATATATATTAGACTTCATCAACATCGTAGAAAACTCTGCATCAAATTAAGAAAGTAAAAATTAGAAAAAAAATGTGTAAGACAGACCAGACAGAAATATTCACCCCCCCCCCCCAAAACATGAACAAAGTCTGGTATCTGAATTTATAAAAAACTTCAAGGGGCGCCTGGGTGGCGCAGTCGGTTAAGCGTCCGACTTCAGCCAGGTCACGATCTCGCGGTCCGTGAGTTCGAGCCCCGTGTCAGGCTATGGGCTGATGGCTCAGAGCCTGGAGCCTGTTTCCGATTCTGTGTCTCCCTCTCTCTCTGCCCCTCCCCCGTTCATGCTCTGCCTCTCTCTGTCCCAAAAATAAATAAACATTGAAAAAAAATTTAAAAAAAAAACAAACTTCAACAACTGAGTAACAAAAATATAAATTACCCAATGGGAAAAAAAGGGGGAAAGTAATAGAAAAAGGAGAGATGCAACTTGACAAGCAGCATATAAAAATGCTCAATGTCTTTATTAAATATGAGAAATGTAACTAAAACCATAATTACATATCAAATATCTCATACCATATATATAAATTACTTCAAAGAGATAAAGGCTAACAATACAAAATTTTAGAAGAAAACAAAGGGAGAAATTGGATGGCTTTGAATTTCTTAAATTTTAAATACAGCACAAAAAAATACTATAAGATAAAAAAAATTATAGTTCATCAAAATCAAAACTTTGGTCACCCAAAGACACTATAGTGAATTTGAAAAGGCAAACCACACCCTGGGAGTACATAGTTTGTCTGTTTGTTTGTTTGTTTGTTTAATGTTAGTTTATTTTCAGGTGGGGGTGGGGGCAGAAAGAGAGGAGAGAGAGAATCCCAAACAGGCTTTGCACTGTCAGCACAGAGCCCAACGCAGAGCTCAATCTCACCGACCTTGAGATCATGACCTGAGCCAAAACCAAGAGTTGGACACTTAACTGACTGAGCGACTCAGGCTCAGCGTCATACCTGAGAGTATGTACTTTTAAAATCTGTATCTTGCAATGCACTTTTTCTGGAATATATAAAGAATTCTCACAAAGAAGATAATCTGTTAAAAAAATATATAAACTATTCCCTCACTCAAAATAAAATATTCAGGAATTTAATACAAAATAGGCAGAGATTTTAAAAAATGAATAGACAAATCAAAAATCTAAAACTACAAAACCTTTACATTGGCTTACTTTTGTTTGATGAACGTAACAATCTTTTAAAACACTCTGTGTTTCCTAATTATTATTTTCATCTACTCAATGAACTGTTCCCTTTAAAATAACAAGTTCAAGGTGCCTTGTTAGCACAGTAGGTAGCGTATCAGCCTCATAAAATAACTGGCTCATTTTGGTCATTTCTACACTCTTTTATAGTCATCAGGTATTTTCAAAAGATTGCTGGTATATTTTCACCATACTCTTGAATATATGAGCCAGTAGACAAAAGAAAATGGGAGGGCATCCTCTGTAGCTTTCAGTCATCTCAGTCAAAAGCCCCTTCCCAGAGTCACTGCCTGGCTGTGGGTTCAGTATCTACTGGGCCACTATGTGACCAGGCAGGTTGGCCTTTGCAGTGAGTGGTGACAAGGGGGCAGGCAAACCGCCTGCAGGCAGAAACTATGGTCAAAATGCAAAAGCCTTTGATCCAGGCATGGGCATTTCATGTGTTTCACATACAAATACACAGTGCAAAAGAGAGTAATTTATATTTGCAAAATGTCACATAAAACCAAAGAGCAAAAGCAATCCCTTTTCCTCTTTACAGATGAACATTTTTTCCAAGTAACATTTCCTCTGGGCCCATTCCTGGTTTCACACCTGTGTTGTACTCAGCTTCCCTCTTTCCCTCGGTTGTTAGTAAGCCCTGCACTTCTAATTTGGACATACAGCTTCCTCAGCATTGACTCACTGGGCCGAATATTGTTTAATAAATACAGGGTAAGAATGACTCAGATGAAGCTTTTGTTCCTTCACATATAATAAAAAGCTTACATAATTTAAGTATATGTAAACTGTTTTACATAAATAAGTCAACAAGATGGGAAAGCAGACACAGTCATAGCATAGCAAGAACAACTTTTAACTTCATCTAATTGAGAAAATGGGCCTCCTTCCTGGGAACAAGAACCTTGGGGTCTCAGAAGAAGATTAGATACCACATGACATTCATTCCAAACCTTTTGACTGAATTTTGGATTTCACCAATTTTCTATCTACTCCATTTTTCACAATTGTTTTTTTTTTTAATGTTTATTTTTAACGGGGGGGGGAGGGACAATGAGAGGGGGAGACACAGAATCTGAAGCAGCCTCCAGGCTCTGAGCTGTCAGCACAGAGCTTGATGTGAGGCTAGAACTCACAAACTGTGAGATCATGACCTGAGCCAAAGTTGGTCACTTAACTGACGGAGCCACCCAGGTGCCCCTCAATTTTTCACAATTCTTAAGAACAGTGTATGCTATTGTTGACTGTATGTTTATCTAATCCCCACATTTGATTTCTGTAGGTCTTGTCTCCTCAATGAAGTTAAACTTGAAGATTGAGATTTTATATTACTTAGAGAATGCATATACACAGAGAGAGTACTTATATTTAGAGAATAGTTCTATCCCTAAAACAAATGTTAAGTAAAACTCTATTGAATTAATGTCTCTAAAAGTAAAGAAGGAATCAATTTTACTATTTTCAAGTGATCCCTTAATAGGCTTTTGTTTTTTATAGTCATACAATGAGTTTTCTTCTTCATAGTTTTTGCTTTTTAAATAATCTGCTAATCACAAAAGCTTATATTTATGAAGTAACACCATACTTCTGGCTAGTAGTCCATTATCATCTTTGATGTGTCATTCAACATTAGCTACATTCTAATAGTTATTACACCTTGATAAAATACACATTTCTGTTTCAAAATAAAATTGTTACCAGATTCCAAGACCTGGTTCTTGAGTCACAGAAATGAACACTGAACTCAAGAGAAGGAAAGCAGGAGTAGTTTATTAGAGATAGGCTGTAAACAAGAGAGCCGACAAGAAAGACGAATTTTGCTCCTCAAAGGGGTAGTGTGCAAGGCTTATCTAGGCACTTTTCCAAAGGGAGAGGGACTGGGAATGGGGAAGCATCCTTCAGTCCCACGGTCATTATCTTGTGGTCATTAATTTTCAGTGGACCCAAGACAATCACAGGATGCCTTTCTCCATGGTCAACATTCTTTTGGGGTTCCTAAGAAATAGAAATACTTGTGAAAGCGGGCTTTGAATTGTTACTTCTAATTTTGCCCCGACAACCATTACTCCCTAAGGGCTGTTATCTCTTGTTTGTTCACTTTCCCAGAAGGAGGTATTTGTCTTCGTGTATGGAAACTTTTAACACTTGCCTCAGACTGGCGGGTTTATATGAGTTAAGTCTCTCTTGCTTTTCCTAAACTGTCTCAAAATGAACTAATATCAAAAGGTTCCTAGCATTTGAGATCATCTAGTAATAAGAATACATTGTCTTTTAGGCAAAAGAGTATTATTTCAAATTCATGAATGGAGGTCACCATGTATATTATCAGATTTTTTTAAATGACAAGATTATATAGGGAACCCCTGCCAACCCTTTGAAGGCAGGTCTTCCATAGTCTAGAAGAGTTCTGCTAAATTATACCAACACTACTCAAAATTCAGATTTACTTTATACTAACTCTGGAGAAAATGGATAAGTCATTCCTAAGAACAATTTTAACAGTATGTATCCAAGAACTGGAAATATTAGACCAATGTAGTTGGAAATTGCTGTAATAAATACTAATTTGAATAAGGTAGTACTGAAAATATTTCTTTAAACCATTCAAAATGTAGAATGGAAAGCATAGATGTAACATATGCAAATTCTGTCCATGATAAAAATGTTTTAAGTGATACATTCATTTAGAAATCTATGTTCATATACATATATAATCAAATATTATATATATATATATATGTAAATATAGACAAAAATTCCTCTTTTGGCATCATGTTTTGGAGAATAACATATAGTATGATAGTCAAGTGTGAGTTTGAATCCCTGTTCCATCACTTATTATCTGTGTGATCCTAGACAGTTTACTTAACCTCTCTGAACCTTGGTTTCCATACACATAAAACCAGGAGGATAATACCAAGTTCCCAATGTTTTGGGAATTAACATAATTTCATTTGCTCAAAATTAAAGTTCAGTTAAAGGGAATGATTTTGTTGAGACTCTTATAATTTTGACTATACATTTGAACCTCTGGAAATTGGCAAAGGGTTTGAGAAGAAAAGCTAGTTAAAAAAAAACAAGATAAAAGGGGCCAGTCAGATGCCCAAGGCTGGATACTCCCCTTGCATACTTTTGGCTTCTGTAATCTTGCTTGCCTCCTGTGTCCACCAAC
Source organism: Felis catus (assembly GCF_018350175.1). NCBI lineage: Eukaryota > Metazoa > Chordata > Mammalia > Carnivora > Felidae > Felis > Felis catus. The sequence goes on along the minus strand of NC_058368.1, from coordinate 16,717,378 downwards.
TAACTGCTGGGATAGCACCACTGGTAAGTGCCCCCTACCCTTTTTCTTTTGTCTCTCAACCCCCTACTATCCCAGCCATAAAAGGAGATCAATGCCAAGGTTTGGGGCTCAGCCTTTGGAGGTGACTCCACTGGGCCCACACAGGTGCTCAATAAACAGTCTTTTCTGATTCCCCAAGTGCATGTGGCTTGTCTCTTCTTGGGGGGGGGGCGAGTATTTGCTGTAACAGGTTAAAAAATAAAAGGAAAAAACACATAAGAAAGTGTAAATAAGATAAAGTAGTACCATCTACACTGAGACTTATTACTTTCTTTGAGACTTATGTATAAGAAATCTGGGGAGTCAGTTTGGCCCAACATTTTCCCTATGATGGTATTTACTGATAATTTATTCATGCTCTATAATGTATCACACATTGTAAATTCAGCCCACAACAAAAATTCTTCTGGGAAACAAGACTTATTCTAAATAAAAAAATACAACATACACTAGATAGGAATAGTATTTGTAACGTCATTTGTAATTTTAGGATTATAATTAACTGAAGGCAAACTTTAATATTATAATTCTAAAATCACCTATGGCTTTTGATTTTTAGGGCTAATTGTCAAGCACCGTATACCAAATTTAAGTTAAAGTAATAAATATTTGATCAAATTACTTAATACACTAAGAAACAAATATTCATATGTGAAGAAAACTATATTTTATATAAGTATGAAGTATAATAGACCAAAACATAGCATATGCACCAACCACTCACCTTTTTTTTTTTTAAGTAACCACTGGTTTTAAGCATGTAATATTGTCAATAATTTTAAGGAAGCTGGTTTGCTACTTGTTGGATTCTACTACTTTACTGGAGCTACTCTTCCATCGATGTTAATTGCTTCTCTGATTTCTCTGTTTATATTTTCTTTGCTTTTCACTATAATTTGTCCACATATGTAAATATGCCAAAGCAATGTGTTATTAAATTATGTAAAATATACAGGTGTATACATTTATAGATAAATAGTGTATACATTTTATGTACTTCTCTGCGACTTCCGATGTGCTCCTTATAATTATGTTTGGGGATTCCACGCTTATTGCTATCTCTACCTCTCTTTTATCTACTGCTACTGCAATATAATACTGCACTGAGCATGTCAATGCCAAGTCCAAACAGATGGGTTGTCTCAAGTTTTTGCATTAAAATCAGTACTGCAGTAATAGACTGCAAATGCCTCCGGATGCCCATTTCTTTCTTTCTTTTTTTTTTTTTTTTTAATGTTTTATTTTTGAGAGACAGAGACAGAGTATGAGCTGGGGAGGGGCAGAGAGAGAGACAGAGACACAGAATCCAAAGAAGGCTCCAGGCTCTGCCCTGGCAGCACAGAGTCTGATGCAGGACTTGGGCCCAGAAACTGCTGTGGGATCATCACCTGAGCAGAAGTCAGACACTTAACCGACCGAGCCACCCAGGTGCCCCAAACCGATGCCTATTTCTGTGAGACTGTCTTTGGTACTCTTCTGAATTGCAAATCTTTGGGGCCTGCCTGGGAGAAGCCATGAGTACTTGGCATACAAGGGGTGGGGAGATATGCAGGAACTCTGTATTTTCTGATCAATTTTGCTGTAAACTACCCGAAAAAAAAAATTCGATTTAAAAGAGTGCGTGTGGTGGGTAAGCTGATAAGGAAATAAGAAACCGGGAAAAATGTTTACCTGTATGTTGGGAGTAGGACTATGAATGATGGAGGGGTGGGAGTTGCCTGTGAAACCTTTCTGTATCTTTTTATGCTATTATTTTTTAACAAGCTAAAAGTATTACTTATTTTTTAATGTGCCTCTCCCGCTAGCACTCTCTCGCTTTCTCAAAAATAAACAAACATTACAAAAAAAAAAGAAAAAGAAAATACTTGGTCACAAGTATGCATATCTTTCAAATTACTTAGTGTTGCACTGTCTTCAAAAGTGTTAATACCAATATACTTCCACAAATAGCTGCATACTTGGTACTTTCCAGATACACTACCTTTTGTTGAATGTAAGATCGTATTTCATTTAGTGAGTATTTCCCAGGTTACTAACGGGGATGGGCATTTTTCATATCTTTATTGACCATTCATACCTCTTCTTCCATCAAATGGCTGTTCATATCTTTTGCATACTGTATTTATGTTTCATATTTATTTTGATTTTTCTATGACTTTTCTTTCTTCTTTTTCTATTGAATTTGGACATATCCTTATTCCTTCATAATTTTTTCCTCCTGGTTTATTTTTCCCATTCATTACTGAAAGATAGTTTTGTTGAGTACAAAGTTCCAAGATGGTAGTTCTACTTCCTATTATTTTGAGTTCATTATCCCAACACATCCTAGTTTTCTCTGTGATTCTTTTAAAAAAATTTTTTTTAATGTTTATTTTTAAGAGAGAGAGACACAGAGCAAATGGGGGAGGGACAGAGACAGGGAGATGCAGAATCTGAAGCAGGCTCCAGGCTCTGAACTGTCAGCACAGAGCCCAATGTGGGGCTCCAACTCACGAACCATGAGATCATGACCTGAGCCGAAGTGGATGCTTAACCGACTGAGCCACCCAAGTGCCCCTCTCTGATTCTTTCACATGTGATGTCCTTTTTTTCTTCCTAAATTTAATATTTTCTCTGAGTGCTCTTCATTCTCAATATAATAAGACCAGGTTTTTTTCATTATTGTGAAAATTCACTGAATTATATGAACTCAAGCTTTCAAATCTTTCATTTTTTTTCTGGAACATTTTCAAGCATTCTATCCTCATACTATACCCTTACCTTCTTTCTTGGCACTCTGTTTTAAAAAAAGTATTAAATTTTCTTGTTTTAGTCTATGGATGTCTCAAAGTCTCCTTCATGCTTTCTATCTCTTCTTATGCCTCTATAGTGCACTGTGTATAATTTCATAGATATATCTTGTGGTTCATTAATTTTTATAACCTATCACAAAATCTGCTACATTATTTATCAATTGCTTTTTATTTCAGTTATCATGTTTTCAATTTCTGTAAGTTCCTTTGTCCATTTTTAAGTATTTCCAGGTATCATTAATAGCCTTTCTGCATGATTATTTTGTTTCCAGTTTATATTTTATTTCTTAATAACTTATAAAATTGATTAATTTTATTTTATCTCTAATAATTCCTTCTGAAATCCTTGAGATTTTTTTTCTTATATTCACTCATATTGACTTACTTCTTTGCTTTGTAATTCTTTCTATTGAGTTTATTTTGCCTAAATATTAGCTTGAGGATCTTCATTTGAAGAGATTTTCATCCAGAAATTTTGAACTTACCTCTGCATGTACCAAAGAATCCTTTACTCTATTTTTTTACCTAGAGGTCTTCTAACCATGTGGACAAAACAACTTTAAATCCTAGGCCCAGGGTGCCTGGGTGGCTTAGTCATTTAAGCAACTGGAGGTTTGTGAGTTCGATCCCCACTTCCAGCTCTGTGCTGACAGCTGGGAGCCTGGAACCTGCTTCAGGTTCTGTGTAACCCTCTCTCTCTGCCCCTCCCCCACTTTCTCTCTCTCTCTCTCTCTCTCTCTCTCTCTCTCTGTCTCTCTATCTCTTTCTGTCAAAAACAAATAAACATTAAAAAATATTTTTAAAAATTCTAGGCCCAACTGAGGCAGCCTTTCATTACAAAATCTCAGGAGAGATCATTTTAATCTGGAGCTAAAACACAGATGTTTTTGGGGGGATCCCTTGCTCACAGTTATATTTGAAACCCTTTATTTGTAGCCTTTCTCTGAGGGAGGAGTCTTCCCCTGTCAAATCTATTAAGTTATTTGTAAGACATTTCACCCCTCATCTATCTCCAGGAAAAAAAACCGGGGGGGGGGGGGGCGGGTTATGTCCTTAACACTGATTCAGCTCACACTTTTTTTATTTTATTATTCCTCGGGTGTTTTCCTTAATATTTTGTGAGCTTAACAAGATGTTTCAAATTATGTTTGTTGTAATTTATCCAGAATGAGGATGTTTTGAAGCAGAATATCCCGTCCATACTACTTCTAAAAGCAGAAGTCAATTAGATAATATTGGCTATTTGAGATTTTTTTTACATTATACCATAATTTAGTGATGAATGAAAGTGACTGTTAATATAAATGGCACAGTCTTCTCATTGCAATCAGCTTTTAAATAAAAATGACATTATTCATCTCATATAGCAGTCGGTTAATTGAGACATTCTACCCCGACGCCGTTCAGAGCACAGCATCGACATCTTGTAGAAAACATGTAGCCAATTGTTTTACAGGGAAATGTTGGGCTTCTCCATGAAACTGAAAGGAATTTGAAGAGGAAAGCAAAAATATATATCAGGTAAAAGAGCCTGAGAAAGAAATTTTATTTCAAACATTCCCACTCAATTGGGGCTCAAATGACACCCTGTGGGAGGCAAACATTTACCAAAGGTGGAGAGGCAGAAGGAAAAATAAAGATTTTCATTTCTTGCGTAAATGATTGAACATTAGGTTACAGATGGAAGCCAGAAACTACAGCTGGGAAAAACAAAAGGACCAAGTTCTTGATATCTTCTAAAATATATTATTCCAGCTTCAATTTGCAGAGAAATGTTTTCAAGTTAAAGGGAAAGAACCAACTTCTATTTGAAGCTTCTTCTTTTTTTTTATTTTGTTCTGCCAACTTAAAACTAAGAAATAGCTGAGCAGATTGAAATGTATGTGATGCCATTCATAAATAGACACATCATTAGAGTGCGTTGTACTTTTTAAATGTAAAAAAAAAATACTACCTCCCTGATCCTCTTAACAATTTTTCTTTTCAAAAAGACACTCTTTACATTATAGATAATTTATAGATATTTTCTCTTGTCTCAGAGATAAACCTGAATGACAATTTTCATTAATATTAACTTCCCCATTTTTTTCCGTGAAATTGTTTTTAATGGAGGATCAACTCTGAAAAGCTATTCAATAATAGATGACGCTTACTGCTGTGTCTTGCTGATGATTGAGAAAACATAGATGAATTTCTTCCTTTTATAGACTGAGCATTGACAACTAGAGCACATGACCAGCCCAATTGATTTTGGTGGCAAAACCTCAACAAAATGTCACAGTCTAGCTATTTTGCCTGCCGATGGTGATATGTTTCACAACCATTTGTGCTGAGAATTGGTTTTCTCTCCTACAGCGTGATCTTTTGCTCATTTCCAGCTGTAACGCTACATTATTAAACTTTACAAGTTTGATCATTTTCAGAGCTACAGACATAAACCTATGTACAAGTAAGGAAGTTGGGGACACAGTGGGAAATATTACTGACAAGACCCCAATGTTCATAGATCCAGCTGTGTGAAGAATCCCTGAAGAAAATTAAGTATGTTTAATTATTTTAAAGCTTAAAGGACACTTTTCAAGTATTTTCCGCCCCCTGGAGATCTGCCTTTTCACAATCGAAGAAGATTTTAAATGCCATTCTGACTCAGGAGTTAAATTTTGTATTAGTTCATAGGGTATGACTATCAACAAAACTTCCTCAGTGTAACTGAACAGATTTTGTATGATGACAGAGTAAAGTAATAGTTGAGCTACCTGTGAATCATATTGGCTCAGGCCAAGATTTTCTAGTTAGCCCAGAACCAGTTTGAAATAGTAGTAGGTTTGTGTGTGTGTATGTGTGTGTGTGTGTTTGCGTGTGTGTGTGTGTGCATGAGCATGAGTATATTTATGGAGCATGTGCTTGAGTATGTGCATGGTGTGTACATGTGTGAAAAATAGTAGTTCATGAGGGGACAGTAGGTGAGTGACTGCATTTAGGTGGAAAACAATGAGAGTAATTCACCAGTACTAAAGAAATCACTCTAAATTTCAGAAATAGTAATGTCTTTTCGGTTTATCAGATAACACATAATCAATCATTAAATTCTTTCTCATAAATTTATACTTCATTAATAATTAACTATAATATTCTAATACGGCGGGCAAATACTAGTGCTTTGAAATGATCTATAGGTGCAAAAATGACATTTCTGGACATGATACTTGCAAAATTGCAAAACTGCTACATTATTTCTCAGAATGAACAATATTCTTGTCTCAGAAGAAAAGTACGTCAATATTTCACTTATTCATTCATTTTGGAAAACAAAGAAATTATAAGAAAGGTCCTAGGAGCTAGAAATACATTAGTGAAAAAGATTAATGAGGTGCCTGCTCATGGGCTGTTATTAAGAGTTTGGTAGATGAAGACTAAACAGATAAACAGGTACATAATTTCAGTTCCTGATAACTGTTTAGAAGGAGATTAAAGGAGCCAAAGGAAATAGTAAACATGAGGGTTTAGGGGATTGGCCAGTTTAAATTGGGTGGGGCAGGGAAGGCACATTTGGAGAGAACCACTGAAGCAGGGATTTGAATGACAAAATGCAGTAAGACAGGCAAAATCTTGAAGAAAGGCATTTCTGGGAAGGGTAACAGAAAGCACAAATGTAGCTTGTTCAAGGCAATAAATGTGATAAGAGGGCAATAGATGAGTTCAGGTATGTTAGCTATGATATTAAGCATGACATTGATTCTGAGTGTGGTTTAGAAAAAGAATATAGAATTACTAACTGGAATATTCTCTAATAAGTTTTGTATATGGATGAGAGTGATTTGTAATCACTGTCTTCAGCCCAGAGACAGAAGGGGAAAAAGTGAACATGTAAGTTGAAAAGTTCCACTTCCCAAAGTAAAGAAATTAGGAAACATTGATCACATTCTCTCCAATAATGGAAGAGGCACTTTCCAGTGTGTCCAGTTGTTTGAAATTATGTTGTGAAGAAAAGTCACATCCATCCTAAGTGATGTTGTGAAGGATGAATCTGTATTGTATTTGCATTTGCATTTGCATTTATAATCTATTGGCTACTTGATTCAGTTTGGGAAGAATTACACACATTTTATCAGATACCTGATAACTGATTTTGTAAATGTTATTATATAGGAGCTTATTTCTGTACCATTTCAGAAATATGAGATCTTTCAGAAGAGACTAAGAAGTCTCCAGGTCTTCTTAAAATACAGTTGCAAAAACAATTATTCTCTCTCTGCATGTCTAAAATGTCTAAGTGTGTTTTGTTGTGATTTGAAAAACTGATTACTCATTTGTAGATTTATGCAGTTAATTTTCTACATACACATGTATCTGTGGAACGGAGTTACTGAAAATTTTCCTTCAGGTTTTGTCTTTACTGCTTAAAATAGGAAAAGCAAAAACAACTAACTCAGATACTCAGGTGACTGAAATTAGAGGCAATTACAGGTTATGTGCTTGGTTAGAACACATATGAGCTTGAAATACAATTGAGTTACCACTGATGGTTAGAAATAAAAGTAAAAGAAATTAAGAATTATCCCCTTTGGCTGAAGGACTGAGTTGTTTCACATTACAGGACAAAAACAGTATAAACATACACTTATGGTGTACAATTCCGTAGTGAGCATAAGTATTTTAACTCTCTTTATTTTCTCCAATACATTGGTTAATTAAATTAGATGAAAGTCAATAAATTGATATATTTTTAGAAGCAATGAATCTTAAAAATTTCAGGATTTCATTCTCAAAATAGAAAATAAATATTAAAAAAAATGATGCATATAAGTGAAGGACCTGGGCGTTCAGATATAATGGAGTAAATATACAAACCAGATATCCTGCCAAAAGAAGACAGGAGAAAAAGTCCAATAAACTATAATATATAATAGATGATAGATAAATAGATAGATAGGACATTTGTTTGAAGGCATTTGAGAATTACTGAGACAAGCCAAAATTGTGAATAAAATTTCCAGGAAAGGAAGAAAGCTAAGCTATCAGGCTGCAGTCCTGGTAACCTCAGGACATTTGTACATTTTGCATATGAGACAAAATGCTAGGGATCCAGGCAGAGTATCTGGTCAGAAGGCTACTATTAATTGGCAGAGAAACTGACTATTGTTTTGGTAGTTTCCCAGGGCTAGAAAAATGAAAATTAGATAATTGTGAGACCAGAATCTTGGTGCTAAGAGAGGGGGGCATCTAAAATATGATGCTTTTCCTTTAAGGAGAGGCAATCCAGTGGTAAATAAAGCATTGTCAACATTACAACACAGAATTTAGACAGCTTTGTCCCTAATTATATTGAAATAATCAGTCCTATTCTAGCTGCCCAAAAGGGTAAGCACTATTTGGAAGAAGATAATCACCCCAACTTCTAAAGGCCAACATGCAACCCCAAATTATGAGGTAGGCCAACTAAAAGACTCCAGTGTCATTAATTTATAAGTAAACTTAGTAAAGCTTAAATGAGGTCATTTATATTATTATCAAGAAAATGCTATTACTTAACAGTAATTGTAAAATCAATTTTATAAGAACTCTAAAGTGAAAACTCCAAAATATTAAGGAAATCTAAAAACAACTAAATGAATGGAAAGATAGATCACATTAATGGGTTTCCATACTCAATATTTTTAAAATATAATTTATAATTTATCCTACATTATTCTACAGATTCAACGCACATTCAATCAAAATCCCAACAAGTTTGCATGCATTTGTGTGTACTGACTAGTTCCAAAATTAATTTGGAACTGCAAAATGCCAAATGTAACCAGAATCTTGAAGAAAAGCAAAGCTAGAGATTTTTCACTGCTAAGTATGAAGAAAAACAACCTTTGGTAATTAAAATGATGCCACATGGACACATACATAGACAAGATGCAATGAAGTAGAGTACAGACCCAAAGTACCAGTACAGGGTAATTTGGTTTGTGACAAATGTCAGACCTTGGTACACTGAAGTAAATGACAATTATAAATAAATGTTCTGGGACAACTAGATAACCAAATAGATATAAATTAATCTTGCCCAACCACAGTTCATTTGAAAAACTCTATTTTAGACTGATTTTAGACCTTAATATGCAATGTAAATATGTAAAACTTTAGGAAAAAAAATATTTTCACATTATTGAGGTAGGCAAAGATTTCTTAAGTAAGACACTAAAGCTAACAATAAAGGAAAAAATGATAATTTTGACTCCATTAAAATTAAGAACCTAAGTTTACCAAAAGATACCATAAACAGACTAGAAAGACAAGAATGGGGAAAGATATCTGCTGTTCATATAGCTGGCAAAGGTCTCCTATCTAGACATAAAGATCTACAAATCAATAACAAAATGAGTAACAGCTCAATAGAAAAATGGACAAAACACTTAACCCCTTGACAATATCATGAAGGTAATAAACATATTTCACTTGAACACTTGACAATATCATGAAGGTAATAAATATATTTCATATATTTCATATTTCATATTAGGACAATGTAAATCAAAACCACAATTACTGCTACTACACACCCACCACAATGACCAAAATAAAACAGATAATATCAAGGGTTGGCAAAGATGTAGAGCAACCAGCCCTCTTAGACACTAGTGAAGAATATATTAGCAAGAACTGTTTAGCAGTATGTAATACAGCTTAAGTATGCATACCCAGGGATTCAGCCACTCCTCTTCTATGTATATTCAAACATAAATATGTACATATGTTTGTCAATAGACATGTAACCAGGATATTCATAGCAGTAATACTAATGATAACCAATGTCTGGAAACACAAAAATAAATTTATAAATATTACTACTTATAAAAAATGATACATGTCAAAAATACAGTTTTGAAAGAACACGTGTATAAACAAGTATATGTCACATGATTCTATTAATAAAAATGTCACACAGAAGTAAAACACATCCATAGAGTAAGACATCAGAATAATGATTACCTTTCCTAGAAAATAGTGACTGGGAAGTAGGCTTTTTGGCTATAGGTAATGGTTCATTTCTTATATTGGTGCTGATTACTACATTTATTTCAGTATGTAAAAATCAAGTTGTATGCATTTGATTTCTACACTTTTAGTGTGTAGATACTAGTTCAATAAAAAACAACTAATCACTAAGATTGAGAAAACCACAAAAATTGGATTTGACCTATTTTGTCACACATACCTGACCAAAGAGAAATTTCTTTTTGATCTCAAAAAATAAATTATATTAAGAATATTGTGGCAATAAATACAAGCGATTCATTCTCAGTTAAAACTTCAGTTTTATGTTAAAGTCTAAAGTTGGACAAGAACTTATTTGATAATGAGGTATGTCTTATACCTGTGTGTATATATAATAGTTTGTAATCTTTTCATTCATTTCCTCATAGGAAAGACAACTCTTGATCTTTTGTTTTTCAAGAAGGCACACATTCATAAATCTGCAGGAAAAGGCAGCTCATCATAATGACTAGAACCTTGTAATCATCTGATCAGCTTTTGAAGCAGACTCACACAGGTGACTGGGCTCCAGCAGAGAACACAAATCCAGGGATTTTAAACAGTTCTTTTCAGTGTAGCTGATGCACTCCAATGCCTTCTTTCTTCCTCTTCCTCTTCTCCTCCTCCTCCTCCTGCTTCTTCTTCCTCTTCTTCTTCTCCTTCTTCTTCTTTTTAAATTGATTTATTTTGAAAGAGAAAGAGTGCAAGAACAGGGAAGGGGCAGAGGGGGAGACGGATAATACTAAGCAGGTTTCAAGGGCGCCTGGATGGCTCATTTGGTTGAGCATCCTGCTCTTGATCTTAGTTCAGGTCATGATCTCTCAGTCCTGAGATGAACCCTGGGGGGCTCTGTGCTGACAGCATGGATGGAGTCTGCTTGGGATTCTGTTTGTCCCTCTCTCTCTGCCCCTACCCCGCTCATGCACGTGCATGCATATGCAAGCTCTCTCTCTCTCAAAATACAGAAATAACCTTAAAAAAAAAAAAAAAAAAAAAACAGGCGCCACGCTCAGTGTGGAGCCCTGAGTTTGGGCTCAATCTCACAATCACGACATCACAACCTGAGTCCTGAAATCAAGAGTCCAAAGTTCAACCGACTAAGCCACCCAGGTGTCCCACTTTCTTTTCATTAGTCTTTTTTAAAAACAGTTTTGTGTGGGACACCTGGGGGGGGGTTCAGTCGGTTAAGCGTCCAACTTCGGCCCAGATCATGATGTCGTGGTTTGTAAGTTTGAGCCCCAAGTGGGGCTTTGTGCTGACAGCTCAGAGCCTGGAGCCTGTTTCTGATTCTGTGTCTCCCCCTCTCTCTGCCCCTCCCCCGCTCATGCTCTGTCTCTATCTCTCTCTCTCTCTCTCAAAAATAAACATTAAAAAACAGTTGTGCGCACACTGACTTCATTAGTGTACATTATTTAATTCACAAGAATATAAAAATGAATTATTTTAATAGCGCAGATGTAAGAACCAGAGACTAGTACTTCAGACGCTCAATTTCAGTTTACATTTTTGGAGCACTCCAACTTGTCATTCTACAGAGAAATCACAGTCCTTTCAATCTCATTGTCATCAGAATGAAACATTAGGGAATTATTTAGAAAACTGTAGGTAGTATTTGAAGGTTTGTAAGCACAGGTAAATGCCATGATTAGAGCCAGCGACACCAACCTGGCTGTAGATTGTAGGCTGGATTAAAGGAAACAGTGCCTGGAAGAGAGAGGCCATATGATTATATTATATTATATTATATTATATTATATTATATTATATTATATATCATATTATATCATATCATATCATATCATATCATATCATATCATATCATATTATTATAATACCATAAGGTATTACTACAAGACAATAATTAGTAAAATTTAATCAAAAACTAATACCGTAAGGTACTGTTACAAGCTAATAATTAGTAAAATCTAATCAAAAACTAGGTATGACTTAAACTAGGCTATTAGAAGTAAAAATAGAAGGTAAAAGGTAAAAATGAAAAATAATGATGCAATGTCATCAGCAAAAATGAAAGCTGATTGGAGGCTGGGAATTAGGCAGAAGGTACATCTGAGATCTCGTGCCTGGCTAACTGGACCAGTCGAAGGTCTTCAATTCACAGTTACTCGGCCTGTAGGCTTCGGGGTCTACTTGAAGTTTTCCATTCGGGTACTGACACATTAAATCCACTTCAGCACTTAGTAACCCTCTAATATTTGATCTTTTGTCCCAAGACACCTGAGGCGTTTCTATATAAAGGCTAACTCCGGGTGAGGCTTGCCAAAGGGGGCCAGAGAGTTTTCTATGAAAGCATTGTACAAGACTCAGGAGAGAGAGAGACAGACAGACAGAAAGGAAAAAGATGGTTGATGGTGAAAAAGTTCACTTTGCTGCAGTTCCTGGCATCTTCAGTCTCTTCCGGAGGCTTCTAATGGCACAGGAGTGGAAGTGCCTGGTGGAGCAGGGACCAGGTGCAAAACCTTGTCGTCCTTGTCCTTAAAAAAGGAACATTGTATGCAACGGGAAAGGTAACAAAGCACTACTTCCCTACCCTGAAGGAAAGTGGCTCATGGTTTTATGTTAGTGATGAATTTAAAATAGAACTTCAATAATCTATAGCATTCACTACTACAGACTCATTCGTGTAGCTTTTTAAAATATACTTTAGTGTCAAATTGACTTTAAGAAGGGGTAGTACAAAAAAAAGACAAATGTTTTAAATGTGCTTTTTTAAGCAAAGGAAGGGAAATTCTTGTGAATTAATATGCAATAAATTAATGTAAGAAATAAGTGAAGTGAAATTAATTGATGTAATAAAAAAAGGGGGGGGCATTTTGCTGACCGCTGGCCTTGTCCCAACATTTTGGCAACTTAGTGGAGATGTATGGAGCCAGAAAGAGTGCTTGATGGAGGCTGTGTTGAAAGAATTAGGGCATTATACCTCTCCCGCATGCCCTTTCTTTCTCTCCTTTTGGCAAACCAAATTTCTGGCGACAATAACTTGATGTAAATTCTTTTGTATTGTATCTAAACTTCAGCCTCGAACAGCTTAAAAAGGTGTGACTCAGAGAATGAATATGCATGGGCTTCAATATCAGAATGTGTGCCTGCAGTAAGTGAAATGTGGACCCAGACACCAGGCCCCATTGTATTGTTGACTGAGCATTTGAATTAAAGAATATTTTTATGGATGAAATCAAAATTCATTTCTGTAAAAATTGTGGTGCTCAGGAATGAAGCCAGGGTCTTGGGACAAATTATAGCCACTCTGCACCAAACAGCCTTATTCGGAACACCGTGAAATTCACGGCGGAGATTCCATTAGTAAGTGTGGTTTTGACATGAAGGTGCAGACAAAGGCCACACTCCAAAAAGTCAACTGCAGAGAGGTGACATGCCAACTACCGAACATAAATCAGTCTCTCAGAATTACAAGATTGTAAGCACATAGGCAGCTCTGAGTTGGCCTGCAGTCATTCGCTGAGAAGCAAATATTGCTTGTTTGTGAGATGGTTTCTTCATTTCCCTGTGTCAGGATCCTGACCGGAAGATTTAGAAGTAGGCACTGTTTGGTTAATACATGCAAACTCATAAACTTCATTATTTGCCTGTGGTCTGGAAGCCCAAAGTGAATAGCCTGATGCAAAAACTCCGGCCTGTTTGTACTAAAACCGGTACTCAAAGACCAGTCTAAATATTGATAAAAAGTGACCAAAATAAAATTTTCCAACTCCTGTTCTCTGAAAGACATCACGATCCACAAACCAAGAGTATGTAAGAGTATGCACATATGTATGTATGTATGGCAAAATTTTAGCATGCAGAGTATAAAGAACTCCTAAAAAATCAATAAAGAAATCAGTATGAACAACAGCCCAATAGAAAAGTAGGCCAAACAGGTGACACACGAAAGACCAATGAGCATACGGAAGCTGCTGATAATCGGGGTTAATCCAGGATATAGAAATCAAAACAAACATGAGGAGCAACCTGTATACAGCCCAGGTCTCCAAAATTAAGAAGTCAGATAATGCAACCATGATCTCATGTGTCTAGTGAGAATGTAAATTAGGACAACCATGTTGGAAAATAATCTGGCACTATCTCATTAAGCTAAATATTTGCGCGCCACCTTCCCATTAAATCCATTCACAGATTTGCACTGAAACTTTTCCCTGTTGCACCATGTGCAAAAACCTGTTCTCGCCAATACAGCCTTTATTAGGAAAAAAAAAGAGCTAGAAACGATTCATATTCATAAATTGTGGTATATTAGCACAATAAAACATTATACAGCAGAGAAATTAATGAAATACAGTTGCACAGAGCAACAGGGACAGGGCTTGGAAGCATCATGTTGAGAAGAGTCCCACAAGACTACCTATAGTATCTTTTATTCACTAATGTAATAAGAAAAACTAAGCAACTTAGTTTTTTGAAAAAAAAATATATGCAATAAAATATAAAGAGGGGTAGGGAGAGAGACAGAAAGCAGCAATACGTAATACTAATCGTTAATTACATACTAATACTTGGACTGGGTGGTCAATTAATGGTTGTTCATTATATCAGTTATATTATAATGACGTAATTATATCATTATATTAGTTGGTCAGTCAGTTATATTAATAATAGTTACAACTATTTGTATTTATCAAATGCATTGAATTTGATACAGCAAAACTAGAGAAATATTTAAAACTGCTATATGCAACTATTATTCTCTTAATACTGGGACAGGATCAGCTTGCTTCACCAGATAGTTTATTTCACATACTCTGTGAAAAAAGGATACTTCATAGTATTTTTCACAGACCCATTTTGCATTTTCTTACGATGTTTTATTAGGCAAATAGCAAATCAAATAAGAAAGCTTTCATTGTTTAATTAGAGTTGATTACATATGGCTTAATACATTGAATAGTACATTGAAAAATAAGCAGGTTAATGTTTGGCAAAATAAAAGGTGATTGGTTATCTTACCCTTCACAGACCATCTTACAGAGCACAGAGGAGATATTTGTGTATATTTCTTCAGAAGCACATTTTTTGGAAGATGAGATCTATGTTTACATGGAAATTTTTATATACTTCATGAATGTCAAAATTGAAAATTCCTCATAGTCATTCAGATATTCATTCAGATACTGTTTTTTAATAGTCTCATAAAGATGAAAAAAATATTTACTTTATGTACTCAATAAGCCTTCAAATTGAAAATGGCTTTCGTGACAGTATTTCTTCAGTCATGTGTTTGTGTAATTTACAAATGGATATATTTTTATTGGTAAATTTTAAGTTGCCCCTTTCTTGCAAGGAATATTTGCTATTTCCAAAATAGTTAGATTCATCTTAATTACAGAATAGCTTTAACTCATTAAAGAATATTACTCTTCCAGTTTTAGGTAAAGATTAACCTTTCTGCGGAAAAGGGGTATAAAGTTCCTATCTGTGGCTAATGGAGCCAACGTGATTTTAAAAGGACAAAGTTCAGCACCATGCAGAGACTTTAATAGTGCCCTATGTCACAAGATTGCAACATGAGAATTAGAGTATCTTAGAGATGGAAAAGAGCTTAGAGGCAATATCTACATAATCTACCCAACTAGGAGATTCTGTCTGCAACATCCCATAAAAGTTAACTCCTTTGTCAAACTAAATTAATATCTTTTGTTCAGTTCAAACATCTTTTCTTAAATGTAGTATAGTAATATATGAGCCAAATAACTAAAATTAAAAGGGTACTAAGTTAAATTTGCCTGTCAAATATGGCCTCGATTTTAGTGTTATTCATCACAAGATAACATTCAACTATGGTAGAACATATACACAAATTGCTCTGACATTCTTTCTTTGGAATCACTAAGCTGCTTGGCAACTAGTTACTAGTTATAAATGATGGATAGTTTTGTAACTCATCAGAATAAGCGTTGCTTCTATACCACCAAACCAGACAGATGCCGGTCATTTTTCTCTTCTTGATGTATTCATTTGAGTATGCTTCAAATGTTTTCATATATGTTTATGGTACACTACCAGAGTAATGGGAAAGATCTCCTTAATCTAAAAAAAAAACAAAAACAAAAACAAAAAACTTAGAAACGGCCAGAAGTTGAGCTTTAAATGACAGTTAAACAAACAAATAAACAAAAAAAGTGTAAACAGAATTGCCTGATAAAATTAAATTAGAAATAAGACTGAAAGTGGGGCAGCTGGGTGGCTCAGCCAGTCAAGTGTCTGACTTTGGCTCAGGTCATGATCTCACAGTTTGTGAATTCGAACCCTGCATCAGGCTCTGTGCTGACAACTCAGAGCCTGGAGACTGCTTTGGATTCTGTGTCTCCCTCTCTCTCTGCTCCTCCCCTACTGGCATTCTGACTCTCAAAAATGAATAAATGTTTAAAAAAAAAAGAAATAGGACTAAAAGCGTAACAAAATAATCAAGTAACGGATATTAATGATCGTTATTTGACCCTCTAATGCAAGTAAAACACTTATTACCTATAAATACTAAAATCAAAATTAACTAGATAATTAAATAACTAAGTAAATGTCTATTCTTACTGTTATTATTGCAGTTTTGCAATATATTACAAATTATATTTTTGCAATATATTTGCAATATATTTTGCAAATGGAAGAGGAAAAGTTGGGTTTAGCATTCCAAGGGAGAAAAAGGCACACTTGAATGAGAACGAGAACTAAGAAGGATGCTGTTGAACACACTCTTAGCAAATCTGCATGGTAAGGCAAATAAACCTACAGATGGAGTATTTAGTCACATCCTATATTGCAGTAAGCTAGCAATTCAAACTATAAGAAATCTGTGTTCTTATTGTCGTAAATTATTTATAACCCATTATTGCAATCTCACAATCACTTTCCAAGATTGATTCTCATACCCTGCAACCCCCACTGCTTGGAATCACATAAATAGGGGTATAAAAGCACAGGGTGTTTGTTTGTGTGTGTGTGTGTGTGTGTTAGGGAGAAAAAGAGACATTAAATGTAATATATTTTAAAAGGCAATATAAAAATGTTTATGTCCCAAACTTTTACTAAAAAATTTGTCCCAGTATTTGGTTCAAAATATAAACATACATAGAATAGTGCCTCTTGCAAGAAAGGTATTAAAATGAGTGCATTGTAATAATCTTCCCTTTAGATGCTAGTTGTAAAGATACTCTACTAAGTATTCCACAAAACAGGTTTAAACAATGTAATCTGTACTCCTCTAGTTGCACATAATTTAAAATTCACAATGCTCCAGAGCTGATTAATTACATATAAATTATATTTTTCTTTGTGTGTAACTCAATGGATAATTATACTTAATTGCATTGTGAGAGAATAGGAGTTTCTATTATATGAAATTAAGAATTTTAAAAGGTTTCAAAAATAATTTTTAAAACAATATTTGACTTGTAAAGATTCCTAATTAGCCAGAAAATTTTACATTGGCTCTGTCTACACTTAATGTACATCTGCTCTTTAATTTGATTTCTTCCAAATGTTTTTATGTTAAAAAAACAGAAGAATCTGCTTGATATAAATGAATTTACTTAAATTTTTCTGCCCACCCCTTCACCCAGAAAATCATCCTAATATAGCATAGACTGTATATCATCAATTTTCTTAATGTTTTCTTTACTTTTTTTTTTTTCAAGTATGCCTCACTCTGGCATGGAGGGCTTGAACTCACAACCCTGAGATCAAGACCATAGCTGAGATTCAAGAGTTAGATGCTTAACCCTCTGAGCCACCCAGGCACCCCTCAATGTTTTCTTTTTTCTTTACTTTCATTTTATTGTAAATACCTATTTCCTTTAGGCCATTCATGATTTATTTCCTAATATTTTCTAGACCTATAGACAAAATCTATTTAGAGGTTTTAAACTTTTGTGACACTTTGCAGTCAATTTCAGGATAAATTGAGTTTCTTTCCATTCGTGTAAGATAAAGATTAGGTTTTCTGCTTCAGTGACAGAGTTCTGGGAGACTGAAAGAATCACTACCATGAAAGTGCTCACCTGCAACCTACCTTTGTCCTTAGCTGCAAAATTGTGTGAACTGATTTGGTGGAGTGGTGGGGGTAATGAAGATGGGAGGCGGTTAATTTTACCCGTAAAAAATCTTGAACACTTAAGTATATTTTGGACCTTGAATTAAACTGTTAGTTCTGAATTAGGCAGAGGAAGCAACCTCATTATACAATTAATATTTTCTCTCAAATTGTCAGTTATTATAGCAAATGCACCTTTCCCATTGAAGCTTTCACATGCAGGGTTGAACAGGGTGATCTCTCTCCCATTATCCCATTGTCTTTATAAAATATATGCAGCCTGCTACCTAGGAAACTTGAGTGTAGGAGGAGCTGTTCTGAGAGATTGCACATGGCTCCAGTTGCCAAGGAAACCCGTGCCTTTTTCCCAGTAAATGTGCAAAGCAGTTTCCTTATTAGGAATTGGGTTAACAGTGTTCTCAAAGGAAAAGCTGAGTGAGGAAGGTAGTAAGTTCTTTTCATACATATAAACTGAATTGTAAACTCTGTATAAGCTGTGATGAATTGTTTTCAGCATGTAGGTCTTGGTGATAAAAGTGAAGTCTTGTGGATTATCATATGCGCTTTTTATCTGACATAATTAAAAATATTAGAAAATGCAAAATGTTGCTCTTAACCAGAAATAGACCATAGGAGTATAGAGAAAATAGATTTTTCTGAATAGTAAATGGCAGTTACTGACAATCCATATCTGAAGATATTTAGATATCTAAACCCATAGGAGTGTTGAATATGCACTTTTTGAATGTCATGATGTTACTTAAAAATATTTCTCCTTGAATACTTTCATATGTAGCAATTTTAATTAATTTTTATGGTTAACCTTTTGTAAACATCACTCTGTTATTACTGTACTAACAATCACATTTCATAATATACTAACATTTTATTCCTTATGCTTTTGGGGTAATTAAAATATTTTAAAATTAAAAAACCCCAAGTCAGATAAATATGACATCAGCATGATCTATCATAATTTGTCATCATTTATTAAGCCACAACTTAACAACTATTTAAAACAACATTAGCCAAAATTCCTAATACTATTTTTCTTTTTTTTTCTTTTTTTTTTAATGTTTTTATTTATTTTTGAGACAGAGAGTGGCAGAGTATGAGCAGGGAAGGGGCAGAGCAAGAGGGAGACACAGAATCTGAAGCAGGCACCAGGCTCTGAGCTGTCAGCACAGAGCCCGATGTGGAGCTTGAATTCATGGACTGTGAGATCATGGCCTGAGCTGAGGTCAGACGCTTAACCGACTGGGCCACACAGGTGCCCCCCAATACTATTTTTCCAAAAAATCATTAAAAAAGCACATAGTATGGGAGGGAAACACACACACACACACACACACACACACACCAAAATGTGAGGATCTTTGCATACTTAGCAAGAAGCCCATTTCTTGGAAACATTCGCCCTGTTTTCCTTGTTAAAATAAAAGCACCGTGTCCCTAGGCTTCCAACCTAAATGCAGAGAGAATTATGTGCCAGTATTTTATTGCAACCATAGTGGAAAATTTAAGTTTCTTCTTTGTGGGAAGCAATTCATGAAGAACTATCATTCTTTGAGTATTCTATTGAGTAGCCAACGTGGGTGGAAGTTGGCACCTTTGTGTATTGCTGAGGAATATATATTCCAACACCCCGTGTCGAGTACAATTTGGAAAAATATCTTAAATGTCTCAAAATTTTAATAGCTTTCATCCAGCTCAGCAATATAATTTCAAGGCAACTTTCTAAACAAGTATAGGTACCAGGATAATCATCACACTTTTATTAAAAAAAAATCAAATTCCAACACATGATCATTGATAAAGTTATGGTAAAATATTCAACTGGTACTACGCTACTAGTCAGACATTAAAAATAATCATAGTGAGAATACACGGTGAGCACCAAGGAGTGTATAGAATTGTTGAATCACTATACTGTACACCCGAACCTAATAGAACACTGTATGCTAACTACACTGAATTAAAATAAAAACCTTTAAAGAATTAATGATAGTGAAAAAAGTACACAACCACATGGAAAATGTTCGTTATAGAATAAGTGAAAAATAAAAGATATGAAAAAACGTGACATGGGAAAATCCTGGAAATATATGCACCAAAGTGTTAAGAGTAGAGGGTTTTGTGTATCAATTTTTCTTTGTTTTTCTACTTCGGCCAAGTTGTTTGCATTGAACATTTATTATTCTGTATTTACAAATGCTTTAAAGTGTTATAAAGGACAAAGTTTGGGGCACCTGGGTGGCTCAGTCAGTTAAATGTCCAGCTCTTATGCTTTATTTCTTATGCTTTTGGGGTAATTAAAATATTTTAAAAGAAAAAGAAAAAACCCAAGTCAGATAAATATTATGTCAGCATGATCTATCATAATTTGTCATCATTTATTAAGCCACAACTTAACAACTATATAAAACAACTTTAGACAAAATTCCTAATACTCTTTTTCAAAAAATCATTAAAAAGCATATAGTATGGGAGGGATGATCATGATGTTGAAGTTCGTGGGTTTGAGCCCTGTATTGGGGTCCAAGCTCACAGTGTGGAGCCTACTTGGGGTTCTCTTTCTCTCTCTCTCTCTGCCCCTCCCCTGCTCGCTCTCTCTGTCTCTTGCAAAGTAAATAAATTTTTTAAAAGGACAAGGTTTATGAAGAGTTTAAGTGACATAAAGGGATACTCATGTTATAACGAAGAAAAGTTAGCTTGCCCATTGTATAGACACAAACATCGCAATGACAGCAGCCTCATTGTGGCCCCTATCTTGGAAGACCTGAGCAGCCTGCTGTCAGCTATTGCCCAGAGACAAGTGGGGCCTTTCATAGGAAGAGGACAAGTTCTTAATGCCAGCTATGCCACTGTGGGCAGAGGCAACCACAGAGAGTTGATATGATTGAGGCACTGGAAGTATAGAATACAGAGTAAAAGGTAAAAAATCAAACCTCTTGAAGCCTCCAGTTAAGAACAAGATATTACTGAATGAGAAGCACCTAAATGTTGTTACTATGGGTTTTTATAAAGGAGATATCTATAGAGAAAATTCAAATGATAAGAAGGCAGACTCATGCTTAGGAACTTGGGGAATCATTATGTTATCTGTTCTGATTTCATAGTGTTTTTTTCACATTTATGTGATTTATGTATAAACATGCATTTCACTAAGATCTGAAAACCCAAAATATTTTCCTAATGAAAGCAGCATCAAAATATGGGATTTGGGGATGGCACTAGAATTTGAGAATCTCTACCTGGCCACCAGCCTAGCTGATCCATGAGTCCTAAATAGTCTTATATAGCTTGTAATACATGAGTTCCAAATGGTTTCACATCAATGCTACGCTGTAAAACATGTATTTGGAATACGAACTGCTTTGTTTATGAAATAACCCTCTTGTCACCAAACATGCTGGCAGAAGACATATACCCTTGAATGAAATCATCTACCATAAATTATAGCCTAGCTGATAGAACAGATGAGAACAATGCGGAGCAGAAATCCAGAGGAAAGATCCTTTCAAAGATACATTCAATAGCAGATATGACATAAAATTTCAAGTCTTTGTTTTTGAAATCTACAGAATTAAATACTAACATATAATTATTGAAAAATTGGTGACTCCAAATTCAAACTGCAGCCCAGCTATTTCAGTAAATGCTGACAGCAGTAACAAAATCACCCCATCATTATTTTTCAAAGGTCCCAAAACAAGCAAAATGGGTAAATACAATATTTACTCTGAGATGTATCGATGGATATCAACCTGCCAGAAACACCTAGCTGATGAAAACCACTTAGCAAGGAAGACATGAATAAATAGTGCTGGAAAAGTTAGCAGTATCTTGAAAGATGAGGGAAACTAAAAAAAAAAAAAAATTGCTTAATTCACCTTGACTGTCCTATGATCTCAGCGGGTCTTATGAGCTGGAAGAAATATGGTCCTCCTGGAAGATAGGAGGACCCACGTTAAAACTAACTATAACTCCAAGCTTGACTAAACTGTTCCCAGACACTCTTGCCCTGAAACCATGGGGAAACTTGTGTAGCCCTTATGCTGGTTTCTAATAAAATAAGAACAAGTTGGACCCCTTGGAGGATAAGACTAACAGCAGGTGCCCTGGAGGAGAAAGTCCAGTTCTGTAGCATGTGTCAATGTCAATGGTGTAAATTCTCCTACCGCATCCAGTTATAAGCTGTCCATAGGACATCACTAAGAGAGGAAGGAATGTACACAGTCAGCTCTTGCCAAGAGTTTAGAGCCAGACCCAGCCCACCACTGACAGCTATTTGTCCTTGAAGCTCGTAATGAAAGTTCTAGTGAAAAACTACCCCACAGCATAAGGCCAACCCAGCTGAATCGTTTCATAGTTTCATGTTAGAATGCTCCCCTTTTAAGAAATAAAAGAGCAAACTGAAAGTCACTACCTAAATAGGAAGCAAAGAGTTTCCTAAACCTTAGTATTCTGAGATTGCCAGTAACCTAGGTCCATAGGTAATACACAGATGACACCAACAGGTAACTAATGTTTGCAAACAATCTGATAACTATGAGAGTCTTAAAAACATATATCGCTATAACTAAGAAAAAAGGAGAAGTAATTAAAGCAGCCCCAGGAAGAAGGTTCCGACTCTTTTTCATGTCCTTTACTGAGAAAATATCCTTGAGCACCATAGTAGGGCAGCTAGGCTGCCTCACGTGCATTTCAGGTTACAGTGTTGTTCAAGGTACCTGTCTGATATTGATCCAGGTTTATGTCCATTCTCCTACAAATTCAACTGTGTAATCCAACGAGGTTTTCTCTGAAAGTGAAAGGCATACAGAATGAAATGAATTATCTGGTATAGTCCATTAAAATGTACTCTAAATAGGACTGTATACAAGCACCTGAAACAAACCCCATGACAAAGTTGAAGGTTTATCAGAAAGACTGGGACATGCTAATATACCATGGAAAAGTCTTCAAGTAGCAGGAACTCAAGTTCCAAGCACTTTCTCTAATTCTGGTGCCAAGTTTACTTACTAAAAATAGGAAATCTGTTGTGATCTTAAAAACTACAGTAATTGGGGATAAGCTTCTCAGAGACAGAAAAATTTAAAGAATAAAGAAAAGGAAGAAAGTGATGTATTTGTGCTTGTCACATGGAGAAAAGAAGAAAAGTAGAACAGTGTGAAAGCTTTCCAGCTGAAATCCTTTTGAGGAAACATAAAAGTTTGAATGCTTTTGCTAATCTGTTTCCAGAATTTATATCAGGTTTACTTGGGGATAGCACTACTGACATTTTAGAATAGATAGGTCTTTTTTGTGGAGGGTGGTCCTGTGCATTTTAGAACACTTGCTGGCATCCCAAGCCCCCACCCACTTGATGTGAGAAGCATAATCTAGCAGGAAGTGGGGGGGCAGGGAGGGTGAGGGGAGGGAGCAACTCCCAAATCATGACAATTAAAAGTGTCTCTAGACATTGGTAAATGTCCCCTGATGAACAAAATTAAAAATATTTTTATAAGAATGTAACAGATCAATAGCCATTCAATCTGGCCATAACGATTTCTCTAGAAATTTTGTTGTGAGCCTTATCTGAAATGAACATAGCAATAATTTAACATTTACATAGCACTTTCTGTATGTTTGGTACTATCTGAACTACTTTAGATAAATAGCTTAGTTCTTACAGTAATCCATTTTGGACATGGAGAAACCGAGACAAAGAAATTAAGTTTTTCATGACTACACAGCTAATTGGTAGCACTGAGCATGGTACCCACTCATTGTGTTTCTAGAATCTTTGCATTTTCACAATATGCCCAAATAGAAATACGAGTGTTTCTGAAATCAACGGGCTTCTGAAAACTATGCCCTCTCAATTAAAATATTAGAATTATATAATCACTCTGAGCCCCAGCCATATTTTGTCTGGACTGGTGGAGTAGTCTCCTAAACCATCCCTGTACTTCTATCACTTCCCTTCCTCCATAGTCTCTTCTCTACAAAGCAGGGAAGCAATCCTTTGAAACATGTTAAATTATGTCACTCATTTCTCAAAACCTTCAATGGCTGCCCAAGTCACCCAGAGTATAAATAAGTCTTTACCATGGCTATAAGGCCCTGGGAAACCTAGAGTGCCACTTACCTATGTTCCAGAACCATCTCTTAATTTATCCTGCAGCCACCCAACTTCCACATGGATCCATGGCCCTGCCTTGGCACGTTGTCACTCACCACTCTTTCTGTCTACAAGTGCCTTCCCTCCAAAGACTCACCCCACACTTGATTCAGGTCTCTGTCCAAAAATCACCTTCTCAGCTGGCTCTCCCTGGCTACTCTGTACTCTGTGTAGCCACACACACATCTCTTCGGCTTTTCTTTTCTTTATCATTCTTCATAATACTTATACCTATCTGAACTATTCTCCATTTTTTTGCTTTTCACCAGGTTCATCCCATAGAATGTAAATCCCGGGAAAGTAGACTGCCTCCCCTTGTTCACGGCTGTATCTCCAACACTTAGAACAGGGCCCAGAATAAAAGTAGTTGTTCCACAAATACTGTTGACTGACCACAGAATATAAAAGTAGAATGCTGGAGGAAGGCTCATAGCACTTAAGTGAGATAATAAATGTGAATATGGCTAAAAAAAGGCCCTCACTTCCTTCAGGGGTAGTTTCTAATCAACCTAATGGTAGTACAGCAAAGGTGTATTTTTAACTTTACAAGGAGATATTCAATATGTTTTATATCAGGCAACTGGACTATAAGAAATGTTAGTCCTAGGAGCAGGACTGGGTGGCTCAGCCAGTTAAGTGTCTGACTCTTGATTTAGGCTCAGGTCATGATCTCATGGTTCATGGGTTTGAGCCCTGCATCGGTCTCTGTGCTGACAGTAAGGAGCCTGCTCAGGATTCTCTCTCTCTCTCCCTCTCTCTCTGCCCCTCCCCTGTTGGTGCTCTCTTTCAAAAAAAAAAAAAAAAAAAAAGAAAGAAATGTTAGTTCTAGTGGTGGATTTACAATTGGTATAATCACCTGTGGATACTGAGCCCCTGGTATCTCTGAAGTGTAGAATCTTCTCGCTCTTAGGCTATGTCATATAAACACATTCTAATCATTGATTTGGTTTTTTTCAACAAATACTGTGCACACTCTCAAATTTTAAGATCATACAAAACTAAAGGAAAGAAAATACACTGGATGAGATCAGCAAGAATCAAATAGATTTCAAAAATATTCACACTATTAAAGACTTAACATTCCTAGAATGAAAATAGCCCCTAAAATTACAAAACAAAAATAAATACAGAAATATGCCTAATTTATTACTAGAAAGCTCAATATTTTAAAATAAATTTAAAGATGTTAATCTTCATAAGTAACCAGAAAACTCCAAATTGCCAACGTTCGATGGTAATTTTCAATTTTGTCACATGGGCAATAGTTTAAAAATTGATGATTTTCAGTTCTTTACTGGGAAAAGTATACTCTCATCTATTCTGGATAGGAGTGAGGATTGTTGAAATTTATCTAGAATGAAATTTGATGTTCACTGAAATTGAAAATGTGTGTATATTTTGAACAAATTGTGGAGGATCCCTCAATATCTGCATGGGCTTCCTGATTTGGGAGAGCCCAAGACCATGCTTCCTGCACAGAAGCCTCTGTGAAGCAGATGTCCCCTACAGTAAAAATTGTTCACTACCATTTAGCCCTAATATTTGTAACATTTTATGTTACATGCCAGACCAAAAAAAAAAAATCCACTGGATATTTTCCTCTCTCTCTGTCTCTATCTGTGTCTCTCTGTCTCTCTCTCTCTCTCTCTATGTGTGTATATATATATGTATATATATGTATATATATATATATATATACGTATACATATGTGTGTGTGTGTATATATATATATATATATATATATACGTATACATATGTGTGTGTGTGTGTATATATATATATATATATATATATATATTACTCAGCCTTAAAAAATAAGGAAATTCTGTCATTTGTGATAATATGGATGGGTGGACGGATGGATGAATGGATGGATATACCACCTGAGGACATTATGCAAAATAAAACAAGTCAGAAAGAGAAAAACATTAACTGTATGGTATCTCTTCTACATGAAAAAGAAGTCGGTGTACACGCTCATTTATAATGCCGTCCCCTCGAGTGTTGGAGAGGCCTGGGTATGTGATGGGCTATCACATCAGTAAGGATGTTACTAATCAGTTGACTGCAAGGTAATTATAACAGAGATCTAAGCTTCTCTAACCTAGATCTTTTTCTGACCTCATTCAAGTTGTTGGCAGAATTTACTTCTTGCTATACGGGCTGAGGGTTCCTGTGTTTTGGTGGATGTTGACAGAGGGTCTCTCTCAGCTTCTAGAGACTGCCTGAGGTTCTTTTTCCCATCCATAGCTTGCTAGTTTTCCCTTTTCTTGAGGCCAAAAGGAAAGTGTTCTGATGTTTCTTTCGTTCTTCATTTCATTTTTATGATAAACTTTTGTTTACACAAAAGGGTTCCTCTGATTAGATCTATTTTGTAAACTATAGACTTTGAGGAGCATTTAGCATGGCCATGTGCCATTTATTTATTTGTTTGTTTGTTTCATCTATTATGTAGTACCAGAACCTACCAAATTTTCATCTATTATGTATGCTTTATATTTCTAAGTGACTCTTCTAAATATTAGATTCATATGAAGTTCAAAAATACTTCATTGAGCCCCATTTACTCCGACTCTAGCTTCCCTCAATGATAGCCTCTTACATTACCACAGTACAATATTGAAACAAGTAATCTTATTTGATATACAGCTCTAGAAAACTTATGATAGGTGGATGTATGGACAGTAGATAGATGATAGAGAGAGAGAGAGAGAGAGAGAAACAAATTGCTTCATAATCTCAAAGAACGCCCCCCCCCCCCCCCCCCCCCCCGTACACACTGCCCACACACACACAGAGTTATCTCTGCTTAGACTTACTTTCTCCCCAACCTAAAGCCTTGGTAAATTCTGATCTGTTCATCACTATGCTTTTGTCATTCATTTTGAGAATATTAAATAAATGGAACAATATAGTATGTGACCTTATGATATTGACTTTTTAGAGTATTTTTGTTTTAAAAAAGTTAGCCATTCTAATATCTGCGTAATGTTAGCTCATCATGGTTTTAATTAGCATTTCTCTAATGGCTAATGATGTTGAATAACTTTTCAAAATTTTTTTTAATATTTACTCATTTTTAAGAGACAGAGACAGAGCACGAGTAGGGGAGGGCAGAGAGAGAGGGAGGCACAGAAACCGAAGCAGGCTCCAGGCTCTGAGCCATCAGCACAGAGCCCGATGCGGGGCTCGAACTCACGGACCGCGAGATCATGACCTGAGCCGAAGTCGGACGCTCAACTGACTGAGCCACCCAGGCGCCCCTTGAATATCTTTTCATAACGTTCTTCATCTGTATATCCTCTGGCAAATAATCTGTACAAGTCTCTTTTCCTATTTTGTAAAGGGATTATTTATTTTCTTAGAGTTGAATTCTAGAACTTAAATGATATAGACCGATTTCTCAAAATCCAAAAACTGGAAAAAAAAAAAGAAAAGAAAAGAAAAGAAAACCTCACCCAGGTTGAAATAGGCAATCTGAATATGCCTGTAACTACTGAATTCATGGTCAAAAATTGAATTCATAATCAAAGAAATTGAATTCATGCTAAAAAAAAGTTTCTGAAAACAAAGTTCTGGGTCCAGATGTTTTCATGGGTGAGTTCTCCAAAATTTTACAAAACCTTTTCCAGAAAAACATAAAAAGAGAAAACATCTCAACTCATTTTATGAGGCCAGTTTTTGAATACTGTCAAAAAGAAAGACATTAGCACAAAAGTAACAAAACTAAAGACTCTCATGAACATGGCTGCAAAATAAGTAAATAAAGACTCCTTGTGACTATGCATGCAAAAATCCTCAACAAAATATTAAAATATAGATTCAAATAATATACCAAAAGAGAAATGCACCATGACAAAGTGAAAATTATTCTAAAAATGGAGGGCAGGATCAATCTTTGAAAGTCAATTACTATAATCTGTCATATTTACTGTCTAAAACAAATGCATAATTGGGGTGCCTGGGTGGCTCCGACAGTTAAATGTCTGACTCTTGACTTCCGCTCAGATCATGATGTCGCGGCTTCATGGGTTTGATCTCTGCATCCGGCTTGGGATTCTTTCATTCTTTCTCTCCCTCTCTCTCTGCCCCTCCCCCACTCATGCTGTCTCTGTCTCTCTCAAAATAAATAAACCTAAAAACATTTTAAAGAAATACATAATTACATCAATTGATGCCATTACATCATTTGACAAAATTCAATACCTATTCAAGATAAAGAATGTAAGAACCTGTGTACAACGGTATATATTAATAGATATATATAACTGTATGTAATATTACCTATTTTGTTTTAAATAGTGTAGTGCTTTTTTTTCTTTTTTTATTTTATTAATGTTTATTTATTTTTGAGAGAGAGAGAGAGAGAGAGAGAGAGAGAGTGAGCAGAGGAGGGGTCTCAGGGAGAGAGGGGAGACACAGAATCTGAAGCAGGCTCCAGGCTCCAAGCTGTCAGCACAGAGCTCAACACAGGGCTCGAACTCACGACCATGTGATTATGACCTGAGTTGAAGTCAGTCGCTTAACCAACGGAGCCACCCAGGCACCCCAATGCTTTTTTAAAAATGAGAGAATTAAAGATGTGTGTATATATGTACACATTTATTTATTTGTATGTATATTTTCCACATATTTACAGTTTTTAGATCTTTTCATCCCTTTCAATATATTAGTTCCTTCAAACTAAATAGCATCTATTAGTATGTCTCATAGTGCGAGTCCGCTGGTTGTGAATTCTTTTTGGTTATGTTATCTGAAATTTTATTTCACCATTGTTAATGAACACTTTTGTTTTTTAATATAATTTTGGGTTGATGGCTTATCCTTTTTTTTGTCATTTTAGCACTTTTATTTATTTTTTTTAATTTTTTTTTTAACGTTTATTTATTTTTGAGACAGAGAGAGACAGAGCGTGAACAGGGGAGGGGCAGAGAGAGAGGGAGACACAGAATCTGAAACAGGCTCCAGGCTCTGAGCTGTCAGCACAGAGCCTGACTCGGGGCTCGAACTCACAGACCGTGAGATCATGACCTAAGCTGAAGTCGGACGCTTAACCGACTGAGCCACCCAGGCGCCCCATTTTAGCACTTTTAAAGATGTTTCTCTATTGTCGTCTGGTCTTTATCTTTGTTTCTAATGGTAAAAATACAGTCCTTATTGCTATTCTATTATGTGTAATGAGTCTTTTTTTTGACTTTGCAGCTTTAACATTTTTCTATTTATGTTTGGTCATCAGCACTTTCAAATGATGCCCTTGTTTTTATTTTTTTCTATATTTATCCTTGAGGTTTAAAGTTGGCTGAACTCCTTAATATAAAAAAGGAGTGGCTATTATTAATCAAATATGTATTGCAACTAATCACTGTCTTTTCCTTTTTGTGTTTCTAATTACACCTCCATATTAAACAAGACTGTCTCAGGACTTATGAAGCTTATTTTTAAATTTGCTTTTTCTATCTGTTCGTTGAATCAAAGAATTTCCAACAATGCAATTTCAAGTTCACTGAATTTTTCTTCTCCCATTCACAATCTATTAAGCTCTCCCAGTACATTTTATGTATCTTTTATATAATCTTATCTTACATTTTGAATTTTTCACATTTTCATGATTTCTCCCATCTCTTCATGTATTATCACCACATATTTAAGTCCTTGAAAATATCCAAAATAACAGCTTTTGTTTTATATTTTTCTCGTGTGAATTACAATATTGAAGTATCCAAGTGTTTAATACTATATACTGAGTTTTCTTTTGACACATATGTGTTTGCCTTTGCACATTTAGTAACGCTGTACTGTAAGCTGGACGTTGCATATAATAGCTGTAGGGCATCTGGATAATGCCAAATTTGTTAAAACGTGTTGAATATTGTTTTGACAGATAAACTGCTGGTGGATAATTTTGGCCCTGTCAGACTTGGATTCGTTTGTTGTTAATGCATACCTGTTTTATTTTTTGAACTTAGTCCTATGGCTCTGCCCTTACTCTTGGATGTGGTCTTTACTAAAAATAAGGTCTTGGAGCACCTGGGTGGCTCAGTCAATTAAGCGTCCAACTTTGGTTCAGGTCATGGTCTCACGGTTCGTGAGTTTGAGCCCCACATCAGGCTGTCTGCTGTCATCAGAGAGCCCACTTCATATCCTCTGTCCCCCTCTCTCTCTGACCCTCACCTGCTTGCTCGCTCACTCTCTCTCTCTGTCTCCCTCAGAAATAAATAAACATTTAAAAAATGGTCTTTTAAGGGTCTCAACTGATGGCCAGTGTGCTGAATAATTACTTTCTACTCTGGTGAACTGTAACTCGTGTCCCCCAGCTCTGCTGGCCTCTCAGTATTCAGGGTTCTCCCCACAGGACCCCTTCTCTGCTAGGAACCAAAGAGCTTTGCCTGTTGATTTTTCAGCCTATCCATTGGCCAAGGAAGAATTAAATTCATGTGCACTTATAGGTAACCTTCCCCTCAACAGTTCCTCTTTCGCGGGTATTTATTTTATCCTACAAATTCCTGCTGCCTCAATACCTTGCAAACCCGGACTCGGTCTCCTTAGTTAAGCAAGACTTTTACTTAGGTTTGCCTCCATTTCCCTGGAAGCAGGTCAATTCTTGGGCAATCTTGAGGCTCACACCATTTGTTTTTCATTCCTCAGGGATCACTGACCCAAAGCGCCTCTTATCCAATGCCTGAAAATAGTTGACTCATGCGTTTTGTACAATTTTATAGGTGTTTTTGTTACAATGTCAAGTTTTGTACTAGTTACACTTTGAAAGCAGAAATACCATTTTAACTGTTTTTAAGATAAGAAAATGTGAATTAAGAAAAGCTGTTGGCTTATTGTGACAAAGAAGTGATAAACAGAAATGGATTTTAATTCAGGTCTTCTCATTTTATACGCAGAGTATTTCTACTACATCCTAGCTGCTTTGCAAATAAATAGCCCTAGAGAAATATAGATTGGGGTACATTTTCTGAGTCAGTGGTTTACGAACTTTTCAGTTCATGGAATAATAAAATTCCAAACACTTTGGCTAAAGTAGTTTTAAATTTTGTAACACTGCTGGGGCACCTGGGTGTCTCAGTCGGTTGAGCATCCAACTTCGGCTCAGGTCATGATCTCATGGTTTATGGTTTGAGCCCCCCATCAGGCTCTGTGCTGACAGCTTGGAGCCTGAAGCCTGCTTCGGATTCTGTGTCTCCCTCTCTCTCTGCCCCTCCCCTGCTCACGCTCTGTCTCTCTCTGTGTCTCAAAAATAAATAAAGGTAAACAAAAAAATTTCTTTAATAAAAATAAAAAAAATTGTAACACTGCTTTTTCTCTAGATATTAAATGCATACATAGTGACTATAAGGACAATAATGATCATCTACTGGTTTAATATTTTGTAAAAAGGATATATAGTATAAACCAAAATAGTATAAACAAACATATCATTTCATAATAAAGAAGAATTCTATCAAGTGAATGAATTTTGTTTTTTATAAGTCTCCCTGTATTTTACTGTGTCTCCTTTTGGCCGTAAAGTGGACTAAACTTCAAAATGGACCAAAGCTTATCTGAAGGTAGGTGTTTGGAAATAACTGATAGTACATTTTATTAAAAAAAATATTTATATATATATGTATATATATATATATATATATATACATATATATATATAGCATTTCCTTTGTGTCAAACAGTATTTTCAGTGCTTATGGCTATCAATTCATGTAAACATCATAACTACGTTGTGAATCAGGCCCTATTACATTCTCACTTCACAGATGATGAAGGTGATGCATGAAAAAAATGAAATGTTTTGCTCAAGATCACCCAACTAATAAGTAGCAGAGCTAAATTGCCACTCAGAATCAGGATCTCAAACTTTGCTCCTTTTGAAATGGGAATCAGAGGGGGGAAATAGACATATGCTCTGAATGATGTTTCAGAAGTTATTTTTCCCAATTTTTGAATGGTATAATTATCCTTACAACGTGTTACTGTGTTTATTTTTTTATTTAAAAAATAATTTGTACTACTATACAAAAGAGATATTTTACTTTAATTTTTCAATTCTTGAAATTTTATCTGCATAAACTAATAATGTACCATAGGATGGAAAAGGGGCATTTTTTCCCCTAGTTCTGCATTTCTAGTTATAAATGAAGGCTAAATATTTGAGACAGATAGAAGAGTATTTCATTAAAATAGATAATGCTCACTGAAAACTGATATAATTCAGATGGTTAAAACTTCGGTTAAGATGAGGCTAAAACTGTAGCCCTTTTAAAAACCTTAATATAAATAAATTTATGATGTAAAGAAGCATTTAAAAGAGCTCCTTGAAATGAGGGAAGTCATGTATCAAAGAGAGTGATGAGGCAGTGCTCAACTACAAGTAGATAATAGTGATTCAATGTAGTAGCTTCTGAGCAAGAAGGAAAGAAATAAATGTTACTCTTCCAGTTTTTCTTTTATAAGAAAATCAAGTGTACTTCCTAGTCAAAATTTACTTGTTAATAAATATTCAATGATTTAAATAAACAATTACAAAATAATTAAGCACGTGTTGCAATCTATTACTGAAAATTAGACATTATAAATAGGAGAAAAGAATAATTTTCAAAGAGGTATATCTGAATATCTAAATGTTTTATACCTTATTCATATTTCTAATCTTTTAGGAAGAAGACATTTAGATGACCTAAGTAAACTTAAACAGATGGAAACAACTGATTTGCTCAGATTTTGCTGGAAAAACTTCTATTTACTTGGAATCTAAATAAGTAAGAAGTAAAAAATAACGGTAGCATTTTGTTGTAAATGATTTTATGTGAAAAACAAAGCAAAATGATAAGCTTGCAGATATCAGGATTTTTTTTTAAGTTCTCGTTATATGAGAAACATTGGCAAAATAAGTCAATATATGGAAGTTTATCTTCCAAGTATGTTAATAGTTCGAGACTATCAGAATGGCTTTAATAAAATTTCCATAGCAGGCAGCGTTACGTTTGAATTTTAGACCTTGAATAAAACCTGTGTTACAGCTGCACTACGCAAGTCCTTTGAGATGCTAGCCTTTACCTTCAGAACCTAGCCCTTCAGAACTGAGCCTAAACTTTTTCAATCAGGAAGGAGGCTTAATTGGATCAACATGAATTATGTTATGTGATTCACTTCATTCAACTGCTCTTTCAGATGGTGAACTGAAATCTACCAATTTCATGCAACATTCTGCCCATAAAATCACCATAAGCTCATAATCATTCAATACATCGACTGTTAGGTATATCTCCTTTGCCGTCTTGGGAAATTCATATTCATCAGTCCAGCAATATAGCCAGTGGAAACCATTTTCTGAACTGGTCTGAATAAGTGGAAACTAATTTGGAACAGATACATGTCTTGAGATTTCTCAGTTCCTTTGCCAGTTCATTGACCTCTGCTCAGGAATTAAATGAAGAACATTTAACTCAGCATTTGGTCTCAGGCACTTTTTTTTTTTAATTTTTTTAATGTTTATTTATTTTTGAGAGAGAGAGAGAGAGACAGATGAGTTGGGGAGGGGCGGAGACAGAGGGAGGCACAGAATCCAAAGCAGGCTCCAGGCCCGATGCAGGACTCAACTCATGAACTGCGAGATCATGACCTGTGCTGAAGTCGGACGCTTAACCAATTAAGCCACCCAGGCATCTCTGGTCTCAGGCATTTTTTTTTTTTTTTTTTGACTTCACATTCCTAACTTAAGAAATCTCATCAATCACCATGGTTTCAATTACTGTGACTATATTAACAAATCCCAAATTCATATATCTACCCTAAAATTCCACTCTGAGCTTCAGACTCTTATATAGAAGTGTCCACTAAACATCTTTACTTAGATGGCTCAAAAATATCCTACTCTCAATCTGTCTGAATAAAGTCCAGAAATATTAATATAAGCATATTCCACATATTACTCTAACTCTTCCATCGTGTAGTTCTAAAGAAGATTCTGAATCAGCTTGCTTTTGTCTTAGGAATTCTTTCAGTCTAATTAAAATAAAGAGAGCAAGAACAAGAAAGAACCAAAGTTGGACTAAAGATTATTTTACATTGTGTAACAGAAAATCTAACCAGAGAAAAAGAATTCGTATGAGATTTTGGGATGGTGGAGACAGAAGACACAGAAGAGACAAAAACCCATGAACCATTTCGGGAGAAAATTTGTTTGCAAATAAATAGTGAGTTTGGGAAATGTTCGGGAGTATTGGCAACTATTTCTGGAAAGGATATTATAAGTGGCAGATATCTGGATATAAGAGACTTTTCCATGTTTTCCCAGATATTACTATAGTGCTTCTTCCCACGTTAAAGATTGAATTTTTTGCCATTATTTATTTTTGGAAACAATGTTCTCTCTTCAAACCCATAGTCTATATAGAGATGAAGACTTTATATTTGAATCATGTGCTTTATTAGTTAGGATCATTTTAAATTCATATAAAAGAAAACCCAAAAGAACAATATCTAAAACACATGAACATTTAACTCTCTGCTATGAAAAATAAATCTAGGGTTACATGGTTCCAAACTGGTGTGGAAGCTCTGGATTTATCAGGAATCCAGGCTTCTTCTTCCTTCCCCCACAATCATACTAGCACTAGCTGGAACTTCAGTCACAATGGCCTCATTTCAGACAACCAGAAGGGATAAAGCTGGAATGCCTCTTCCTTTTTTAACTAGCTCTACTGTTCAACCCTTGGGATGTCATCTCATTGGCCAAAAGCTAGTCACATGGCTACATCTGATCCAAGTAAAATTGAAGTATCTAGTCTTTATTCCAAAAGGCAAAATGCTCAACTAAGAACTGGGATTCAGTTAGTAGGCCAAGAGAGAAGAACAGATCTTTAGTAGATAATAGGCTGTTTCTGCTAAATATGCGCAAACCTGAATCCATCATCTCTCCTACCCTTAAGCCAGCTTTTCTATCAGGGTTCCCTATCTTGAGAAAAATTACTCAATTGCTCAAGATCCTGGAGTTATCACTGGATAACTGTGTTATCCGTCTCCTTCACCCCTACATCCAATTAAACAACATGACTTATTCAATTCCTCTCTCCATTTTCTGTCTTTACTACAACCGTCTTAGTTTAGGCTGTAATTCCTTCTTCTCCCATTTAGATTTGGAACATAAGCCTTATAAATGAATTCTGTGTGTGTGTGTTTTACCTTTCTCTCTCCCACCACCCAACTCCATTGGACACAGCACCCGGTACCTTTGTGTAAAGCAAAGTGATCATTTTACTCCCCACATAAAACCACTCAAGGATAACAACCCATTGTTTTATGATAGAAATCCCTAGCTACAAAGTATTTACTATATATCCTTGAAAATTATGAAACCCATTGAATTAGTTATCGATTGTTGTGTAACAAGTATCTTCCAAACATGCATAATTTCTATTTCTTTTTCCTGGATTACTGTACTGGCAAGGATTTATTTAGTACAATATTGAGTAAAAGCAGTAAGAGTAGAAATCCTGACCTTGTTTCCAAAAATAGGTGGAAAGCATTCAGTTTTCCAACATTAAGTATGATATCAGCCATAGTTGTTATTTTTTGTAGATGACCTTTATCATATTAAGGAAGTTCCCGTGTATATGTAGCCAGTTGAGGGTTTTATTATGAATGGACTTTTAATTTTGTCAAATCCTTTATATATTTACACTGATCTAGATTGTCTTATGAGTATTCTCCTTTAACTGATTAGTTAGGTAAATTACATTATATTGTATTCCAAATTTCAAGCTGGCATTGCATTCCAGAATAAACTCAATTTGGTCCTTTTGTTTTTCATTAAATATGTTCCTGGATCAATTTACTCATATGCAGTTGAGTATTTTTGCATCTCTTTTTGCATCTATCCATGAAGGATATTGCTCTATTGACTTCTTTTCTTGTAATGCCCTTTACTGGTTTTGATGTTAAGTTGGGAAGTGGCTGCTCTTCTCATTTGATGGAAAAGATTACATAGAATTGGCATTGTTTCTTCCTTAACTGTTTTGTGGAATTTTCTAATAAAACCATCATTGTCAAAAGTTTTATTGTTTAATATTTTCATTTTTTAAAATATCTTTAATGTTTATTTATTTTTGAAAGAGAGACAGAGCATGAGTGGGCCAAGAGCAGAGAGAGACACACACACACAGAATTCAAAGCTGTAAGCACACAGACCGATGTGGGGCTTGAACTCATGGACTGCGAGATCATGACCTGAGCCAAAGTCAGAGGCTTAACTTACTGAGCCACCCAGATGCCCTGTTTACTATTTTTACTATGAACTTAATTTGTTTAATTGATAACTGCCTATTTAGGTTATCTATTTCTTTTTGAGCAGTTGTGGTACTCAAGTATTTAATCACGAACTATTTAGTAGTTTATTATTCAAGAATTATTACATTTCATCTAAGCTGTCAAATTACTGGGAATACAGTTGTTCATTGTATTCCATAATTAACCTTTAATGTCTATCTATAGTGTTTTGTAAATACATCTTGTATTCTGGATATTGATAATTTGTTTCTTCTTTCCATTTTTTTTTTCTTGGTCTGGCTAACTATAGGTTTAATAAGTCATGGGGATGAAAGATACAGCATAGGCAATATAGTCAGTGATATTGTAATAGTCTTATAAGGTGACAAGTGGTAGCTACACTTGTGAGCATAGCTTAACATACAGACTTGTCAAACTAAAAAAAACAAATTTTGCGGCGCCTGGGTGCCTCAGATGGTTAGCGTCTGACTTCAGCTCAGGTTGTGATATCGCGGTTCATGAGTTCGAGCCCCACATAGGGCTCTCTACTGTCAACACAGAGCCTGCTTCAGATTCTCTGTCCCCCTCTCTCTCTGCCCCTCCCTGGCTTGTAGTCTCTCTCTCTCAAAAATAAACATTAAAAACAAAACAAAACCTTTATTAGTCTATCCAAAGAATAATCTTGACTTCCTCAATTTCAATTTTATTCATTACTTTTGTGTTTTCAACTTCGTGGATTTCAGCTTCCTCTTACTTGCTGCATATTTAATTTGCTTTTCTATTTCTAGTGTCTTAAGGTAGAAGCTTAGATTATTTTGAGGTTTTTCTTCTTTTCCAATATAAACATGTAGTGCTTTAAACTTTACTACTAATACTAATACTTTTCTCTGCCTCTACATTTTTGCCCTCTGTTACTTTTTTCCACTACTTTAGCAGCATTCCACAAATGTTTATGAGTTGCATATTTGTTTAATTCAAAACATTTTCTGTTTTCTTTTGTGATTTCTTCTTTTGAATAGGGATGTCACAGAAATGTGGGGGTTTTTCAAATTTGCAAATATTTGAAGACTTTCTAGCTTTTTGGGGAGGGGTTCAATTATAGTTTAATTCCTTTATAATTAGAGAACATATTTTTAATGATTTCCATTCTTTTACATTTGATAATTTGTTTTTAGGCCAGAAAATAGAGTATCTTAGAGAATTATCCTTGTGCATTTGAAAAGAATGTGTGTTCTGTTATTGCTGATGGGGAATTCTATAAATATTAATTGTGCCATGTAAT
This sequence comes from Felis catus, assembly GCF_018350175.1. NCBI lineage: Eukaryota > Metazoa > Chordata > Mammalia > Carnivora > Felidae > Felis > Felis catus. The sequence goes on along the minus strand of NC_058368.1, from coordinate 16,679,743 downwards.
TTAATAACATCATTTAGTAATTCTATACCCTCGCTGATTTTCTATCTACTTGTTCTATTAATTACAGAAAATAAATGTTGAAGTCTCCAATTATAATTGCAAATTTGCCTATTTCTCCTTTCTAATCCATCATTTTTTTGTTTCATTTACTTGGAAGCTCTGTTATTAAGTGCACACATATTTGCATCGTTATAGCTTCTTATCTTGTCATTATGTAACATTCCTCTTTATCTTACAAAATAGTACTTGTTGTAAAAATCTGCTTTTTCTCATTAATATAGTCTTTCTTCTTGTCTTTTAATCAATGTGTGCATATTGTATCCTTTACAAACTTTTACGATTATCCTAGCTATATTACATATTTAAAGTATAGCATGTAGTTAGTTCCTTGGTACTAAATACAACAACCTATGTCTTTGCATTGGTATTTTTAAGCCACTGGCATTAGATAAAATTCTTCATATTGTTAAATTGTTAACAGTTGTTAAATTCTAACATTTTTAAAATCCTTGTCTCCTCTGTTATTGTAAAAAAAAAAATTGTTCCTTCGTCATGTGTGCTTTTGCATTATTTGAACATTTTTAGTATTCCATTTTAAATTTACCTACTAGATTTTTTTTTAACATTTTATCTTTGTGTTATTTTTGGTGGCTGCTTTAGGGTTTATAATGTACACACTTAATATCAGTCTATTTGGAATGATCATTTTCCTATACATAAGGCATCATTTATTTTTTCTGGCTGCTTTCAAGTTATTAGTGTTGATCATGATGTACCTGGACAATGTTTTCTTTTTTTTTTTCTTTTGATGATTTTTTATTCTTGAGAGAGAGAGAGCATGCACACACATGACAGCAGGGGAGGGGCAGAGAGAGAGGGAGACAGAGGATCCCAAGGGGGCTTTGCTCCAACAGCAAAGAGCCCTATGTGGGTCTTGAACACAGGAACTGTAAGATCATGACCTGAGCTGAAGTCAGACACTTAACCGACTGAGCCACCCAGGCGTGCCAGGTTTTCTTTGATATCATCATATTTGGGATTTGCTGAGCTTCAACTCTCAGAAGCTTCGGTTATTATTTCCTCAAATGATTTTTTTGAACACATCTCTATCCCTTCCACTTTTAGGCTTCCAATGATACAAATATGACACATTTTAATATCATCGCATAAATCTCTGACATTTCTTTCTTGTTCTTTCTGTTCTTCAGAATACATAATTTCTGTAGATCTATGTTCAAATTAGCAGACTTAGTTTTCTCATATTTTCATTTTGTTAAAAGTCCAATGATTTTTTTTTCAAATATTGCTTCTTCAGTTCTGTTTCTTTCACATGTTTCTTTTTCCCTGTCAAAATTTCTATTTTTTCTGATCACTGGAATGGAGTTTACCTTTACTTTATGGAGCATGGTTATAAAGGCTGCTTTAAATTCATCGGTCCCTGCCAAGGCAGGGAAGAAAATTTAAAGTCCTGCCTGACTGCTGAGTTTAGCCTCTAGTCCTGTCCAAACGGGAAGCCTGTCCAGAGAACCTGGGCAGCTGCATAGCTCATTCGATAGCCTCAATTGCAGCGTCACCCAAGCAGATCTCAGCCAGAGGCCCTACCATCTGCAGATCCAAATCTGTGGCTCCAACTGGCCAAAGAGCTTAGCTGGCAGTTCTTCCTGATTCAGGTCCCCAGCCGATGGGCCATAGTAGCCACAGAGGCTGTTTCTAGCCCTGCTTCAGCACAGAAGCACATTGGGGCAGACCCCACCCACCAGCTGATCAGGAGACCTGATCAGAGAATGTAGGCAGCCAATGAACACATTTTATAGCCCCACATGGTCCGGGAGAAAATCCAGCGGCCATGACCAACTGGTCAGAACAGCCTCTGGCCTCACTTAGCCAGAGAGCTGACAGTGACTCTGGCAGTCATGGATACCAGCCTACAACCCTATACAGTAGGGACACCCAGCCTACCACCTCACAGGATGATCGAACACTTGGCTTGCAGCCTCACCCAAGCAGAAAGCCTAGCCAGTTACTCCTACCCATCACTGAGCACAGCTTGCAGACTCAACAACAGACCCTGCACAGGGACGCCACCCGACTGTGAAGAAGGCCTTTGGCCCCAGGAGCTGTAGGATAACAGCTGGAACCCCCTCCTGACCAGGAAGCCCGCCAATGAACTTGCCCAAGAGCAGAGGACAGCCAGGGGCCCACCCGATCATGAAACCCAGCTGCAGCCCTTACTTCAGGGCATAGTTTGCAGCCCGACCCAACCACAAAGCATAGCCTAAGGTCCCATCCAATCGTAAAACCCTTTGTGGAGCCAGCCAGAACAGAGAATCTGGCCAGTAGCACCATTAGGTTAGGGAGCACAGTCTGAGACTCCACTCAAACAAGTGTGACTGTAGATCTTGGACCATAGCCCTGACGAATCATGGAGAGCAACCAGTGGTATCTCCCTGCCAGGTAACACAGCCTGTCAACTTGCCAGACCACAGGCGACTGCAGAAGGTAGCTAGTGGCCCCACCTGCCTGCAAAGAACAGCCAGCAGCTTCACCTGATCAGGGAGCCCACTCTGTGGCTCTGTTTAAAAGCAGAGCCGAGGGGCGCCTGGATGGCTCAGTGGGTTAAGCGTCCAACTTCCACTCAGGTCATGATCTCACGGTTCCTGGGTTCCTGGGTTCAACCCCCGTGTCAGGCTCTGTGCTGACAGCTCAGAGCCTGGAGCCTGCTTCAGATTCTGTGTCACCCTCTCTCTCTGTTCCTCCCCCGCTCATGCTCTGTCTCCCTCTCTCTCTCAAAAATAAATGAAACATTAAAACAAACAAACAAACAAACAAAAAAAACGGAGCCAGGCCAATAGATCCACCCTGTCAGTAGCACCCTACCATCTTGACCTCAACGTGCATGCAGTGGCCTTGCTTGACCAAATAGCCCAATTATCAGACAAACCCTACCATGGAGCCCAGCCAGCGGCACCCTCGAGCTTCAGAACACAGGAAGTCGCCTAGCCAAAATAAAGCTACAAAGCCTCACTACTACAGATAGACACAGCTGACCTGTCCAGAACCCCAACCTGAGTTAACTACTAAAGGTCTGTCCCTGCCAAAGCAATTCAAGCGGAATGCAATTCAACTTGGGTTCATGTATTTTGTTCTTTTTTGATAGAACGCACGGTAATTAGAACTGTTTCAGTTGTTCAGTAAATTTGTTTGACTTAATTGTTCTTTTTCTTTCATTCGATGCTCTCATTCCCATGTCTGGATCTAGCAACCTATTCATAAGGTCACACCTCATACTGCAATTAATGCTCGGCTTGTCTCTCTTTTTTTTTTTAATCTTGCTTTTACTTCTATCAAGACAAGTTTTCAGCCACGGTTAAAGAATTAACAAAGATAAAATAAGATGAAAATCTAACCAGTTTAACTCATTACAACTAAAATAACTAAGTACAATTATTTACAGAACAAAATTAGAGGTTATTTTATAAGGTGGAAAAATGAGAATATATTTGACCCAAACTAATGCTTTGGGAATATCTGGAAAGTAACTGCATTTATTGTTTATTCTTGTTCTTCCATCATATTGCTTTTTTGTATACCTCAGATAGTAACTTTTATTATGGTATTTTGTAATAATGTTTGTGCTTATTTCCAAAAACTCAGCCATCCACGTTTTATACATGTTTATATTGCACATTCCAAATTGATGATTAAACCTCTTCAACAAACACAATTTGTTTTCTGGTAAATGTTAGAGCAATTTAAAAGAAGAACCCTGGGGAGCGCCTGGGGGGCGCAGTCGGTTAAGCGTCCGACTTCAGCCAGGTCACGATCTCGCGGTCCGTGAGTTCGAGCCCCGCGTCAGGCTCTGGGCTGATGGCTCGGAGCCTGGAGCCTGTTTCCGATGCTGTGTCTCCCTCTCTCTCTGCCCCTCCCCCATTCATGCTCTGTCTCTCTCTGTCCCAAAAATAAATAAACGTTGAAAAAAAATTAAAAAAAAAAAGAAGAACCCTGGGCACCTGGGTGGCTCAGTGGGCTGGGCATCCAACTTCAGCTCAGGTCATGGTCTCATGGTTCATGAGTTCGAGCCCCGCTTTGGGCTCTCTGCTGTCAGTGCAGAGCCTATTTTGGATCCTCTGACTCCCTCTCTCTCTCTCTCTGCACCTCTCTGCTTATGCTCTCTGTCTCTCAAAAATAAATGAAACATTTAAAAAAATAACAAAAAAAATACGAAATATAAATAAAAGAAGAACCCATACATTTTTAAAGGACTCAGTTGTTTGGCAAAATAAGTTGTTTATCTTGCCATGATAGAACAAAACTGAGTCATTTCAGGAATTCTATCTTTATTAGAAGGAAGATATTTTATTAGATACCAACTATCAGGCATGATTTATTAAAAAAGAGTTTACATCTTTTAAAATGATAAATTTAGCATCATTCACCTACTATCAGTTTCTAAAAACAAAAAATAGGCAACTTAACCATGTATTCTTGCCATCTATATTCTACATATGGGGTCTTCACTGTAATTTTTCTTAGCTAAGGTTATAGTGACCAAATCAACATAGCAGATCCTGCAACTATCTCTCTAAGAGGGTTTTAAAAGGTTTTTTTAGGGGAAAAGAGCCAACTCAGACTGAAGTCATTTTTTACAAGAGTTTCATAATCTTGGTTTCCTAGACACGCTTTGCCCAACAAGTTCTTGGCTGACATACTCCTGCAGATTATTTGTACCTAATACCTAATATATTATAATAATACAAATATAAATATTTCTGTCTCCAAGCATCTTTTAATCATAAACTTTTTCCCAGTTGTATTGTTATAACTGCTTAGTCACAGACCACCGAATATGCACATGAAACAGAGACAAAACTCTTAGTATTTAAAACACACATAATATAAAATGCTTTAAGCTCTTCGTGAAATGAAAATATGGGTGCTTTTTTAGTAGACAGGGAGGACAAGAAAATTTGTTACTGTGTGAATACCTCCTAGGATAAATAACATGAACATTAATCACAAAGTCTTAGGAAATTTTGTGTATGTTGTAAATTAGGGCTTACAAAATATCAGAACTAATATGGTAAGAAGAAAGAATAGATTCCTGAGTCTCTGGTGATTTAAAAGTTAGAGGACCTGAAGAGCCAAAACAATCTTGAAAAAAAAAGAACAAAGCTAGAAACAGCACAACCCCTGATTTCAAAGTATAGTACAAAGCTATGGTAACCCCAACAGTAGGGCATTGGCATAACAGACATATAGATCAATGGAACACATATAGAGCCCAGAAATAAATCCATTCATATGTGTTCAATTAATTTATGACAAAGGAGTCAAGAATATGCAATGGGTGGGGCGCCTGGGTGGCGCAGTCGGTTGAGCGTCCGACTTCAGCCAGGTCACGATCTCGCGGTCCATGAGTTCGAGCCCCGCGTCAGGCTCTGGGCTGATGGCTCGGAGCCTGGAGCCTGTTTCCGATTCTGTGTCTCCCTCTCTCTCTGCCCCTCCCCCGTTCATGCTCTGTCTCTCTCTGTCCCAAAAATAAATAAACGTTGAAAAAAAAATTAAAAAAAAAAAAAGAATATGCAATGGGTAACGGACAGTTTCTTCAATTAATGATGTTGGGAATATTGGACAGCCACAAGCAAAAGAATGAAACTGGACCCCTTCCTTACACCCTATATAAAATTAAACTCAAAACAGATTGAAGATTTGACTGTAAGACCTGAAACTACAAAATTCCTAGAAGAAAACATAAACGGTAATCTCTTTGACAAACTCTTGGTGATGATTATTTGGATTTGACACCAAACGTAAAGGCAATAAAAGTAAAAATAAACCAGTGGGACTACATCAAATGAAAAAGCTTCTGCTCAACAGAGGACAAACTAAAAAAACAACCTACCAAGTGGGATAAAAAATTTATAAATTATGTATCTGATAAGAGATCAATATTCAAAATATATAAGGAACTCCTACAACTCAATAGCAAAAAAAATCACAAATGTTCTCACTGAACCATGAGAAGAGGATTTGAACAGATAGTTTCCAAAGAAGACATACAGATGACTAATGGCTAAATGAAAAGGTGCTCAACATCATTAATCATAAGGAAAATGCAAATCAAAACCACAATGAGATATCACCGCATACCTTTCAGAATGGCTATCATGAAAAAGGCAAGAGGTAACAAGTGTTGGCAAGGATATGGAAAAAAGGAAACTGTGTATCATTGGTAAGAATATAAATTGATGCAGCCACTATGAAAAAAAAAGTATGGAGTTTTCTCAAAATGTCAAAATAGAATGACCATACGATCCATCAATTTCACTTCTGGGTATCTATGCAAAGAAAACAAAAACATTAGTTTGAAAAAAAATATACACACCCCATGTTCATTTCAGCATTATTTTATAATAGCCAAGATATGGAAACAATCTAAGTGTCATCAATGGATGGATGGATGGATAGAAAAATTGTGATATATAAGTACAGTGGAATATTGCTCAGCCAAAAAAAAAAAAAAAAAAAAATGGAAATCTTGCCATTTGTGATAGTATGGATGGACCCTGAGGGCTTTATGCTAAGTGAAATAGGTCAGACAGAGAAAGACAAATACCATATGATCTCACTTATATATGGAATCTAAAAACAAAACAAAACAAAAAACAAGATACAGGGAATAGATTGGTGGTTACCAAAAGTGCTGGCCGAAAATAGGAAAAATGGATGAAGGGGGTCAAAAGGTACAAACTTCTAATTATAAAATAAATAAGTCATGGGGACAAAATGTACAGCATGGTGACTATAGTTAATAATACTGTATTGCATATTTAAAAGTTGCTAAGAAAATAAATCTTAAAATTTTCATCACAAGAAAAAAAGTTTTGTTAACTGTGTATGGTGATGGATATTAACGCGACTTAGTGTAGGTAATCAGCTTGCAAAATGCTAGACAAATATTGAATCATTATGTTGTAAACCTAAACTAATACAATGTTATATATCAATTATATCCCAATTTTATTTATTTATTTATTTATTTATTTATTTATTTATTTTTGGAACAGAGAGAGACAGAGCATGAACGGGGGAGGGGCAGAGAGAGAGGGAGACACAGAATCAGAAACAGGCTCCAGGCTCTGAGCCATCAGCCCAGAGCCCGATGCGGGGCTCGAACTCACGGACCGCGAGATCGTGACCTGGCTGAAGTCGGACGCTTAACCGACTGCGCCACCCAGGCGCCCCTATCCCAATTTTAAAAAAGTAAAAAATAAAAGGTAGAGGAGAAGACATCAACTCTAGAGTAGGTTATACAAAATGTATCCTTTCATTTTGTATGTGGTTATTACCAAAATTTCCTTCCCAACGAAGCCTCTTAGGGTACTGTTTGGGACACTGCATCAGTAACTAGCCAATCTGTTGAATAAAATAATTTCCCAGGGCAAAGATCACACAAGTAAAATCAGACTGGAAGATCAACTAGTCACTCTCAGTAAATGGATAAAAAACACTTTGTTAATAAATAATTATTTTCTGAAATTATGGTATACATTTTAATTGTCTTTTAATCTATAACATCTATTTTGTCTAATGGTCTTTGTGCAGTATTAGCTCCAGTTAAATTAAAATTATTTACTGAAGTTTAATATACATACTAAAACACAAGTTACAAGTGAATGGTTTGCTACATTTCCACTAAGTGGATACATCTATGTAAACATGTAACCATGACCAAGGTCAAGAAATAGAACAATCCCAACAGCACAGAAACACCAACTTATCTTCTAATCAAAGTTTCCGCTCAACAAAGTTAATCACTCTCTTGCTTATCCTAACCGCCGACATGGTTTTGTCTTCTTTTCAACTTTATATAATTTGGATTCACAGACTGTGTACAGTTTGTATCTGACATGTTTGGTTAAATAAAAACGTTTTTATGATTCGTTCATATTGGTGAGTGTAGTCGTAGTTTGTTTAGATTTGTCTGTGTGTAGTCCACCATAGCTTAATATTTTGGTTTTATGCATTCTACCATTACTAGATTATCAGGACTGTTTATATTTTTATGAAAATAACTGTTGAACTTCGATAAACGCTAGTTTACACTGTGGATAATGTATTTTGGATATGTATTCAGAAGTGGAATTACTGTATTAATGAATATGCACTAGTTTTAATAATTCCTCGTAAATGATATTCCAATGATCTTGAAAGATGGGCAAAAAGTCTTTAGACAGAAAATACAGAGATGAACACAAAGGTAAAAAATGTTAAATTTAGCTACAATAAATGTAAGACCTTCTCTTCTGCTAATCAAAAGATATTGAAGAAGATGAAGGAGGAGGAGGAGGAGGGGGAGGACAAGGAGGAGGAGGGGGAAGAGAGGAAGAAGAAGAGGAAAAGGAAGAGGAAGAAGAAGAAGAAGAAGAAGAAGAAGGAGGAGGAGGAGGAAGAGGGGGTGGGGGGAGAAGGAGAGGGCCAAAAATGCAAAAATGTTGGGAGAAGATACCTGGATTGTATATAACTAATTAGTGATTGGATCTCACAAATCAACATTTTAAAAAGACGGTTCAATAGATAAATGGGCAACATATTTGAAAAAAAAAAAAAAAAACTAGAGAAATGGGTATTCAAATTGTCCATAAGGATCTGCAAATTAAATGAAATTCTACTAAACATTAGCAAGAATGTTTAAAATCGAAGAGTGATAATATCAGATTTTGTATAAAATATGAAGCAGTGTAAATTTATAAACTTATAAATTGGTAAAACAGGTCTATTTTTTGGAACTCTGGAAATGTGTCAAAAGCTTGCAACAACTCAGGACCTGTTTGTAGTACAACAGCTGGATCTCAGAAAGAACAGCAAGCTGTGTGGCATTCTAACTTACCCAGGCTCCAGCCCCAGACCCCCAGCTCAGCAGCAGCCTCGAAAATAATAGCTCACCATCCCATTACCAGGATTAAAGTGACCAGAATGGGCTTATTTGCAAAGAACGGTCCTTAGTCCATCTGTCTGATGACTCCCAGGAAGGCCAGCTAGAAAAGCTTGTCTTTATAGTACCTTAGAACTTGCTTGTGCTAAAGCTTCCATGGGACATGGGTGGGGTGAGTCATTTACCAAAAAGAAAAAACAACAAATATTGTAGCCACTGTGGCCAGAAGCAATGGATAGCAGTTGGGGGAAACAAAGAACTGACTTAAAAGATTAGGAAGAAAGGCTGGAGGCATGAGATTCTTTGGGAAATAAGGATTTCGAAAAGCTTTGACATATTCTTGGGAATCTAGAAGGCCATGCACGTAGGAGCAGGATTGTAGATAGCCTCGGGAAAGACCTGAGAAGGCCTTGAGCGTCCTCTGGCTAACCTAGACACTCGGGGAGAGCAGAAGAAAAGAAATGGTAAGGCAGAGATGTAAACTGCCAGACTGGGTTTTGAAGTGTGCTCCAAGGTCCACATAGAGCTTCTCTGCAAAGACAGGGATGTTCTCTTTCCAGACATTTCAGGGTATCCCCATCCAATAATTAGCTGACCACTAAGCTAATGAAAAGAGATTCCAGTGGCCACAGGAGACAAAGAAGGAAGACTTCACAAAATTAGTTGAGAAAAGTTGCTGAACGTACAAACAGCAACAATGACAACAAACAGCAACAGATAACCCTGAGAAGGAGAGAGAATATGATTTCCAGAGTTGCCACATTATGATAAGAAACTGCAATTTTCAAACAAACAAAAAAACCAAAACAAAACAAAACAAAAAAAACACAAAGAAATTACAGCCCATACAATCACTAGAAACCATATCAGAGGAAGCACAGATACTGGGTTTACTAAATAAATATTTTAAATAAGATATTTTAAATATGTTCCAAGACTTAAAGGAAAGCATGTCTAAAGAACTCAAGGAAAGCAGGAGATCAGTGTATCTAACTGAGAAAAAAAAAAAAAAAGAAAAGAAAGAAAGAAAACATAAAAATTATGTTGCAGGGTTTTTTAACCCCAATACCCGGGGCTCGTTGTCTGGTCACTCTGAAGAATGAAAAGGTAGACACAAAATAAAATGAGCAGCAGGCATTATATAAGAGTATAGGATTAGAAAGGAAGAATAGTAGGAAAGCTCTCTTTACAGAGAGGGGACATTGGAAAGTGAATGCCCCATGGACCACAAGCAAGAGCCTTTGTTTTATAAGGTTCTGGTCAGCCCTTCCCCTTTCCTTCCCCCTTGTTCCTTCTCAGGTTCTACCCTTATTGGCTTGATAGGTGTTGGGTTGTCCATTCCTGATTGGCTCGTTTCCATTGTATGAGGAGTGGTCTATGCCCATACTTACCTCTTTTGACAAATCCCTGAGGGGAAACCAGACAGGGAGTAGGTGGGGTCTGTTACATTCTTAAGAGGAATCTTATGCCTGAGGGGGCTTGCTATGGTCAAACACTCCCAGCATTGTTCCAAAATAGGTGCTTTTCCCCACCCCGGGATCTCAGGCCCTAATCTTTCCCTCTCTGCCCACTGAATCCTACCTTCTCCCATCATACTTACTTTTTTAAAAAGGAACAAATAGAGGGGTGCCTGGGTGGCTCAGTCGTTTTGAGCCTCTGACTTTGGCTGAGGTCATGATCTCATGGCTCGTGGGTTCGAGCCCCGCATCAGGCTCTGTGCTGACAGCTCAGAGCCTGGAGCCTGTTTCAGATTCTGTGTCTCCCTCTCTCTCTGCCCCTCCCCGACTTGCACTCTGTCTCCCTCTGTCTCGAAAATAAATAAACATTAATTTTTTTTTAAAAAAAAGGAACAAATAGAAATCCTGGAGTTCAAAAATGAAATAGCTGCAATGAAAAATTTACTGGAAGTGCTCAGTAACAGACTTGAGAAGGTTGCAGAAGGAATCGATGAGCTTGAAAGTAGATCAGTTGAACTTAGATAGTCTTGATAAACAACAAAAAAGAAAAGAAAGAATAAAAATGAAATTGAAAGGGCGGGCCTACGCCAGCCGACTCCATCTTGTTCTGTGTCCTTCACCTTGACCACACCTCCTCCCCTTGAGTAAACCCTCCCTCACCTGCCTAACAGGACTTGGACCCTTCCCCAGGACCCTTCCCCAGCCAATCGGCTGAGGCCATAGCCATTACCTCACCAACTGCCCCCAGGCCCCAATAAAACCTTTGTCCTTTTGAAACTCGCTCTCTTTCCCTGGTATCTCACCGCTGCGTCGGTGCAGGTAGGGGATTGAGCTCGAGCTAGCTGAATAAAGGCTCTTTGCTTTTGCATCGGACTCGGCTCCCTAGTGGTCTTTGGGGATCACGAATTCTGGGCATAACAAAACGAGCCTGAGAGACCTAGGGAAGGCTGACATCAAGCATACCAAGATACACATCAGAGGAGCCCCAAAAGGAGGGAGATAGAGAATGGGACAGTTAGAATACTTGAAGAAGTAATGGCTGCAAACTCCCACATTGTCAGGAAATGTTAATCGACACTTCCCAGAAGCTCAACCAACTCCAGATGGATACACTCAAAGACATCCATCCTGAGAAACATTATAATCACACTTTTAAAGTCAAAGAATCTTGAAGGCAGCATGAGAGTAGTGATTCTCTTAGAGTTCATGGAGGCCCAACGTCAGTGACATAACCTATCCAAAGTGCTAAGAGAAAAAAACCTGTCAGATAAGAATTATCTATCTGATAAAACGATCCTTCAAAAATGAAGGAGAGGGGCACCTGGGTGGCTCAATTGGTTAAGCATCCAACTTGGGCTCAGGTCGTGATCTCAGCGTTCATGAGTTCGAGCCCCACATCCAGCTCTCTGCTGTCAGCACAGAGTCCACTTCAGACCCCTGTCTCTCTGCCCCTCCCCCATTCATGCTCTTTTTCTCAAAAATAATCATTTAAAAAAATGCGGGAAAAATTAAACGCTCCTAGCAGACCCATTCTAAAAATTAATAAAGCAAGCTCTTTAAGTTGAAATGAAAGGACACTGCACAGTAGCTGGAGTCCATATAATAGATATAGGGATAGGGATAGGTTTTGTTTTGTTTTGTTTCGTTTCATTCTGTTTTGTTTTGAAAGAGAGCACAAACAGGGGAGATGCAGAAGGAAAAGGAGAGACTCTTTTTTTTTTTTTTCAATGTTTATTTTTGGGACAGAGAGAGACAGAGCATGAACGGGGAGGGGCAGAGAGAGAGGGAGACACAGAGTCGGAAACAGGCTCCAGGCTCCGAGCCATCAGCCCAGAGCCCGACGCCGGGCTCGAACTCACGGACCGCGAGATCGTGACTTGGCTGAAGTCGGACGCTTAACCGACTGCGCCACCCACGCGCCCCAAGGAAAAGGAGAGACTCTTAAGCAGGCTCCACACCCAGCACAGAGCCCAGTATGAGGATTGATCTCACGACCGTGAGATCATGACCTGAGCAGAAATCAAGAGTAGGCCACTCATTGACTGAGCCACCCAGACGCCCCATATACATGTATTCAAATCATATGTGTGTAGGTATATGAATATGTATATGCATGAATTTAGACAGTGCCACAACTTATAAATCAGTTTTAGGCTTAAATATAATATTCACTTTTTTCTGATGTTTAAAATAAAATGTGTAGAAAGGAAATATGGTGAGAACAACAAATGTAATTTTGAGTTTTTGAGTGATGAACATGCATTAAAGGTTGGGCCCTTATAGCATGGTATCTTAAAGCATAGGTATGCTATCATTTCACAATATAATGTTGAGAATTGCAATTATTCATATTTGGTACTTTTAAATACTTAAAATATACAAATTATAAAATAAAATGTTAGGAAAATAATTACTTTTCTTCTAAAGAAAAGTGAGACTTATTTTAATTTTAAGGGTTGAGATAACAATATTCTACATTATAACTTGATGTTAAAGTTCCATTCTTAAAGGTGTCCCAGTCTGGACTACAACATACATCGTCATGCTATCAATTACCCATCCAACGCTAGAACTCATGTCCACTATTTATTCCCTGTTTTGCCTGACTTCCTAGCAGTTTTTTATAGTATTGACAACTCCTTTCTTAAAATACTTTTAGTCATTGGTCTCTAAATTCCCCACTATCTGTATTCCCTCCTTGCCATGTCCCTTCTTCCTCTACTTGTACCTTCTAGGACAACGTGTTATGCCACGTTGGGCATAACATTGGGGTGGGGGGGGGAGCTATTCAAGAAAGTATTAATTATAGTCATTTAAAAAAAGAGAATATAGGGGCGCCTGGGTGGCGCAGTCGGTTAAGCGTCCGACTTCAGCCAGGTCATGATCTCGCGGTCCGTGAGTTCGAGCCCCGCGTCAGGCTCTGGGCTGATGGCTCAGAGCCTGGAGCCTGTTTCTGATTCTGTGTCTCCCTCTCTCTCTGCCCCTCCCCCGTTCATGCTCTGTCTCTCTCTGTCCCAAAAATAAATAAACGTTGGAAAAAAAAAATTAAAAAAAAAAATAAAAATAAAAAAAGAGAATATAATGTATATAATTTTCCAAAGCAAGGACCATGTTGTTTCAATAAACTGAAATGCCTGGTAAGCACTTCTCTAATAGAATGTAATATCCATACCAATGGCAAACAACTCTATCCAACCTTGTAAACGTTAGAGCAATGTCTCTACTATAGTTTCACTAAATCAATAACAAAATTATATTTCAGATATTTTAGAGCTGCTGCAGGATTAATTGCTTTTCATTTAGTTTAAAACAGCTGGGTTTAAATATATTCCATTACTTTTGTTTTTTTGACAATGACTATAATGTGGGAATGTAGCTTCCATCCATGTCACCATTCTATAGACTAAGTAATGTCCCTTTCAGATGATTACTTCTGTATTTGTGATGGATCTGCCATCATAAATTATCTCTCAACTCAAAACGTTTCTTATTTTTCCCCAGTAGGGTAATATTTTTCCCATTTGCCTTACATGAGAGAAAATAAGACACAAACACGTGGAAGGAATACAGGTGAGTCTAGCTTTCTTTTCAGTTGTTGAAAAATGCAAGGTATTTTACAAGAAAATAAATTGACAAAGCTTCTTATTACTTTTTTTTTTTTTGGTTTGCTGAGAGGAAAGGAAATGAGGGATCATGTTAATAAATGCATATCTTAAAGCAATTAGGGAGAAATTTGAGGCCTATAAATATTTCAGAGATCTCTCAGCAAAAGCTTACAGTATTTTTACAATTTCTCCATTGAAATATTCAAAGGGGTTTTGCACAATCACTTCCTCACCTCTTAAAGATGGTGGATGGGGAGGTAATTGCCAATAGACAATTAGCCCTAAGTGAACATTTCCAAGTGTGTAATTAGTTAAGAGGGCAATTTCCATTCCATTTGGGTAAATTTAGATAGCTGAATCTTGCTGGAAGGAAAAGATTTATTTTTCTAAAAACAACTACTTCACAGCAAGCATGCCAGTCATTTTTTATATTTGTAGCTTACAATCCTTAATGCAGTCTCTGAAAGGAAGCATTTTTACATGAACAGCAAGTTCCCAGCAAGAAAATTCCCATTAGAAGCAGGTGAACATTGTTTACACGTGTATTTGAGGGCACATTCTGGAATTCTGAAAGAACTCTCTAGACACGATTTTCATAAAGGAACACACTAAATATAAGAGGCCAGATCAAAATGCATACACCCAAACTGTAGGATGATACATCCATCCTTGTACACATTATGATAAAATGAGACATAAATAAAATATATGCCTTCTTCCTTTGAAATGTACATAGTATAATGAGGGAGAGAGAGAGAAAATAGGATTTTCAACAGAATGTGCTCTATTGACTATTGCAGGGGTTAAGTGTATTTAAGCTACTAGTAACAAAGATCAGAAACAAGACTGAATTTTATTTTCTCTCAATTAAATCTAAGGATGCAGAGGTGTACAGTTCAGGGCTGGTATGTTAACACATGATTTTTATGTTTTTTGCTCCTCACCTTGGGCAAATGGCTTTCATTATATGAGTCACCTTGTAGTGCAAGATAGAATTTGGAGCTTCAACCATCTGTATTAGGGAGGAAGAAATGAAGAACGGGAAGATAGAAAGAGATGTGTCATTTTCTTTCCCCCTTTTGATGAACTTCTCCAGAAATCCCATTCAATGATTTCTTCTTACATCACTGGCCAGATGTATTCTCGTGGCTATACCCAGCTACAGAAAGGGTGGGGAATCAGTGTTTGAGCTTCAACATTTCTTCTCTAAGAGCCTCAGAATATTTTTGCTTGAGAAAAAAGTGAGAATGGCAGTTGGATTGGCAGAATTTAATGATAACAGAAAACTGTAAACCAGCAGCTTCTGGCACAATAAGAATGAGGTAGGTATGAAAAGCTGTTCCTTTAGCTGTTTATTCATTTCCTACTGCATCCTTTCAAAAGTGCTTATTGATTGTCAAGTATACACCAAGTACTATGTTAGAATGGAAATTCCTTCAAGGAATGCATTATGCAGAGATAAACAAGTAAATAGAGAACTACAACAAAATGTAGAATCATGTCTAATAATATAAAGAAGCACAGATAGCTGAATTCATTTATTCATGCAGTTCATCATTGCAAACTATCTAGTAACTGCCAAAAAAAAGTGTTAGGTTTTATTACACGCTGGTAATATTCCATAAGTACGATAGAGCCCTTCCTTCTGTGACTAATATAAGCTAAGTGTCAAGTTTTTATCCCCTTTTTTAAAATTCTTTATTTTGAATTCTGATTAAGTTTCATCTCAAACTAAACTAATTAAAACAGAATCTCTTGAGTAACAGCCAGACATAGATTTTTTTTTTTTAATTCCCCAGGAAATTCTAATTAGCAACCAAGATTGACATCTACTTATCTAGAACAGTGATTCCCAACCAGGGTCAATTTTTCTCCCCAGGGACATTTGGCAGTAAGTGACAACTTATCTGAATGTCACAACTGGAGATGGAGGGGAGTGCTACCAGCATCTAGTGGATAAAGGCTTGAGACAGCTACCCCTCTGCTGTCTCTAACAATCATCTTAAGAATCTCTAAGAATCAAGCTTAAAATGTCAACAGTGCTGAAAAACTGAAAATCACCAGTTTGTTTTTGTAAATACTTGTTTATTTATTTTGAGGGAGAGAGAAAGAGAGAGCGTTTGAGTAGCAGAGGGGGAGAGAGAGAATCCTAAGCAGGCTCCACACTGTTGGTGCACAACACCGCAGGTTTTGATCCCATGCATCGTGAGATCATAACGTGAGCCGAGATCAAGAGTCGGAGGCCCAAACAACTGAGCCACCCAAGTGCACTGAAAATCACCAGTTTAGAAGCTCAAACTAGCAGGTGACTTGGCAGTTATAAAATAGGGCATCTGTTGTCAACAGGGGAAGTACTAGCTGCTGCTGGGCATTTAGGGGTGCGTGATCCCCGCAGGCTTTTTGGAAGGAGTAAAATCTGGTTGATAGGAATTAGCCATGCTTATGTGTGAGGAGAAGCCCAACAAAGAGGAGTTAAGTATTACAGGCCAGAGGCCAGGGTATCTTGTAGGCCCAAAGGGGGAAGAAAGTAGCAAAAGCAAAGTACAGTGCCACAGAAAGAGGAGTTACTTCGTTGGAAAGAGTAGGAGTTAACTTATGGATGGTGGCTCTGAAGGACAAAGCAGCTAGAATTAACAATGTGGCCATATTTTTCTTAAACTTACAGTCCAGAAGTCCTTTTGATCTGGGTGATTATGGAGTCACAAAGGAACCATAGGGATGAACACTTTATCAATAGTTTTTCCATTGGCATAAAGAACCATAGAGATCTAGATAGATTTGGGGCTTGATTTTGAAAAGTATCATGTGATGGAGACTTACATTTGAGAAAAATGGACACTGGTATAATGACAGATGAGCGTATGGGGAGAAATGGAGGGGGGAGGAAAGTAACAGGGTAATTAGGAAGATTTCCATGACAGCCCAGGAAAGAACTAGTGAGAGGCCAAACCAATCAAGCATTATAAGGAGAGAGACTGATAGGGACAACGGAATTGGAAATGGGGAAGGTGTGTATTTAAAGTGTGGGGTTTTTTTTTCATTTTATCTACCTATCTATCATCTATCTATCATCTATCTATCTATCTATCTATCTATCTATCTATCTTCTCAAGTGAGTTAACATAGTCTTGGCTTCAGGAGTAGAACCCAGTGATTCATCACTTACATATAATAAAGTGTTTTTCATCATTATTTAGTCAAATACAGCTGTACTTGGAAATATTCAAGTAGCAGGTTCACAATTTTGGGTGTGTATCAGCATCATCTCAGAAGCTTGTTCACAGTTCAGATGATCAGGTTCTATCCGAACAGAAGATCATAAAGAACAGCAGAGGTAGGGCCAAGGCAATGTGAATTTGTTAACATAAGCTTCAGGTAGTTTAGAATAAAAAGTTTGGGATACAAAGACCTCAGCTTAGAACCATGTCATGGCTTGACTAATTCAAACACGGAAGAAATGATCAGAAAAAGATGGTCAAGGGAGTGCAATCCAACGTAAACTCTATTTTTGTACTTGTTAATTTAAAAAAAAATGGTTAACGTAGAAGATATGATTCAAGAAGATCTAAATTAGTACTCTAATATTCAACCTAGAAAAAATAGTCAAATCCATAAGTACACAGTTTTTTTTCAATTTTGGTTGAAGCAAAATGATAGTATGTATATTGAGTGTTTTATATACACTATGCCATTTTTTGCAATGTGAAAATGAGACGCAGAGGATATATTCATATTAGTTCATATTAAAAGCCACAAAACAGACACGATTTCTTGTTTAAAATCATGTATTTGGATTTTGAGTATAAATGCATTTGAAGTGGTTTTTAAAAGCTAATGGCATGAGACAGTTCATTTATGCTTTGTTAATGTACAACACTAACAACGTCCGTAATTTTAAATGCATTAAACTGTGGTTGCCTATTTCCCTGTGTACTCATTCCAGCTCTGAAATTTAATTGACGCCCAATAATGTACTACATTTCTGTCTTTTTTTCAATTACTCTATTATGTATATCTAATGGGAAGGCAGATCAAAGTTGTATTTGAACATGACTCCCTGCTTTTGAAAGTAGAATTATATTGTGTTTATGATGGGAGAGACTTTCTAAATGGAATAACATTTAGAAAAAATCGCTAGGTTTCTATTATTAAGAATTGAGCTCTGTGAAAATCTCACTCAAAAGAAAAAAAAAAACCACTTCACATGTATGATTAGAAGCAAAGAGCAAGACGAAATCCTAAAAATCAATCATTCCCACCCCCTCATTTTTCGAATAAGTTTTTTTACCTTACAGATAAACTAAGCATCTCTCTAAGGATGCTGATCCTGTTAGTGATAGAATGACAACTGTAATCCACGTCTTCTAAAAATCTTGTAAAACAGGCTTGTAAAACTTCTCCTAGGTTAGAAAGGAAGCAGTTAAAGTGTAGAGAAAACAATGCAAATATCTCCTTTATTTTAAAAAATCTGCTAGGCATGTTCACATCTGTGAGGATTTGTACCTTTCAGCTTGGTTAGACTGAGACTTTAGTGACAGGAGTGTGCTTCTCTATAAGGCTGTAGATCAGAAGTGACCAAAAGAGATGCAAAGGGAGTAAGTGAAGCCACGGTCATTATTCTCTGAAGGTCATTATGCTTCCATGCACTGGCAGAGATGCCATGTTTCGGTACCTTCCAACGTGCCTACACTCTTTCTGCTCCACACCGAGCTCTTTCTCTGAACACTGGCCTTAATGACTAAGCGCGTCCCTGACAACTGATTAGAGATTACAGAGCATTTGGGGATCAAATTTACATGCCTGGAGTTTTTGATGGGGCCAGTGTTAGATGGACTTATGCATTTAGTTTCAAACTGTATATGTTTGTGTGTTTTTTTTTTTAATTTCACATTAATATCTACCTTAGAACAGTTTTCGGATGTTGGTGGTCCACTTGTTGCCAAACGGAGTAGAGTTGCCCTTCTATTGTGTTTCTCAGCCAGAAATATAAGCCTTTCTGGCCTTTACATCCTAAGGATATGTGAGGGTCAAGGCTAGCCTAACTCGTGCTCCTAGCTGTTATATCTTTTCCGATTCCCTTCCCTTCACCAAGTGCTAGTCGTGCCTATCAATTTTAAAGGTCCAGGTTACAATTTTATCCCGTAAAAAATGTGGTAGGCTTTATTGTCACACAAAAGGAAATAGGGACAGTTCTAACATTGGAGATGGCAGGGATTGCTACTGCCCACTGAAATCGGTCGTCTAATTTTTCGTTTATAGCTGGGAACGTGGACACACTACAGTTGGTGGTTATGTGACTAAGCTATCTCCCATGGAATATGAGCATGAAGGATATGTGCCATCCCTGGTACAAGGTAAGAGCGTGAGTGTGCCTACCCCATACACGCTTTCACCTTCTCTCCTGGCTGGAATGGAAACTACCACAGCATCCTCTGACACCACCAGTGAGGTAACACCCAGAGCTTGCATGGGTTTCTGAAGGACAGTGTGATGTCTACCCTCCTCAAACACTCAACTCAGACTTTTATGAGAAAGTGTAATGAGTTTCAAGATTCTGTTAGCCACTGTTTTGGGGAAACTCTGTTATGTAAGTTTAATAAGCCCTAATGAAATCAGGAGGTAGAACCCCCATTTTGGTAGATGACAGAAAGAAGCCTGAATGCAATTATACTGAGTCTGAAGGTCCAAAATATACATTAAAAAAGCTTATGACAATGAAACCTTATTTTAAGGAATTATGCTTACATAGAACCAGACAGAAGTATTAAGAAAGGAAAATTTCAGGATGTTTTCAAAATTAGGGATCAAAAACTGTATACAGGTTGCAGACCAATTCAGGCCCACTGTTTGCTTTTGTAAATAAAGTTTTATTGGAACGTGGCTTTTATTCAGTTATGTATTTTCTGTGGCTACTTTCACACTACAGGGTTGGAGTTGAATAATCATATACAAAGTCTAAAATTTTACTCTGTTTCTTTATACAAAAAGGTTGCTGCCCCCTGCTTTAAATGAACTGAGAATTTTGGCTCAGAAAAAGTTTTATCTCTGGAAATTAAAAAGAATAAACTTTAGTAGTAATTAAGGAGTACTTGAAGGTGGTTTTCAAGAAGATCAAAGTTTTGAAAGCCAAGCTAGAGATGTATAAAAGAGAAATATGTACCAGAAGTTCATTGATTTAAAGATGACACTAGAAAGGTATGAAGCAGTTTAGTGGTTACTAGACTAGAAAACATTGTTGAGTTCCCTCGGACTTGTGTTTCTCAGCAAGAAATATAAGCTTTTTTGGTCTTCGTTTTATAAGGATATACCAGGGCCAATATCTCAAGGATAAGAATAAAGTCACTTCTTTGGAGGAATGAACACAAAATCCAGGAAACTTTTTAAAACCCCTCTAAAGATGGAAAGAGGGGTGCCTTGGTGGCTCAGTCGGTTAAGCATCCAACTTCGGCTCAGGTCACGATCTCATGATCCATGGGTTCAAGCCCTACATCAGGCTCTGTGCTGACAGCTCAGAGCCTGGAGCCTGCTTCAGATTCTGTGTCTCTTTCTCTCTCTGCCCTCCCCCACTCTTGCTCTGTCTTTCTCCCTCTCTCTCAAAAATAAAATATACAGTGAAAAAAAAAAGTAAAAGGTGGAAAAAGATTCCATAATAAAATTGAATAGATAAATAGACAAAATAGACAAAAATGCATAGCTTCATGATTTAGCAAAAGCAACATACTATGTAATCACGGAAAGTTGAAAGAGTGAAATATTTCTAGGACCCCAAAAAGCCCCTACATAGATTCTCCTACACAAAGCTAACCATTATATTATTTTTATGGTAATTACTTTCTTTTCTTTCTTTATATTTTTCCTCTTCTGCAAGCATTCCTAAGTGTAACAGTATAGTCTTGCCAGTTTTGAGAGATTTTTACAACTGGAATAATGCAGTCTTTTGTTGGTTTGTTTTTGGTTTCTTTTGCTCAATAATATGTGAGAATCATTCACGTGGCTGAATGCAACTGTAGCTAGTTTATTGATGTTTAGGTGTTCATTTATGAATATTTCATGTTATTTTTCATAATAATGTTGATGGGCATTTGGATATTTTCCAGTTTGGGCTATTAAAGATAATGGTGAAATAAACATATTTGGACATATCTTTTGGTGATATTTGCCCTCATTGTTAAGTATAGAAACTGAATGGAAATCCAGCATCATTAGCTATGTGCATCCAGGAGATATCTAGAATGACATCTTTAGAAGGAAAGTGTATTAGCGCATTAAACTAAAAGTAAGACACAACAGCATGGAAATAATTCTGCTGAAAATGCGTAAGTTACTTCCCTTGGATCTTACAAATGTCTCCTTTTGTAAGGAAATAATACAAGGTAATTAAATATAAACTTGAATTCAGTTTATCTCCTTACACATTTACATATTTGGAAATAGAATTTAAGTAAAGATGGGTGGAACTACCATCAGAGTTGCCAAAATAACCTATCCAGGATTCTAAAACAGCTGTTCAGAAAGAACCCTACCACCTGCCACTTCTGTAACTTTATCATTGGAACTCATTTCATTGCTTTCATAGAGGTTTCAGATGTCTGTTTTTAGAAATGAGCCCACTTTACTTGGCATAGCCTCACTGTACACACATTACATTATCCACTCTTCTGAGCAGTGAGTATCTCCCCCTTCCCTCTTCCTCAGACTGAATACAATCAGGCTCAACAGAGTAATAGGAACAGAGGAAGAGTAATCCCAAATATTCAAAATGCAGATTATATATCCAGGTTAAATGTTTTGCACTGTTTAAATTCTCTATTACTGCATATACCTCATGAAAGAAAGCCACACAAGGGGAGGTTTAGAGGAAAGAGGGCTCCGTATCATTCTCTTCTGGGCCAATCAGTGCTCCCTGCAGTAATACATCATTCATTTAGTACTTAGAGTGTGCCCAATGTTGTGCCTAATGCTCTTGACAATAACCTTACTTACACCTTACAATGTCCTTATGAGCTTGATGTTGTTATAATTACTCATCTCCTAGATAAGGAAACAGAGACTTACAGATTTTGTGACTCACCCAAGTCCATATAAAATCTGTGTACTTACCCATAATACTGTCACTCTAGTCGGTGCCCTTAACATTCAATTCAGCAACTCTGTCCCTCAGGCTTGATAATCTGTGGATGATTTTCTATAATGGCTTAGTATTTGCCCCTTTCACCTGATAGGTAGTCCCATCAAAAACACTTCTAATTATATGGCATGATTTCCTGCTGGGGAAAATACTCTATCCAGGGTGGGAGCTGGGCATCTTGGTGATATGAGAATCTATGTGTGAGTCTAGGCAGGGTAAGAATGAGATGAGAAGAATTTTTAGAAATGCAATTTGATTAAAAAAAAAAAAAAAGACCAAAAGGATATTCTAAACTGGTCCCCATGGAGATATTCCCCCACTTTAATACCCTTTCCCCTGGCAGATTAGAATCTTAACCCACACTGATAGTGCATTCCTGTTTATTTCTATTGGTACCTCTACATCTGATTGTTTTGATCATTCCCTCATGTTCTAAATCTCACTCCCAGAAGCAAAACAATATACACATCACTTTACCAAAAATCTCTGTTGAAATCCTTATTTCTGCAAGAATAGTGCAGGGATAGAATCCCAGAGAAGTTCATGGGGGCCAAGCCAGATCAGCATGGGGTGTAACTTTTATTATTTATTGACTGCTAGACCCCAAAATACATATGAAAACACAGAAGATATAAGAATATGACTCCCAGGACACAGAGAAGAGGCCAGGAAAGAGATCACTACTATTAAATATGCTCCATACTTGGTGAATTACCTTCACAATTATTACATAAACCTAATAATACTATACTCTATGGGTTAAATCATAAATAAGTTTTTGATTGAAGTTCTCATTGTTATTTATTTTATTATTTTTTGAGAGGATGCTGATAGGAAGTTTAATGTTGCTAACGGTTGGACCATCAAAACAATATCAAATTCAGAATGGAATTAACTTCTTTGGATACAACTGAGTTTGGTTACAACTAAATAGTTTTAGTTAGATGCAGGGCAGCATACCATAATGGTAGGTAGCACAATGGCTCTGGAATCAAGCATGCCTGCTCAAATCCACATTTTTAATCCATATTGATTAATAAACGTGTGTCCTTAAATGAATTACTTAATTGTCCTGGCTCTCAGTTACTACATATTCAAAATGGGTACTGTACGAATATGACCCCATTGCATTTGTAACACTAGGGAGCAACATATGAAAGGTACATCACACAGCATCTGACATATGATAAGAGCTCAAGAAAATTAGACTGTCAACATCAACTTGGATAGGATATATAACAGAGCGGAGACTTATCCCATGTAATCACACAGAATTGCATATGTCCACTTTCTGCAAAGTGGAAAGATGGAATTAACAAATGATGGGAAGTTTCAAGGTCAATAAGCCTTTGTAAGACACTCCGTGCTATTAGTTGCTTTTGCTATAAATAAAGCAACTTACGGATAGAAATGAAAATTGTATCAAATGGCCTGAAAGCAGCAATAATTCAATAAAAAAATAAAAAGTGAGGCTGAGTAGTTTATAATTATCAGTTACTAAGTTAAAACTCATTACATTCAAGGGCCTCAGGGGAAATTATTTCAGATTAGGAAAGGACCATAAAACTCTTGGAGAGGGAGAAAGATAAAATTAAGATAAGCAATTACATAAAGGTTTTTCCATTTTCATTCTGGTTCTTCTGGTCTATGTAATCATTTTGTATTATTGGATTCCCATTAATTCTATTCCCAAATAAGTCACCCTGAGAAGCTTACTGAGTTATTTCTAGTGTTAAATGAATAGAGACTTTGAAGTATTGTCAAGAAAAGCTTCAATTTTCTTTTAAATATGACCTTAACAATTATTGAGTCCCCCTTAAACACTAAAGATTCAAACGCTATAAACGAAAAGCAATAAAAGCAGACGTGATTTGAGACTATCTTAAAATGATCCACAATCTGAAAGCGAACTAGAAACTTCACACTGTTTAATGTTTAAAAACAATGAAATATGTTTTTATTTCCATTGTTTAAAGAAATGAACAAGTGTAATCATACTATAAAATTTTACTTTCAGTGTGGAAGATTTCCACCCTATCTGTGTGATGAAGGTGGTCTTCCTAAAGCCAGATTCATGCACTTTTAGTCAAAATATCAACTTTTAGCCAAAGTTTCTTTGTCAATAAGGAGTTTCAGAATAGAATTGAAATGGACTAAAGAATAAAACAAGGCCAGAAAATCTATTTGATTTATGTTGTAAGTCTCAATGTCAGAACTTTCTAGGCCATAATCAGATTATACTTGTACATTTCAATGGTAATTCCATCAAATGAAATTGAGAAGGTGGCCTATTGATCTTCAATGCCCATGCCATTGTCCCATTTTTATTTTGTAAATACCTCATATGGCATGACATGAGGTATGTACATAAAACCTGGGTTTTGCGTATCCTTTTATTTTTTAAAAATCTTTCTTAGAACTAGTACCTCTTATCTGAATGCCATTTAATGTCTTATAATTTTTAAACAATTATGCTTTTCATAAGTCTTTTAAACTCACATTGCTATGAATATGAATATGAATATGACTTTTAAATTCACATTGCTATGAATATGGAAAACTGTAGGATAAGGACTTAGAGGTAAAATTAAGGTCTAAATGTTCTCTTTCGTAAGTTCTTAGCTTTAAGTCTACCATACTGTAAACGCCTTAATGTAGATGATAAAGGCTATAAAAGATTCAGAAAGAACTGCATTGAATTATGTAATTAATTAATTAATTAATTTGGGGGAGGGCAAGAGAGAGAGAAAGAGAGAGACCATGAGCAGTCGAGGGGCAGAAAGAGAGGGAGAAAGAGGGGATCCCAACCTCCATGCTCAGCATGGAGCCTGACTCGGGACTCCTGCTCACAACCATGAGATCATGACCTGAGCTGAAGTCAAGAGTAGGATGCTTAACCAACTGAGCCACCCAGGCCCCATTCTTAATTTATTTTTAAGATTTAGTAGTTAACCACTAAACTTCATGATACCAAAGATCTGCATGACTTCTTAAAAGGAGTATCTTGGGGCGCCTGGGTGGCGCAGTCTGTTAAGCCTCCGACTTCAGCCAGGTCACGATCTCGCGGTCCGTGAGTTCGAGCCCCGCGTCAGGCTCTGGGCTGATGGCTCAGAGCCTGGAGCCCGTTTCCGATTCTGTGTCTCCCTCTCTCTCTGCCCCTCCCCCGTTCATGCTCTGTCTCTCTCTGTCCCAAAAATAAATAAACCTTGAAAAAAAAATTAAAAAATTAAAAAAAAAAAAAAGGAGTATCTCTAACCTTTGCTCGGAATAGTATCTAACCCAGAGTGAGACTTTCACCACGTCTGGTGTGTGAAGGAATGAATTCTGCAAGTACCACTTAGGACATGATTAAGCTGATTTATTTGGTGATATGCATAAACCACAAACAGCAACAAATTTTAATAAATCAGTATAATTTATTATATGTATCAGTATCCCTTTGTCTGTATAGTCCCAGTTCCCAATATCTGAAGGTGAATTATCTATTTTACTGATGATGCCCAAGATAGCTGGACCCAGGTGATTCAGATATGTCAGTTCTTCTCTGTTACAGGGGTCCAGGAATATCAGAGAGCCTCAGAACATATTCTTGTTCACCTGATTCTTGTTTTTTTCTTTCTCTTCTTTTTCTCTTCCTATGGCAAGATTATGTACAGAAAAGACTTTCGTCTACCTAGACTCTCACACATCCTATGCACTCCATATATAATTGGTTGACTGGGTAATAGGATAGTTTCCCTGTTCGTAAACGTCTTCCCTCTGCTTGCTGGAATCTCAATTCCAGAGTCATCTGACTGAAAGAGAAAAAAGATAACTAACTTGTCCTAGCAAGTATAGGAGAGAAAGAGATACCCTTCATAAAATCTCCAACAAGTCTAATCCACAAAAGTACCGAGAACTCAGCCAAAATAACAAAGATTCTTTGTGGTAAGACTTTGTTGAAATCTAGGTACTTCCAGATAAATAAATATACTTTCAAACTCTTCTGTCTTCTAGGTTTATCCTGAACCAGGATGACAGGACTCAAGTTTATTGTTGTTGTGTTGTTGTTGTTGTTGTTGTTGTTTTTCTGTTCATTTTCAAAATATAACCTTTCAGTCACCACAGGAGGGGCAAAGTGGCCAGCTACTCCTTGCACTGTAAAGATATTACGTGCTGTGATAACAAGTTCTATCTGTATTTGAAAGATGACTCAAATTGAGCTTTTGGAAAGAAGCAAGAACCTACTGAAGTATTGACTATTTCTGACAAGGAAAGAAACGAATAACCATTTCCAGGAAATTGTTTTAGTATATGTGCTGCCGAAGCAAGCACTCCAGGAAGTTGATCCCAAGTGCATTCATTAGGAGATGAAAGTGATGGGTGACCCCCTGTATGGTATGACAGGAGGCTGGGCAAAAACCCTGCAGGGGTTTTCCAATACTCAGAAGGCCCAGGGAACAGGAGAGGTATTTGAGATGAAGGTAAAAATTCAGCTATATTTGCAGCACCTATTAAAAGCAGCAATAAAATAGAATTAATAATAATAATAGAAGTAAAATATTATAATATACAGCATTGTAATGAACTTTAGTGAATCATTACGTTGTCTCTGGGGAGATGTATACCTCAAATGTTTACAAACTAATGAAAGTACCTATATTTATCTTTTCTAATACCTGCACTGGAGAAATCTATGTTCAGAGGAAAGAGAATGATATTTTAGTTTGGAACTGTTTCACTCTGATTTGGGATTTTTGTTTTATCTCGTCAGTTTTGATACTGAAAAGCTGTTTGGGGTGAGAAGGGCAAAGAATTAAGACTCAGAAAAAGCACCAGTGACAAACCACTCCAGCTTAAAAATTTTACCAGATCAATTTTATCCTTTCTTCTGAGAGCTGTCGGGTATCTAAATTTTATGAGGTCTGACTTTTCGATTCCCTTTTGCTTAACTGTGTTGTGTGTCCTTTTGGGCTCTGGAAGTGAAGTCTGAGATGAAGTTGAGTATACAGAATGCCCATTAGTGAGTGCTCTTGGTATGAACACCTATGAAAGGGAATGGAAGAACAGTGCAAACACTTGGTTGGAATTGATTTATTTGTGAGCATGGACACTCCTGGGGTCTCTAGAAATCTGAAAGTAGAGGAGGAGTATTTTGTGAACTCACGTAGACAAGAGCTTAGGGTACCTAGGTTATAGTGTAATTTGACTTATTTGTGCCCAAATCCTGAAGAGAATGAGTGAAGAAAGATACAATGTTGGCTTTATCTTCAAAGTAACTTTTTAATCTAATCAAGTCTTATTGTGATTGCTACCATTCAATCCCAGCCACTAATGGTCCAAACCCCAGACTATTCCAGAAGCCCACTAGCTATGCTCATTCCTTTCACTCCTGCTCCTCTGGAGTCTATTATCCGGACTGCAACAGAGTGACCCTCTTAAAATATAAATCATAAAAGGAGAGTACTCTCCTACCTCTCCATGGTTTCCCATCACACTGAAAATCTGAATCCTTAGCATTTTCCAACCTCATTTTCTAACATCTCTTCTCTGTCACTGTACTCCAGTTACAGTAGTCTCATTGACTGTAGCAGGTGGGATGGGTTAGCACTCAGCACCCATTCCTACTTTCCTCTACTGTCCTTAGCACGGGTTTCACGACTGTCTAGAAGTAATAGTGGTAGTGATGGTTTTATCTCTGACTCCCAACAGGTTCTCATCTGTGACTACTCTTTAGCTCCCATTCACCAGTGGGATTATTTATTTGTTGATACCCTGTTGCATCCCCACCTGTGTATAATGAGGCACATTGATTCATCTTTAAATTGTAGATCACTTAACCGTATGGAGAGATCATGGACTTTCGGCAGGATACAGCGACTACACGGGAATTTGGGTCATCTCCTTTGGGGAAGGGGGACAACTATGTTGTACGTGTGGGGAAAAAGTTGTGCATAAAAATTTGGCGAGCAAAGAGGTAAAGCATGGTCGAGAGAGCTAGCTGCCCACCAGAAATTTGTATTTGTCCTTCCACTGGGTGGAGTTGTTGCTGCTTACTGATTGCCCAGTCAGGTAGAGCATTTCAAAAATTTTGTCTAGCCAGGTCAAGCCAGTGACTGATTTTAACCAAGAGGATATGGGAGAAATAGAAATTACGGCATGCAGTTGCAAGTCCATATAAATCTCTACTTTAATACTCTTTCATGCTCGTTTTTACTTCTAACTGGTTAGCATGAAGATTACGTCAAAAATAACCCAAGCAACGACCAACACAGAAGCTATTTGTTGAAGGGAGAAGAGCCTCTATCTCCCTGGATCTCTAAAGAACTCATGAAATAGGACCACTCCCCACCGCCTCAACCACCAGCTAATAAACCTGCCCAGTACTATTACAGGTACAAAACTTAAACGTCTATTTGTTGAAGCCACTCTACAGTTTTTAGTTAATTGGACACTCTATCTCTTGTTATAGTAGCAAACTATGAATAGCCTAACATCCCACAAATGATCAGCACTGCTCCAAGCTAATGCAACCCCCTGCCCCTAACAAGCTGGAATCTGACTACAGTTATCCCTTTCAGGAGAGTTACATTGGGTATAGAAGCCCTTTGGCAAGTCCAGACAAGATGTCTGGTTATCTCAAAGTATACCCAAGAAAATCACAGAAACTCAAAGCATGGTATATCAGGCCTGATCTTTAGCTAATCCCATTGTCCAAATTTAACTTATAGTCTGATTTCAATGAAAAGAGAAGAGAGACTCCTATTTTTATATATACTATGAAGGTGTTTATGGCCAACCTTGATCAATAACAAAATGAGTGGATGAATATTGTACATGTCATCTAACCAAAGGGTCCTTTTAGAAGCTTAGATTTTAGAGTTAGATGAAACTTTAGTGACCATATGGTTCGTTTCACAGTTAAAAATACTGAAGCCCAGAGGTAAAATAACTTTTTAAGGTCATTGAGCTAGTAATTACCACACTGTCTAACATTAGAAGCAATGTCCTGGAAAACTCTGCTGTAAATTGATCTCTGCAATGTTCCCTTATATTAATATCAACTTAGCAAAATAAGTTATCAAGAACTCTAAATGGCCCTAATAGCAATGGGGTGGCTGGATCCCAGAACTCAATTCAGAGGATATCCTGGTCTGTGTCATCCAGGAAGATAAAGTTCTTGATATAGCTTTAGCAGTCCCAAGTAAACTATAATTCTAGTCCCTAACTCTTCAAACATTCATGTTTCATGGGATGTGATTTATTTACAAAAGCACCAGAGACCTAAATTGTTTAAAATCACTACACAAGGAAACCATAGATAGCAATGTGATCAAAATGTCCAGCACAGTGTTGGCATACAGTAAACATTCAATTTATATTGTTGTAATAACTGTTGAAGGAAAAACAAGGCCACAAAGCTTGATTCAGGAGCCTTGTAAGGGCATCCGAATGGCTCAATTGGTTGAGCATCTGACTCTTGAGGGATCGAGCCGATCCCTCTTCCCGATCTCTCTCTCTCTCTCTCTCTCTCTCTGTCTCTCTCTCTCTCTCTGTTTCTCCTGCCACTCATGCACTCTCTCTCATGTTCTCTCTCTCTGTAGAAAAATTAAATTAAATTTAAAAATATATGCAGAGGCCTTGTAAATATAAGCTGATCTCAAGTCTGTGAGAATACTGACCCATACACCCCTAAGACAAAGGGAATGCCATGAAAAGAGACAACCCTTCTCCAAGACAAAATAATACATATTTTTTTTCAAGTTAAGAAACATTAAAGGCCCTTTAGAAGGTTATTCATTTTGTGGGCTCACATTAAATCTCCTATAATCATGAGGAATGCATAAATCTCCACACCTAAAATTTTTATTTTCTCTTCTTTCGACAGTCCAGATTTCCCAAGGGAATTAAATTCTGCAAATTCACGAGAAAATTCTGAAAACAACCCCAAATGTGATTTGTTTTGCTGCTCAAAGTTTTCCATTTTCAGTTTTATTATTAGGTTTCCCAAATGCCTCGTGATTTCTTTCTGACATACTAACACTTTCGTAATCAAACCCACCAGCATATTTCTCACTTGGTGCCGCCGCTGTAAGCTGGGAGTGAAGTTAAGCCCTGCATGAAGACTAATGTGCAGAGTTTCATGTGAGGGGCAAGGAGAGGGAGAGGATGACCAGATACCTTCACTGACATGATGATAAGTCCCTAAATAAACAGCGTGATCTCCCACTACCACAAGCACACTCAAAAATTCAGAGAATACAGAGAAAGGCGGGATGTCCCTGAGGCCATTGTCTTGTATTTCGCGATTTCTTCACGCATGGGAAATTTAGATACATCCCCAAATGCTGACAATAATGGCAAGGTGGGAAGACATCCAAGAGGAGGCAGTTTGTTGGTTTCAATGTGTAAGTCTGTAGAGTTGGCTCTTGGGTGGCTCTAAAGAAGAACACACACCATCGAGGCAAAAATACACATGGCAATTTTGCTCACTTCTGTTTGCTGTTTGATATACGGTCAGGTCTTTGGCCTTGAAACTATTTTTCAATGCCTGTGAGCTGCATGTTTTGGAAATCTCCAGAATGTTTTTAATCAGTTTTCTGAAAATCATTTTAGATAACCACATAAATCAAAATAAAGAACTGGCTTCACAGAAGTCCATGTCTATCAGACTTAGCCTCTGACATATTCAAGGCTATCAGTTTTAATACTTGAGGAAACGTGGCTGGATTCCTTTTGGTTGTGAAGCAGAATATATAGTCAATACATAGTCTAATATACTCAAGAGCTAACAAGCAGAAAAAAGTTAAGTGAACTATACCATTGGTAGAATAATAAATGGTGAGCAACTTTCTCATTATTATTATTATTATTTTTGCCTTAACTGGAAAATACCACTGCCATTCAGGGAAGAAGGGAAAGCTGTGTATATTTTACTTTTTAATTATACATGAAATATAGAACTCTAGTAAAATTGCCAAAGTACTATGTTTTTGAAGTCTCATGAAAATCCTTCCTTTGTATTATGACTTGACTAAAAAAAAAATCTGTAACAACATTTATGTTTAAAAAAAAGGATGAAATCGTAGAAATAGCTGACCTCAAACATTGATATCTTTCCTACTCCCTCCCTTTTTCTTTCTTTCTCCTTTTCTTTCTTTTTTTCTCTTTCTTTCTTCCTTCCTTTCTTTCTTTCTCTCTTTCTCTTTCTTTTCTTTCTTTCCTTCCTTCCTTCCTTCCTTCCTTCCTTCCTTCCTTCCTTTCCTCCTTTCTTCCTTTTTCTGATTAGGAACCACTAGAATAAAGTGGGGTTATGTTTAGGCAAGCTTCAGTTAGGGAAATACATAAAATGTAAATCAGCAGCAGAGGGAGAATTACAGTTGCCAAATCTAGCAAATCTCCATTAAAAATCCTCTAAGTCTCTTTTTTCTCTCCTGAGGTGATATTTATCAGAGCATGATCTCATCCTCTGTCTTCTTCCTCTGAGTTTCTTAAAACAGCACCTGGTTGCTGCCACGCTAGTTGTCATTTCCAAGACTGGGAATTTTCTTTCTCATATGGATTATTTCAGCCTTCTCTTTTGACTTTTTGAATTCAAAGGGTTGACCCATTCGGAAGCCCAGAACTGAGCAGGGAACAGCATCCTTTTCTGAAGGCAAGGGCAGGCGAAGGCTATGTTTAGACCCCTACCCAGCTCCCACACATAGCTCCGCTTTGTAGCTTCTCACCATACAAGCAAAGACCTTGAAATTAGTCAAACAAGGATCTAATCTTCTGCTGCTGCACTTGCCTAACTTGTTCAATTTAGGTTTTAGCTGACTCCGTTTTAATTTATAAAATAGGTGGCAACAGATATAAAATTAAACAAGCTCTAGCATATTTAAGTCACTCTCAATATTCTTTGTCCTCTTTGGTAACAAAAAGGCCGACATTCTTCTCTTCGATTTGCACACTATTAAAAAATCTTACGAGGAATCCTGAAATAATCCTGAAATAATTATATGATTAACTACTATCCATTTAATGACATAAGACAAGCCTACTTGAGCCCTCAAAGCAGCTTTTGAAATATTACTACATTCCGAAATTGAAGTTCATTAACTTTGTGTGAGAGTACGTAAGACACTGTCTTGCTGAACCTCTATTTTCCATCCCTCATGGGGTATGAGAGGGGTTGGCATTGAATGGAGAAAGTAAACTTGCTTCCATAAAGGGTGGCATGCCCTGGAGTAAAACGATGAAGGAATCGGAAAAGCTGACGTTCTCGTAAGAATTATTTTAAAACTCTCCCAACTAGAATCCAGCAGATACTTAATCTACAGCAGGCTGTGCTGGGCCATGTGTTATGTGGCAGTGGGGCAAAGACTGTCCCAGCCAGTCATGCGCTGGAACCAAAAACTGATTTGGGAGGTTTGTTAAACTTTTGGCAACCTGAGGGGCACCTGGGTGGCTCAGTCAGGTAAGCGTCCAGCTTCAGCTCAGGTCACGATCTCATGGTTCATTGGTTCAAGCTCTGCGTGGGGCTCTGTGCTGACAGCTCAGAGCCTGGAACCTGCTTCGGATTCTGTGTCTCCATCTCTTTGTGTCCCTTCCACCCTTGCACTCTGTCTCTGTCTCTCTCTCAAAAATAAATAAACCTTTAAAAAAAAAAAACTTTGGTAACTTGAAATCAGTGATGGTGGGCGTATTTACACCAATAAAATAGGAATATGATACAAATCAGGGTTCTCACACTCCAGAACAGGTTTATGAGAACACCAGAAATCCCTCAAAAATCTTAGTCTTGTAGATGGTCCAACAGACTCAGATCAATTCAGTATAGCAAATGCTAAGATGAAGGACCCACTAGACAAGCATAGAGATAGGGTAAAATTTAATCCTGTCTTCCAGGATTCAATACCTATGTGTGCCTTAGTTGACATTCTTTGAAAAGCAAATGCTTCTGGAATTTTCTGTTATTCCATTTTAATCTGTGGTAAGCAGATCTGACATCAAACTAACACAGCAGCTGTGTTAAACTAAACGCCTTTTTAAAAATAAAATAAATTAAACCGTTTAAATAAATGGAAAATCTTTTATCATTCTCAGTGCTACTGCGAGGTGTTACAATAACGAAGCTTGTTGTATGTATGCATACCTGAATTTATACACCCAAATGCGGTTTGCCAAACGTGGGTGGCTCTCGAATTCTCTTTGTTGTTAACAGTACCATCCGCTATCAAAGTGGATTACCCATGCTTCCTTACATAGTCATCCCCTTCTCTTTTATCAGCAGAGAGCAATTCCAGCCACCGTCTTGAGTCCTAGGTCCCTCTTTTTGCCTTGCTTTTGAGCTAACTGTATCGGTGCAGAGGGAGGAGACCTACAAAGAAGGAAAGGTAATGAGCAGGGCAGGAGAAAGGATGCCTTCCCTCGGCTGCATTTTTTGTGCCCAGATCCCCTCCTTGCTGTAAACTCTGCATTAACTTACAAAGATCGTGGTGAGAAGTGTGTTGAGAAGTATTCTGCAGGGAAGTTACAGGAAGGAGAGAGGAATTGTCTTCCAAGCCAGAGTCGCAAGTAAAAGTAACAGGTTCCTGCCATCTTTCTTCAGTGTCTTGAATGTAATGCGATGAGAAATTTGGTTACAGTGGGTAGGATCTGGGGGCCTACCTCTTTCAAGCAGCTAATGAACTAGTCGGACTTAGTTGGCCAAAGAACCTTACCACTATATACGTTTCTACTAAATGCGAAGAGGTTGTTTGAATAAGGAATCAGTGTTTTTATGTAGGAGACTAGCTCAAGCCATTTGGGGATTCTTTTTTCTACAGTTATTCCAGAAAAACTATGCTCTTTCTCACAATGTATTTACAGTGTCTCTTTTGGATTGTCTCCTGGGTCTGTCATAACTTTCATAAGAAGATTAGCTTCATTATTTCATTCACACCTCATTTTTTAAACACACTCGTGCATACACAAGTTGTATTAACCAGCTTCTTCACTCATTATTTGCTTATCTTTTACTATTTGTGATAAGTATTTGCCCTCTCAAAGAGTAAAAACTTTCCATTGTTTAGCATTATGCATTTTAAGGGCAAGGATGATTAGTTACTTCATTTTGGTATCTACAATGTTTAATATTTACTGTGCTTAATAATACATGTCAGAGGAAGGAAAGAAGGAAGGAAGGAAGGAAGGAAGGAAGGAAGGAAGGAAGGAAGAAGGAAAGAGACATAGGTTATGAAATTTTTAATAAAAAAGGAATGAGAGTTGAGTGCCATTCCCATTCTAACTTATCATGCAAAACACGTAAGGTAGTATTTTTAAAATCCTAAATTCTACTTCAAACCCATCAAAATAGTGTCTCCAACAAGTGAAGATTGGAAAACTTAATATTTAAAAGTCTCTCCGGGTGATTCTGATACCAGATATTTTGGGAACCAGCACTGTTTTAATCAATGCTGACATCATTGTCTTAAGCATATACATACATCACCTAAAACAGTTGTTGATTCAACAAGAAAGACCTTCTTTCTGGGCTCCAGGGATGAACAAGGCAAAGCCCCAGATGTCAAGGAGTTACATTTTGTTGAGGGGGTATTTAAAATAAGGTAGTTGGAAAAGGCCATTTTGAGATGACATTTAAGTATATACTCGAATGAAATTACTAAATCATCCATCAATCAATATAATTAACAATGTCCTAATTCTTGTAGGGTAAAATGGCTTGCATGAGAAGAGTTTTACAAAACATGTTCTTTTGAAGATATAGTTTTGCTGTCATGATATGTTTTTGAAAACTGCATGAACCATTTTATTCTACCAGAAGAGATTTGATTTATTTCAGATAAACATGTATTCAGTGACAAGGCCACTTTTAAAGCAAAGATTATTTTTAAAAGCCTATCAAAAAATGAAAACTACAAGTCCCTAGACTTTCAACTATGTTTCTATGACTAAAATGATAAAACAAAAATAGCTCAGGCTCTAAAATTATATTGTATGAAATTATGGATGCACAAGAATCAGTTTCCTCTGAGCTTTGATAATTACATTTTAAATAGAGTACTGACATGCTGTAATTATAATATTAAAATGCTAAGATAATCAAATGCTCAAAAGGGGTATTCTGAGCTTCTAAAAGATTTTGTAAATGTCATTAAAATTTCTACTGTATTTCAATTACATCACAGGAAGACTATTATTATGTGTATGTTTCAGTTCACATCTAACTGGCAATCTTTTTGACACAGATAAAATTATTGCTTTTGTATCTATTTAATAACATTGATTAAAAAAACTTTTTACTCTATGCAGTGCACTTAATTTTTCCTGGCAGCAGAAACAAACAAACAAAACAACATCCTTTACTTTCACTATTTCTTCTTTCCTCCCGTTTCAAGAGTTATCTCCCCTCTTTTCCAAAGCCAATCAAATCCTCCTGCTTTGTTCATATCCTTCCCCTCTCCTACATTCTCGGAGATACCACTCCATTAAGTGCCTCTTTCTCTTGCAGTTTTGGCTTCTTTTAAATTGGATATCTTCTAATACATAGTATCTTGGAGCACCTGAGTGACTCAGTCAGTTAAGCATCCAACTCTTGATTTGGGCTCAGGTAAGGATCTCACAGTCGGTGAGTTCGAGCCCCACCGAGAGCTCTGTGCTGATAGTGCAGAGCCTGCTTGGGATTCTCTCTTTCCCTCTTTCTCTGTTCCTTCCCCACTTGTGCTCTCTCTCGTTCTCTCTCAAAATAAATAAAGAAAGAAAAACTTAATAAAGTGCATAGTAGCTCCATATTAAAATTATAAGTAAATTAAGAATATGACATTGTTAAGGATCCTGCAGCTGTTAGAATTATCATCACCTCTCTGTTCATCATGTCATCAAGTTTTTTTGGAAAGACCGGCTGCATCCTGTGCTCAGTATTGTGTGTCTCTCATTCTCTCTTCAGTCTTGTTTCTATCCCCTTTACTCCACCAAATGATTGTCTTATAGGTCACCAGTGCCCTGAGCCACTAGGAACCCATGGGTCTTGTCTATGTTTTGACCTTAATAACACCTTGTTCTTCAAATTTCCTTCCCTAAGGTAGCAAATACATTCCTTGCTTCGTTTCCCACCCCTCTGCTCCATCTCGATCTTTACTGTTCTCTCTTCGTCAATCATAAATTCCTTTTCTTCATCCATTTTAATATAGCTTTCCCCAATGTTCTAGTATCAGCTTCTCTGCACTCTCTTATTGATTGATTCCATTTACTACTTTCATTAATTCAGATTTAAAGTGCTCATTACTATTATTAAAGTTTTATCACTATCATTTAATGATACATATGTTTCTTGCCCTCAGGGATAGCTAAGTAAGTATGGACATGGGAGTTAGAACAGACAGGGATACAGCTTATGGTTTGCGATGCTGTGCCATAAGTGTATTACTGTCTTCGAGGAAAAATATAATGATGGTACCAAGGGAGAAATGGCGAAAGATCCTTCTGTCAATGAGACTTGCCAAATGAGGTCACTGTTGATCTGGACCATGAAGAAAAAATACAGCACTTGTCAAGATAGATGAAGAAAAAGTGATCATTCCTGGCAGAAGGAATAATGTATATGAAAATTTAAACTATGAATTCTGTGATAATAATATTTCACTTTACTTTTCTAGTCATATTTCTTCCCTAGGCTTCCCAGTTGCCTTTCTGCAATCTGATAGACGTCTCCAACAAGACAGCTAGGCAGGTTTTCAAAATGAACACTTTCTCTGCCCTCTCTCCTACCTTCTGCTCTACATCTGCTTTCAGTTACTGACAAGCTCGGTCTCTCAATCATCTAGTAATTTTTGGACATAGCTTGAACTCCATCTCACCTTCTCTCTACAATGAGTTATCCATTATTATGAAATTTTCATCTTCATGTTTTGTCCATCTATTCATTCCTTTCCTTTCCTTTCAAACTACATCTATCTGTTCACTTGTTCATTTACTTAGAGAGTACTTACAGAATGTCTTCTTTAGTACTCCTAAGGTAGCTTTCTAGAATTACAGTGATGAACCAACTGAGAAAATTGCCTGCTGTCATGACTTTTCATTTCATAATAATCAAGGGAACAAATGCAGGTATGGGTACATGCTGGGCAGAAATATCACTTCTTAAGCACAGTTTTCTTAGATAGGTTGACCAGAGAAAGCAAAATGACAAGAACAGAAGGAGGAACACCATGGAAGTTGATTTATGACATGTAGGCTAGTAAGCATCTTTAAGTATGTATCTATGTGTGCCTAGCAGCACTGTACAAGGCTCTGAGCATGCCATTGTGAGAAGGATACATAAAGAAATCATGGGGCTATCACAAATAAATGGTGACTATATTGTTTCTCCCCGTTATTCCTCTTTGATATTCTCCCACCCGTGTCAACTTTCTTTCCCAAGAAAGAAGTCTTGATGTTTAGCAGATGCTGAAAATGTAGAAGAAATTTACACACTCACTTTAAACAGTAGAGGATTTGATAAATATATAGTTCCTTTGATAATCTATGGATAAAATGCAAGATGAAAATATGTCATTGTTAGATGGGAACATTAATGTCATAGACGTTCATTACTTTTTTTCAACCAAAGAATCAAAGTCCCAGAAGACCAGTCTAGCTTGCAAAATGCTGAGAAAATATTTCATTATATGAATTCTGACAAGTGATCCCACAAAAATAGCATTGACCATAAACTTTACAAAAAGTTTTTTGGAAAACAAAGTACATTTTATGAAAATATTATATAAAGAAAATAAACCCCTTCTCCATATGTGAAATCTTGGATAATTCCTTCCCACGTCAATTTCTTCCTCTCTCCATACTAGTCCACCCATTTTGTAATGCAGAGCAGAACCATTCAGAGAAAAGATGGAGAGAGTGAATGTGTGGCATTCCTCTTAACTTTAGACCTCATTTTTTCTTTAAAGCTGTATCCAGTGTTTTTCTTCTTCTTCTTCTTCTTTTTCTTTCTTATTATTTTAGAGTCTTGGCATTTGGGACCTAGACAACTAATCTGAATAAGTTCTACAGACAAAGGAATTTCTGACACCTTGACAACAAATATGGGGGGTTTGAGCCGCTAGTTTTCTTGAATATTAATTGTCCATGTGCAAGACAAATGTCAAACTTGCATCCATTTCATGCAAAGATTGTGGTAAAAGAGCTGAACTCTAGCTATGGAATCATACTGTAATCATAAAAAAAGCCTTTAAAACATTCATCAGGAAACGCAAATTATTTTTGAAAGGTATGGGTAAAATACACAAAATGTTGAGGCCTTTAAGAGGATTTAAGGAGTGAAATGACAGGAGGTCAGACTCAGTCAGGTGTGGAATATCCAAGAGCTTTAAAGCGTCTGCTTTAAGAGAAGAACAAATACAACTCATCCCAATTCCATTTGAGCATCCTCCTTTTAAAGTTGCCCCAGCAGAGAGCCACTTTTTATCTGGCCAGGAGCCTGAAGAAAATCATCAGGGTCTGCTAGGAGGCTTGCACCTCAGGGCCCACTTTGCTCCCCTTGTCCTCCAGACTGTTACCCCCTGTGTCCACACCTGAAGAAGGAGGGGCACCTTTGACACTTTGCTATAGATATATAGATATAAATATATAGATATTATAATTCCTATAATATCTAGCTGATGCCCTTACACATGAGGTTAAGAAGCCCAGCCCAAGTGTGTTTCAGAACCACTCTTACCCGAGGATCCCAGTTCCCATCTGTCTGGAGCGGATTACAAATATTCTTATCTGGGCATCTGAGAGGGCAGAATCCATAGTGGCCAAATAAACAACCATACGTTTTAATCCAGAATTGAAATGGTCACTAGAGATTACTTGGGCCAAGTCCTTATTTTGTAAATGAGACAACGGAGGCCTAAAGTAGTAAATGATTCATTCTATACCACCCAGTCAGTAAATCACATTTTAGAATTCGACCCTTTAGAGCCTGTTCCACTGCATCACACTGTCTGCCACATTTTTCCTGTAAACAAACTATCAGAGCAGATTCATTTCTGAAATAAAACCCTTCCGCTGGCAACATTTTAAGGAACGTGAAAACATTTCAATAATCCAACACCACTAAAGCCCTCTGTATCATCGCCTTATTTACACAAGAGCAGTGGCCAATAAAGAACAATCCCTTGCTGCTGTACTTTATTTGTAACTCGACTAGAACATTTATCACGCTGTATGTAATAATCTTTCTATTTTCCCACACTTGGCTGCTAGTTTAGCAAAGGCGGGTCTTATTAATTCATAAATCCTTAATGCCTAACACAACAGCAGGTGCATATGTGACATTCATACCTGTGTGGTGCATAAATGAATGGATGGTTACCTATACGAAGTCATGAAAAGTCTGAGAAACAAAAGTGTGTATGGCGATAGACCCATGTTACGAGGAGCAGTCAAAGCTAGTCTTACGTACTTGCATTTGATGCACCGAGACACAGTCAATGAGGTTTTGAAATAATGAGGAGACTTGAAGAAAGCAGTGCTTGAGAACAAATCTGGCAGTCGTTTGCAAAGTAGTTGAGAAGGTGTCGTGTCAGGAAGGCTACGCGGCTCAAACTCTTCTAGAATACATCCAGTCTGGAGGGGAGGATTAGAAAGATACAAAATAATCAAGTCTAAAAATGCTGCGGTTGCACAGTACGTGAAAATGTCAAAGTACTAAGAACCATTTTTTGACTCACATCTTTCAAAACACAACTCAGAAATCACTTCCTCACGGAAGCAATCTGTGGTCTCAGGCAGCATGTCTCCACTGGTATCCCAGAAATCAGTTCCAGCTATGTCTAGCACCTCAGCCCTCAGATCACCGGTACAGCCAAGGGGAGACAGAGACCTATGACCAGTTACTTCGGGCTGCAAGGAGCCTTGGCCATTTACTCCTATGTGCTATACAAATAACCTCACTTCTATGAGCGCATGACATGAAAAATTTCAAAAGCACTATTATTTTCCACTATGTTGTCTTTTAACTTCTGATGTAATTAATTATTTGACAAGTACCACTTTAGGCAAGGGATGAAATGGATTTGAAAAGATTACCTCTGCCTGTAATTCCAATAAACTTCAGTCTTCAGTGGCTCAAGTTCTAACAGTCAGAATTAGATACAACTTGATGCTCGAGAAAGTCAAACCAGCCTCCTTGGCTGTTCAAACACTTCATCGGAATTTGTCTGCCCTGAGAATCTGGTTTTTTTTTCCCCCTTTTCAGTTATGGAATTTACATATAAAATGATGCTTTGAAATATAAGAGGGTATATTATAATGTTTGCTCATTACTTCCTTATGTTGTGGCTTTGTAAATTTTAGAACAGTTTTAGAACAGTATTTAGTATTACATATAAAAACTTCATAAATAAACATACATATACAAAAATAGAGAGGTCCTGAAAAGTTTTTACTGCTGAAATATGCAATCAAGATTTTGAGGACTGTTGACTGGCATTCTTTCTCCCATAGATACTGTGTGAGTTTTCCCAAGGAGTTCCCTGGAGATAAAAGATAAAACTGACCAGAAATGGCTCAGATGGAAGCAGATACAAATTGTATTTTGCTTTTTTAATCCAGTGAGTTCACATCTGAAAATGACTACTCTCATTTACCAAAGATAATACTTTCAACCAATGATATGCATTTACTGTCTATACTGATACTATGTACCCTCATTTATTGAATACACAATTTTTACCATGTACAGATATTACATCGTTAATTTGGGAGTGTCTATTTCATTTGGACCCTTGATGTTTCCAGCTTGCTTTTAAATCTCCAATTTTTTTCTCATTGGTGCCAGAGGCGTTATGACTGTAATTTCCTCTTTTTGTGCTGTCTTATTATTTGCTATATAATTTTCTAACTTTTTTCAGCACTAACCATATAGAAGAAATTGCTGAGTGTTTTGCATCCAACGTCTCACTCAGTTCTCCCACCGCACATGGCGTACTATAACGTGCTGTTGCTTATCCACATTTTACAGAGAAAGGGAACTGAGGCTGGAGAGGTTTCCTGATCTTCCAGAGTCACACAATTAGCAAGTGGCAGAGTAGAGAAAAAAACAAAGTCTTTGTTTGAACTATACAAGTATTTGACTATAAAACCCTTGGGTTTTTTTGTTAAATTTTTTTTTAACGTTTATTTATTTTTGAGACAGAGAGAGACAGAGCATCAACGGGGGAGGGTCAGAGAGAGGGAGACACAGAATCTGAAACAGGCTCCAGGCTGTCAGCACAGAGCCCGACGCGGGGCTCGAACTCACGGACCGTGAGATCGTGACCTTTGCCGAAGTCGGCTGCCCAACCGACTGAGCCACCCAGGCGCCCCTATAAAACGCTTCTTTGAATGGTATAAATATTACTGTGAACCACCTTAATTCTCCTAGAAGCGTTAAGAATTTAATATAGTGGGTGATGGAAATCCCAAAAAGGAAAATGTTGGGGACGTTTTGCCAAATTAGGAGACAGGTAGCTTGTATTGGGTTAAAGACAAAGAGAGATTGCTCAATCAAGGCCTGTGGCGCAATATGAACAAATAATTGGAAGGCCGAAGGGGAACCAATACTAGTAATTGCTAGTTGTAAAACACACAGACAAATTGCAAAAAACATTCATGATAGTATTTCACAAGTTGTTTTGCTTTTTAGCAACTATTAACACTAGCCCATCTTCTGGAATATTTGGGGATTGATGTGACTTCATTAATCCATTAGTATGGATAATGTTCCCTGAGCTTATAGCATGTGCCATGACTGTGCTAAAAGATGTAGCCTTGGCTGGGCGCTTGGGTGGCTCAGTCTGTTAAGCGTCCAACTTTGACTCAGGTCGTGATCTCACAGTTCTTGAATTCGAGCCCCATGTCGGGCTCTGTGCTGATATCTCAGAGCCTGGAGTCTGCTTCAGATTCTGTTTCTCCCTCTCTCTCTGCTCCTTCCCTGCTCATGCTCTGTCTCTGTCTTTCAAAATATAAATAAATGTTAAAAAAAAGATGCAGCCTTGGTGTAAACAATGTAAGTATATTACAAAATGCAGTGAGGAAAATGTTGTGAGGATTAGATTTATGTGGACTTGATATATGAGCAAGGAATAGAAATGGAGGCTATTTATGATCGTGTATGACCATGTAAACATTGGAAGATGTACCCTTGAGCAGAATATTCACTCAATAAAATAAAACTTGATTTTACTTCCTTCTCAATACCGCAGAAAACCAGCAGTCTTCCCAGTTCTCAGTAATCATTGAAATGTTAAGTAGAGAGTACAAGACTCTATACTTTAATTTTTTAAAATGTGAATGGGGAAAGAGGTCACGAATGGACCAAGATTGAGATGAATTTCAGGAAGACAGAAGGCTACTGTGGTATGATTTATACATTATAGTAGTGGAGAAAGTAACAATCATAACATGGAGAGAAGTCATGAGTGGAGATTGGAGCCATGTTTTGTAGTCTGGCGCTTAGATTCAACAAGTATGAAGAGCCACAGTTGGGAGTAAGGCAGAAATGGGAACTGATTGAATGAATTATCTCTCACAACCTTTAAACATTCCTCAAACCAACAAATACACCATGTACAATATATAAATTTTTATTTTTGGTCTAAAGTTAAGAAATTCTCTTCAGAACCACAGTGACCTTTTGGAATTGGATGAAACTTTCAGAGTAGGTTTTGATACTTCAGGATATGATGTCCCCCCCCCCCCACTCCTGGCTCTGGTGGTGGTACAGAAGTACTGTCTGCTGGATGTTCTTTCCTGCCGTCATGCTTAGAGCTTGTAATATATGTTCTCATTTGGGGCAGAAGAGGCCAGGAATTCTGGGCCAGGGTCATGGGGGGTGCAGAGAGGGCAGGGAGAGAATGCAGCCATGGAATCCACATTTCAATGTTTCCAAAGATGTGAGAAAAATCTTCAACATGAACAAATATGACTAAGAGCTAGTCAATCAAAACATATAACAAAGAATAATAATTTCAGAAGAAAATAAAACTTTAAGAAAATCTTAATTAGTCTTTCATGACAGATTCAAGATCTTGCACTAACATAAAAACAACTTACATTGAAAAAGGAGAAATGTAGGGACTTTATGGAACTGAATTTAGAACTTTTTAAGAACATGGTTTACAAAAGAAACATAATAACAATTTGAGAAAAAACAATAAAAGTCAAAAGGCACCAGTCCAGGAAGGCCAGCACCTCTCTGTTAGTAGTTCCTGAGGAAGGGAGAAAGAAATTATGGGGAACTTCATGGTAAGCCAAAATTTCCCAAAGCTAATAAAAATGACTCTTTAGATTAAAAGGAATCATGAAATTAAATTAAGTTAAATTAAATTATTAAATTAAAAAAACAGTCCATGCATGCTGTTACTGATGAAATTTCAAAATACTACAGATATTGTCATTTATTTACCCAATAGATAGTCTGTTCCTTTTTACTCAGAGGAATCTGAATTATTGAGAAAATTACATAAGGCAAGGTCCATACTCTCCAAATGACAGGAGACAAGCATACACTGTCTACTTGATCAATGACCAAGTAAAGATGCTTGCCAATTGTGGCCAATGAACTGAAGGGGGGAAGGTGGCTAAGGGGGATTTTGAGAAAGGGAATGTCTTTCTGACTAAGAGAAAGAGAGAGACAGGAGG
Source organism: Felis catus (assembly GCF_018350175.1). Taxonomy (NCBI): domain Eukaryota; kingdom Metazoa; phylum Chordata; class Mammalia; order Carnivora; family Felidae; genus Felis; species Felis catus. The sequence goes on along the minus strand of NC_058368.1, from coordinate 16,635,988 downwards.
AGAAGGAGAGAGAGGAAGACTAAGAAATGGAAGAAGACGACAGAAAAAAAAAAGAGAAGGAGCAGGAAGAGGAAGAAGAGGAGGAGGAGAAGTTCATGCTTTCTTGTGTTGTCAGGAGGTCATGATGCTTAAGGTTGCTGCAGTGAACCGACAACCGTAAGGTTAGACCTAGAGGTCTCAGAAACGCTAGCTGAGAACCTTCAAATCAGAAGCTCCCGTCTTCATATTTTGTTTTACGTGAAAAATACAAACACCTTTTTATGTGAATTTAACCCCAAAATAACCTAAATGAACAAGTTCAACCAAGGCTTATGAGAAGCTCCAAAAGTTTTGGGAGTGTATCTCCCAAAGGATTTAGAGTGAGACGGACATGAAGCTTCTTTTCAGGATCACTGGATACTCAATGACAGTAAAATAACATCCCCAAAGCTTTGAGCTACATGGCTGTGAAACTGAGGATCTATAGCTTTGCTAAACCATTAAGTGTGAAGGTATTCAAACTTTTTTATCTCCTACATCATTCTTGACATAATTACATGAGAACATATATTGGCAAAATGAAAAAGAAATCTAACGTGTGAAGATGCCGAATCTAAACTGATTGGGGAGGGGCATGAAAGAGACAGGGGAAACAAAATCCCTATATGACAGCTACACGACAGTCATGAAAAGCAGTCTGCACAAAACTGACATTTTCAGAGGAGCTGCATGATCCTAGCGGTGTAATAAAAACAAAAACAAAAACAAAAACAAAACCCAAAAAACATGTATTTCTTCTTTCATGAGATTAAAATAAGACATTAGAAATTCCATGAATAACAAAAATATACCAAAAAAATCCTGATCCAAGTAAGAAGCAATGTGGCATGATTTCTACTGAATAATGAAGTTGAAGAAAATGGATATCATTCAACCTTGGTGCTTTTAAGATTCTCCTTTGGATGACACAGAAGCTATTACCTGGCTCTTCAGTGGATTCTGTGGTATGATATTTTCGAAATTGTCTTTTTTGGTTTCCATTTTTCAGAATAAGCCTACGGAGCCCATGGTTTCCCAAACTTAGAGCTACTAACATTTGGGCCCAATAATTCTTTGCTGTGGTGGACAGTCCTGTTCATGGTCACATATTTAGCAGCATCCCTGACCTCTACCCAATGGATGCCCTTGGGACACCATTCACGTGTCTCATTCATTGCCAAATGTCCCTTCACAAGGGAGATGGCAAATATGCTCCTGGTTATGAAAGTACTTTTTAAAAACCTAAAAAAACTATATAAATGTTATAAACTTTGAGGTCATGACATTGGGAGTACAGGTGTGAAAAGTTGAGCAATGGTGTGTCGAGAAAGAAGAGGTAGATGGAAGTAGAAAATCATTTCTTCTCTCCCACCCCCACCCCCACCCCCACCCCCACTGAGTGACGAGATGCCACCCTGACACAAACCTACTGAAGATTCACTCACTTCTCTGGGTGAAGCTTCTAGAGCACGCCGGTCCACAGGCGAAGCCCGGCAGACCGCAGGCTGACCGGCAGGGATTAGGATGGACCACATTTCTTCTTTTACAGGAGGAAGTTGAGATACTATCTAAAGTTCTTAAATCACATTAAGTATTCAGGTTATTTAAAAATTTATACATAATAATCAAGAGACTATGCATATTTATTTTTCTAAGCTTATTTATTTATTTTGAGAGAGAGAGAGAGAGCACAGGAGAGGGGCGGAGAGAGAGGGAGAGAGATTATCGCAAGCAGGTTCTGTGCATCCTGAGGCAGAGCTCAATCTCCTGAACCACGAGATCATGACCTGAGTCAAAATCAAAAGTTGAATGCTTAACCAACTGAGCCACCCAGGCGCCCCAAGATTATGTACATTTTAAAAAGACATTGGGAGAAGAGATGCCTGTAGGGGATCATGTGAATATTTTTCACAGTAAATAATAAAGACAGCTAAAGAATTATAAATCAAGAATTAGTGGTTTAAATACATTACTTGGGGCTATTGGATTTACAATCAAGAGTACTAAAATAGAAATAGTCAAAGAAGTTTTCTCTAAGGGAGAAAAGCTGTAACTTTGCATTTTAGCTCTATGTTTGTGTTCACATGTTACTTGATTATAATTTGAAATATCTCTTAAACAATGGATTTCATTTACCTTTAAGTCTGTCTAGTATTTAAATGCCCGTTGGGGTCATTAAGTTTGTACTGCGAAGAGAGTTCTAATAGCAATGAAAAAAGAGTACTTCAGTCAATCTATAACAATTTTTCCTTTCCAAACAACTTGGCCCGATTTTTGTAACCTTGGGTGCTGAATGAATACTTATTAAACGTTGCAATTGAATTTGTTGCGTTTAATGGGAGACCCCTTCTTTACTCAGCCTGGCTTGACTTCCTGCCACCTGCTCTCCAGAAGTCAGTGAGATAACCAATGCTCAGGCACTTAAGTCTTAGCAGACCGCTAACCCTCAGCCCTCAAATTAGGGGTGAGCAATTCAACTCAGAGTGGACAGCGTCTGAGAGCCCATTGAAGGGGATGTAGCAATAATCCTTGCAGTTATTCTCTAATCTTTGCTGGCAGAGGCTTTAAAGATCATTCAGAGAGTTCATTATGCAAATGGAACTGTCTGCATCTACTGACAATGAGGCTGAACTGGACAGACCCCAGGCATAAATATCTACTGGGTATACTCTCCCACATGCAAGGAAACACTAGGACACATCATCTTTGATCTGGATATATTTATCCTGCAATTAATAAAGGGCAAGAAAGTTCATCTTGAAGGTGAGTCACAGATAACTTAGAAAATTGGACAGAATCAAAAAGCCGCGAGTCTTCTTTATTATATCCAGTCTTTAATGAACGTTGGAACTTTTCTGAAGTTCTGAAATACTGTTCTCTATTAAACACACACACACAAAATTAGTACACAAACACACACACACACACACACACACACATCCAAACTCATCAAACACTCAATTCAATGATATACATATATTTGTACACATATTTGAGTTAATATATATGCATATGTATATGTGCTATATATGTATGTATGAGAGGGGTGTGTGTGTGTGTGTGTACGTGAGTGTGTACCCAGAGAGAGAGAAAGAGTGAGAACACAGCGCCCAGTAGCTTTGTGATGTGGGGCAAGTTACTTAAAGATGTAATTTTCCTCATTATACAATGAAACTGATTAAAATGCCATCCTTAAAGGGTTGATCATAATGTTCTTGAAGGACTTACATTAGATGATTCAGTGTAACATTAAGATTTTTTTCTTAGACTTCCTAAAAAAATTTTAAAGGGTTCATTCTTTTACTTCGGGCACTACTTTGAGATACTTGAAATGTCACTTGATTAAGAAATCTGCAATCACTTTACAAGTTCTCCGAATATAATTTTGTGGGAACAAAATTTTGTGTGAACAGAGGCACATTGAGCCGGGGCCTACCACCCTTAAAGCCATGCAACATCACCACTGTATGCCCAGTCCCCGCTGGTTCAGCAGCCTTACGTCACGGTCAGCAGTAGTTACTAAAGATCTTACTTGTGCCAAGAAAGATTCAACGGGACTCTCTGCAAGACTGCCTGGAACCGTTCCATTCTTCATGTTACCTTAGCTTGAGAGATAAAGAGGAAGACATAAATTCAATGTTAATTAAAACGAGATGGGGGGGGCCTGGGCGGCTCAGTTGGTTAAGCGTCCAGCTTCAGCTCAGGTCATGATCTCACAGTCCTTGAGTTCGAGCCCTGTGTTGGGCTCTGTGCTGACAGCTCGGAGCCTGGAGCCTGCTTCGGATTCTGTGTCTCCCTCTCTCTCTCTGTCCCTCCCCCGCTCATGCTCTGTCTCTGTTTCTCTCTCTAAAAATAAACATTAAAAATAATTAAAAACTAAAACGGGATGACCAAAACAAAACAAAAAAAAACCCCGAGATGATGTTGGTGTTCGTTAATTCGAATTGGCAAATAAATACTTGCCATAAAAAATACATATTTACTTTACAATAATAGTTGGCTGACATGGTAAAACTTGTGGCCTGCATTGTTGGTGGTAGTATAAACTGATCAATATATCTGAAATGCAGTGGCAAGTTATTGAAAGACTTACATATGCTCATTCACTTTGATAGTGCATTGACACTTTCAGGAATTTATCTTGGAAAAATAAATTATGTATTAGAGAGTTGTGTACCAATAGTCATAATATTGTTTTAAAATTTTCACGTAAATGCCTTTAATTGCAGTCAAAGGCTAAGTAAATCAAACTATGCTATAAATATAATGGATAATGAAATACATATATGCATATGATACATATATACATATATATATAATGTGGGAAAGTTTTATTGTATAATGTAAGTAAAATAAAAGGACATAGAAATACTAATTCTCATATTCCGTCATCACACACACACACACACACACACACATGCACATATGGGAAGATAGAAATCGGCTTTAAATATTAATGGTAGATTAATGGCTGTTTTTATTTTCTCATGTTCACTCTTTTTTCCATGTATTATACAACGAACATATATCACTTTTGCAATCAGAAAAATAACCATTATTCTATAAAATAACCATTTAAAACCTAATGCCTTTCTGCAGTGTTTTGTTTTTGTTTGCTTATTTCCAACATGAAATATCCTTTTAAGCAGGATGAAACGGGAAATGTTTGCTTTGAGCTGAGAATGCACATATTAAAGTAACTGAAAGCATGCAGTTTTCAAAAGCTATTGACACAAATTCAGAAATTTGTCCATCTTATCCTTTTAGCCAGTTTTTGTGGGTTTTTTTTTTTTTGAGAAGATTCAGAAATTAAATGACCTTTTCTAACTAAACACACGCAGATGTAGTCAGAGGTAATGATGGTATTATGTAAGCTCAGTATGAGCAATAAACCTTAAAACGTGTATTCTACCAACTAGCAATTTTCCCAATCAGCTTTTTATTTTGCCGTGCCACCACCTTCTAAAGCCCTAATCATGGAGGTGGTTCTGGGGAAAGAGCTGTGTTCCGTCTGAGCTCAGTGGGTAATGAATGTGTAAGGACTAAATGTGCTTTTTGCTCTCGGTAGCACAGTGTGCTTTTCCTGTTTTGCAGCCATTTTCTCCAATTCAATGCAAATTCTTGTAATTTCCCCCAGAAATAAATGCTATTAAATGTCCTATTTCTCTTTCATATATCAGAAACTTTCTACCCTGCCATCCGCTGGATTTTTGTCAAAATTAAAAATCTACACCATAAGCCAGAGACAGACAGATCCCGAGTAGCCAAAGTTGTCAGCTAGGAATAAACGAAACTTCCAACACGAAGCACATAATTAGTGATGACAAGTAGACATTTCTGTGTGATGGGCATCGCCGTTTTCATCTCTCCTGCTGTACCTGGCTGGTTTCATGTTAGGTCTGAATACATGGCTCATAAGTTCTCTCACACACACACACGCGTGCACGCACACACACATACACACCAAAAACCCAATTAAAACCTGTACTATTATCCTTAATTTTAATCCTCTTTGATTCATGATGGCTTTATTCAAACTCCATATACAGCAGCAGAAAACAGGCTTCGCGGATAAAGGACTATTACTTGGCTGAACTCTATTTCATACTGAGTGAAAATTGCACAATGATTACTGGAGGCCGTTGAAAATGCCTTGGGAATTTTTTTTAGATAGTATGAATCTATATTAGCCTAGGTGTTAATTAATTAACAGGTAGAGAAAGTCAAAGAAAAGCAAATCAAGAAACTGGTCCTAAATTAGAAATATTTTTAGAGTTATTTTAAAATGCTTGTCAATCTTTAAGAATGAATACAGCATGGTGTATTCCACTTGGGAAAAGATCACACAGGAATATACACAGAACACGCAAGGCCAGATCTGGCATCCCTGTGGTGATCAATCTCTCTAGGATATTGCCAACCAACGTATAGTCGATTTAGAGGTCACAATCCGGTTAGAAAGTACAAAATCCTATGCAATAAAACCTAGTCGTGTGATAATGCATGGTTCATGATGCTCATTTCAAAGGGCATTAAAACGAATGAATTAAGGGAGACTTTTTAAAACATTTGTATAAACTCATTTAATTCTTCTAACTCTGTTACAGATGAGAACGCCAAGACATAGAAGTCAAGCGACTTAAGTGGCCTCACACAGATGGAAAAAGGCAGCGCTCAGCCTTAAAACCAGGCAATCCAGCTCCAGAGGCCGTTCCCCTCATCCCTACACTGTATCACCTCCTTTGCACGGCCCGATGGCTTTGCCAGTGCCTTCGGGACAAGCAATTCCTCCAAGGTTTTCAAAGCTGATGTCTGGGATTCTACCAGGGATGATCTGCTTTGGTCTGTTATGTGAGAAACTGTTTGAAAAAGAGAAGGGCGTACAATGTATTTTCTGAAAAGTACGACATGTGATAAGCCCAAAGCCCCTCAGGATATTCCCCTGCCTCCGTGTCAACACTGCAGGCATTCATTTGCACTGCAGATAGCTGTTTAGAGGTACCATTAAATAAAGACATTTGACTGAGGCTAGGGAAGCGGTAGGGATGGAGAGTAGTGGAAGAATCCAAGACACCTTTTTAGGATGCGTTCTTTGTCCTTGCGATTGTTTCGGTAACTTTTTATAGGGGGGTGGTTGAGATATTTAAGGTCAGGCAAACTGACGGAAGTTGGAAGACAGTTGTATTTACTGGCTCTGAAGCCAAACGTCAAGCACAAGGTAGTGGCCTGGGCTGTCTCCCACCGGAAGCCGACATGAATTTCTATGAAGAGAAAACAAGGCAGGACACTGTCTACTACATCCTTTTAGGTCTGCTCTTTGATTTTCATTCTCACTCCTTGAGGTCTTTTAGGTTTGGGCATACTTCCCAGGGTGTACGTTGGGCTGCATGAAGGATTTCTGAATCTCTATAGCTCGTGTGCATTCAAAGAAAATGTCTCTCACATTTGTGATGTACGCTGAGATATTTAGATGAACTCTAGTTGCAGACACTAATCTGGTTTCCCAGTAAGATTTTACTTAATATACGGCAGTCTTTGTCTAACAACCGTGCCTGAAGGAGGGTCATTAGATTTGTCATCGTAAATGCTGAGTTGGACAAGCCACAGATCTGTTCAATTGACTGTACACAGAATGACTGTTCATTTTGCCCAGAAAGTTTTTAAAAAGCCGATTTCAAAATAGCCTGTTTTATAAATGCGTATAAACAGAACTGTAAACTCACATTTTCACAGATGTAATTTTTTTTCCTGTCCCAGTGTTTCTTAAATAAAGCACTGCTTTAATATATAACGTAAGACTACGTTATTTCTTTCATTTCACTGATGTTTCTCTTAACGTGCCTAATTTACTTCTAAAGGATGGATTGTAGTTAATGTTTATTAATGTTTTATTAATGTAGTTATTAATTGTAAACACAAGGATGTTTATAATTTTGAATTAGCGCTATTTTGTCCAGACTTGTATTTCTGAAGGCATACCAGTAAAAGGGATCAGGCCAATACTTGAGAATATTCAGATGATAAAAAATAAAGTGTCCTAAAAAACAAAAATAAATAAATAAAAATAAAGTGTCCTGTAACTACAGATAATGACAGCTTGATAAACCACAAAGATGAAGAATCAAAACATGGCATATGGACAAGGTAGAAAAGTTACCACAGAAAAACACGAATTCAATATTGTGTTGGCCAAATTCGTATAACTGTAAGTCATAAAATAACACGAACAAAGACAACACAGGCAGTTGTTCTCAAGGCATGCCTGTGCAATGTTGAAAAAGAAAGTGGGAAATCTTATTTAATTCAAAGTATCGATATTTTCATCAGGTACAGAGAGGAAGGATACCATGAAGCACCTGCGTAAATATAGAAACTAAACAAAGCACCACTGTAGCAAAAGTTAAAGCACAAAGATGTGTGTAGCTCTTCCCGTCACATTATTTCGTGAATACAACTTGCCACCGACAAAAAAAGATTATGCCAGCCACGTTTGTTAAGCTGCACAACAGCTTTTAAAACTCTTAATGTACAGTGGTTATAGTAATCATCTGATTAGCACTTTTGTTGACAGTATTCTTAGCCTGCCTTGCTTATTATGGCAAGTGCTGCAATTAGAATTGCATTAAAATAATAGCTATCTATTTGTAGGAACTGTGTAATGATGCTCAGACTACTGGAAGATGGTAACAGCCCTGTTGGCTCTTGACCAAGATAGATCACAATACATGCTGATAACCTGATTCTCCGTTCTTGGTTTTTTTCTGCAGAATGCATTCAAACGCTCAGACAGAGCAAAGAATCAGCTCTCGGGCACCACTGACAAATGAAGTCTTTATCCCAAGCAAATTTTCCATATTATCAATGTATAATTTTGATTATTTTCCTTACAAACCCTTGTGTTGAGGGCTGACTTTATTTTGAGGGGGGAGGGGCGGAGAGAGAGAGAGAGAGAGAGAGAGAGAGAGAGAGAGAGAGAGAATGAATCCCTAGCAGGCTCCCTGCTGTCAGCATGGAGCCCAATGCAGGACTTAATCCTATGGGAATTGTGAGATCATTACCTGAGCTGAAATCAAGAGTCAAACGCTTAACTGACTGAGCCACCTAGGCACCCCAATGTATAATTTTTAAAGCCCGGATATTTGTTTTGAAATTATATTTATTTTTATTAAAATCTCTCTAAAATAAATTCCATATTTCTATGAGTTTTGTTTGTTATTCTACTACCTCATAGTACAGAGAGACCTTTAGAAGGTATTTATTTGAGGTAAAATAAAACACTTTCAGCCAGATTTGGGGGCGTTTGTGTATTTACAAGTAAAATAGTTGATAATAATGATAACTCTGAACCATCAGGAAAATATTGAATTATCTTGCATGCAGCCTTCTTAGGAGTCATAAAATATGCAATGCATATTAAAAAGGCAAATGTATTTTTGTTAGTCTTTCAGTCTTTTTCTTTCTTCTCTCTTTCTCTGCTATAGATATTCGGTAATCACTGCACATTGTTGACAGAGTACCAGCACCTAATAGTACCTACCATCATTTCTAGTCTTTAGTTTCTATCCTTCTTTGGGACAGAAAATAAGATAACTGAGGTGATATAATCACCAATTGGCCAAAGGCTTTCCCATAGGCTAAATTATACAAACTAAAGAACATTATTAACTTTGCTTCCACTCTCAGCGATCTTTTTGTTACTTTCAGGATTTTAGGAATGTTCCAGGAGGCTGAGGCAAGAGGAAGCTTGCAATGGTTAAAGTTACAATTGTTAACTCAGGGCATGGCAATGTCTCTACTTCAGATAAGATGTTATTTATATAAGTGAAGATGCACATTATAAAGCCATATGGATGTATGCTTGAAAATACACCTAAAAATATTGATTCTTAGAAGGAGAAATACATAGATTGGCATGATGGTAACGTGAGTTTAAGTGTCGGATGAGAATCGAAACATTCTTAAGGGGCTAAGTACTTGCGTAGCCAGAACAACTGTTCCAGGTCTCTTGTGCAGGAAAGAGCTAAGAATCCTTTTGAGAAATTAAATAGAAGCACCAAATTGCAAAATAAAGCATACTATGATTCTCAAAACAGATAACCTGTACCAAAATATAACATGCTACAAAACCATCTAACCTCAGAAATTTTAACAGCTATTCTTTGAGATTCGTGTTTTCTAAAGACCAGAGATAAACTCTGAATGGACCCCTGTGTTACCAAGATAAGACCACTGTCTTTCCCTTCTTTCTGCCCACCTCCCTGCAACTCAGCTGGCTCTGACCTCCCAAACCTACACCACACTTACCAATTTCCACGCTATAAAGACCCTGTGACTAACCCCAATCCCCAAACCCTAAGAATACCCCTTTCTACATTCCCCTTTAAAGATGTACTAAGACTCATCAAGATGGTGTTCTTCTTGGTCATAAAGTTTCATAAACCAAGGTTTCTATGATCAATAGTTTCCTCTGGTAGCCTTTAGGGCTTTTGACTTTTTATTCATCTATGGATTTATTCAACTCAGGTGCACAAGCTAAAGATTGAAATATAACTATTGGATTTGGCCATACGGAGTTCATAAGTGACATTAACAAGCGGTTTCATTGGAGTAGTGAGAAAATGGTGTATTTTTAAATGGGTTCAAGAGAGAATGGTAGGTGAGGAAATGGACAGAGTGATTATAAACTATTTCAAGAAATTTTGGTATAAAATGGGACAGAATCTGGAGGGGATGTGATTTATGACATATTAGTATGAAAACAGGAACAATCCAAAAAAAAGAAGAAGAAGAAGAAGAATAGGGGGTAAGGAAAGAATTTTAGGAGCAAAATACTTGGATAGTTAAAACATGGTCAAATGCCCAAGTTGAGGAGCTGGTCTTCCTTAGGAGTATGAATTGTTGCTAGAATGTATGATTGCAAACATAGATAGACTGGCTCCTTTGGTGGCCAGATGAGAAGATTCTCTTCCAATATTTTTTTTTCCTGACTTGTCAGACAGAAAAATTTATGAGTGAGAAAGGAGAAATGGAGAACAGTAACTAGATACATATAATATAATGGAGGCACTAGGGTCCACAGCTAGAAGTTTAGATTCAGGTGTCTCCTCTATCACTCCATAGCTGAGTGACCACGCCACCTTCCTAAGTTGTCATTTCCCTCTGCAAAAAATAGAAATAATATTAATGTTTTTCCTAACTATTCTATCACTGCAGTGCACTATTCTGCCTCCTTTTGATATTTCACATCTTCTTCTATTATACTTACCACCTGGTTTTCTGGTTTTATATTAGCATATTTAACTCCCCTAAATTCTTTGAGAATTAAATGTTATATATAGATTACAACATTTTTTTCTTTGAATCTGAGGTCTAGCATATTAGCTCACAGTCGATATCTAATACATATAGACAGACTAATAATAGCAAATCATATCTGAAAGTTACTATTTGTCAGGTACTATTTGAAACCCTTTTTACATAGTAATGCTTGGCTCAGGCCTCAAAATAAGCCTACGAATTGGGAATTTCGGGTATCTTCATTTTAGAAATGAGAAGACCAAGGTACAGACGGTGGCAGGGCTGCGATTAGAACTGAGGGATCTGCCTCCAACAGCAGGGCCCCTCAACCTGACAACAAAGTCAACTTGTAGTGAACTGAACTAATTTATGCATCGTGGATGAAGGAATGCACACTCTGTGACTTTAGACCTTTGTGGTAAAATATGAGTGGGTCTAGCGTAGCCTTCAGTATGAAAACCGTTTGAACCACTGCTTTGGTAAATCACTTAAATAGTACACAGAAGTACAAAGTACACAGAAGTACAAAGAACAAGTGCACAGAAATGCAGTTCGTTGTAATTACATAGCAATGGTTTCTATAGGAACAATAAGCATGGCTTCATCATATTCTAAATATTCTTCGTGGCTGAGAAGCATGAATTTATAATAATTGATACAATTTCTTGAGAAATTGCTATGTGGCAATCATGGAGCTAAGTGCTTAGCCTATATTATCTCATTTAATTCTCACAAAGGCCCTATTTGTTTCCCATTTTAATTTTTTTTAAGTTTACTTATGTATTTTGAGAGAGAGGGAGAGCGAGAGAGAGAATCCCAGGCAGGCTCTGCACTATCAGCACAGAGCCTGACGCAGAGCCCCACGTGGGTCTCGGGCTCATGAACCGTGAGACCATGACCTGAGCTGAAATCAAGAGTCAGAGGCCTAACTGACGGGGCCACCCAGATGCCCCAATTTGTTTCCCATTTTAGAATAAGGATAGCTGATCCTGGCAGAATGTGATGCAGGGGTGCTGACCCCAGACTCTAGGCTCTTTATTTCATTGTTGTTTTGTGTGGGAGCAGATGATCAGGAGCTGGCATAGCAGGAAAGGAAAGGAAAGGAAAGAAGGAAAGGAAAGGAAAGGAAAGGAAAGGAAAGGAAAGGAAAGGAAAGGAAAGGAAAGGAAAGGGGAAAGGAAAGGAAAGAGGAAAGGAAAGGAAAGGAAAGGAAAGGAAAGGAAAGGAAAGGAAAGGAAAGTCTAAAGTGTGAGGGAAAGTCAAAGGGACAGAGAAAATCCATAGTGCTCCAAGGTCTTCATTCAAGACACTCTTTGTGACCCAGTCTCTTATTTAAAAAACAAATAACAATAGATCTTACCTCAGCAGGTTGTTATGGAACATAAGTTGATGCAACTCAAGTTCAAAATAAATGTGAGCTGTTACCATTCCTGATGTCATGTGTTTGAAGGGATATGTGTATTGTTGCTATTGTAATGATTGTTACTGAGTATATGGATATTACAGCTCTTGGGAATTTAGGGTAGAAAAAAAGAGAAAAAGTAGAAAAAAGTGACTAGATGTATTTCTTCCAAATCACCTGTACGTAAAGAACCTAAATCTAATCATTTTTCTCACTGTTATTGAAACATACAAATGAATCAGGTATTAAGAATTGGATTATTCATGTTGAAGAAAAAGTCTTTAAATTATTGTTTTACTACTGTAGGTATTTTTAAATAGGTTTTTAATTGGTAATTACATTAAAACAATTTTTTAAAACATTTATTTATTTTAAATACATTCTTTTTTTTTTTTAACGTTTATTGATTTTTGAGACAGAGAGAGACAGAGCATGAACGGGGGAGGGGCAGAGAGAGAGGGAGACACAGAATCGGAAACAGGCTCCAGGCTCTGAGCCATCAGCCCAGAGCCCGACGCGGGGCTCGAACTCACGGACCGCGAGATCGTGACCTGGCTGAAGTCGGACGCCAAACCGACTGCGCCACCCAGGCGCCCCAAAACATTTATTTATTTTGAGAGACAGAGAGAGACAGTATGAACAGGGGAGGGGGAGAGAGAGAGAGAGGGAGACACAGAATCCAAAGCAGGCTCTAGGCTCTGAGCTGTTAGCACAGAGCCCGACGCAGGGCTTGAACTCACAAACTGCAAGACCATGACCTGAGCCGAAGTTGGACGCTCAACCGACTGAGCCACCCAGACGCCCAATTGGTAATTACATTTATACTCATCTGTGTCTTTCAGCTTTGCAGAATATTCTGGGGATAAATAAGAATATTAAATCCTATACTTCATCTTATTTTATATTTTTAAATGTTTATTTATTTTTGAGAGAGAGAGGGAGCAAGCAGTGAGGAGCAGAAAGAGAGAGAGAGAGAGAGAGAGAGAGAATCCCCAGCAGGCTCTGCACTTCCAGCACAGAGACCAACATGGGATTCGAACCCACAAACCATGAGATCATGACCTGAGCGGAAATCAACAGACACTCAACTGACTAAGCCACCCAGGCACCCCTAGTTTGTCTTATTTTAAAAGGATATCTTATGTTGTTATGTTACGGGCATTTTTTATTCTTGAATGTTTCATATATAAAGTATTTTTTATGTTTATTAGCTATAGAGAGTCCCTAGGAACTTCACTAATACACTGAAGTTTAAGGTTTGTGACAATACTTGTAAGAAAATGTAAGGCAAGGTGTGAAACTGGACAGTAAATGGATCTAGTTGCAGAAAGTCAGTGTTTCTTTTTGACAGTCTAGCCCGTCGTCCACAGTGCCAAATAAGCACTCTGGCTGTTGTCCAGAGAAATTTTGCAGACAGACCTTGTCTTACACATTCAGCATGCTACTTATTGGCTTTTCTGTATTGTTTTAACTGATTTCCCATTAATTTTTAATGTTGAGAAAAATGCAGAGGAAGTGATTGTGTTTTCGACTGTACAGTTGAAAGCAGGCAGTAACTTTTAAAAGTATTTACGTTTCCTGGGGTTGAGAAGCTCTCCCCTTCCTAGTCGCTCAGGGACCTTGGCCGATGGAGGCTCGAACTGGATGCAGGCTTCCGGGATACCTATGGCAGGTAACGTGAAGAATTGTGCACAGGCGCTCAGGAGTGTGGCATGATACTTCCGTTCACATTTCATTAGTGAAAACCATCATATCTGGAAAGGAAGTGAGAAAGTGCAAGCTTCCCATATTCCCCGCCTGGAGAAGAAGCGGAATATTTGTGAGTAGCTCTGATGACCACGACACTGGGTTTATAACTGGCCTCCAAGTTGCAAAGCTGGTACTCTGCCCCGTGTGGACTCCAGCACGTCTTTGCATGATGTTGTCGACTCTAGAAAACGAAGGGAAAGATGACAGTCTGTGTCTTTACCCTCCAAATGTTGTTTCCTTCATTGGAAAAATCTTCAAATGCTAACATGTTTTGGGCAGTGTTTTTAAAACCGTGGATTCATCAGTGAATGTGATTGGATCCCTGTCTTGTGATCTTGGAGGCTGTCAGGGAGGACACATATTTAATCAGTAGTTAAAAGAAGTTTAATGTAATCAAATGTTATGTAAGACAAAAGCCTGGCCTGTTGGCTGTCACTGCTGCTCTCAGTATATTTGCCCCAATGGTATTCTGATTTCCATTGACTCCTAAGCAGCTGTGGGAGAGAATACTGTTCTAAATCTTTTATATTAAATCTATAGTTCAGAAAACTGTGAATGAAAACCTGACGGTTTCCCCATGCATAAATTAAAGTATTCATTTTTTTCTTTCTTTCTACTAGCCAATTTTAAAATAGGCAATGTTTTTAATACAATTCTTCTAGATAAGAGGAGTGTTACTGTTTTGGTTGAAACTATTGCTATTTATTTAGGCTTTATTCTCTATGGAGAATAAAATCAGATGTGAGGATTACTTACGTTGTTTGGTGTAGATATGCAATGGAGTTCATTTGAGTCCCAGGACAAAGAAAAAAATGTGTTTTTATCTACATTTACAACTTGATCTTCTTTACCAAACAAATATAATGACCAAGGAATCTCTTTATGCCACCAGTAATTCATTTAGTTCACCGCAAAGGACATATTTCCAAAAAACAGGTAAAACAAGCACTCTGAAAACATTTTTCAGTCATTGCCTGGCTGATTTGCCTTCTCAGCTAATGTGCTATTTATAGTGAGATGAAATTATTCGGTGTTGGTGGTCTGCATTTCCAAACCAGCTTTCTCTTCTGGGTTAGAAATGACTTAGCCCTTTTTGATTCAGTTTGCCTTCTCCCCATGCCATCCACACGTGAGATGTGGTGTAATTTCTAAGCCTGCTGATATTTTATTTCAACAGGTAAATTCGGTCTGGCCCAAAAGGAAAAAAAAAAAAATTAAAGACAAGAGGCCTTGCAGAGGCTTTTACATTTTTTTTTTTATTTTTAAATTTTTTTAATGTGTATTTATTTTTGAGAGAGATGGAGACAGAGATAGAGTGCAAATGGGGAAGGGGCAGAGAGGGAGAGACACAGAATCCGAAGCAGGCTCCAGGCTCTGAGCTGTCAGCACAGAACCCGATGCAGGGCGGAGGGGGGGGGGGGCGGGGGGGGTCAAACCCACAAACTCAGAGATCATGACCTGAGCCAATGCTTAAGGGACGGAGCCACCCAGGCACCCCAGGCTTCTACATTTTGATTAGGCAACAGTTAGCAAGTCCCAGAGGCTCCTGTCCAGACCACAGCTGGGCTCCTCCTGCTTGCTCCAGGTGCCAGGCTGCACTCACAGGGTCTGAGGTGCCACTTTGCACTTTTCTTCACCTTTCTAAGCCTTCAACTCTCTGACCAAAAGACAAAAAGAAAGAAGAAAGAAGAAAGAAGAAAGAAAGAAAGAAAGAAAGAAAGAAAGAAAGAAAGAAAAGAAAAGAAATAAGAGTCCTTGAAAAACAGATTGTCATAGGCACACAGAGGCACTGAATAAAAATCTACAAAATAGCACTTGTACTATTGCCAGACCATGATAACCTTTTCAGCAGTGTCCCTACTGAATGTGCCTGTGACCGTGGCACAATGCCCTGCTGGTGACATTTTAAATAAATTTTAAATGGGGCAGTGTGAACGATTAGGAGGAATAAGAAGTGGCAGTGAAGAAAAACCGAGAAGCAACATCATCACTACTAACCTGACTTATTCTGTTCTTTAGTTGGACATTTAGTAATTCACTTGACAAACAATTGATGAGAATTCTAATTTCTGGGTGTTCAGTGAATACACTTGACCTTGAACTACATGGGTTTGAACAGTGTGGGTTTATTCACTTATACACGGATTTTTTTCGATAAATATGGTTTAGTACTATATTTTCTCTTTACGATTTTCTTAACATTTTCTTTAGTTCACTGCATTGTAAATATATAGTATATAGCACATATACAAAATATGTTAATTGACTTTTTACATTATCAGTAAGTCTTCTGGTCAACAGCAGGCTATTATACAGTTAATTTGGGGACAGTCTAAAGTTACACATGGAGTTTGGACAGCAGGTGTCATTGTCTACAACCCTTGTATTGTTCAAGGGTCAGCAAATATATATTTTAACTCTCTCCTCTAGCCCATCATCAATAAACTATGATACCAACTCTATTCATCCTACCAGATAGCTATTTGCAGTATATAAACATATTGCAAAAAATGGAGAGATTTTTTTTTCTTTTCTGAGACTCTAGAAGGGGAAAATTAGTTTGCTTGTCTACTTAAAGCTTTCTTAGAAACAGAGAAATGGACTGGATAATTATACTGCATAACTGCTTGTATGTTATCCTTTGATTTTTTTAAATAAGCCTTTATTTTGAGATACTTGTGGATTCACATACAGTTGTAAGAATTAATGCATTGGTGATGAGTTTTATAGCAAGATAGTGAGTGCTGAAATGTGAGGAACTCCCATCGACTTGCTCCCCAGGGAAATTGATGAAGATTATTTTAAGAACAACCACTTGAAGACTCTGAAAAGGTTTGTTCTAAGGACAGACAAGAAATGAAGAAAACTCTATTCAAGATAACCTAAGAGTGTGTAAGAAAAGCAGGAGTCTGCTATTTGGGGGCACCTGGGTGGCTCATTGGGGTACACGTCTGACTCTTGGTTTCTCCTCAAGTCAAAATCTCACAGGTTCCTAAGATCTGGGATATAGCCCTTTGTGGTTGGGATTGGGATTCTCTCTTTCTCCCTCTCCCTCTACCCCTCCTCTGTTCCTTCCCTCACATGCTCCAGCTCTCTCTCAAAATAAATAAATAAACTTAAGAAAAAAAAAGTTTGGTATTTGAACCAAGATCCTCCTTCCCCCTCCCGGCTCAACAAGGCAGAGACTCCACCCCCATGCCAAGAACCCGGCTCTTGTCCTGCCCCTCCCCCATCTCCCATTCTGACAGTTACCTTCTGGGGAGGAGGAGACCGGTGGATCTTCATCTTGCCCCTAGCCATCCATTGCCCTGGCTAGTGCAGCCCAAGATGGGGGCTCTCCTCTTCCACACAGCCCACACTCGTGAAAGGGAGGCTCTGCCTTGATTACAGCATACTGAGAATGCTGGGCTCCAATTACCGACGTCCTGGCTTGTGATGGTTTGACACCAGCAGAGACGACCCACAAGACATCTGGCTGCTGCCCATCCCTACACTGAGCTCCCAGAGTAGAGGTGTCACTCAGAAAGAAGCTTGCCATTGTCCCCCCCCCCCCCCCCCCCCCACCCAACTCCAGAGCCCTGCTTAGGACTTTTGCCTTGGAGAAGCAGGCCGTAAAACCAATAGCTCCTAATCTGTTCTCAAAGGAAATAACTTTATTTGTAGCAGGGTATGCAAAGTTTAAACCTACGAATATTATCAAAAGTTGTGCAGATTATGATGGAAGACAAGGAGGAGATTAGTGGACTTGAAGTAGGTATGGCTTAGACTGTGAACTGGTTAGTTTGCAGGTTAGGAGCCAATGGTAGGCCACCCAAGATATGCCATGTTGGCATGCAGATTATTTTAAGCTAAAAATAATCAAGGCTTCAAAGACTCAGGAAAAAGTTTTGACCTTTCCCCTAACTGCCTAAAAGGATTCAGAGAAAGGACTTGCTCCAGGAAAAGAGCAATCACAATAGATAACCACATAATCACCATAGATAATATGAACTAGGTATGGTGGATGAGGAGGAACTTAGCAAAATCTGTGTGTTAAAATTCCTCCTCATACCCCATTGTTTCTGTATGGCCCAGAAAACATCTGTTCACCAAACATTTACTCTTTTTCATCTTCCTGTACATTGTTCCCCATGCTTTTGAAGTCCCAGACCCCAACCTCCTTCTTGGTTCAGGATGATATATATACTTCATTTACCTGACTGTCTTTGGAATCTCATGTCTATGTGAATTCCCTGTATGTACACAATTGAATTTGATTTTCTCCTGTTAATTTGTCTCGTTCCAATTTAATTCTTAGACTAGCTAGAAGAAGCAAGACAGGCAGGGGAAAATGTTCTCTCCCCAACATAGGAAAGAACCAGGGAATATGAGAGTTGGAAGGATCCCTTCTGGGGTTTGGGGGGGTTCTTCTCACTACCTCTTCCAGTTGGTGAAAGCCATGATGCTTTTGCCTCCACCACAGCTGGGGATTACACTGCTTTTTATCTTCTGGCTAGGGTAGAAATCCTAGTTCTTACTTAGCCTTTGTTGTCAGGGTTGGTGATGGAGCCATTTTTTTTTCCTGTGGTTTTGACTTTAATAGAGTAATTATTTTCTGAAAGTGTTCAGCCTTGTTGGGCTATCTCTGTCTTCTGAAGCAGAAGTCTTTCTTACGATTTTTTTTTTAACCTTGCTTGAAGTCCTTCAATATCTTCACACTTTCCTCAGAATAAAGTCCAAACTTTAACACGAAGTAGAATGTTTTCAGCATCTGACCATTACTTAATTACCCAGTCTCATTTTGGGGCCATATCCTTAAATATGCTATGTTCCAAACACACTGCTTGTCTCTTTTTCCTTTAGGCTGGTTTCTTTATCTGAAATGTTTCACTCACTCCTGATATTATCCTTCTGGTGTCTGCTTACTCATAGGTCTTTCTTGATACCTTATCCCAACCATTCTAGCATGCTTTCATCACCCCATTCTTGCTTTTTGTCAAAGGCCTTTGCACTTGCCATGTCTTCTGTTCAAAATGTGCTTCCAAGACATTCTGCCCTTTATCATTCATGGATCAGCTTTAAAGATCAACACCCCAGTGAGTTCTTCTCTGAATTTTAAAACTAACACAGTTATTAGTGTATCATCCCGTTTTCTCTCCTTACATTAACATTAAAAGATCCAAAGTTTCTTTTGTTGTTGAGGACTATCTAGGGCACTGTTGACCTCAGTCCCTAGAATGTCAACCGCACAAGGAAAGATGTTGTCTATTTTGTTCATTGCTCTATTCTCAGTGTCTATAACATAGTTTGGCTCTCAGTAGTACATACCCACTCATTTATTCATCTCGCATTAATTGAGGTTCTATTATACACCAGACACAAGGATGTATGACTCAACAAAACCATACAAATATTGAGTTTTAGTCTAGCACGATGTTTGGAGATATAGTCATAATATTCTTACATTTTACCATAGTAAATAAGTATCGTGTTGTGTATTATTAGAATATGAGAAGTCTATTTAAAAATAGAGCAGATAAAGGACTCAGGAGTTATGAGACTGGGTAACATGTTGCAATAGCAAATATGAAGAGCAACTTTCAGTAAAGTATTTTCATGTACCTTTGTCATTTAAACTATTCTATTCCAGGGGCACCTGGGTGACTCGACGGGTTAAACGTCCGACTTCAGCTCAGGTCATGATCTCACCACCAGTGGGTTCGAGCCCCGCGTCGGGCTCTGTGTTGACAGCTCAGAGCCTGGAGCCTGCTTCTGATTCAGTCTCCCTCTCTCTCTGCCCCTCCCCCACTTGCAGTCTCTCTCTCTCTCTCTCTCTCTCTCTCTCTCCCTCAAAAATAAATAAAACATTAAAAAAATTTTTAAAAAACCCATAAACTATTCCATTCCAACAAAATAATTTAACCATCCAGAATTGAAGAAAGGGAGACAAATGAATGATGTGGAGCATTTTTATTTTTATTTGGATGCAGATTTATTTCTCACATTTTTAAACACAAATGCTACTATAATTGTTAAATTTCTTTTCCACTTATAAACCATTTCATGTATCAATTCAAAACAAATTAATTTGATGTAACTGTCTATATAAAACACCAAGATGCTAATCTTGGATTTGAGGAACAGTCATAGTATCTAAAGCAGAGCAGTTCATAGAAAAATTATTTTCTGAGAAAATTAATTGGATCTTATTATGCCCTATTCAATTAGTTTTTGAAGTTTGCTTTTTTTATTCAATTCCCACCTGAGTGAGAGAATCTGAAAACATAGATCAGGAATAATTACTCAAGAAACCCGATTCCAATTTTTTTCTAATTACAAGAATGAAAAATAAACACACACACACAGTGATAATTTAGGCATAAACATCACATCTCTGTATATTTTTCTTATATGATTAAAGAAATAGAGATAAAAATACACAATGCATTTTTCACTTAAACAGAAAACTGTAGAAATATTTTCGTAGTTGCTACATAGATTCAGGAAAGCAACTCTTAGGAAATCGTAAGATTGTTGGTATTGAATTGTAAAATCATTTTTATGGCAACTGAGAAGAAATCACTGAAGTAACTTTCTGAAAGAATGGTATTGGCCCAGAAGCACCTGGAAAAGTGATTATAATTATCAATTTTTCCATAAAAACATGGGAAGACATGAAAACTCATGGTAAGAAAATAAGCTAAGAATATGGATAAACTAGGAGAATCTGGGAATGATCACCAGGAAAAAATATAAAATTTAACCCAGAAACTTTAATAATGACAGGAGCAAGAATCACAAGAAGTATGTATTGACATCAAAAGAGGTCCTCAGGGAGAGACAGGAAGCTGCAAAATTAGAATTAGTGTAACTAGAAAAGAAGCAATTAATGCCTTTCTTTAAAGCCATGCTCTGCCCCAGGGGAGGGATCT
The DNA here is from genome assembly GCF_018350175.1 of Felis catus. Lineage (NCBI taxonomy): Eukaryota > Metazoa > Chordata > Mammalia > Carnivora > Felidae > Felis > Felis catus. The sequence goes on along the minus strand of NC_058368.1, from coordinate 16,615,111 downwards.
ATAACTGAAAAACAAATAACAAAACAAAACAAACAAAACAACAAAACAACTTTGCATGAATTAACAGTAGTGATATATTTAAACATATAAAGAGCTGATATAATTATTAATATATTGAGGAAATTTTAAGATTTTTTTAAATCTTTATTTATTTATTGAGAGAGAGAGAGAGAGAATCCCAAGCAGGTGCTGCTCTAATAGCGAGGAGCCCGACACGGGGCTCAATCCCATGAACTGTGAGGTCATGACCTGAGCTGAAACCAAGATGTGGGACGCTTAACCTACTGAGCCACCCAGGCTCCCCGATCATATTAATTTCCTACTGCTGCTGTAAATATTACCACAAACTTAGTGACAACACACATTTATAAAAACCTCCTCTATAGTTCTCATGATCAGGAGTCCGAAATCAGTCTCACTGGGTAGGAGTTGGGGTGACAGCAAGGCTGGATCCTTCTGGAGGCTTTGAGGAGAGAATCTACTTCCTGACTTTTTCAGCTTCTAGTGGATGCCTGCATTCCTTGATTGTGGCCCCTTCTATCCTCAAAGCACATCACTCCAGTCTCTGATTCTGTCATTGCATTACCTCTCCTCTTACTTTGACTCTGTGCCTCCCTCTTATAAGGAGCCTTGTGATTATACTGGGCTCATCTGGATAAGCCGGGATAATCTCCCTATCCCCAAATCTTTCATTTCATCACAGCTATCAAGTCCTTTTTGCCGTATAAGGTATTATTCACAGGTTCCGGGGATTAAGACATGGTCCTATTTGGGGGTTGTTATTCAGCCCACCACAGTAACCATAATATTTTCCTCTGTAATGATGTGTCAGGAATGATGAATTCCAGACAGCATTCTCTAAACCAACAAGATAACACTAAGAATTTTTAATATCAAGAAATGAAGACACACTTATGTGGTTAATACAGACTTGACATCTGTGAAATAAGTGGACTGATAATAGATTACAGCTAAAGTAGTTTTGTAAAGACTTTTTTGGTCTGGGAAATTTGCTTCATCTCTGTCACTTTTCAGTCTTATACCATGCTTTCCTTCCGTTCTCTCTCTCTCTCTCTCTCTCTTTCTCTCTCTCTCTCTCTCTGTAGAAAATTTTCCAAGATTCTTATTCTTTTAATGAGTTCATAGTTATTGATGATGGGGTGAGTACCTCCTTCTATCTTCACGAGTATTTTAGAGATAAAGTTAAAATGTTTGCACCAGGGATCATTTACCGAATGCTAATTTATCCAAAATCTCTCAATTCCCAAGTATTTGGCTTTGTTCTGATATTTACCATTTGCAAGTCATTTTCTTTAAGAACAATATTGAAAAAAATAGGACCTGTGCATTTCCAACTTCTTTGCTTGTTCTAAGATTCTACCAGCTAGTATGAACAGTTTGTGTGTTTGTTTTGTTTTGTTTTAAATACAAATGAAAACAATTTATGTGGATCGTTTCTACAAATAGTGACAAGCCTAAATGTCAAGTACCATGCCTAAAATATAGAACACAGCCTGATCTGTATTCTCTGATCTGCTCTGTTATCTGATCAATTGACTAAAGTGGGTCCTTAGTTTTAGCCTGCTTTATCATCTTTTGTGATATATTTTAATTTGTTCTTCCTTTTAATATAATTAAAATTGACCATTAAGTGCTTTGAGCACTGTCATGTTTTGTGGAGTTAATAAAATTATCCCTCTATATTATCATACAAATTTTTTTGAATGTGTGCTCATCAGGTCTCTCCTTGTGCTGCTATATTGGATTTACTTACCTACTTTCTCTCTCTCTCTCTCTCTCTCTCTCTCTCTCTGTCATCTATATCTATCTATCTAACACAAAATGCTTCTCTTGAGTTTTATGATGGGGAATTTTCATGTTTGTTTCTCTGTTTTCCTTCTTGTTAAGTGATATTATTTAGAGCCTGGCCATTAGCTTGTATTTTCCAGTCCAACTTTTTAAAGCTGTATTTTTTTGTGCCAGGGTTAGCCCATCTCTCTAACATTTTCATACCTTTCTAGCTCCAATACAAGAAAGTACAGTCACTCTACCTGCCCATCATGAATGTATAATCTCTGTGTTTATTTCTCCTTACTCGTATGAGAAAAATGATCATCAAGACAGGTTCACAACTAGTCTTATATTCTCCTTTTAACAGAATGACCTTTCCAAATGATGTGCAAATTTTTGAAAACCCTAAAAAGGCAGGATATGTTTGTTCTCTAAGTCAATTATAGTTTGCCCTAGGGTGCTTCTCTCAGAGTTCCCATTTGGATCAACAGTCATGGCACACTTCTGTTATGGCATTGTCTTGCCCGGCTAGTCTTCCTCTTTGAGTTCTTCCAGATGTCAGAATTCTGACCTGGAACCTGAAACTCCATGAATAGGTATGTTCTCCTTAAACACAGTATCTCTGGGAAGTTCAATCGCTCTCCAGCCCCTCCTTCTGCTTGTCATGTATTATCTTGTTGCTCTGTTCTACCAAGTTGTTGAGAAATTTTCTTATTTGCAAAATCTGGAGTCTTACTTGATTCTGGACGTATTCCAGGTTGTAACCATTTCTTGCCTAAGTCCTGTTACTGCCCGATTCAGATTCCAGAGATTACAGAAAGTGAAATTCGATAGGAACCGGGAATGACGTGATGTAACTGCGGTAGCCCATGAGGACTATTTCCTAGGTTTAGAAAGAAACATTCTCATTACACACAAAATCTTAGCGTAGATGCTGAGATTCTAAATGCTTCCATAAGCAGAGAAATTTCCTTGCTTCTCGGTCCAAACACATTGTAGAGACATCTCAGAAAAAGATAAAGAGAGTAGATTACTCCACCCAAAACTTCCTCTTGTTCATCCTAACTGATGCTTCTGACACCTGCTTTTGATGCCAATTGCTGCTGCAAGTCCAGAAATTTTCTGTAATCTGAAGTCCAGCCAAGAGCTGCCCTGGCCATCCTCCTCTTTTTTAATTAACTGTAAATTAAATAAATGATTATCTTACGTCTTTATGCTCAATTGTTGACAATAAGAAATGACTAACCAGGATAGCACTCTCCCTACGTACGCCTTCCACTTCATCTCCTACCTTTCTCTTTCTCATGCATTGTGCTTTCTATTTCTCAAATGTTCCAAGAGTTTTCCAGGCACAGGGCATTTCTCCTGGCTCATTCGTACTCTTCCTCTTCCCGGAATGCAATGCCTGTGCCCTACTCATTACACAAGCTCAAATCCACTTCCTCAGAAAGGCCTTCCGTACTGTGTTCTGCCCAGCTCAGGAGCCTCCTATTTCATGGCCTATTACAATTTTCTTCACAACGCTTATAATTGCATAAAAGAAGTTTAAGCCTGTGTTTACTTGCATATTTCTGTCCATCTCCTTGAGAAAATAAGTTTAGCGAAAGCGAGGACCTCATGAACATGTGTCTCTAGGTCTAGAATAGTGCCTGGTATGAAGTTGAGTACAGCAGTAACTTAAATGTTACAACCAGAGCTCAAAATATTGATTTAATTGAATTTCAGAGCTGTGTGCTTAGAGGCCTATGCCTGTAGATTTAACTGTTAGTGTCTTTTGTGCTAAAAGGTACGATTCCATCCGAGCTCATGTGAAATAGATGTCCACGATGAATTCTAATTGATGATGTGGTTTTAGCTACAGTATTAATTTGTTCCTTAGGAGTCTGGGAAAGAGCAAAGTGCAGATACATGAAGGTTTCCTGGGCTCAGCAGCAAAGATCAGATCAGGTGGCTTAGAATAGGGTAGAATTGTTGAGAGAAAGGGAGCAAATTGTTCATTATTACATCTCTTAAAAGGGCTTATTTTTCAGGCTTCATAAACGAAACTTAATGCTAACTTCTATACTTGTACTGTTCCGTTTAACCCACATTTCAGCTAATCCACGTAAAGCTATGTATTTTGACCCAGGTGTCTTATTCGCCCAGAACTTCTTCCTCATCGATACCAATTTCTACACAGACGTCCCTATATTACCTCAATACTCTGATTTTCCTCCAACAAAGCTTGCTTTTGTGATGCTTCCGTAGGATGTTTACACATTGCATATGCTAAGAAAGGAGATAAGAGTAGTACCCTAATATTAATGACAGATGGTGAATTATTGTTTTACCATCTGCATAAAAAACTGAAGGACCTTTAGCAAGGACATTTAATGTCTTAGTCTGAAGCCTTGATTACTGTGACCATAGGAGGTTAGTCAGGGTGATGCTTTGTAGAAGAACAGTACTCTTCTGTTCCTCAGACAATACAATGGCAGGTTATTAGCACCTTACCAAATTCCTCAAAGGGAACAGGGAACTATCGTTACTTATTTTTTTTTAATGTTTACTTATTCTTGAGAGAGAGAGCATGAGTGGAAGAGGGGCAGAGTGAGAGAGAGACACAGAATCCGAAGCAGCCTCCAGGCTCTGAGCTGTCAGCACGGACCCCAACACGGGGCTTGGACCCACAAACCTTGAGATCACGACCTGAGCCAAAGTCAGATGCTTAACTAACTGAGCCGCGCAGGTGCCCCTGTCATTACTTAATTTTAAATCTTCCACAGAAGATTTGACATAGGGTCTCACACACTATTTCTAGAGTCTTAGCTCCCACCCACCACTTTACAAGTTGCAATGTAATAGCATCAAAATACACTCACACCATATTTCAAGCCTTTTTGTCTTTGTGCATGCTTTTTCCTCTGCCAATACATTCCTCTTATCCCCCTTCCCCAGATCCTTTTTTTTGGGTGCTTTTGAACTTGGAGACTCAGCTTGAGTCATCTTATCCAAGGTTACTCCCTCTGCTGTCCCGCGGCGAACTGCACAGACATTCACCATAACAACTATCATACTGATTAAAAGTATGTGTTTCCATGTCTATATATCTAATAACACTAGAAATTATCAATGTAGGGCAGTGGCCTTACTTTATCCATGCTTGGCAAATATACTCCATAGATATTTACAGAATTTCTTTGGGTTTATCCTGTTTGAGATTTATTAATGGGTCTTGAATTTGTAGGTTTTGTTTTGTTTTGTTTTGGGGGCGGGGGTGTTGAAAAATTTGGGAGATTTCTATCCATTATTTCTTCAAGTGAACTTGAGGACCTGTCTTCTTCCTTTTCTGCTTCCCGGACTTGGATGACACAAATGTTCCATCTTTACGGATAGTCTCACAGGTCCCTGAGATTCCATTCATTTTCACTCTCTTTTCTCTGTTATTCACATTGGGTTACTTCTCTTTTTCTACCTCAAGAAAGTTTACGCATTCTTTCCTCTGCCCCTCCATGCTGCTGTTGAGATCATCCACTGACCTTTGAAATTTCAGCTACTGTATTTTTTCAGTTCTGACATTTCCATTTGGTTCTTCTTTTTATTTTCTATTTCTTTGCTGAATCTGTGTTTTCCCATTTATTTCAAGCACGTTCATAATTACCCTCTGAAGCATTTTTATGAAGGCTTGTTTATAATCTATTTAAGTAATTCTAACATGTTTGTCATTTCAGCGTTGATGTCTGTTGATTGTCTCTTTTCATTCATGTTGCATTTTCCTGGTTCTAAGTATGAGACATGATTTTCAGCTCAAACCTAAACATTTTGAATACAACATTATGAGGCTCAGGATTCAATTTAAACCTTCTATTTTAGCTGAATTTTGTGACACTGCGTTGGCAAGGGAAGTTAGGGGTCTCCATTCTAACTCTCTGGACTCCGAGCAGGAGGGACTTTTCAGTGATGATGAGCAGAAGTGTGAGCTCTGTTTCGCCCTTAGGCTTCCTCTGGTACTTTTCTGGCTGAAGGGTGTAGGAAGTGCCTCATTATTCCTCCTGAGATAGCCTCCACTGATGCCGGAGAGTTGGAAAGGCCTCATTATTACTGAGTGTTGGTGAAAATCCTAATCTAACATGAGGCCACATCTCACCCCATCCCAGTGGTACCCCGTTACTGACAGGAGAGAGGAGAAGTCCAGGCTTACCCACACGATACCCACTGACACCGCACAGTGGTTGGTGGGGGTGTTCATTACTGCCTGGCAGGGATCAAAGTCCTGGCTCCACACTCAGACTTCTTGATAGTACCCTGGGGGTGCAGAGGGTGACTGGGGTGCTTCCCGAGAGCTTCCACGGGGTGGAAGTCAATATCCCCACTCAGCCTCTGCCGACACGGTGAGAAAGGACTGCAGTTTCTCCTCTAGCACATATTTGAAGTAGAGATGCTTGTTTGTGTGCTGCTAGGTTGCCCTTTCCTGCTCCTTAAGAAGAGATAGCAGGGTTTGGAGGGGCTTTCTGGGTCTGTATCCATTGACCATTCTTGGTTGCTGGCTTCTTCAGCTCTAAGTCTGGGATATTTGAGGCAAAGAGAAACTGCAGCAACCTACCACCCTGTTGTTCCTCAGGCCTTTGGGTCCCTGGGAAGTCTACCTTCTTCTCTCCATTTTCAGTCTTCTTATGTTTGTTTAAATAAGCTATCCATGGGTTTTAGTTGTTCTTCATCAAAGGAACAAAAAAAAGTATGTCTCCTGAATATTTCCAGAAGCAGGTCTCTTCGATAAGGTCTTATGAATAAATAAAACACTGCAGTTCTCAGTATTATTAAAGCATTGAATTAGAATGTATTAAAAATAGTATTATTCTTTAATTTCTTGATACACTTATGACTGATTATGAGAAAGTTTTGAATGTGTTGATAAAAAATGTTAAAGGTCATGGGGCATTTGTGAAATTTTCCATTGATTAGTCAGACTGGTCTGCATAGTGTCAGCATCAAAAGTCATTTTATAGACTCCTTCTATATAAATTCCTTGGATATAATTTTCCTGAAATCAACCAAATTATTTGTATGTGTTTTATTTTCTTACACACTTCTCATTTGCACAATAATAAAGAATTAAAATTTCTTTCAGAGAAAATTATTCACACTTGGATTAGTCAAAAAAAATCAAATTTTATGATTCTGGTATAATTTTTAAAAATAATTCCTTGCCATGTTGAAACCTTATTTCTCAACTTTCCTAAATTTTCTCTCAAATAGTTTTGCAAGCAATTTTTCACAGAGAAACAATTACTTGGATGACAAAAATTGGATTATCTGGAAGAAATTAATTCACACTCTGCATTTCATGAGATGTTTCAGACAGCAGAAATACTATGAATTGTTGAAGCTGCTCTTTAAGATGACAAATTCTGATGAAGACATTTACTAAGGCATAACTAAACTAAAATACTGATGAAAATGATTTGGGGGCCATGATTTCCTGGATTGAAGGAATAAAGGAAGGAATAAAGGAAAGAGCAGTTCAACTTCTTGATTTTACAGTTCAGGGAATGAGCCCAATGAAAAGGATTGCCTGAGAGGATTGTCCTAAACTTCAGCCTGAATGAGGACCACCTAGAAGGTGTTGAAATAGACTGCTGAACTTCACATTCAGAATTTTTGATTCAGGTCGGGGGGGGGGGGGGGGCTCCAGAATCTGCATTTCTAAGAAGTTACCTGGTGATGCTAATGCCTACAATGCAAGATTACATTTTAGTACTGCTGGCCTAGAATTACAGAGTAAATAAATGGCAGAACTCTACCAGAGGTCCAGCGTACTGCCTGCTCAGCCCATTCTAAAAAATTGCTTCTTATTTTATTGCTTTATTCTTTTACGTCAGTTATTTCGAAACTTCCAAAATGTTCACACCAATCTGTAAAATCTCCATTTGTAGTCACTGTTTTCAAGATATGCATTAGATTAATATTGAAATATTATTTTTCTTATTATTGAAATTTTATTTTCTTATTTAATAGAATTCCTATTTGAATGGTTTCTTTCTGTAACTCAGTGGATCACATCCCATGCCTCCCTGCCACAGGCACCACAGTTTAGAACAGAGCTCCATATTGTATCGTATGGCCTTTTTATTTCAGTCATCTTGATCACTAATACACAGTAATCTACACTGATTTTTAAGATAGAAAAAAATGACTAACCGGATGATTAACTTTTTTCAGTTTAAGAGGTGAAATACAATAAGAATAATTATTAACATTTATTTAAACTACTCTGTGTACCAGAGACTACTTGAAGCACTCATTCATTCATTAATACATTTTATTCTCTCAAGAACACCATGAGATAGTCACTGGAGATGCATTTTAGAAATGAAGAAACCTAGTCACACAAAGGTTAAGTAAATTGTCAAAAAAGCACTCATCGAGTGGGCAAAGCAACCCAGACTCAAATGCAAGCACATCTAGAACCCTTGTGCATCACCGCCTTTTGAATTTTCTTATGTTAAATTACGTTTCTCTAATATTTGTGCTATGTTATTATGTCTCAGATTTGCCCAGTAACAGTATGACTATATGAGAAAAAATAATTTCTTTTTTTTTAATTTATTTATTTTGAGAGAGAGGGAGAGAGAGAATCTTAAACAGGCTCCATGCTGTCAGCCCAGAGCCCAATGTGGGGCTTGAACCCACACACTGTGAGACCATGACCTGAGCTGGGATCAAGAGTCAGACACTTAACTGACTGAGCCTTCCAGACACCCCTTTTAAATTTTTTTTAAGTTTATTAGAAGGTAAATTTTTAAAGGAATAAATGTGTTTCCTAGACTTCATACTGAACCAGCCTCATCTTATGGCAGTCACCTAATATAATAAAACACTCATTCACATGCAAACGACATGGTCTACCTCCTTAAAATTGGCTGAGGAAAGATCACTCTTTAGGTTTTCAATGACCTACTGACTCGAGCATGCTGCCACATTGTAAGTCATGTACCAAGTGCCCTAAAGTCATGCACTAAATCCCCTAACACCCACGTCCTTCCCTAGAGTGCCAGGAGAATTGCACTGTGAGTCTCAGAGTTTGATTCTGCTGGGTTGTTTCCTAGTGGGGTCATTTTAATATTTCTGCACAAACTCCAGTCAAAAATACGATGCTTAGCATTCAGTGCATTTGTGTGGTGTCTGGTCATGAAGTTGCCATAACTAAAGAAGTTAATATACTCAATATCTTCCAACTGATGACAGGAAAGTTATAGAGATATATTTACAAGTTCCTGCTGAAATCCCCTGAAAACTTTTTTTTAAAAAATCATGCTTTCGGAAGCAAGACCTTCAAAGCTGATCTTCAGATGATTTCCCTGCTCTTTTCAATTTCTCATTTTGCTTCATCTCATGATGAAAGTGAATTTGAACTCGATTCACAGCATTGCAGTGATATACAGGCCCACATGCCTGAACAATTTACTATGAGTGATTTATTTGTTGTCTGCCCATGGTAGAAACCTATTGCCTATAATAATTCACCCAAAATATTCATTACAGTTTATCCATTTAAAAGAGTGTGAGATTGCCAAAACTTTTGGGCATTTTTTAGGTGATATGTATATGGAGAATTCTGTTCTCTTAAAATAAAATAGATACTTGGGATTTGGGTAAACTTCCTTCTTTTTTAAAAATTTATTTATTTTGAAAGACAACACAAGCAAGGTAGGGGTTGAGAGAGGCGGGGAGAGAGAATCCCAAGCAGGTTCCCCACTGTCAGCACAGAGGCCGATGCGGGGCTCAGACTCATGAACCATGAGATCATGACCTGAGATGAAATCAAGAGCCGAATGCTTAACTGACTGAGCCACCCAGGTGCCCCTGGGTAAACTTCTTTCCTAAGTTTAGAATGAGTGATCCATTCATGGATTAAAAAAGCAAAAAGTATTTAAAGAGAAAATAATGAGTCTTCCGCCAATCCTTGACCCAGTGGGTCCAGTTCCCACACCACCCCCAACTCCAACAGATAGAACACCTGCTTTTGGTTCTTAAGTGTTCTTGGAGAGTTTATCATTTGGCCTTTCAGAGATTCTTTATGCACATCTCACAAAATTATTTATACATATCTACTTATGTAGCTTCTCGTTTTCCCTCTTTAATATCTTACAATTGTCTTTCCATAAGCTTTGCTAATTTCTTCATAATTTTCCTATATATTTTACCTTTTCTGTTAATATTCCAAATGAGGTCTTGTCCTTCATTATAGATTCTATATAGATATTATTTTATATATGAATGCTATTAATCATATATCAATTGTTTACCTTACTAATTCACTGAATTCTCTTTTAAAATAATTCTTCATAACTTAATTTCTTAATTATTTCTAGTTCAACAATCATATCCTGTGCAAGCTAAAATAATTATTTACTCATTTTTAATTTCTATACCTTTAATTTTTCCCTGATGTAATAGTTCCTACTATAGACACTTACTAAGAGAACTAAATAAATTTATATACAATCTCACCCAGCATATAGTGAGCATTATATGACAGCTTGCTATTATTATTTTTTTTTTTTTCACTTGCTTCTACATTATCTGCTAGTCACCTTCTGATTCATCCATGCCCTGAGCTGTCCTTTCTTCTTGTCAGGGCTTTTACATTACTTGTAGAAAATTCTCAGTACCTCCTTACAGTTATTTAGTGCCTAATATGTACCAGTCACTATGATAAATTCTTGCTATACATGTGTGGCGAACAAGAATGACTTTAATGGAAAGTGCAATCTGGCAAAGTATACAAAGGGGTAGGCATATAATTATTTTATAAATATCTTCATCAACTACGTATAGTTGGATAGCTTTAGCTGTCCATGTTCTTAATTAGGTACTGGACAAATCAAGGTATTTTTAGAAACGGGGATTTCTGTCTCTTTCATCTACTAATTCCCTGCTGCCATGACTTATTTCCCAGGAATCCCTCCTTGTTTCAGTGCATTGGAAATGAGTTTACATAGACTGCCTTCGTTTTGGAGAAGGATAACTTCCAGGGTAAGTCATATCTGACAGTCTTTCTACCTCTGCAGAAATGTTCAGTTTGCTTGCTGCCTCTTGAGGTGTACTAGAAGGGGGTTTTAATAGTTAACTACTTAACGCCCATGTGGTGTCAGACTTTATTAGTGCATAAAGTATTCAGTGGTACAACTTATATTTTTGTCTTGGCAGGCCTACTTATATTACTTGATAATGGCATATGAAGCTATCTATAAAAATTTAAGATTGAATAATTTTAAAACCTTCTCCCTCTGGCCCACAGTGGGTGGTAGCATTATTCCACTTTCCATTTTATTTTTTATCCCTACTAGGACATGGCTAAATCTAGATTTCTTTCTTTGCATTAAGTCACTCAAAATAATAAAGTAAAAACTAGTTTAAAATAACACTTAGATGCATTAGAATAACGTAGTCCTTATCTCTTAAGGGGAAAAAAAATCTGACGGCTTTCTACACAGTAAATAGAAATAGGGCAAAAAAAGTAGGTTGATAATCATTTCCCCAGTCCAAATGCAAATTTCCAAACTTAAACAATGTCTTACTTCTCTTTGGATGCTTCATGGGAAATTAAATTTTGGAATTGGGGCAGAGAAAGTCATGTTTTTGTTGCTGTGGTTACAGGAGATAGCAATTTTTCCACCAGAGAAACAGAGGCCACAACAACAATGGAAATCCGATTCCCATAATCAGCGAATCCAAGGCTGCCATTACAGAGGAGTAACTGGAATGTCCCAGTGCATGCTCTGGGAGCAGGCGTCTAACGCATGTTTGTAGGAGAGAAAACACGGCTCAGGGGCCAAAAAATTGAGGCTGTGGGGTTAAGGAGTCCATGCAAAATAGCGAAGATAAATAGTGAGGATGTTGAACGACTACGTTTGTTAATTCCACAAAAGGGAATTGAACGTTGTGTAAAATATATCGGACAAGATCACCAAAAGCTGTGTGTTTATCTCTAACTTTCATGATGGATTCATTTGTAGAATCATTGTTTGACATTAGCGAGGAACAACCCAGTGAGAGTTTCATTTGGGAATGTGAAATTATAGATCAAAGGAGAAGCTGTGGCAAGAAAGACGAATTAAAGCACAGATTTGGGAACCATCTGCTTGGTGGTGAGAAATGAAACCTGTTATTCCCCTGAGAGCGAGGAGATTTGAGGGCTAAACCTTCAGAAACTACAGGGAGCATCAAGAAGGAAAAGAAAAGTAAAGACAAATGAAAGCAGAAGTTACTGGAGGACCAGAATCATATTTTTAAAAGTTATTTCTCAGTTTCTGCTCTTAATTTAGAATGTACACAAATAATTTATATTTCTCTTTTAAAATAAGTCTTTTTATATTTATCTTGTTTTCCTGTAATATATACCCACAGGTTAGTGTTTTGAATAATCTAGTACAATACAATCGTATAAAATATTTTCCTAGGAAAAGGTTGATACAATTACACTGTTTAATAAACCTCAGAACAAAAAACATTTTACTTAACATTACTTTGTCTAGTGTTATGTTTTCAATCAAGAATTAATCAACTTTTATGATTGGAAAGAGAACTTGAATTAAATGTATCTTTGAGAGCTTTTCATAGAGCTACATATTCTGGAAGGCTTCTGTAATCTATTATTCTGTGTGGCACATAGGAAAAGCTCACTTGCTTCTATGTTAATTTAGCAGTATAAACTATAAACAGGAGGATTTAAAAAGGCTCAAAAGATTGCATCCTCTGGGGCTTCTTTTAAGTGTACGTTAGTGCACAATAAGTCCTTGCCATTTAAAAGTTCTGAGCTTTTATTCAAAATAAATAGTTTGCTCTGTATCTTAAGTTATGAAGCTTACTTATGGTGATTTAAATAATCTCAAGACCATTATGTTGGTCACATTACTGCCGCGTGTGTTCTTTTGAATTGCCATCCGGAGATATGGCGATTAGATATGGCCTGTTGCTTTGGGTAATAAGGTTTAGTCCATTATCCAACCAAAATTTGTCTCCTTATCTCCTATGTATTCTGTCTAGGATTGTCATTTGTACAAAACTACCCCTATCTTTTTTTTGAGTGTAAATGTAATTATGTTGCTATTCAAATACATGAAGTATCCATAGGTTTATTTATCTCAGCCAAAAACTCAGATCTATATAAAACAAGGGGGAAGATGATTCTGACAATTCCCACAGTAAATGACATATTCTACTAAATAGAACAGAGTGAAGGAGGACATTGGGATAACACCTGTCCAGAAAGCTTTTCCATAGGGAAATAGTATGTAAGCTCTTTGTTTTTGTTTTCAGAAAATAATGGCTATTTTTTAAATCTACTTTACATGATTTCAGCCATTATTTTAAGTGAGAAAATGATATTCTGTAAAATAGGGGAAAACAGCCTTGAATGTATTCATCTTGCAAATATCAAGTGTATCCTTTGTGCCACACTCCATCATAGGCAGCGTTAAATAAAGCAGTCCTTGCTGTTAGACTTGCAATATCCTGGGACTCAGTCTGAGATCATGGAGAAGGTAAAAATACCGATCTGTTAGCTCAAGACAACCTGGTTTATATTAGTTGTCCCTGCTTTTTATTAATACCACTTTCTTTGCACTCGCTCATGTGCCCTGATTTGGATGATAAATACTATGCCCCCCCTCCCCCACCAAGACTGCTATAGCAATGAGGAATTGCTCTCATGGCTCATTCCCTTTCATGAGCCAGTGATTCTACTGATTGTCTTCCAGAACAAAAGCCCACAAACCTGGGTGCACGCTAGCATCCTCAGGCTCCACCAAGAGATTTCAACTTAATCGGTCGTAGGTGGGGTCTTGTCGTGAGTGCTTTAAAAAATAAGAAGAATAATGTTTTTTAGCTCCCCACATGATTCTAATACATGGACAAGGTTAGATCCACTCTTCTGTATGGAGGTAGTTCTGAGGAATGGACACGCAGAAGCTTGGGAATCAGATAATCTGCTTGGGCAGATCTGCCTGGTTCTGCTGTGCTCCTCTGTGACTTCAAACTGTTTCCTAAATTCTCTGAGCCTCAATTATCTGAATGGCCCGTAGGGCAGGAATGGGACGATCAATCCTGCAGGGCTCTTTGTAGCTTAAAGCAGATAATATGTGTACAATCTGTACAAAATAGTAAACATTGATAAATTCTCCTGAGCCATTCCAGATGTATGCATCGTCTTCTACGAAGAAGGGGCAAAGCTGTTTTGTTGAGAAAGTACTTCCAGTAGTGTGACCCACGTGTCCCTAATCTGAAATAAACATCTTGTTTTATAAAAATGACTTTCCTTAATATTCTAATCTGGAGTGTGAGTTTGCATAAATTTGACAGCCTGGATTATTCAGCAAGTCATAGGAAAAAGAGGTCTCCTTTTATCTTTTCTTCTTCTTCTTTTCCTTTCCAGGTATAAAGACCCCTGAGATTAGCATTACTTATTGACAATTTCAGATAATCAGCACTTGATTAGATGTTAAGAGCCCCAGATTTCATTACTAAAAAGTAGGGTGACTTTGAGACAGTGAACTCTTCTCTATGTCATAGTTTCCTCATCAAAGTTAGTAAGAGCCATTTTTATCCCCACCTAGACCTGTATTTAAGTTTTTCTTTGTATTCTGTGCTTGGTACTAAGGGAGAAAAATAGGACATAATACCATTTGCAGACAAGCAATTTAAAACTAAGATAATTTATGTAATTATACCATTAGAGAAAACTATCATCATCATCACCATCACCATCATCATCAATATCATCATAGAATATGCTATAGAAGGATTAGCAGCACAGCGATGGTATTTAAAACTTATGACAAACAAGTCCACAGTGACTTGCTATTGATGGTTTTCCAGTTTCAGAAATTGATTGTAAGCTACAAATCACCTATTTCAGCATTTTATTGGTACCTTTTGAGGTATACTGTTTTTGCCTATGGAAACCTTGCCTTAGTCAGTATTCTATTCAACAAGTGACTCTAGAGTATAGAATATTCATTTGTTATTCCCCAGTGTAGAAATTTTCTAATTCATCAGAATTCTACCTATGTAGCTTTTTAAAGTTTCCTGCTTCTCTGGTAAGTTTTCCTTATGTAAAGATTTCACAAACAAGTAGCATTTGAGAAAGAGATGCAATGCAAAATACTTCAGTCAAGAACTCATCCAGAATGATTCATTCTAGAAATGGAAACTTAGGATCATTTCAGCATGCTTCAATCACATTTTGTTTTATACTGTATCTATTGGTATTGTACTTTGGGGCTCAGGGGTGCTGAAAGGCAAATGTTGAAAAGAGGCAAAACATCTCAATCCAGAAGAGATCACCTGATGGCAGGTACATCCATTAGTAACCTTGTCCCAGCCATTTTCTCCTACTATTCTTTGCCATTCTCACACAATGATATAAAAACAAAAAACAAAAAACAAAAAACAAAGCAAACACCTCTTCTCAAAAGCGTTAGAGTCAATAAACAGGAAGAAGTGCCAGGCTGAAGCACAGGCTACTCAGAGGACACGATGTGATCGCTCAGCTCTGCTTTATTGCAGTCATTAAACCATTAACAATGAAATAATACGACAGGTAAGATGCCATTCCTACGTGTCACAGGTGTCATTTTCTCTGGGTTCATAAAACAGACTAAAATGTGGTTTATGGCATATATCCAGAAGCACACAGGAAACATTGGTAACAGTAACAACAACAACAACAACAACAACAACAACAACAACAAAAAAGCCTTATTGAAATAGAACAGAAGACAGTTTTTATGTTCTACATTAAAAATCACTAAATGGTGTACATCAGAATACAAAAGAAAATAAAAGAGAAGCCAAAATTCATAAAAGTCATTAAAGTGGGTCTCAAGTACTCATTTCCCTAAAGAAGATAAAGAGCTGCAAAGCCTGCCAAAAACAATAAAATAGTTGCAAAGATGGTCTCGTAGACTTGTTGGTTTAAAGCTGGGCAAGGGTTGTCTGGGTGGCTCAGTCGGTAAAGCCTCAGACTCCCGATTTCTGCTCGGGTCATGATATTGGCCCAAGATTCATAAGATCAAGTCCCTCATTGGGCTCTGTCCTTACAACATGGAGCTGGCATGGGATTCTCTCTCTCCCTCTCTCTCTGCCCCTCCCCACGCTCTCTTTCTTTCTCTCTCAAAATAAAGAAATACACCTTAAAAAATAAAATGAAATAAAAATCTGGGCAAGATTTTTAAAAGAAGAAGAAGAAGAAGGGTTTGGGGATTGATTATCGGAGACAGGGATCCATTTCGGGGGGGGGGGGAACTGTGAAGATAGTTACTTCGGGCAAGGCCAAGAGGACTTCCTAGTACAAAGAGTAACCATATATCAGAGCATGGAGCATTTTCACTAAGGTGGCCTATAGCATCTTGGAAATCAATCCACTCTTTCTTTGTTCTCCACTGTACTCCATTTCTAGCTCGGTTTTCTAATATAATCCATCTGGGCAGACCTTCCAATTCAGTGCAGAACAATTAGATGTCCCATCCACTCTTCAACTCACATTTGATTTTTCCAGCAATTATTTGAGACAAAGCTTAGCATCCACATTTTACTAGTACATGGACTGACATTAAAATAGAAAAAATCACTTTTCTAATGTCTCACAGCCAAAAAGTTGTAGACTGATATTCGAATAGACTTTCTTTTTTTAAATTTTATTTATTTTTTTATTTATTTTTTTAAATTTTTTTTAACGTTTTTATTTATTTTTGGGACAGAGAGAGACAGAGCATGAACGGGGGAGGGGCAGAGAGAGAGGGAGACACAGAATCGGAAACAGGCTCCAGGCTCCGAGCCATCAGCCCAGAGCCTGACGCGGGGCTCGAACTCACAGACCGCGAGATCGTGACCTGGCCGAAGTCGGACGCTTAACCGACTGCGCCACCCAGGCGCCCCTCGAATAGACTTTCAAGTCCTTACATTCTTTCTATTATCACACCTTTGTCCTTTTATTAAGCAGGACTTCTTTTTTTTTTAACCAACAGGACCCCAATTCAATATTTGGAGTTTAACAGAAGAAAACGACTCCATTAAGCCAACCAACAAAAGGGTATTGTGTCACCTAAAGAGAATGGGCAGATATAGGTCTTCTCTCAGGCTCAACTGGTTTCAGAAACTCAGTTGCTGCCTCTAGATCTCTTTCTTTATATTCATTTTTATCTCTGTCATTATATGCAACATCTCCATCTCTCTCCCCTCTCTGTTTGCTGTCCTGCAATCTCTTCTGCTGAGATTATGGAGAACATTTATTCTGAAAAGTCATTGCTTTCTCCACAAAATAGGAAATACAACTATAGGTAGTGCTAAGCTTAAATTATCTTATCTCAGAAGCTTCCGAGGACAGGGAGGGCTTCACTTTTTATCACAAATAAATCCCAGTGAATAATTTGTCCAGCCTTTGTCAAGGGCTCATCTTTCAGTCCAATCATTAAGACCAGAGGATATCTGGCCTTTTCTATGATGGTAGTTGGGGGGGGGGGGTTCAGTGAGTTTCTAGAGGTTAGAGGAGGGAAGAGTGGTTTTCACTGTAAGAGAAAGTTAAGTTGAGATGGCAGAAAAAAGACAATTGTTAACCTCAGACCTTAATTTTAATTCAATCATCAGAGCTAAAGACAGAATTCATGTTTTTAAAAAAGTATTATTAGATATGGTTTCCTAAGCCCAACAGACTGTTGTTGTTTTACGTGTACAATCAAATTGATAGCAATTATCTAGAAAATACAGTAAAGAAATGTATTGAATGGCATCCTACTTGGAAAAAGTCTCTTTGGCTGAGATTTTTTTTTTGAAATGTTTATTTATTTGATAGAGAAAGAGAACGATCAGGGGAGGAGCATAGAGAGTAGTAGAGAGAGAATCCCAGGCAGGCTCTGCATGTCAGCAAGAGCTCTATTTGGGCTCAATCTCATGAACCGTGAGATCACAACCTGAGCCCAAATCAAGAGACACATAACCAGCTGAGCCACCAGGTGGCCCTTCTTTTACCGAGATTCTAAGTGAGAAAATCTTTTCAGCACTGGGTTCTAGCTTTCCCTTTATATTCCATAACCTGTGTCCCGATTGTAAATTTATTTATCATAAGTAGAAATTCCACCTATAAAAAGGGAACATTTGGTAAATTGTAGTAAGAGACGGAGTGGAAGTGGGTGAATGGAGAATGGTATGCCTTTCCATTTATAGAGGTTTGAGTGATGATTGTATTTGCCATTTTTCTTTCTTGTCATCTCATTCACACCATTGTTT
The DNA here is from genome assembly GCF_018350175.1 of Felis catus. NCBI lineage: Eukaryota > Metazoa > Chordata > Mammalia > Carnivora > Felidae > Felis > Felis catus. The sequence continues at coordinate 16,597,054 of NC_058368.1, read as the reverse complement.
CCACTGTACCCTCTGTCCTTTTTCCTGTCTCTGAATATTTTTTCTGCTTATCAAATGTTCATCTCTCATTTTCCTTTTTCTGTGACATTTGAAGCACTTCACGATCCCATGTGCTTTATACTGTGCTTTATACCGACAAAGAACCAATTAAGAGATAGTCTATGCCATTATGGACGACATGGTAGACATTTGTTGGAATGAATATTTTAGATTCCAAGAAAAATATTTACAGTTATCTGATTGCTTAGTGGGAACAAACATGTACGTTGAAGAACCTAGAAAGAGTACTAATTTGTTATATTTTATTATGTAATGCTTTCTATTCTGAAAAGGACTCATTCGAAAGAAGGATAAAATAGAGCATAACAATTTTGGAAGAAAACAAAGTTTGCAAACCATATGAGAAAAGCAAGGCTAGTGTTTTATTAAAGAATAGGACAAAAGTTGGTAGACCTGTTTCTTTCATAACAATCTCTTGCACTTATGAATCAGCATGCTAATACAAAAATCAGATATATATTATTTAGCATAAATGGGAATTTGATAATTTGATAATTGATAATATAATAAAAGAATTATTACATAATAAGAGAAAGGAACAAGGAAATTGGTATCACTTAATTGTTTACTAAGTTGCACATATTATTCTCTATAGCTCACACGTCTCTCTTAAAACATTTGTCAAAGTCATTTGAAGCTGGTGGGCAAAGCAGGGATGGAGGGAGCAACTTGCAATTGTCCCAGCGAGCAGGGGCACTTGTGTGGCTCAGTTGAGCGTCCAACATCGGCTCAGGTCATGATCTCATGGTTTGTGAGTTTGAACCCCACATTGGGCTCACTGCTGGCAGCCTGTCAGCAGAGAGCCCACTTCAGATCCTCTGTTCCCCTCTCTCCGCCCCTCCTCTGTTTGCACTTTCCCCCACCAAAGGAAAAAACAACTGTCCCAATGAGCATAATTTATTTCTTTCATTTCCTTGTTTCTATTTCAAATAAATTCTAGTCGATATGATCCAAGGAATCCACCTGGACTGTGGAAATGTTTTCTGTACCTCAGCAATTTCCACATTTCTTTTTTATTAATTAGATTTGTGTCTAGTATTCTACACTAGGAGCTAACCAACATAACCTGCTGTTGCTAGTTTTGGTCACATGGCCCTTCCACTCATTTGCCAGCTGCTTTTTCTCCATTTGAGAGCATTGGTTTCTGGGCGAGCTAGTTCTATTTTACGATCTTAGGAAATTATTTTTTTCTCAGTCCCTCCCCTATAAAACCTAGAAATGGAGTTAAACGCCTTAGGGCTTTTCCTAGATGATACAAATTTTTGTCATTCAATAATTTCTACCAACTGTGGTGTCTGGACATAAAGGTGTTAAGACTTTTAAATTTTCTCCACAGCACCATCTATAGGCCTATTGTGTCTGTTCTCTGGCCATTTCACTGTTTCCTTTCAGCGCTAGTTAGCTAGAAGAAACATTATCTGTTTGCCATTAACATTTTTTCGTTTTCAACCTTGAAAATTAATGAGTAATCAGCCTCAATGAACTGAACTTACATGATAAAACTGAGACCCATCACTCAAGAACTGTCTTGTGAGAGGGACATACACAAATATGTGTCTGCCCCAAATATTGTCCCTTTATAAACAATGGCAAAGAACAACATAAAATTACTTATCTGTTGAATCAAAATCAGTTTAATCCTTAAAGCTGGATTTATTTGCTCTTGACCATTTTTTTTCTTGCCTTTTGGGGTATAATTTGTGGTAAATGATTCAATAACCATCTCTCTTCTCTTGGTATTACTTTTCACTTACAGCACTGTTCTTTACCAGTTTCCACTTGCAAGAACATTTAAATTTTTTTAATGTTTATTTTAGTGACAGAGAGAGACAGAGCAGGAACGGGGGAGGGGGAGAGAGAGAGGGAGACACAGAATCTGAAATGGGCTCCAGGCTCTGAGCTGTCAGCACAGAGCCCAATGCGGGGCTCAAACTCACCGACCGTGAAATCATGACCCGAGCTGAAGTCGGATGCTTAACCGACTGAGCCACCCAGGTGCCCCAAGAACATTTTAACATTTAGTGTGAAAAATAAAAATATTTTCATTCCTACATTCCATAATCTGACTCAGTAATCCTAGATGTGCATACACACACACACACACACACACACACACACACACATTTCCAAAGAATTCTTCAAAAATTGTGATTCTAGGGCAGGAAAAGACAACTGAAAGCGTGATGCACATTTTCACAAATCTCAAATATCAAATGCGTTTTCAGAGTGTTCATTTCTGTATTTTTAATTTATTTGTGAAAAGGCAGCTCAGAGCTAACAAAGTAAGAAGTTTTAGGTCACACTGGGAAGAGGCACTGAAAGTCATCAAAACCGGCTAAAGAGATTCTGGAACTTGGTACGTGTGTTACCTGCCCCGCACAAAGTCAGTAACAAAGGAGTGATCGTGCAGCAGAGCTGCTATGCTGGGCACTAATGTCACATTTACATATCGTCGTTCTAGTTGGAGCTGCTGACGCGTGTCGTTCAGAGCCTCACTTCTAACCGAGGTCTGTGACTTAATGAAGCACACGTTCTCCACATGAGAAAAGGAAGGCTCCAAAACGAGGTGCATGTTACCTTCTCTTCATTTCACGGCTTTATAGCCTTGATCTTTACATAAGCTATTATTATTTTAATCACCCGCTCTCTTCCACCACCTAATTCATTAAACAGATGTTTCTGAATTTTTACTCTAAGTCCTTGAGTACAAATTGTATGCCTCCTCTTTCTTTCATGAATAGGAATGAAATTGTAATACTATAAAAGTATATAATACTATAAAATACTATACTATATATAATATAAAAATACTATAAATTAGTAATACTATAAATACTATAAAAGTAATAGTAATACTATAAAAATATAAATGCTATAAAAGTAATACTATAAAAATACTATAAATATATAAAAGTATACTATATTTACTACTTCTGAAAAACAAGCTTCGTCCTATACATGGGCATTTTATTATAAAAGCCTTTGAAGCTTGTTCTACTACATGTGGTTAATAACCTTGAAATGAAAGTTGGTACAGGACAAAATTCATGTGCTTAAATAAGATATAAAATTATTTAAATGGAAAATAGATAAATTAGTTCTCTATATTTTGCAGGAATGTTTCACTCACATAATTAACATTTTGTGACATTATCACGTAAGATGCTGTTACTTGCAAGTTGTAGACAAGAAACTTAAGGTTTATCACATTTTGCCAGGACCACTCAGGTTTACCACATGTGGCATAAAAAACCTCTGTTTATGCTACCTGACTTTACATAAATATTAAGGCCTTGTTATCTTTACAAATACATTTTGCAGTTATTGGGGTGCCTGGCTGGCTCCCTCGATTAAGTGTCTGACCCTTGATCTCTCGTTCTCCGTTCCTGAAACCAAGCCCCGGGTGTCAAGCTCTGGGCTGACAGCAGGGCTCCTGCTTGGGATTCTCTCTCTCCCCCTCTCTCTGCCCCTTCCCCACTCGCACTCTCTTTCTCTCTCAGAATAAATAAATAAACTTCAAAACAAAATAAAACAAGTATATTTTGCAGTACCTAATAGGTACTTAAATTCTTTAGAAAATCAGCTATTTTCCTAAAATTTAAAACATTTCAAAAATAAAAATAATTGTAACATGTTGACGCATAATTTGTAGGTAGCATTAAATTTGTCTCGGGAAGGACACGGCTTTTCCTTCTGATGAAGACCAATTTCTATGGCTATTCACACACATGTCCAACCCCCTTGCAAACAAAACCAGCAAAACCCTGTCTTTCTATTCATGTAGATCAAGTTTATATTTTCTCATAAAAGGAAAAGATACCCCAAAAGGAACAAGCAAGACACCAACATGACATTTCTCTTTTTAGAGAAACTGAGGTGCTTGATTACATTTTGGTGCATCAAAGATGTACGTCTGGACAATGAGCTCGTCACAGCTGACACCAGGCTGTGACAAGACATGGCAGAGGACACATTTACAATAGCCAACTTGAATTCATCTCAAGGGACCTCTGGCAGAAAAGTGACACCACTGATATGGAATCACTATTACATAGTCAAGTAATAATAAAATGCATCAATTCAGTGAGAAATGAGAATGTTTTTATCCGTTACATTTTTCAAAGAGTTTGAGAGAGCTTGACTCACTGGGCAGGGGTAAACTATTTCGAAGATGTCTAGAGGCCCGATCTTTCCTTCCTTTTCCTCTCCCTTCCCCCCTCCCTTCCCTCTTTCCTTTAAGTCTCTCCTCTCCCCTTCCTTCCTCTTCCTCTCCCCTCTCCCTCTCCCTTAGCCAGAACTAATAACTACTGTATTTTCTTCCAAATGAAATACGAAGACTGGTGCAATCAGAAAAAAACTGAAGACACAAGAAAATAGCTACTTTGGCATTTAATATCGTTTTCAGCATGACTACATGTACTATGTAATGCAATTGTATCCATTTTATTTCCCTGTGTATCCTTCAATATGCAATGTCAGAAAAGGAATAATAACCCCTTTCAGAGTCTTCAAGTAGCTTTTCATACAATGCAGTTGGTGAGATTGGGAGTTCTCTTAATGACCTCATTTTGATTAATGAAATAAAAAATAATATTTAGGAAATGCAAATTAATCTTAGATAATCCCAGTCAATGAAGATCATGGATAGCACTCACCAGTTAGAGTCATCGGCAAAAAAAAAAAAAAAAAAAAAAAGAAGACAGAGAAAGACAGGACAGATAGTAGTAATTATTTCTAGGAATATATGTTCATAATTTGTGTTCAGTAACATTGTAAATTAAGCTTATATTATTAAAAAGCATTACTTGTTTTTGTTTTGCACAAATCAGCAGTATACATGATGATTTTTAAAGAATGAAAGAAAACTTTTCTCATGTTATATGAGTGGATTCTTGAGGTAAACTTTTCAGGGACAGCTTCACACATAGAGTGTATTCAAAAGGGCTCTATATATCTCTAAGAATTTAAATGGAAATGGAAATAAGGTTTTCTATAAACTGTTAGATTTTTAAGTAATGTGTCTAATGATGACTAGGAAACTTATTTTGAAAGTACAGATGAAGAATTTAATTGTTTCATGAAATATAAAAACAGACAAAAGCAATATTTTAAAATATTTTTATTTCATATAATACGATTTCAAATGTGTGCACAGGTGAATTCATAAATTAAATATAAGTAGACGTTTTTCTATTTTATCTATGTTTTATATTCTAATTGACAAAAACAATTTTTTCAAACCTATTAAGGAGAAAAATAGAGTTTTACCTTGTATTTAGGACGGACATATATTTAAAAATATGATATTTTTAAATGTTGTTCTCAACTGAGTTTATAGACTGATAGCCGTATCTGTTACTGTTGCTATTATTCTTTCATAAATAAAAAAATTCACATTTAAAAAACAGTTAGTTAAAATTGCCAAGCTAATACATTGAGTGGTGTCTGAATTCAGGCCCACTGTCTTCAATCCACATGTAAAATTTATGTACATCATGTTGTATCTTTGAGAAATTTAAATCTACTAAGGCAGTAAAACTTTTTATACGTGACAAAGTATGAAGCCTGTTAGTACCAAATGAATGTAACATGCTAGGCATATTGCATGGAAATTCAGAGACAAAAGATTTTTTTTTTAAAAGAGAGAGAGAGAGCAAACATGTGCAAGTGGGGGAGAAGAAAAGAGAGAGAGAGAGAATATTTTTTTACTTTTTTTAAAGTTTATTTATTTATTTTGAGAGAGACAGAGACAGCGTGAGTCAGGGAGGGGCAGAGGGAAAGGAGAGAGAATCTCAAGTAGGCTCCATGCTACCAGCTCAGAGCCTGATCTGGGGCTCAAACTCATGAAACCACAAGATCATGACCTGAGCTGAAACCAAGAGTTGGACACTCAACCGACTGAGTCACCCAGGTGCTCCAAGAGAGAATCTTAAACAGGCTCCATGTTCAGCCCAGAGCCTGATGCAGGGCTTCATACCATGACCCTGGGATTATGACCTAAGCTGAAATCAACAGTTGAATGTTCAACTGACTGAGCTACCCATGCACCCTGAAAAGAATTTTTTTTTAAATGTTTATTTAAGGAGACACAGAATCAGAAGCAGGCTCCAGGCTCCAAGCTGTCAGCACAGAGCCTGATGCAGGGTTTGAACTCACAAACTGTGAGATCATGACCTGAACCGAAGTCAGACTCTTAACCAACTGAGCCGCCCCTGAAAAGAAGTTGTTTTAGATTGTGGTTGTCAACAAAGAAGTCAGGTACGCAACCATCCTGACTTGCCTAGGACTGAGGACTTTGAAGGGTTGCAGGACTTTCGGGGCTAAAACCAAGAATGTCTATGGAAAACTGTAATGAGCTGATTACTCCACAAAGAAGTGAAATTATAAAGGGTCATGAGTAACTCAACAAAAGCAATTTGTGTTCTTTCAAAATGATAGCATAGAGAAGTCAGTGCCATGATTGGACAATTAGGAAGGGGGTGTACTTCTTTGATGGCATATATACTTGTCAAAGAAGAATTCCATTGCTTTTGGATGAGAAAGAATTAAACAAATAGAGAGACCCAGATTCCATCATGGGCAGCAGGTTTGATAGACACACGTATTACCAGGTCAGAAGCCATGGTTGGCTTCAATAACAAATCTTTGGCAATTGCTTTTAAGCAGTGAGAATAGTTAAACTCCATATATTTATCACGTGTATAGAGGAATATTTGTGTCCTCTTATAAGTAAAGTTGATTATTTTTTCACTGGTTTTCTTCACTTAATTTGCACTCATACGAAAACTATAGTTTTAGGGCTTACATATTATGCTGTGTATTGTTCTTTTCAGAAGCTCTTAAAGTAAGTTTCTTGCATTGAAAAGAAGAATAAAATTTAGTACATCTATTGAACTCCTATTTTGTGCTTTACAAATGTCACCACAATTTATGTTCATAACAATTGTAGAAAGAAATTATTATGTCCATTATTATTCTGTCCATTTGCCAAACGAAGAACCAAAGTTGGGGCACCTGGGTGGCTCAGCCAGTTAAGAGTCCGACTTCGGCTCAGGTCATGGTCTCACAGTTCATGGGTTCAAGCCTTGCATCGGACTCTGTGCTGACAGCTCAGAGCCTGGAGCTTGCTTCAGATTCTGTGTCTCTTCCTCTCTCTGTCCCTCCCATGCTCATGCTCTATCTCTCTCTGTCTCTCAATAATAAATAAATGTTTAAAAAATTGTTTTAAATATTAAAAAACAAAAAAAGAACCAGAGTTACAGAATGGTTAAGTTTTTCTGGCCCAAGATCACTTTGTTAGGGAAGGGTAAAGGCAGGATTTGAATCCAGGTATTCTGACTCTAAAGCCTATGCATTTTAGACATCATACAATAATGAGCACTCGAAAAAAAAAGAAATAATTTAAAACCTTACATCACAAAGAACTCATAAAAGCTAAGATATTTAGAAACCCAAGTTTCTTACCTCTAAGGACAAAGGTGTATCTGTGTGTTGAAACCTCGAAGTTATTTTTCTAAAAATTAAGAACTCAGCACTCCCCCAATGACGTAATTTGCCTGGTACTGTTTCCTTCACAGTGGGGGCCGGTTTGTCCAGTGGATTTGGAAGGACAGACAATCCAGACAATCCAGGACTGAATTGCTCTTGCATTTCTGAGTTCCTTGAATTTGCTCTTTTCTCTGCTTAAATTCACAGCTAAATTGCAAACCTCTACTCTACTTTGTTCTCTCCTGATGCATTGTGAGAATTTCATCAAAATCGGCCTCAACTTTCTTGAATAGACCACATTTTTATTAACATTTCAAGAAGCAGCTTCATACTCTGTAAAAAAATCAGAATATGGACATATTTCTATTGAAAGTAAAAAATAAACATGTAACCCTTATAATGGTAGTACGGTAATTTATATTTATTAATTTACAATTATTTAAAGAGATGGAGAAGGTACTCGTCCCATTTTAGAAATAAACTGAAGTAAAGGAGTTAGGTGGTATGCCCAAAGTCATACCAACCAGTAAATGGCAGAGCTTGAATTCCAACCTTGGCAGTTGAGCTGGAGAATATGTGTCCTTGCCCATTGTACCATATTGTCCATTTCACCGACTTCTAAAAGTCATTTGATCTGTTGATGGATTCTTTTTTTTTCAATGTTTATTTATTTATTTTAATAGACAGATCACAAGCAGGGGAGGGGCAGAGAGAGAGGGAAAGAGAGAATCCCAAGCAGGCTCCACAATCTCAGCGCAAAGCCACAAACCGTGAGATCATGACCTGAACCAAAATCAAGAGTTGGATGCTTAACTGACTGAGCCACCCAGGCACCCCTGTTAATATAGTCTTACCAATCGACTAGAAGCTAAAGGCTGATCACTCAACAGTAATTGGGTTCCTTCAATGGGTTAGGCATAAGCCATAGCCTAAGTATTATTTCCTGACATATTATTTCATTTGATACTGAAAGGTAGATAAGAACCTTTCCATTTAACATTCACTTATTTTCTCAGGAACTTATAATCCTTATAGGAAAACAGTGACGACCCAGATAACTCAAGGCATACAGTTGTTAAGAAGACCTGTCTCTAGTCAATAACTACGTGCTCTTTTTACTGCCTTTTTCAAGAATAGTCTGATTTTAAAGATTGGGTAAAATGGTCCAGCTTAAGATAGCATCTAGCTAGCAGCCCTTTTACAACTTCTCTTAACATCCCCCAAATTCACGTCTCAGAACAGAGATTTTATAACAATGTTGAAATTACGTAGGACTGTTGCCCTATCACCAGAATGTGGAAGGATTTGTACTAAATTAAAAAATAATAGAACATGGATTGTGCAACAAAATTTGTCCCGTTAGTGCTCTGCTTAAGGAATTATGCAAGCCTATCCTCCTGAAGGTTGGAAGGCCCCTTAGTCCCTTCTCAGCATCTGCTTCCTTTTACGAAATTGGTGCCCATTTATACATTAGTGTATACATTTGGTATCCATTAGGGAAGTGATCCTATGCTATTCTACCACTTGTTCCTTGAGAGGCCAAAATGTCTCTCGGTTCCCTCTGTGGTACTTACTTCCATTCTAGATCTAGCAAGAGACGGCAATGTCTAGAACCTAATTAAGAAGGCATTTGTGGAACAGTAGTTTATAAAGTTGAACTGCCGTGCTGTGAAGTGTTTCCAGGTCAGAGCGCAGAAGTGCCGGGGGAAGCAGGGCGGGCTTGGGCTCAGAGTCCGCAGTGTACTATGTGCGACATGGCTCCTGTCTGGGGGTAAGAGGGTAAACGGTTATTCCTGAGCCTCATTCACTGATGGGCACTGAGAGTGCTGACAGCAGTTCATATTTACTGAGCATGAGTATGTGCTTATCCCTATTACAAGCACCGTACAGATACTGGTTCCTGTCAGCCTTATCACGGCCCTCCCTAGCTGTATCTGGCTGGGCATTAGAACAGACGGAGGCGATGCCCAACGCCAGCGGGCCAGCTGTGGGAATTAGCAAATCACCAACTCCCAAAAGGATAGGGAAGGAGACAAATGGTGATTTGGGGTTAATTCATGAAAATGGAGGTGTCAGTGGAAAAGAATAGATAGCTCAGAAAGAGGCATTGGCAAAATATTTTTTTTATAATAAAATCACATAATCAGTGAGGAAGGAAGCATTAATTCATGATCTGCTAGTTATAATAAATAGTTCTGGTTCCCTATTTTGCAAAACAGAAACAGTTACCTCTTCATTTAATAATACATGCGAAAATAATTCCCAGGTATGTTATAATTAAATGTGATACCGTTAGTAGACAAAACGTACATATTGTATACTGTGTGTTGATCACTGCTCTAAGTGCTTTACATATAAAAGTGCTTTGGTCCTCACAACAAGCCTATGAGGTAGGCATGATTACTTCACTCTTTCACAAACAAGAAAAGATAGATGTTAAGTAACATTGTCCAAGGTCACACAGCTTATAAGTGTTCCAGTAACGATCTCAGACTTTCTACAAGCAAATTCCTAACCTTCCCCCTTAAAAACATATCCCATCCTCTGACATCTTCTTCTCAGAACATGATTTACTCAGAGTCATCTAGCTACTCAAGCCAAAAATCTTATGGCTATCCTGAATTCTTCTTACTCATGGCTTGCATACAAACGTTTTGGAAATTTCCTCTGGCTCTAAGTTGGTCCATTCCACATTCCCTGGTTTGTTTCAGTAGGCTCCTCAGTGGTCTCCCTGCCTTCCCCCTTGCTTCGCCACAGTCTATTCCCAATGAAGCAACCAGAATAATCATTTGAAACACAAATCAGATCACATTACCTCTACCTGGAACTGCTCCTCCAATTAATCCCATAGCCAGGTCCCTAACATTCAGGTCTTCGATGTCTCCATATTACTGACACTTGTCTAAAACTGCAACCCACCATCACCGTCTGCTCCCACTGGCTCTTCTAATCCCCACACCCTGTCCTTTGAATCACTCTCAAATACTGTATGTAATTTACTTATTTAATATACTTAATACTTTTGGTTTGTCTTCCCTAAAGCAGAAGCTCCACAAGAACAGGATCTCATCTGTTTTGTTCACAGATGTATACTAAGCACCTAGTACACTTAAGACAGACTCCATAAATATTTGTTGAATGAATGTTAAGATTGGGATTTCAGACATAGGTGCCATTACTCTATAGAATCCATAAAATTAATAACTAAGTAATTGTATAAGAAATGAAATTATTTTTTAATTTTTTAATGTTTATTTCTTGTTGAGAAGGAGACAGAGTGCAAGCAGGGGAGGGGCAAAGAGAGAGGGAGACACAGAATCCCAATCAGGCTTCAGGCTCTAAGCTGTCAGTACAGAGCCCCACGTGTAGCTTGAACTCACCAACCATGAGATCATGACCTGAGCTGAAGTTGGACGCTTAACTGACTGAGCCACCCAGGCGCCCCTATAAGAAATGAAATGAAATTATGAAGGGGCACCTGGGTGGCTCAGTCAGTTGAGGACTTCAGCTTAGGTCATTATCTCGCGGTTCGTGGGTTCCAGCCCCACATCAGGATCGCTGCTGTGAGCCTATCAGCACAGAGCCTGCTTCAGATCTTCTGACCGCCTCTCTCTGCCCCTCCCCTGCTTGTGTAAAACTAAATAAATATTTCAAAAAAGAATGAAATTGTTAAAACAAATGCTTAAAAAATTGGTGAACATAAAAGGGGGAAAGGCTTTAAAATATTAAAGTACTAAAATAAACTATTCAGGGAAAATGTGGTAGTTTAAAGTATACAAGAATTAAACCTTTTTTAAAACAAACAGCACTACCCAACATTTTAACAGTAAATAAAAAATAAGCAATATCTACTGTAAATGTTATATTAATGTTCTTATTATATTAAGACCTATTACAAATCAAATGGGGAAAACAGCAAAAAAAAACCCTACAAGTATTGAACCCTACACATATTGAAAAGCATATAAACTCACAAGAAAAGAAACAAATACAAAAGCATTAAAAAGTATATAAAAGTCACATTTTCTAATAATACAACTCATTAGACTGAGATGCCACTTTTCAAAAATAGCAAGTTAATAAAAATACAGAAAGAAGTGAGGGAAAAGAAGATTATGTATACCCTGTGTTAACAAGGGCTCAATAAAACATATGTAATATGTATCATGAGTTTTAAAATATTCTTGCACTTTGATGTGCTAGTTCTATTTCTAAGAATCTACTCGGAGGACAAAATGTGATGTTTAGACAAAAATGTGTGTGCAAAGTCTTTCCAACAAAGTCTTACAACAGGGGATAATACTATAAAAACAAACCACATTTACAAGACTTGAGAATAAAGTAGTTCATAGAAATGTATACTGAATTATTAAGTAATTTTTAAAGGAAACTTAGTAACTTAGAAAATATTTTTAAAAATTTAAAGGCAGCTAAAAAGTTGTGTTGATAGCATGGTCCATGTGGATTAGATCAAAGCCTAGGTACAACTGATGGCAAACAAGGGATCCCAAAACTTGAAGCAGGAGCCACTATGAACAAGGCAAGGTGACAGACCTCAAGCCCTTTAGTGAGGGCCTTTGGGTAAGCCCTCATGCAGAACAGGGGGAAGTCCTGGTCCTACAGGTTGAAGATAGCTTACATGGGCTCCAAAGACAATGTTCACCTATTTCCCAAATTTGCCTAAGATAAGAAAAATCCATTATCATGTATCTGATGATAGCATCATTATATACAAAGTACCACCACATAAAATCATGATTGAGATACATGTGCAGAACTTCATTTTCCGAATACCTGCCTCTGTGATTGCCTCTGAGTCTGAGATATAGCTGCTCTGGAAAAAAAGGCTTCACACGCTACATATAAGCTTCTAAGTGGAAGTATAATTTCAGAAATTAAGTTGAAAGTCGAGTTTCTTGTATTAGAAATTCTTGTATTGAAATTCTATTTCCATGATGTATTTAAACTATGAACTGGCACTGGAGAGAATTCTTTTACTGTTATCATTTCTTGGGTCACTTGTCTCTTGCTAATGTCAAAACAAGAACGCTTTCTTGTTTTTCTGACTAAGGTACTAAAAAGAAATTTCCAGTAAGCGTATAACATTTTCTTGTAAATTTCTTTGGCTTCGATGAATTGCATTTTAAGTGAATTGCATTTGCAGGTTTGTGGAATGATGCCAAATTCGTATTTTGAAAATGTAAACAAAAACCACAAACAAACCTTCCTTCTTCTATTGCTGATGACTGTAGTATATGCAGTTCACTGTGTTGTTTAAATAGATTTCAAATAATTTCCCCATAATTGCTAATCATTTCAGTAGGAGGCATGAGGTTAGCAATCAATAATCACCTGAAACTGTTGAAAATGAAGTTCCGGGATCAATAGAACATTCTTCTTCCCATGGAAACACAGCCCATTCAAATGGCTTTCCTCACTGTTCTTTTCTGTTTTGTATTTATTGTAGACTCACAGGCACATTACTTATGGAAAAAACAAATTGAGGAAATAGACAAAATGTCACCAACACCATGGCAGAGATGGCATTTGTTATAAAAAAACATATCCTAAGAGAGGCAGGAAGGGGTATACTATTTCGTACAGATGGTAAGATTGCAAAGTAAAGTTCTTAATTTCTAATCAATAGCTGTGTCTTCTCACTGGTCCACTTTCTTTTAAATATATTTTAAAATATATGTTAAAGACATATACTTATCCCAGTATGTGTAATTCTATTAGGGGTTATTTTTAAAGACACGCTCAAATAGAATATGCAGAATTTTGTTTATCTGGCCAAGATAAAACATTACATCAATAAATGTTAGCTTCACTTTTATTTTCTTAGGCACTAAAACATTTTAATTACTGATGATGAATAGAAGGATGAGCTATTCCTTGAAAAAATACAAAACTATTTACAGTTGCATTGTATAAAACAGACTTACTTTCATATATATTGCCCCCTCCCTTGTTAAATAGAAAGCAGACTTGTATTTATTATAAAGTTCATTACCACGTCTACAGACAGATGTGTTCTCGAACATGTTATAAAAGCCATCATTTAACATTAAGAAAACTAAAAAAAAAAAAATTGAAGATGCTAATGTATTTTTGTGTTTGAGAGTCAAAAGAGATTCAGGGAAGGAAGGGAATTTTTGTTGTTTGTTGTTGTTCCTGTCTTTGTTTTCTGGAGAGATCTTAAAGGAACCTGGTTTGCCTCAGTGTACTTTGGTATTTTTGGAGGGGGATAATCTAGCAGTAGTGCTCCTAAAAATTTAGGAGTCGGGTCTGAGCTTGAGATCAACCCAGGAGAAGAGTCGTAAACTAAAGAGAAATTTAGAAATAAGAAAAGTGATTTAAAAGAAAACCACAAAAGCAGCATGAACATGACACCAGTGGGTGATCTCTAGCGATATCCTCTTTACTTCTGTAAATCTTCGCAAAAAACTCAACTCAGGTGACCTACAAAGGAAAGGAGGGGGAAAAGGGATAACCAACAAGGGAAATTTAATTTTGCGCGTTGGAGTCTGCCTGTGAGTGCCGGCTTGCCGCCTACCCCCGGCTCCCTTGGGGAATATTCCTCGGGAAGAAACGGGTGCTCCTCTCAGTCTGCCCGGCACCGACTCCCAGAAGGTGTCACATCGCGTGGTTGGGACGGGAAGAAAGGGTTGCCACTCATCTGTTGCACAGCCCGAGGATGGAGCAGGCAGCTGCTGAGATGAGGTCGGGGACCAACAGCTCGCCCCAGGGCTCTCGGAAAATAAAGGAAGTCCAGTAGAAACCGAGGGTCTCAAGGGGACAACCCTCAGCGAAGATTCCGCGCGGACGCCACTCTTGAACTGATCTTACAAATGGACTCTCGAGTCACGGGGCCGTGACCAACCAAGGCTCCGTGAGTCACAAGCTGGGAATCACCACGTCGCATTTACAGCAAGTAAGTTACTGCCAACTTCGCCAGTATATGGCATTTCCTCGCAGCGCTTTGGTCTTATTTTAGTGCGTGAACACCAAAGAGATTGGCCAGGAGATAACTTACATCCTGAAACCTCAGTGCGCTGATGCGAGCATCACACACACACACACACACACACGCTCACACTCTCTCCACCTGAAGCCACCGAACCTCGCGCTCCTGGGCTGGTACGTGTTTGGGGTTTTATTCAGTATTTGGAAACTTACTGATCTCCTATGCCTGTTGGAAAGCCCGAGCTGGGTGGGGGTGGATGCAACGCTGCGCCTCGTCATTTATTCCTTGCGACTGTCTGGATCCTTGACACTAGTCGCAAGCCGCATCCTCCTGCTCTTGCAGGGGAAGTCTGACACCTTGAGGACGGGAGTGGGGGTGCCGGGAGCCCAGAGGAGCCGGAGTGGGAGAAGCTTTGAGAGTTCCCGGGTGGGGGTGGGAGTGGGGGTTACTTTCCTCAAGTCTGGCGACCTGCCGCCGGGGTGCTGGTTTACCGGCTTGGGAGCCGAGCGTCCAGGAGCCGGGTCCTGGCGCGAACTGGAGTCCGGCAGCCCTGCAGAGCCCGCCCAAAGCCTGGAGGTGTGTCTGGCCCGCACCCAGGACCTCAGGCGGCTTCTGGCCACCGGCTTCTCTGGATGACGGCTGGCTTCTGGGGAGTCCGCCTGCCCTGGCTGACCTCAAGGAGTTGGCCCAGGGAGGCGGCGGTCGTTTGGGGGGCTGGGTGGGGGGGGGCAGCGGAGCCGGGGACCCAGCGTCAGCGCCCGCCCGCGCGCGGGTCCCCTCCACGGCCACACGGAGCGGTGCGTGGGACGCGCATCTTCACCGGCTGTCCCTACCGAGCAGGGTTTGTGCGGACCCTGAGTCAGGCAACCGCCCGGGACGGAGGGCGGGGTTATCTTCCTCGGGGCTCGTCCGCCGTCAGCCGTGGGAACGCTAACTTCGTCCCCAGGGATCGGTGGGGGCGGGGGTGGGCGAAGTTCTCCTCCCCTGGAGCTCACCTCCCCCTCCGGGGCCGCCCCTCCCCCGCCTCCCATGGCACCGCTCTCAGAGCATCCTCACTCCGCCCAGTTCGGTGCCAGCTGCGTGGGCTCTAGCTTCGTGCGTTTTCCTTGGAATGCTCCAAAACTCGGCAGCGACTAAGGAAATCCCATTGGATTTGGCCGGGCGTGCTCTCCCTGGGCATAGCACCCGCACCGCATGTCCTTGGATCGATCGCTCTTCAGCCAGAAGACTGCCAACTTTGCAGGTAAAGAGGGTGTCGCCTCAGAGCTCCATTTGACCGGAGCTGCACCTCTCCTCCTTTCTGGGATCTCAGTTAAGTTTCTCAAGCTGCCTGGGAAGCCGGCTCCCTCTTGGGAGGCGGACATCCCTGGGGGGGGGGGGGGGGTTATGAGTTCAAAAGGCTCCCGCTGCGTGGTTTCTCTTTAAGGCTCCAGACCGGGTTTGTGAAGCTTTCTGTGGTTGACCTGGGCTGAGCGGGAGTTTGGGGATGCTTCTCTGCCTCTCCCGGCACCCAGCTTTAAAGCAGGGGAGAAGACGAGGAGTGAACCCCTGATGTGACTTATATGGTAAACAAAGCGGCCGCAGCCACGCCATGGTGCTGGGGAGGAAGGCTGTTTTTAGCCTTTTATGCGTTTGAGGAAAATGGAGATCTTGGTGGCCCCTGGGCGTATAGAAGTGAGCCCTAGACTCGCTGGCACCCAAACTGGGGGGATGTAGAAAGGAAAGTGATCGATATCCTGTCGATCAATTACACTCTGCGTCATTTTCATTCCCTATCAAGAAACAGAAACACTTTTACCAGTGTGGCTGGACCAAGGCTAAGCATTCCTATTTCGCTTGGCAACTGAAATTCCAATTAAGCCAATGACCCTGTTTGCTACTTGGGTAAATCACTGAGATTCGTAGCACAACTTGTTGTTCCAGCTGTGAACTCAGCTGCCTTTTGTGACTAGAAACTAGAGAATACTAGCAAGGGATGAAGGGTTTGGGAGAGACTGAAAAAAAGGAGCTCTGTCTGTATTCACTATGTTGCATCCACTATGATGCGTCCTTGTTCACATGGTTTCTTAGGGAGACCCTTCCCAGTTAAATTCCACAGCTATAAATGCAGCAGGTTGCTTACTGCTTACCGAGTAAGCACCAAGCCAAAGGAGTGGGAGGAGGCAGAAGCAAGGCTTACTTGTTTTATTAAAAATAAATTTAGAACAGACTTGTAAACTGAAAAAAAAAAATCTTTCCGGTCTCATATAATTTCTGGCTTTTCGATCATAGTAATCACAACAGAACATACTACAAATTCTTTAAGAAAAATGGTTAACTAGAGGGTTTTTTTTTTAAGTAAAACTGTGAATTAGACAATGAGAGTAAGAAAGTGTGGGTGGATATGTTAAAACATTGAAAGCGACGTCTCTGTGTTATGGTTTGCTGTTTAAACTGACATTGCAATACCTACTTCTATTCACCTGGACAGCATACCAGGAAATGTTTCCCCTTAAGTATTTATGACAAAGATTCAAGATACAGGGATAACTAACACTTAGATATTAGAATCAAAATTCAGGTAAGACATTGTTAAAGAAGCACTTTAAAAACTATATTTGTGAATTAATGCAGTTAAGGCAAATGAGCACATCAGTTAAATGCACTTTATCAAAGTATTTTATGCAGATGATTTGTATTAATAAAGGTTAGTGCGGGTAGAAAAAAAGAAAGCACGTACATTGCCTACGAATAAGAAACCATAGACGTGGAGAGTCTTTCAATAGAGCTCTGATCAGAGCTCAGCTCTTCTGCCAAACTTGCTGTTGTGGAGTGAAGAGCTGAAAGATTTATGCCAAGAAAGTTACCTTCAAAGAGAAACGCTAACAGGTTGATGAGACTGATACATTAAGAGGTGCTTAGTATTGGAGTGAATAAATATAATAAATATATCATTACATCAATAGATAGTTCAAATAAGGCAGGGTGAGATTTGTAATTGCAGATTTAGAAAAGTTCTTCCTCTTAAGAACTTAAAGACACGAGCATTCATCAAAGCAGAAAGTAAGCTGTACAGAAGAAACGTCTCTTTAGTAAAACCTTTTGAACATTAACAATGTTTCTAAAAATCTCTGAGTTTGAAAAATAAGTTTCCATTTACTTGCTTAATGGTTGTTCTCAAGGATTTATAAAAGGTAAATTAGATTTCCATTATTTATAAGTTTTACAATTTTGTAATTTTTATGTTATTTTTCTGTTGAAGTTATTCCCAGAAGGTCAGATTAAAATGCACAGAAAAAACTAAGCGAAAATTAAAGTTCTACATGAATTTTATGGCCACTTTGATTATTGAAATGGTAAGAGACCAAACAACTTTTCGTATAAGATAACCTTAATTAACTCATACCTTACATAAATAGGAAATATCAAAAACATTTCTATTATTCTTTCTGATTAGGATAGGAAAAATTCAAATATCTTGTATATCTTGTCCTGGACACACATTTTAAACTTTTAAACTTAAAGCCTATTATAAGCATGATAAATTTCTATTGAAGTATAATCATAGCCTTTAGAATATGCTGATTAACCCCACCGCATTAAAAATATTTTTATAAATATGTTGTTGAGAATACTGGCATATTTTTATAACTGCATGTTTAACCGCCAGGATACTTTGTGGCAATTCAGATTATCAACATTACATTTAGCAGCTAAAAACTGAAATAATCTATCTTTTCTAATTAATTCATATTTTGTAACAAAAGTGAAGATATGCACACTTTTGTTCAGTAGTTAAAATTGTGAATATCAGTGCTCAAAGACATAAAAGATTTTGTAAATGAGGATAGATATACAAAAATTGCTGAACAGTCTAGCTAGGACAGTAAAACTGTGGACTGAGTATTTTCTTAGGAAACGCTGAGTCTTTCACTTTTTCAGACAAGCTAGATGATGAGAAATATAATAAACGATTGCATTTTTCTTTCCCAAAATCATTATTGCCAAACGTTTTATGAGATTGGATTCTAATGTGCATCTTTACTTTGTGCACTGTATTGACTAGACTAAATTGAAGCCAATGCTCTTTGCTTTCTTAATATCTATGGAAAACCTTCCATAAGCATATTAGTTGTCATTGAAAATGAGATTGAGGAGACAGCTCAAAATGAAAACCTTGTGTTTTCACCTAACTTGTGCCCATCACTTCCCCACCCCAAATTCACATTATAACTGGTGAGTTCAACCCTGCTTCCAGTGGCCAGTTGCTTCTTTCTAGTGGTGATGAAAGATTGCTTCAGAACTCTTTCCTGTCCTTATGATTTTGACTTCTAATCCTCCCAGATGCAGTGCGATCTCACTATGTTGAGAGATTTGAGAATATTTTGATCAGGGATATAATATCATGGCTCTATCTTTTTAATCAGCACAAATATAGACCTGATCCCTGTGAACATTAGTACTGCCAAAACCACTCTATGATGAAAAAATACATTTAGAAAAAGAAGCCATTCGTTCGCGAAAATGAAAATTAAACACACACGCTTTGAAAATGTACCAATTTAAAACTACGTTGTTCTCCAAACTCTCTGGGAAATGAAGTGATCTGTTTAAAATTCTTAAAAATCTCAGTGATTCTTCTGAAAGTTCAGTTTCATTTAAATAGGATACGATAAAAGAGACAACTGTTTCAGTACTTGATCTGCTCTTGTAACTAAACTATAGATGATATCCCATTAATATTAGGGTATGTTTGTCTCCTTTTAAAACAGGTATCCTTTGAAAATACAGCAGTGTCATAGAGTAATGGCTTCTTGAGGAGCTGACGATGACACATGGGCAAACTTTTACACATACAATTAGAAATGTTAATTAAAACGTTAATTTAAAAATATGCCTGGATAGCTTTATCTAGCACACTGCATTCTTTTGGAGAAATGACAAGTGCAATGAAATAAATCAGATATGCATTCATTATATTCTGCCTGTAGTTTACTATTATATTTTTTAAATATGTTGGAAAAGTCAACATAAGCAATTTCCTTGAACACATTTCATCAAAATTTAAAACTTACTTAAGACAGAAAACGGGAACTTTTACAAACAAAGGTAAGGAGGAAAAAGAGAGAGGGCCAGTATTTATGGGTACTTAATGTATGACAGGCACTATTCTAGGAACTCAAAAAAAAACACTTTTTCTCATGTTTATCTTTACATCTACCTTAAAGCTGAAGTATTATTACCACCTTTTGAAGAAGTTGAGAAGACTAAATCTCTAAAAAAAATCACAAAGCTGCTTCATGACAGAGTCAGGATTTGAATCCTTGTCTACTTGATTCTAAAAGTGACACTCTTTTAACTTAATTCTTACGGTTTTTAAAATAAAATTAGCAATCTCTTAACAAGATTCATAACTTCGCGGTATTCTTACGACTAATTAGTTCTTTAAGTTTTCAAATGTTTTAATATTCGGACATAAACACCCCCATTATGAGTTGCTGTAACAGTTTTGAAGCAGAGCACGAGATGAGCCACTCACATCAAGCAGGTATTCTCAAAATTATTTCCTTTCTTATTCTTGAATATAAATATGATATATGGAAAGAATAAAAGGGTTATTTTAATGGATAAATTTTAAAGTTATAATTTTTTCCTTTAAAGGGTCCTTAGATTACAATTTCTAAATAAAAAGTTCTCATTCACATCTCTAGACTAATAAAACATCTTTGTTTATAGAAAATACAATCATGTTAAGACATGTTAGGTTTATATTGCATTTTACCGATGCTGCATGAAATTTCTAGACAAGTGTTTTGGTCTTAATTTTTTCTGAAATTTTAATTGCTTCCTTGTTTTTATCACCCCTTGGTATTTAATCAGAGGAGCTCTCATTTATACATCCCAGAAGACATCTATCAGCTGGTAACACATTTTAAGAAATTTGCCACATTTTTTTTTCAAAGATATACCTGCAGTAAAAACCTATGTGATGATGTCTAAAGGCCTATCTTGAATATGTGTAATACTATTACAAAAATTGACTTTGAAGTGGTATCCATTCAATAGATATTTGTTGAATATTAGTGAATAATTGAATATTGAGATGAATAAGCTCTTCATCTTTCCATTTTCTGGCAAAACTCCCTCTGTATATAATAAATTTTCCCTTAGTGTCTCCTGTCAAAATGTTTTCCAAGCCTCGAGTCTAGTTCACTATTACTGTCTCCTTGAAAGTTTCCTTCCTGTCTCCAGGTGTTGCCAGTATAAATACAAGCAAAGTTCTTGCTATATTCTGACTTGCAGGTGGGTAGAGGTCTGTCTCCTGAAGTAGACAGTAAACTCCTTTAAGAAACTCAGAAGATGCTCAAAAAAATGTGTGTTTTTCACTGAATTAGGTGGTCATAAGTATAATGCTTTTGTAATTGAGCATAATTAACTTATTTCACAGTTTCATAATACCATAGTTGGTTCATATTTTGAGCATATTTGTTTATCGAATGATGCCAGTTATAATAATGACATTGCACTTGTCTGATACATGGAGTACCATATTATACCTATGTTACAAAAAAAACAAATTCACTGTTATTCAGTGGATATAAGTTCCGGGTCAAATAGTTACTCCATAATGCTCATTTTCACAGGATTTATGTAACCCATTATATTAGTGTGTTTTAGTTTAAAGTGGCACTGTGCCGCAATTCTTAAGGGAAAGTTTTTGTTCCATGATGCTGTAGGAAGTATGGTTGAAGTTGAAAGTATTTCTCAGGAATACCTACTGAACTAAAGAAAGCCAGAGACTTCTCTGGAGTGATTATATTAGGCAAATCAAGTTGAGACTTCACGTCAAAAACTTGATAAGTACGTGATGCCCAATTGTGAGTGGCAGGAGCTTCTTGCTTTGTGTGTGTGTGTGTGTGTGTGTGTGTGTGTGTGTGTGTGTGTGTATCTTTTCATTCTACTTCACTGAGAATAAGATTGTTACAAATCAAGGTTTATGAAAAGTGTTCAGATACTCTGAGACATTTTTCTTGTATTTTACCTCTAAATGATAGTCGGGAAACTACACAACTATATAAGCTAGAATCCTGTGCCTACCAGGATTATAGTCCATAGCATAATGCATTGTAATTTTCATTTTCACTGAATTAGTATAATTAGTGTTCAGTATATGCTCTTTGAATAGATGAACAGAGTCAATGAATGCATGGATGATTGGTCTGTTGCCAGCAGCTATGTTCAACCTCTGTATTTCAATATGGTGCTCTTTCTAGTAACTGGTTACACACCATTATGAGTCCCCAAAACCACAATGGAGGGATGAGAGGGCAGGCATGATACCTACATTGAGTGAAGAATGGAGAATGCATTGTGGTTTATCTATGATCATCCCCATCATTTGTGACAGCATAGGTATCGTTTTCTGTAGAGATCACATTCACGCTGGGTGGGAGGAAGCTGCATATCCTGAACCACATCGAAGACTACATGGAAGTGAATTCTCTTCTGTGATAGTTGTACTGTGACAAGCATAGTTATTGGGTCTTGTTTAATTGCATCTAGAGTGATACATGTCTATATCTGCATTTAAGCATATACCAGCATTAAAAATCTGTGTTTAATTCATTAATTAAATATAAATTATAAAATTTAAATTATTTAAATAAGGAGGGAGAGAGAGTGAGAGAGAGAGAGAGAGATCTGTGTAAGTAACAAAAAGAGTGAGGGACTGCTTCTGGGTGATAACTCTTAAGATAATGCCCGTAGAGCAATTATCAGAGATAGTGAGATATAATTTGTTAGCAGAGTACAGAGTAGCCCATAAAAAACAAGAGAACTTGTTTGCCAATAGCAGTGTCCCTTTAGAATGGTGAGATGTGTAATGAATGATCTAGGTCATCTAAGTCTTTTTTAAAGCAAGACTTTCAAACCTTACTAAATGATTTTTTATAATATACTATATACATATGTAAAATTAAATATACACAAATATAGGATGTTTTATTGAGGGTTTATTTAATGCATGAAAATCACTATTCAAGATGCTGAAAATACAGAGACAGATATTTTCCTTTTTCTTTAAGATCTCAAACCAAGGATTCTCATGAACTTCATTATCATATTCCAGTGTCCCATATTATCTTAGAGACATTGTGCTGTTTTATTGTCTCCTGCCATTTTCTTATGGGAATAAAGGACTCACTCAGGAACTACAAATCATACTGAAACAAATTTAATCTATATTTGAAATTAAAAATTAAAAAAAAAAACACTGGGTCACTTTGGAAGAAATTCAAATACATCCTCCCTGCCTCAAACTACTGTTTCCTTTAAGAATGGGACCTGGGTCTTTCAGCTATGAATCTACATTAAATTTCCATGTATAAATTTATGTTAAAGACTGGCACTATTTAAGATGGTGCTTTCCTGTTATATGTAGGTACTACTAAATTACTATTCAAAAACTATGTAATTTATGAGATCAGTTGTTTTCCAAAGTCTTGATGGATTTATGGCCATACATATTACCCAACCCCCTTTGGAGTCAATGAAGCAAACCTAAGAGGAGAAGTCTGTTTTAGAGGTAGGGATATAGTTAGTTGGATCCTCAGCCCTACCTTTTACCTTGATACATAAAAGATCTTGACTCAGGATATTCTTGAAATGGTGGATCCATTCTAGAGTCATCTAGAAGTTCTCAGTATCCACTGTTGGTGTTTCCTAGCAAGCTCCTCTGTCTATAGCTGAGAATGTATTAAAAACTGAGAAAGAGACCATCTTTTACATGGTTTTAAATATTTGGAACAGAGAAAGGGACTGAACTAGCTACATTAATCTTTTTTAAAAACATTTTCTTGTGACCTACATTCCTAGGACTACCCACTCTTTGCCAGAATTTTTGCTTTCTGAGAGTCATCATGTGAAATAATCAGAATGCCTACCTCTAAGCCTCTGAGAACCTCTACAATGAAGGAGAAAGAAATATTTCTAAAGAACACTCAAATTTCAGGGTTATTATTGTTCTGTAGGATGTTAAATAGCTTTGTATCTTAAAAAATAAGATATGCCTCTATGTATGTGCTGAATAAAAAGAAAGTGTTGGCAAAGGGAAAAGACTTATTTGCTTATCTAGTTCATTTTAACCTCACAGCTTAACATTTTGATTTGTAATGTGCAAGCTACTTAGAAAGCTGAACGACATATTCTCATTTACCACTCCAGCACGTTCTTGGACAAAGTGAACCAGCAAATGATTTTGCCCTTTCATGAATAAAAGAAGGTTTAATGAAAAAACATTTCATTATAGTAGTGCTTATGATAAAGAAATTTTTCCAACATATAAAATATCAACAACTTTACCCTGAAGAATAAAAGCTTATTTCTATTCTGTTGTACTTAGCAGTGAACCAACAAAAGCAGAATTCAAAGCAAAACTTTCTCATATACTTACATACTTTCTTACTGGTTGTTACACTCTGTGATTGAAAGATTGGGTACAATTAAATATTGGAAAATGCCCCTTTTTAGATTAATAGTTAATAGTAATAATTTTGGGGAACAAAATGCAGACCTGTTTCACGCCATGATACTTTAGCCTCTGATTTCATTTTTTTAGCTTCTGATTTTTTTTTATAACATAGATATTTATGAAGTAAATATAGAGGCAGAGGTCAATCTGATTAAGAAAATGTAAACAAATTGAGTATTTGAAAAAACCCATTGTTGAATAATGTAGATCGATTTGAAACATATAATTTTGATTCATTTCAGTTTACTTAAAGGAAGTTATTTGAAAGCAGAACTACATCCTTACAATGCTCCTGGTCTTAAGATTCAAAGTAAAATCTCATCTATAAAAATATACAAGAATTGTGTGTGAAATATTTAACGTAATTCAAGAGAATCTTCAGCATCTCATAACACGCATGGGTACTCAATGCATTTTAGAAGTGTTTTAGGGTCTACCAGATTTTATTTTTATTATTTTAATCAAAATGAAATGGATATACAAGTCCATCAAAAGGTTTCATATACCATTTGGTTCAATTCCAGTGCAACATTCAATAATACTTACTGTTTGCCCTCCATCAACCCTCTCCCCACAGACAGGCATCTTGTTTGAGACTGCACCCTCATGGACAGGAGGCTTGTGACAGGAGTTACTACATATAAATTCACATCCCCTGCTGCCTCAAACAGACCAGGGTGCCTCCATATGTAGTTGGCAAGTACAATGTACATTTATTTTTCTGAACATTTACAAAATTGTGGTAAGATCCTTTTCGTGGTTGAATTATGACTTATGAAAAAATGCCATTAATAGTTTTTTTCTTTTTATTTAAGTTAGAGATAGAAGTTTCTTCCTAATATATTTAAGAAAATTTAATATCAAGAGAGATTCAAGCAAAAGATTTGAAGGAAGGAGATTTCATATTGTCACATTCTCCCTTGATCCATAGGGGTGGGATTTAATCTACTGTGTTTAATAAAAATGAGTAATTGTATTCTCTGCTCTGTTTTAAGGAGAAAATCATTACATAGGTGGTGCTGGGTATTTTTAGCCATTTTTGTGTTTTACATTAAGAGGAATGCTCACTATAATCATAAGAATAAATATTAAAAA
The DNA here is from genome assembly GCF_018350175.1 of Felis catus. Lineage (NCBI taxonomy): Eukaryota > Metazoa > Chordata > Mammalia > Carnivora > Felidae > Felis > Felis catus. Next base: position 16,571,936 of record NC_058368.1, on the reverse strand, counting down.
TATTTACTATATGACTATTTTCAAATGTCTTGTCTAAAACAGCAAAATACTTAAGACATGTTACTGATTTGTTAATCATAGCTAATCATTTTTTTTTTAATTTTTTATTTATTTGGAGAAAAAGAGAGAGAGCACCAGCAAGAGGGGAAGAGAGAGAGGGAGACAGAATTGCACGCAGGCTCCACACAGTCAGTGCAGAGCCCATTTGGGGCTCAATCTTACAAACGGTGAGACCATGACCTGAGTGGAAATCAGTACTTGAACGTTTAACCAACTGAGCCACCCAGGTGCCCCAGTAGCTAATCATTTATTTAAAATATGTATATAGGATTTTAATTTTAATTCCTGTGACAAATACTTTTAGTTTATTTTCCTAAATTTTTTAGCAGTACTTTGAAAACATTTGTAAATTATTTGAAATGTAAGGCCAAGCACTACAAAATATTTACCTGACTTTTGATGAACTAATATTCTCTTTATTTCTTACCCTAGAGCATGTTGAAATAAATTTGAGGGATGGTGTATTTATTTTAAAAAAAATAAAATTTTACACATACTGAGACACATGCATTTCCGGGCTGGACAGGCTGAGCTGGATAAATTGAATTTTCTATTCTTTTGAAGAACAATTATAAATCCGTTTTATTTTATATTTTAGTTTCCCTTTTTCTTTTTGTAGTTGCATATACCATACCTGCTACTTTTAGATGCCCTCTGTTCCTTCTTGTGATCTCATTCTTCTACAGCAACCACGAGTTCTCATTAGCATGTTTAGCATGGATATGGTGGCAGTGAATTTTTTCAGTTTTTGTTTGGTTGAACGCGTTTTCATTTTCACCTCACTTTTAAAGCTATTTTCATTTGTCAGAGTATTCTAGATTGGAAATTATTTTCTTTTGGTATTTTAAATATGCCACCCAATTGACTTTTGACTTCCATCGTTTCTGTTGAGAAGTCAGCCATCGTTTCTGAGAAGTCAGAAAACTGAGAACAGTGTTCTTTATTTTCACTGCTTTTAAGTTTTCACTTAGGCTTCTGTTTTTGTAGTTTTACAATAATGTACTTATACGAACTCTTTGGATTTCCACTGCTTGACATTTGGAGCATTTCTCTTAAATGGCTTTATATCTTTCATCAGTATTGGAAAATTCTTAGTCGTTATCACTTCAGATATAGTTTTGCACTTTCCTTTCTTCTCCCTTAAGGCCTCCAATTACACGGTTTTACCTTTTTACTCTGTCATCTAGCTAGCAGTCTTTTAGTTCTTCTTATAATGTGTTTTCCATCCATTTTTGCTTTCTGTGCTATAAACTGGGTATTTTATATAGCCTTATTTTCCTATCCACGAATCCTCTTTTTTGTTTTTATTATCTCCGATCTGTTGTTAAACTCATTAATTAAATTATTAATTTCAATTATTGCATTTTTCACTTTCAGTATTTCAATTTGATTCTTTTTTTTACAGATTTTAGATCCCTCAAAAAACTTTCCACTTTTCTATATCACTCCTGAATATTGTTAAAGAACACATTTAGTTTAAATTCTGAGGCTAATAATGCCAATAACAAGGCTATGTGTTGGTCTGTTTCTCTTAATTTTTTACTAGGATGCTTCACAGTTTTTTTTATATAGAAGTGGAAAATGTGTCTCAAAAATTATAGAAAAAAATTATAGAAACTTTGCCATCCAAAGCTTTGCCTCTCTCAAAGAGGATATACCCTAACCTCTGGCAGGCACCTAGGATTAGACATCTTAATCAAATCACAAGCTGAGCAGATTAGAGGCTAATTTTCAGACTTTGCAAGACTCTATGAGTCCCTGTTTGACCCCAACAATGTGTTATAGGGCCCCAGGGTCTGAGAACCTTGGCTATTTAATAAAACTACTTCTCATTTCAGGTTCCAAAATATGAATTTTGCCTTTGAATTTTTGTGAAATTGATGAATACTTTGCTCTAATTTTCAGCAGCTTTCAGATAAATGTAGTACTTATTTTCTTACGACGCTTAACATTTGAATGAATGCCTTGAGAAGAGTTACCGAACATGACGCTCACTTCCATCTGTCTTCCTTTTTGCCGGGACATAGGCACCTTGTACTCTGGCTGCCTGGGCAAATGCTTTGAGGGGAAATATGGTTTGTGGAAGGTCAACTCACCTCTCTGTGGTTTCTCTTGCTCTGGGATCTTGGCTCCTCAAGTCCTAGTTAGGCCTGCAGACAGAGGTTTGTTTATTTGTGTCTTTGTATTTACCCAGCTTTTCTAAATGGTATCAGAAGAAATGCTAATCCACTGCTTGCCATCCCATCACAGTTAGAGACACAAGTCTTTTATATTTTGACTTCACTGGTGAAAAGTTTAGTCAAAATGTTTAAAAGAAAGAAACTATACTCACAGCATAGTATAGATGTATAATTTTACCCATATAGGAATTGAATCAGCAACTGCAAAAGAGTCCTGGAGTTTTGGGCCTATTTTATTTATTTATTTATTTATTTATTTATTTATTTATTTATGCAGAAGTAATATTATTCTTACAGAATTAGCAAGTCTTTGACATTAGCAACTAAACAACCATCTAAAGTATTTTATATAAAATAATAAATTCTAGGGGCGCCTGGGTGGCTCAGTCGGTTGAGTGTCCGACATCGGCTCAGGTCATGGTCTCGCAGTTTGTGACTTTGAGCCCCGCGTCGGGCTCTGTGCTGACAGCTTGGAGCCTGCTTCAGATTCTGTGTCTCCTTCTCTCTCTGCCCCTCCCCCACTTGTGCTCTCTATCAAAAATAAATAAAATATTAAAAACAATGTTTTTAATAAAATAAAATAATAAATTCTAAATAAATTGATCTGGCACAAAATCAATTATAATCAAATTCCAGTTAATAGCTCTTTCTTACTGAATGATAAACACATTATTAACTGAACTAAAAGTAGAGGCGCTATAATACGGTAGCAATTTGACCTCTTCGCACTGAGGTGAGATTTTTTTAAGGCCTGTGGTTTTTTTAAGTAATGTTCATTTCTTCCACTTGAAGTCCATTATAAAAATGCTATTGCTCACTGGTGTTTGTGTTATAGTTATAACTGTTACTGTTAAAATTACCTAAGCCTGGTTTCTGCAGATGTACTAGGTTACTATATTACATCAGATCATATAACTTGACATCATCCAAACCTGCTTATGAGACATTATATCTGATTTTATCACCAATATCATTGCAGCATATGATTCATATATCTGCTAGTTGTTTTCATTTGCTCCAAATCAGACCTTGCTTACCCTGAGATGTGCATCGTTTGTCTTTTTTTAAACATCATTGTAATTTTAATCTGTGATAAAGAGATGGAGTAGATGAGGGAATGATGAATTCCCATTATAGACTTGACCACGATTGGATACCAACACAACATGGTGTCAGCTCTGGGCTGACAAAAGTTGTCAGTGCTCAATTTTGGGGGGCTGGAAAATCTTTTTTCACAGCCTCTTCTACTTTAATATTGGCTTTAAATATAAGGAGGAGCCCCTGATGGATGGCCTGCATAAAGGTTTGCTCAGAAAATAGTGAGAAGTTAGACCAAATTCTAGACTCAGTACTGGTCAGTTGTGTCTCAGAAGGGAGGTCTGCGTTTGTCCTTTGGGCTGACATTCCTAATTCGTCCCTCAACCCTAAATCTCATGCCATGGTCCTCAGCACTACATCTTCCACCATTGAAAGGAGTTCATCTTATGGTCAACAGCAGATACACTGTCTTTGAGCTTTGGGAGAACCCACCTTAAAGCCAGACATATCTTCCAGTGGAGCATCTTGGCCACCAACCCTCAGATTCATCCAAGTTGTTATGGGTATCAATGCTTATTACTTTTTTTCCCCTTAGTGGTCCTTAGTGTGAATGAAACACGATTTTCTTACCATTGGGATGACAACATGGACAAGCTGAAAGGTATAATGATCTGGGATTTCACTTTTCCACTGCACTTTTCCACTGAACTACTGAGCCTGCACAGATGCACACCCAGTCTCCTAGCCAGGAAGCCCATGGATTTCACGTAACTGTGGAAACCCAGGCAGTGGACAGCAGTGGGACTTCAGACAAGATCCTGGGGGATATTACTTACTTCTAGAGGGAAGTAACCAAGCTTCCCCCAAAAGTTTTAGGGTACCATTTTGAGGACTTTGGGTCTATAACTCAAGACAGTCCTTAAGGAAAGAGCAGATGTCGGGGGTCTCACAAACTTGACTCAGAGGAACATCTCATTTCTATGTCACAGACCTATAAGAAGCAAATACTCTAGTTCTTAATTCTTCTTGACTTGAGTATGTCCTCTTCTCCACACATAGCATAGACTTGCTAGAAAATCATCATTCCACTTTTCTCTTATTTGTACTACTGACTAACAACACTTTCTTACAGTCCTCCTTGATCTGTTTGAAGGCTATTTTGGAAATGACTTCAGTAACCTTTCAATCATCTCTTAACTGGATCTATTTTTCCCCAGATGATGGGATAGGGGTTAAGGTGTGATGTTGGAGGGGCCTACTATGCTTATTGTATTTTCAGTGGTGCTCTCAAGGCCCATCTACTTCTTGACATGCCCTCTACTAAGACCATGTGTTCTATAGGCAACAAGAATGGTGTGGACAAGGAAGAAATTGTCTATTATCTTTATATACCATAATTGTCCATAGATTCTGCTGTGTATAAATTAAAGATTTGCAGTTTGTACATTAAAGATTTTCCATTTAAGTTTTTGAGAACCAAAAAATGTATACTGTACATATTTTTCTTTGTAAACATCAATTTCAAGACATAATTTTGTAACTACCTAATGTCAAACCCTCAATACTGAACTCCTCTTTGAGTCCTTAAGTCGATGAGATTTTAACCCTACTGGGTTCAATTTTCTTGAGTGTTTCCTGAAGAGCCACACACCTCATATAATTTTTCTTTGCATCTTTTTCTCATCTCTTGTGATTCTGCATTGGAGTTTAATGTCACAATGCAATCTCCAAAACACACAATTATCATGTTAAGTGGCTAGCTGGCTTTTAATGATTCTGAGATTTCAACCAGATAAGACTGTGGGAAGTGTAAGATGCTCTCCTAGTGGCTAGAATGAAGTTTTACAACTTTCTTCTGAAAATAATAGCAAATTAACATGGGTTAACACTTAATGAGTAATTAGCCTATGGCAGGCCCTGGGCTGATTGGTTTACTTACATTGTCTTATTTTATTAGCCTCATAAGAACTTTCATGATCTCCATTTTACAGAAACAGAAACTCAAGACCTAGAATGGGTAAAACAGCCTTTCCAAGTCATGTAATTAGTATGTGATATAGCCTTGAATTAAACCCAAACCCAACAAATTCCAAAACCAACTCTTTCAACAATTACACTGTAAAGCAAGTTTGAAATCTCAGGCATTTTCTCAGTATACCCCTGTAAATTACTAACCAGCTTCTAGTTTTTCTTGTTTTTTGGTCTTAATACACATGACGCCATGTTTTCAAGGCTTTTAAGGTTTTATAGTACTTGCTAAGGTACTGATTTTTAAGGACTGGTTTTAAATCCAATTGCACAATGCCTAAAGAAACACAGTGTCCTTATTCCTTCATTTTTATTTATTTCCCTTACTTATCAATGTCAATTTCAGGAAGAATCACCAAATTTTTATCTTCCTTCTCTTTTTCAAGGATATTTTAAATATTATTGTTATAAGGTCTGCTTCTTGATTTATATTTTTACTTTTTTTTTACAGACACCATCTCTAACCCCTAGAAACCATTCATTTTTTTCCATCACTATAATTTGTCTCTTGAGAATGTAATATAATTGAAATCATACAATATTTGACTTTTTGAGATTGGATTCTTTCACTCAAGATAATGCCCTTGAGATTCATACAAGTTGTTGTGTGTATCAATAGTTTGTTCTTTTTTATTGATGGGTAGTATTCCACAGTGTGGATGAACCACACAATTTTAACCATCCACCACCCACTGCAGGACATCTGGGTTGTGTCCGTTTTTGTCATTACCAATAATGCTGCTGGAAACTTTTGTGTATGCATTTTTGCGTGAATATAAGTGTTCATTTATCTAGGAAATGTGTCCAGAATGTAATTGTTGAGTCATGTGATAGTTGCACATTTAGTTTTTTAAAAAACTGCTTAACTATTTTTTAGAGTGACTGTACCACTTTACATTCTTACCAACAAGGTATGAATGATCTAGTTTTTCCATATCCTTACCAGATAAGGGTGTGGAAACATAGGATAAAGTTGCATCCTTACCTTGGTGCCATTACTATTTTTTGTTTCAGTCATTCCTCTGGTAGTGACTTCTCATTGCGGTATTAATTTGAATTTCTCTAGTGCCTAATGATGTTAAACCTCTTATGTGCTTACTTGCATCTGTATGTTGTTTTCGGTGGAGTATCTCTCCACGTCTTTTTCATATTACCTGATGTTTTTTCTTTTGGTTTTTGTTTTCAGTGTTGAACTTTGAGAGTTCTGTGTATATTTAAATGCTAGTCATTTATCAGATATGCTTTGCCAGTATTTTGTTTAAGTCTGTAGCTTGTCATGTCATCTTCTTGACATTTGCTTTGCAAATGTTCTAATTTTTTTTTCTTTTCAATTTTTTATTTAAATTCTAGTTGGTTAATATATGGTGCAAAATTGGTTTCAGGTATACAGTTCAGTGATTCATCATTTACATACAACACCCAGTGCTCATCATAACAAGTGCCCTCCTTAGTACTCTTCACCCCTCTAGCCCATCCTCTACCCACCTCCCTCCATCAATCCTGTTTGTTCTCTATCTTTAAGAGTCTCTCATGGTTTGTCTCTCTTTCTCTTTTTCTCCCCTCCCTTATGTCTATTTTGTTTCTTAAATTCCACATATGAGCAAAATCATATGGTATTTGTCTTTCTCTGACTGACTTATTTTGCCTAGCATAATACTTTCTAGCTCCATCCATGTTGTTGCAAATGGCAAGATATATTCCACGGTATATCATCTATATCTATATCTATATCTATATCTATATCTATATCTATCTATATCATCTATCTATCTATCTATCTATCTATCTATCTATCTATCTATCTCATCCTCTTCTTCCTTCATCAGTATTAACATTTGGGCCTTTCCATAGTTTGACTCTTGTTGGTAGTGCTGCTGTAAACATTGGAGTGCATGTGCCCCTTCAATTCAGCATTTTTGTATCCTGTAGGTAAATACCTAGTAGTGCAATTGCTAGATTGTAGGTTCTATTTTTAACTTTTTGAGGACCCTCCATACTCTTCCCCAGAGTGCCTGCACCAGTTTGCATTCCTACCAGCAGTTCAAGAGGGTTCCCCTTTCTCCACATCCTTGCCAACATCTGTTGTTTCTTGTGTTGTTAATTTTAGTCATTCTGACAAGTGTGAGGTGATATCTCTTCATGGTTTTGATATGTATTTCCCTGATGATGAGTGATGTTGAGCATCTTTTATGTGTCTGTTGGCCATCTGGGAGTCCTCTTTGTAAAAGTGTCTATTCATATCTTCTGCCCATTTCTTCACTGGGTTATTTGTTTTTTGGGTGTTGAGTCTGATAAGTTCTTTACAGATTTTGGATACTAACCCTATATCTGATATGTCATTTGCAAACATCTTCTCCCATTCCATCGGTTGCCTTTTAGTCTTGTTGATTGTTTCCTTCACTGTGCAGAAGCTTTTTATTTTGATGAAGTCCTAATAGTTCATTTTTGCTTTTGTTTCCCTTGCCTCTGGAGACAAGTCTCATAAGAAGTTGCTCCTGCAAGGTCAAAGAGGTTGCTGCCTGTGTTCTCCTTTAGGATTTTGATGGTTTCCTGTTCCAAATTTAGGTCTTTCATCCATTTTGAATTGTTTTTGTGTATGGTGTAAGAACATGGTGCAGTTTCATTCTTCTGCATGTTGCTGCCAAGTATTCCAACACCATTTGTTGAAGAGACTGTCTTTTTTCCATTGGATATTCTTTCCTGCTTTGTCAAATATTAGTTGACTGTATAGTTGTGGGACTATTTCTGGGTTTTCTATTCTGTTCCATTGATCTATGTGTCTGTTTTTGTGCAAGTACTGTACTATATTGATGACCAGAGCTTTATAATATAGCTTGTAATCTAGAATCATGATGCCTCCAGTTTTGTTTTTCTTTTAGAGGATAGCTTTGGCTATTAGGGGTCTTTTGTGGTTCTATACAAATTGTAGGATTGTTTGTTCTAGCTCTGTGAAAACTGCTGTTGGTATTTTGATACGAATTGCAGTGAATATGTAGATTGCTTTGGGTCGTATAGACATTTTAACAATGGTTGTTTTTCCAATCCATGAGCATGTAATGCTTTTCCATTTCTTTGTGTCCTCTTCCATTTCTTTCATAAGTGTTCTGTAGTTTTCAGAGTACATATCTTTTACCTCTTTGTTAGGTTTATTCCTAGGTATCTAATTATTTTTGGTGCAGTTGCAAATGCGATCAATTCCCTGCTGCAAATGTTTTAATTTTGATGAAATCCAACATATCACCTTTTTTTCTTTCTTACAACATTTATTCCCAAAAAGGAAAAAAAAAATAAGGCATAGAGAAAACCAGGAATTTCCCAAAGTCTCATAGCAAAGAGTTTATTGTCTCCATCACTTGCTTCTAGTTATAGTGTTCCATAGGTGGTTATCTCAGTGTTCCTTTCCCTATCTTTCTGCTCATGGCTAGACTATTTGTATTTCTGTTTACATACAGGTTTAGCATAATATAAAATTTTTTCTTGCATATTCTTGATTAAATATACACTTGCTTATTATGACCCTCTATAAATTTGTCTGTTATTGAGCACAATTTCAACTTTTTACATTTTATTCTGTATCATTTTTGAAGTATTTGTAATGCCTTACCTCAAACCAGTGATACAAAATTTTGCTTATGTGGTGATTAATATTAGGTAGGTCTGTCTTTGAATTTTAGATTCAAGATGAATTACTTACTTGAGTACCAAAAAAAATTTTTCACTAGGAATGAATCTGGATTTTGTAGGGGAGATTCCTGGTGGTCCAAAACTTCACTCTATAATGATCAGTATTCATATGGTTATTATTATGCAAATTAACCTTACTGGTTTTTAACACTAGAGTCAAACTATTTATTTTTTAATTTTTATTTAAATTTTAGTTAACACACAGTACAATATTGATTTCAGGAGTAGATTCAGTGATTCATCACTTACTTACAACACCCAGTGCTCATCACAGGTGCCCACCTTAACACCCATTGCCCCTCTAGCCCATCCCCCACCCACCTCCTTCTATGAACCCTCAGTTTGTTCTCTACCTTTAAGAGTCTCTCATGGTTTGTTTCCCTCTCTCTCTCTTCCCCGCCCTTCCCAGATGTTCATCTAATCATATGGCATTTGTCTTTCTCTGTGTAAAGTCAAACTTTAGACAAAAGATAGAAAATCACCTTTGGTGATGGGACCTACTAGGAATGTCATCAAGTTGAAAATGCATAAGTAAATTTACAGATCACTGAAGTCAGAAGGGGGAAGTTAAATGAGAAGAGAATGTTAAATATAAGTTTATGAATATTATTTGACTAATAGTACTCTAAAATATACGATAGTTTAGGCCATTTGAAACTACCTATATTTGATCATTTTTTCACACAGCAATTCATATGATTCAAGCAGATAATAAGATAATTGTCATCATTAGATCATTAGAGAGAAGAAGTAGAAAAGGATGAGAAGAGATGGTGTAAGTGAACTAGGCTCTTATCATTCATAGTAGGACATCAAAATAAAAGTGTCTAAAGAATCACATTAAAATATTTGTCCTACAAAGTTTACCCTTTTAAGCATTCATTTTCATATACCAGTCAAATTTATAATTGCAACGGTCTAAATTTTTTCAGCCTTATTGAGATATAAGTGACAAATAAAAGTGTAAGATATTTGGAATGTACACAATGGTGATTTGACATGTGTATACATTGTGGAAAGATCCCTTCCATGTAGAATTAACATATCCACCATCATACATATTTATCTTTTCTATTTTGTTTTGTTTTGTTCTGATGAGAATATTTATCCTCTACTCTTTCAGCAAATTTAATTACACAGTACACTTTCATCAACTATATTCACCATGTTATACATTAGATCCTCAAACCTTATTCATCTTATAGCTGAAAGTACATATCATTATACCAATCTCTCTCTATTTTCCTCTCTTCCACCCCACAAGCCCTGGAAACCACTTTTCCACTCCTGATTTTTATGAGTTTGACTCTGTTTTTAGATTCCACACATATGTGAGACCATACAGTATTTGTCTTTCTCTATCTGGCTTATTTCACTTGGCATAACACCCTCAAGATCCATCCACGTTTTCTCAAATGTCAGAATTTCCTTCTTTCTCATGGATGAATAATAGCCCGTTGTATCAATATAGCACATGTTCTTTATCCATTCATCCACTGATGAACACTTAGATGGTTTCTATAGGTTGCTGTTTGAATAATGCTGCAATGATCATAAGAGTGCAGGTAGTTCTTTGATATGCTCAGTTCATTTCCTTTAGATATATGCCCAGAAGTCAGATTTCTGCATCCTATGGCAGTTTTAGTTTTAATTTTTTAAGGAAAAACCTAAACATTTTTAAGTAAACACTTCTGATATCTTTGTGCCTTAAAGATTCCTAATTGTTAATCAGCCCCTTCATTTGAAGCACTGACTTTCTAAGTCTGTTGTCTAAAGCAGCTAGAAATATTTTTTTCCTGTAGTACCAGATACCTGACAACAGTAACAATGAAAAAAGCGGAATTAAATAATTGATGTGGTTTCTTCTGGAATCAACCTCTATTTGATTTGATTTGATTTATCTTCCCAGAATTTTCACTGACATAACCTGTCGACAAGGTTGTAGAGTGAAACAAAAACCTCAAGACAAAAGAAAATGCGTATTATTTTCTGCTTGCAAAAATTCTGCCTAAGGTAAAATTTGTCTGAGAATTAATTATTAATGATCTAACTAATAAAAAGATCATATTTCAGATTCAAATGTGATTGATTTTACAGTAAATTACCCTAGGAGGATGGAATGTTCTGGTTGATGGAATATTATGGTTAACAGCATTTGAGAAAAATGATACCATGATGACACGCTTTCACAATGCCTGTCATTTAAATTGTGCTAAACCACCCGAGCCGTGTGGAAGGAAGTGATTAAAAGCCTCGTATTTGATGTTACATAGACCCCAGTTGGAATCTTGACCCTCGCATTCACTAGCTGGATAGCCTTGTGTACATTACTTAATATCTCTGATCCTCTGGTTTCTCATCTATAAACTGAGGATAAAAATGTCCAGTTTACGGTGCAGTTGGCAAGATATACATAAAATTACTTATCACAATGCTGGCTATAAAATAATGCTCTGCTCCCATCAAGTACAGGATCATAGCTAATAATTTATTACTGAACCTTCATTATGGATATTGAATTATAGCTCACAGGTTGCTTCTAATCAAGCGATTGTCACGTTTTCATTGAACTCATGCTCTCTTTCTAACGGTTAAAGATTAGGTTAACACTCGATATGCTTGCATTATGAAACAAGTAATGCCCTTGACCCTAACCATATCATGCAAGCTTTAAAGAAGAGAGCGAGATGTGATCAGAGTAAAGTTCTGAAAACCAGGAACCCATGCTTCTGCTGAAGTCCTCCCCACTGTTTTGCAGTGGAGCAAGGATGCTTCTAAAGGGAGAGAGTCATGGAACAGAAAGCACATGAAGGCTCCAGAAGAGAGCATGTAGAGCTATAAGGTAGCAAAGCATCCTGCTGGTGGCAATCCTTGGGAATTCTGGGTATTGGCCTAGTAGTAATAACAATAATACCAATGCTACCAGTGGTTAATATTCACTGAACACATATTATGTGCTCAATGCATTCAGCGTTTACCTAATCTAATTTTTGCATATTACCTAATTTAATTCTCACTTGAGCCTTATGAGAGAAAGTCTGTCAAGATCTTGACAGTGGCTAAGAGCAGGCATCAGACCTACCAGATACCTCAGTTCTGTCACTAACTAGCTGTGTCAATTTGGGATAAGTGATTAAATTTAAGCTTCTGTCTCTTCTTCTATAAATGGGGAGTATTTTTGATCACTATACATGGGTGAGGGCACTGAGACTTTAAGTCTCAAGGCCTTGCAGCAAGTATGTGCAAGTCTGGAATATTAATCTTATTGTATGTATTCATAACTTCTCAGTGCTTCTCCCTATACAAGAATAAAGACATGTACTTAATATGTGGCACAGAGAAAAGTGGATATTGTCCGTTGCCTATATATTAATTTGTGTCAGGGCACAGAATAGTTAAACTGCATACAACTGAATCATTTTGATACTTTTCAAATAGAAAAAAACTCTAAATTTTTTGTTGTAAAAAATATGTAACAAAGCATCTGAATTATTTCATTCAACTGACATGTATCTGAGTAATTACTAAGTGCAAGACAGTTTTTATTTAGACTATCCAAGGGCTTTAACTCTGCCAGTGTGACTTTACAATTCAATGTTTTCTTCTTAACATTTTTTGTCCAGCGTCTAGATCAGAGCACTTTAAGTTGCTAGGTTATGCCCCAGAGTTTCTGGCTCAGTGGGTCTGGGGTAAAGTGTGGAAATTTGCATCTCTAACAAGTTCCTGGGTGATGTCGATGCTTCTGAGCACACACTGAGGACCACTGATCTGGACCAATGGTTCTCCATCTCAATGTTGTAGCATTCCTATGTGATCAGATATGAAGTTTGGTGCAAATAATGCATTATTAAATATAAAGTAGCAGAGTTCAGAAAAGGTACAATTAAACATAAGAGCATATTTATATTTACTCTAATAATTTCACTCCTAATAAATAAATCATGTCCTGGGAATTGTGCGTAGGGATATGCTACACATATGAATGCCATCCATCCTGTGTGTTGATTTGAAAAATAAGTTTGAGAGCGGCTAGGGTACAAACATTTATCTTCCATTTTCTTTTGGCTTTCCATGTTAGTGTCATATCAAACTGTCCAGTGAATTGTGCTCTAATCACTGGCTGTAATCACTGTAACCATCTTCCTTTCTGTACAAGTCCTGCCAGTATCTTGGGTGTTGTCAATAGCTAGCAAGACATAGAAGAAAGAGGTGTGACAGCATATAAGAAACCCGTGGAGTTTGCACACCATCGCCAAGATGTAAGAGCAAGAAAAGGTCAGTATTGCAACAAGATTTAGGACAAGAACATAGGTAAAGCATTTTGCCTTTAAGGAAAGAAACATCTCGAAACCTCTAATACTAGGGAGAGGGAAGGCTGTGGATTGAGGACATGGGACAGTCATACACCATGTTTTACAGTGAAACTGAAGGCTCCATTGCTTCCTGAGAAGGAAGGAGTGGTAATTCGTAGGAGGCAATAAGTAAAAAATTAAAAACTTACAAGAAACACCAAAGAGAATGGAAAGTTGGCTGACCAAAACAAGTAAAAGTACTGTCGACTAACAACTTTGAGAAGATAATTGTCACTAGAAGATGGGTTCCGTAGTGCCAAATATTTGCAGGCAGCTTTTCTTTTGTGTTGTTTTTTTTCCTCTAGCAGCAATCAATATATAGGATATAAAAGTAAAAAAAAAAAAAAAATCAGAAAGTAGGATTCATCCAGGATTGATCCAGATGTGGTAGAGACAAAAGTGTATCCTCAGTCACTTTGTATTTATCTAACGATGCTATTATGGAAACTATGTCAAAGAGAGGGCTCCGAGGCAAAAAACTTAACACAAGAAATATGACAAGAACACATTCTTGAATGTCTTAGAATTTAATTAGGAACTGACGAGGAATATAACCTATCTCAGCTTGACAGTTTTTGTGGTTTAGAGTTTGTAGAAAATAATTTCCTTGAAATGGCTTGATTGTTTTTAACTCTCTACCAGCAGCATAATTCTATTAAAACTCAGTGGGTAAAGTTTTTATTTTATCAATATATTAAGTAATAACTTTCCTTAAATAACAACATTTAAAACAGTCAAAACCAAGTTAGAATAAACCTGACCTAAAGTATTCAAAAACAACACATAACTTAGGATTGGGAACAGAATTTGGAAGAATGTATAAAAGTGAAAAAATTAATTATCTTATCAATATTGTACTCAGAATCTTTGAAAATCAGGTAACAATGTAGAACATATATGAATCATTTTTTTTTCTTTTAGGTGAAAACTGTGCTAATATTTACATAATCCAGACTAATATTACAGTATCGGTGATAATACCGTTCAAGTTTATAAATCCTTTAGGTGTAACTGGATTTTTGAAAAGTAACACCTTGGGTAGAAGCATGAAATATATTGACTTTTTCATTAACTATCCCTCAACTCTGTTGTGCTGAACTCCTTTTACCTGCTGGGAAATGGCAATATAGCTCTTTAAGTCACATTCAATTATTCCAGCAGCGTAGCTCTGATTTCCAATACTCAGTCATGCTTATTTTCTAATATTAATTTCATATCTTACTCATTTAAAGCCTTTTCTTCAAATTATCATCTCTGTAAGTTATGGCTATCAGGCAATTGTGCCTTTAAAAAATTTTTTGTTCAATAATTGATTTTATGCTAAGCATGAATTCATGAAAATATTATTTAAGTCCAAATGTGAGGTTAAAAATTCAGGTGTCCTCTTTACCTGAGTATTTTGAGTTGTAAAAAGTTGAAGTTGATACTCTAATTTTTTTGAAAATTGTTATTAAAAAAAACACTTATCTATTTTATCTAAATGTACTGAATTTATGAGGGAAATGTAGACATAACATGAAGATAAATAGTATCCTACTGAATGAAAAATATTAAGATACTATGATTCAGGAGCTCAATTATAGAAAATTATATTTAAGGATAATCTACAGTAACTATTTAGTGCTTTGTGGGGATTTCCTATTTAGAGATAGCCTATTCTTCCTCGATAAAGTATAAAGAAATAAGAAAAATTTTTAAATTACAACCTAAAATTTTGTTAAAATTAGAAAATAGTTAAGACCCCAGAAAGCTGATGGAATAAAGGATTATGGGAAGCATGGAGACCAAGCAGAACGCCATTGAAAGAAGGCGACAACAAATCTTGTAAAGATGCAGCCCAAACACTCTTCTTACAGTTGAGGCACTAAACCTTGAAAGGATGAAAATATCTCGTTTCTAACAATGAATATGGATTGACAGTTACCCCTAAAAGTGTCAGGTGATCTCCCAGAACCAGGGGAAAGAATAAAGAAAGAACTACTCATAAGAAGCATTGTCTCTTTGGCAGAGGAGGAAGAGAAAACCTTTTCACTTTGAAAATCTCTCAGCTGCTCATCGTCACTGGCTATAAAGACATTACCAACTAAATCAACTAAATGTCCAGATGGTATGAAGGTTGCTTTGGTACTTCCATTAGGCAAATGCCATATGTATAGCTTATCCCAGCAAAACTCACAATGTCCGATGAGTTAAAACTGAACCAGTATAGGGACTCCTGGGTGGCTCAGTTGGTTGAGCTAGCGCTTTTGATTTCAGCTCAGGTCATGATCTCATGGTTGCGTTCATGGGGTCTGGACCCTCGTTAGGCTCTGTGCTTGGTATTCTCTGTCCCTCTCTCTCTGCCCCTCCCCCACTAGCACACATGTGTGTGCTCTCTCTCTTTCTCTCTCTCTCTCTCTCAAAATAAATGGATAAGCATTTAAAAAGAGCAGTACAGAAGCTGTACAAGTTGTTGCAGGAAAATAATGAGTAGGGGTAAGAAAATAAAGTTAAGAGATGAAGACAGCATGATAAAAATGTATGATAAGGAGCAGAAGCAACTGACATTTTACTCTGAGTTTAAAAATAATTCCTATGAAGCAATAGCACAAACCATAGCAAAGGCACGTGGGGAGGAGATGATGGGACAAGAAAAAAAATGAAACAACTGTGAGTTGACAAGATTAAGAAATTAAACACAAAATGAAACCAAGAAGGGGGGAAATTGTAAAGAGCAGGAATAGACACTGTTGAAAAAAGAGTCAGGAAAACTAGGAAAAATGAGGAAAAATACCTAAAATCAAAACAATTCGAAAGAAAAGTTTTTTTTAAGACTTGAGTGGAAAACAACAGATGCAAAGCAGCATGGTGTACCTTTTATTCTCCTTTTACATTAAACTGGTGGCTGTCTTTATATTTAAATTGCATATTCTTTTTTATGCAAATCTATTATATTTTTATTTTTTTTTCAATATATGAAATTTATTGTCAAATTGGTTTCCATACAACACCCAGTGCTCATCCCAAAAGGTGCCCTCCTCAATACCCATCACCCACCCTCCCCTCCCTCCCACCCCCCATCAACCCTCAGTTTGTTCTCAGTTTTTAACAGTCTCTTATGCTTTGGCTCTCTCCCACTCTAACCTCTTTTTTATTTTTTTCCTTCCCCTCCTTCATGGGTTTCTGTTAAGTTTCTCAGGATCCACATAAGAGTGAAAACATATGGTATCTGTCTTTCTCTGTATGGCTTATTTCACTTAGCATCACACTCTCCACTTCCATCCACGTTGCTACTAAGGGCCATATTTCGTTCTTTCTCATTGCCACGTAGTACTCCATTGTGTATATAAACCACAATTTCTTTATCCATTCATCAGTTGATGGACATTTAGGCTCTTTCCATCATTTGGCTATTGTTGAGAGTGCTGCTATAAACATTGGGGTACAAGTGCCCCTATGCATCAGTATTCCTGTATCCCTTGGGTAAATTCCTAGCAGTGCTATTGCTGGGTTATAGGGTAGGTCTATTTTTAATTTTCTGAGGAACCTCCACACTGCTTTCCAGAGTGGCTGCACCAATTTGCATTCCCACCAACAGTGCAAGAGGGTTCCCGTTTCTCCACATCCTCTCCAGCATCTATAGTCTCCTGATTTGTTCATTTTGGCCACTCTGACAGGCGTGAGGTGATATCTGAGTGTGGTTTTGATTTGTATTTCCCTGATGAGGAGCGACGTTGAGCATCTTTTCATGTGCCTGTTGGCCATCCGGATGTCTTCTTTAGAGAAGTGTCTATTCATGTTTTCTGCCCATTTCTTCACTGGGTTATTTGTTTTTCGGGTGTGGAGTTTGGTGAGCTCTTTATAGATTTTGGATACTAGCCCTTTGTCCGATATGTCATTTGCAAATATCTTTTCCCATTCTGTTGGTTGCCTTTTAGTTTTGTTGGTTGTTTCCTTTGCTGTGCAGAAGCTTTTATCTTCATAAGGTCCCAGTAATTCATTTTTGCTTTTAATTCCCTTGCCTTTGGGGATGTGTCGAGTTAAGAGATTGCTACGGCTGAGGTCAGAGAGGTCTTTTCCTGCTTTCTCCTCTAGGGTTTTGATGGTTTCCTGTCTCACATTCAGGTCCTTTATCCATTTTGAGTTTATTTTTGTGAATGGTGTGAGAAAGTGGTCTAGTTTCAACCTTCTGCATGTTGCTGTCCAGTTCTCCCAGCACCATTTGTTAAAGAGGCTGTCTTTTTTCCATTGGATGTTCTTTTCTGCTTTGTCAAAGATTAGTTGGCCATGCGTTTGTGGGTCTAGTTCTGGGGTTTCTATTCTATTCCATTGGTCTATGTGTCTGTTTTTGTGCCAATACCATGCTGTCTTGATGATTACAGCTTTGTAGTAGAGGCTAAAGTCTGGGATTGTGATGCCTGCTGCTTTGGTCTTCTTCTTCAAAATTACTTTGGCTATTTGGGGTCTTTTGTGGTTCCATATGAATTTTAGAATTGCTTGTTCTAGTTTCGAGAAGAATGCTGGTGCAATTTTGATTGGGATTGCATTGAATGTATAGATAGCTTTGGGTAGTATTGACATTTAGACAATATTTATTCTTCCAATCCATGAGCAGGGAATGTCTTTCCATTTCTTTATATCCTCTTCAATTACCTTCATAAGCTTTCTATAGTTTTCAGCATACAGATCTTTTACATCTTTGGTTAGATTTATTCCTAGGTATTTTATGCTTCTTGGTGCAATTGTGAATGGGATCAGTTTCTTTGTCTTTGTGTTGCTTCATTGTTAGTGTATAAGAATGCAACTGATTTCTGTACATTGATTTTGTATCCTGCCACTTTGCTGAATTCATGTATCAGTTCTAGCAGACTTTTGGTGGAGTCTGTCGGATTTTCCATGTATAATATCATGTCATCTGCAAAAAGTGAAAGCTTGAATTCATCTTTGCCAATTTTGATGCCTTTGATTTCCTTTTGTTGTCTGATTGCTGATGCTAGAACTTCCAACACTATGTTAAACAACAGCGGTGAGAGTGGGCATCCCTGTCGTGTTCCTGATCTCAGGGAAAAAGCTCTCAGTTTTTCCCCATTGAGGATGATGTTAGCTGTGGGTTTTTCATAAGTGGATTTTATGATAAATTGCATATTCTTAACAGCAGCATATAGTTTGGTATTTTGTGTCTAATCTTATAGTCTTTGCATTGTTTTTTTTTTCCAGTTTATTTGTTTATTTTGAGAGAGAGAGACAGTTTCCCAAGCAGGCTCCACGCTAAGCTTGCTCACAAACTGTGAGATCATGACCTGAGCCAAAATCAAGAGTTGGAAACCCACTGAGCCACCCAGACGCCCCTCTGCACTTCAATTGTTAGCAAATGAGGCAACGAAGACTTCACTGAAGAGGGATATGGGTGGTTCATCACAGTGCCACCAAAGTCCTTCCCCCAAACTCTTTCCTACGGTGAGAATGAGCTCCCTAGAGTTATGCAATTGGTCATGTGCAGCATGCTTCTTTTCCCTACAAGAGCCATTGCACCAGGTGCCATTTCCCCCACTCCCAAAGATTCACAAAGCAAATACTACTGTAATTACTGAGACAGGCCTGCCCATGTTTTTATTTTCATTTCAGTTTCATTAAAGATCTCTTAAAGGGTCGTGGACTTTTGGTGTTTTGGTGAACCTTTTCAGCATAACGTTGAGATAATCATTTGGAAGCACAGCTTTGAATTCATAGAACATCATTTCCTTCATTGGTATGTTCATGTCTTCCTTTGTATTCTGAAGAAAGAGAACAGAGTCTTTGAAATGTTCTTATAAGTAAGTAGTAGAAGAAGAAAGGAGATAAATGTGAGAGGAACAAGGTCTTTTAGCCCCCGTCAGCAATGAGAGGATCCACGACATCTCCTACGACCAAAAAGGTGTGAGTCTTCTTCTGAAAATAAGTAAAAAGCACTTGTGCAATTAAAAAGTTTGAAACTTAAATTTATATCATTTAATTGAAGATCTCAAATATGATTTTTAAAGGACTTTTTAAGCCTTTAATGAGTCACCTTACTCTAGGTGCTTTTTTCTGCTTTAAAACAGTTGGTTATTTATTTCAGAAACAAAATGGACACAAAGGAGAGCAATGGGCTTATAATCATCTTAGAAAGATGGGGAAACTTTTAACTCTCTTTGTATTTCTCTTTGGATATGGCAATGCAGCGGGCATGTTTTGGGCTAGCGTAAGTTGATTTAATCCCTTATACTTATAGTGGGTTCAGAGAGAACCTTTTCTGTAGCAAGATGGGTGTGACCGAGAAAGAGGGACCCAGGTGTCTTGTCCTCAGGTAATTTGCAATGTTTAACATTGTGTTATATGCATTTGTTTTTCTTTTAAAAGATACTGAAATGTATTATAATTATGACACAGGAATAATTAGGTGGGGTTCTTGATATTCAACTAGTTAGAGCAACAATACTTTTATTGTTGTTGTTGTTGTTGTTGTTATTTTGCTGAAAAGTAAGTGTGACCCTTTTAAAGATCCATACTTTAGGGAACTGTTTGCTTTGGCCAGTGTCCAATCTAAATGCTCAAATGGAATGTTTACATAAGAGCCAGTAACACTGCTGTGCAGTTATAGACATAGTTATGAGCACTGATGGGAATCAGGAAGGAAGGGTTTTGAAGCCAGTGAGAAGTTGTTGTAGCATATTAACAACCTCTGTATATAGAGAGAGCGAAGGAGATGGAGAGAGAAGTGTGTATGGCTGAGTTCAAAGTCTTAATCAAATATGGACAAAGGGCAGGGAAAGAAGTTGGCACATGTAATCATTGTAATTTTCTCAGAGAGAACCTGAATTTATAAGGTGCCCCAGCAATCATTTTTTTCTATAAACCAATTTAAACAATTTTCTGCAGTTTTCTTCATGGATGTTATTAAGGTTGGAGTTTGGACTAGACGGTTCTTTGGGAATGGAAATTTTAAACTTTAGTACTCTTGAAGAATAAGAATAGTGTGTTGGCTCCACCTGATGTTGCAGGGCCAGAAGAGGCTAGCAGGGTGCAGTCCAAGGGCCTGGGGCCAAGGGGCCAGAGCCTGATGGAGCAGTGAGTGAGAGGCAGTCACAGGCATTTATGTTTAGACTCCATACTGGTGGGAGAACATACACTACCCCGCCCCTCTCTGATTAATCAGGTAAAATCGGAAGAGAGCAATGAGTATAATTAATCTTGTCGACCTCACACTTTGACTCTGAAGACCACTCAGCCTAAAGTCATCCTCTTTTTATCCACACACACAAGAGCTTTCATAGGTTAGGTACACTGACTTAAGATGTTAATAGAGATGCGGGGAAGAATATTTCAGTTGTATAGATGTCATTGCAGTAGCTTAGGGAATTATTCATTATATGTGTTCTAAATGCCCAGTCTACATGTTTGCAAATGGATATCTGAGCTCCTTTGGTATTAATACAGGTTTGGTGCAGCACCAGTAGATCTCTAGGAACAATGACAAAACCCCTCCCCCCAGTTTTATTTTATTTTTTCTTCTGTCTTTAATTAAGCACAATAAATACTTTGTTCTATACAGTAATGTCATGAGGCTATCCTTTGATTTATTTTAAAATCGAAGTTAACATATGGAGATCACACTGTGTAAAACATTCCTACCGTACAGAGATGAAGGTGTAGGAAAAAGCACACTCGTTAACTCTGAGTTTCCATATTCTTGATGGTTTGATATCCAGCAGTGTATGATTGAGCCCTCTGGTACCTTCCCAGAATCCTTCCATATTTTCTATTTAGAAGGACTTTTGTGCAGATAAATTCCCATCAGTTATAACTGAACTCATCGAACTCAGTAAAGGCATGAGTCTTTCTACAAAACTTCCCTTCCGTATTTCCACTGTTTACGTTTGCTCTTTCTCTGGTTTTATCTTATTCTGACTTTACCCTTTTTTCAATGACATTTCTGATTCTTCCCAATTTTACTTAGAAGTACATTCAATTTGATTTCAAGAAAAAAAAATGTTTCTATTTCTCAATAATTAAACAGTGGCATCTGTCACAGTTAAGGACACCAAGAAGAACTTTACACATAGGGACATAGGGACTGACGGAAAGATTCATTCTTTGGGCATTTGAATTGACATTAGGTTGGCTCTTCTGACTTGTTATCAGATGTTCATTATAAAATATAAAATGCAAAACCTTGACAGCAAATTTTAAGCTATGGGTTTCAGAATTTCGGATGTATTTAGTAGTATCCAGACTACTTTCTTTACTGTTATCCAGAGTCCCAGCTAAAATACCATAATCTTCCAAACTAGTACAAAACATACCCTTCAAAGGAACAAAACCTCAGGGTCAGATACTACCGAGAGAAAAGTCCCTTTCCAACCAGTCAGTGAACCTTGTTTCTGCTGGTGGTGTTCTATACGCAGGGATCCTTATTAAATGGAAAAAGTGGCACCTGAGTGGCTCAGTCAGTTAAGCGACAGACTGTTCATCTCAGCTCAGGTCTGGATCTCAGGGTTGTGAATTCAAGCCCCACATTGGGGTCTGTGTTGGCTGTGAAGTCAGTCAATCAATCAATCAATAACTTCAACTCAAGAATTCTCCACTAGGTTTTACTGAAAGGAGACAAAGTGTATATAAAACATGGTAGCAGCTGTAAAGGAATGTTTAATTCATTGTATAAGTGGATGTGTAATTTGCCATTGATGGAAATAGGTGGCTTATAGCATGTTTGCATTGCTAGAGTTTATAATATTGAGTTATACAGACCCCAAGACAATTATTTTCTGCCTATGGGACAAGTGCTAATCAGTATTCATTAGCTCATATAATAAAAATTGTATAAAATGTTTTCAGTAGCAGCTATGCTAGAAATCTTAATTCTTTCACACATGAGTATTCTCTAAGGGAGTTGGATAAGAAGATCAGTATATGACTTTCCAGGTCTGAAACTCTGTGATCTATTTATGATATATTTAAAATAATCTATGCCATATAAAAATAAAATATCAACAGTTAGAGATTATCAAGGCATTTTTGACAATTAAGAATTATATATAGGGGAAGGTGGGTGGCTCAGTTGGTTGAATGTCCACCTCTGGATTTTGGCTTATGTTATGATTCCAGGGTTGTGGGCTCGAGCCCCTGTCAGGTTCCATGCTGAGCATGGAACCTGCTTAAGATTCTTTCTTTCCCTCTGCCTCTCTCCCCAGTTCATTCTCTCTCTCTCTCTCTTTATCTCTCTCTCTCTCTCTCTCTCTCTCCAAAATAAAGTTAAAAATAAAATTAAATTTTTTTATCCCCACATTGGGCTCTGTGCTGACAGCTAGGAGCCTGGACCCTGATTCTGATTCTGTGTCTCCCTCTCTCTGCCCTTCTCCTGCTCATCCTCTCTCTCTCTCTCTCTCTCTCTCTCTCTCTCAGAAATAAACATTAAAATAAATAAATAAAAATAAAATAAAAATTAAATTAAATTTAAAAAAGAATTTTATATAATTAATTTTTCACTTACAGTTTGTTGACACAGGTCTTAGTTGTTAAGGCATGCCCTTACAGATACATCTTAATTATGTTTTGTGTCTTTATGTGTGAAGTCATTTGAACACATTAACTCCCAAACTTGTTTCCTCATCTCTTAAAAATGGATATCATTTCTCCCAGGATTGTTAGGAGAATTCATATATGTGAAAGCATTTTGAAAGAACAAAACATTATGTATATATTAGAATTATGTCTGCATTTGTTATTCACTTTGCCTATTATAGTTCTTTTCAAATCACCAAATATTACGTCCTGTGCTTTTTAAAGTCCTCAGGCATTTCATTGTTATTATAGATGCACAAAATGAAATTTGAAGAAATCTAAAAATGAGTTGTAACCTATAAGTAAAGCATAAAAGTATTTTAGTTGAAAATATTTCTTAATACAGGTGATGACCTTTTCTAAATCAACTATATATATATGTATATATATATATATGCATATATATACACATATATATGCATATATGTATATGAACAGATATTCATTTTTCACAGTTATTTTCAATTTGTATTAGAAAGCTAAACAATGCAGGAGTAAAGTGTAGAGGTGTGGAGCCAGACTACCTGGGCTCATACCCTGGTTCTAACCACTTACTAGTTATGCAACCTGAGGGAACTACTTAATCTCTCTGTGCTTCTATAAAGTACAATAACACTATTTCTTCCTCTTAGAGTTGTGAGAATTAAATGGCACGGTGGGTATTAATCACAAGGCAGATGGCTAGAACATACAAGTACCCAATGAATGTCAGCTTTTTTTTTTTTTTTTTTACTGTAGTTCTTCTCTGGAAGTTTCTAATCAGTTCCCTGCTCCAGTACAGCCCTTACTTCCTAGTACCTAAAGGATTTCTTAAATATCCAGACCATCAGGAATCTTACTATCTGTATTTTACCTTCCAGACAATTCTGTATCCGCTCTGATTTTGTGGTTCTAGATCACAGTTCTCAATTACCTGGAAGATCTTGAAGTCCATTGTTAACAAGATGTCTATCTTGGTGGTCTTGGTAATGCCTTCCTGCACACATCTCAGATCATCCTCCCAGTGCTCCCACAACACTGACCTTCAGTCTGAACCCGGAAGGAACAAGCCAAGCTCCTTCCAGCCTTGGAGCCGGGCTTTACTTCCTCCGTCTACAGCTGCTGTTGTTCCCTTTCATCTTCCCAAGGCACACT
Organism: Felis catus; assembly: GCF_018350175.1. Taxonomy (NCBI): domain Eukaryota; kingdom Metazoa; phylum Chordata; class Mammalia; order Carnivora; family Felidae; genus Felis; species Felis catus. The sequence goes on along the minus strand of NC_058368.1, from coordinate 16,547,902 downwards.
CCTCACGTCATTCAGAGCCCAGTAAACTTCCCCCAGCACAGTAATGGGACTAAAGTAGTCACACAGATGCTAAGTATCATGTCACCCGTTTTATTGGTCTGCACTTCCTGGTGAGCATCATGGTTATCTTGTTAAATTGGTTCTATCTCCCCATCATGTGATACATGTTCCAGAAAGGCAGTGGCCAGATCTGACTGACTTACACCAGTATTCTCAGTACTTTGTATAGTCTCACCTACTAACTGTGGAGTACACAGGTACTGAATGAAAAAAATGAATTGTCAATAAAATGGCAGAGCTTTTTTTATGTACAGAATTTCTTTCCCACATTTTTCTATTTGTCAAAATCACACTTAGCCCTTTTCCATGAAGCTCTTGTAAGCCTCACAAGGGAAAATATTAATCTCTCCCTCTTACGTGCTCCTATAATATGCACCTTAGATGCATACTATAATAATGTGCTCCTGAGATGCAAAGGCCTTTGTGAGATATGACTTTGTAAAGAGGAACTACTTATATGTTTGGCCCATGTTGGGCTCTACAAATTGATGATCATTTTCTAAGAGGGTCCACCTAATACAGCAAGAAGGAGATTCTTTTGTTTGGATTTTTTTAAACGATGAGTTGAGAATTACCGTTCATATTTTGGAAAAAGAATTGCATGAGCTTATATATGTAATAAGCATATTTGTATATTTAAAACTATAAAAATATAAAATATGTACTTTTTTTAAACATTCAATTACTTTTACCAAAAAATTGGGGAAGTCTTTAATACATGTAACAAATACAATATTTCTTCTGAAGTTTAGATTTGCTTTTGACAATTTACTTATCATCGTTTGTTTATCCACCTTAGTGTTCCACACTTCTGCTTTAGAATAGTCTCTTCTTTGTCTAGAGATTTTCTTTTTTTTTTTTTTTTTTTTTTTTCAACGTTTATTTATTTTTTGAGACAGAGAGAGACAGAGCATGAACGGGGGAGGGGCAGAGAGAGAGGGAGACACAGAATCGGAAACAGGCTCCAGGCTCCGAGCCATCAGCCCAGAGCCTGACGCGGGGCTCGAACTCACGGACCGCGAGATCGTGACCTGGCTGAAGTCGGACGCTTAACCGACTGCGCCACCCAGGCGCCCCGTCTAGAGATTTTCTAATGCAAATTGTAAGAATACTTCATCTCTACCTGCTCTTGGCTATAGCTCAAGTGCACAGTATTGATTCATTTGCTTGACAAAACAAAGCTGATAGTTATAGGATACGTAGTGGGAATAAAGGGATCAGCAAAGCAGTCCCTGCTGTTAAGGAGAATGTATTAAGGTATGTTGGGAGAAAAAAATAGAAAATCAAGGAATACAATGGAAGTTTTAAATGTCTAGAGAATCTATTTGCTAAGAGAAGTATGAGAGTCCAGCATCAGGGAATGGAAATGAAAAATCTTCCTGAACCTGCCATTACTGGGAGTATGGAGGGTCTGGAAATTCTTGCAAGAATAGGGGATGCTTGAAATTCAGGTGGTGAAAACCAAGTTGATGAAGTTGAGTTGGGGATAACCAAGTTGAACAATTGTATTCCTGTAGCCACTGTTATTGAACAGAGGTGCGTAATGTTGGAGCTCCCAGTACATTTTCTACAAAATACTTAACTTCTATGTTTCTCAGATTCTTGGTCTCTTTACTTTATCTGTTTGCTGTGTGAATATTGTGACCATTATTTTCCTCTGACATTTGTTGAGAAGATTTTAGTGGTTTCTGATCTTTGGCAGGATGAGAATGATTTCCAAAGAATCCACCCTGAAAACAGAACCCCAATGTGTGAAAATTGTTGTCACTGCTTTCTATATTATACACTTAAAGGTCTCTTTAGGCTGTAACAGGTTACAGATTTAATAAGTACTCCATGACTCCTGCATGGCACCTCACAGCCACTTCTTTTTATGTGTGTCCTTAGAACAGCACTGACTCGTATACAGATACTTCTTTTAAGGAAGGACTACATCATATCTTCTTAAACTTCACTAGTGCATTGCCAAATATATATTAAAGTCTCAGTAATACTCTTTGAATGCATAAATGTTTTATTTTACCAATGCCAATTTAATGATGTTTACTTTATGACAAATATTAATTGGTTTCCATACATCAGGATACTCAATAATATTGACATGTCATGTTTAAGTTAGGGGATGTTTCTTCACCATTATTAACACAAGCAAGGGTTCTTCCCTTTGCTTTAAGGGATCTAGCATGAACTTTACATCTTTTGTCTCACACAATAATTTGTTAATGCTCGATCTCCTTTGAATTGTGGAAATTAAAAAAAAAAGGAGTGATGGGGAAGAATGGAAATAACCTAAATAACATTGGAAAATGATGTTTTGTCTAGCTATTACAAGGCTCAGACACAAAGAATCATGCAAAAACTCTGTGCTCTGGTTGATAATATTTTTCTCACAGGGGTATGGTCTAGTATACTGACACTATTTTATGTGTGGACTGAGGTTCAATGAATAAGTTAATATTTTGTAGAAATATTGAGCCAGGTTTCTTTTTTAAATATTTATTGTTTATTTTGAGAGAGAAAACATGTGAGGTCATGACCTGGGAAGGGAAAGAAAGAGTGGGGAGAAAGATCCCAAGCAGGCCCCATACTGTCAGCACAGAGCCCTTTGCAGGGCTCGATCCCACGAACCGTGAGATCATGACCTGAGTCAATATCAAGAGTGTGATGCTTAACAGACTGAGCCACCCAGGCACCCTGAGAGCCAGGTTTCTTATTGTCAGAAAAAGAAGTTAAAATAAGTAAAGGGAAAGACCAGAATGAACCTCACTGATACCCTAGGAACGGCATTCACACCTAGCATCCAGAGAGTAATGTTTAAACACCACGCTCCAGTAAAAGGATCTGGGGCACTTTTGAAAAATGGTATATCCAGGATTGGGACAAGAAAAATACAAATGAGCCTGGAGCATTGTGTCGTGTCAGAAAGTAAGGAAGTGTTCAACAAATGAATAAGTTAAAACAGTAAAGGCATGTCAAGAGAACACAGGTGCCTGACAGAGCTTCCCATGGTCAAAGCTAAAACAGTTTGAGCAACAAGAGAAATAGGCAATAGTATTATAACTCAAAAATAAAATAAATATCCACAAATCCATGACAATATAAATAAATAATTGAATGAATGAATAAATAAGGGTAGAGAGGACAAACTTTCCTTAAAGTAGAATTCCAAGTAGTAAATATGGAAGGAATGAGAGAAATAGAAAATCACCATTAGGGTGCCATACTCATAATTGCCACAGGCAGAATCTGCAGATGGATGCTGAAATAAATCAGTAGGCAAGACTTCAAGGGGGAAAATGATATTTTCATTACCTCAAAGTATCTCCCCAAGATATTATTAATTGTCATAGTGGTTTTAACATATGTCCAAAAACTCTTTAATAATCCTCCCGGCAGGTGAAGCTTAATTCCCTTCACCTTGAACATGAGTCGGACTATTGATTCGCTTCTATCAAATAGAAGAGTGTAGAAAGTTGGCAGCCATGACCTCATGGAGCGATCAAGGTTAACATTGTCAGTAATAAGTCGTGTTCATATTGTGCAGTGACACCATGAGATGGCCACATCACTTCTGTGGCATCTTTTCCCCATGTTCTGTAATATCAGTTTAATTGTGAGGAAAAGCAGACAAACTCAAATTGAGGGACATTCTACAAAACACCTGACCAGTAATCTTCAAAAGTGTCAAGGTCATGAAAGTCGAGGAAAAATGGAGAGACTGATACAGATGGGATTAAGGAGACATGGTGACTAAGTGCAGTGTACGAGATGGATCCCAGAAGAAAGTAAGATATGAGAAGGGGAAAAAAGGTAAAATCATAATCAAGTCTGTCAACAAGTTAACAGTATTTTGCCAACATCAATTTCTTATTTTTGGTAGAAGATCATGCTCATGTAAGACATTAACATTGGAGGAACTCTCTGTACCGTCTTTGCAATTCCTGTAAATCTAAAATTATTTCAAAATTAAAAAGAAAATAGTGGGAGTGTTTTAAATCCAGTTCCTAGCATAGATTAGGCATTCAATAGCTTTTTAAATGAATTAATTAATGTACTTTATAATAAAAAATTACATTGCCATAGAATTATCTTCTTTGATTTATATGTCATTCCAGAACTCCATCTAGCCAAATTACTTCCTCTAAGTATACGTGGGGTTTTTATGATTCCATCCTTGCACTGTTTCCATCTTCCAAAAATGAACTTTTTTGTCCCCTACCTGACACATTTTTTATCCTTCAAAATGTAGTCCAAATATTACCTTTCTGGGGTGCCTCACTGGCTCAGTCATTTAAGTGTCCGTCTCTTGATTTCGCTTCAGGTCATTATCTACCTCTCTCTCTGCCCCTCCCCTGCCTCTCTCTCTCTCTCTCTCCCTCTCTCTCTCTCTCAAACTAAATAAATAAACTTAAAAAAATCACAAATATTGCCTTTATGTGATGCTTTCCAAGTATCTGTAAGTCTTTCTAAATATATTTTTGCACTCATCATATTATACCTGATAATTTATGTAGCTTTCTCATCATCTAAAAATATGAGCTTCCTAAAAGGAAGAACCATATTTTCATATGTACATGTGTATTTTTTAATTTTAATTTTGGTTTAGTGACCACACAGTGTTATATTAGTTTCAGGTGTACAATATAGTGATTCAATAATTCCATACATTACTCAGTCCTCTTCATGGTAAGTGCACTCTTAATTCTCTTCATCTGTTTCACCCATCCCCCCACCTACCTCCTTCTGGTAACCATCAGTTTGTTCTCTATAGTTTCTCTCTACCTTTGTTCATTTGTTTTGCTTCTTAAATTACACATTTGAGTGAAATCATATGGTATTTGTCTTTCTCATATTTTACTTAACATTATACTCTGTAGCTCCATTGATATTGTTACAAATGGCAAGATTTCATTCTTTTATTATTGAGTAATATGAGTAATATTCCAGGGTGTGTGTGTGTCTGTGTGTCTGTGTGTTACTATTCTTTATCCATTTGTCTATCAATGGACATTCGGGCTGCTTTTATAATTTGGCTGTTGTAAATAACGCTACAATAAACACAGGGGTGCATATGTCTTGTTGAATTAGTGTTTTCATATTCTTTGGGTAAATAGCCAGTAGTGGAATTATTGGATCATATGGTAATTCTATTTTTAACTTTTTCAGGGACCTCCATACTGTTTTTAACAGTGACTGCACCACTTTGCATTCCCACCAACAGTGCACAAGTGTTCCTTTTTCTTCACATCCTTGTCAACACTTGTTTTTTGTGATTTTGATTTTGGCCATTCTGGCAGATGTGAGGTGATAACTGTGGTTATTTGCATTTCCCTGATGATCAATGATGTTGAGCATTTTTCATATGTCTGTTGGCCATATGGATGTCTTCTTTGGAAACATATCTGTTCATGTCTTCTGCCCATTAAAAAAATTTTTTTAATGTTTATTTACTTTTGAGAGGTAGGGAGGAAGGGGCAGAGAGAGAGGGAGACACAGAATATAAAGCAGCCTCCAGGCTCTGAGCTGTCAGCACAGAGCCTGAGACACAGGGCTTGAACTCACAGAGTGCAAGATCATTACCTGAGCCAAAGTCAGATGCTTAACCAACTGAGCCATCCAAGGACCCCTTCTGCCCATTTTTAATTGGATTATTTATGGCATTTTTTTTGGTGTTGAGTTGAATAAGTTCTTTATATATTTTGGATACTAGCCTCTTATCAGATATATTATTTGCAAATATCTTCTTCCATTCAGTCATGTCTTTATGTGTTTTAATTCTCAGTTTAGTGCCCAAAGATAGTAGAGGTTCAATAAAGTTTCCATGGATGAATAAATGAGAGAATAAATAACTAATTGTTCTAAGTATCTGACTTTATTATTGTATTCAATAATGGGATATTGGAATAAAAGATTCATGTCTTCTTTTTCTTAACTTACCAGAGGCCATAATTAAGCCCTACTTTAATTTTATAAATGTAAGTGAATGTCTTACAAATCCAGTGTAAAGGATCTGCACAACTATGGTTCCCAGTTGTCGTTCAACTAGAGTGGAATGAAGGCTGATGTAGTGGAATATCTATCTACTATGATCTTTTCATTTATTCTGGCTATTTTGTGAACAATTTTATACTATCTTTCAAGGTAGCTTACATAGATCTTCTGCTAAAGAGAGAACACCCAATTTTTAAAATATTGCCATTATGGAGGTATCTTCCTTATCTAGTAAAAACAGTTTTAGAAAAAATTTTGTTATATTCTGTAGTAACAATAAATATGTTTACATTTGGAGCATATTCCCTCCTTACAGCACAGGTAAGATTTGGACTGACTTTAAGCTTAGACAAATGTTCTTCCAAATATTTCCTGTCAAAAGAAAGATGGTGAAATGCTTGATCAGTTGCAGTGTGTGAAATCAATTGCTTACTATTGTATATATGATTTATTAGTAGATTACTCTTCATAAATTTGAAATATTGAAAATTTTATTTTCTTTAAAAGATTTGACTGATTTTTAGCTTAAAAAACCAAGCCTTTATATAGAAGAGAAATACTCTTCTTGTGGGACTATTGATTCAAAATATAGATTTATGAAATTCATATTAATTTATGCCACAAAGTTTAAAGTATCAAATATTGTATCATAACTTTCTCATTTACACTGGTTCATAATATGAGAATTACTCTTATTTGGTGTTCTGTTAGTTCCGTTTTTATTAAAAATTAAATAATTGGTAAAAATTAATTTGTTTACAAATGTATATATTTTATCTTAACAGCTCTTAAACCCATCTACCTATCTAAGTATGTTGCATCTTGGAGAATACCTCAAGTAAAAGTAATTCATTCATATCCTCATTAATTTTATGAGACACAGTTATTCTTTCCCAACCTTATAAAACTGAAGCTGACAGGTAAATATTAAATGCATGGGATGATGGTAGATTATTAGAAATTGGTTCTCTCGTAAACTCTGAACCTAGCTAATCAATATCTCTCTCTAGTCTGAGAACTGATTTTATAAAATTAATAAATATTTCTTGCATTAAAAAATAAGACTATCGACAGATCATTGCATTTCTATTACGTATCTCATGGAATAAATGTGCTATTTACCTTTGTCTTAATTTAGGAAAATTTAAGCTCAATTTAAACAAAACAAAAAAAAGGACAATTTTTTTTTTCATGAGCTCACATCTAGCAATTTTCCAGGTGAAAATTCAGTGAAACTAAATATAATCACCACCAATACCTGTGTATCAGACGCTTTTTTACATCGTACTATACATTTATATACTAACAACCAACCCTGCATGGGCGTCATTCTCTGCCTCGACTGATAAAGAGACTAAGTCTCTGGGAGAAGTGGCCAATCTGAGATTAAGTGACAGAAGGTTTCAGCGGCAGAGAGCTGTAACTGTAATGTGTCAAACATCTGGCTCAAAGTAAGAAAAGCAAATATTTATAGATATTCCAATTTCTGATACTATGTAGGCAAAAATATTTGATTGATGGAAATATTTTTTCACTTCTCATCTAAATGTTCCACCAGTGCATACAGAGAGCCTACAAAGTTTTTAATATCATGACACTTTTGAATTCTAATTTGGAGTGGAAAATGGAAAATTCACATCTAAAATATCTACCCCCCATCTTCACTTTCATGGTAAGTTTAATAAATCAGCAACTGCTTACAAAACTGTTTTACCAGAAGGGGTGTGGGATCATATCTATCAGAATCAGAGTAGATCTCAATTTTCCTCAAATTTCTGCTTCCCCAAGAAGCAGAAAAAATTAGCAGAGATTTAAGAGCTGTTTGTTTTTCTTTTCTTTTTTTCTTTTGTTTGTTTTTTTTTACTTTTGTTTTTCTAATGTTTTATTTATTTTTGAGAGACAGAGTATGGGCGGGGGAGGGGCAGAGAGAGAAGGAGATAGTCAGAAGCAGGCTCCAGGCTCTGAGCTGTCAGCATACAGCCTGATGCGGGGCTTGAACTCACGAACCTGAGATCATGACTGAGCTGAAGTCAGATGCTTAACTGACTGAGCCACCCAGGCGCCCCAAGAGCTGTTTGTAATGGAGCCAGAGTGGAATGGGGGATTTGATGAAATAGTTGATAGCTTGTTCTCATTTCTTAATCAATACTTGTGATTAGTTTATGCCAACCTTTGGAATAACAGGAGAACTGACTTAAAGAAAACTTGTTTTATTTAGTGAAAGCTAAATGAAGACTTGATAGAAAATAAGCTGTGCCATTTATGTAAATAATCCTATCATATCTGTTAAACATCCAAAGCATAGAGCTAATTGAATTTAAAAGAAATTGTTAACATGCCTGCTAATAAAAGCACATTTAAGGGGTGCCTGGGTGACTCAGTCAGTTAAGCAGTCAGGTCATGATCTCACAGTTCATGGGATCAAGCCTTGTGTCCGGCTGTGTGCCGACAGCACTGAGCCTGCTTGGGATTCTCTCTCTCCCTCTCTCTCTGCCCCTCCCCCACCAAAATAAATAAACGTTAAAAAAGAAAGCAGGTTTAAGTGTAGTCTTAAGTATTCCAATATACTAAAGAAATAAACTTCTAGGATGAGTATTTAGAAATCATAATACAGCTTTATATCATTAAAATGATCATAATGTCATAGGATTAATAACTGCATAGAATAACAAAATTCTCCGGACAGCAAATCTATCACAAATTTGGACAATAACCAAATAACCTGGAAAAACTGCTTTGCCAAATAAATTTAATCTTTTAAGTTGCTATGGTAATTACTATACTTGTTGGAGGTATTTAAGAGATGCTAAATTCCTTGTGCATAATGAACCTTTATGAAGAGTATTCTAAGCAATCTAGTTTAAAAAAAACCTAATTTGCCTTTGATTTGCATAACTGATGCTTGAGTTCAGTGTAGAAATAAACTCAGTTAATTCTAAGGACATGAAAAGATTGAGTAAAAGATTTTAAAGTTCAAGACAAAAGGAAGAGATTGCATTTTACAATATTTACACCTTCTACTTTTCTGTTAACTGTAGAGTGCTTTTAGAATGTTAAATACTCAATCTGAACTACTCTCCATATAGTGAAGGAAGTAAGAGTTAGCATGCCGCACAATCCTACTGAGTTTTAACCTTCTGGGCTCAATTTAACATTGAGAGTGAAACTCTCAGTTATTTACCATTGCTACATCTCACATGAATGTAGCAGTGCTATTAACACTGATTCCATCTTTGGCCCTCCATCTTGTTCTCCACACTGGTGCACAGAGGGCCCCACTTTAGATAACAACCTTGTGACCTCACCATCACGCTCCTCACTCCATAAAAGCTGGGGATTAAGGTCTGGACTTGGGGGAGACTAGGGGTGGGGGAATACCTACATACACAGGGCCCTGGATCTTCTGCTCACCCATTGCCCCTGTAGGTAAGTTACCCTGAATAAAACTCTGTGTAAAAGGTATGAGGTAGTTTGCTTTGATTTTCTATATTAAAGTACCTTCTCAGGGTGGAGGATACATTTTTGACCCTCCTGCACCTTCTAACAATGAGCAAAGGACTAAATAATGCTACCTTTTCTTGGTTGCATCCATGGTGAACTGAACCAGGTTAACTGAGAGGCAGAGACGAGAAAGTGGGAAGGAAGAGATTAGGGATCTATCAGTCTATGAACCTGGAAATATTCCTTAGCAGGTGAAGAGCCAATGGAGGTGTGACAAATAGGATTTCATTACCTTGAGTACAGCTCAATATCACAGCGAAGACTCAATTTGCAAAGAAGCGTAAGATCTGAGAGACTGGCTAGCATTTAAGGAAGGTCGAGTAGTGTTGGTAAGGACTCAAAAGAACTTTCTGAAAGTAATAGTAATGAAGAAACTGAGGTTCAGAATTACGAGATCCACTTACTACATGGGTAATGCATTCAGTAGAGAATTGAGGTGCATGATAAAAACCCAGGTGGTGAGAAACTGAATGGACATTCAGTAACAGAGTAAAGGCAAAACATGTAACACAGGATAAGGAAAAATGAGTATAGGATCAGTAACACATGTATCAAGCCCTTGTGATTTTATCATGTTATTTGGTCCCAATATCCGTCCCAAGGGGCACTAGTAATGTTTACTGCAGGGGGTTTTCCCAAGAATTAATTGAGTTCATATATGTAAAAGGACGGTGCTTGGTACATACTGTGTTCAGTAAGTGCTGTTGTTTCTGTTGCGTTACTGTTTTGTTGTTTCAAGGGACTGGTGTTTCCAGTAAAATCTTAATCTGTGGAGATCTAAACAACAAGGCAAGAACAAAGTCCCTAGGGACATGAAGGGACCAGCTTCATTCAGAAGCAGCCCTAGTGGAACTCTGGCTCCTACCTGCCTAGACCAAAAGTTGATTGGGAATGTGAGATAGAAGAATGAGAGACAAGTCTGGCTCTGATTTCCCATTGAAACCATTAGTATTTTCATTGCTCATCCCTTTGATGCATCTTCTGGATGCAATACTTACTGGCGGTGTGAACTGGCAGAAGTTTTTAAACTTTTCTGAGCCACAGAAACTTAATTATCTTTTTCTGTGACTTTCTATCATTCTTTCACATGCCCAAATTTATACAATCACTAACAGGAACAGTGTTTGGTGGGAAACAATAAGGGTCACTAAATGATTCAGAACAAAATTGGGATAACAAATTCTAAAAGACATAACAGGAAAGCCATTGTGTAAAAGTATGGCCACTTATTCTAGGAGGGGAGACTAGTACAGAATGAGGAGCTTTTTTTCATCTCCATTCCTTTAAACGCTTTGCCTCCTCTTCCCAGAATTCTCTGCTTCTATATAGTCACTAGGGAAATAACTACACAGATATTTAGGTAAAAGTCCATCTCCTCTTACAACCATTTTTACACCCTCCATGGCACGCCTACAACTAATGGCTTTCTCTTGTAAATCCCAAGGAAACAGTATATAAATCTATAATGTATGGATTACCATATGGTATTTACTATCAGTTATGGACAACGCTCCTTCTCCACCTAACAGCATTCTCCCTGAGGTCTGGGATTTCTTGCTGTTATTTTCAATGCTCTATTGAGACATAATTTACATACCACAAAAAATTCACCCATCGGGGACTGTGTTTTATTTCACTTTATATCCTCAGCCTGCAAAATAGTCTTGATCTGCTACAGAAGAAGCCGTAATAAATCTTTGAGTACTTGAACCAACACATGAAGGAGTAAAGATTTCCAGCTGTCATCAGGCAGATGTGACACTCATGCACCCTAGTGAACTAATTTGTCTTTAGGATTGAAACAATTGATCAGATTGTCCTCTGTCACTCCCACCCACTTCATGTATTTTCCTTTAAAGACTGTGCACTCAGATAGAGAGGACACTGCTTCACCGAAGGTGATCCTTTGCCTGAAACTGCAGTGGACTAATAAAAATAAATTAGCTTCAGGATTTACAAGTTGGAACCTTGATAATAGTCTCACCATGCTATCTCCAGTAACTGGAAATGGGGGGAAAAAAAAGCCTATCCTTTCCTTTTTATAGGAAAAGGACAGGTTGTTATAGGAATATAGAAAACAATGGATTTGGAAACAATTGTGGATTCAGCCTCTAAACACACAAAAATTATATATATGTATATATATATATATATATATATATATATATATATATATATTCCCACCCAGGTATATAAATATACCACCATATATATATATAAATATATAAGTATATATTTATATATTTATATATATAAGCATATAAATATATATAAATATATAAAAATATATAAATATATATAAATATATAAAAATATATATAAATGTATGTGTGTGTGTGTGTATATATATTATATATATATATATATATATATATATATATATATAACCACACAGGTATATATATATATACCACCACGCAGGCACCCCATACATATATATATGTATATGTGTGTGTGTATATATATATATATATATATGATATATATATTATATATCATAATTTTGTATATCATAAATTATATGCCATAAATTTTATATATATATATATATATATATATATATATGTATGTGTGTGTGTGTGTGTGTGTATATCTCAGAGGTTACAGGGGCATCTACTTTTATCCCCCCAAATGCTAAGAGCTCCCATGGTAATGTTAAAACAATATTCTCTGGCATATTATAAAAATCAATAAAGAGGAACATTGTATTCTGCTTTGACTGTTTTAAAAACTAAAATCATTGTATCATCTTTATCAAAAACCTAGAAAATGTAAATCAGAACAAAAACCACCTATTACCCATAGGTAACCTTTCTTTCTCTCTTTTTCTCTTCTTTCTTTCTTTCTTTCTTTCTTTCTTTCTTTCTTTCTTTCAAGTTTATTTGTTTATTTTGAGAGAGAACATGATTGGCGAGGGGCAGAGAGAGAGGGAGAGTGAGAATCCCAAACAGACTCCACACTGTCAGCACAGTTCCCAAGATAGGGCTTGAACTCACAAACCATGAGATCATGACCTGAGCTGAAATCAAGAGTCAGACACTTAACCAACTGAGCCACCCAGGCATCCCCCCGACCCCACATAGGTAACCTTTCTTAATTGTGAGTATAGTTATCTCCTTCTTATAAGTTTATCATTGTTGCAGATGCTAATCTTGTGTTGAAATGTTATCCATGATTAGCACGTATCATAATATGATTATTTTGTGTGACATTAACCTTTAAAACATGTTATTTTAATAGCTACACATTTTTTATTAAATGAATATTCAGCTTTTAATTGAACTAGCTGACAATTATTGACTTTTGAGTCTCTCCAGTTGTTTCCAACAATAGATAACAGTTATTTTTTCTTTTGTGTGCATAAATAAAAATTCTTATTTATGTCTGCCTTGTAACTATTGCCTGCCTTGTAAAATATAACTCCAGGGTGAATTCCTGGAAGAGATACTCCTAGGGTGAAGGGCTTGAACCCTTCCAAAGATGGACACACATATTTCCAATTCCTTTTCAGTTTAAACTATCACCAGCAACTTATAAGAGAAGTATTTTCACCGAATCCTTTCTGGTATTGGCTATTCTTTTGTATTTAATCTGATCACATTTTGCAGGCGATATCTTTTATTGTGCTGGTAAACTTCTCCATTTTAGAGGTCAGAAAAGTAGAATGCATTTTCAAATGATATTTTCCACTTGGATTTCTTTTTCTCTGAGGAGGCTGGTCTTTTTATTCTTTTAATCTTAGTGTTTTTCTTTTCTATTTAATATGCTCTTCTCAGTCATATTTATTTTGAATAATTACCCTTGTTTTGCCTTTTAATTTTGTGTATTATGTTTGGATACTAAGTTTTTTTAATTCTTTGTATGCATAAGTCTTTCTCATAGTCATTTCTCGAATGCTTTTTGCTTAGAAAACTCTTCGCCATTGAAATTTCATTTGTTTCAATATTTCACTTTTAAATTCATTTAGAATCTATGTTCATGGCGTTCCAAAATAATTATTTCCAAAACTTCTAACCAGTTGTGTCAACATTATTTATTATTTTTCTGTTTCCTGCACTGATCTGTCATGCTTCCCTATTGATGTATTACTACAACAACTTTCAATACAAGTTCAATTACCTCTTTCTCTCTCTTTCTTCCCCTCCCCCACACACATACACACACATCCCACCACAGCCACTACCAGCAGTAACCCCTAAGCCACACAGTATCCTTTCTTACCTCTTGAAGTAATGTAAGTGGTATTTTTTAAAATAAAGGGGTCATATAGTTATCAAAAATTTTATATGTGCATCCAAATTTAAGCATTTTATATTATTTTTGCTATCACTAAAAGATACATTTCTTTTTGTCTTGGGCTAAAGACAACAATTACCACCCTGACAGTACATAGACATGCGCACACACACACACACACACACGTACACACACACGTACACACACGTACACACACACAATTTGAGAAATTAAAGGTCAGCTATGGATTACAGGATCTGAGTGTGGTGGGGTACTTTGAATGCATTTTGCTGCTGAATAAGTCATTTTTGAAACTAAGTTAGTCTTTCTTTGTTGAAATTTGCATACTATGTGTTTGCAACATGCATAGTTTCTCCCCACATTTCTTCTTAATGTTTCTTTTTTTTTTACCATGTGACACTTTCATTGTCAACACGCCAAGTATCAACATCTTTGACACAATGAAAGAAGTACAAATGTTTCTGATGTAGTAACAGCAATATGTATATATGCAACCCTGTTACCAAATGGCAGGTGTATTCCTGAAAAACTTCAAATTCTATAAAATTATGAGAAAAAAATATAGATATGGGAAAGACGGCTAGAGTAACATTACTCAAAATATATTCAATAATGTAATAATATGAGTAAACTCAATAAAATATGGGCAGACACTTAATTCCCCATCAGCATTATACCACGATCAGAGTCCGAGAGTTTCACATTCTTAATCATAGAGGTTAATATATACTCTTTCCTGATAGAGACTCTTGATGGTACTCACTTGGTTTACTAGCAGATGATCTTTTAGTTTCCACTCTTGCACAATTCCGAATCAATTAGCAGCCAGAGTGACCTTTAAAAACAGAAATTGGATCAAGTCACTCCCCAGCTCAAAGCCCTTCAGTGACTTATTATGCTTAGAATGCTTTCCAAAATTCATACCCCACACTGTGGGCTGCAGAGTCACCTCCTCCATTCTCTCCTTTACTCACTATACTCCAGTCAAGCTGGCCTCTTCCACACACTAAAATGTTCCTCCTGCCTCACCGTCTTCTCACTTTCAGATCCTTTTAACGTAATGGTTTTCTCTGCACTGTTCACATTTTATCTAGCTAGCATTTTATCATCTTTCATGTCACAGAGAGGCCACCCTTGACCACCCTACCTCATGCAACTCTCCATCTCTTCTTCCCCTGTGCCATGCTTCTCCATAGCCTCTCACCATTTATTTCCATTATAACCTTAACAAAATTGTAATTATTCAGTTTGCACCTTTGCTTTTTTAAATTTCTGTGGATCCTCTTCCACGGATCATAAGCTCTATGAGTACAAAGATTTTGGCTTTCATTCACGATGGTATTGCCAATGTTTGACATATGGATGTCTTCTATACAGTAAATAAGAAAAGTTCTAAATCTAAGAGGTCCACAGAGTTTATAAAGACCCATAAAAAACGCCATATAACCCTTCTTTAGGAGGAAGGGAAGAAAAATCCTCAAGGCTATGATACTTCACAGGAGTTTTTAAAACTTGGCAGGAGTTACCAGACGCTCAAGGGAAGGAAAGGTATTCCTGTTGTAAAGAACAGTATGAGAAAATGCCTAGAGCTTTAGTAGCCAAGTAGTTTGTCAATGTGAAATACGGATTTCCAAGAGCAGTCTTGGGAAATACATACAAGAAGGCATTTAGAAACCAGATCATGAGAGTCCAATATTCCGTAATAAGTTAGTATGTTTTCCTGTGAATGATTATCAGTCATTTATGAGTTATAAGTAAGAGAGTGACTTGATCAGATTTACATTTTAGCATGATTAGGTCTCTGACATTGTGGAGGCTAGAGAGGATGCGAGAATAACATCAGTGAGATGATTTGGAAGGATATTGGTGTAGCCAATAATAATGAGGAGATAAAGTCAGTCAGCATTACACACAGGAAATGCTATACTGCAGTTGAAATATGGCCAGTAAGATTTAAGAAATGATCCTTAATATGATTTAATGTTAGTCACTTTACATTTAAATAGTCACATGTGACTACTGGCTACCATACTGGACAGCATGTGTCTAGAACTTTAGAGAGGTATGGCCTGGGAACATGGATTTTAGAACATACTGAAAACATAACAGCATACTTTAAAAACATATATGGGTTTTATGGAACATTTTGAATAATGAGTAACAGATGAAAATTGCTAATGAGAGTGACAAATGGAGAAAAGAGCCCTGGGCAGAACCCTGGTATTAACAACATTTAGGCTTTAGATGGAAGGAAAACAAGCTGGGGGACTACGGAGAGAGATCACGTGTAGGCAGAAGGTAGAACATTACAGAAGAGCATCAGAGAACTCAAGGGGAGGCACATCTTATTTAGAAAGGCTGCTGGAAAGCCAAGTATCATGTGGCCTGAAAAGCATCAAAATGAATCTGGCAATTAGCAGGACATGATTGACTTTAAGGAAAATATTTATTCCATGATGGCAATAAGTACTATCTTAGGGAGAGTAAATGAGTAAATGAGAGATAAGGTTAAACTTTATAAAATAAAGAAAATCAGAGATGAGAGAGAGATAATTGCCAAAGATAATTAGAATTTTAAAATAACTATGTGAAAGGGGCGCCTCTTGGTTCAGTCTGTCAAGCATCCTTGATTTCGGCTCAGGTCATGATCCCAGGGTTGTCCGATCGAGTCCTGTATTAGACTCCACGCTGAGTGTGGAGCCTGTCTGGGATTCCCTCTCTCTCTCCCTCTGCTCCTCTCCCCCACTTGTGCTCTCTCTCTCTCTCTCTCTCTCTCTCTCAAATAAATAAAATGAAAAAAAATAACAAATAAATACAGAGAAAACATTTACACCTACTTTAAAAAATACCTTTCTGAAAATTAGGTACCTGTATATATCTGAGTTCAGTATGCAGAGAAAAGTTTAAGGTTTGAAAGAAGGAAGGGGCTGATGTAAGGTTTTAGAGAAGTGGCAATGACTGAAAACTCCTCAGGCAGCGGGATTTGCAGCCTGAGCAAAGAGAGAGAGAGAGCATCCTTTCCTCTGAAATTGGAGGGAAAAACAGGAATATATCAATGCACATTCTAACTCTCAGGGTGGAAATTCAAACTCTGACAGCTATATATACTTTCTTAAACATGTTTTCTAAATCCCATGAGATAAAAATCAAGATAAATAACTTTCTTTTTTTTTGCCCTGCAAATGCATTCTCCTAGGTACTGTTTTGTTTTGTTTTGTTTTCTTTTGTTTTTAAATAGGAATATTTAGGGTTTAGTTTTAAGTTTGGTACTTGTTAAATCATAAGGGGCTTCCATTTTAAACATAAGCATAATCCCAACTTCCTCCTTTAAAATCTTAAGATGTTGTAATATTTAGTTAGTAAAGTGTTTTTCTTTTCATAAAGTAATATAGCATGAACTTCTTGAAATTCACAGAAATATCCTTAAAACCTTTCAGAAGAATTTGGTAGTCAGTGTGCTTTTACAACATCAAAACAAGAGTCACTTGGGTTTTGGTCAGGCTAAGTCACAAAACATTTCAGTGAATTATGTGGCACTTTTGGTACAAGACTTACAGCTACTGAAATGTTCACGTGGTATCTTGCCTGAAGACAGTAGGAACAGGTCTGGAATTCAAAGTGGTACCAAAGATTAGAGCATTTGGTGTTTATGTGGAGTGTGTATTATATCAAAGATTATAGAGATAATGTACTATACCAATAGCCAAAAATAAAAATCTGAATTGGATCAAATGTCAGTAAATTATCTGAGAAAATGTTATTTCATACCAGAGTCCAGAAAAAGTACAAAAGCAACTTAAATATATGTAGTAGTACCCTAACAAAAAATGGGAGTCAGATTTCTCATGGTGTGATGAAGTCAACCTGTAAACATGAATGCTTTGACAGTAACCTAGGGAATAAAACACTACATATATATATATATATATATATATATATATATATATATGCACATTTATGTGTATATATGCATATATACATATATAATATATATAATTTAAAAATATAATTTATATATATATGTGGAACTTTTCTTTTAACTTTAATGATTTCTGCTCAAGAGTGGAGATTTCTGTATTCTGCATATTTTCTTTCCCTTGTGTTGTTTGGAAGCGCACTGTTGTTTCCACCCAGCAACTAAGTCCATCCTCTAGGGAATATGCTTTCTGATCCATGTAAATATTGGAACTTTTCTTTTTCTGTATATCATTATGTTGCTTGGGTAATTGTGGTTCTCATATCTAGTGACATTTTTTTTTAATTTCTCTTGGGATTGATGACAATCTACCTTTTTGATGGTTTTAATTCCCAACGCATTTACAGAAAATAAAATTTCAGTTAATTAAAAATTCACATTGCAGAATTTGAGGGTTTTTTCCCCATCACTTCCCATCTCTCTTCTGAGTCTTTGAAACATAACAATGAAACATTCATTTCACTTCTGGAATGTGTGTTCTACAGGGGGCATTGAAATCAAAGAATCTGTTCAGTTCTGTGATTTCATGGGGGAAAACATCTTCTCCTTTCCAGAAAGTTCGTTCTGAAAGTTCAAGACCAGGAACAGGCATTGATTCACACGCTTTAGGTCAGGATCTTTGCTGTACTGAGCCTCCTGTTCTTTTACAGATTTTCTATCCAGTAGCAATTCCATAGTAGCTGATAAATGTGTCAATTCAGGAACTCCATCAGCCTTATCAGCACCTTACACTCACTGTTACATCCGTCTATCACAGTTTCCAAAAGTTAAACTTGATTTTTGTCCTTTTATTAGTATCCCTGCAACTCAAATAATCCAAGACTTGTCTAAAGTCTACGTAACAAAAAGTTACATAATCTTCCTCTCTTCTAAAGTCTTAACCAGAATTGTTTTATGTGTGTGTGTTTTGCAATTCATTGTAAATCATTAAATTTCATTTATTGAATGTATTTAAAATTTTAATATATTTAAGTTCCATCTGTCTTTCTCAATGTGAGGTCTTATATTTGTTTCAAATCCAAGAAACTAAAAGACGACAATACTGTTAATAGATCTTTTTCAGCGCTGACACTGATTCTTCTCACTCATTCCTTTGATAGTGTTGTTTGCCCCCCTTTATGGATGGAGAAACAGGTAACCAAATGTAATGTCTCATACCTAGTTCACATTTTGAACACAGTGTTCATTCACTAGAATATGTCTTCCTTTCAGGGCAGTATCATGTCTTAACCCGTCCTTATGGAGTTTACATTTATGGCAATTATCTGGATTAAATGAAATAGATTTTAATAAATCTAATTTCTCATTATCTGTTCTCCTCTCCCCCAATTTCTCCAGTACCTTCTCTGTTGTTCACCAGTCTCTTCATTGTCACTGACATCCTGAGCTTTGGGAGGTAGTTATGCTCACCACCAAACCACCAACACACCCCATCCTGTGCTTTAAAAGCGAGAAGTCAAATGCTATTTGCTATCTAATTCTTTTTGGTAATGTTTATTTATTTATTTTGAGAGATACAAAGAAAGAGGCAGAGAGAGAGAATCCCAAACAAGCTCTATGCTGTCAGCACAGAGCCTGATGCAGGGTTCGATTGCACAAACCTTGAGATGACCTGAGTCCAAATCAAGAGTCATTCGCTGTTAAGCCACCCAGGCCCCTCCACTATCTAATTATTTGATATCATCACTAATAAAATAGAGTACATGCAATAAAATAAAATAAAAATATTCCATTCTCTAGGGTGATTTTTAATCTTGACTGAGTAACAATTCAGACAAAGTTCTGCAAAGTGTGTGTGTGTGTGTGTGTGTGTGTGTGTGTGTATTTTCATATCTTCTTTTAACCTGTACTTTCGGTAAGTTACTTTGAAACATTAGTCTTAAGCAAAACAACTATTGGTGGCAAAGCTTGAATTCAGTTCTAAACAGGAATGTTTATGTATTTTTCCAAGAGTCTGGAGTAAGAACAAAGTGAGCAAATAAACAAAGTGAGCATTGAAATGGAATATTAGTGCCACTTATTATCATTATGAAGCATTTATGTTGTAGTCCTGGTAAAATTACAATGTGAAAACCATTGACATTGATTCCACACACTCTTACTGATGCTAACATGGATTGGGAGGGAAGTGCTGGCATTTGGGATCAGAAAGTTATAATTAGATATGTAGGATTGATTGTAGTTTTATTTATGCTAGAAAATTAAATTGTCCTTGTTATCCCATAATATAAATTTATAAATTCTATCCCATGATTCTAGTGAGTTAAAACATCTCCAAATACTGGAGGACCTCCAAATACCAAGCTTGAAGCTTGATTATAATTTGCACACCTAAAAGTAATAGAGTTGAAAATTTTCCTCTGAAAAATTAACATTACCATTTAAAGAACTCACAATACCCCCTGTCTGAAATTGCAGAAATGAGTGTATATTATGCTGTATAGTTGGTCATTATACATTTAAAACACCAAGGCTAATAAAATGTGAAATATTTGAGAAAAATATTCTGGCTTATGAGATTCTTACATTTGCTTCATCTATGAAAGGGCCTTAATAAGATACTAAACCTAATGTCAGAAAGGAACAAATTAGGAAATAAAAGTTGTGTGTATTATATGCTGAACCTCAATATTTGAGAAATTGTGATTAATAATCTGAAACATCAAAAAGTGAAACTTAACTACTTGATAACGGAAATTCCTATTAAATTGAGGTAGCATGCAAATGATGCATAATTTCCCAAATTGAAAACATTCCATTAAATGTAATCACATTTGCTCATTCAATACATGTTTAATCTACCTTTAAAGTATTATTCAAATCAGGTTAATTTACTCATAAAATGATTAGGTCTAAAAAGATCAATTAAGATGACTATGCATGTTCAGGTACCCAGAATCCCCCATTAATTTTAATTTAATAGTAAATGTATGTAAATAAACATGTAGGTTGAATATAAATGACATAGAATAATAAAATAGTTCAGATCATAAATATGAAATCAGGAGCTAATAGCAATAAAAATTTTTTAAAAACATAATAGATTTTTCTGCAAGTTTGTATCAGTAGGATAATACTAAATCAATATAATTGCTAGTGACTTCGTTCTTGTTAATCTATCTTAAGATGATCTTTTATTTATTTAAAATAATTCCTTCATCTTCAACTGTACCTTTACTATAACTTCCAAATAATACATTATATAATGAAAATATTTCTGTCTTGTGGTTTATTGTTTCATGATATCAAGGTAATAGAATTAAGAAAATAGCATTTTCATAATAAACTTTCTCTACATGAACATTTCTAAATTCTTCGTTTGGGAAATTGCTTAGACTCACCTTGATCATTAATGTCATCAATACACATTCATTCCCCTCTAGTGAATTCACTTACAAAGGGCATAAACAGTTATAGTCATCAGGCTCAGTATGATATTTCATTGATATTGATATCATCAATTCATATTAACTTTGATGTCAGTACTTAATGACATTAAGAATAGATACATTACAAATGAAAAGCATTTTACTAAGATAGTGATATTTCATAATTTCAGTAGCCTCTATATGTTTAGCAAAATCGATAGTGAATGATACATTTGAATATTCCTGGTTCCTTTTTAGGACCTCAAAGATACAACCTTTAAGTTTCAGGGTTCTCTGTTAAAAACTGTATATATTTACGATAAATTTTGTAAATAATTTCCAAAAATTACAGGTACCTCCTCATGACAGATGCCACTTTTAAAGTAACTTTTCCAATTTTTTATTCCTTTTAGACTAGGACTTTGTAACTTGCATTTCTAGATAACTGAATAATTATTAAGCCTATTTCCATTGTTTAAGGAGAAAAAAATTGATGACAGAATGATGGTATAATTGTTGTTATTGGCATTATAGTTAGTTGTTAAGTGTGACACATACTGGTTAAAAAGGGTATTAGCACTAATCCTTGTGTTTTTTGGGGTTCTGTTTGCACTTTCAGAGACAAGGAAATAGCATGGCATGAAACATGGCTCAGTTCTATTACAAAAGAAATGTGAATGCCCCCTACAGAGATCGCATCCCTCTAAGGATAGTCCGAGCGGAATCCGAACTCTCACCATCAGAAAAAGCCTACTTAAATGCTGTGGAAAAGGGAGATTATGCAAGTGTCAAGAAATCCCTGGAGGAAGCCGAAATTTATTTTAAAATCAATATTAATTGCATTGATCCTCTTGGAAGAACTGCTCTCCTCATTGCAATTGAAAATGAGAACTTGGAGCTCATCGAACTACTTTTAAGCTTTAATGTCTATGTTGGAGATGCTCTATTACACGCTATTAGGAAAGAAGTTGTTGGAGCTGTTGAGCTGTTACTGAATCACAAAAAGCCCAGTGGAGAAAAACAGGTATGTGCAAAAGCACCATTTTTAATATATTTTACTTGCAGAAGGTTTCTGTGGATGTTAAAATTCTCCCCAGATTTTAAGAATTACAAGAGTTGAAGTCAGAACTATTGTGATAGACAATTACTGGTAGATACACACTTACTACCCACCAACAGTTACCAGCACCTGCACCCCCTGCTTGGCAAATCAGACCTGGAGTGAGAACAAAAGCAAAACAAAATGGCCTGTGTTGGCTTCCCTTACACTGGAAACATTTCTATGTAATGCTCAGCCTAGAATGCTGTTGGGGCTCACTCTGTGTGTGTGGCTATTTTTCCTCTTTCATTTTTCAACATTCTACAGCAACCGGCTGAATTCTTTTTGCTCTTTTCCTGTTTAATTTGTTTGCCTATTCTGGGACTCTGCATCTTACTGCAAAAGTGAATTCTATCACTTAATTTTGATACTGTTCATTAGCAAACTCTAGTGGATTCTTTTAAATTGAGGCAAATTAAAAAAAAAAGGATTGTTAGAAAATAACTAAACTCTGACTATAGGCTTAACTGTATTAAATTTACCAATGCCAAAGTGTAGCTATATCTTAGTGTCATCAGTAGAAAATAAACTAAAAAGGCACACAATTCTACATACAATTTGTGGGGTGTTTTTTTCCCCTATCTTCCCATTTTTTTGTTGTTTGGGTTTTGTTTTTTTTTGTTGTTGTTGTTGTTGTTTTTTTATTTTTGGGACAGAGAGAGACAGAGCATGAACGGGGGAGGGGCAGAGAGAGAGGGAGACACAGAATCAGAAACAGGCTCCAGGCTCCGAGCCATCAGCCCAGAGCCTGACGCGGGGCTTGAACTCACGGACCGCGAGATCGTGACCTGGCTGAAGTCGGACGCTTAACCGACTGTGCCACCCAGGCGCCCCTGTTTGTTTGTTTTAACAGCTAAGGAAGTGAAGAAATCATGGACAGAAACAAGAAATCTGCTTTTTCTCTGTCTAGATTCTTCCCTTTGTCACTGCCCTGTATCTGAATTGTCTGTTTGATCCTTTTTCCTCTCACACTGAACTCTTCACTTTCCTGCATCAAGTCTAATAAACTAATTGCAAAGACATTGCACAAACTGTAGTGACTCAAAATGTGTCTTTTAAAGTAAAATCTTAAAACGTGTGTTATTACACTCTAGCGATTTCTGCCGTATTGGATAATGCACAAGCTCTGCCAATGATAGACTGTTAGGAGATGTTACATTCTTTTAAAGCAAGTTCTGCTGTGGCTACTGTTATTTCTGCTCTCCTGGAGGACTTTTATCAGGATGCTCGCCATTATTTGCAGAAAACTTCATGGCTGGAAAAAGGTCTCGCTGTGTTCTATGGTCCGTTTTTATGCATGCCCACCACTTCCCCTCGGCTGAACCTAAGCTTCATAAAGCCACACTCCACAAGGACAATACTTCTCGGCTTGTTGGGTTACTGGCTTTTTGTTGTCTGTTTCATATCCAATTGTTTGTGTGTTCCCTTTCCATCATACTGCTAACATTTTACTGGTAGAAAATTCACTTGTTTCGTCTCTCCTTTCGTCTGTCCTTTCACCTGGACAGAAGTGGGCAGGTAATGGTAACACCTAAAGATATATGTTATATCCCAGGTTTTTACCACTAAGAGAGTGCAGGACACAACTAGGAGTGAGTAGAAGTCTGTTTTCATCTGTGTAAGTTCAGATGCTACTTCTTCAGTCACCCTGTGATTTTGAAATTCCTTCTGCAATCATAGCCTATCGTTTCTAATAACAATGGCCTTATATTGTACACCCTCTTGTTTTTGGTCTATATAGGCGACCATAAGAGAGGTGTCACGACGGTGGTCTGGATCGTTTTTTTTTTTTAATGGTTTAACTTTTTTTTTTTTTTGGATCGTTGTAAATTGCAACAAATCTATTGAACAAAATTGTCCTTAAATGCATTCTTTACATTTATTACTAAATCACCTTAGTGCTGTTTTTTAGAGAACACTGGCCATACATTTCAGTGTCTCTTTAGCAAATGACATTTGTTCTGGCCAGAGTAATTTGGTGTCTGGAGAAGATATCTGCTATTATGAGAGTGTTTGTTGGAAGATGTTCAACTTCTGAGCTAAACTAGTCTCACAAGTAGGTCCTGGCTCCTTCCAGGCACTTGATCTGAACCCTGATTATTAACAAAAGGCAGTAAAGGTTTGCAGTGTGCCAGGAGTCAGAAATATCCCAGGCCATGTGTTTCTGGAAGATTTCTCTTGTATCTGTTTGCTGGCCAAGAATTTTCCTTTTCTATTTGTGCATTCTAGAATTCCTCCTGGGTGAAGGCACTGAGAATAAACAAAAAAATTGTATCTTTTTGTTTGAACTTTGTAATTTTGAAAGAGCAAATCCAACCTACCCCTAGAGTTCCTGGTACATTGTACAATGAAAGTGAGGTTGTGAGAACATAAAATGTATACAATGTAGCACGCAAAAGATGTTGTCCAGGCTGGGGGTTGGGGATAGTAAATCCCTTTAGAGCTTGGCTGTTTATCTGTGATTTACTTAGATACTACATCTCTTAGGTACAGCCAACATCTTTTGGAATAACAGCCTCCATAAATCAGTGTGTTGTATGCAGCAAATATGTTCTTGACAGGAATCCTTTCTCTTATAAATTGTAATTGCTTAGATGATTCTTATGATTGTTGTAAGCCATTTTGTGTATCATTATAATCTGTCTAATTTCTAGTCTCATGGTTATCCCCCCGAAGACTCTGGAACATATTGCCATTAATTCTGTTGAGGTCACTAAAGCCAAATGTTAATACTATTGAAAACAATAGTATCCAACTAGGCAAAAAAAGATAAATTTGTCCTAAAATGGGTCAAGAAAGAGGATATAATATAAAAATTATACAAATGTGATTATTAGAACACTTACTTAAGAACTTAAAATGTGACAGATGTGGATTAGGAAATATATTCTTCTTTTGTAAGTTTTTCACAGATTAATTTCTTTCTCTGGAACAAGATGCAGTGTGTGATGGCGTCCTGAAGTCATAGGGGCCATGAGATTTTTAGATTAGTTTGTGTACATTCACCAGGGAACAATTTATAATTTGCATACGCCTACTCTGCCTGGTGTTGTTGTCCTGGGCGCTAGGGAGCAGACATTGTCCCCGTTCTTTGGAGTCTTAAGATCTAGTTGTGAAAAGAAACAGGAAAATATCACGGGGATATGAAAAAAAGATCATCACAATGGAAAAGATGAAGGAGGAATAAATCCTCAGGTAATGATGAATTCTACTGACTGGATTTGGTAAATACAAACTATTAGTGGGTAGAGGGCATAAGGGGGCAGGAGAAGGGCCTGAAGAAGAAGGAGGAAGGGTGTTCAAGGATATATACCTGGGAAAAGTTAACAGCATTCACTGGGATAGAGACTATGGGACATAGTCTATGGAACCTGATTGGATATACTCGGTTTTTATTTTCTTGAAATTGACATCTAGGAGGCAATTTGAAATTTTGGACTTAAGAAAGTGGTCTAGGGTTGATACATAGATAATAGTGAGGACATTGAGACAAATAAAGTCATCTCTCTTCCTATCGCTCTGACATTGATTTTCTCTTCTTGCCTTTATAAATTGTTTAAATGCTTGTGGTTATTAGCCTGTTAAAAGATTGTCTCAATGCAGCATCTAATGAAGATGTTTCAGTTGTGCTAGATAAATAGATGGGCACAGATCATTAAATATTTCCTTCCATATTTAATGTAGACCAACATTAACCAGGGTATTGAGTTCTAGTGTTTTGTTTTTATTTTATTATCACAAAGTATAAAGAGCAATACTTAATTTCTTTCATCTAGTAGACAGCATAGAGAATGTGTGGTTCTCTACACTAAGCAAGAAGATGGAACGTTATGTGTTCTCATGTAGACTGCTCCCTTGCTACAATTACTCTGATATTCTCTGGTAATTTTATTGGACTTTTCTTTAACCTTCTGAGTACCTTACTTCTCTGCAGGGAATAATTGAGAGTGACTTTTTAGCCCCGTTTTGAGCCAATTGATTGGTTACTTGACTTTTAATTATTTCTAGCAGACCTTTCTCTTTGACGTCATCTAAGGCCAGATTCAAGGCCACACTCAATTACACTTTCAACTGCTTCAGTAAACGTTTATCAGAAAGAGAGCTTTCTCTTCCATTCTTCACTTACAAAGTGGTTCTCAGTATTCAGCATCATTAGAATCAGTGGAAGGGTTTAATAAAACACAGACTGCTGGATCCCACCCCAAGAGTCTCTGATCCAGCAGGTCTGGAATGAGACCCTGGAACTTATATTTCCAACAAGTACTCAGGTGATAGTAATGCTGCTGGTCTGGAGACAGCACTGTAAGAACCACTGACTTAGAGGAAGTGGAAAGTTAGAAAATGCCTGTGGTTGTATATCGTATGTTAGGTTTTGAACTCTACTGTGCCAAACTGGGTTTCAGGAGATTTAAATTAATGTCCTTAAATACTAATGATTACATGATATTTAATATATGAGAGTCTCCCAGGTTCACTAATATGTTTATTATATTTTTCCCTTCTTTGGGAAAAAAAAAATTTTCCTAAACATTACTGATTAGTTCAACAGTTAAGCCTGGAGTACTTCAGTTGAAGAAATTTGTTTTAGAGCTCTACTAAAAAGAATATCAGATTTTATAACTTTGAGAGATCTTGGAGATTATCTAACCCAATCACTTCATTTTACAAAAGAGGGAAAGACGTTCCCAGTATGTACCCATAGTACATACCCATGTGTACCTATGCCAGGTTCATAGCTGGCAATGAACTTTGAGATAGTCTGAATGATGATGGTGAAAATAAAAATAATAATTATAAAAACAGTAATAATGCTAGACAATATTCATCAAGCCTGTCACTATGCCCAGAACTGTGGTAAGAGTTTTGTATGAAGGTAGGTGCTATTGTTATCCCCCTTTATAGATGGAGAAATGGAGGAATAAAAAGGTAAAATTGACATGTTCCAGATCACAAAAGCAGGAAATATCAGTGCTGGAACTCAGGAGTCATGAAAGATAACTATATGCTTCCCAGTTATAGGCACTACAACAATTTGAATGGGAATCATTTACATCATTGATTATCCTAGTTTGGGATATGAGTTAGATAAACTTACAAGAGTTTCTAGATCTCTATACTCAGGCTGTGTCTCTGTCTTGAATATCATTTCTCATTTGGATGCTCAATAAATACTAAGGAATAACAAAGTCATTAGCAGCTATCAAGTGCTGGGAAGGAGCAGGGCTGAGGGATAGAGATGCTGACTTCCAGACCCATTCACCACTCTCTAAGAGGACAGATCTCCCAATCATTCCACACATTGGTTTTCTTGGCTGTTAGTTAGAATCACAGTATTTATTTACTTGCTTCTTAAAGTCTGGTGGTGTTCAAATTGCATAAAGGTATTTTATAAGGTAACATATAATAACAGCATAATATACGGTTATTACTGTATTATGCCATAATCTGCCTTCTTGTTAACAAGTATATATGTTAATGACACAACATATGCGGCAAAGATGAAATTAAGCATTGGCAATTTACCCTCTAGAGTTCGTGACTTTTTTTTTTTTCATTTGAAAAATGCAATCATCGGAAACCCTACTCAGAGAGAGCAAAGGAGAATTTAATTCAGTTCACTCTTTGACTTTCTACTTCAGTGCATGTAGAGGAACTTTTTAAAAATAATTTCAGTAGATTTGCTAATACAACTTGTGACTTTAGAAACAGTGCCTATTATGCGATCTGAAAATCAGGGTCTGAAATAGGATATTGGCAGTAGTATGTTAATGCAAATATACATCCAACCCAAAATATGCCCCACTGACTAAAAATAAAGAATAGTTTTCTCAGTTGACATCAGTACTAATAAGTGTATCTCTGGCTACGGGGCAGAGAACTTTATTCTTAAAAGAAATCTAAAATTCTCAGATAGAAACCATTTGCTTTCTCCCTCAGGACTATAGACACCCTGAAAAGTTTACTTTGAACTCTTGCATTAATTTTATTTTCCTCATTGGGCTTTAGAACAAGTAATTTGCCTTCTTGCAGTCCCATGAACTTCAGGTGATGCCTGATAAAGGAAGATGTATGCTAAGACACTCTACGCCCTAGTCTTCAGAGCTGCCCCTTACAGAATGAACACATTTACCTTCCTCGGTAGTTAACCAATTGAGGTTACCCTTTCTGTTTGTTTTTATTACAGCTTGGATATTGACAGTAAGTGAACCTACATATATATGTAACTGTAATCTTAGGAATGATCAAAATTCAGGGAGAGCAAGATTGGGAGGAAAAGTGGGCAAGAGAGAAATACAGTAAAGTATTAAAGACATTCTCCCTCAAAAATACTTATTACCCTGTTGTGTGACATAGTAGATAAATCATCAATTATACTTTCTATTCTGATTTAGACTGTCAACAGAAAGGTTGCCTACAATATTGTCTAAATCTACCATTAGTACGAAAAAGCTGAAATTTATCCCCTAATATGTAAAGTAGTAACCAATTTGAGGTCTTTTTATGATGTAAAGTAGTAACCAATGTAAAGTATTTTTATTAACAAGCACTTTGGAAGTCTAAAAATTAAATTGATTCTTATTATTCCACAGCAGGGAGTTTGAAAGCTAATCTAACATGGAGCATAGATTGTGTTTAGTCAGCGGGCAAATGGCAATCATGAGAGATATGAATAATTCTGTCCCAAATGGAAGAATTTTTAAAAGACAGACTATGGTGTACTGTTAATATGACAATGTAGCATAAGCTAACTGGTCATTCTGACTCATAAAATAATGCACCATTTAACTTCCATAGTTACATTGACATTTTATTCTTCTCGAGGACCAGCCAATTATAAATAATCCCTTTGAGCCACATGCCCCTACTCTTCCCTTTCAGCATACCATGCTTACTATGAAAGTCAAATCATCATCATCATCATTAAATATGTTTGGAACCCACAAGAGTAAAGGGCTTTTAGCCTTTTTCTAAAAATCAAGTGGGGGAAAAAAAAAAAACCTCAAACAATTAAACAAAACTCCAAGCATTGAGACATTTCCATTCCACCGTAAAGGTACACAAAATGGAGCCCTTATTCTCTGCTTTCGGACAGAGGAGTGAAATATAGTGAAGAGAATCAAGAGAGAGAAAGAGTTGGATATAAATCCTGTTTTATAATCTCAGGCAGATCCTTTAGGTTTTAGGGCCTTGACTTGCTCATACATAAAAGGAGGATTATAGTCCTTACTCAGCAAGTAGTTGGAAACATTAGTTAACACACTGAAGTACCTAGCATTAGGAGAGCTCAGTAAGTCCCTCCACCTTGGTACCATTAGATCATTTTATGTTTATTACATTTAATTTCATTAAAAATACGTATGTTCATTGAAGAGACTACATATTCCCCAAAGCAAATGCATTGTGAAGGGTTAGTGCTGGCCTGAAGAGTGAGTTTATGTTAAAATAAGAGAGGACTGAGGGGCGCCTGGGTGGCTCAGTCAGTTAAGCGTCTGACTTCGGCTCAGTTCATTGTCTTGTGGTTCATGGGTTCAAGCCCTGCACTGGGCTCTGTGCTGACAGCTCATGGCCTGGAGTCTGCTTCCAATTCTGTGTGTCCCTCACTCCCAGCCCCTCTCCCACTCGTACTCTGTTTCTGTCCCTCAAAAAATTAATAAAAATAACATTTTAAAAATTCAGAACTTATTTAAAAAAATAAGAGAGATTGAAATTGATCTTTCAAATGTGAGTTTTGGTGAAAAGCTTTCTTTGGAACCATTTTTATTACCCCCCCCCCAAATCCATTAAAAATGTTGTGATTAAATCTAAAAATAATAACATGATGTCTCAGTAAGTCATATATTCATTGACTTTAATTAATTATAGTGATTTGAAAAATTAATCACTAAGGAATAACAGTGAGTCATTTAACAATTATAATTAACCAAATAGATAAGGTGTCAATATAATTGGGAATTATAAAAAAAATATGATTAGAACTTCTCATAGCTGTTTTAAAAATACCTCCTTTTCCAACCTACTATATTTACTTATTCACCGGTAAGACGCAAGGTAAGTAAAATTTTATTGCTGTAATATCTGAAGCACAATAAAATGAGGATTTAAGTAGTGTGGAATTTTAAATGTTTAAGAACCAATTTTTCAAGCAGTTGGGAAGAAAGAGTACTCTCATTTTCATTACTACAATTTTTTCTTTCTGCAGTAATTTTCTAGATCAATTAACTTCTAGATATATCAATGTTCCAAGTCACTGTTGTTTGAATCATGTATTAGAAACACTTGACAATAATTCTAAACTGTGAGTCTGCAGCCTATGAGAGCCAGTTTACAGAATATAGCCTTCTGAGAGAATGCTCAAACCAACCAGAAGGAATGGGTGGTTTTTGCAAGATAAGAAAAATTCATAATTGCAAATTTACCAACTAAATCCACAGCTTTTTCCCCCTTAAATGAGATCATGAGTGAGTGGAGTGGATTTAACTTTGCAGGAACCTCACCCCTCATGTGTAACCTAATTATGCCATTTCTCCTTGGTATCTGGATTTTCCTAGGGGAAGTACATAGATTTGTTTGATTTGGAGATACAGGCTTACTTGTGAAGCAATTTTAGTATCATCAAAATAAGTGTGAATTTTGAATACAGTAATACCATGATGAATAAAGTATAAATTAGAAATAATGATGCATTTATTTAGACTTTATGTTATGGTATTACCCCCTGCTCAAAATGTCAGTGAATCCTCAGTTAGCAGTGTGTTGGATAATTTTCCTCAAAACCAATATGTAATTTGAGAAAGCAAATAGGTTCAGATGCATTGTAAATTTCTATTACATTTTACTATGGTGGTTGTAGATCAAAGAATAACCATACAAATTGTTAACAGTAATTGGGCATTTCAATGTACCAGGCATTCTCTTAAGACCATTTTACATTGTTGTCTTGTATATCAGGAAATTGAAGCTCAGAGAAGATGAATAATTTTCCCAAGGGAGATCTGAGAGTTGGTTTTTCTGTTTTCATGGTCTTTACTCTTTCTGTGCCAAAGTGCCTGGTTACTTTGGCCATCAGATATCCAGCAAGCTCAGCCAGCCCATTAGAACATGGTGTAATCTAGGAGTACAACTTGATCTTTGAGCAACATAGAAAGATCTATGTCCTGACTCCAGAGAAGCATCCAGAAATTCCTTCATACTGGGGTCCTAATCCAATTTTAAATGCTTTGAAGTTAATGATTTAACAAAACTGGTTATATGATGTCCTCAATTCCCCCTAAATTA
The DNA here is from genome assembly GCF_018350175.1 of Felis catus. Taxonomy (NCBI): domain Eukaryota; kingdom Metazoa; phylum Chordata; class Mammalia; order Carnivora; family Felidae; genus Felis; species Felis catus. The sequence continues at coordinate 16,516,374 of NC_058368.1, read as the reverse complement.
TCACAGGAAAAGATCTGCAGTGAGGTTGCCTGGGTGGCTCAGTCAGTTAAGTGTCAGACTTTGGCTCTGGTCATGATCTCAAGTTTCTTGAGTTCGAGCCTTGCCTTGGGCTAGGCACTGACAGTGCGGAGCCTGCTGGGGATTCTCGGTCTCCTTCTCTCTCTCTGGCCCTCCCCCCTTGTTCTCTCTCTCTCTCTCTCTCTCTCTCTCTCTCTCTCTCTTTTTCTCTCTGTCACACACACACACACACACACACACCACACACACACACACACACACACACACACACACACAAATACCTTAAAAATGATTGGCAGTAATGAGGGAGTAGTGCGAGCGCACTGAGAAATCTCTGGGAAGAGGTGAGAGGGGCATATTCACAGGAGTGTAGAAGATGACTAGTCAAGTAGCACCCATCACAGCTTCACCCTGTGCGTGGCTGGACACAGAGGTTGAGGGCTCAGAGACGAGCTTGTCTCTGAACCTGATGGTGGAGTGTGCAGAGATAGACCCCGCCTCCCAGACTGGAGGAAGTTATTTTGCAGACAACACAAATCCTTTTCCCCATTCATGTGTGAGACAAATTGTGAAACTCTGATGGAACAAAATGTCCCTCTCATTTGCTACCATGATAGCTGCTTAAAATATTCATTCTGCTGCTTAAAATATTATGTTGAAAATATGTATCACTTTTCCCTTCTTGGTGAATTTCACAATACCCAGCAGTGTGTGTACATGTGTATACACACACACACACACACACACACACATTTGTGTGTGCACACACACACACCTTTATAATAAAACTAATGGAAAATGGAACTGTTTTTCTTAAAATCACAGATAGTTGTTTAGGTTTGGAAGATATTCTAAAGGTTATCTGGTATAGTTCACCCTATGGTATTTATTATTTGTGCTAAGCCCAGGGAATATAGAACCACCATATTATTCTTGATGTAGAATCACTGGCTTCTGCTCCTTCTTCAACTCTGCTGTAGCAGAGTGTCACAGACTGAGTCTGGAGTTCTCTCTTGTCCAGCAAGAGAGCAGATGTCGAATTGAATACGAGGGAAGCTACTGTCCAGGAGGAGACAAGAGCCCTGAACAGGGGTTTCGTCTCCATATTTATATTTATTGAGCTTACAAGATATTACCCACGTGGTGAACATGAAAAACAAGATATTACCCACGTGGTGAATGTGAAGAAAATGATCGTACATATGTGAACGTGGAGAAAACAATCAGACAGTAATCATTGACTTGTGTACGTAAGAAGCAAAGGGTCTGGGGGACAAGTGAAGTTTGCGATAGATGTACAATTGTATATTGATGTCATATGGAAAGTAATTTCCTGAAGGTGATATAACAAGTTACTCGTGATCCCATTACAATATCTCGCTAGCACACCTCGGGTGCTTTCACCCCGTGGTGGCGGCTTTCTTCCCTAAATTTTTTCTAACCCATTTCTGTAAGTAGAACCTATTTCCCCACAGCAGAGCAACAGGAGAACAATTCAAGATGAAAAGACAGAATAAAGTTAGCAGAATGGTTTGGGTGAACAAAGTTTCAATAAAGCAATCATGTATTTTCTCCTGGAGGGCTGTTATTTTTAAGGTTTGCTTGGCTGCCTACGGTGACCGAAATATTATTAAAATATGATCACAAAGTAAAAAACTTTAAAAAGTATACGATCACAAAGAAACCCTTGACCTAAAGAAATCTAATCCAGCAATCAACTGCCACTTTGAGATGAATAAAAAGTAAATAATACATAATATGCATCCTCATCTATTTTGTTTTCTGTACAATATGGATTTTTGAATTGCTTTTACATCTGCAGTTTTGGGAACGTAAAGGAATAGTGCCCCTAACTTTGAAGAAATACCCATTTGAGACTTTGCAAGACACAAATATTGAAGAAACTTAACATTAATGAAAGAAGGAACTAGTACCATTGTATTTCCAAAGTAAAGCGTATAAATACTCAGTGGATTTGGGGAAGTCTAAAACACATTGTCATATGAGATGAATTTTTTTGTGTATGATATACTCTTCACTCTAAATGGAATCAAAATAAAATATTTTTGCTTTGTGCAGATACAACTATTAGTTCTACCTATGAAATGCTTAAATTTTTAAAAATTTTATTCGATAAGTACATATTAAATGTTGCTAACTCATACCTCTCTTGTATACTTTATTCTAGAATATCAGAACCCATTAATCCTTTATCATCTGAGGACCTTTGCTTCTTCTGGCCTGACTTTAAATTACCAGTCTTAGAAAAGTACACTTTAAGTATATTCCATTTAGTACTTTTCAGCCTAAACTTAATGCCTGACTTGCAGGTAGTATTCATTAAGTCAGATGTCCTAGAAGCACCTGTTTAGGATGAATTTTTCATTACCATACCATGTTCTACTTAACAGTGATCTAGGCTGCCTGATCCTCTGAACCAAAAAAAAAAAAAAAAAAAAAATCAATGTCTAACTTTGAAATTAGGGGGAATTAAGGGGCATTCTGATATAATCCTCACCCCCACCACCTATACACACATACACAAACTGACTCCTGGAAACATCACCTGGTACAGGTATGAGAAAAATGAAGCGTAGAGTTCAGGAAACTTGCCAAAAATTACTGAGAATATCTGTTCTTAAGCCAGGCTTAAAATTCAGGTTTTGTTTAGAAACAAATAGAAATATTTGTCATACACATCACTTTAATTCTACCTTAAATATTTTGTGGAATAAGGAAACACATGCAAATATAAATACATGTTTTAAGGCTTGTTTTGCGTAAGAGGAAATATTCCATGGTTTGGAATCAGATGGAGAAGAATTCAAGTCCCACCTCCCTCCATCCCTTCCTGCTTGTGTGACCCAAGGGTGAGTTTTTCACATGAAGCAGAAAATGGTAAGGGGTACCTCTCACAATTATTATGAGAATTAGAAATTAGAAATACTTCACATGAACTGCCTAATGTATTTACATTTGATGTAATATCATTATCATCATCATCATGCCCAAGAAGCATCATCATTCAAGAACCAAACATGCCAATTTGACCAATGTCTAAAGATTCACATTTGTATCCTATATCTAGGTTATGATGAGGTTTCAAAGATGCTGATGTAGATCACTGGAGTCAAACTGATTAAATTCTGGTAATGAAATTTCTTGGGAAAGACTTCCTGGATATCCCCATAATGGTTAGGAGGGCTGTGAAGCTAGGAGAGGTTGGGTCGAGCCAAGAAGTTTGACCCTTATTTCAGAGAGGTCTAGAAGTCAGGAGAGAGGAAAAGGACCATGCTTATAAAACCACAATTAAGTCTAAATAAATATAAATAAGTTATTATATATCAAATAAAATGTAGTTTCACTCTGAATAAGGAAAAAGGAAAGGAAAAAATTATGATAGAGGAAAATGATCGGAGGTGATCCCTTAGAAGAATAAACAGATTTCCTTAGGGATATTTTAAGGGGTATGTTTTCAGAAGGCACTAAAATTTAACATTGTCAGATAAATGCAGGCTATCTGCTCACCTAAGTCACTTGTCTCTTTTAATAGATGAAATAAAGCAGATCAAATTTGTTTTTGGCCACATTTAAGGAAAAGACTGCCATCTGGTGAATATTTGAGGCCGTTAAAAATATATGTAATAGTTTTAAACATCTGATATGAACTTAAAAATTAGTTACATACTTTATTTTTTTTATTTTTTCAGTAGACTACAGTTTCTGCACTCTGCAGTATTAGCAGAGCTTTTGTTAAGAAACTATAAAATTATAAGTTTCCATGAAATTAGTTGATTTTTACCTGATTTTATTACCTGGTACAATTGCATCTTTTATAGGTCACCTAATTCAGATTAAAACTTATCAAAAAAAAAAAAAGCAAACAAACATTTAAAAACCAGTATGATCTATACTTTTTGGATCATTTTTTTACTTTATAGCAAAATGACAACAATGATATTTTTAGATGACTGTGATGCTAATACATTCCATTTGTTACAGAAAATCTGATCCGAAAGCAGGAGAAGGTCATTTTTCATACTGTAACTGGCTCTGTAGTGGGAGTCTGTTTTGACTTTCGCTCCTTCTGTATATTTCACCTGAGGCATGAGAAATGAGGAATTAATCCCCACTGTTTTCTTCTTCTAGTAAAATGTTGTCCCTCCATGCATCCTAATATATATCTATTTTTGACACATTTAAAATAGAGGTTGCTACAGAACTCATAAATTACTGAAGGTCTTTCTTACATCTCAAGATCCAAGTTCACTGCTAAAGGAACTCAGTGGAGGAAAGAAAAGAAATGATTCTTTCCCTTTACATGTGCCTTTTTCAACACCCAGTCAAAAATCTAAGTGGTATTTTCTTTAGTTGTGAGTGGAATAAAGACATCACTCCATTCAGAGGAGGAAGGACATCCATCACTTTCTCTCACCTAGACAGCCCTGCCCACATGGATGACATGACTTTTCTCATTAGCTTCACACTGTCAATTTCCAGATTTTTCCCAAGTGTTAATTTAGTTATTTTTATGCAATCTCAGAGAAGAAGTTTTAAAAAACAAGTTATTTTGGTAGCACTGCTTAGTTTTATAGCTTTATTTTTAATCTTGAAAGACTAGGGTTTTATGGCCTTATCCTACCTAGATGCTTAGCGATACAAATAGATTGTGTGATATTGATAAAGCATGTTGTGTTCCAATTTAATTTGCTAATTCTTTTTAGTGAAGCTTTTTTTCTCTCTAATTTGTTTCATCATGTGATAACTACTATATACGTATAAAAACTCATACTGGCTGTTGATGTTGCATTTGAGTCTTTTACAACAAAGTCACTTTTCATTTTGTTGTTGTATGGGGATGGTCTTGGTAGTTCACTTTTCTTCTCAAATTTATAAATACCAGTGTATTTCTTGGGGATAAACTACTGTCCCAACCAAATAAAATCCTGGTCTTATTTTCTTCTACCGGCTACATAATACTATGTACATCATTGGTATTAAGTAACAGTTTGTCAAATTGATGGTAGATGGATGACTATGGCAGATTAAAAATCTCCATCATCACTCATGAAAATAAACTAACCAGAGAACAATCTGGCAAGATAAAATGGAACATCAAAGAGCTGCAAGCCTTAATTAAGGTAAAATACTCAGATCATTTTCAGAATGAAAACAAGATTATTAACATCTTTGTTAGGAAATTTGCTGGGAGGATTTTTTTTAATTTGGTCTCTATTTCACCACAGTGCTCTGTAGGATTTTAAATGATGTATAGCATTCTGAGGACCCTCACCACATCCTGAGAAGTCAAAAAGTCAAAGTTACATGTAAAGCATGCAGATTTACTTCCAGTGATTGCAATATTTCCCTAAAAGCCTGTAATTGTTAAAAAATTTTAAAGTACACTTCTAGAATATATAAATGCCATAATATTCTAGAATATATATATATATATATATATATATATACACACACACACACATATACATATATACATACATATACAGAGAGAGAGAGACAACTTCCAATTTTCTGGAATGCATATATTCCATAATATATATATTTTCTTTCCTATATATATCTGTGTATGTGTATGTGCATACACACACGCGCGCGCACACACACACACATATATGTATATGTATATATATGGACAACATATATCTCTGGTCAGTGTGATTTAGGGTGCGTTTTTGTTTTCTTCTTTTGTACTTTTGACAAAAAAGTATTTCTTTGTACTTTTTGACAAAGTACTTCTTTTGTACTTTTGAAATAAGTACTTTCGACATTTTAAAAATCTTTAAGCAATAAGGATGTATAGCTATTGTAACAGGAAAAAGTCAATGCTTGTCTCAAAGATCATAATACTTGTGCACACCACCACAACAAAAGGCAGCCAATGGAAGGAAATTATTAAATATATGGGCAGGTTGGGTATAAATATAGAGTTGTTTCTTGGGAGTATTCAATTTTGCTATTCTAAAAATCAATGAAAGGGACATAAAATTTAGGAACCTTACACCCACTCGATAGGCCAATTCTTTTAGTATTCATAAATTAAATCTAAAATTGCATTTAGTATTCTTCAATTTAACTTCCCATTATTAACTGAAAAATTAAAACAATTGTAGTAATTATCTTTATCTTAATTTTTAAATATTATAGAAGTAAAGCTTATTTTCTCCTCCTTACACTGTAAATCATACCAACTCTGTCAAAGCACCTTCGTGTTAAGGTCACAGGATCCTGTGAGTCAAAAGGCTTAACTCTAAAAGTGAAGCTGGTGACGTGCTGGAGGCCATCACACTGATGGTGCAGGAGCCAAGGGCACCTGGCTCCTCAGCCTTATCTCCTCTGCCCCTTTTAAGGCAATGCGTCCAGCCACACGCCCAGTTGTAACCAATCGCAACTGCCAGGCATTCAGACCTAGGACCCTGCAAGGCCCTGCTAACTTCCAGCCTCTCATGTCTTCTTAGCTTCAGCTGTTGGCTCCGTGTCCACTTTGCTTCTCCTCATTTACGGGAACCATTTTGGTTGCCTTTCTGGCATTTTGGACCAGCATGGTTTTTCACCAAGACACATGATCCACGTAATTCTGCTCATGGCTCACTTGCCAAAAAAAGGCCTGTGTGGCATTTTTTATGATCTTTCCTGTTTAATAGGTGCTGTGACTGAGAAGAGCCTCTGAGAGTGAATGTTCTGCTTGTAGCATAAATTCTTCAAACAAATTTAAGTATTAATAGCGTACAATGGTATATTGCCATATTAGATTGGTGAGACCTTACTCCTGTACTTCCACTTTCCTTCTATTTAACTTTTTTTTTTAATGTTTATTTATTTTTGAGAGAGAGAGAGAGTGAGACAGAGTGTGAGTGGGGGAGAGTCAGAGAGAGAAGGAGACACAGAATCTGAAGCGGGTTCCAGGCTCTGAGCTGGCAGCACAGAGCCGGTGGTGGAGCTTGAACCCACGAACTGTGAGATCAGACTTGAGCCCGAGGCATCTGAGCTGAAGTCAGACACCCAACCGACTGAGCCACCCTGGCGCCCCTCGCTTTCCCTGTATTTAATATGCATCAGTCAAAGTGGATTAAGATATGAAGATTCAAGTCGTTTGGTCCTACATAACTGTCACCATGCCCCATCCAACCTGGAGGGCATCATCTACTGCTATATTCCCCATGGTCCTAAGAGCCCCAGGCCACTTGACAATTACAGGCAAGCTTGATAATGTTTGTTTAAATTTAACAGAAACTAAGACATATTTTACTCCACGGAGCTTTCATTGGAACCTAAAATCACAGGACTTGACATTCATGTGCAGCACACTTTAAACAAAACTAAGGAAGAAAAATATAAAACAGAAAAAATGAAGACTAACCTTGGTGTGATTTGTAACCTCTGAAAGATTTGTTTTATTTCACAGTTATCTCTGTAATAATTTAATAGTATGTATTCCTTGGTGTATTTTGAATAAAACCATAAAATAAAAAATATATAGAAAAGTGGAACTTACAAAATGTGATCAAAATCAATAAAAATAATTTAAATACTAAATGATAAATCAGCAAAGGACAGTAAGGCAGTTATGTAGTCTTCTATATTTTATACTCCATTGATACTAGTGAGACAAGCACTTTTTATTTTTGCTGAAACTGAATCCTTTTGGAAAGCAATTAAGCGATGTTTAGCAAAAGCAGAACCAAAGAAGACCGATATTCGTATTTAATCCCTCATTCTTTCATGTATTCAAAAGGGATGCAATAAAGTAAATAACAGTGTATTTTTAATTAAAATCCTGTACAGTCATCACAGTGATATTTAATAGACTTAAAATCTATCAAGGGATAAACACACATAAAATAACAACTGAATTCCACATGGACGAAATGAGTAATATTGCAATTAATTTAAAATATAGTGTGAGTATTAAATCTCTTATGAGGGCTAGGAGTTTGCATGTGGACAAGATTTTCTGAGCTTTCAAGTAAAGCAGACAGGTAGCCTTTACAAACCCCAGTGTGCATGTATATATTCTCATAGATTGGTGACCTATTTGGATGAATTAGTACTTGGGCTACACTGAAATTCTAGATTTGATTAGCGATACGAAACTAACAGTTAACAATTTTTATAGTAAAAATTCACACAGAAACTGAAACTTGGAAACATATTTGAAGTTAATATGATAGACAAAAAAAGGTTAATATATTTAAGAAAGAATGATGCAAGAAAACAGGTGAGTTCTACCACTCAAAGAATATCATCTTATTCCAATCTTTCAAAAACATTTCTAATTCTATGAGACTCCTATAATTTTGGCATCAAAACCAGAAGAAGGCAGCATGAGAAAGGAATATTACGTCCCATCAAAAACATTATAAATGCAAAAATCTTCACCAATGTATTAGAAAAACCCATACTGCCTTAGCAAGCAAAGGAGAAGGAAATATATGACTGTCTCACTATGTGAAAATTAAAAAAAAAAAGATTTTTATGAACTAAACTATCTAGAAGTTAGTAATGATAACTCCCTACTTACTCTAGCGATTAAACCTAGCCCAAGGTGGTGGTGATTTACACTTGCCATTTGTTTGATGGCTCCTTAGGAGTTGAAGCAGATTTTCCAGTTTCTCATCGAAGAGGCATATAACACTAATTAGTTATTTACGATTTATCTGTAGCAGTGCACAAAAGGGATCACATGCCATCTTAGGAGATACCCGGCTTAAGTTTACAGTAACAGAAAGTGCATGTACTAAACTTTGATGTCCACACATGCAAAACCGTCCCGCTAGGAAAGGACTACTTTACCTTTCTGATGAATCAAGCACCATAATTGGGACTGCTTTTATGTGCGGAGAAGCAAATGTAGGTGGCAAAACCGAACAAGACTGTTATCTGCTCTTTCTCCGAACAGTCTTAGGCTTGTCACATAACACTGGTCCCTTCCTGTTATTCCTTGATTTATAGATTTCAAGGTGCTTTCACTTTTCATCTGCACCACAATCCTCTGAGAGTTAACTTTGAAAACGCTTTGATATATATGTCTCCGGTTCTTATTGTAGATGAGAAATATCTTGAATAAATGTCCACATTTCAACATGGGAAAAGGGAAAGCAGAGAAGTTAGCCCACTTTGTCATTTGCACACAACTAAAACTGGTTGAGGCTGGATTTAATGCACATCTTCTTACTCTTGATGCCTAAGCAATTTTCAGAATCTCACAGCTGCCTTACATACCAGACAGATAATCTATCGATTACAAATTTAGAACTTGGAGTCAAGCTGCCTGGGTTTCCTTGTGACCATGAGCAATCTATTTAATGTCTTGAAGTCCTGTTGTCCTTTTTTGTAAAAAGTGGATAATAATAACAGCCACTTCCAAAAACGACTAAGATGAGGTATGAAAAGCTTCTAGCCCAGGATAAGGCACATGATAAGTTATTGCTCGTTAGTTATATACATGTTAGTTATTGCCTGTCTCACTATAATCAGACTCCAAGCATATTTTTATTAATAGTGTCAATGAGCTAAATGATTTTTGCCATATCCTTGTTAATTTGGTCCAAGTATGTATCATGGTTCTAAATAAATCTGTCATCCAAGTTATTGTAGAATTATATTTACTGTGTGCTTCATGCCCTTACTCAAATCAATACAAACTATATCTATTTGCTGGTATTTTTAATTTAAGGTATACTTTAAATAGGCCCATAGTAAAAATATATAGCCAATAAAATGTAAAATGAATATTAACTCTAAAAAAGTAAAGATAGTTATTGATATTGCATTATTTATACTGGACATATCACTAACCGAGCTCAGGTAAAGTTGCAAGTAGTTTCAAGCCCTTCAAGGAGATGAGAGAATCGGAAATGGTGTAATATGCACCCCTTCCTTACTTTTCTTACAAACTCATTTTTTGAAAATGGCTCTTTCCCTCTTCTTGTAAAAAATTAATTGTAATACCTTCCCTTTACCCCACCTCCAAGCAAAGAGAAAATGGCAGGTTAAAGACAGTTCAGTTTTGCAAAAGGGCATCAAAGACATGATGAGACCTAAGTTGGGTTTTGAATGTTTGGCAGAATTTGGTAAGTGGGAGGGAATAGGAACCAAGAAGAAAACCACAAATGGAACATTCGACGTTGGAATGATTAGATCATAGGTGACATTGGAATGATTAGATCATAGGCTGCATGCGAGGGTGGAGTTTAAAGTAGATTTTAATACACAAAGTTGGGTCTAACTACAGATATCTTTGTTTATCAAAAAGTAGTTAAGATACAAGTAGGTGATACCAAGGACAGTGTCTGATATAGAGTAGATTCTCAACTAACGTTTAAAGAACCTAAATAAGGAGGCTTTATGTAAATAACTATGCTGCAGCTCTCCAACAGGACAAAATGAAACCTCAGGGCAATCGCTCCACAATTAGTACATAGAGTATTAATTCTAGTTCAGATGTCCAAGGTATTGTAATATTTCATATAGGGATATGCCACAATTTGTTCAACCTGTTCTCGTTTGGAAAACGTTCGGTTAATGACAAACAATGATGAAATAAATATAAAGAAATACTCTCATGGTAATTCTTTCTCTGTAGGAAAGGTCCCTCCAAGTGAGACTGTGGTTCTCAGAATTTATGTAAACACCAGATACTTTCCAGCAAGGCTGTTAGCGTTCATATTCTTCTAGCTTTCAATGAATGAGGGAGCCTGTAGCCACAGTTCCTTAAATTTGGCAGTATGATGCACGAAAAAGTACTTCATTATTGTTTTAATTTGCCTTTCCTGGACTGTTAATGAGAACAATTGTCCAGTGTTTCTGACCTTTTGATTTTCTTCTGTGAAATACTTGTTTATAATGTACATTTGTTCATTGGGTTGTTTGTAACCTTATTTTCAATTTATAGATTCTCTTTGTATAATATGAAGATTAAATATGCTTCATATGTAGCAAATTTGTTTTACCGTAGTTTATTTTATGACTTTATTTATGGTATCTTTGGCCATTCTACTTAAGAATTGTGTAATAACAGGCTCCTGGGTGGCTTAGTCGGTTAAGCATCCTACTCTTGGTTTTGGCTCAGGACATGATCTCACGGTTTGTGATTTCAGGCCCCACATTGGGCTCCATGCTGACAGTGCAAAGCCTGCTTGGGATTCTCTCTCTCTGTTCCCCCACCCCCACCCCCCCCCCCCCCCCGCTCACTCTCTCTGTCTCTCTCTTAAAATAAATAAATACACTTAAAAATGTGTAATAAAATGTATACTCTGTTTCCAATCTTGCTTCAAGAGTTCTCCCCAACCCTGGGGCTATACAACTATATTTTTTTAATGTGTCATTTTTTCTTTTTACATTTAAATATTTACTCCATCTGAAATTTATTGTTATGAAATGGGATAGGGAACAATTTTGTTTATTTGGTTAGAGAATTGTTACAGTGCCATGTAATATATGAACAACTTTTTCCAGCTGAATAGAAATTCTACTTTTTCACAGATGAAGTTCCTATACATAGTAAGAAGTAATTTTGTTCAAAATTCTATTCAACTAATTTATATTTCTTGCTATATTCTTGTATCATAATCTCCAATTCATAAGTATTGTAATTATTGGATACATATTCTTCCATATTAAATAATAAAATAATTTTATCAAGTTATATATAAAATAGCACAAATAAAAAATATCCTAAGTGAAATGCCATTAAATGTATGTATTCTTTTTGAGACAATTGTCCTAATTAACATATTAGGTCTATCTATCCAGAAACATAATATTTCCCTATATTTTGGATCTTATTTTGTGCTCTATACCATTTAATTATTTCTTCTTATAAGTTTTATTAATTTTTATTCAGTTTTTGTTCATAAATTTTGTATATTGTATCTCTTTAATAATGACCACTTTTTCATTCTTCATGTAATCAGTTCTGTTTATAACTTACATTGCTAATATAGAGAAAATACGGATTTTTGTATGTGAATCTTGTATTAAGCTATTAATGCTTCTTAGAGTCTCTTAGTTTTTCAAAATATATGATCATGTAATATTCCAAATGGAGATAAATTTGTGTTTTAGTATTTTTACTAATATTGTATTTCCTAATCTTATTGCATTAGGTAGAAACTCCAAAATGTTGACTAATAATGGTAAAATAAACATTTCATTTATTTTTAATTTTAATAGACCTTTAATAAAACTTTCACTCTTTATCAGGAAGTTCTCTCTTGGTTTTTGGTAAATATTTTTTATCATAGTTAGGAACAGTGGTAGATGCATATTAAGCTCCCGCCAAGGGCCATGCACTGTTCTAAATGCTTTACCACAAAAACCTGCAATCTCTCATAACAGTGCTACAGTAGATACTTTATTGGCCCATTAGACAGATAAAAAAGTGAAGCACAGAGAGGTGCAGTAACTTGGCCAAGGCCACATAGCTAGTGCAAGGTAAAACCTCTTTGTAAACCCAGGCACTCTGATTCCAGAGTCGATGCAATTATACACACACACACACACACACACACACACACACACACACACACAGAGTAATGAATTATAGTGAAAAATATAATGATAATCAAAAGTATTTACATTCCTGAAATAAACACTATTTTTACACGGTTTTATTCTTTTCATAACCTGTTGGATTCAACTTGCTAATAATTATTGTGGTTGTCTCCTTTCTAGAGAATTGTTAACTGTATCTTCATTTTCCTTTTGACTTTGGGGATTTTTTTTTGGAAGAGGATTTCTTACTTTGTTAACCCCTAAATTCTTGGTGTATTTATTTCTTATTTAAAATACAAAAGTAGAGGTTCCTGGCTGGCTGAGTTGGTAGAGCATGCAACTCTTGATCTCAAGGCTGTGAGTTCAAGCACCACGATAGGAGTAGAGCCTACTTAAAATTAATTAATTAATTAAATAACATTAGAATTTTTTCAAAAAATAAAAGAACTGAAACCAAGAAAATAAACAAGTATAAAATAATAGGAAGGCAAAACTAATACTATTATTATTCATGATAATAATATTAATATGATATTATGAACAGGCCAGTTGCACCTTATTAAAAGAGTCCCACACACACATAAACTAAATTAAGGAAGACCTATGTTGTTTATAGGAGACTAAGGAAAATAAATTGCTATTTTGTTTTTTATTCTCCAACCTCAAATCCTACCCACCAATTCCTGGGTTACAATGAAATAGTTTAAAACTAAATTCCAAACTGTTTTTGGATAGTCTCTTTCTGTCTCTTCTGCTTCAAGTATCTTACTTATTAACTATATTACCAAACCCCAGGCACCATACAAATAGACATTTGAATTAACTCCAGTATTGCAAGACTCATTGCTCAAACTATTTCTTCCTACCTACTGGAGGTGAATCACTTAATATTTGCTTACAATACTTTCTGGAAAAGTTGCTCCTATAAGATATATGAGTGATGTACCTTCTGAATTCTAGTATAACAACATGCGTCTTTTATCCAAACAGGAGAGTGATGATAACTTGGCTAGATGCGGTGTTCTTGAATCACAATCTTTTACTAAAAATTATGTAATAGATACAATGATATGTCTGGTAGATTTTATTTTTTTAATGTGTAGTCATTTTTGAGAGAGACAGAGAGAGAGAGAGAGAGAGAGAGAGAGAGAGAGAGAACAAGTTGAAGGGCAGAGAGAGGAGGAGACACAGAATGTGAAGCAGGCTCCAGGCTCTGAGCTGTCAGCACAGAGTCCGGTGCTGGGCTCGAACTCACAAACTGTGAGATCATGACCTGAGCTGAAGTTGGTCACTTAACGGACAGAGCAACCCAGGAGCCCCTTGCAGATTTTAATAAGAAAAGATAAGAAGTTTGATATTAGTTGAATCTCCGTTGTCAACTACTCATTTTTATAGACCGATCATTTTACATTCTTTCTCTTAAAAAAAAAAACTTGGAAGTCTCAGATATCAGCAGGATGTGTCTAATTGTATGTCATTGTTTTCATTGTTTCAGCCAAAGACCTGATGAGCCCTCTCAGTGTCCAGACTCAACATTTCCTTAGAATAGGAAAATTTCCCTTGATATTTGTGCTCATTTTTGGTCATTTTTTTTCTCTATCTGTTCCCTCTTTTCCCCTTAAATATCATTTACTTACATGTTAAGTCTTCTGGATTTCTCCTCAAATCACCAGGATTTTCCTTCATGAAGTAAACATCTTTGTGTGTATGTATGTGTGTGCACATGCATGTGTGTGTGTCGTGACCTATTTGTTCCACTTGACATTATAGGACATTTGTAACCATATAACATTCTATCTTGAAATTGAGATGAAAAGTGTAACTTTTTTATTTCAAAAATAATGCTTTCTTTCTTTTCTTTCCAACAAGTCCTTCAAATTCTCTAATTACCTTTCCATAAAAACAACTCTCTGGTTAGTGCTTTCCAGTTAAAATTCTCATTTGAGCTTTCCAATTCTAATTAAGTCAGACTTGAAGAGCTTCTTAACTTAAAGATGCAATAGATAAAACTCAAGGATATCTGTGAACGGGGAGAGAAAAAAATCCATCTTTATTTTTACTAACTTCTAAGTAGAATATATAATTTCCTTCGATCATGAACATAGGCCAAAAAGTTAGTTTTGCTAGAAATTCTTGTGTCTTTGTCAATAGTAGAAATCATAGATATTTTCCACTCATATTACCATTTTAACATATACTTGATGTATTTACATGCTGATCATTATTTCAAAATTAGTCTAATTACCTGCCAATAGGTCTTTGTATATAGCGCATTAATAGAAAAGAATATGTTACTACATCACATATTAGTCTTTAAATAGATTTTAAATATATTTAAATACTTTTTACTGTATAATATTATGCATTTATGTTTAGAAGTATTCTTTCTGAATAAGCATCCACAGGATGCTCCATATTTTCAAAAGACTCTGTGGTACACGAAAATTTAAGAAACTTTGATTTAGAACCATATGTATATAATAGTGCCTGATTCCTTTTAAGCTGTTTTTTATAACTATTTTATGGATTAAGGTTTCTTTAGATGTCAGATCAAACTATTAATGTCTTTAAATTTTCAGCTGCTCAGAAGTAGTGGAAAGCACAAGAATCTTTGCTCTTTATCGATCAGCTGTGAACATACCGATAAATCATTATTTGGTCCTGTGCTGAGACCAGGAGCGAAGGGAGTTATTTTTTCTGCACAGAATTTTGAATTCTGTTTAGTCTTTCCAGGCAGCAATATGGGCCTACAATAAAGTTGACTTTGTTTAGATAAGATTGTAACCTAACCATTCATTTGTTCATCCATCCATCTCTTCATTCATTCATTTATTCATTCATTTGACAACTACTTGGTTTGTGTGTGTGTGTGTGTGTGTATGTGTGTGTGAAAATTTCAAATTCTAAATAATTGACATTAAATGAATTTTTAAACATAACTCTAAGTTGAAACTCCCTTATGTTGATTTGAGTTAGACTGAGCAAATGAAAAAGATAAATTTAATATTCATAATCTTGAGTTTTAAAAATTGTAGGTTTTGACACATTAGATAAAAAATATTGATTCCAAAGGAAGATTAAACTAAAGAATTCAACAAGTTTTTATTGAAGCGCTTTTAAAAAGGCCTCATACATTTTCTATTAAAGTGCCATCAACTGGAATTCTTAAAAATTGATTGAATCATAGAAATTTCATGTTACAGGGGATATTCTTTTTCATATAGCAGAGATATTAAGAAACATTCACAAGATAATTAACTAATTAAGCATATATACAATTTAGAACGTGGATATATTTAGTCTTAGTAATTTAGGATACACCAAATAATATTATATAAGTAAATTTCTTTTACTCAATTTATGCAACCCACTTTAATAATGCTTAATTTAAGGGAATAAATACTCTTAAATTGGAATGGATGTTACTCTAGGATAAATTTCCCTCCTAGAAATGTATATGTCAGTATTAATAGTTCAAAAGTATCTATTTTAGTGACAAAGAGACATATCTATATTTGGGTAGAATATCACACTCTAGATTTTAAACTATATGCTTTTGACTGGTGCTGAATCACTTCAAGGTGAAGAATTTGGATAAATTTGAGAAAAGCAATCCATTTATGAGTTAATAGGTTCCTTATGTTATTTGTCACTTTTAATTTTATGTGCCATAAATGATTCAGTAAATAATGTAGCTAATGGTATGGTAAGGATGACCAAAAAGCATTGAACAAATATTCATTCATAAAGCTTAAACAGAAGAAAGGCCAGAGCAATCTTACAGCTATGCAATATAAAAAAAAAATTTACTTGGTTTCAGGAGCCTCTTTTAATTGCCTGTTCTACTTATAGTTGTAGATTACTGGGTCAAATATGCCATTAAGTCACTTG
The DNA here is from genome assembly GCF_018350175.1 of Felis catus. Classification (NCBI taxonomy): domain Eukaryota; kingdom Metazoa; phylum Chordata; class Mammalia; order Carnivora; family Felidae; genus Felis; species Felis catus. The sequence continues at coordinate 16,499,952 of NC_058368.1, read as the reverse complement.
AATTTATATTTTAAAAAATGGTGGGTGCCTGGGTGGCTCAGTTGTTTAAGTGTCCAACAGTCATGATCTCGCGGTTCATTGAGTTTGAGACCCTCACCGGGCTGTCTGCTGTCAGCACAGAGCCTCCTTCAGTTCCTCTGTACCCCTTTCTCTACTCCTCCCCTGCTCATTCTCTCTCTCTCTCTCTCTCAAAAACAAACATTTGAAAAACTTTAATTTTTCTGTTATGTATTGTTTGTTTATTAGTGATCTGAGTATAAATTTTTATGCATATATGTTTGCCTGGGTGTAACGCTTTTATGTCTATAGATTTTACTTTAGCCAAAGTAAGTCAAGCATAGTGTGATTTTTCATCTACAGTATTATGCTCATGATATGCACATCTGTCCTTAACTATGCCAAATGGAAAAGTAAAAAAAAGTTTTTAACTATGTTTCTATCAAAATCATTTTTAAGTAGTAGCTACCAAGCACCTACAGTGACCTACTTATTTATTTTAATGTTGGGAAGTACGCTCTTCACTTGCAACATTAGAAGCCCAAGAGGGAAGAGGAAGAGTTGCATCTTGAAGATAATGTATAAAGCAAAGGAGAGAGGTCAGAACCACATAGATTGGTTTGAAAGTGAAGCATGGAAAAGAGGGAGCCAGCCCATTTTCTGGATTTTCTAAGGGTTTCTGAGATCCAATGCCTTATATTTTAGACTTTTTAAAATTTCTGAGTATTTAATACACAGCAAAGTTGAACCAACTGATCAATGTCCAAGCTGCAAGAGCAAAACACTGAAGGGCCTCTTTTACCTCCCATTGTTTCTCACCTTCTGTGGTCGGTTCCTTTGCCATCTGCACTTGATTCATTTGCTCAATGGAAAGCTCAGACATCTGATTCTATGACATCACCCTTTGCAAACGGTATCATGGCATAGAGCACATACTGTCAGGCATTTTGCTAAGTTAGAAAAAAAGAATAGTAGCCCAAATATTCTAACATTTCTAAAAGAACTACTTATTCTACATTTTTCAGCTCCCAGTGTATTTGCTACTTGTTAAGGAATGTAAAATGTTGCAGAACACTAAATTCTTGTTAATACTGAGTGAAAGTTACCAAATAATTCTTATGTTTATAGCATATTTTCACAGTTAATAGTTTATTCTAACTCTACTGGTCCATTATAGAGAATGTAAGACAGAAACACTACCCTGAGATTTTGGCAAATACTTGGAAAATTTTCGGATTAGGGGCACCTGTTGGCTCAATCGGTTAAGCGACCGACTTCGGCTCAGGTCATCAGATCAGGTCATGATCTCATGGTTCGTGAGTTTGAGCCCCACATCGGGCTCCGTGCTGACAGCTCAGAGCCTGGAGCCTGCTTTGGATTCTGTGTCTCCCTCTCTCTCTGCCCCTCCCCCACTCATGCTCTGTCTCTCTCTCTCTCTCTCTCTCTCTCTCTCTCTCTCTCTCTCTCTCTGTGTCAAAAATAAAAACATTTTTAAAAAGTTTAAAAAAAGAAAATTTTCAGAACAATGAAAACTTGTATCTGAAGTGATGTCGCGAACACTTGTTTCTTATTATTCTGAGTATTCCACATGTTAGCTATTATGGTGGTGGATTTATAATGAATTAGTAAACATTTTTCAGTTTGTTGAGAGACATGGCAATGTGGCAAGTATAACAGTCATCTTTTTGAGGGTGTGGACTGTTTCAGCTTCGTTTCCTAATTTCTCAGAGCCTAATACAGCGCCAGACAACACAGTCAATAAATATTTGTTGATTGATGTATGAGTGAATTATTGAATCCCAGTAGTTATAAGCCATGGTGACATTTTAAGAAAGGGAATTGTCCGAGAGATTAATATTTTGGAAAATGTATCTTTGCCATAGTGGAGGGGAAGACTTGAAGGTCATCAAAACCTGTATTTTCTTGTTATTTAGTATAGTTTGTATTTTATATTAATACCTTTCATAAAACCTTTGTGTCCCTCTTTTGCTTCACTAAGGCTTCTGGTCTATTAGCTGGTTAAGCATAAACCCTTTTGCTCCATACCTTCCTTTCTCTCCATCAGTCTCTCTCGGTTTTTTTTTTCCTTTTAAGAACATTTAAAAATGTACATTTTCCTAACTTTGTATTGACCTTTGATGAACTGTTACATACATTTAATGCCCACTGTTCATCCTTTTCTATGTACCCCATCATCTCATCCCATAGTAGATTCCTCAGGAAGGACACTGTGAGCCTAGCATTTCCTAAATTCTTGCATTTGTATAGCTGTCTTTTCCAAAAGAACTCAGATGAACTGAATAACTTCCCAGGAAAATACAGTTTATACAAACTGACCCTGTTATTGATAGAAAAGCCAAGCTAATTGGTATGCAATAAATAGGAAATGTTATCGAATAACTATCCCATACAAGAAGAGCATTCTTGATGGGTTTCACAGGACAGTTTTGAACGTTCAAATATCAGATGATTTCAGTGCTACTTATTTTTCCCCCACGGTGTGGAAAACGGGTCAATCACATTTTGGATTCTTCAAGAAGCAGATAAAATTAGATGATTGCAAAAGATTTATTGGAAAATGACATTCTGAAAGTAAAAGGGGAGGAAGCAGGATTGAGAAAGGGAAGCTATTAGACCATGATACAGAACTGACAAAAATCCCTGCCAGTGTAAAGGGGAGCTCAGAGGAAACTTATCTACTCGAGGTCTCCCAGGTTGTGTGGAAAGAGCTCGGCTCTTGTCTAGCTTACTTGTGCAGTCATTGTCCTGGGCTCCGAAACTGAGGAGGACCTGGGCTCCGAACTGAGGGGAGCTGGGGCCTGTTAACGGACCACACTTTTTTTTTTTCAACGTTTATCTATTTTTGGGACAGAGAGAGACAGAGCATGAACGGGGGAGGGGCAGAGAGAGAGGGAGACACAGAATCGGAAACAGGCTCCAGGCTCTGAGCCATCAGCCCAGAGCCCGACGCGGGGCTCCAACTCATGAACCGCGAGATCGTGACCTGGCTGAAGTCGACTGCGCCACCCAGGCGCCCCCGGACCACACTTTTTATGGGCAGGCAGTAAATCCTCTCGAAGAAAGGTCTGAGTGGCACATCTCCCTGTCTCCCAAAGGAAGACAGAACTCATATGCTTTTTATGAAGCAAGCACAGTATTCAAACAGAAATTTGTTGCAGACAGCATAGTAAAGATTATAAATCAATCTCACTTCTGAACATAGACACAAAAAATGTAAATAAAAATTTTAGTCTTACTAAAAATATTACACATTTGACCAAATGGGATTTATTTCCGGAAAGCAGAATGTTTCAATGTAAAGAAATCCATTCATTTAATTTACCATATTTTTAGGAGTAAGGGGAACAATTATATAATCATCTCCATAGAGGTGGAAAAGGCCTTAGGAAAATTCAACACCCATCCTTGATAATAAATAATAAATAAAAGAATTCAAAATGATTTCTTGACATAAGGAATGGCATAAACAAATAGGGAGATATATAGACTTATAGGTGGATAATTGGCAATACCCGGTATAATTTGTGATAGGAAAATTGCTATAACAGCTTAAGAAAAGTATTTGACCCAGAAATTACATTCCTAGATATGTATTAGCAGACACGGACAAAAAATGTGCATAGGAGCAATATTCCTGGCCACAAATAGAAACTGGAAATCACACAAATGTTATCAAGAAGAGAATGTTAAATAAATTGTCCTATCTTCATAAATGAAAACATTATGCAGACTTGAAATTACAAAAATGATTACTAACAATATTGATGTATTTCAAAGAGCTGATGTTGCACAAAGAAAGCTAGATGTAAACAGTACATACTTTATGATTCATTTATATAAAGTGAAAAGTATGTACAAGTAATCTATAGTGATAGCAGTTAGATTTGTGATCACAAAATGTAATGGGGGCACCTGGGTGGCTCAGTCAGATAAGCATCTGACTCTTGGTTTCAGGTCAGGTCATAATCTCGCCGTTGGTCTCATGGTTTGTGGGTTCAGGCTCCACGTCAGGCTCTGCTCTGGCAGTGGGGAGCCTGCTTGGGATTGGGATCCTCTTTCTCTGCCCCTCCCCCACTTGCACTTTGTCTCTCAAAATAAATAAATAAATAAATACACACACACACACACACACACACACACACACACACACACACATATATATAATGACTAGGAGGTGACAAGAGGAAGATTCATGAAGTGCAGTCACTTTTCTGGATTTTTACCTGTGTTATGTTACACAGGTGCATACACATTTCAAAAATATATCAAGCATCACATTAACATTTGTGCATTTTAATAAATGTATCTTATACCTCAATAAGTTCAAAATTAATAATTATTGCAATGCATCACAACATGTTAAAAAATAATGGAAGAATCCATGGGTCCATAGTGATACGCAATAATAAAAAGGAGGAGGGGAATATTTTTACATACAGAGGAATACGACTTAGTAAATGTAGAAGTGATGATAGGGTAAGAAAACTCCCAATTTTCAAACACCATGGAATCATTGAAGTAGGCATGTAACAGGCAATTTTTTAACAGTGTTTTTGTTTTATTACTACTTTCCTTAATGAATAAGAGAAGCCCAGAGCCTTTCCTTTGGGACATGTATAAACACTGATGTGTGCCTGCCTGGCCAGCTGGTCAGAGGCCCCACACACTCCTACAGTGGGGACATTTAAGATCAAACTGTCCCCGATGTCTAGTGTTCTCTGACCAGCTGGGCATCAAGCAATTAATGGTAAAGACAGCATATAATTTATTGTTGAATTTAGAATACATTTTAGAGTAAGAGGAAACTCTAAGACAATTAAAATGACATAATTTAAAAAAGTTATTTATGGACCAATAAATTATTATTATATTTGTGGTCTTATAAAACAGTTTCACTCAAAAATTATTTTCAAAGATGAATCCCCTTATAAAAGACAAAATTAAAGATGTCCGTATATTTACAAAACTAAAATTTCACAATGATTTACTGAATATTAAAACTCATCAACAGAATATTTATTCTTGGTATATTTTCACATATTTTATCAGTTATTTTACTGTATCTCTAATACTAGGACATTTCTTGTAAAATATGAACGCCTTTGGGGTGCCTGGTCACTCAGTCAGTTAAGTGTCCAGCTCAGGTCATGATCTCATGGTGATGGACTCAAGCCCTACATTGGGCACTGCCCATGCTGACAGCACGGAGCCTGCCTGGGAGTCTCTCTCTCTCCCCCTCTCTTTCTGCCCCTCACCCACTTGTGCGCATTCTCTCTCTCTAAAAATAAATAAACTTTGAAATATGAATACTTTTTAGTATGGTCATATTTATTTTTTTACAAAATTTCTTGAAATATTTTTCAAAGTTGAATTTTATGGTTAATAAGTTAAAATCGTTGACAGCTTTTGAAACCTAGAGAAATCTGGAATGAAATTACATTGAATTCAGAACCCACTTCAAGTTGCATCTATCACTTAAATATACATTTAAGGGGCTCCTGGGTGGCTCAGTCGGTTAAGCGTCCGACTTAGGCTCAGGTCATTATCTCACTGTTCATGAGTTTGAGCCCCACATTGCTCTCTGTGCCGACCCCTCAGAGCCTGGAGCCTGCTTCGGATTCTGTGTCTCCCTCTCTCTGCCCCCTCCCCTGCTTGTGCCCTGTGTCTCTCTCTCTCTCAAAAATAAATATTTTTTAAAAAACTATAAAAAATATGCATTTAATATAGGAACTTATTTACTTACATTGTTTTGTTTTCCCTTGTGTCTGCCTTAGAAAAAACTTAAAGTTTTGGTTAGTAAAAGATCACTTCTTGTTCAGTTCTGAGTAATGACATTTTTCTCTTTGTAATAAATATATAGTTAAATTTTTTTTTCAACGTTTCTTTTTTTTTTATTATTTATTTTTGGGACAGAGAGAAACAGAGCATGAACGGGGGAGGGGCAGAGAGAGAGGGAGACACAGCATCGGAAACAGGCTCCAGGCTCCGAGCCATCAGCCCAGAGCCTGACGCGGGGCTCGAACTCACGGACCGTGAGATCGTGACCTGGCTGAAGTCAGACGCTTAACCGACTGCGCCACCCAGGCGCCCCAATATATAGTTAAATTTTTAATTAACTTCATATTTAAGGTGAAAACTGTTCACTTAAAAAGTAATGAAGTATGTATTGACCCCACTTTAATATATAATGCTATCTCAACAGTATTGTTCCTTTGTATTTATAATCACATTTTAAAACTAGTATGTACTATATTTATCAACTGATTGCATACATTTTAAATAACCTTTTAAATAGACAACTACATCTCGTTAATTTTTATATGGTGTTTCTTATAAAACAAATAGATATTCTAAAGTTTGTTTAATGTTTATTTATTTTTGAGAGAGAGAGAGAGCATGAGCAGCGGAGGGGCAGAGAGAGAGGGAGACACAGAATGCGAAGCAGGCTCCAGGCTCTCAGCTGTCAGCACAGATCAGCACAGAGCCCCACGTGGGGCTCAAACTCATGAACGGTGAGATCATGACCTGAGCTGAAGTCAGATGCTTAACTGACTGAGCCACTCAGGCGCCCCAAAACAAATAGATATTCTAAATGGTCAGATAAATTAGAAGCATACAGGTTTAATTATTCTCATATAAAGAGTATACTTCTGTTTAAAAGTAGTATAATTAAAGTTTCACATGAGTTTTGTTTTTCTCCCCACAGTTGTTTTGCTTTTGATCCATCTATGGTTTCCTTCATATTTTACAGCATATTTTAGTCATCGTTTTTTCTTCCATGCTTGTTTAACTTATCCTTATGTAGCATTTATTTTCATAGATCCTTCCATCACTCTGTGCCCAGAGGAAGAAATGTTAAACCAAAAATTGGAAGGTGGTGTGGTGTAGGGTAATACATAGAGGGTGAGATGTCAGACAGGTGGACCTGGGATCATATAGTAGGTCTTCCTCACTGAGGAATCACATCTATAACATGTGAATGATAAATAGTGAGGGTTAATGCACCTAATGGATGTTGACTAAATCGTGCCTATTCTATTATTTTTGTCACTACCGTTCCTAGAGTAAAACCCAAAGGAAATTGCACGTAAACACACTGGTGACCTGATTCATTGGGAACCATTTGCTTCTGGTAAAATGGTGATGTTTGCAATGGAGCACCTGTTGCCATCTGGAAAATATACTATAGAGCGATAGATAAAAACAGAAAGCCTGAGGCTAGCCTTCTTAAGTTCTACTGCCACCTATAATCAGAGGCTTGATTTTACGAATTCAGTAGATAAACAAACAAATATACAAAGAAAAAAATACTGCAGAACTAAAAGACTTCTGTTGCACAAGAAAAGCTTGGGTTTAAAACAAATCATTAACTATTTTTCAGTGTATTTCTTCATTATTTAGGGAGTCCATACCTCCAGGAAAGGAAAGCAAAGATTGCCAGTCAGGAAATAACTTGGAAGCAAGAAAGTCTTTCATCAAGTAAAGAGTTCCCATAACCCCCTTATTTTAAGATTTCATAAAATGTCATAATTCAGATTAAACAAATATGATAAGAATAATGTGTCATTAGGGGCGCCTGGGTGGCTCAGTCGCTTGAGATTCCAACTTCGGCTCAGGTCATGATCTCACAGCTCGTGAGTTCGAGCCCCACGTCAGGCTCTGTGCTGACAGCTTAGAGCCTGGAGCCTGCTTCAGATTCTGTGTCTCCCTCTCTCTCTGCCCCCAACAGACCCTCATTCTGTCTGCATCTCTCTCAAAGCTAAATAAACGTTAAAAAAAAATTAAAAAAAAAAGAATAATGTGTCGTTATATTGAAAAGTTTTTCTAATTTTCTCTTGTCTTCTGGCAGAAAAAAAAAATACATCTCTCTCCTGCAAAAAAAAAAAAAAAAAAGCCTGGCAAAAGATTTATGAACTTTGTTCAGCGTTGCTATAGCGTGCTGTTTGAAATTCACAGGCTTGAACAAATGAATAAATATTCATCACCTCTGCTTTCTTCTTTTTTCTAGGTGCCTCCCATACTCCTTGATAAGCAGTTCTCTGAATTCACTCCAGACATTACACCAATCATTTTGGCAGCCCATACAAATAATTATGAGATAATAAAGCTTTTAGTTCAGAAAGGAGTTTCGGTGCCCAGACCCCACGAGGTCCGCTGTAACTGTGTCGAATGCGTCTCCAGTTCAGATGTGGACAGCCTCCGCCATTCACGCTCAAGACTCAACATCTACAAGGCCTTGGCCAGCCCCTCTCTCATCGCACTGTCAAGTGAAGACCCTTTCCTCACAGCCTTTCAGTTAAGTTGGGAGCTTCAGGAACTGAGTAAGGTGGAGAACGAATTCAAGTCAGAGTATGAAGAGCTGTCCCGACAGTGCAAACAGTTTGCTAAGGACCTACTGGATCAGACAAGGAGCTCCAGAGAACTGGAAATCATTCTTAATTACAGAGATGACAGTAGTCTCATAGAAGAACAAAGCGGAAATGATCTCGCAAGACTAAAATTGGCTATAAAGTACCGGCAAAAAGAGGTGAGTGTTGGCCAGACTTTTTTATCAAAACGCCATAGGACGTAATAACGGTGAAGTAAACAGGTACTCTAAAATTAAGTTTGGGTTTTCGAGCACTTTCTACTTAACCGTAAGTGGATGATATTTGTTGTTCACCAGATTAATAAGTATGAAACACATGGAAGAATGGCAAGAAATGGCTTAATAACTGGTGATGGTATTTGGCGTTATGTGTTAAAATGTACACATTTACTGTGGTATAATGGGCAAACTAATGAATTTTATACTCCTCTCGCTAAAAGTTCTGGTTCTGCCATTTATAAGTCTTGTTACTTTAGAGGGTCTTGTTATTTTTCAGATCTCTTTGAGATTGGATTTTCTCATCTGCTTAATGGACTTAACATTTATAATATTTATCTATATTTATTTATATATACCAAATATTTTCCTCAAAGATTTGTAGGAAGTATAAAACGTGGGGATGCGTGTGAAGGCTCTTAGTAAGTTATAAGTATTTAGCAAATTATAAGTACATTATTTATATTAATAAAATACATTATTAGAAGTTATTAAGAAAAGAAAAGCCCTTAGTTCAACAGCAGATGAAAGTACTAAGACTTCTCTTACATCTGGCTTATTTCCTTTATTTGTCAGGAATAAGAGGTTAAAGAAGTTAACAGCAGAAGAGTTGTAAATTTCTCATGAAATTTCCATGGAGTGAATATTAAGTAAAGAAACCCCAGATCTATTCTATTCATCACGCAGCATAATTGTTTTTGTTTCTATCACTGAGTTAAATGAGTTCTCAAAAAAACTATTTACTTCTGTCTTCAGAAAATGTTGGTTCTCTGTTCATGCTTGAATTATAATAATTATCTATTCTAGAAAAATAGTTGGAGAAAACTATATAATGCAAGATGAAAAAGAAAAAGAGGCTTCTGAATAAAAAATGTATTCAATTTCTTTTGAAGTTAGCCCTGATTATCTCACATTAGCCTTGGCTGCTTTATCTACTGCTACTTACTAAATATTTAAGGTTCAAGATACCTGAATTTGCTCCCTTGAGTTTTTCCTGTAGTTCTTTGGCCTGTTGTCATGGGAGCCAGAAACTAATTAAAATGATCTTTTCCCCTATCAATGAAGGAAGTAGCTTCTTTTGCAGTCCCTCTGATTCCAAAATCACACATGCTAGTTTGAGACATGCCAACAGTATCAGCTAATTTTTTTTTTTTTCGGTTCTTGTGTTTAGGACTCAGGGACTTGATATCTTAAAGGAACTAGAATAGATTTAATATACAACTATAAGAAACTGATGAAAAACTTCCCCTGATTAAAGATTTTGAGGTACTAAATACGATACCTAAAAGTAACAACATGTATTAGAACTCATGGTGAGTGGAATGAAAGTCCCAGGATGTGAAATCCATGAAATGAAAGATAGAACACAGTAGCAGCAGCTGGCTGCTTGTTTTTGTTTCTACCCAAAACCTGTTGTGTTTTTGTTCCCTCTGCAGTTAGTGAACCAACTTACCTCTGTTTTATGCCTTCACTGATTTGGTCCTGATATCATAACTGATTTAACTTTGTCTTTAGCCACAATGACTTTTATGAAAGCACTGGAACAAAATACTCATAGAGTCTTTTACCAGACCCTCATAATTAAATACTACATGACATTTCATCAAATGAAGCTAAGCTGCCCAATTCCTGTCAAAAAGCTGTCCAAGACAAAAAATTTTAATCTGAATTTCTAACATATTAACATCTGAGTATATTTTTACTCACAAATCATTTTTATGCATTCTATTCATTCATTCATTCATTCATTCATTCATTCGGTCATTAACTCTTCGAACATATTTTTTAACGTTTCTTTATTTGAGAGAGAGAAAGAGCATGCACATGCATATGCATGAGCCGGGGAGGGGCAGAGAGAGAGGGAGAGAGAGAATCCCAAGCAGGCTTTATGCTGTAAGCATAGAGCCTGAAGCAGGGCCAATCTCAGGAACCAGATCATGACCTGTGACCTTAGCCAAAATTAAGAGTTGGACGCTTAATGGACTGAGACACCCAGGTGCCCCTGGATTTTTATAGAACACATGGCAGGCAATGCTCAGGGCACTTGGGACTCCATTGTGGTGTGGTTGTGCCCTAGAGCTTATAGCCTATTACAGGGAGACAATAAAATGTTCAATATATACTGTTCTCAGTTTTGTTTCTGCACCACTAAAAATGTTCATTCCTAGTAAACATGTTTGTTGTTTTTTTGCCTAGGCTCTTTTGTATATTTCAGAAATACACAACACATGCTTAACTTCAAAGCCTATTAAACAAAAAGTGACAAATTAAGTCCTTAGAGATGTCAGAAGCAAAGCTATAGAAAGAGTTTGATGATTTCTTAAGACTTCTTTCAAGATGTTTATACCTTTTGCTAATATGAAGTTGTGGAATTGGAGGCTGATCAACCCTAATGATACAACAGGATGAAGGGCGGCTAAAAACTCATAACATGTAACAAGAAAATAAGAATTAGTAATATCTTTTAAAAGATACATTTTTAAAAGACCTCATTTGCATTTTCTCTTTACCTCTTTCCAAATTACAATGGAGAAAAAAATTAAAACAAAATTCTTACAGAGTTGTTCTAGACTATCTTTCATTCAGTTTCAAAGAGCACATTTCCCTTGGATTGAACAGTTTTTCCAAAGCAAAGTAACACTGGATGACTAATAGCATTATAAAGTCAAGAATAAGGTTTTACTTTCATATAAACTCTTTGAAATCATAGGTTGTATTTTATGAAACATATTCCTTAATTATTCATAAATCATTGACTTCAGAAGATTTGATGTAAGGTGTTCTGTTAAGATCGTGTATCTTAAATGAAACTGTGCTTTGGCATAAGTGTCTTGCCTTGTGTCTTTTCACCACAAGTTTTCCTAGTTTTAGTCTAAAGACATTCGAGGTTTGTCTTTGGTCTGTCTCTTACGATTTTGGAATGCCTTCTTATTAATCTTCACATGGCTAAGTTCTACTCACTTTTTCAAGCTCATCTCAGGTCCTCCCTCCCACAGGGAGATTCTTTGAAGCAATCCCCCTCCATAGAATCTCTTGGATAAATGCCCTCATTCCACACATTCTATTTTGCATTGCATTGTTACCTTGATCAACCCTGATCATTTCTCTCTTCTCCTCCAGGTGTGAGTGCCAGGAACACATTTATCTTATTTACTAGTCATACTTCAGTTCTGACAGATAGAAGGTGTTCAAAATGAATGCACCCGAATAAAGTTTCAGAATCTCTTAATTCTGGAAGGTTCCCTGCATATTTCTTTGTCTGACTAAATTGCATTGTTACCTAATTACCTAATAACAGCCTTCTTATGAATTCAAATACTGAAACAATTCATGTTGCTGGGACTTGATTGCAGACTTGTTCTGGTATTTCTGTAATATCATCCAAAAAGAAAGGCCTGCGTTAATTGCATATCACAGATATTTTTATAGGCATAGAGAGGATTTTATTGTTTCTATGAATACTGGAGTAATGATGCTGTAATTGTATTGACCATATACTAGTAGAATAAACATAATCTAGTGGCCAGCAATTCAAAATCAATATATGTTAAGAACTGGGTTAAGTTGTGTCGGCCAAGAAAAGAGGCAGAACTGAAATAAAATAAAAGGATTGATTTGAGGTCTCAGAATTGCAATCTGGGGAGCACAGATTTGAGTAACAACCCAAATTGCATTCTAGGGAACCAGGGAACAAAAGTCAATGGTTTTTAAAGACAGAAAGGAATCCTTGGATAAGTTGTTTGATAGGTGCTGATGGCAGAGAACTAATCTTGACTAAACATAATTGGTTGCTATGGCCATCACTAAGCAAAAGTCCATTATGATAGCAAGTTGCAGATTTCCCCTGCAGAGTCCTTGGAATATTTGCACTTTGGCCCAGTTCAAAAGTTAACAGTTCTACCCTCGTGAGTACATGCATAAAGCCTACCTCTTTAATGGCCTCCCAGGTCCCTTTTAAAACCTCTTGACCCAAGTGACTCTATTTCATTTCACCTTTTACAGTTGTTAACATGTTTATTACACTGAAACCTCCAAAACAAACCTATAAAGTATGATTTTTTTTCCTGTGAGGAATTTGAGTGTTGAATGATGTGCATTGTTAACACTGTTAAATGTTGGGGTCTGGGTGCAAATCCAGGTCTTAACTATGCAAGCCGCTCTAACCATCACACACCATTGCCTTCACCTAGACGTCATCCCCATGAACATGGGGTAAATCTGATCAAAGTGGAGGTCCTAGCCTAGTTCAGTTGAGCACATGAGTTTATTTCATGACTCAGCTTCTTCAAAATTTAGCCATGCATTTCAACATTAAGATTTTTTTTAATTTTTGCATCGTGATAAAGCATTTGATTTCTTCAAAGAGGGCAGAAATCCTTTTCCTATCTTCCTTAACCCACTTTTTTTTCCTTCAAAAAATAATCTCTTTAGTCTCACTCTGAGGAAAAAGCAGGGAAAGTCCCCTTCACCGGGACTAGAAGCCAGAACCCCATTCCAATGTTACTTATCAAAATGAATAGTGTCAAAGGAAGCTGGAAAAAAACAGAGCCAAGCATCCACCTCCTTGGAACAGATTCTCTTCCTTGTGTATTAGATAAAGGCGAGCATGATTGAAGACATGTCTTCAACAAGGAACTAGTCTCTTGGTTCCTGGTATAATTTTTGCAGATACAGAATTTATGGCAGTTAAAATCACTTATATGTTGCCATTGTTCTTTCCTAATATTTGTAAGGTGAGTGCATGTGTGTGGAGAGCTTGTTGCATTCCTTACATATTTTCACAGCAAAGACCTTACCTAGTTTCAGTTGCACATGATTGAACACGTTGTGAAGTAACTAGTCCAAATTAAAGAAGCCTAGGTGATGAATAATAATAGAAAGCAGTGAAATACATTATTTTGTGTGAAAGCATTACAACTCAATCTTTTTATTACTCTCTCAAATTAAAGTGAAAAAAATAATCTGTACATAGTCAACAGCATATTTTTTTTCAACTTAATTTTCCCTTTTGGGAAAGTTTGAAACAGCTTTGCAACATTAACTTTAAAGTTTGGTACTAATCTGGGTTCTGTCTTATAAATTAACTAATAGAGTTGCTAAAGAGTCAGGAGAAAAATCAACACTTCAACAGTCCTTCTTATCTTTTGTTTATCTTGTCATGGAGCAATGAGAGAAATGTGAAGAGATTCATGTCAATCAGATGCCATCCATAGCATGGTGAACTCAGTTGATTCCAAATATTCCAGAATAAAAGGTCTGTAAAGCCCTCAAGATTTATGATTTTATGTTTCTTGATTTATTCAAAACTGCTTGATGTGGAATCAAGAACCAAACCTACTGTCAGAAAGGAGACCTATGGGGTAGGTTTGGGGACAGGGGAACCACAGAGGATATAGCCCTAACACAACCAGGGGATCCCCTGGGTGGGAGAGAAAGGGATGTGAAGGGGAGGGCATCAAAAGAGGATTGGGCATATAAGAGACTCTTAAATACAGAGAGCAAACTGAGGGTTGATGGGGGTGAGGGAACAAGGCGGGGACGGGGAAAATGGGTGATGGTTTTTGAGGAGGGCACTTGTTGGGATGAGCACTGGGATTTGTATGTAAGTGATGAATCACTGGAATCTACTCCCCAAGCCAAGAACACACTGCATACACTGTATGTTAGCCGACTTGACAATAAATTATATATATATATATATATATATATATATATATATATATATATATATATACACACACACACACACATATATATATACACATATATATGTATATATGTGTATATGTATATATATGTATACACACACACACACACACACACACACATATATATATATAAAAGAAGAGATTCACGCAAAAAACAAAAAAATAAAAGAAGGTTGGTCAATGGGAGGAGCAGTTAAATAATAAATGGAGCAGAAACAAAGGAAATTTGTATTCTTTTAAAAAATTTTTTTAATGTTTATTTATTTTTGAGAGACAGAGAGACATAGTGTGAGCGGGGGAGGGGCAGAGAGAGAAAGACACAGAATCCGAAGCAGGCTCCAGGCTCCGAGCTGTCAGCACAGAGCTCAACGCGGGGCTCAAACTCATAAGCCGCGAGATCATGACCTGAGCTAAAACGGACACCCAACCGACTGAGCCACCCAGGCGCCCCAGGAAATTTGTATTCTTAAAACTACCTACAACCAGACTTAACTGTATATCATAAGTTTTGTTTTGTTATTCTATAAACTCTTTAATGGTAAGTTTATAATGCCAAAATTTTTTTAATTCAAATTTTATTTGAAAAGGAGCAATAAATGTTTAAATTTGGACTAGTATGGATTTCATATTAAAAATGAATAAAACATACTACCCATGCTCTCTATCTATCTGAAATCTACATGAGAAACTCCCTCTGGAGACCCGTAGTCAGATGCCAGTAGTAGTTAAGGAAAAATAGCACTCTAAGTATGTACTTTTTTTTGGAAACTGCCAATCCTCAAGGGTACATCACTGCCCATCTCCAACAAGAAAATTACAGAGAAATCAATGACAATGTTGCTCCCTGGCTTTTGTATCAAAACCTTGGGATGGCACTGGCCAACAATGGCTGTCTCCTACAGCAGATTTGGATGGCTGGCTTGCAGCCATGCAAAGCTTTGCTTTTGCTACAAAGTAGGCAGAGGAGCTGATCACTTATTATTATTATTATTATTATTATTATTAACAATTCGTTGTTTTTTAATCTTGCGTTTGCCTCCTTTTTCACTCTTGTTCAAGTTTATGGTGTCTAAAATATAGCTTTCATAACTTCCTTGTGCCTGGTAAATTCCACATCAAAGTATGGATGACTTGGAGGGACACACACCTCATCCTATAGAGACACTGTCTCATGGACATCAAATAACTACTATAGGAGAATGGCAAAGAGAGTAGTGCTAGGGAGAAAAATGAGAAGGTACTGCATATGATGCTTTCCTCATAACTGAGATTTCCCTACTGAAATAACTTTGAGACTCATTTGTATAAGTAAACTTGAAAATACCTTTGCCACTGTTTGGTTTACTTATTTAACATATACTGATTTATTTAAATTCAATTTGATTTTATTTACCATGTTACTCTCTTTTTTCTCTCTTCATTGTTTTTGAACTGTTTTGAAAACATTTATGTCCTTCAGATCTCTTTCCAAATACCACTTTCCGTGGGAAGGCTTCCCTTCATCTATTCTCAAGTCAAAATTAATTATTGCTTTCTCTTGTTATGGTAGCTTTATTGTGCATGTTGCTTTGCTTCTTGTTTTCACATTTTATTTCTCCAACTGAACTTGCCTTTAGTTTTACTTCCTCCAGTACAATGCCTACAGCACTAGGAAAGGTGTTTTGTTTTGTTTCTTGTACTTTGTTTCTGTTTCGTTTTTCAAGATAATGCAAGCCCAGACTTTAGCATACTTCCTGGTATATTTACCCAGGAAAGGGTAGCTATCTACTATTATTAATTATTACTATCACTATCATTGTCACTGTTTTTATCCCCTCATAGGCCCCCAATATGAAAGACCAAACACATACAGGAAAATGCTATGCATCATCCTGTTGTATACTATGCAGCAAAAAGGGTAGGCTTCGTCATTAAACATTTTAATATTTGTAACGAATAGTCATCTAAGCTTCGTGGCTCCCATTACATTGTTATATGTCAAAGATAAGTTTATCCTTCTTACAGTCTATCGGTATAGTCAGTACACTGACCCATTTATATTAAACCATACACTCTCATCAAAAATATATAATGTATAAATTTTATTCCAACCCTTAAGGTTGTCCATATTCTAATGCTTCCATTATAGACTCTCAGAAGTAACTCATATTGTATATGGGTTTGATTTGAATTTGTTCTTCCGGCTTGCGTTTTTCAATATATGTTAGGCATTGGAATCACTATCCTGCTGCACCTCAGAATCAGGAACTGAATCATAGCACTCATTAAAAAAGTGAGGCATACAGTAGGATTTGAATGCATAAGGCTACACTGAGTGCTACAAATAACTATGAGACTTGTGAAAGTGATAAAAAGCAGCATTCCTCCAGCTGAATTCTCTTTCCCACTGTTCTCTTGAGCAAGCTCACTGACCGATTTCTAGGCCTCTGCCTCTCTGTTCTCATATATATGCTCACACCTGCTGTTGCCAAGCGGAGACAACATGGCTCACAGACTCCCTCCCGTGCCTCAGCCCAGTAGGGACCAAACATCCTTGGACCTGCTTCTGTGTCATGGCTGAAGCAAATGCCTGTTCAGGACTCACCAGCCTGGCTGACAGAACTATGACAGGTCACTAGGCATTTAATTTAACACTAGGTTTTTAGAGCTTGGAATTCAAAAGTTCAAGGGTTTTGTTTCTTTTTTGCAACTCATTTAATGATATGCAACCACTTTCTTCTAATTCGAATCTGAAAATGATTAGGCTTTTCCCACAATTAAATATTAAATTGTATATGTCCAAAACATTGTATAAATGTATCCTTTTAAACTGCATTCATGAGCAAGTGACAGATGAGTATCTTATGAAACGTAAAATAGCTAGTCTTAACTTTAAATTAGATATAAAATATAGCTTTTATTTGATACTGCTTTAAATAAGTACAAAAAGGAAAGGGTTGAGCAATTTATTTTCAAAGAAGTATATTCTTCTATTCACCTGACAAAAATGCAAATACCCTCAGGATTAGCAACACTTTCAATGTAGCTTTCATTTGCCACAGATATAAACTAAAAACATAAATTTAATGATAATAGCTTTGAAAAATCCACTGTGTATCAGACACCTTCTCTCAGTATTCAAATGAATTACTCTTCTGTATGAAACTGGTCCTTCCATCTCCATGGTGATTGACAGGCAAGGGTAGCAGTAAGGTCACCTGTTTTCCATTATTGAGATGGGATCTTTTAAATGGAGATCCATTTCTTTTGTTTCTTTTGCACAAAATTCACATTTACATCTTAGGGTTATTTTTCCTGGGTCATTATCACTGCTCATATTTTCTCTGTCTCTAATCACTAAGCAAAACTAAGAGTTACCAGTTTTTGAAATTACCCACTTAACAGCTTATTCCAACCAACATTATTTCCCAGAAAATTACAAAAACCCAGTAGATTGTCTTGGAAATCTATAAAACACAAACACTGTTCACAAGAAATGTTGATGGCTTTGAGATACAAACTTCTGCTCAAGGTCCCTTATAAATTATGCATCAGAGAGGAAACTTTTTAGCTTATCCTGACCCTTGCTTTGACCATATGAGGAACAGTCACAACTTTTCTAAATAGAGATTATTTTGTTTGTTTGTTTGTTTGTTTTTTTGTTTGCTTGAATTCTTGGAATCAGCAATGTACAGTAAAACCCTCTGGGATGCCTGTGCTGTAATTTGGTGATTCATGATTCTGAAGCTGTGTTAAGTTTACAGATTGCTTCTAGGTAGTACAGAACTGGTGAAACAGTCACATAGGATTATTTTCTTGAGCTTTCTGTAACTTTCCATTTCCTTTTTTCCTTCAGCTTTAGGAGAACACAGTGGCCTGCCCTCTGCAGCCACAGCAAAAAACTAAGGCCTTCTTCCTCCATGGTTTTCTTTTTACCTTCATCTTGACTCAAGCTCCCAGGCTGTCTGCTTCCTGAATGTTTGTAAAAAGGCCTGCTTTCCCTTTGACCACAGGACTGCTTCAGTTTTAAATGATAGACACTATTGTATTTCTCCATGGCATTCTCTAAGTTCAGGAACTTTTTCTCGGAGGCTCTGGGACATGCAGCCTGGAAGCTCTTTGGCCACATTCTCCTCTTTACCTGGTGGGCAGCTTGTGGGGGCGGGGTGGGGGGGGGCGGAGGGTAGAAATCTTGTTGGCAGTAAACCCACAAGGAAGCTAGCAGAGGAGGGTCAGGGGCCCTGGCCAAGAGATGCTCTTTCTCCCTCCAGGTACCATTAATTCCACAAATGTTTACAGAGTTTCTATTCTGTGCCAAAAACGGAGGTGACAGCAAGCCCTAGGCCAAGTTTAGAATTCTTCTAGAAGTTTCCTAGAATCTGGAATTTTACTCTTACTTAGATAATAAAATAAAGTCCACGTGTATGCATTGCAGTACTTAACCATGCAGCAAATGCTGGCCATGAACTAAAACTATCACCGTAGCCAGATCTCACTAACACTTCATATGTTACCTCCTCTTATAAGAACACTCCTGATGTTTTCTTCATTTCTGCCCCTCCCTCCCTTTCTCCCTTCCTTATTTGGTCATCACTTACTCATTGAAGAGAGCCCTTACTGTTTGCTACTCGCTGGTGATGCTGAAATCAAAGACAAAAGTCTTGCCCTCAAAATAACTACCAGATTATTAGGTAAGGATGGAAGATAAATGAATGGCTGTCTCAGTGTGGGTCACAGAAGCTATGGTGGAGCTGACTTCCTAAAGCCCTGGAAATTGGTTCCTAACTCCGCTGAATGCTTCCTGGAAAAGAAAGTGCCTTAACTGAGTGTCAGTAGAAAAATAGGAGTGACCCAAGCAAAGAAGTCAAAACAAGACATTACAGATCATGTGTGCAGATCATGGAGGCAAGAAAGAGAGCAAAGAGAGTGTCTTCATTGTCCTCTGTCCTCATTGCCACCCCATGGCCTCTCTCCAGCCTTTCCCTCTACCTGGTGTGTGTGGATGGCTTCTTTGTGATGTCTCAGCTCATATTATCACCTCAGTGAAGACTTCCAGAACACCCAATCTAATTACTACCCTCTTCCTCCCCCCACACCCTTAGTTATTTCCTTTCATATCACAATGCTATTACCTTCTTAGCCCTTAACAAAATCTGAAATCATTTTATTCATTTGTGTGTTTAATTATTTTTTTATCTGCCTCCCTCACCTGTCTACGTATCATCTTTTCTGACCTGATTAGCACTGGAAGCCCAGTGCTTGGAACAGAGGAGTGCTGAGTAAAAGGATCACAAGTCAGGGGTGTGATAGAAGATGAGAGAAAAAAAACACAAAGATCAGGTCCCAAAGGCATATGAATTTTATAAAATCCTGTGCTATTTAATTGTGATTTAACTATATAAATCAATATTACCTTTATCATTTTCTCAAACTCTTATTATCCAAAGATGAAGTCGTTATCCTTCTCTTTAAGCCTGGTCCTCCTATGTCATCTCTGATAAGTAGGAGGCACTCCCAGTTAGTCATGCTAGAAACCTGAGCCATCCTTGATTATTTTATATCCATCATCTCCAAAGCCTGATGTGGTAGATGAGAGATGGCTGCAAATTGAGGTGCCTTCTAATTACCCTTCTCTCTGCTCAGAGCCTGCCTTGGCTACTTGCCTGACCAACAGAATGCAACAGAAGTGACTTTTTGTAACTCCCAAGGCTCAGTTGTCAGGAGCCTTGCAGCTTCTATGTAAGCTCTGTGGGAAACCTGAGATGCCATGTAAGAAGTCTGTCCTGGGGCGCCTGGGTGGCTCAGTCGGTTAAGCGTCCGACTTCAGCTCAGGTCACGATCTCACACTCTGTGAGTTCGAGCCCCGCGTTGGGCTCTGGGCTGATGGCTCAGAGCCTGGATCCTGCTTCCGATTCTGTGTCTCCCTCTCTCTCTGCCCCTCCCCCGTTCATGCTCTGTCTCTCTCTGTCTCAAAAATAAATAAACGTTAAAAAAAAAATTAAAAAAAAAAAAAGAAGTCTGTCCTAAGGCCACCACACTGGACAGGCAATGAGTAGTCACATAATCATGCTTACTGATAGTCATAGTGGAGACCAGCCTTCCAACCCTTCACTGCAGTGACAAGAGTTGTAAGAAAAGCCAGCTTTGACCATCCCCCTCTCCGTACCCACATGCACACCCGGCCGTTTTCTAGCTGAGTCCTGCTGAGTAACTTCTGTTTTTACCACGTAGAACAGAAGAATCAACCAACCCAGCCCTGTCCAAATCCCCGGTCCACTATATGGACTGTATGTTTATGTTTGCTCAAAAAATTCATGTTTTGAAACCTAACCCCAATGTGATGGTATTAGGAGGCGGGGCCTTTGGCGGGTGATTAGGCATGAGAGGGGATCCCTCAGGAATGGGGTTAGTGCCCTTATAAAAGATGCTCCAGAGAACTCCCTCGTCTTCTTTCCACTGTGTGAGAATACAGCAAGAATATGAGGTCTCACCAGACACCTTATCTGTGGTACATTAGACTTCCCAACCTTCAGAACTATGAGAAATAAGTGTTTCTTGTTTAAGCCACCCAGTCTGTGCTACAGAATGACTTGATCATTGGTGAGGAGAAAGGAACAAAGTCTTGCGTGTAATTTTTGTTTTCTGTCCCTTGTGTTTATGGCACTGGTAAATACCATAGGGAAGGACAAAAGAAAGTAAACAGCTCCCTTGAGGTGGAAGGGATATAGTATTAAATAATATTTAGACAAGCCTATCAAAAATACAATTATTTTGTATGATTTTGCTTTTAATTATTTTGACTAAATATTTAACATAACATAAAATAAAATAAAGTACTTTTAACAACATCGATTAATTTCCATCTCTACCTCTTATTCACTTTGACTCATATCTGTTCCAACAAATGGCTATAAATATTATTTACATAGCATTGATCATGTGATTACAGCTTAGGTGCCAGGAAGCTGTAATGGCTATTAAAATATAACTGAGATATTATTGTATCGAACCACTTTATTTTTTGTCCTTCCTATGTACTTTCTCATCTTTTTCCATTCCGGTTTTACTTACTATTTTATTGTTCTTCATGGGCCACTGGTTGCTGACACAGTTCTGGCTGGGACTCTGGCTCTACAGGCAGAGATTTGAGTTTTGCAGCTTTTTCTGTCAAGGTAAAATGATCAATATCCCAGGACAATGTAAACAGCAGTGGCCTTTGTGATAAGGCCAGTAATCTAGCTTCTATATGGTGACTGTGCAGATTGAGTGTCTTAGAATCTTGGCAAACCATTTTGAAAAGGACGGTGAATGAATAGGCAAGAAAAACGCTTATCTAAGAATATTGGAGAATGAAGAGACCTAAAAGTAATGCAAATAATGTTCCAAACAGTTGAATTTTAAGCAACAACACTTTTTTGCTTACAGTGTAATCAATTTGTGTGAAAACCATTGGCTAAAAATATAAAATATGTAATTAACCCTTTCTTTATAATTCAGAGCTTTGGAATGAACCTCAGTTATCACACTCCATGGTCTAGTTGTAAGCTTAAGGTTTTTTAAACACTGATATTCATAGCTTTTTTAGCCCCTATGAAATGATAAAAGACATCTGTCTTTTTCATAGTTTTGAGGTCTTTGTCCTCACCCTTAAGCTTTCAATTATCAGTTCTTGTTAGAGTTAATGCAGCTGCACTTTTATATTTACCTGTCATACTCAATTTGGGATCAATCAATCCAGTAACTACTCCAGGTAGAAGTGTGAGAAAACAAAGGCAAACTTATCTGAGAAAAGGCCTGAGGACCCCTTTATAAGTATCATGCAAAAGATTTAATGCCTGAATACTGTGACATTTATCAACTTCTCTGAGACCATTTTTTACTTTCTTAGGTTTCAGATGGATCAAGGTTGCCTAACAAATTACTTGTATTTCAGATGAGTGTGTGTATGTGTGTGTGTATGTGTGTGTGTGTGTACAAATAGATAAGATACCATGTTATGGAAATGTTTAATACTTTTGAAAATTAAAGTATAATTAATCTAAATGAGGTGAAGCAATTTCTATAGACTTCATAGGAAATATTAATATTTTAATTAATTTAACCAGGCATTTAATATATTATAAATTATCGACAGAAACAAATGGGAGAAATGCTGCTTAGCATTTAGAGAATGATTTAATTATAAGAAAACTACAGCAAGAGATTTTTTTTAACTAACCATATTAACTACACTTCATTACTTGCACTGAACCAAATTACCTAGTTAAGCAGTGAAAGAACATTGATGATGCTTTTTTTTTTTTGCTCTAATACATCAAGAAATGCTCCACTAAATTTTCATGCAAAATATGTTGAAATTGCTGTGGTTTGAACTGCTTTCACAATAGGCAATCAAAAATTGTTAGAAAGGCCTTCATAAGCAAATAATTTTGAGATACTCAGAGAAAAATAGTGGAGGGGGGCAGTTGTAGAGAGCAATATTCAGCATATGAGATAATATTTGTGGTATTGGCAGTTCCTGGCTTTCCAAAAGAATTTGAACTTTTTTTTTTCTCATTCACCTGGTGATAAATTTTCAGTCAGGGAAGTAACAATAATAAATCTGTAAAAACACTAACTCTGGGTGGTATCAGTAAGTTATTTTACTTTTAACATGTTACCTTTATCATGTTATGTCAGTCCCACATTTGTCATCTATAGAAGGTACAGAAGATCCAATGCATCACCCAAATCCTATTACTTTAATATTATTTGGAAGGCAATTTCAATAATGTTTACAGCAATTAGGTGGAATGTTTTTATGGGATGATTTATGCCCCCCTCTTCCAAAATTCATAATGCTGAAGCCCTAACTTCCAGTATCTCAAAATGTGACTCTATTGGGACATATGGCCTTCAAGAGGTAATTAAGTTAAAATGAGGCCAGTAAAGCAGACACTAATCTAATGTGACTGGTGTCCTTATAAGAAGAGGGAATTTGCACATACAGAGAAAGATACCATATGCACACATACAGAGGAAAAGCCAGGCGAGGACAGAGTGAGGAGGTCGCCATCTGTAAGCCAAGAAGAACGGTCATAGAAGAAAACAAATCTGCCCACACCTTGATCTTGGACTTCTAGCCTTCAGAACTGTGATAAAATAAGTTTCTGTGGTTTCAGAAATCCAGCCTATGGTACTTTTTTTTTAATGGCAGCACTACCAAACTACTTTGAATGTATTAATAGATATTATACAAATTCCATAGAATATATGTATGTTCATTATAGTGTAAGCATTATTCACAACTTTCTTATATAATTTTGACTGAGACCTTATGAGACTAATGTTATTATTTATTTTAAATATGGTAACACTGAAAGGAAATATATGATAAACTAAAGGGAATAGGTTTGAGGGAATGAAGGTCTTGAAAAAATCAACTAACTTAATAAAATAGTCTTATACCAATGATGCAAGACCCTGAAAACCAGAAAACTCTAATATTAATCTTTAAGACAAAAATCTTATAAGTAAATCAAATAATCAAGGCAAACTCTTAAGAATTATGATGAAAATTGAATTCTAATTATATTCTTGAAAGCAACCTTTTTCCTCAACAAAATATTAGCAAATCAAACCCAATAATCTATCAAAAGAGTTATATAGACTGCAACTGAGCAGGATTTATCCCAGGTATATAAACCTGGTTAAACATTCAAAACCAATTAAGGTAACCCATCATATGTAAAGATGTAAAAAATAAAGTTGCATGATCATTTCAATAGACATGGAAAAAGCATTTGACAAAATCCAACATCAATTCATGATAAAAACTCAGTTAACTAGGAATGGAGAGGATTTTTCTTGACTTCATAAAGAATATCTATAAATAACCTGCCGTAACATCATATATAATGCTGAGAAAATTGAAGCTTCTCCACTAAGATCAAGCAAGGATGTCCCTTTTAAGCACTCCTTGTCAACATTATGCTGGAAATTATAGCTAATACAGTAAGACAAGAGAAGAAAATAAATGGTATGCAGATTGGGAAGGAAGAAATAAAACTGTCTTTGCAGATGATATAATTATCTATGCAGAAAATCTGAGAAAAAAATAACCAAAAACAAAACAAAACAAAACAAAAAAACCTCCTGAAACTAATAAACAACAGGATGTCCTTCAGTAGGTAAATGGAAAAGTAAACTGTGGTACATATAACAGACAATTGAATTTATACAGTGATAAAAAGAAATGAACAAGTCATGAAAAAAGACATAGAGGAATCTTAAATGATATAACTAAGTGAAACAAGCCAATCCAAAAAGACTTCATACTATGTGATTCCAACTATATGATATTCTGAAAAAGGCAAAATAAGGGAGACAGTAAAAAGAGCAGTGGTTGCCAAGGCTTAGCGGAGAGAAGGGATATAAAAGCATAGAAGATTTTTAGGGCAGTGACAATACTCTGTGTGATACCATAATGATGGATACGTGTCATTATACATTTGTGCAAACCCATAGAATGTACAACACCAAGAGTGAGCTCTAAGATAAACTACAGACTTCTGGTGTTATGATTTGTCAATACGGGCTCATCAGTTGTAACAAATGTGGTGCTCTGGTGGGAGACATTCATAATGGGGGAAACTATGCATGTGGGGGTAGGGAGTACATTAAGAAATGTCTGTACCTTCCCCTCATTTTGCTGTGAACCTAAAACTGATCTAAAAAATGAAAGTATTTTTAAAAAGTCAGCCTTTTTAATAAATGCCTTACTAAATAATGCTTCAGACTATAACTTGTGTACCAGTAACGAACAGACTACCTACCTCGTTCTCCACTAACATCTCCTTCCCCAAATCTTGAATCCTTATCTTTTAGTGACAGTTGTTCTTAAAGGAAATACACTTATCTTGTATCCTATAACTCATAATAAGCTTTGTATACACAGGAGATAGTTTTGGTTTTGTTTTATTCGGCTTCTGTACCTACACAGCTTTTCCCCAACCAAGGATATTTTAACTGGCAACTGGAGAGTCCCTTCTACAGACATAATATGTTGTAATTATTATAATTTGAGAATGTTTTTTTCATTACTGAAATCTTTCTGGATGTTAACAAGTATGGAATGGAGAAGGTTCAAATTTAGGTTATTGAATTTGACATTTTTGTTTACTGTGAGTAGTAATGAAAAAAAAAAAACTAGAATTGCCTCCCCCTATATTGCTTCTGTTTTATTATAGTTTCCTCTAAAAGTTCTAATTGATTTCTAAAATACATATGTATACGGGAATATTTTCTGAAACAGAAGATTAGTTATTCTTCACTATTTATTCTTTATGCTAATTAATAAAAATGAATTTTACATTTTAAATTTTATATAACATTCATTTATCTTTCTTATGTTTCCTTGTATTTCTGTTGTAGCTTTAAAGCAGAACCAGACCCAGAAATACAGAGAACAAACTGACGATTGCCAGAGGGAAGAGGGATGGGAGGTGGGGGATGGGCAAAATGGGTGACAGGGAGTGGGAGATACAGGCTTCCAATTATGGAATGAATAAGTCAGAGGAATAAAAGACACAGGGTAAGGAATATCGCCAATGATACTGTAATAGTGTTGTATGGTGACAGATGGTAACTACACTTGTGGAGAGCATAGCATCATGTATAGAGAAGTTGAATCACTTTGTTGTACCCCTGAAACTAATGTAACATTGTGTGTCAGCTATACTCAAATAAATAAAGGTGACTGGGTATATAAAGTCTGCTGGCTATTTCAAATTTTCTTCAAAAATTCTTTATTTACATATTTGAGTTCACATAATTATTTTAGGACAAATCTATGAGACATCAGATTTCCAACTCTATGTAACAGGACAGGACCCCAACGACACAGAGCAGAATTCAAATTAAGAGAAAAGCAGGGACTGTTGTTCTTTTGTGTAGTTCCCTTGTCAGGATGAGTTGTAAATTAAATTACAAAGGAAAAAATGAATTTTTGCAGTCCTTAACCTCACCATTTTCACTCTCTTTTCCTTCAATAACTTCTAGTTAGAAGATCGGTCCCTTAAAGGGAGCCTGCTTCTCCTGCTAAAATCCCCTCCGGGGATGCCTGGGTGGTTCAGTCAGTTGGTTGAGCATCCGACTCCTACTTTCATCTCAGGTCATGATCTCACTGTCATGAGTTTGAGTCCAAGTCGCGCTCTACGCTGATAGCGTGGAACCTGCTTAGGATTGTCTCTCCCCCTCTCTCTGCCCCTCCCCTGCTCACACTTTCTCTCTCTCTCTCTCTCTCTCTCTCTCTCAAAATAAATAAATAAATTTTTAAAAAATCACCTCCAGAGGTCACTCACTCATACAGACACTCACCAGGTCAACCTTCCAAGAATTTAGCCAACAAGTAGTATGTATTGAATGCTTCCTATGCTCCAGGCATTTGCAAATTAATTTTATCTGAAAAAAGTAAAGCTTCAGGTTGAAATTGGGGCCTTTCCAGAAAGTCAGAAAAGACCTTCTCAGGAACATCTGGGCCATTATTCTATCCTCACAACAATGCTACCAGCAACTCAAGCAGTTCTGAAATAATTCTGATTAGAGATGTAAAAAATAAAAACAAAGAAGACTATGTTACTCGTACTCAGTAGGTGCTGAGGGTCATGTTAAGCCCTTTACAGACTGGAATTTCTTTAATTGTCACAATAGCCATAGGTGCTGTTATTCTTATCACGCTATTTAAGAGAATGGAAGCTGAGTCTCACGAAGGTGAAGTGTGCCCTTGCCCATGTCAGGGCACTACCCAGCTTCGGAGCCAGGATTCCACACAGGCTGTTACCAACCATTGCACACACTGCCCTGGACTATTGTGGAATGTCGCCATCATCTCAGGATAAGTGACATTCCTGCCAGAGTGTAGCATAGGAACTTTCTGTTCTTTTTCATTCTGGTTTTAGTATTAGATTAGTATTAGATGTATTACTGTCAGGTTTTTAAGACACAAAGTCACTGGAAGCCCCCCAAAAGAGGCTAATTAGGAAACACACTATTTCATAAAATAAGGCCCAAGACTATTTTCCCAATTATAACATTAATATTTACTAATACAGCCTGAAAGAATTTAAATATAGATTAGTTGCCATTGTATGTTCAAAGTTAACTAAAGTTTGTGTGCCTTTAGCTTGATTACCTATTGCAATGCTGATATTTTATATAATTTTTTTTCATAGTCTACATGAAAAAACTCGGTAAAAATCCCTAAAATCACATGAGCATAGCCAACACTCTATACTATTCTTGTTTAGTTATAGACATGTAGTTTATATTAAATAAATATATGTCAATGGCTGAAATAAATTTATAGCCATTGTAAGCTGTGGAGATCTGTATCTAGACTTAACAAAGAAATATTTCATGTTCATATTATTATAAAAGGGAAGTCATTCCATTTCAGCACTTTAGGTAACAACTGATCTGTGATGCTGAAATGGAATTTCTATAGACCTGTCCTTTGGCAGAATAAACTGTGTGGTTAATAAAACCAGTGACTAATTAGAGCAGATGATTGTCTTATATATACCACCTTACATGTGGTATATAAAATTCTCTAAAACTCATTTGGCATAGACCATAAAATTGCCTCTTTTCCTAAAGCATTATGATACTTAATTGCAAATTTGTACATGAATCTCCTCTCTTGGGAATCCCTTTCTCCATTCCTTTACTAACTTATTCATGCTTATTTAAGTGATACCTAGTCTCTATTCCAAAGAAAGAAATGAAGAAAAATGTAAAAAAAACTTATAATTATACTTTATTTTGAAAAATTTGCTTTCTGTTTTTCTCTTTGTATCTCCTTTTCTTTCCAAAATTAAAATCTTTACTTTTGTAACCAGAAATTATCCTGCTCCCCTATTTTTTTCATTATTTAATTTCACTTCTTTTTAAGAATTAATTTAGGTTTTCCCAGTTTCAGGAAATGTTTGCTGCTCCTTCTTTCCTAGAGCTTAATGTAATAAAAAAAATCATCTTCATCATCATATATACATATATATATGTACGAATTACAGAAATAAATACCTAAGTATATACTCAATGTACAAAATTCAAATGGTTTAAAGCAGAGTGATAATAATTACAGTCTCTTTTTGCTATTCCAAATTCCTTCCCCAGAGTTAGGAATGATTGCTGAATATATTACAGGAAATACCCCTAGATATTTGTCCTCACACAACCCCACCCACATGTACACAGAACGCACACACCTAGACACATACGGGTATATATATTCATGGTTTTAAATGGTCAGGTTTTTATTTTTAAATGCATACAAATGGAATTATTCTGTATGTAATTCTTTGTGATTATTTTTCCCTTTCTTTAGTATGTCTTGAAGACATTTAAAATATTACAATTATAGATTTCCTTCATTATCAATTTCTGTATGAAATTAATAAATAAGATATTAATCATTATTTTTTTGCATTCAATCCTTGATTGGCAGACATTTCAGTTTTCCAAATCTTTCGTTACTACAAATAAGGCTTCAGAGAACTTTTTTGTAAAAATATCTTTGTACTGATGAGCCAGATATGTTTGTAGGATAGATTTTTTGAAGAGGAATAGTACCATCAAAATAGATATTTTATAAAATTTTATAGATCAATTTTTTTCCTATTAAAAATACAATGATTTATGGGGCACCTGGGTGGCTCAGTCGGTTAAGCGGCCGACTTCGGCTCAGGTCATGATCTCGTGGTCCGTGAGTTCGAGCCCCACGTCGGGCTCTGTGCTGACCGCTCAGAGCCTGTAGCCTGTTTCAGATTCTGTGTCTCCCTCTCTCTCTGCCCCTCCCGTGTTCATGCTCTGTCTCTCTCTCTGTCTCAAAAATAAATGTGGTAAAAAAAATGAAAAAAAAAAATACAATGATTTATACCCCCACCAATAGTGGATAAGAGTATCTATTTCCTTTCACACCTGCCAACCCCTAGATATATTATTCTTTTTGAATTTTATAAATCTAATAAGAGGAAATATTTAATTGTTTTAATTTACCTTCAGTATATTAGCATAATTGATAATAGTCTTAGATATTCAATAGCCTTGTATATTTTGGGCTTGTCATGCATGATCATATTCTTTTTTGTTACTTCAAATTTTTATTTCAATTCTAGTTAGTTAACATAGTAATATTGGTTTTAGGAGTAGAGTTTAGTGATTCATCACTTACATGTAACACACAGTGCCCATCACAAGTGCTCTCCTTAATCCCCGTCACCACTCATCCCATCACCCACCCACTTCCCCTCCATTAGCCCTCAGTTTGTTCTCTATAGTTAAGCGTCTCTTATGGCTTGCCTCCTTCTCTTTTTCTCCCCTTCCCCTATGTTCATCTGTTTTTTTTTCTTAAATTCCACATATGAATGAAATTATATGGTATTTGTCCTTCTGACTGACTCATTTGCTTAGCATAATACATGTCTAGCTCCATCCCTGTCGTCGCAAATGGCAAGATTTAATTCTTTTTGATGGCTGAATAATACTCCACACAATTATATTCTTTATCCATTTTTCTATTGGATCAAGTGTTTCTTCTTTATTGACTTGTAAATATACTTTATATATTATTAATATCAATCTTCTGCTTGTGTATTGCAGATATTCTTGTGTTTGTTCTTTTGGTGTATAACATTTTACATTTTGCTGCACTCAAATCTTTCAGACATATACCTATGTATTTTCAAATATCTGTCTTGTTTAGAAAGGCTTCCAAAAGCAAGATTATGAAGATGTTCTCCTATTTTATCTCTATATATGTGTAAAGAGAGAGAGATCTTGACACCCTTTTTTGATGGGACTCATATAGTACTAAGGTATCACAAATCCTATCAAGTATTATTTCATTAGGATTATCCTTCCAGCTTTATTGAGATATAACTGAGACATTAAAATTGTATACATTTGAAGTATCCAACATAACTTGATATAATTTGTGAAATAATTACCACTATCAAGCTATTAATGCATTTCTCATATCACATAATTACATTTTGTGTATATGTGGTGGAAACACTTAAAATGTACTCTCTTAGCAAATTTCAAGTATGCCTTACAGTATTATTATTGTACCCTTTGCCTTAAATCCTCCCATTTCCTCACCCCCATAGCCCCTGGAAGTCACCATTACACTCTTTGCCTCTCTGAGTTCAACTCTACTAGATTCCACATACAAGTCAGATCATATAATATTGGTCTTTCTGTGTCTGGCTTTACAGTCATTATGGAAAACACTATGAAAGTCCTTCAAAAAATTAAAAATACAATTATCATATGATCCTGTAATCCCATGTTGAGGCATATATTCAAAAGAAACGAACTCAGTATCTGAAAGAAATACCTGCATACCCATGTTCATTGCATTATTCACAATAGCCAAGGTATGGAAATAACTGTCAACAGATGAATAGATAGATAAAATCTGATATATACATAATGGAATATCATTCAACCATAAAAAAGAGGAGGAAATCCTGCCATTTGCAACAACAAGGATAAAGTTGGAGGACATTATGCTAAGTGAAATAATCCCATCAAGATTCAGTCAGCCCTTCCTCCCTAGCCCTCTATTAACTATCCCTCCTTTGTACTCTTACAAATCTTTATAATTTCACACCAAGACATCTCATATTTACTTATCTGCATTTCTGTTCCCTCAGTATACTATTTTTAAGTGCAGGAATTTTGTCTTATTCATGTTACTCCCTGTTCCTCATGTAATAATTAATGTTGCATAGCAAATGTTCATTTACTATCTAATATCAGAATGAATAAAAATAAAATCAAAAGAAGTAGTTGTTACTTGGTCTTAAATTCATGCATTTATTGCTATGTATAAATAAAGACTATCATATTTTGAAATGTGAATACTACTTCCATATTTTCATGTGTACTGATTGGAAAAAATGGGTCATCTTGTCTATGAGAACATTGTTGAAAACAATGTATTGGGTAGGTCTAAAAAATTAGAACTTAAAAAATATCTAAGAATTTTATATATGAAAAATTATTCTTCTTTTATGGTATTATAGGGGTACCTGAGTGGCTCAGTGGGTTAAGCATCTGACTCTTAATTTCAGCTCAGGTCGCGATCTCATGGTTTGTGAGTTTGAGCCCTGTGTTGAGCTCTGTGCTGACAGGACAAAGTCTGCTTGGGATTCTCTATCTCCCTCTCTCTTATTTCCCCTCCCCTGCTCATGCTTGCTTGCTGCCTCTCTCTCTCTCAACAATAAATTAATAAACTTAAAAAGAGATATTGGTAATATGTTGGGTTAAATAGATCTACCAAATACCTAATGAGTACCTTAAGTACTGGATGTCTACCATTACTTAAGTCAGTGGCCAAGCAAATTTAAGTCTTCTGGTTACATCCAATTTGATCTATCAAAGAGGATAATTCATAATCTTCTGCCATAATATTCAAATGAGTGTTAATATGATAATACTGATTCTTGACTAGGACTTTCTGCCAGAAGAGTCATAAATTAAAATAGTCCACAAATTGCACTGCTCTTATAATAGGAGATTGAAGTATGAGATGAGGAAATTAAAATTTATTCAAATAAAATTAATTGGAAAATATTTCTTCTATGTTATTTATAAATGAATCAGTTTGAAGTTAAAGTTGAACAATCTTTGAACCTTTAGTAACATTTTCAAAGGTAAAATTACAGGGTTTGCAGGGTTCAAAAATCCACCTATATGATTGGTTGTCATTCTGGAAAGCTTTATAATGGTCAGGGATACCCAGTAAGATCAAGCACAATGGGCAGAAACTCCTTTGCAATACTCTGATAAAAAGAGTGTAGCATAAACCTCAAGATCCCCTCTTTGAAAGCCCCAGACTTAAACAATCATATTGAATTCTATGTTTTGAATGTCACTTAACAAAGTCCCTAAGGGGATTTTCATTAACAGTCTTTTGCATTTCAAGAAATGACTTACTGTATAAGTTTAAAAGTTTAAAAACTTAAAAATACTTAGATAAGTAGATAGATAATAGCAACAATTCTAAATTTACTAGTGCATTTGCTAAACTTTTTAAGGTATTTGGAGAAAAATCCATATAGAAACTAGAAGTTTTTTCCATTCTTATTTAGCAGTGAACTATTTTCTATATAAGAAGTTATGAAAAACGGAAAGGTGCAGACTATATGTGAAGAAGACTTCTTCCTTCTTTAATGGAATAGAGCTATTCATAGTCTGGCTCTTGGAAGCCTTTGTGTTTTATCTGTGAGGTTAGGAGGAAGCAGCTCTTTGTGGGGGATGTGTCTCTTCACAGTACTTTTCTTCAAATTCTCCCAGGTATTCATAATAAATATTTTGCCAGACAGTGGTAAATATTTTTACATGAGCCCATGTGTTCACTGTGTAAATCACTGACAAATCCATGCATTTAAAGATTAAACTCCACCAATTGTTGGTTGCATAAATTTCCTCAGCTGTGTCTCTGTATATTAAATATATATCCCTAAAGAATTGAAAATGAAGTATAATGTACCCAAGTAAAACTCTCATTAGCAATGTGGGAAATAGGTGTTCAAGTGGAAAATGGAAAAATAAATCCACTCTTGACTAAAAGTTGCACAACATTACAAGTACAAAGAATTAGCTTTACTGACACTTATATGTATCTGTCATTTTAACTTCATTACCTCTTTAAAAACCCTATCTCCAAACACAATCACATTTTGAGGTACTTGGGGTTAGCATATCGATCTTGAGACAACAAAATTCAGCTCATAACAGTCTAGAAAGAAAATGTTCAGCTACACCAGAATTGAAACTCAACTACAGAAATCAGAGGCATTACACAAGATAAATTTTTCCTCTGAATTCTAACTTGGCCTCATACTCCTGTTCTGTACATGATCCACACCCCGATTACTAAAAACTTGTGTTGGCATGCAAGATAAAGCATAGTTTCCATCCCTGTTCCCACATACCAGCAATCTCTACAAAGTCAACTACAATGTTAAAATTAAATCTGTGTTGCTTCCTAAAAGCAGTCTGTCCTAACTCAGTCAATATCAATATCACAAACAGGAGCATTTTCTCTCCATTATGCCTCATGTCTGATGACCAACTTTTGCTACACTTATGTTCATAATACCTCTTGGGTTTGTCCCTGCTTCTGAACTGAAGCGTAAAACACATAATGTCATTGTTCACTGTACCCTATCTAACACTTTCCAGTGGCTATCAATTTCACTCTGATTACAGCCTAAATCTTCATGATGTTCTCAAAGTTTGTAAACAATTCTCACTATTTTATTAACTATTTCACATACTTATATATCATGTGTTGTTTTTATTTTGTTTTGTTACCTATGTCCCCAGACAGGGAGTAAACTACACTAAAGTAGTTTTTCTTTTTCATTCATTGCAAAATCTGAGAATATAAAATGTGACCTAGATCCTGATTGATGGCTGAAGATATTTTTGAATTAATCAAGATGAGGTCATTAGTTAGCTTTCCCATTGTAATTCTTCTCTCACTGAAATGATGTTATTCGAAAACAATCACCAGCAGAAAAGTGCCAACAAAATACAGGATGCTAACCACTTTTTTAAAAACACTAATCATATGTTTACAAACCCTTCCTTTAAGCATTTGTGAGCCTCTATATTAGTGTCACTGCAATATTTTTCATTATTATGGGCAATATCTTAAGTCTGAAATATTTTACCATCTTTCAATATAATATTAACGAACCAGTGGCAGTTAAAATGTAGATTTAAATGCTTTCAGAGTGTAAAACAAAAGTAGTATTCTGATCTAAACTATCTTCTGATATCTTTATCTATTAGTTGCTCATTTTTTTGTGAAAGACTCCAGCATAAGCCATCTGAAATCTCTAAATTCACTTCAAGTAAGTTCTATTATCAGTTTTGAAAACTGATCTTGAACCTGTCTCTCTCTCTCTTGTAGCTTCCTGTAAAACATTGGGAATATGAAATGTCATGGGAATGAGCTAGTGTCTCCTGGGAAGCCTCAGTTTTGATGTTTTTGTTTTCTACCCATGTATGTTAGGATAGCATCTCTATAAGTCTCCACGTCAGAGAGTTAAACTACTGGGCATGTGCATATAAATACATAGTCAGCCTGTGATATTTTACCACTCCCCACACCAAACTTCTGTCTCACCATAGTCTTCTATATGAACCTAGAAAAAAAAGAACTCAACTTAGATGTACCCAAGAGAAGCTGCTATGAGGAAAATAAACTTGCAGAGGACAATTTAAAAATAAATTTTTTTTCCAGCTTCCTAGTTTAAAAATATCATGCTTGTTGAGACTTGCAGTGATTAAAAATAGCCCTTAAGTAGAAAGATTGTGTTTTTTTAAGATCTGTTTATTCGAGATTTTATGTCAAAAATATTTAAGAATCAGCATTCATATTTCACCACTAAGGTCTTATAAGTCCTCAGAGTAAACCATCCCCTCTGCCCCCACCCCCACCACATATGTACAATATTAACCACTTCCTCAGTAAGCTTTGAGATTCTGAGTTAGCATCAACCACTTTCTTAGTGTGCTATGTAGGCTCAGAGTTCAGCTTTATTTTGAAAAAGAA
This sequence comes from Felis catus, assembly GCF_018350175.1. Lineage (NCBI taxonomy): Eukaryota > Metazoa > Chordata > Mammalia > Carnivora > Felidae > Felis > Felis catus. The sequence continues at coordinate 16,465,049 of NC_058368.1, read as the reverse complement.
TAACTCTGTTTACAAGTTTTCCTATACAAAACTTGGCTAGAAACCCAAAGCCAGCGGTCTTTTCGTGAAATAGCCCTTATTGGCAAATGTACGGCAAAGAAACTCTTGTTCGTAAAATGTTGGTATGAAATAGAAGTGTAAGTTTAAATGAACAGTTTTAAAGTCTATTGATTTGTAACTTTATGACTCAAAGTTTAATTGAAAACAATTTAAATTTAGTAAGTACAGGCTTCACTGGGAATTTTTAGTGGTAAGATAGAGATGTACCTCTACATTCCTTAGAAGGTCACTATTTAATACATTCGCCAATTCAAACTTTTTTTAGTTCTTTATCTCTTATTCTAGGAAGTGCCCATTCTTTAATGAACTTGTTCATCTTCTTACTTGTAATGCTTATATTTCTTTAATATCTTCTTAAAGTATGAGGATAAAGTGTTAGCCCAAGCATGACCCCATCTGAGACACTGTGCAGAAGTCACAACAACCACAGAAGGTACTTTCTCCTGGAAAAAAAAATTCAAATATGTTTAACAACATTTTTTCTCTGCTTTTGATTTGCAGCTGAAAGAGAAAAAGGAAAGTTTACATGTTCCTCCTAGTCTTTAAAATACACACAAACTCTTAAAACAGCATATTTAATTCTAGCCAAGATTTACTAAGTCAAGAGGCTCTTAAGGACGTGCCAAAAGCCGGTATGTAAAAAATTAATAGGGAACCTTAGGCATGCCCCTGGCTCCTGAGGAGTGGGAAACTGAGTCACATTACCATGGCTTCTCAGAGTCATCTTACTGTGTCTCTCCTAGGTTGGCAGGGATAGTTCCTGGCCAGGAACTCAATTCTGGCCACTGTCAAACCTCCACACATGGTGAACAGGAGAAGAGAGGAAGAGACAGGTTTTCCTATTGCCAATTCTGGATGATTACCAAGATCACATTTCAACTGGCACATTTTACAGGTGTCTTGTGTGACAAAACTGCCTATGATGTTGTGATCCAACGAATAATAATTTCTTATAAGGTCAGATGCAATGCCCAGAGTCACCAATTCATGATTGAACCTAGCCAATTTTCACTATCAAGTTGCAAGTGAATGGAGAAATATTTGTAAATTGCTTTGAGCTATGTAATGCCTCGATGCAGAAATGTGCATTGGGAAGGAAGATGGGAAGGAAGAAAGAATTAATAACATTTTTGTGCTTGGTACTGCGATAATTACTTTTCGTATTTTGTTTCATTTTATTCTTTTAAAAAAAGGGCAGCTATTTTTATAATCTTCATTGTACAGACAGGTCTTTCTGGCTCTGGAGCCTAGATCCTTTATAGAACACCAGATTATTCTTTCTGTGAACCAGAAGATTCTGGTGTTATCTGTTACTACTTAACCCAAGCTAAAAGGATTACTTGTTGGTTTCCTTATAGGTCTACTTATTGGCACAGGCAATATGAGTGTCTAGCCTGCAAATGGCAATGCCACGTCAGCTTTGGCAACGTCAGGTGGCTTATATTATACTGTCCAGGCATAGACAGGTGAAGATCCCAGGAAATCATGGCCAAGTCTGGGAGTGAGGCATAGACAAGTTCAGACCATGAGACTCCTGCAAATTCCATGGGGCACTGAAAACTATTTTAGAGGAAAAGAGAAAAGAATCACATTGCTTTCATCCATTTATTGATGTATCCAAACATACATTTATTTCTCATTCATTAAACAAATATTATTTGTGAACCTACATGTGCCAGACATTAGTAGGCATTGAGAATGCAGAGATGAATATGACAAGTATAGTTTCTGCCCTTATGTAACTAGTAGTCTATTAGGGGAGAACAACATTAAAAAAATTATCCAAATAAGTGTATTTGTGCAGTCTTTGTAAAGGTTAATGAAGGAGAATATTAGAAGCTATATAACAATGCACACAGGCAATCTAAACTAGCCTAGATGTTCCAGGCAGACTGACTAAGGAATGGGAGATAAAGAGGGAAGGAGTGTGAATGTATGGAGGGGGAGAAAGGTGTGGATAATATTGCAGACAAAGGGGGCACCCTGCAGGGTGATTCTGTGGTGAGGGAGCTGGACTAGAGCACAGAGAACAAAAGGCTAGAGGTACAAGAAACTCAGGAAAGTGGTGAACAGCGGCCAGTCGCACACATCCTCATTAAGAAGTTGTTTTCCTCCTAAACACTGCAAGAAGCTTTTAAACGGCTTTAAGCAGAGGAAGTGGTGTGAGTAGAGTTGCATTTTGGAAAGATCACTTTAGGTGCTGGGTTTAGAATAGAGTGGGGCAAAAAACTAAAGAATTTCAGACAGGAAATGACAGCAGCTCGGGTCAAAGCAATGGGAGCAGAGCAGGAAATAGAAGGGGGGAAACCCTTCTCTTAGCGCTTGCTTGCAGATGTGGAGGGAGGGAAAGGGGCCCTGAGGACTGAACCCCGGTCACACCCTGCAGAAGAGGTGAGATAGCACCGAGGAATGCACAGATTCTCATTAAATATGATGCCTGCATTCATCTTCCCATGTCCTGAGCATTTGTCTCCTTTAGAGGGGAAAATTGTTCCACAGCCCTGAGGATCAGTAGGTGATCCCTCTACTTGACCCTCTAGAATTTCTGCCTTGTCTGGGAAGTTCGAGAAAAGCTAAACTAAACTGCAAAACAAACAACCCAAGGGGTTCTTTTTCTTTCTTTCTTTCTTTTTTCTTTCTTTCTTTCTTTTTTCTTTCTTTCTTTCTTTCTTTCTTTCTTTCTTTCTTTCTTTCTTTCTTTCTTTCTTTCTCTCTCTCTCTCTCTCTCTCTCTCTCTCTCTCTCTCTCTCTCTTTTTCTCTCTTTCTCTTTCTCTTTTTTTCTTCCCCCCCTTTCCCCTTATATATGTCCAAGCTACTATCTCTCACCCCATGTAAAATTACTCTTCTCTCTCAATCATTTAAGCTTGAGACGTTCTTGTAATTCCCTTTAGAAAACGCTAAGTAACAGAGGATAGGCAGCAGAAATAAATACTTCTTTCTCTTTGGAGGGGACTAGTTCCTTCACAGTTATTTGTTATATAGATCATGATATACAGAGTCTACAATAATCTCAGGCACTCATAAGATCAGAAGAAAGAAAAGAAAAGCCCTCTTGACCGCGAAGCCCTTTGGAACTGAATATTTAGCTTTTATTTCATCCAAATTTTAGAGCTTGGTTACACGAGTATTATTGATTTCATGTCTTTCACGGTCTACATAAAAGAATGCAGAATGGTACAAGGCTATGGTAGTGGTACTGACATACCCCAAAACTGTAATTACTGGGTTGGGATTATAGCCATGCAACTTTGACTTCATTATAAGGGGCTGACTTCAGTCCTGAGCTCCAGCCCCTTACCCCACAGTCCCAGTCAGCACCACATCTGATAGGGAACTAAATCTGCCTCTGCCGCTAACTAGTTTTGTGGCTCTGGAAAATTCATCTGACCTCCATGGACCTCAATTCCCTGCTTGTAAATGAAAAGGTGAGCCTTGATGATTTTTGAAGTATCTTCCACTTCTAACTTTCTAAGGAAGACAAATCTTTGTATGTCTGAGAGATGAATCGTGTGTGAACCTATGTTTTGATAATTCAGCTGTTCGATCACGTGCATCTTAAGCGTTAGAAGCAAATATCATCTATTTCTCTCTCCTTTGAGACATAAAAGCAGATAAATAATGAGCCAAGCATTTACAATTGTAAGATTCCAGGCATTGAGCTGTTTGCTAATATGCAGGCCATATCTCTTTGCCCCCTCTCATCCATTTTGGTCTGTCACCCATCTTTAGACATGCCTCCTCCAGGGCATGTCTCTTTTGGCATGAGTTTCTCTTTTGGCAGAAATTTTCTCAGGTCAATCCACTGAGGAAATGCTCCCAAATTAAAACCAAACAGCCCTCTCCTGTTCTTAAAGATCATCTTAGCAAGGAGGAAAGTAATCTGATTTCCTGTTCAAAAATATTACCTATAAAGTTGTCATTGACAGATAGACTGAATTATTGCAGTGTTATTTACATTTAAAATAGGAGCTATTAACACCAGTGGGTTGCTTATTGATCAGGCAGCAATGAGAAATGTGTAGGAGCAGGCCGTTGCCTGTCCACTGCCTGGGGCAACACTATCTGCTTCCAAAATACATCCTAAGAACAGAGCTTACAGATTCCCATTATTTAATGTTGTTTTGGCTCTATAAGGAAGGGACACCATAGGGGAGAGAGAGGTGCAAACCTTCTACACCATGTAGCATTAGGGATGGTGGGGGGGGGGGAGGAAGATGTGCAAGAATCATTAAATGTAAGTGACTGCCTGTTTGTCACCCTTTGGAGAGAAGAGCAGCCAGGGAAATAAGTACAGTCACTCTCCTCTAAAATAGACTTTTATTAACAGCCACCGAAACAACAAAATTACCATAATCTGTAATCATTACTCAGTGACATTCTTAGAGATTTCTTTTAAAATTTCAAGTATTGCCTAAATATCAAATACATACCAGATTTAAAAGTCTTGGTCCAGGTGAACCTGGGTGGTTCAGTTGGTTAGCCTCTGACTCTTGATTTTGGACCAGGTCATGATCTCACAATTCATGGATTCGAGACCCTGCTTGGGATGCTCTCTCTCTCCACTTTCTTTTCCTATCCCTCTCCCTCTCCCTCTCCTTCTCTTTCTCTCAAAATAAATAAACTTAAAAAAAAAGTCTTGGTGCAAAAAAAAAAAGGAAAAAGAAAAAAGAATGAAAAAAACTTATTAATTTTATATTGCTTTCATCTCAAAATAAAATTTCAGATGTTTTATTAAATTAAATCTATTATTAAGATTAATTTCACCTGTTTTTTTCTCTTTTTAAAAATGTGTCTATTAGAAAATTTTAAATTATACATATGTTTCCATTATATTTCATGGGACAGCATCGCATTACACTGAGGAAAGTTGATGTCTACACTCACTGGGCAAGCTAAACAAGTCGAGCATTTAATGTGAAACAAATGCAAAGAAATACAGAAAGCTACTGTATTAAAGAAGCTACTATATCAAAGAAGTTTAAACATCTTCATAAACTACCAGTTTCTCTCTTAAATGTGTCAGTTACATCTTACTGTGAGACTCATATCTTGAATGGTAGGAAAAATAATCAATGTGGACTCTGTCGACATTTGGGTGATCCATAAATTTTAGGAACTTAAGCCTCAGGGTGGGAAGAAAAAAACCTTAAAGGTTATAGAATTTAGGAATTTTTAAGCTAGAATCAGAGATTTGTTTATTCCATTACCAATTAATCCATTATTTCAACTCAAATAAAGTTATAATTAGATTGTCACGGACACATTTTTATCACACCTACATTTTCAAAGTACAATTCCCTGCACAGTAAGCCCTACGAATGCGCTGCAAAGAAGTTATTCCTTTGGAAATAGCTATTACTATGACCATTCATTTAAAAAGATATTCAGGGGCAACTGGGTGGCTTAGTTGGTTGAGCATCCAACTCTTGATTTCTGCTCAGGTCATACTCCCAGTCATCGAGCGCCGAGTCGTGCTGAGCATGCTTAGGGTTCTCTCTCTTGCTCTCAATCTCTCTCTGCCTACCTCCTGCCATTCATGTTCTTTCTAAAATAAATTTTAAAAAATATTGAAAGGGTAGTAAAATTATCTTTAGTTGTGAATTTGCAAAATGGAAACAAAAGCAGATTTGCACGACAGGCAGCAATAACCTCTAGGAGAAAAACCCGTATCTTTTAACAAAGAATTATAGTGTTATTTTATCTAAACTGATTCAATGTGACATTGACATGAGAATTCACACATTCACAGTAGATTTGGTTTTGTGGTTATTGTGTGAAGAGGATTTTTTAAAAATTTTTTTAAATGTTTATTTTTGAGAGGGAGAGACAGAGACAGAGCATGAATGAGAGAGGAGCAGAGAGAGAGGGAGACACAGAATCTGAAGGAGGCTCTAGGCTCCAAGCTGTCAGCACAGAGCCTGATTCAGGGCTCGAACTCATGAACCGTGAGATTGTGACCTGAGCTGAAGTGGATGCTAAACCGACTGGGCCACCCAGGAGCCCCTGTGTGAAGAGGATTTTTAAATGAAATCTCATCTTAAAACATCAAACCAATCTTTCCTGGTGTAAGGGAGAATAGCTAATCACATATTTCACAGCATTGTATAGACACAGTAAATTTCTTCTCAATATATTACCTTGATATAAAAGTCATGGTCTAGGAGCACTGGGTGGCTCACTCAGTCGGCTCAGGTCATGATCTCACAGGTCGTAGGTTTGAGCCCCACATTGGGCTCTGTGCTTACACCTCAGAGCCTGGAGCCTGCTTCGGATTCTCTGTCACCCCTCTCTCTCTCTCTCTGCCCCTCCCCTGGTTGTGCTCTGTTCTGTTTCTCTTTCTCAAAAATAAATAAACATTTAAAAAAAAATTTTTTTTAAGTCATGGTCTACCTTTCTTTTTAAAAAATTTTTGTCTTCTTTACTTTGTTCCTGCTATAGACTAAACTTTTGTACTCCACTCCACCCCTACAATTCATATGTTGAAACCTAATCCTCAAACTGATGTTTGGAGGTGAGGTCTTCCCCAGGTGATTAGGTCAAGGATGGGATTAGTAATGGGATTAGTGCCCTGATAAAAGAGGTCCCAGAGAAATCCCTCACTCTTTCTACCCTGTTAGCTTACAGTCAGAAGACTGTTTATGAGCCCAGAAGTGGCTTCTCAGCTTTCAGAACTGGGAGCAATAAATATTTGCTGTTTATAAGACCCCCTATCTATGATATTCTGTTATAGCAGTCTGAATGTGCTGATAATTCCCTTGTGAGTTGAAAATGTATAACTAATAAAACCCACGGCCAGATATCTTCAGTCTCACAGTTCTCAACCTTAGAGGTAAGAGCAATTCAAGACCATGAAGGAGATTAGTCATCAGCTGAGATTTTTCTAATAAGAGAAGGGATAAATAACATGATTGGTAGCTAGAAAGTATGTGTGTGTGTGTGTGTGTGTGTGTGTGTGTGTGTGTGTACAGAGAGAGAGAGAGACAGAGAGACAGAGAGATTTTTTTTTTTTTTTTTTACAGAGAGAGAGCATGAGTGAGTGGGGAGGGGCAGAGGGAGCATGTGAGAGAAAGAGAGATCTACAGAGAGAGACAGAGACAGAGAATCTTAAGCAGACTCTATGCCCAGCATAGAGACCCGACTCCAGGCTCGATCCCACAACCGTGATATCATGACCTGAGCCGAAATCAAGAGTTGGAGGTTCAACTGACTCAGCCACCAAGATGCCCCTATATACATTTAATAGTATATTAAAACAGGAAACATTAATCTGATATTTATATTTCTAAGTGTGTCCTTTTCTTTGCTGTGAAAACAAATAATTTCCATACCAAAGCTATAAATTAATTCCACCATAGTTGAAAAATAGGAATGAGAAAGTTGTATGAACTACTTTTTCTTGGGGGTGGAACTAGTAACTTACCCTCTCAAAAACCTGAAAAACATAAACTAAAAAACTACTTCTAAAACTTAAATAGCCCACTCCCCCAAAAAAATTTTATGAATTTTTTGGTTATTTATTCTTTAAGCATTGCCTGTTAACACAGTCACAGTCAATACTTATTTTGTTGCTACTTCAGGTCTTATACATAAACTGGGGATCAGTGTTTTATCTCAGTGTTTATATAAACCAGGAGAGTAGACATCTAATAATCCAGCAAGAGTCAGAAATCAGTACTTAAATTTGCAAGAAAGTTAAAGTAAATAGTTCTTTTTTCTTATATCACCATCAAGTTGATTTACTGAGAACATAATTTTCTTCCAAGTTCATAGGACAGACTAATAAAGCCAGTTATATAGTGTGCTATATATCTTTGACTTCTTTTAGAAAGGATATTTTATTGTTTGTTCTTCTTTTTTTAGCCCTCAGCCATATGTTTAGACTCAGCCTCTTCTTCTATGCTAAACAGCAGTATTAAAGCCATAAAATAACCTAGGCACAATTTTGAAAGCAGTAGGTAAATTTTGTCTTTCTTCTGTGGCTATTTATATATTTACTTATTCATTCTAAAAATATTTCTCCAGAATCTTCTTCATACCAGAAACTCTGCAAAACAGTATAGTTACTGAGATAAATAATGTCAAATAGGTAAGGGGATATACAGAGATAATGTATCAATGAAGAGTTAACTATAGGGACACCTGGGTGGCTCAGTCGGTTGAGCATCCGACTTCGGCTTAGGTCATGATCTTGCAGTTCATGAGTTTGAGCTCTGTGTCCAGCTTGCTGCTGTCAGCCTGTCAGCGCAGAGCCACTTAGGATCATCTGTCCTCCTCTCTCTAACCCTCCCCTGCTTGCACGCTCCCAAAAATAAACAAATATTTTTTAAAAAAGAGTTAACTATAATATTATGGAATATAATTGATGCTGCTATGTGTACACATAGAGAAAACCCACCACTGTGAAGGGTGTTTCTGGAAGGCTTTTTCAGGATGAAGCCTGGCCAGAGCAGAAAAAGATGGCATGGTTATTGGAGTGGCTGAGTGAGGAAGTAGCATGTTTGGGACAGAGGACTATGGCGATGAGAATGTCTGCATGAAGGGAAGAAAGGTGAAGGGTGACAGAAGATATAATTTCCCATTCTCTAGTTGCTTCACATACAAAGTTTTGCCTTCCTCATTGAACTAGCAATTCCACAGTGATTACTGATTATCGATAATGTTCTTGTTATGCATTAATTCTATAATTTCACAAGGACAAGATGATATGTACTTTGTTATTATTGACATCTCTCTGGTGGAATTGACTGATGCTTATGATGTTTTGGATTCCCTTCAAATCTAAGTATTGGGCAGTATCTGAATGCTGACATTTAGTATCCGAAGGTATTATCATCTTTTAGATAATGAGTGAATGTTCCAAATCCTCAACCCAAATAATATTCTCAATATTTAAAATTTTAGCTACCTTTTGAGGTCAATATTTCAGTGACACTGTGAAAAACTACCTCAAAAGAGGCTCCCTGTGTCTCTCTGCCCAGTGATTCCTGCCTCCACAATATCCCGGGATGGAAAATTTTGTCTTGCCCTTACTTCTGGTTGGAAGACATCTCCTTCTCTGGGCAGACTTGTAACTTGTGCAGACACAACAGAAGATCGTTGCGATAAAAATGAAATATTGAGAATATATCAATTTCAAGAACTTATGTAAGAAAGGCTTCTCTAGCCCTTTGCTACATGAGAATCCTTTCTTCAGCAAGCTGAGAAGGTAGATATCACTTGGATGCCATTTATTTACAAGAAGAAAGAAAAAGGAAGTTTCTTTGCCACCCTTTGGACTCTGCTTTTTCACTTTCAACTAAATAAATGGTATTCTGAAAATTAGGACTTTCAAATTAAATATTATATGTTTTATATAACCTTACTGCTCTTAAATCCTGGGACGAGGTATGACAATATTCCCTTTTTGAATTCCAATGGTGATTTTGAATTCCTCTGGGATTAGACAAGGAGGTACCTACGGAAGTGTCCAGAATATGTATCATGGTCTTAACTGAATTTAGTAAGAGGAAAAAAGTTCAAACTGTCTTCAGCTTTCAGCAATGTTTTGGGCAAAGTAAAATTACTGTGACAGAAATATAAGTAAATATTTTGACTACATTTCTTATATGTATTATGCACCAAAATTGCATTATAAATGTTTGGAGGTAGTTAAATAGTTACTCACAGTTGGCAATAATATGTCCAGATGATGTGAAACAGATAGGTTCTGCTTGTTATCAAATGGACTTTCTACCACTAGAGAAGAATTTAGAAAGAAATTCGTGAGCATTTGCAAACCTCCTCATAGCTTTTATTTATTTCTACTGAAAGTCTAGATACCAAAAATAAAGAGCCAGTGTGTGTGATTATCATTATCTTTATTATTTCTAAGATTGTGACTCTATTTACTATCAAGTGTGGAAGCCTCTTGTCTGTCTGAATTAAGAAATCACATCCCTATTTTAGGATAGAGAGGGCGCCAGCATTAAAGGCTGAGGACATGACGACTGCTTGCCCTTTCTCCTCCCTGAGTCAGTATAGATCAGGAAACTGAGGAGAGACAGGACTAGTGGGGAGAAGCCAGGGTGGAAAGGCACAGTTCTTTCAGCCCTGGGACCTAAATTGCTGCCATTCGTTATCTTTTATCATTTCCTAAACGCAAATGAAAGATTAAGGTGAATCCAATTAGCTGTAATTTTGTATGAATTCTTTCATTTCATAATCAGCCCATTCCCAGTTTAATGTAAGCAGTTCTAGAGGGGCAGTCTGGTTCTGCTGCTAGGAAAGCAGATATGTAATTTTGGATATTCCAGGGGAGCAGGATTGAGAGTTATTGGATTACTGTCCATAGGACTGCCCGAATCATACTGTCTTGGTGGAGGGAAGGTTGGAATGGATACTGGTGCTGACATAGGACACTTAATTGACACTGAATCCCTTCTACAAGCTAGGCTTATTACAAAATTTGCCTTGAATTTTATAGTCAGATTATACACGCATAACTAACTCCTAAACACTATGTTCACATTTTGTGATATTTAACGATTACGACTTGTGAAATGTCAAGCAGAGAAAGACAAATTCCATATGATTTCACTTATATGTGGGATCTATAAAACAAAACAAATGAACAAACAAAACAAAATAGAAACAGACTTATAAATACAGAGAACAACCTGGTGGTTGCCAGAGGGGAAGGAGTGGGGGAATGGCCAAAATAGAAAAAGGGGATTAAAAGGTACAGATTTCCAGTTATAAAGAAGTAAGACATGGGATACAATGTACAGCATAGGGAATATAGTTAATAAAAAAAATAATAAAGTACTGAAAATCTTTTAGAGACAATCCCTAATATGCAGGTTATATTATAGAAGCTTATAACTGGATGAAATGGAATTTGGGGATGTATTTGCCTTTTGGAACTGAGTGACACTGATTATTGAGAATTAAAAATACAATTTGCTTGAACCTATCAATATATGTGGTGTAATGTATGTTCATAATCACATAAGAGAACAAAACTTTGAAACTACTTTTAGAGTGTTTCAATTTTATGAATAGTGAACAATACTTATCCACTGTGTAGAAACTAAAAGTGATTTAAAAAATATTTCTAGAGGCGCCTGGGTGGCTCAGTCAGTTGAGTGTCCAACTTCTGATCAGGACATGATTTCGCAGTTCATGAGCTCAAGCCCCACATAGGGCTCTGTGCTGACAGCTCAGAGCCTGGAGCCTGCTTCGGATTCTGTGTCTCCCTCTCTCTCTGCCCCTTCCCCGCTCATGCTCTGTCTCTCTCTGTCTCTCAAAGATGAATAAATGTTAATAAATGTTTTTAAAAACATTTATAGTTCATTGGCATGCATTTTTAACTTTAATGTTTTCTTGTACCAGAGTCCAAAATTGGTATTTTCTTCCCAAAGTTTGTACATCATCAATAGTTTTATATACAAGAAAACAATTTCTTGAGATTGGTTTATCTTTTCATTTTAGTTTTTTTAACATTTGTTTATTTTTGAGAGACAGACAGAGTGAGAACAGGAGAGGGGCCAAGAGAGAGGGAGACATAGACTCTAAAGCAGGCTCCAGGCTCTGAGCTGTGAACACAGAGCCCGATGCGGGGCTTGAACTCACGAATAGCGAGATCATGACCTGAGCTAAAGTCAGATGCTCAACCCACTGAGCCACCCAGGTGCCCCAATCTTTTTTTTTTTTTTTTACATTCTTCATCAGAAATGCATGTCTCCAATTACACAAAAGGTAGGGAAAGAAGATCATTATTATCCTCTTTTAAAACAGTCTCAAGAACATTGAAGAGTGCTGAAGACCATGGTTGCTACATCCAGACCTTGCCCCTCTTTCAATTGATTCTCTTGGAATTGAGCCACATTTCTTTGAAATGAATTTGAAATCCGCTGCCTCTGTGTTCCTTGTAAGAATGAATTTTCCAAGGAAAATCTTCAATAGCTGCTAAACTTGACATTTAATCTGGACTAAAGCAACCTTCTCACCCTACAATCAAGCAACACAGTGGATCCCCGAAGAAGTTCCCCGGACTAGTTCATGTTACATGAAGAAGGAGAAGCTGCTAACTTTGTAACTCCTGGAAAAAAGCTCCAGAGTGTAAAGGATCCTCCTCCTTAATGTTGAGGTTCATGCCTTCAGCCAGGCCTTTTTTTGGAACTTACATGAGTGGTTAGTGCCTGATTAGATGGACCCCTAAGTCTTGAACCATGTTCAGCATTTAATTCCATTGAGTAGACATTCATTGACATCTCACATCTAGTACTGGGGCTAGAGATTATGTGATGAAAATTAACAGCCCCTTCTCAGGTATCTCACTACAACCCATAACTAAAATGCAGGAGATAAAGGGAATAAGTGCAACCGTAAATGACTGTTCAAGGTACAATATCAGCACTGAGTGAAAAAAGGGCAATTGACTGTAGGAGTGGCCAGGAGAATTAGCAGCTGGGTTGGAGGACCAATCTTCACCATGAAGAAATGGGAGATACACAATCCCAAAGCAACAGCATATGCAAGCCTACAATCATCAGAAAGATCCAGAGCCGGTCGGAGCATGAACGGTTTGTATGTCGGAAGTATAACTATGCAAGCTGAGGGAAAGGGGACAGGGGCCATAGGGCTTTTTCCTGGAGACTGTGAAATAGTGCAGAGTATTAAAAGAGAAGGAGACACAGTTCCATTTGCTATTTGTAAGGATCTTCTCAGCAGTTTGGTGCAAAAGTTAGAAGGAGCCCTCAGAGGCTGATAGCCATGGGCAGAAAACGGGCCAATTTTCCTAGTTTAAGCCTGAAATAATGACATCTGATGCTATGATAATATATTATGACAATCTGAATGGAGTGATATTGAAATGAACCAAGGAGATAATTACAAGAGAAAGAAGCCGGCTTGATAGGCCTAGTAACAGCTGGGAGGTGGATCATTCTGAATGTGCTTGTGGCCTCAGCAAAATAGGGACAGACATTTTAAACAACTTCGCTGAGGTAAAATTGACATGCAAGAAACTGCAAATGCTTAAAGTGAATACTTGGACAAGTTTTTATTACATGGGTACATACTGTGTGAAAATATCTGTTACCCCACAAGTTGCCTTTTGCTCTTTTATAATTTTTCTCTGCCTCTTCTCGGGCAACTGCTGATCAACTTTCTGTCACCGTAAATTAGTTTGCATTTTCTAGAGTTTATATACATGCAATTATACCATATGTGCTTTTTTTTTTCCTCCAGCTTTTCATTCGACATACTTATTTTGAGATTCAACTGTGTGTGCACAACAATGGTTCCTTCCTTTTTATTGCTGAGTATTCTTCCATAGTATGGTCATGCCACGTTTTGTTTATCCATCCAGGAGTTTGAACCGTTTTTTGTTTTTGGCTATTACAAACGAAACTACTATGACATTTGTATGCAAGTCTTTGTATGGACAGATGCCTTCTTTTCTTTTGGATAAATGCCTGAGATTGGAATGAGTTCATCACATGGTAAACGTAGGTTCAAATTTTTTTTAATTGTAAATTGTTTTCCAAAGCTGGTTACATTTTGATGGTCAACATATGAGAGTTCCAGTTTCTCCAAATTCCTACCAACCCATATCATGGTTTATCTTTTTTATTTTAGCCATTCTAATAGGTGTGTAGTGTTATTTTGCTGTGGTTTTATTTTACATTTCCCTGATTACAGAGGTGTGAAGCATCTTTCTTTCATGTCCTTATTTGCCACCAGTATATCTTTTGATGGTGTTTGTTCAAATCTCAGGGCTTTTTTTTAAATTAGATTGTTTGTTTTCTTGTTATTGTACCTGGATAGTTGAATTGCATATGGTCACAAGGAATTGGAGATAAACAACATAGTTTTTTGATGCCAGGAGCTCCCCAAATCTTAACTTCGGCCACCAGCAGACAGAGAGGGGTTCATCAATGCTGTGCATGCAGGTGGATAAGCAATGTTATAGCCCCAAATAATTGATTATGAACTCATTGAGTTACACATATCTCTGTGACTTTCAAATGGCAATTTTCTAATAGAAAAAAAATTGCTGGTAATTTAAGATTAGGAATATGATCAAACCAGGCAAAACTTAGGTAAAGTTTTTCTTATGTTGGAGAGTTCTATTTTATACCTAATCTCAGATGTCTTCTCTCAAATAATCAGCATCTATATGTTTCTCCGAGTCCTTAGAGTTCTTCACTAGGGGTATAGTACTGATCCAGATCAACATTTCATGTCTCTCATTTTTCCAGCCACCAAAGCTCTGGTTTTTGGTTTTTGGTTTTTTGTTAGTTTTTTTTGTTTTTGTTTTTGTTTTTTTTATCCCATCATGTGACTATTTCAGCTAGGTAACTCTGGTGTATATGCTTAATGCCTTGCTTGCCTAAGCATCGTAATATTTTATGCCAGTTAAAATACGCACATCACCAGAAAGCCCTTAGGTAGAAAGTTTAATTATAGTAGCAGACTGTTACAGGAGATGGTTTTATCTTTTTGTTTACAGACAATCTTAAACTTGCATCATAAGGACAGCTGGCTGCCTGCATGTAGAGTTCCCTCACGTCATAATGTTATTGATAATTACTCTTCTTAATTCCTTATTAGTCGTTGTCATTTATTATCAATCATGGTGAGAAAATAAAGAAGTAGAAAAATAGGAGAGGGAGGCACATTGAACATAGAGTGGAAGACAGAGTTCTGAAATATTATTTATGGATTTGAAAAGTATTTGGAGCACTTAAAAGAGCCATTTTTATATAAACTATAGAACCAAAAGCTATATGATAGGCAACTCTGAGAAAATGAGGAACTGGGAATATTATAGTCTAAATTATGTCCCCCCTCAAAAAAAATGATGTGTTAGGATACTAACCCCAAGTACCTAAGAATTTGATCATTTTCAGAAAAGAGTTCTAGCAGATGAAATTAGTTAAGATGAGGTCATATTGGAGTAAGATAGGCCTTTAATCCAATAGGACTCATGTCGTTGTAAGAACAGAGCAGAGGACGTGGAGTGAGGCACACAGCTATGTGACGAGAGAGACAGAGATTGGAATAATCCAACTGCAAGGCAAGGAATGCCAAGGCCACTTCTAGGCGGTAGGAAAAGACAAGGAAGGATTCCACCCAAAGTCTTAGAGGGAGTACAGCTTTCTTCTTAACATGCTGATTTTGGACTTTAAGCCTCTAGACTGTGAGCTAATAAATTCTATTGCTTTAAGCCACCCAGTTTGTGGTACTTTGTTATGGCAGTCCTAGGAAACTAATACAATGAGCAACTCTATTTTAATTAAGCCTTAGGAATCACCTGAAGATCTAGTTTATATGCAAAAACTTTTAATATTCACAAGGCTAGAAGTACCCTGGGTTAGAAAAATCAGTAACATTCTTATGTGCCCTCATTTCCTTTGGGTTGCAGGTTGAGTTCCTTTGAAGAATTCCTAACGATGGTTACAGGTCTAAGTTTTCAGTAACTAATTTCCTCTTATATAACAGTTTATTTCTTGTTTTCAGGTCATTCTTCACACATGCTTCATGATCTATCTGTACTGACTGAGATGTGCATTAACTCAGAGAGTTACCATAAGGCTACCCAGACCAGGATGTGAACGAGCAACGCTTGTACTCATGGGAAATAGAAATCCAGAAAATGATAATCTCACTTTTAAGAACATAATTTCAGTCATTTCAAAAGAGAGAGAGAGAGAGGGAAGCCCATTAGTTAATAATCATTGAGAGAAATGAAGAACTAGGTTAGAGATAGGGCAGAGGGGATGGAGAGGAGGGCAGCATGAAAGGAACTTTGCAGACAAACACGTGGGTGACAATGAGATGAGGGAGGAGAGAGGGAGAAGGAATGAAAAAGGATACCAAGGAATAATTCCTCTGGAACAAACACTTTATCCATATTCTTCTCAGCTTTAGAGAGTAATGTCAGAGACTGGCTGAGGCACATGAAACTGTTTTCTTCTCTGGCGCTTTTATGTGCTGTTTATGTTCAGTTCTCCCCTCTGTTGTCCTACACGTTGGAGCAGAAAGTGCCGGCTGGTCAGTTACTGTGTGGGCTCTGCTGTTTCCAAAACACATAGCCTTCCTTTCCCCATTGTAGACTAGTTAAATTCATTCCAACCTCAATAAACAGATAATTAACAACTGAGTGTTATTTTTAGCCCAGGAAATGTGTTAGCCGAGATAGTCTGAGGAGCTGTTGTCAGGGAGGCAGAAAGGAGTTCAGTGGCAGGAAAAGAGATTAGTGAGCATAAAGGAAATGACTTTATTCTTGACCTTGAGACTAGAGTGAAAAACTTATCTGCTTATAGGATCTAACACATTTGAAACAAATATAACTCTACACTTATATCATTTATGAGTATAAATTGGCAGAGTAGAGGAGGGACTGTGTTCTATGGTGTCAACCGTTGTTTCTGAAAAGAAGGTATAAAGAACACCCTATTGTGCAGGGTCTTGTACAATTTAATTTTCTCAGAAATATATGTTTGATGTTACATTAAAAGGGAAGGGAAGGAGGAAAAAAGGAACCATACTGTTTCATCTCATAAGGATAACTAGTATTCATTCCCATTGTGTCTCTTTTTTCCCTTCTGGATTCTTGTTCCAATGGAAGAAAGGGGAACAGATTTTGGTCCTCAGTAAAAGTCTCCCTGGGAGTTTCTGAGTAAAAGTGGAGCACCTTTGTGCTGCTTCTCAGAGCAGAAACTGTTGGTGGCTCATCAGAGGTGGGAACTGGCCCAGAGGTGGGAACTGGCTGGCTGGGATCAGGACCAAACCTGCTTCCATTTTGCATCTACCGTTCTCACCTTCTATTCCCCTACATGAGCCAGAGTCAAATGGTGGTTTCTTCAAAACTGTATAATTGTCTTCCTCCACGCCTCTCTTCATTTTTTAAGAAAACTTCTAGGTAGCCACCTAGAAATAACTGGCAGTGTTTCATCTACCTTCCATGACAGTTTAAAACAGTCTTTCACATATATCTTGAAGAGAGGTATTGATGAATAGATAGGGAATTTGTACCAAATGCTGCCCTTTGTGATTTTCAGAGAACAATATCTATTAACTCTACCTTCCCATTACCTATATTGGGTTTTGTTTATTTGCCATGTTCAATAATTTAATGTATTCAACATTGGCTTTATCACCTCCTACCTTATTCCTTTTGCCTCTGCATTTTCAACTTCCCATTACTGCCCACTCATATCCCAGCTCAGTTGCCAAACCAATTTTGAATTTAGGCCCAGAAATGATGTAAGAAGTTAAATCCTGCCCCTGCCTCGCCAACACGATCAGATGGAGTTCAGTTGTCATCTTCCCTTCTGGATGTGGAGACATCAGAACTGATGCCCTAGAAATGTGCTTTGAGCTACTCCTTGAGTCCCAATTTGCAAATATGAATTTGACATTTAAGTCCAAGGAGAGTAATCAGGTGATTTGATGACTAGATGGGAGATTCTTTGACCTTGACAGAGTCAAGGGGTTTCTTGGCCAATAAGTTTGCAGAGAACAGACTCTAATCAGTCTTCTTGGCTTATCTCAAGCTTTTTTGCCAATTCCTCCTCAGATATGATTGAATCTTCACTGATTTTTTACCTTTTAATGAGTCTAATAAAAACTCAGTCAACTATTTACCGTATTGGTATTACCTTATGCTTGAATAATTATTACCATCTCCTTAAAGTAAGTTCCCTATAGAATCTTTTAAAACTAATCCCCTATTTTGTGACATTCCATTAATTAAAATGAGGTTATATAATATGTAAATATATATATCAACTGACATAACAGCAATACTCTGTAAAATTCAGAAAATGAATAAGTATTATATATTTTAGTATAAAACCATGGATAACTGTGGGGCACCCAGGTGGCTCAGTCAGTTGAGTGTCCAACTCAATTTCAGCTCAGGTCATGATCTCACAGTTTGTGAGGTCAAGCCCCGTGTCAGGCTCCACGCTGACAATGTGGAACCTGCTTAGGATTCTGTCTCTACCTCCCTCTCAGCCCCTCCCCTGCTCACTCTTATTCTCTCTCTCTCTCAAGATAAATAAATAAACATTTTTTTTAAAAGACGACTATGTAACTTTGTATGTATATGGACATATGTGTGTATACACATATTCTTGTGCATGTAAATATATGTGTGTATATACAATAATAGTAATGCCTAGCACTTATTGAACATAAGTATCACCTAGGAACTGCTGTATTCTTCATGTACTAGTTCAATTAATTTTATAATAACCTTATATGGTAAGTGTTTCTATTATCCCCACATATCAGGGAAAAAATCACATTGAAAATTTAATAATTTATTAACATTCGCACAATCAGGAAACAGCAGATCAGGATTCAGATCCCAGTGGGCTGTTCCAAGGCTTGTATCTTCTTAATCTCTACAACATCCAAATATATTATATAGAGACAATATGATTTGTCATTTTACTGTAAGGTCATGATGGTGATGCGTAGGGTAAAGATCTGTCAGAAACTAGGTATGAGAATTTTTTTTCTCCTTAACTGATCCAGGTCCTTAAATCTACTCATGTCTCTCCTATTCATTGCATCCCAGTCTGTTTCATGCTGGTCTAGGTCTTTCCAGGCATTTATATGGTGAATTAGTCAGCTGTTATCCTCTGGCTACCACTGCACTGTGTTCAGCTGTTCTGTCTGCACTACAGTTCAGTGACTTGATGGGGATGACTCTTAATATTTTTGTGTTTGTTCCTGTAATTAGATATTACACCAATCTGTACCACAGAATATGTGCTAGATGTGTAACTTCTATGCATCTGACAGCAAAGACATCTTCATGAACTAAATTTGCCTGTTCATAACCTCAATAAAGAGGATTGACTTAGGTAAGGAAAGAAAAAATTAGAAAAATAGAAAAAGTTGGAAAAACTGGAAGACTATCCTATATTATTTAAAAAGTGTTGTTCTGTAAAACAGTGGTTCTTATCATTTGTCTCTGCATCCCCAACAGCAGCATCACATGGCAACTTGGCAGAAATGCAAAGTTCAGGGCTTCACCTTGAACCTACTGAATCAGAAATACCGAGGTGGGGCTCAGGAACATGGTTTGTACCAAGCCTCCAGGCAACCCTGTTGCTTACTCAATTTTGAGAATGCCCCACTCTGTGGCTAGTTCCCCTCACCCAAGTTCTCATACGACTCATAGCTGGATTTAGCTGAAAGCAAACTCCTGCACACAAATACACACCACACACCCGAGTACCCCTACTCCCTCACAAACAGATTTGCTCTTGGGATTCATAAGTGTTCAAATGTATATTTACATTGAATTAAAACTACTCTGGAAGCATTTATCAGATACAACAGAGCTAAATAAAACTTCGTTAAACATAAAATCCTTTAAGCCAATGTTTATCAAATGTTAACATTCATAGGAAGCACAGTGTCAAATGTCGATCTTATTCAGCAAGTCCTGAGTGGGACCTAATATTTTGCATAGCTGATGAGCTTCCAGTTGAAACCAGTGCCACTGGCCTCAGCCCACACTGAGCAGCAAGGATCTAGACTCAAGCATTGCCTCAATAAACATTTTCACCGACGTCTCAAAATATGACTGCAGTTTCCCTTCACACTGTGTCACTGGTATATTCACCATTGATGCTGACCTTCTAGCTCAAGGGATAGCTCATCTGAACATACCTATGTCCATCCTGAAGGTTTTAAGATGATAGTCTCTAAATCTAAATTAAAACACATCCACCTACTGCTGTGCCTATCAAAATTCTACCTGTTACTTCAGAATTAACTAGCAAATCCTGTTCCTGTCTTCAGTTTTCTCGGATTACTTCATGTTGGGCACAATCCCTCCTATACTCTACCTCTTTTTTAGCACATCGTATAATGTCCTGTTAAATTACACTAATCTGGACCATAGAATATGTGCCAGGTGTGTGACTTCTGTGCATATGACAGCTAAGGCATCTTCACTGAACTAAATTTGCCTGTTTATAACCTCAGTAAGAAGACTGACCTTAAGTGAGGAAAGCAAAAAATAGAAAAATAGAAAATATTAGAAAAACTGGAGGACTGGTCACACGATCAGTCCCCAACGTATGTTGAGTTCCTAGAAGACAGATATATCTGGTTCTTAACAGATCTGGGTCCTCTCCCCACTTATCTAGCCAATGTCCAACTCATAGATGATGCTATTGGTTTAATTAAAGTAGGGAGGACAAGGTGAAAATGATGTTTGATTAATAAAGTAGCAGCGTCTGAGCAGTTACATAGTATGACTGTGCTCCAGGAGACCAGCATTGTTTTAATGAGGAACACAGCTAAAGCTATCTCTAAGAAACAGGGAGAGACTCACGTGGTTAAAGGGCCTTGGGAACTATGAAGGAAATTTGGGATTGAAGTTGAAGAAGTGGTTTTTAGTTATGGACAAAATAATTCCCTAAAGCTCCTTGCCTACCAATAATCCTTAAACCTTGCTATCAACATTACAAAATGAGCTGCTGAAAAGCATTCCTGGGCAGAGGAAATAAAACCCCAAAGGATATAGATTATTTTTTAATTGCTCAGAAAGAAACAGTAAGACCCAGAGGAAACTGTGGTCCTTTTTAAGCAAAGAAATCAGATTGTCTGTTATGTAAATCACTATAATACATTCACCTCAAAAGTTTCAATTCTCTTGAGACTCAAGTCCATTCTCAACTCTCATGTTAACTATCCCACTTACTCAAGATGCATAAAGTAGCCATGTTGGCTGTTCCCAGAATCTCGATTTTGCTCTTATAGAGAATATGACTGCAGTCTGAACTTTGGATACAAATTTTTAAGCTATAAAAAGTACTTCAAAACTGAAAAGATAAAATACAAACACTGAGACAAATACCAAGTAGATCTATAGTCATTTTAATTACTAGGGCTTCATTAATTTTGGAACTCTCTTCTGTTTATTACATTCATATCCAATTAATATTTAATACCTGCCCATGTAGTAGTGAGGCTTCTTGGTCTGCCTGGTTTTGAGTTTGGGGTATTTTTTGTTTGTTTGTTTGTTTGTTTCTTTTTACTTTGTGGTAAAAGTAAGTCTTTCTTTATCCTCTTTCATCATTTTTGTTTGTTTCCTTTATGGTGTTGATTTGTTGATTGCTTTAGTATTTTGAGTAGTTGTTTTAAAATCATTCATACCAGATTTCTCTTTATTTGTAAAAGTTAGATTTCAGTAATCTTTACAGTTTCTTCAATATATCAAATTCCATGACTCAAGGATTTGATAAATAATCATGAGAACGGGCTTTTGAAATTCTTTTAAAGGTTACTGAAAGAGAGGGATAGGAAGTTTTTCCTTTTTTTCTTCTAGTGTCTTTTATAAATGCATGGCACCAATGTGAATTTGAATGTTCCTAATGTTTTAATATGAATTTTAATGGGATGGCTGTAGTCGTGCTAGAATTGGCCAATAGCTGTAGGGAGAAAAGTGTTGCCTGAAGAGATACCCTACTTCCCCCAGTCCTGGGAAGGGTGTTCCTGTGACTCAACGTGCAGTAGAAAGATGAAGCAGAAGAGGCAGAGGCTCTGGGCTCCCGGCATGCTGCAGGCAATGTGAACGCCCATCTGGAAAGGGCTTTGTTGGAATGGGCCAGTGGCAGGTGTGAGAGATAGGATGGCCCTCTCTGAGGGTGTCTTTCAGAGGGAGTTGGGGTAAAGCTGTGTCTCTCTAAATAAGCCAAATAAACCAAGAGGCTGGGGGTTGGGGATGAGAGAAAGAAAGGAAGAAGGAGACAAGAGATGAAGTACAGAGTAGAGCATGAAGGAAAGAAAAAAAGAAAAATGGAAAGAGGAAGGAATGAGAGAATGGAATGTTTTAATCCACTTTAGCAATTAAAGACTCTACAAAACCCTGTAGTATAGAAGTTTAATTCTTTTAATTCTTATTTTGGTAACTAATTTAACCATGAAACCCACTTTTTTTTCATGGAAAATGCGGGTGAAGACATGTAGTGAACAGGTGTAGTAGAAGGAGGATGTAAAACCATTGTGAGGGCATTTAGATTTACAGTGATTCTTAGGAATACTTTTTGGTTTATTTTAATCCTATGATTGGAACAAATTTGTAGTCAAATAATATCCAAATTTGGGGAAACTTGTATATTATGTACACTCACCCCTGCTCTTCTTATAATCCTATTTCTATTCTTTAGGTCTGTATAAGTTTCATTGTGTCTGTGTCTAGAAGAAAACTTTGTACACTGTTCATTAATTAAGCACAGATGTATAGTTTACAATAATTAAAAAAAAACCTTTTAAGAAAAAAAGTATTAGTAAGAACGAAGGCTAACCTACTGTTTGGCAATGCAGGTGTTCCTAGAAGGACTAAATAGTTTGCTTCTTCTGGATAATTTAACACAGTCTATACATGTGTATTAGGCAACAGAAACATTTATCTGAGAAAACCTTAAATGTTCCTAATAAAGCTATTTGCTCAATTGTCCTGGGGTGTCCCATGCTGTAATGAGATTTTGGCCAAGAAGGGCATTGGTTATAAGTCCTAGTATTCACCCAGATCATCTTGAACAAAGTATGTACCTTTCTTTCACTTTTTCTGCATGTATTAAATATATCATTCATACTTAGTCCCTTATAGTGTTTCTTCAGTGTGTGAGGATTAATGAGATATTCTAGCAACTGCTTGTTAAATCTTGCATTTTCTGGAAGTTTAACTCCCTTTTATTAAGGTCTTTCAGTTGTGCTGAATTCTAATAGTATGAGAAATGTTTTACATGAAAAAAAATAGAAAGAAGATGAAAGACTGATTTGTTTATAGAACCCTGGTGGGAAGGATCCTGTATGTGCTGGAGGGACAACTCTTAAAAAGGACAGGGCTTGTTAACGACTTACCATTCTTTGCCATTACTCTGCATATATATCAGCAAGAACTCTATTTTGACTTCCAGATGCCTGACTTTGACCAGAATAATAGGCAAGGACTGTGTTAAGAAAAGCTATTCTTTGGGTTATAAAATTTGATTTTACTAATTACTTTCAAAGTAATGAAGACAGCCCTCATGATCTAAGTCTTGATGAAACACAGTTCTATTTTATCTATATTTACTAAGCACATTATTATAAATTTGATTTATTACATATTTTTTGCCCTCTGTGTCCTTTGATGAGTAGAGTATCCAAGACAAGGTGATGAGAAACAGTTGCACGAAAAATCATTTCATGTCCAGTTGATATGTTTGCACATCTCAACTACTGAATTTCTCTTTTAGTCAATCATCCTTTCTCTCCTTTCACTCTCAAAGAGCTTTTAGTTTGTGATAATCACGGGATTATGTGAACCCAGGGATTTTTTGCTTGCTTACCACCAAAAAAGAGTAAGGGCAAGTCTTGTCTCAAGGAGATCTATACAGGCTAAAACCGAAGACGAAAAAGAATATCAAAGGAACTTCTCCAAGTCCCTTACAAGACACTAAAGCTTCTTCTTCAGTCAACAGTGCCCACAGGGCATCCCTTAAACACTTCTTCCCAGAGTATGTTCTCTCTCTCCCCATACCTTGCCTTTAATTGCCTTCCCCTTCTCCTCTCTGCTTATAGAAATCTGCCCCTTCAAAGCCAGATCCACTGGGCAGCATTCTTGGACCATTCCATCTGGAAGAAATAATTCCCTCTGAATTTATATTAATGCCTGGCTGTCAGTCCCAGTGAGAAATGTAGTGTGCAGAAAAAAAAAAAAAATCCCAGACCAGTTACTCAAATGTTTTATCACTTACTAGATATGTGCCCTTAAATAAATTTACTGACCTCTTATAACACCCTGTATCCTCATCCTTAAAAGAGAGTAAGTTCTATGCTATATCCCCAAAATGTTGGCAAGATAAAACAATGCTATGTTTGTGAAATGTTTGGTATATGGTAATTGATTATACTTAGGCAAGTATAGGGTTTATTTCCACCAAATTCAACTACGATGATTTACATTCTGGTAATCCTAATATGCTTTCATGTATGTTTTTCTTAATGTCTCAACCCAATTAAAAGTATAATTACTTTTTCTGATGATAAAAAGATAGTATTTATCATACAAAATGTTAAAAGTATACACAAATATAAAAATGAAATCTAGTATAATGTCATAACCAGAAAACAACCAGTAAACTAAGAAACAAGCACTATTGACATCTTTTCTTGCGCCACATATATATATCATATATATATGTACATATATATATGTGTGTGTGTGTGTATGCCTTTGTACACAACTTTGCTCACTCATCAGTGTGTCTTATGACTATTCTTGTTCTCCATCTGTATTTTTACATCTGTACAACCATGATTTCTGTCACATCTGACTAAGCCCATAGCACTATGCCTTGGGTATAAAATATTACATAAAGAGGCTTTATTCACAGAATGAGTTAAAGGACTTAATGATTATTTAAATATAAAATTATTAATTTTTAAGAAATTTTATTTTTAAGTGATCTCTGCCCCCAAGGTGGGGCTCAAACTCACAACCCCACAATCAAGAATCATTTGCTCTACCAACTGAGCCAGCCAGGCACCCAACATAAAATTATTTAAAGCAGAACTTCTGGCTTTAAAGATAAATCTGTGGTCTTACTGATGAACTGAATCCACCATATGTGACACTGACTCTTGCTTTTCCTTTCCTTTCTGTGTAGTTTGTTGCTCAGCCCAACTGTCAACAACTGCTTGCATCTCGCTGGTATGATGAGTTCCCGGGCTGGAGGAGACGACACTGGGCAGTGAAGATGGTGACGTGTTTCATAATAGGACTCCTTTTTCCCGTCTTCTCTGTGTGCTATCTTATAGCTCCTAAAAGCCCACTGGGACTGTTCATCAGAAAGCCCTTTATCAAGTTCATCTGCCATACAGCGTCCTATTTGACTTTTTTGTTCCTGCTGCTGCTTGCCTCTCAGCACATCGACAGGTCAGACTTGAACAGGCAAGGTCCACCACCAACCATCGTCGAGTGGATGATATTACCGTGGGTCCTGGGTAAATGTGTTACTATAGAAAATATAATAAAAACGTGTTGCTGCCATGGAATTTTGTTGCCCAGAAAAGAATATTCATTAAAGTTTGGGACACAGGAATGTTGAAAACAGGTTTGACCATTTGAGCTCCAAGGCCTAATCCCCAAACTAAATAAACACTTTTGCAAGTTTTGGGGAACTTGCCCCCAAGTGCAGCCTATGAAATGTAACTGTAGGTTTTAAGATTTCAGATTTTAATGACATCATGCCCCATGAATGATTTTCTGGGTTTTTTGTTTGTAAGCTTGTCTTTTAAAGACTTTCGACATATCTCATTGGCCATATGTAACTGATCATTGTAGTTTTCTTAATGGATACACCTTCCAAAAGACAAATTACAAATCACTCTGCAGAATTAGTAATTCTGTACATAAAGTAACTATAACCATTCTTTAAAACCAATCCATTTAACTTTATCTTTGAAATTATATATTCAACCAAAATAATAGAAAATTAAACTCTAGGACATCCTCCAATCTCTCTCTGTTCTTTCCATAGAAAGAAAAATGTTCTGGGATCTGTAGAAATCAAGGTAGAAAAGCTTAAAGTAGCTGGTAAAAACTTTGTTTTACTCTCTTATCGTAGCCATAGTTAAAATTCACATTTTAATTACTCTTTCCTCTAACCTACTGTGGTTTGCTAAAAATCATATTTTCTCAATTTAGCTCATCATTTTAAACCTCTCTGGTATCATATCCATCTCATCATTTAGTAATTAGAAAATATGTGAAAATTTCATGATTCACAGTCTCAGAAGATCAGTTTGGCTTAACTGTCAAAATTACTGGAGAAATTGTAAAATGTGGAAAAGGCAGGAAAGAAAACAGGACTATATCTGAATCTGAGGTAGAGGTACTCTTTGATTTTAAACATTATAACTACTCTAAGTACTGACAATAAGAAAAGTTCATAGGAACAAGATTCGGTATGTTTTACAAATGTTGGAAAAAGCACCTTCTTAGGTGAACTTTAAAACAGAGTACATTCTCATTAATATGGAATGCATAAAGTGTGATCTTGCTTAAATTAGGAGAAAGCTTAATAAAATAATTATGACATTGTAGTTGATATTCAATATAAAATTACCCTGCCCATTCCCTTTTAAATTAAATAGCTCACATTAGGAATATGTTCTTTATAGATATTTCTTCATAGAAAATTTCTTGTAAACAATTCTTAAAGAAGCATTTTGGAGGTTAAATTTCCCATTATGGGGAACTTATATAGAATGTCTAAAAATTGATATTCCAAATGAAATATAGAATATTTAGTTTTGAAAAATGCCATAGCTACAATGCAGTATAAGCAGAGATAGTATTTCTAGACTTTCCTTTATGCACTCAATGAAAATATATAGACTACTTTCTGTATAGTAAGTGCAGTGCAGGGCAATAGTGACTAGAGGAAATAGATAATAAACAATGAGATATGTTACATGCCAGAAAACAGTAAATGATATTAAAAAATACAAGCTTCAAGCCTTTAGTAACTTGTGCAATTAAAAGAGTCATTGGCTGCCTCCTTCTTGCAAAACTTGTAATAGAATTTTCCATGAAAGCTGGCTAGAAATCATATCCAATCCTCAGCTGAATGGTTAAATAAGGTACAAATTTAATTGTGATAATTAAAATTCCAGCCTGGGGAAATATCTTCTAAAGGCAACATTTTCTTAAGCTATCCTGACCTAGGCAATTAATTTACTTGGGAATTTTTAGGATGCAAAGAGATTTTCTAGAATAAAAAATATATACGAACGATCCTCCTGCTTAAATACCTGGGCATGGAGAAAGAATTTTCTATATCAGATAGGCCTGTCAAGGCTAGTGAATTCTGAGTGTCTCATATCTCAGACTGAGTTCTAAGTGTTTTGATACATCCATGATTAAAGGCTATATTCACTATGTTATTGGGCTCTTGTAGAAAAAGCACTGTATTTGAATACATGACCAGGTTCTGTCACTAAGAAACTAGTAAATTATGAGTGGTCACAAGCTCTCAGGATTTCCAGTATCTTCATAAAAAAAAAAAAATGAAAGATTCAAAGTCCCATTGAGTCCTATTGCCCTGTGCTGGGGAGCTGTCATTATTAGGGCAGAAAAAGACGTTTTGTTTTGCATTGTTTTTTTAAGCCAGGGTAGGTGGGGAAGAGACTAAAGACAACAGGGTAGAAATGCTATAACCTTTGACCAAAGGTGGGATATAGACAAAAAGGCCTGTTCTGATTTCATAACTGTATTAATGAGACTTCTATCTTGTCTTCCTTATTAATACTGCTGTCTGGTAAAAAGTCAGTGGCTAAACATTTCACAGTCCCTCCGCTGTGAGGTTCTAGGTTTATAATAACAAGACTGAATGACTTACAGAGAAGAGTATGGCTTACAAATATGTTTCTCATCACGTTAGTTTTCCCAGTGATAGATTGAGGGTCTATGCATGGGTTTTTCTCAAGTCTTCTTGAACCAACTTAGATTTTCAACCCAAGTCACTCTGTGGGCTACTTTTTGTGTAAAGAAAAGCTTTTTCCTTCCTCCTCGCTTTACTTTCCTTCCGTTTTCAGGGGCTGTTCCCCAGACCTATGATATAATTTATAAGAAATGATAACTTTTATACCTCCCATTGTATAATCCTGACAAAAAGACTTTTTTTTTTCCAATATATGAAATTTATTGTCAAATTGGTTTCCATACAACACCCAGTGCTCATCCCAAAAGGTGCCCTCCTCAATACCCATCACCACCCTCCTCTCCCTCCCACCCCCCATCAACCCTCAGTTTGTTCTCAGTTTTTAAGAGTCTCTTATGCTTTGGCTCTCTCCCACTCTAACCTCTTTTTTTTTTCCTTCCCCTCCCCCATGGGATTCTGTTAAGTTTCTCAAGATCCACATAAGAGTGAAACCATATGGTATCTGTCTTTCTCTGTATGGCTTATTTCACTTAGCATCACACTCTCCAGTTCCATCCACGTTGCTACAAAATATTTCATTCTTTCTCATTGCCACGTAGTATTCCATTGTGTATATAAACCACAATTTCTTTATCCATTCATCAGTTGATGGACATTTAGGCTCTTTCCACAATTTGGCTATTGTTGAGAGTGCTGCTATAAACATTGGGGTACAAGTGCCCCTATGCATCAGTACTCCTGTATCCCTTAGGTAAATTCCTAGCAGTGCTATTGCTGGGTCATAGGGTAGGTCTATTTTTAATTTTCTGAGGAACCTCCACACTGCTTTCCAGAGCGGCTGCACCAATTCTGACAAAAAGACTTTTGATTTGTTTTATATATTCATACCATAAATTTTAACTTTTCCTGAGTAGAAAAGTTTTCTAAGTGCAGAGTATAATCTCTCAAACTGATCCCTTTATCTCCTTAAGAAGTATGTTTTTGCTTTGGAATTTCTGTTCTTTCATATACTTTGCTGTGTTTCTACAATACAAACTTATTTGGTCTGACAGATCCAGATATCTTGAGATTTTGTACAGGGGTAGAATAATTTTTCCCTGTTATTTCAATATCTTTCCTCTGGAAGTTCAACATCATGTTGACTATTTAAATTGAAGTCTATTGAGTTTTATATCTTGAGAAAACAGTCTGCAATAACCCTGGTATTCTTCCACTGCGGAATCATTGATAAGCTGTACCTTTGAATGATTTTTCCTTCAGACTTTCTTGTATGGAAGGTTACTGACCCTTCTTTCTCCCATCAAACAACACTCTTGTGGATGTCTGCTGTCAGGATAAGTTTTAGCGTATAAGCAAAGAAATCTAAAGGCCTCATGCAGGGATCAAACTTAGGATGTGGTCATCTGGAGATACAGTCCTAACCAAAAGAGAAAACTAACCACAGATAATACAGTTAGAACTATCTCAATAGATAGGCAGATTCTAGGCACATAGACACCAATGCACTCAGAGTGTCACATTACCCATTTAAACTAGAATAAAAAGTGAAAAATGATAGTTCTAGCATATGGGCCTGATGACAGACCTATACCTTTCAAGTGTCTGAGAGAAAGTGTTATTGGAAAGACTGAATGATGGATTCAAAGGAGCCATGGGCCAGATTAGAGATCTGGTCACTTCTACATTCTGATGGGCCATGACCTTGACACTCTTAATTTATTCAAAGTTTTGGTTTTTAACATAGAATACCAGGGATATGAGAATGAATATTCATATCAGAAGTTCCCTTTTCCATAAAATTTACATGCAAACTAAATATAGCATGTTATCTTTATATATAATGAGAATTTATTTAAATTATAGCAGCAGTTTTTTTCTCAAATGGATGTCATTTTCTTTCTGAAGGTAATATGAAGTAAAACCAACTTTTGAATGCTAATTTTTAAGGCCTTCCCAAAAACTGGTTTTGATTGTCCTATAGAATCCATCATAATTCAACTGTAACTATCAAATTTGTATCGTAGCTTATTCCCTGCAAAAAAAAAGTGTACAGATATAAATATATATGTGAAATATTGAGATGTAGACTTACGTTATCAGCTTAGCAAAAAGAAATTATGAAATGGGTAACATTTTTCATAAAAGTGGGTGTTAATGGAGGCTATCACATTAATGAAGCAGGAAATACTTTGTTCTCCATGAGAAAGGAAAAATGGATACTGAAGTGACTTGATATTATGTGTGTGCCTAAGAATATGCCATAATTATGTAGTATATAAATCTATGCATGCTGAGCATGATAAGGAGAAGGGTGAACTGAGGAAAAGATGTATCATAGGAAGAAATCTGAGCTCTGTTAAAAATAGCTTCTAGTGGATTCCTAGGCATAAACTAAGAATTGCTCATAATATCCGGATTATACATCTTGCCTATAGCACATACTTATTTGACAATTTTTCTCTAACAAAATTGGCCTCTCATTTCCATGATTTATTTCACATTTTTATCTTTTAAAGCGTTGATATTAACAAATCTGAACATTTCAATAAGTGCTTCCAAATTGCAAATGTAAAAAGAAAACTTGTGATCACATTTTCCTCTAGATAAAGACTCACAGAGACAATTCTATATAAGTATATTCCTTTCTTGGGACCATTTCTACATCTTTGTCTAACAGGCATCAAGATCGTATGGTTTCAGGTACTCATACTCTCAGCCTCACCCATGAATTACCCATCTTCTCAAACAGCCCCCCAAAGATATTCTATATAGTCTCCTGACTCTCTCCCTTGGCAAGGTGCTCCCACCACCTCAGCAAACTGGCTGCAGACACACATAGACACCCAAAGATAGGTGCAAAACATCCACCTATTCATTTAAAGAGACATTTTAATTTTCAAGAAAGCCAAATAATCATTGGACTATGACATGTAATCATCATTTTCCTTTTTATGTGTGGGGGGAAAAGTTGAAGATCACCTTTACCAACACTTATCAAGATTATCAGATTTCAAACAATGAAATATTTGTGTAATTTAAAATTGTTGTGCACATACTACTGCTGGCCCGATGACTTCTTTATCAGAAAGAAAATTAAGTGTTTTAGGTACTGACAATGCTATACATATCTTGTAGCCCAAAAGTGAAATCAATACTGTTAGAGAAAATATTTGGCAACATGATTCAGATAGTTCAAGGGAAGAGGGCAAAAGACAGGGAGATAGGAGTAGATACCAAATGATGGAGGGTCAGAGTAAAAGACTGGGGGGCGGGGGTGAACTAATGAAAAGTGGTTTTCATTAGTTCAGAATCACAATAGCAGTAGTACTGATAGCAGTAATAATAGTAGAAACCAAGAAGATAGGCACTGTGCTAAATGACTGAAATGTGTATCCTCATTTGAACTTGTAGTAATGTCACTTCATTTAATAACAAATCTTGTTAGTATCTCATTTCATAGAGAGGAAATAGGCTGAGAGAAGTTGGGTCACTTGCCCAGGATCAGGAGCTAATAAACAGCAGGCACTTGATTCAAATTCCAGTTGGTGTAATTCCAGAACTACAACTTTTATCCACCGTGAATACTGCCCTCAAAATGTGAGGAATAGAATTCAAGGAGGCAAAAGCAGCCCAAGAATTCAGGACTCCTTTGCTCATTTGTTTTGTTTCTTAAATTCCACATATGAGTGAGACCCGAAGGTATTTGTCTTTCTCTGACTGAATTTTTCACTTAGTATTATACCCCCTAAATCCATCCATGTTGTGTAAATGTCAAGATTTCATTCTTTTTTATGGGTAATATTACAGCACACACACACACACACCCCACATCTTCTTTATCCATTCATCTATCAATGGACATGGGCTGCTTCCATAACTTGGCTACTGTAAATAGTGCTTCAATAAACATAGGAGATGCATATATCCTTTCAAATTAGTGTTTTCATACGCTTTGGGTACCCAGTAAGGGAATTACTAGATCATATGGTAATTCTATGTTTAATTTTTTAAGGAACCTCCATACTATTTTCCACAGTGGCTGCACCAGTTTGCATTCCCACCAAGAGTGCACAAGGGTTCCTTCTCTCCACGTTTTTGCCAACGCCTATTATTTCTTATCTTTGTTTTGCTTTTGTTTGTTTGTTTTTTATTTTAGCCATTCTGACTGGTGTGAGGTGATAATCTCATTGTGGTTTCAATTTGAATTTCCCTGATGATGAGTGATGTTGAACATCTCATGTCTGTTGGCCATCTGGATGTTTTCTTTGGAGAAACATCTGTTCATGTCTTCTGCCCATTTTTTAACTGGATTATTTGTTTTTTGGGGTGTTGGACTATATAAATTCTTTATTTTTGATGCTAACCCTTTATCAGATATGTCACTTGAAAATATCTTCTCTCATTCAGTAGTTTGTTTTTAGTTTTGTTGTTTCCTCTGCTGTGCAGAAGCTTTTTATTTGGATGTAGTCTCAATAGTTTATTTTTGCTTTTGTTTCCCTTGCCTCAGGAGACATCTCTAGGAAAATGTTATGGCCAATGTCAGATAAATTACTACGTGTGCTCTTTTCTAGGATTTTTATGGTTTTAGGTCTCACATTTAGGTCCTTAATCCATTTTGAGTTCATTTTTATGTATGGTGAAAGAAAGTAGTCCAGGTTCATTCTTTTGCATGTTTTACTGCCCCTTTAAGTCAGTGTTTCTTGAAGCATGGCCAACTGACTAAAGTCATAACAATTGTGAATTTCTACAAAAAACTTACATTTTTAATTCTCCCCTTTGTTCATTAATTCAGAAATTCCAGAGGTCTTGGGGTGCCTGGGTAGCTCTGCTGGTTAAGCGTCCAACTTTGGCTTAGGTCATTATCTCACGGTTCATGAGTTTGAGCCCCAGGATCAGACTCTGTGCTGATAACTCAGAGCCTGGAGCCTGCTTCAGATTCTGTGTCTCCCTCTCTTTCTGCCCCTCCCTGGTCACACTCTGTCTCCCTCTCTCCCTCAAAAATAAATAATAAACATTAAAAATTTTCAAAAATTAAAAAAAGAGAAATTCCAGAGGTCTTTAAACATTAAAGATTGAGAAACAATTCTGGAAGCACAATTTCATACAAATTCTGTATTCATGTAAAAGCTTAATTAAGGAGTCTCAACTCCCTAGAATCTAAACATGAAATGTTTTTTACTTTTTCTGATCACTCTGCCCAACTGCCCTATACCAAATATCTTTTCCTGTACCTTAATGATATGTCTAGTAGATATCAAGTTCCTGAAACCTTGAGTTATTTTAAGCTTTCCTCTTCCTGACAAAGGCCTTACCCAGCGCTCAGAGGACCTGGAATTGTCCATCTTTTGCTCATCCTTCAACCCCAGCACTGCAATGGAAAGAAGGGCATAAACTGTTTATGTTCTCCTCCTTGGTGGCTGTAGGGAAGCGGGATGACAGGAAAAGTTACAAGTCTTCATTACCTCACTGGGCCCCTCGTCACAGTTCTTTCCTATTGGTTTTATGCATCGCTGGCTAATACTGTGTAGCCTATATGACAGTCCTTGACCGATGGCTCTCCTGATGTGTGCATGTGTGTTCCATAGAAGGCCTTGGGTGCCTCCACGCTGCATCGTCCTCTGGATCCCCAATTCAACTCTGCCTGATATCTTCCAGTCCCTCAACTCCTTGTAACCTGTAGTTGACTCCTTCTGGGGTCCTAGGACCCTGGCAAGGACAGGAGGGCAAGATTGCTAAAGCCCAGCTTCTTCCTGTGGTAAGCACTCAATCCCCAAGGGCATCCCAAAACGTTGCCACAGCTAATGACAGGAGGTCAGGCTGCGGCCAGTTGCGGACTGCCAAAACACACTGGTTTCTTATTTCCCCTGGTGATCCAGACCCAGGGAGAGATGAGCAAGTCCATTGCCTGAGTAGACACTCCAGGAGAGATTGAGATGCCAGTTTTTCCTTGTTGTAGAAATCCCCCATATTTACGAGGGATTTCCTCAGTATCTCCCTCACTTGACTTAGGGAGGTGGTACTGCTGGTAAGCAATCACCTTCATCTCTCTCTCTGGTATTCCTAATTAGCACAAAAACTCTATTACCCTGACTTCATGGCTTTCTCACCACCTGTTCCTAATGTTCCCTCTGTATAGACCATGGGGGTAGAGGCCCAAGTGGTTGGTAACAGATATGGTCCTTCTACCTCTTAGTAAGCCCTAGAAGGGCGGGGGTGGCTACAATTTTCTGTAAACTCTCTTCAGAAAGTGAATCGTTGGGACTCTTGTCTTTATCTTTGTTTGGGTTTTAAGTGTAACACTGAGACAATAGAAGCTGCCTCCTAACTGAGTGCCTTTTTTGGGTCCAGCATAACGTGATCCTCTATGGAGCAAAATAACTACATTTAGATTTCTCCAAGCAAAAGCAAAATTTTGACTGGAGACTACTTTTTTGCTCCCTGATTTGGGGGAAAATACAGCAGGGAGGAATTCTTTTTGTTCTTTTTATCTACATTGATTTGGTGCCACAGTGTAGAACGCAGTGTTCTATTAAGAGACTTGCAAGGTCAGATCCCTCAACTAGCTCCTGGGTTTCCATAACAAGCCCTTTGAGGTGGCCATAGGTGAAAAGGCGACCCGCTCTTTGTTTGAGGTTATTTAATCTTTGTGTAAATACTGACAGCAAGAGAAGGTGAGACGAGAGGTCTGTTCACAGAATTACATATTTCTCACCTGAAATCAGGGCCATTAAATGTGGCGTCTGAGGTCTCCCGACCTCATCTCATCCCCACAGCTGGCTTCACACGATAAGATATAATTGAACACTCGAGTAGCCCCTGATGAAAACTGTTATGGGAAAGGTAGAAAAAAAATAGGAAAAACTTCCAGGCATCCATAAATATCTTTCAAAGGAAGTTCTCTGACTCATTTGCACTATGATCTTTCCTCTACTGGTCCCCACAGTCTTGACATACATGCTTGTAATTAGACCTCCACCGTGACTCTGAGAAATCACGTCATCTGTTTATAAACAGCAGAGAGAAATTTTGAAATGTTCCCATTGTGGGAACAGGACAAACATTTTGTGATGGAAGCTTCCTGAAGCTTTGTTCTCTTCGGACTAGTTACCACGAATAGTTTGTCTGGATGCATATATCAGCCAGTTAATAGCACCCTCTAGCTTCTCTAAAGGCTGCTTTCTTCAAAAATTTCAGTGAACCATTGCCAGAACAGAGGAAACTTGTATTTTCACCATGGTGCTCATAAGAAATAGAAACATATAGTTATCAAACAGGTATGTGGTGACTAGAGCTATATGAAGTGATACTCCATTCTGGTGCTCTAAAAACACAAGCTCCCAAAATCCATTAGCCAACAAGCACTGACTGACAGTTGTATTCACAGCTCAGGTTAAAAAATGATGGTGTGAGCCCTCAATTTCATCAGGATCTCTGCTTTCTCCACACAGCTGTGATTTGCAAAGGCTAAAAGTGATAGAATTTTTTTGTGTGTGTGATCCAAAAAGTCAGATTAAATGTATACTCTTTGAACTCCAAAGGAACTATAATATCTCCAAATTGTGTTTGCTGTCACCCTTCTTAAAAACCCTTAGAGGTCACCTAGTCCAAGCTTCCAATGAAAGTGCCATCTCCTTGAACCCATCTAATGTGACAGAGTCTGCTGAGGTACTAAGAAGCTCTAAGTTAAAATGTTGCTTTGTACTGAGCTCATAACTAATTCTTTATAACTACTTCCCCATTTTCCTCTGAAGCCATTAACCCTAGTGTTTTTATTCCCCTACATAATTACCCACAAAATACTTGCAGTTAGCTGTTTCGGTGGCTGTTAATAATCATATTTGGCTTTTCAGTTTGGTAGAAGCAAGAAGAGAGCTATCAATTTATCAATAAAGGGAAATAAGATATAAACACACTGGATGGCTAGCAGGTATTTAAAATACATTTCATTTTATAATAGGTACAAACTTGAAAAATAATTTGATTTTATAATATATACAAATTTGAAAACAACAGATTTCACGAACTCATAGAATTGGAATGCCCTTTAGAGATCAGATAGAACAGGTTTGTAGTTACTTCTAGAATTTCTCTGGAGCCTGAGTGATGGAAGACATTCCAGGCCCTGGATTGGAATCTTCAATGCACAGGGTAATCCATTCCAGTTTTGGAGCAACTCTGATTTCTGGAGAATTCTCCCTTACATTGGGCAAGAAAGTTTCTATAATTTTCATATCAAAGATTTAGTTTGTGCATTTCGGGGAAGACCAAAGCAAGTCTGTGTCCTCTGGTACAAGACAGTTTTTAATCTTCATGGCAGCTATTGTGATGACTGATTTTAGTAAAATTTAATGATCCAGACAGGAAAAAGTAATGTCTGGCTATTTATACCACAGAAGTAGAATTATACTTCTCGTATGATTGCGTATAATCCAAACCTCTCTTTTTTTGAAATGAGGTGACAACCATCTAGAGAGATGAGACTGTTATCTCAGATTACAAAGCTGATTACCAGTTGGACTGAGCTTGGCACTTCACTCACCTGGTAGAGTCGAAGTGTTATCTCTGTGCCTTCTGATTAAAGTTAACTTGAAATGCATTTGTTCAATTAATAACTGCAGTGCACACATATTCTCATCTCTGGATATTGGTAGAGTTGCAAATAAAACATAACAACCACATTTTGAACTTTCAAAAATAAGAAAACGTCTAAGAGTACTAAGGAGATTGAGTTCTGTTTTCTTTATTAACTGGTAGTGAAGCACTAGTTAGGTCGCTTGTTTTGGTCTTACCTTTCTTATGTAAGTTGTGATTGATTCTGAGACTGTCCCCAGGCTCAGTAGGAGAAAGCATCATAGATGTGGACTGGGGAGGTTGCGGGGGAGGAGGGTTGTTTCCAGTGTACCTAGCATTTTTCCTCCTTGGATGATATAAATTGTAAGTTCGCTACAAACATCAGAGCGTGCATCGTATCTTACTCAGGTCTGATGCGTTTCTTTTTTTTTTTTTTTTTTTTTTTTTTACGGGATTTATGCTGTAAGAAGTATGTCTTTTTTTTTTTTTTTTTAGGGGATTTATGCTGTAAGAAGTATGTCTTTTTTTTTTTATGAAATTTATTGACAAATTAGTTTCCATACAACATCCAGTGCTCATCCCAAAAGGTGCCCTCCTCAATACCCATCACCCACCCTCTCCTCCCTCCCACCCCTCATCAACCCTCAGTTTGTTCTCAGTTTTTAAGAGTCTCTTATGCTTTGGCTCTCTCCCACTCTAACCTGTTTTTTTTTTCCTTCCCCTCCCCCATGGGTTCCTGTTAATTTCTCAGGGTTCACATAAGAGTGAAACCATATGGTATCTGTCTTTCTCTGTATGGCTTATTTCACTTAGCATCACACTCTCCAGTTCCATCCACGTTGCTACAAAAGGCCATATTTCATTTTTTCTCATTGCCACGTAATATTCCATTGTGTATATAAACCACAATTTCTTTATCCATTCATCAGTTGATGGACATTTCGGCTCTTTCCATAATTTGGCTATTGTTGAGAGTGCTGCTATGAACATTGGGGTACAAGTGCCCCTATGCATCAGTACTCCTGTATCCCTTGGATAAATTCCTAGCAGTGCTATTGCTGGGTCATAGGGTAGGTCTATTTTTAATTTTCTGAGGAACCTCCACACTGCTTTCCAGAGCGGCTGCACCAATTTGCATTCCCACCAACAGTGCAAGAGGGTTCCCGTTTCTCCACATCCTCTCCAGCATCTAGAGTCTCCTGATTTGTTCATTTTGGCCACTCTGACTGGCGTGAGGTGATACCTGAGTGTGGTTTTGATTTGTATTTCCCTGATAAGGAGCGACGCTGAACATCTTTTCATGTGCCTGTTGGCCATCCGGATGTCTTCTTTAGAGAAGTGTCTATTCATGTTTTCTGCCCATTTCTTCACTGGGTTATTTGTTTTTCGGGTGTGGAGTTTGGTGAGCTCTTTATA
Organism: Felis catus; assembly: GCF_018350175.1. NCBI lineage: Eukaryota > Metazoa > Chordata > Mammalia > Carnivora > Felidae > Felis > Felis catus. Next base: position 16,427,552 of record NC_058368.1, on the reverse strand, counting down.
GATTTTGGATACTAGCCCTTTGTCCGATATGTCCTTTGCGAATATCTTTTCCCATTCCGTTGGTTGCCTTTTAGTTTTGTTGGTTGTTTCCTTTGCTGTGCAGAAGCTTTTTATCTTCATAAGGTCCCAGTAATTCACTTTTGCTTTTAATTCCCTTGCCTTTGGGGATGTGTCGAGTAAGAGATTGCTATGGCTGAGGTCAGAGAGGTCTTTTCCTGCTTTCTCCTCTAAGGTTTTGATGGTTTCCTGTCTCACATTTAGGTCCTTTATCCATTTGGAGTTTATTTTTGTGAATGGTGTGAGAAAGTGGTCTAGTTTCAACCTTCTGCATGTTTCTTTCTTCAATGTGGAGGCAGCGAACATTACCATCTCTGCAGTTATGCCCCAATCTTATCTGAACTCTCAAGAGAGATTTTATCTGAAAGAGACCTCAAAGAGTAATATAGGATGTAAAATCTAGAATAAAGCAGTGGTCTACAGAGGGCTTTAAAATGCACACTATAGGGCGCCTGGGTGGCTCGGTCTTTAAGCATCTGACTTCAGCTCAGGTCATGAGCGTAGGGTGAGCTCATGAGCCCAGCATCTGGTGAGCCCCACTTCTCTCTCCCAATCTCTCTGCTCCTCCTGGGATTCATTCTCTCTTTCTCTCTCTCTCTCTTTCTCTGCCCCTTGCTCACTTGCACCCTCTCTTAAATAAATAAATAAACAAATAAACAAAATGCACATTACAGTTAAGGGTCTATAGTTAGAACAGACTCTTAACCACAGGGAACAAACTGATGGTTATCAGAGGGGAGGTGGGTAGGAGGATGGGTGAAATGGGTGATGGGAACTAAGGAGTGCACTTGTTATGATGAGCACCAGGTGATGTATGTAAGTGTTGAATCACTATATTGTACACCTGAAACTAATATTATGCTGTATGTTAACTAGCTGAATTTTAGTAAAACCTTTTAAAATGCACACTATAATCAATTTGACTGAAATTAGTCCTTTCTTGGGTTATTAATTTAAATGTGCCTTAAAATTTTAAATAAAATTTTAAAAATAATGTTAAATAGCCATTGCTAGTTTTCACTAAGTGATGATAGACCATTATGTCTAATTCACTTTTATTTCTTCCACAGTTTTATTATAAGACTTTGCAAACATACCTATCAGCAATATATCAAAGTTATTTTATTATGTTTATTTATAATCACTATGTACTATATAGTATGTATTTATTATATTTATTTAATTTTAATCTATCCCTATTTCCAATTGTCAACATCAATCTCTCATCATTTTTGTTGCTTTTTAGTTGTAGTGTATTTTGTTGTTGTTGTTGTTTTTCAGGGCACAGAGATATAAAGCACACAATCACATAAGACCACCACAGTCAAGATACTGGATAAGGGTGGGCAAACTATGGCCCAGCAGGATAAATATGACCCTTTGACACTACACAGTCACACACACCCACTCATTTACTGCAAAGTCTAACTTATTTATTCTCTGGCCCTCTACACATAATCATGACTGTAGTTGTATACTTCTGTAGATGTCCTTTATCAAATCAAGAAATTACCCTTCTATTCATACTTTGCTGAAAGCTTTTATCCTGAATGGATGTTGAATTTTGTCAAATGCATTTACTGCATCTAATGAGATCTTTTTTCCCCAATAATCTGTTGACGGCATAAATAACACTGATTGGTCCTTAGATGTTGAAACAGTCTTGCATTCTTGGAAAAACAGCATGATTTATTATCAATTGCATATATTACTCCATTTAATTTACTAATATTTGTTGAGGATATTTGTGCATATTCATAAAGGTTATTAGTGTGTAGTTGTTCTTTTTGCCAGACTTTTTTTTATCAGAGTAATACTAATCTCTTAAAGGTTTCTTCCTTTTCTATTTTAAGTGTTTGTTACCTGTGTTTTTAGCATTCTTATTATTTCTTCCTTAAGTATGGTAGAATTCACCATAAAGAAACTGGACCTGAATTTTTCTTTGTTGGAAGGTTTTTAACTATGAATTCATGATACTTTAATAGGAATAGGACAATTCAGGTTACTCTGTGTACTAATTTTTTGTTTTTGTTTTTGTTTTTGTTTTACTCTCTGTGCTCTTGAGTGTGACTAGAAGTTTGTGTCTTTCAGGAAAAATATTCAATTAATTTTATTTTGTGACATTTATGGGCATCAAGTTGTTCCTTTTATTCACTTGTTATCCTTACAATGTCATAAGATCTGTAGTGATGCCACTTTTTCTATTTCTGACATTGATCATTTATATCTTCTCCATTTTTTTTTCTTGACCATTTTGGCTAGAGTTTTATCAATTGTGCTGACCATTTCAGAGAACTATCTTCCATCTTCATGGATTTTTCTCAAGTTTTATGTTTTAAAATTTGACTTCTGCTCTTATCTTGTTTATTTTCTTCTGCTTCTTTTGGGCTTAATTTGCTTTTCTTTTCATAGTGTCATAATGAAAGCCGAAATCACTGAGACCTTTATTCTTTATAGGTTTAAAGCTTTAAACCTATAAATTCCACTCTATATGCTTTATAAGCTGCATCACAGACCTTTTTGGATGTATTTTTATTTTCAATCATTTCAAAATGTTTTCTAATTATTCTGCAAATTCCTTTGTGACCAAGGGTTATTAGAAGTATGTCGTTCAATTGCAAAATATTTGGAGATTTTCCAAATACATTTCATTACTGATTTGTTGTCTATTATATTGTCATAGAACACCTTTTGTATGATTTTAACTTGTATAAATATTTTTCTATATGTTAATATAGTCCATGGTATAGTATCTCTTGGTAAACACTACACATGCATTTGAAAAAAGCATGTATTGCTGCTGTCAGGTTGTTGACAGTGTTGTTCAGAATTTCTGAATTCCTACCAAACTTCTGCCTACTGGTTCTACAGAGGGGAATACTAAGGTCTCTATCTAACTATATTTGTACCTTTCTCTCCTTTTTGTTTCAACTTTGATTATGGCATCTTGCATTATAAGGTTATTCTATTAGCTGCATTCATATTTAGTATCGTTGTGTCTTCTCAGTGAGTTGACTTTTTCATCCTTATGTTAGTTATAGCCCTCTCAGTACCTGGTAACATTTTTTCTTCTGAAATATATTTAGTCATAGTAATATAGCCAACTGAGCTTCTTTTTCTTAGTTTTCTTTTTATTAGTATTTCATAGTGTCTTTACTATTCTCTTGCTTTTAACTTGTTGATAAATTTAATACAGCTGTGTTTCACATTTTTATATATGACAATCTCTGTCTTCTCATTGGTGTGTTTAGACCATATGCTTTATTCAATGTAATTATTAATATTGATGGATTTGAAATCTACCCCACTTTTTCTTATTGGCTCTATTTTTTTTTTTCGCCTGTTGTCAAATTGAGTGTTTTTAATAATTTTATGCTTATTTATCTTTCTGGCTTTTCATTTGTACCTTTAAAGATATTTTGGGGTACCTAGATGGCTCAGTTAATGGAGCATGAGACTCTTGATCTCAAGATTTTGAGTTCGAGCCCCACATTGGGTGTAAAGATTGCTTTAAAAAAATCTTTAAAAATTTTTTCTAATAAATAAGTAAAAATATTTTGAGAGAATGCCCTAGGATTTACAATGTAAAATTTTAATTTATCATATTCAAATAATATTAGTTTTACATGTAGTGTAAGAACCTTATGATAGTATATTTCTAATTCCTCTCTCTCATCCTCTGTGCTAATGTCATCATACATTTTACTTTTACATATGTTATAAACCACAAAACATTGCTAGTGTTTTTGCTTTAGGCCATCAATGATATGTTAGAGCAATTCAAAAAGAAAAAATATTTTTTTAACTTTATTTATTTATTGGGGAGGGGGGCAGAAAAAGAGAGAGAGAGAGAAAGAGAGAGAGAGAGAGAGAGAGAGAGAATCCCAAACAGGCTCTGACACAAGGCTCAAACTCACAAACCATGAGATTATGACCTGAGCCGAAACCAAGAGTCAGAAGCTCAACCAACTGAGCCACCCAGGTGCCCCAGAAAAAAATATCTTTTATATTTATTTTTTTAACCATTCCTGGATATATGTTTTCATTTCTTTTTATAAACTTAATTTTTGGTCAGTATCATAAACCTTCTGCCTAAAATATATCCCTTCAGCATTTCTTATAGCATAGGTCTCATGGCAATAATGTGTCTGAGTTTTTGGTTGTCTGAAAAAAGGTCTTTCAATTGCCTTCATTTATTAGAACTATTTGTGCCATGTGGAACGTTCTGGGTACACTTTTAATTTTTATTCTTTCAGCACTATAATAATGTTACTCTGTCTTACATGGTGTCAGACAACAAGTTTGATGTCAGTTTTCTATTTCTTCCTTTGAATGCAATGAGTCTTTTATTTCTACCACACACCCACTCCTGATGCCTTCAATATTTTTTCTTTATCTTTTTTAAAACAGTTTGAATACGATGCATAAGGTGTGCATGTGTGTATCTGGGGAGGGGATTTATTCTGCCTGTGTAGAGGCTAGACAAAGGTACATAGCACTGATGCCTGAAAATGCACATGCCATTTTATTCTGCTGGAACATAAGGCAGGAATTTGAGGCATTATAGTCAGGAGCTGAGGCAGGTTTGGGTTTTGTTGCCACAATCAGTTTCAGAGCACCATTCACTCTGCTTTGGGTCGTATTATGGACTACATGTCTGTGTCCCCTCCAAATTCATATATTGAAAACCTAACCCCCATGTGATTGCATTTGGAGGTGGGGCCTTTGGAATGCAATTAGGTCATGAGGGTCCTCATGAAGGAGATAAATGTGCTTATAAAAAGAGGCCAAAAGGGAGCCTGGGTGGCTCAGTAGGTTAAGCGTCCTACTCTTGGTTTCAGCTCAGGTCATGATCTCACAGGTTTATGAGTTGGAGCCCTGATCAGGTCGGTGCTGACAAGCATGGAGACTGCTTGGGATTCTCTCTCTCCTCCTCCTCCTCCTCATCTCTCTGCCCCTCCCTCCTCTCAAAATAAATAAATAAAAACTTTAAAGAGAAAAAAGAGGCCAGAGAGCTAGCTTGCTCTCTTGCTGCCATGTAAGGATAGAGAGAGATGTGTGCACCTACAACATGGAAGAGGGTTCTCACCAAAGCTTGACCATGCTGATACCATATCAACATTTTGTTGATAAACTTGCAGCCTCCAGAACTATGAGAAATAATTTTTTGTTATAAAACATCCAGTCTGTGATACTTTGTTATAGTGGCTTTGACTGACTTAGGAGGACTATTCTCAGAATTCCTGCTTCACCCACATCTTTTGGCCTCCCCTGTGCACCTATGCCTCTGAGGGGTACTCTATTCATGCTCTCACCACTCCTCCAGTAGTTATTAGCTTGTGATTGTTACCTGGTGATGTGAAACAGGCAGATTCTCTGTTGTCCTGGTCTAGGGCAGAGTTAGGTAGGACTATGCCTGGGCATTGGCAATGCAGGTTCTCAGTGATCCATACCTTACTACCTATGGCAGTGACACTTTGCAGGTCATGTGCAGACTTTCCTGACCTTTGCCCTGTGGTAGGAAACCTCTAATGATACTGGTGCAAACCCTAGGAAATCCTGTTTCCTGCTTCTCCCATGGGGCTTATGTGTTTTGTTCTTAGGGGAGAGGAGCCTGCTCTATGCAAAAAAAAAAAAAAAAAAACAAAAACAAACAAACAAACAAAAAAAAACATGCAAGTAGGGAGACTCCCCTTGTATCTGAGTCCCAGGGGTTCTGTCCTCTGTGCAAGCTCACACTCAACCTTCAGAAGTTCGTTTAAAAGTTTTTCTGAAATCTTCTTACTCTGGGATATGGTGACTTTGTCTCTTACCCCTGCACTCTGCCATGGGTGAACTAATGTTCACATCGGGACTCTCTCTGGTTTCTCGTCTCTCTGATAGGTTCATGAAAAGTTATGATTTTATAGTTAATCTGACTTTTTCTGGCTTTTTGTGCAAGACAGATGTGAGACATTGTGCTACACATGTGACATTCCAGACTCATTATCTTAATAGAGTCGTATTGTTTGCTTGCATTAATGTAGTTATGAAATAATATTTATCCTTTTAATATTTCCTGATTCTACTCCCTTTGATATCTCTCTCTTTCATCATTGGGCCCCAAACTAGATTTATAAAGTTTTAACAAGATTATGGAAATAGAATGATACATAGTGATATTTTATGTGTACTTCCTAGAATTTGAAAATAAAACATTTCTTATTAAAAATATGACCATTATAAAGGAAAGGGATTTTTACTTTCTATGGAGGCAGTCTCAAAGCTATTGCTAGATGTAAGGTTTTATAATGAAGTATCATGCATGTTATAACCATCTTTTGTCCAGAACCGAAATCAGATCTCCAAAGGTACCGATTGCTTACAAAGGCAAAACAAAATATCCTGCTTAATGGAATTAAGACAGTTATGTTCACCAGCGACACTTTTTCATGACTCTGAGTGATCTCAACTTCAAAGGAAACATTGCTTTTAGTATTTGTTTACAAGTAAATGCTATGATATTTTCCATGAGAAAAATGGATAGTTACAGAGAAATTGCAGTTGATTCAAAAATTGGACATTCTTACAAGTATATCAGATGAATAAAAGAAAGTGAACCTACCCTAAAAGAATTCTCTCCAATTAATTAGCTCAGTGTCCTCAAAATTTTACAGTCTGGCTGAGACTGAATATTACTGTCTTTAAAAATAAATGCTTCATGTAGTGAACATTAAAGTCGCTTGCCGCTCCAATATTCTATAATTTTTAAGTTGCCTCTGTTGTTAGTAAGCTGATTGAAAATCACACTTACAATGAATCTCTCTGTAATTGCAGGTTTTATATGGGGAGAAATTAAACAAATGTGGGATGGTGGACTTCAAGATTACATCCATGATTGGTGGAATCTAATGGATTTTGTGATGAATTCCTTATATTTGGCAACAATCTCTTTGAAAATCGTTGCATTTGTAAAGGTAACTATCATTTATATTTTTGGTAAAGCATAAAGTTCTGATAAATACTTCCCTACCTTTGACTGCTATTAATTTTACTAATAATGTTACCTAGAGCGTTATCTTTCTGTGATGATAGATAGGTATAAAATACATTATTAATACCCAATTATAGTTTCGAAATAAATTTCACAAACAATTTGAAGTTGTCACCCAATTTTGTTGCATCTTATTTGAATGATGTCTCAAAATTACTCACAATAGTTGCTCTGGTTTTGAATCCTTTCCATTTCTCATAACAGTCTACCTCAAACACTGTTTAAATTTTGGCAACCAGAATCTATTTTTATCAGTTATAACTAACCGATAACATTACCTAGACCAATCAAAATATTACTCATTCAAAGCACTGAAATTATTATTTCAGTTCAAACTAATATAGTTTGATATAATTAGAACAGAATATAATTTCCTTTTCCTCATCCCATTCAACATGACAGCGCCTGAAGTCTCATACACCCATCACTCCCCCAGATTCTGTGCAATATCAATCTTTTCCAAACCACATAATTTCTGTAAAACATTTTGTTCTGCAATGACAACTGGGATTATTTTGTACTTTGGGGGATATTTTTCAAATCAAAGTATTATCTCCTTCTTGCCTTTCTTTTTCCCTCTTTCTTTGTCTCTCATTTTTTAAAAATTTGTTTCAAAATGATTAGTGTACTAGCAAAAAATAAAGAGTGTCTAATTGGGCTTTACATGAATAATTCATGCAATTTAGTGATCTGACCTAGAAATCCTAACATGTAGGTGAACTCATTCATTTAGTCTAGTTCCTAAAATAGTGGCCTGAGTCTCCCTTGTATAGTGTTCAGCTCTGTCAGGGTCAAAAATGCCCATAGTTGGAAAGGCCTTAGTTTCCAGAATTTGTTCAATTAAAATGTTGCCACTCACCAAATTTCATGCCTACCAATTTCATGGAAATCAAGCTATATTTTAATAATAGAATCATAACTTGGTAATTTTTCCTATCTACTTTAGGTTAATGCCCTTGAAGACCTTAAGAGAGCAGAAGGTACTGTCTTAACCAAGGAGGTTGTGCATCTATGTATGAGATGGGCAGTCTGTTGTTCAGTGAATATCTGTCCAATTTCTATTTTCTTTGTAATGATCCTTAAGTATGTCTATAAAGTTGTTTTGGCCATCTCTCAACTAAAAAATAATATATCTGTTTTTTTGTGGCCCAATACGGATATAAAACTCTGGTATAGAACTATAGCATTTCTTCTAAAACTTTCCAGTGCAAAAACATCACCTGGAAAGCTTTCTAAAACCCAGATTCCTTTTCTCCATCCCCAGAGATTCTAAATTTAAGAGTATTAGAGAGGGTCCTAAATTTGCATTTGTAGCAAACTCATCAGATGATGCTGATGTAACTGGTCTAAGGAAGATGATTGGAATGACACTGGACTGTATAATTCTATTCAACAGCTAAGACAAGTATGAGATTGATCCCAAATGGAACTTCTTTCATGTATTTCTTATATGCAATATTTGTACTAAGATACGGAATACTTTTACATGTTACATTTGATGGTGTTTATATATGGTACATATACATTTTCATATATAAGAACTCTGGTATATAGTAGGTACAACTACATAAATTAATGGGTACTTGTGGATTTTTTTGTCTCAGTTTTAGATATGGGATTTGAATTTTCTTAAAAAGTTGTAAATTCTTCATGTGCAACATCTATTTTAATATTAAAATATAAACATTGTTCCTAATACTACACCAAGGAAAAACTTATGCTTAAAATTCAAGCATCACTCACCTCATGTGATGAAGGAGAAAAGGAGATGGAAAAGTGCACAGAAATTACCTCAGCTGACAATGATGTAAATAACATGGAATCTTCCAGAAATATAATTTGTTTATGCATTGCGGTCATAGGAGTCCAGCTGTGATTGTATGTGTAAAGTACAAAATGTTCTTTCTGAATGATTAGTTTGTGTAACTAAAACTTGAGTTGCATGGATAGAGTTTGATGGGTAGTATTTTCTGGGCTCACTTCCTTCCTCCAACACTTACTAGTTATATGAACTTGGACCTATTTCTTCACCTCCCTTGCCTCATCTATAAAATAAGGAGACTAACAATTTCTACTTTGTGCTGTTGGTATGAGAAGTAAATGAGTTGATATAATTTAACTGCCTGTTATAGAATAAGCCTGCATTATTAATTTTTCTTCTCTTTTACTCCAGTATCCTCCCTCTTCTTCATATACTATAAGTCCATTAGACTTACCTTTTTAAATGTCTTTATTATGTCCCTTCCTTTATGTTAGTTGAAAAAAAGATTGAGCTCTGGATTCACACTCGCCTTTACCACATGAAACCTGTGTGATTTGGGGCAAATTACTAAATGAAGGTCTCAATGTGACCACCTGTTAAATGATGATAATAATCAAAAGAGCACTTACTTTGGGAGTCTGTAATGCTCACTTGTTGACTTACCTTTCCTTTCTTTTATCATTCAATTTTCATGCTAATTTTAAATAATTTATAAGTTACTATTTTAGGAAAAGGTGCTATATTTGTGCACAAAAATAGACTGTGCTATATATAAGGCAAACAGCTATTATGTGAATTAATCAATAAGAATTTCTGGGAGCATACTAAGAGACCCGGTCTTCATCTGTTTGCTGAGAATGCAAAGATACCTGGGGTACACCTCCTGCCTTTAAGCAGTCCACAGTCAGGTTGTGGAAAGAGAAATGCATGTAAATAAGAATTTCCCATTTGATAAGGTCTATAGCAGGGGCTATGGTAGCATCGAGGAAGGAACTCAACTCTACTGGAAGTGTCCTGGAAGACAGAGCCAGAAGGTATCCATTGGGTTCATGAAAGTGCATTAGCATTCCAGAGAGAAAAAATACAATGTGCAAAAAAGTCTGAGTGTATAAAGGAGATCAGTATCTAAGAGAAATGATCCAATAAATGGGAGCAAGGCTAGGATAAGAAGGACTTTTCACATCCTGCTATAGAATTTGGGCTGTGCTCTGTTAAATAAAGAGGAGCCATGAATGAGATTTAAGCAGAGAATGAGTCAAATGATAATGGATGCCTGAAGTAGAGAAATGAACATAGGGGAAGCTGATAGAGAGCTGGTATTCAAAAAAAATTAGGAGATAAGAGCCATAAAATAGATGATTTATTAATTATGAAATATGAGGTAGATGGAATCACCTGATGCTGCTTCCTAGTGAATAGTTTGCCTATTATGATGCAGGCAAGATTACCAAGGAGTTATAACAAGGTTATCTGTAATATTGTAGAGGTTCTACCTCTAGTCTGAAGGTGCATAAATGGGAGCAAAAATCCAACCCTAGGTCTTTTTGTGCAAGCTATGGATCCAGACCAAAAAAACTATCAGTCCACAAAAAGGGAAACCTTTCTGTAACTGGTCTATCGAGGAGGAGAAACTTTTAGAATAGGTCTGGCAGAAGGGCCACACTTGCTTAATTGGCTTATCATTTTGTGATTCATTCATCTAGAGGGAATTTTAACACACACACACACACACACACACACACACACACACACACACCAAAGGGTCCTGCTAACTAAGGCCATGATTTGAGTTCTGATCCATACTTGATCTGAGTATCACTGATACCACTTCCTACCTGTGTGATTTGGAGCAAGTTACTTAATCTATACCTCAATTTTCTTATGTATAAAATGACACTAATAATCAAATCCTATAGAATGTGAGGATTACATTAATAAACACGTTTAATGTCATGGAACAGAGCTTAATATAAGCACTCAGTAGTTGTTTTAACTTTTATGTACAATGCAACAGCATTGCATCGTAGAGACATAGACAGTAGAAAAGTATGTGACTTCAGTATTCTCCTCCTTACATGCAAGGCTGTGTGGTGCTTCCTTAAATACCTTGATTCTTGAACATTTCATGGCTCATGGATTGATTGTAAGCTTTTATTTATTTATTTTTTATTTGCTCTTAATTCTTGAAGGAGAAGGTTTGTCAACCACTTCCGCTTCTCACTCTGTATGAAATACTAGTTAATCCAGAGCTTGTTGATGCCTGGGCACTCTTAAAAAAATATTACTTTATCTTCATTAGAACTGGTTTTGTCCTAAATATTTCCCAGTCCTTTTTTCTATGAACAACTTGTCTCATATTTATCTTCAGTCATTTGGCAGAAATGACTAAATTCCTATGCCTATTCCACTGTGTAATAGAAGTAATATTTTCAAAAATTAAATTTATTATAGATAAGAGCATTTATTTTAATAGTCATGATGGAATTTTTCATAGTACTATTCTTCTAAATAGTTCTAAGTATGTATCTCATTGATCTATTCTTATGAGCTAGAAAAGAGGCAAATATTGTTTTTATTTCACAAATGCTGTAACTACAGTATACTGTCCAAATTATGGAATTTTCTAAATATTCTTTAGTTTTATGGCACAGAGCTCTGTAGAGATTTAAATCCTAATTGTTTAATCTAGTATTATCTGTTACAGAAGAAAATCATATGCCTTCTTATTGTCTTTCATTACTTCATTATCTAACCAACTTCATTATCTAAACCAAGGAAAGGTTTTCTCCTTATAAATCGAAATTAAAACCAGTATATACATTTTGTTTACTCTCATATGACAAATATTTTCATTTTGTATCAATTTAATTTTTTATTCACTTTTTATAGATTACTTGAGTTTTATAAGTATGCATCAAAGACTACATATATATATAAAGAACCCAGTATTATGATTCAGTTCATCTTCCTCTAAACATTCCGCTAAGGTGTTCACGACCTGGCTCCAACTTCCTCTTAGATTCATCACTATACCCAAATTCTCCATATTCCAGATATATTAAGATACTCACATTTCTACCAATGATTCATCTTTTCTAACAACCATGAATGTGTGAATGTGTCTATGATTCTTTACCCTAGAATGCTTTTTGACCTCCTGTCACATATAAAGCACTCTATTAGATGTTTGGTTCTGAAAATGCATTAGACAAAGCTCCCTACATGGAAAACTGACAGTAATCCAAGGTTGAATATTCTGTTATATAGGTCTGCAAAGGAGCTAGTCTCTTAAAAAAATCTGAGTAAAAATGAAGGTTTCAAACAAAACAACACTACGGTACATTTATACTAAAAAGCAAGTACTTGAGAGAAAAAGGAAACCAGGAATTGATGGTCCTAGAAGGACTTCAATGTGTAGAGTAGCTCTTGATTTTTCTCTTTCCTTTTTTTAATTATTTTTTTAAATTCAAGTATAATTAACAGACTTGATCTTTCTCTTTCAAGGATTATTCTATCACATGGAACCACCAGCTCTGGTCAGCAGGATCCTAGCGTCCATTTATCCCCGTCAAAGAGTACCTGTCAAGGGAAGGATTAGCTTTTCTTATTTAATGTCTGCTTTCTTCACTATATTGTAAGCTCATGTGACATAAACTGCATTTTATTTGCTCACCATAAATTGCTTTTTATTTGATGGTGTCTGGCACAGCGTAGGCACTCAGCATATATTTAATGAATAAATAGCAGATGAAGAATCATAATAATTGGAATTTAAATCCGCTCTGGACATAGGGCCTGATGTTCATAGAAAGGAATTTTGGTGAGAATGTGAGGGAAATCTGGGGAGTGACCAGTACCAAAGGTTTGAGCCAGAGCATTAAGTACCAAACTGAGAACAAATGGCAGATCAATCTCAAAAGACAGTCAGGACCCAGATTCCAGAGGCTTCATATGACATGTTGAAAAACTGGAATTTCATCTCAAGGACATTGCAGAATCGTTGAAGAAAGAATATTAAGCAAGATATGAGGTGGTCTGACTGGCCCTTTTAAAACACAATTCTGGAGGAAATGGGCCAAAGCAGAAATAAGATACAAGGCAGGGAGAGCAGTTAGGAGGCTATTATAATAATTTCTGTGAGAAACAGAGGAACTTCTTTAAGACAGTGAGGGTACCAGTGAAGAGGAGTGAGCGGTATCTATGAGATTTTAATTTAGAGCCTGTGAGTTGGGAGAGGAAGAATCTAGGCCCAACCTCAAATTCTGCTTTGGGAGATTTGCCACCCCTCATTAAGATCGGAGAACGTAAATGGAGAGAGAGCTTGAGGAGCAACAGAGCACGAATTCCAATTCTGACCTGTGTGCTTGAGATGCCTGTGAGATAACCGTGTGGAAAAGTCAACGAGGCGGTAGAGTATAAAATATGACTGTAAGGGGAGACATCCAGGCGGAGATGTAGGACTGGGAGTCATCAGCACATAACGGACAGTTGAGATCACTGAAAACATCCAGGGAGAGTAGATAGAATGAGAAGAGAAGAGGCTTGCAAAGCAAACTCAGTTATTTAAGGAGCAAGTGAGAAAGAAGGATCTGCTAGGGACACTGGGAAGAGGCCTCACAAATGGCCAGAGGCAAACATGGAGGGCTAAAAACGTGAATATAGATTTTGTGACTACGTTTTAGAAAACAGAGCCAAAGAGAAATTTTAAATTCAAGTTAAGCTTTTAATTCCTAATCATAGGGTGTGGAAAAATACATTTAACATTGAAGAATCCTAATTTTTCTCTACAAGTTCAAAGGACGCCATGGTTTGAAAGAATTTTAAAAATCTCCTTGTAAAACAATGCCTATATGTAGAAACCAGAGCTAAATGTATGCGTGAATGACAGGAGAGAAATTAAAAAGCAGAACTTAAAAGAATGAAATCAAGAGCTAATTACTAAATGTTTATATCTCTATTTAATCCTGACAGGAAGCAAGTTTTCTGGATCAGAGAACAGACAAATTGTTTACTTACATAACAATCTTAACATTGGTCCCCCATGCTCCAATTCCCCACAGGGCGACAGATGAGAGCCAGATGCACCCTTCACATGCAGTAGTTTGTACCACAGGAGGGGAACTGGGAAATTATGAATCTCGGAGCTTATAGAGTGCAGCTGTGCCAGCTGCCCATCTTCCCCCACCGCCCCCCCCCCCCCCAGAAAGAGAAAGACCTTAACTTTCTAAAGTAAACAAATTCTCTCAGGGGAGGCAAAGGTCCCTAGTTTTATTATCCTTAGAATCTAAGCAGATGGCTCCAGGGGAGATGTTTCCAAATCTCTCAGAAAGTCTCTATATTTAACTTCCAAGGCTTATTTGCCATTCAGACATCTTTTAACAGCCATGCAATGTTTTGCTCAGGAAGCCCTGACCATGCATAAATGTGAACAGATTCACATAGCATTGTTTCCCAACAATTACCAGAAGTGCTAGACTTTGAAGCAGACTTGGGTAATTATACTGGGGTAGAATCTAGCATCTCATGATTTGTAAAATGGAAAACCTTTCGCATGATTTTGCAAGTCCCAGCTGAGACAATTTGCTAAGAAGGGATCTAAAGTACCATATCACCATGTGATGATGGATTCTATATCCAACTGCCTCCAACTGCCTGTGAAATCTAGAACGAGGAACAGCATCTCCAGTAGATGCCATAACATCAAAGGACCCTTAAAGCTTGAACAACATATAGTCTCTATTCATTGCTGGCCCCATCAGCCCCAGACAGAATTTATCACTTTCTCTATATTCCCACAGCACTTTGTGTTAATCTCTTAGAGCATTTTTATTATCAGGTGTCCCTCCCATCCTCACGGGACAGTAAGTACTCGTTGGGAGAAAATGTTTGAGCCGTACAGGATATTGTGTTAAACGTTATGAGGAATTCCAAGTAAGAAGATCACATCCTTAAGAATGCTTACTATGTCACATTTTGTACATTTTGAGATATAGTCCTAAGCCATATTAGCTTAAAGAGAAAGAGAAATATAGAATTAGCTATCAATGGGGGGCTGGGGGATGTTCTCTATTTAAACATGTGTCTTTCGGGAGAAGCAAGACAAAGAAGGTGAAGGTGGTTTTAGTCTTTGAAGGCAGAGGTGGCATCATATATGGGACAACCAAGAGAAGAGAATTAGGTAGTGGCTGATACCATAAACCCTCACTCTGATACTTGTGATAATGAATAAAAAATATTAAGTTTTTAATTCTTCATGTGTCTTCAATGATTAGCTATTTTATGCTGAAGTTGAGAATGTTCAAGAACAGTTATCAGCATTTAAAAATAGAAAATAATTTCCCTTTAGCTCAAATTGGATTGTTTTAAATTGTCATTCAAGCAAGAGTCTGAGTGTTGAACAAAATCAGGAGCTTGTGATGTATTTTGTCCCCGGGGAGATTAAAAGAATACTATCTATTGGTTTCAAGAGAATTAATTAACATTTGTAAAGGTCTTTGGTATAAAATGCAATATAAAAAGAATAGAAATATTCTGATATTCCAATGGGACTCATACAGGAGTAGAACTGTTTTTGCTAACATGATTATTAGGAAAAAGATCATGTTGTTTGGACATATTTTTTAGGGATGTGTATGAAGAAGATGACTCAATTTATTGTTTGATTCCTACACAAGTTTAATTATAGATTTTTGTAACACAGTATTTCAAAGAGAATATTTGGCCTTTTTTTTTTAAGGATATAAATTTACCTCAATAATACAAGGGATAAAACTCATCTTGCTTTTCATGCAGCTCAATGTCAAGATAATTTAAAGCTGACATGTCAACTGACTAAGTCTTACCTTTTAAATAATTGCTGGTCAAAGTTTAATGTAGCAAATATTCTTTCTTAGATCACATATTTTATCTAATTAAGGAACCTTCAAAAAAAATCACATGTCCTACATATTAAATATAACAAAATTAACAATTCATTGACTTCCAGGATGGCTTCCAAGTTGGGTTTTATCTGCTTTAGGATACAACAGATACAAAGCACCAACATTTATACCCAGAGTGGTCATTCCTATTTCCAGGGCAATGGACCAGTACTTGCACTCACTTATATGGAATTTGTATCCTGCATGCATGCATCTAGACTATGCAAGTGTGTAAACACAGAAAGTAAAGCCCTTGATAATTTTGTTCAAAATTTGTAGTTTTCCTTTATAATGTATCTTTCTTTGTCATCGTGCTGCTGCTCTTCCTCATATAAAATCAGATTTTTTTTTCTATGTAACATGTTCCTTTTCTTTTTTTAAAGTTCCATCGGAAAGGTCGAGGCCAGATGCAATTCACTTATAAACAAACACACAAATGACAAGGACAGACCAGGAAGGTCACTTTGATTAAAGCTTATAAATTATAAATTGCTTTAATAAACTCTTATTTTTGTGTAGATGAATATTGCTGCCACCATCGTGGAGGATATCAGCCGCTGTGAAGGGCAATAGGCCACGATGCTGGATCTACCTGAAAAAGCATTCTGGCCTGAACTTGACATAGTCATATACATATGAGTTTGTTTTACTTTTTCTTTTCTCTCCAGTACAGTGCTCTGAATCCACGAGAATCTTGGGACATGTGGCATCCCACTCTAGTGGCTGAAGCTTTATTTGCCATCGCAAACATCTTCAGTTCCCTGCGCCTGATCTCCCTGTTTACTGCAAATTCTCACCTGGGGCCTCTGCAAATATCTCTGGGAAGAATGCTCCTGGACATTTTGAAGTTCCTATTCATATACTGCCTTGTGTTGCTAGCATTTGCAAATGGCCTAAATCAATTGTATTTCTATTATGAAGAAACAAAAGGGTTAAGCTGTAAAGGCATACGATGTGAAAAGCAGAACAATGCATTTTCAACGTAAGTCGAACAGACACTTTTATTGGTAACGCTGTGCGGAATGTAGAGTGTATTACATTATGAATTTGAACCACGACAAGTGGTTGCAAAGGAAATTGTGCTTAATACAGAAAACAGAATTAACATGGTTTTGAATACAAATGGATCCCTGTGGCATTAAATATATATATATATATATATCTCCATTACATTTAAGTCTTAGTAAAATGGCCTTTTAAGTGACCTCATATAAAGGAAAGCTGTATATTTGGTTTTAAAATGTGTAATAAGAGGAAACCTCTGCCCTAGTGGCATCTTACAAGCACATTAAAAGACAGAATGTAAGTAAAACCAATCTTGTGAGAAAATCCAAGTACTTTTCGAGCTTTCCTCTGTGTTTTCCAGATATGAAAGTCCCTTTGCTTGTTCTTTCATTCTCTAATTCCCTACATAAAAAATGTGAGCATGTAGAAACGATCCAAAATAGGAACCCCAGGCTAACCTGGGCTGCCATCCTTATGCACACAGAACTCTCTGTGCCTTGACGCCTGATGAGCCACAGGCCTCATTCAGTGTCAACCTCTTGCTGATCTCAGGCAGGTTTGCTGATAGCACAGACCCATGCCCCCATGTCTGATGCTCACACAGTCCTTACAGAATACACCTCTCCATGCCTGTGCCCATTTCCTTCCCACTATGACCACCACACAACTGTGCCAAAGAGTTCATTAGCAGGGGAATGAAGACACCTAGGTCCTTTCCCTCTACACAGGAACTGCCAGCGCATACATGGTTACTTCATACGGGACTATAGATCAGACCCTATTCACAGACCATTATAGAATTTTATGTAAAATAAGAGAGTAGTCATTTCTCAAGTAGGAAAAGAACTCAACAACTTCATATAAACTAAGTCCCTGATGGCTAAAATATTCTTGTTGATTCAATTCTGTATCTGTTTTGTCTTTGATCCCAATATTAAAACTCCATTTTAATTAACCAACATCTGCTTCTTTGCACATAAAAGTTTAATCTCAGCCTTAACTTCCTCAGATCCTTTCTGAAATAGATTTGATACAAACCATGAGTCACAGAGAAAACAAAAGGTCATCCCAGCTTCCCTTGCTCCCAGCCTTGATTCTTCTGCTCTTTGACAGCAGCTGCCCAGGCTGACCAGTTTATTCAGCCTTTTCATCTTCCTCATGCCTTTTTCTGACCCTGGAGGCGAGGGATTCAGTGAAACCCCTTGTAGCAGTGTCCTTGTGACTAGCATGGCCCTGAATTGTGTCTCAATTTTTACATCTGAGATCTTTCCTCACTCTGTTGTGCCCCTTGACTTGGTAATTTGCTCCTGGCAACTGAGAGTAGGGAGTTACAACAATCAGATCCCACCAACCCCCTTCAAGGACCAAAATTCAGCCTCTAACAAACGTCTTGGATGCTGTCTGCTGTCTGTCTCTGGATTTCTGCTGGAGAGCCCTTCTGCTCACCATGGCTTTCACAACTCCCTTGTTACTTCGTACCACGTGCCCCAATGCAAACTGCTTGCCAAGACCGCCCCATCTCCCTAGGTTGCCATAACCTTCTGATTCCAAGCTTTGTCTTCCAGAAGGAACTTCCACACAGCACCTAGAACTGACTGACCTCCCAGGTTGTGTTTAATTCAGGGAACAGCTTTTGTTCCATGATCCAGCCCCTTCTCAGACATCTGATTTATGATCCCTAAGTTCCCAAGAATCACACCGACCTATTAGCGCTTTCATGGTAAATGATTTTACATATTATGAACTAATTTTAAGATCTGTCCAAGAACTTCCATTGCTATGGAAGTCTGAGGCAAAATGTCTAGTATTCTTGAAGCAAAGGTATTGAACTGCTTGGATTGTGTATTATTTTAGTGTAAATGGTGTCCTTTATTATCACGAAAAGCAACAGATAATTGCATATCTCAAATATTATAGGTCCTAATCATCCAGCCCAAGTAAATCAGGTATTCCACCTGAATTTTTTTCTCCAGATAGTAGAATGTAAACCTACAAGCAACAGATTATTCAACAACTAAAAATTACAGCAATAACTCTTAGTATTAGAATGCACTAGAATGTAGAGAATATCCTAGGCAGGTATAAGGGACCTGTCTCTGATGACTCTATTTCAACATAACTGGTGTCAGTCATTGTGAGAGGATGTCTAGCAATACCCTCGGGGTTCCTGTTCTATATCTTATTTCTTTTCTTTGGTTGGTCTTCAATTTTCTTTTTATAACTTCTTTCTATACACTTCTTTTTATAATTTATAATACTCCATAAATTTCAACGTGTTTTTTTTTACTATCCACTATTTCAGAGATCTTATTCCATTTGAGGATGAAGAAACTTAATACTTCATGTAGAGTACCTAATACAGTGCCTGCCATAGAATCAGATTTTAAAAAATGCTAGCTATGTTACATCTGTTTATCATTATCAGGAGATCCCCTGCCTGTATCTCACACGGTTCCTCTCTATTACTCCTTCCATTCAGGGTGCAAATGTATGCTGAGACTCTGAGCCCTGTGTTTCCCATTAGTTTCCACTCCTGTCTCTCTCCTTCCCTTTAGCCAAATAACCCTTCAAGGAAGCCTGAACAAGACACCTTGTTTTCTTCTTATTTGTTCTTCATCCAACTGCAATTTGGCTGCTGCTTCCATCAGTCCACTAACACTACTCTAGAAAACGCCTAGAGCCTCCATATCCCCACGGTCAAGGAACACTTGTCTCTTTAAAGTTTATTTAATGTTTCTGCATCGTGTGACCCTGTTAACACTTTTGCTTTTGAAATCTTGCCCTCTTTAATTTCAACACCAATATGTCTTTACACTTCATCTCTTACTCCTCTAATTTTTTCACTGTTCTCTGAAAATTATATCGCAGTCACTGCTTTTAAATAGTCATCTTGCTGGGGCACTTGGGTGGCTCAGTTAAGCATCTGACTTTGGCTCAGGTCATGATCTCGTGGTCTGTGAGTTTGAGCCCCGTGTCGGGCTCTGTGCTGACCGCTCAGAGGCTGGAGCCTGCTTCGGATTCTGCATCTCCCTTTCTGTCTATGCCCCTTCCCTGCTCGTGCTCTGTCTCTCAAAAATGAATAAACATTAAAAAGAAATTTAAATAATAAATAAATAAATAAAGATCTTTCCTTAGTGACCATCCTCAGACCATATTACAGAACCTTTGTGAAAACTCATCTGTGCTTATGGATGTAGCCCTATATGTCTGAGGGATGAGGACTCCTATGTTCCTATCACCAGCACAGATCTCTCTTCCCAAGATCTATAAGTTCAGCTGCCCTCTGGACAGACTAGTCTGGGTCTTCTATGTCTCTCTGTTCATTTCCCCACCAGCAAATGGACACTTTTTTCTGCCCTTTTCAAGCTTCCTGGCTGTTTTCTCTTTAACATGGGAAGAACTATATGATACTAAAGAAAACCAAATTATTTAGTCACTGAAATTATTCTACATACAATTTGAAATTAATAGTCTCCTGTTAAGGGACTCTCCTATGAGGAGAGAGGAATGGGTTTGGGACAGATATTGTCTCATTAAAAAAAACTCCTTTCATATATATTCCTCAAAATTGGAACTGGGCAACTGAGCCCATGCATTATTTGTTTTAATATTACATTATTCCTTATAAATGAAGACTAAAATATTCAGATGTGTCTTATATTAATTTATGTTTCCTCATTGTTTTTATTTCAAAGGATAGAGGGAAACCTCAACTGTGGAGTACATTACCTTTTTACTTGTTCTTTCTCTCTAGTTGTAAGTATCTAACTGGAGAACGAGCTAATTTTTTAAAGTAGCAATTGAGAAATACCTTTAAAGAGCAAGAGGCAAAAATGTTATCTTTAGGAAAGCAGTGTTATAGCATCAACCATAGAAATTGCCAGGCTTTAGTCAACTAGGATATTATGCTAAGTATTATTTTATTAAGTGTGGCATTACATTCCAAACCTTTCTGTTCTTATCTCACCAAAGAATTAGTAAAATAGTTGTTATATAAAGGAAGTCTGAGAGGTAATGCAGCTAATGACTTTTCAATCAGTGGGTAATCTTGCCATCAATAGTCTTGGGAATCACTAATTGTGGGAACATTTCTAAAAGCAGTGGCTTTAAAATGTTAACTTAGATTCTTTTTTTTAATCCATATAATAAAAGAATAATTACACAAAAATATAAATAAGAAACACCAAGGTCTTGATACTATGGCTTAATTAATCTATAAGTGTATATATATTTTCCAATATATGAAATTTATTGTCAAGTTGGTTTCCATACAACACCCAGTGCTCATCCCAAAAGGTGCCCTCCTCAATACCCATCACCCACCCTCCCCTCCCTCTCACCCCCCATCAACCCTCAGTTTGTTCTCAGTTTTTAAGAGTCTCTTATGCTTTGGCTCTCTCCCACTCTAACCTCTTTTTTTTCCTTCCCCTCCCCCATGGGTTTCTGTTAAGTTTCTCAGGATCCACATAAGGGTGAAAACATACAGTATCTTTCTCTGTATGGCTTATTTCACTTAGCATCACACTCTCCACTTCCATCCACATTGCTACAAAGGGCCATATCTCATTCTTTCTCATTGCCACGTAGTACTTCACTGTGTATAGAAACCACAATTTCTTTATCCATTCATCAGTTGATGGACATTTAGGCTCTTTCCATAATTTGGCTATTGTTGAGAGTGCTGCTATAAACATTGGGGTACAAGTGCCCCTATGCATCAGTACTCCTGTATCCCTTGGGTAAATTCCTAGCAGTGCTATTTCTGGGTCATAGGGTAGGTCTATTTTTAATTTTTTGAGGAACCTCCACACTGTTTTCCAGAGTGGCTGTACCAGTTTGCACTCCCACCAACAGTGCAAGAGGGTTCCCATTTCTCCACATCCTCTCCAGCATCTACAGTCTCCTGATTTGTTCATTTTGGCCACTCTGACTGGTGTGAGGTGATATCTGAGTGTGGTTTTGATTTGTATTTCCCTGATGAGGAGCAACGTTGAGCATCTTTTCATGTGCTTGTTGGCCATCCAGATGTCTTCTTTAGAAAGTGTCTATTCATGTTTTCTGCCCATTTCTTCACTGGGTTATTTGTTTTTCAGGTGTGGAGTTTGGTGAACTCTATAGATTTTGGATACTAGCCCTTTGTCTGATATGTCATTTGCAAATATCTTTTCCCATTCCATTGATTGCCTTTTAGTTTTGTTGGTTGTTTCCTTTGCTGTGCAGAAGCTTTTACCTTCATAAGGTCCCAGTAGTTCATTTTTGCTTTTAATTCCCTTGCCTTTGGGGATGTGTCAAGTAAGAAATTGCTACAACTGAGGTCAAGTGTATATATTTTGGATAAGTGGAACTATTCTGCAAATCTCACTTCTGATTCATTTCACTGAAGAAAAGAAAAACAGGGACTAAATCCAGAATTAATCACAAAATGTCTTATTTTTAATCTTCTTCTTTTCAAAGTCTAATTAAAAATCTAAATAAATGTTTTGCCAAAGGGTTTGCTAATATTCTCTATTAGTATTTCTTATTTAGACAGAAGCAAATCAGTATTATTCAACCATAACCATCCATTTATTCTACATCACTGTTTCTATCTGAACATTTAAAAAAGCAACTGATATGGGATTTATGTGGCATTTTATATAATTTATTATAGCACTTACATTATGTAATTTCTAGTTCTGTCTCTGAACTGCTACTGATGTCAGGGGAAAACCATCTGAATTACATTTGTATATTCACAGTGAGAATATACACCATTTAGAAAGAAAGGACAAAGTTATTTCACACTGAACCCAAATGACACAGTAATTAATTTTAGAAACTGTCCTTAAAGTTACTAAAAATAAGGAACTTATGGCCTTGGGTCAAATTTACGTACTTCCTGAGGAAGTTTTCAAAGAATAACTTAAGAGTAGCTTTTGCCTAGGGCCAATGAATTAGATTAAACTTGCCCTGATAGTGTTAGCACCTGACATGTAGGTTGCCCTTGAAGAATACATAGCCACCTCCTCACATGCACATCCCTGCTGGCAAGACAAAGTCTGACTGAGATGGATCAGATCAGTCTCCTTATCATTTTATGATAATTTGCTCCATTGGTGAATAGCTATAGCAAAATAAATCAATACATAATTACATTTCATATCCTATAAGTAAAACTTAATTATATAAATTAAAAAAGTGAAATCATTTACTTTTAAGAAAAAAAAAAGCAAATAAATTTGAGAAAAGAAACCCTGAATGTCAATTAGGATATCCTTAGATTCTCCTAGTTACACAGACCAGAAACTCATGGATGGTTGCAAGTGCAGGGATTTGGTCCAAGAGCCATGTACAGAGTTATAGCCCTTTGATCCTCAGAACAAGGGTTGATCTTAGCAAGGGCAGAACACAAGGCTTCAGGAAGGGCAGGAGATGACAAAGAACTGGACCACAAGATCACTGACTGCGAAAACTGGTGCTAACATGAGTCACCTACTCTGTGCATATTTTCTTCAGTGTTTAATTATTACATGGCTTATTTATTTATCTTCAGTTCTTTGTCCCTTAGTTTGCGCTGTCTCAAACCTTTGGCTTTGCATAATTCCAATGGCCCTGAGTCTCCATCATAACTTCTGTCATTTCATCCCCCTTTGGCAACTACCTCATTCTGTTAATATTGCTAAGATAAATTTTCATAGAGAGGAAATCTGATAGTGTAGGGTTACCTTTTTCATGTCAATCCAGGCCGTTAACCCCTGGCCTCATATGAATTGGCTTTCCTTGGGTCACTTGACCCCTGACATCCTATCTTCTTAGTCACCAGGCCAGATATGAGACTAGTTTTTGCTTTCATTTTTACAACATAATATGACTAGGGTCTTACTTTAGCCATTTGTCAAAGAGTTTAAAAGTTCCATTATCTTTTATTACATTATATTAAGATGTTACAACCATCCTACTGAAACCAACACTCCCTCATTTAGGTTCAGACACTTTTCATTTTATCCTGCTTCTTGGACTAAGTTAAGGAAACCTTACTTAGAGTTCATTCATTGACAGGGATGAATTAAATGTTCCCTGAAATAGAAAAAAAATAGCACATTTTATTATCTGAGCATGCTGACACTTGACATCTTACAGGATTCACTATACCCAATTTTAATTATAATTGTGGAAATCCAGTGATAACATTATTTTCAATCCTTCTACAACTGAAAAGCAAAATCAGAATTGATATTTTTCAAAGACTCAGCTTGAGGATATATCATTTATTGATCATTTATTGGCATCACTTAATGCCCTCAGACACGGTTAGCAAGCTTTCTATGAAAAAGATAGCAAATATTTTAACTATGTGGGCCATATGTTCTCTATTGCAACTACTCACCTGTGCCATTTCAACACAAAAAACAAACATTGACAATCCATCAATAAATGAGCATGGCTGTGCATCAATAAAACTTTATTGATCCTTGGACATTGAAATGTGAATTTATAAAATTTTCACATGACACAAAGTAGCTCTTCTGAATTTCTTTTTCCCAGCCATTTGAAAAGCAAAAGCCATTCTTAACTCAGGAGCCATACAGAAACAGTCTGAGGGTCAGATTTGTTGTCCCTGCTCTAGGAAACTAAACAGCTTTCAAAGCTCTTGGGAAAATTAGGTAAAACTAGGAAAATTAAGTATACTACTTGTACTATATGATGGAAACAACTTTCTTTAATTTTTATTAAATTTAATTTAGTAATTGTTCAATACTTTTTATTAAGTTTATTCTTTAATTAAGCAAATATACATAATAGGAATCAAGTTCTATTGTTATACCTTATTGTATAATTGTTCTATTAATATAGCTATTAGTGTCATTTTATCTTTATTACAGGTTATTTGAGACACTCCAGTCCCTATTTTGGTCAATATTTGGGCTCATCAATTTATATGTGACCAATGTCAAAGCACAGCATGAATTCACTGAGTTTGTTGGTGCCACGATGTTTGGGACATACAATGTCATCTCTCTGGTGGTCCTACTCAACATGTTAATAGCTATGATGAATAATTCGTACCAACTCATTGCTGTAAGTTGAATAACTTTATTTTAATTCAATATTCCCCCCCTAGAATGTGTTGTTCCTAGCCACACTCTACTTTATTTATCATAAGGAATACAGCCTGTAATTGGCTATTGATGGGACAGAACAGAATTATAATATAAATGGTTAATTGGAAGTTTCTAAACAGTATTATACCATATTTAGCTACAAACTAATCTAGTTTTGTCGTATTATGGATGATTATAAAATAAAGTAAATCTGTCTTGCTAGGCAGTCATTGGCTACGAAAGCACAAGGGAAGTATGAATTACGTACAAGTGGCTCATCTCTGTGTAGCGGCCTTTGGACTTTGCATCGTCTCTGTCCATTTAACCTACAATCTTGGTATAAACAAACTTATGCCAGCCTGGCAAGATACAAAAGCTAGCCTAGAGGAGAGTCTGAGGGGAAAATCTACAGTATTTTTGGTTTCTTAAATCCAGAAAAAGCAGGTATGGGTAACCCTGAATTCTACAGCAGAGCACACAATACCATATATGTTTATTTGAAACTCTAGAATCTAAACAATTTAGTTTACTTTCTCATTCATTCATTCAGCAAATTCTTATTGAGAACTTATTCTATTACCAAGTACTATTCTAGGAACTAGAAATACAACAATGAATGAGAAAGACAAAGTTCTTTATCCTCTTGAACTTACATACATGCCGGTGGCCATTAGCAATAGCAACTAAACAAACCCATATTGGAATGAAATACACTTAAGTCTTTCATATTTATACCTGAATCAAATAGCATTTTATAAGAATAATTTATAACCATAATTTTCTCCTTAAATAACTACCATTATATTGCATCTTTGAATCTATTTCTAAACTGCCAGAGTGTTATTATTGTTACTTTGAGAAACAGCATTCTGAATTTTACTGAAACTGTCTCTGTGGGGCAAGATACCTGTCACAGATGAAAAACTACATAAAACATAAAAATAGATGATTTTTATTTTCTGATTCATAAACAAAGTATTAGTGCTGGGTATACCTAGGTCCTAGGATTTGCAGGTGAATATCCAAATTATGGGGCTTCACTTAAGCATCTTGCAAGTGAGGATTTTTTAAGATAGTCCCTATGTATTTCCTTAGAAGTTCTGTATTATTCTGGTCAGTGTATTTGCAAAACGTAGATTCTATTTTTCAGACCACCCTTCTAAAAAAAATTAGAAAGACTCTAATTATCAAGCTATATACAGAGAAGCTGTATATACAATTTATATCCTATAAAATATCAAACGGATTGATTTCATCAAGAAGAGAATATTACTTAAGGATAGTATGACTTTTTTTGTTTTTACTGCTTTTAGGGTTTATCTTTCTAGATGATTTTTAAAAAGGTGAGAATGATCTTCGAAGTTCTGTTTTTGTTTAGCTTAAACTCTAAAACTACTTAAGAAGAGAGCAGGCATTGATAACCTGAGACAGGTGTAGCTCCCATAATCCTGTGCATAATGCCTCCTTGGAGCAAGAACATGCCAACTATTTGATTTTCACTTGGATAACAGAGGTGGTTTTGGTCATCACCAACATATAACATTTCACTTCTAGTTTTTCTACCATAGAATTTGTTGTAGACCCTCTCAGAATCCCAAACCAAGAACAAAGAAAGAGTTTACCTTTTTTTTTTTAAGTTTATTTATTTATTTTTGTGAGATAGAGAGCCAGCAGGGGAGAGGCAGAGAGAGAGAGAGAGAGAGAGAGAGAGAGAGAGAGAGAGAGAGAAAGAGAGAGAGAGAGAGAGAGAGAGAGAGAGAGAGAGACAGAATCCCAAGCAGGCTCCGCACTGTCAGCACAGAGCCAGATTCAGGGCCTGAACTCAAGAAACATGAGATCATGACCTGAGCCAAAACCAAGAATTGCACGCTTAACCAACTGAGCCACATAGGCACTCCAGGAAGTCTGCTTTGTGGTAGCAATAAGAGAACATAATGAGGTTAGCATAATCCTTAATTTGTGACTCCTTAAGAATCAGAAGGAGCAGAATCTACTCACAGGCCAACTCTTTATCAAAGTGACTATCTTTTTATTAGCTTAAGCTAATTCTCTTGACTCCCATCCTCCATGACTACAGCAAACAATATATACTTTTCTTCATTAATGCAGGATCTATAAGCTTGTTTAGAAAGAAACAGAAAGAGAACTAGAGGAGAGGAAGAGGAGAGGATAGGGGGGGTGAAACCAGAGCTTCTGTGCTTCTGTCTATTGATCAGTCCCTCCAGTCAAACATTTGCAAAGCACACAGTGAATGCCACACAGTTTCTGGATATGCTGATTCCTGTTGAAAGCACAATCTGTCCAGTGTCTAGATGAAAATCTCTATTGCTCAGGGTAGAAATGTATATGCAACACATGCATTCATTAGCACACAACCATTTAAGAATATTAGAATGAAGCATGGTCTAATGTGATTCTCCCACTCTAAAATCTGAGTTCTTCCTTACAATATCAATGGGTTAAAATGAACTATTTTGATATGCCTAGTTTCTACCACCTCCTACTTCCCAGATTTTCTGCTTCAATCAGATTTGTGGCTAATTTAAGAGGGGACTGGCTGCCCTATCTCTAATTGCCACAAATGTTCTGATTTTTTCTAGGAGGTTAATAAAGTGGAATGATTAATAAATTATGAAGGGTTGCAAACAGCCACTAACCACAGTCCTGTCTGGTGCCATTTGGACAAGGCTATGTCAGGGTTTGGTGCCATGTCAGAGGCCCCATTCTACATTTGTTAGAGGAGCTTCTCTCCGAATTTGTGCCTGTTGCCTAAAGGCGGACAAGAATAATTCACATAGAAACACACCAACTAAGACTTTTCCTGGAAACACCAGAAGGCTAAGCCATGAGCATCCATGAAGGTGACACTGACCTAGACCGGGATTCAAGGCCTCGGGGAAGATATGAAGGTCTATTTGTGGTCAGAATCTAGTGCACTTGGGCTAATGTAAGCCTGCAGTGCAGGAAATGAAAATTCGTCTTCAAGTCGTAACTGATCACTGCAGGCTCTTTAACATGGAATTCTTTTAGACGTCTGTTTCATGGAAGAAGGAAGGATAAAAACTGACAAGACTGCTGTGACTCTTTACCAGGGTAAACCATCATCTGAAATGTTTAGATGCCTACCTCGAGGAGTCAGTCTTGTTTCTATAAGCAATTTAATTAATATTACAAGAGCTGCTCCAAGTCAGGTTACAGGCTCCCTGTGAGGTTTATCTCACCTTAGTAATTAAGAAACCTGTCAGCAGTTGTCATATTCTCCCATTCAGGACCATGCAGATATAGAATGGAAGTTTGCTCGAACAAAGCTTTGGATGAGTTATTTCGAAGAAGGAGGTACTCTGCCCACTCCCTTCAATGTCATCCCGAGCCCCAAGTCTCTCTGGTACCTGATCAAATGGATATGGACCCACCTGTGCAAGAAAAAGATGAGAAGAAAGCCTGAAAGTTTTGGAACAATAGGGGTAAGAACACAGCATGTTAGTATTAGTCTTTTTTTTTTTTAAATTGTGTATTTAAATGTATTTGTATTTCTTGTTGGATAGTTTTGCATTTTTAGCCTTTTGTTTTTCCTGGTTGTGTTTGGTGTCCTTTTGTTTGCACAGCTACCACATCTAAGACACTGTCTGAGTAACTAAGAGTTTTTCCTCCAAACCCATTTCCTCCAGTGAGGGCAGTCACTGTTACTTTAGTAGGAGCCCCACCTGACACAGGCCTCTCCTGGACCCAGCGGCCGAGGCTTGGGGAGCTAACACATTGTCTCTTGGTACCCTAATTTCTGCTCTTTTCACAATTGCAATCGCTGGTTGTTTGTGGCCTTACTTGCTCTTGTCTACTCTCTCTGGATTATAAGGGAAGGGGGCTGTTTCAGTCTCTCATATTCTTAGTGCCGAACATAGGCTCTGACGCACAGCATATGATGCTTGACAAAAACATCTCGACTAAATGATTAAACGGGGATTATAAACTTAAAAATGCTGCGCCATGTTCCAGCACAGGGACTTCAGAATATGTTGAGTTGCTCAACATTTTGCTTCTACACCTAATCATTTTAAATACCAAGAAGTTGTGTTTTTTAAAAATGTTAGGACTATTCGGAGCCATGCTCCTGTTAACAGTATCAGATTAAACTTCCTTTGGAAGTTCCTTTCATACTAGAAAGCAAGAGTTCAACTGATTCCATCAGAAGAGATGGGGACTAAGGACTTTGTTCCGGCAAAACCACTGACATGGGACAAGTTATTCCTCATTTCTTTCACACTTAGTTTTCAAAGTTCTCATAGTGACATTTTGAGAATCCATACTCTAACGTTCATTAGTTGTTTTGACTTGCTCAGAGAAATTGCTTTGGAAGTATTTTAATATGCCTTTACATTAGAATCACCAAGTAATACTAGTTACTAACATTTTTAAATTTGTTTTGAATTTTATTTAAAAAGGTTTCTGGGGGTGCCTGGGTGGCTCAGTCGGTTAAGCGTCCGACTTCGGCTCAGGTCATGATCTCACGGCTCGTGAGTTCGAGCCCCGTGTCGGGCTCTGTGCTGACTGCTCAGAGCCTGGAGCCTGTTTCAGATTCTGTGTCTCCCTCTCTCTCTCTCTCTGACCCTCCCCCGTTCATGCTCTGTCTCTCTCTGTCTCAAAAGTAAATAAACATTAAAAAAAAAAAAAGTTAAAAAGGTTTCTGTTACTTATGCCCTAAGTGATCCTTCCCACTCATTAACTTCATTGCCCAGTAAGCATTTCTCTCAGTATCAAATGGGGCTTTCTCCACTGATCGTGGCCTTGATTTTGCTGTCATGTTAGTCACATTTTTTAAATTTTTTTTTTAACATTTATTCATTTTTGAGAGAGCGTGAGTGGTGGAGGGGCAGAGAGAGGGAGGCACAGGATCCAAAGCAGCCTCCAGGATCTGAGCTGTTATCACAGAGCCCAACGCGGGGCTTGAACCCACAAACCATCAGATCATGACTCAAGCCAAAGTCAGATGCTCAACACACTGAGCCACCCAGGCTCCCCAGTCACATTTCTAATTCTAAGGATGAAATTGACTGGCAAGAACATATACAGCATATAGCAGAGAGGTGGTTTTTGGAAGTAGTTACATTCTTTTTTATAAATTCCTACGCCAGAAACTTGGAGGACTAAAGTTTGTGCATATATCTGATCTTAGAAACCAAAGTCAAATTATGATGAAGACTTAGGCTGCAATACTCATACTGATAGATTTTAACACTGACCTTAGAAAGAGTGAAATTATTTTACTCCAGATGTTTGAGTAAAAAATTTTAACAGATGTTTCTGCTATAAAATAGGTTTAAATTATTTAACAAAGGGTGTAAAATAAACATAATGCCTGAGATTTAATAAGCAATTATTGCACACATTCTATGTGCCAGCCAGTAACTGAGCTAGGGATTGGGGGTAGGAGTAGGTATAAAGGCATGGTTTCCATCCTCGAGCTCATCATTTCTAACATGGGACATACAAATATAAGAACATATTACTATAGTACGTGTTATATATTTAACATTACAATATGTTACCTGCAAAATGCTATGACAACATTGTAAGACATAATGTTTTCCTTGAGATAAACAGAAAAGGGTTTCAGGGAAGCCAAACTCTGGCTTATTCTCTTCCACATCAAAATGTACTTGTCCTTTTTCACATCTTATTCTTAAATTCTTCAGAAATTTATTTAATCAATCCCTAGAAATATACGAATGATTAATATAGTCTTATGCTGTCTGTCATAGGAGTATTTAGATTTTTAAAAATTTTTTTTAATGTTCATTTTATTTTTGAGACAGTGAGAGACAGAGCAGGGTCAGGGGAGGAGCAGAGAGAGAGGGGGACGCAGAATCCGAAGCAGGCTCCGGGCTCCGAGCTGACAGCACAGAGCCTGATGCGTGGCTTGAACTTGTCAACCACGAGATCATGACCTGAGCCGGGTCGAATGTCCAACCGACTGAGCCACCCAGGCACCCCAGGAGTATTTAGATTTAAAAAGAGTTTCTGGGCCCCAAGATAAAGTTCACACACAAAAGAAATTTGTTTTTAATAGTTTAATTTTAGGCAATTGCAGAAAGAATCATGGGTTTTAAGATGCCACAAAACTTGTAACAAGATATGGGGCCCTGCTCTAATATTTTAAGAGATCCATCTGTGCTGCCACCAAAATAATAGAAAACCACTCTAAGAACTTGACTTCCAAGTCCCCCCCCACACCCCTTAGAATCCTCCCACTGTTGGTTGACGCATTGTTAGGAATATGTTACCATCATTTCTTAGATACAAAGAGGAGCTTAACATTCATTTGGGATTTCCTATTAAAGCCGCGATTCACACCTTTCAGAAGGAGAGGGTAAACGGTGTAAGTTAAAATACGTTCCTTTCTATACATTACTGGTCTCAAAAAAACACAAATTTCTTTTTATGTCTCTATCTCTAAATTTGACTATTTTGATCCAAGTTGATGCACAGAAAGAGAATTCACAATTAATGGCATGACCCCAAGACATTCCTTTTTTCCTTAGCCATGTAGATCTTACAAACCTTTGGTAATGGGATATTTTTATGCTTTGGGAATTTATGACAAACTAAATAAATATTGTGAGTCATGTCTCTCTTTCCCACCATCATCCCACTCTCAATCCTGCCTCTTCTTCACCAAGCTAAGGCTTTGGGCAAGCACTAGCCTAATCAAACTCAATGCTATAAATGTATTCTTTATCTAGACTGCATTTCCAGAACAGGAAGGACATAATATTTTGGTCTGCATACTTATAGTTCAGTTTTATACATTTAGATTTTAGATGGAAATAAATAATATGTATCACTTATGAAGAAAAATATAAGAAAAAGGAAAAGTAAATTAAGAAGGTTGGGCAACATTAATAGAAGAGTTAAATGAGAAAATAGTGTCAAAAAGTAATTGATTTTGTTGTGAATTCATTTCAATTTGGTTAATACCCCTGACAGTTCATTAGTACAGACAAATAAGGACAAGAAGATATACACATTTCCATTAATTAAAAGGTGACATTGACGTATCGATGACAGTCACTCTGTATAACCAAGGCATGGGTTAGAATATCAATATCAATTACACTTCAAAAGGACCTTAGAAATCATTTAGCTCAACCATTTCCTTTCAGAGAGAACTTATTTACCTTGCCAGGTGTTTTAGGGTCCCTTGGTAACAGCTGGGGGGAAACCTGGATCTTTTGTTTCCCAAACCAGTGTGCTTTCAGTCACTCTCTTGCTTCCCTGAAAACTGTAATGATAATACAATGATACCTTCTATGTTGCGTATTCATCTTTCCATTTTCATTTTTCTCAACAGCTTTTGAATGCTGTCACTGTTTTCGGCTTCTAAGATTCCTGTATCTCAAAGTCCTTGTTTCCTAGCCTGGCTCACCTTCTGTTTGCATCTCAACTTGCTTATATTTAGGCCACATTGTTGAGACAGAAATCTGAAGCTCACCTGGTGGTAGAGCTTATACATTCTTTGAGGCATTTTCTCTAACCTTCCCAACTTGTGATTCACTTACCTACTCTTGTCACCCAGCAGCTGCCTGAATGTCACACTGGTGCTCATTCCCTTCACATGCCCAGGCAGAGCCTGAAAGCGAGCACTCTTCAGCATAGCTGCACTGGCCACTCTCCAGGAGCCCATCAGCGGTGATCTTATCTAGTAGTTATGGTGTCCAGGTAATAATGACAGAACTAGTGCTGAAAACTCATTAACTTCTTTTTTTTAACTTTGGACTTCCTCTTATGGGTGATTGGGAGTTCCAAATAAATTAACCTTTCATTTGGAATGCTCTTTGCAGGAAACATAAATGAAGCAGAAATAACTTTATTGAGCAAAACCTTTATTGGAGGAAGAAAACCCATTATTGAAAAATGGCTTGTCTCTGGGAAATTATGAAATCCTACCAAAGGGGGCAGCCTATTGAGGGGTCAATAAAATGTGAAACATGCTGTAGCTTTTGGTTTTTCGTATTACTACTTACCTAATTTTTAGCTTAACCCCATTTTATCAGCAAATACCCTTCTCCATATTAAAACACCAGTTCTTAGACTTTTGTGAGTGCTAAAATCATCAGGAATCTCTATTTGAATAAGCATTTCCTTGTAACTTTAATTAGAAACTCCTGTTAAAGAGGGGTGCCTGGGTGGCTCAGTCAGTTAAACTACTGACTTCAGCTCAGGCCATGATGTCACAGTTCGTGAGTTCAAGCCCCGCATCGGGCTCTGTGCTAACACCTCAGAGCCTGGAACCTGCTTTGGATTCTGTATCTTCCTCTCTCTCTGCCCTTCCCCCACTAGTGCTCTGTCTCTCTCTCTCTCTCTCTCTCTAGAGAATAAATAAACATTAAAACAGATTAAAAGAAGAAGAGGGAGGAGGAGGAGGGGGAGGAGGAGGAGGAGGAGGGGGAGGAGGAGGGGGAGGAGGAGGGGGAGGAGGAGGAGGAGGAGGAGGGGGAGGAGGAGGAGGAGGAGGAGGAGGAGGAGGGGGAGGAGGAGGGGGAGGAGGAGGAGGGGGAGGAGGAGGAGGAGGAGGAGGGGGAGGAGGAGAACGAGAAACTCCTGTTAGGGAAAGCATTGGTATCTAGCATAGCTTTTTAAACAAAAACAAAAGCAACTTTTGTCCTCATTGCTGAAGGGGTCCAGATCATTTAATTAAAGTAAAAAGATGTCACTGCCAAAGTGTTTAATTAATATGAAACATTTCAATGCCATAGACCAGGTTTCTAAAATGGAATGCTTACGTTAATAGGTCAAGATGCCAGACTAAGACATGTGAAGCCTTTTGACAGAATTATAAAGAGTGATTTTAACTTGCTTGGATTTATGTTTTCCACTTTCTGGTTTTCTCTTGAGCACAACATAGTGAGGAAAACATGAAACACCATGTCTGTTAGGGTCATTTAGCATCACTCAGCTCTAGGACCACAGACGGAATACTCATGCTTGACCAGTTGCCACAGAAATACACTCAGTTATGTCGCTGCCAAAGAATTAGAAACAGTGACTGGATTAGCAGCAGCTACATCACTGGAGGACAAATGCTAATAGTACATGCTTTTCAGACTGTATTTTTATCAGAAGGTATTGTCCCTTATTCTTCATGACTTTTAGTAGTCCTAACTACAAATCTTACAGATCAGATAGCATTCATCCATGAGTCTCTCTCAACCCCTAATTTACTGCTGTAAAATCTGCTGGTGGGGCCCGTTAATTAAGTTTTCTTTCCCAGGTCGGGATGTAGAGGAATGAATTGCTTGATATTCTTGGTACTTCAAGAGTAAAACTCTGAATATTTGGTTTCACAAGGTGACATTCAAGCATGTTATAATGTTTATTTTCATATGCATAGAAAGTGTGCTTATAGAGAATAATATGTAGCTCCCTCTGTAAGTGAGCCAAAATGTAATTTTTAAAAAGGGATCACATCTTAGAATGGCCCCTTGTCTTTTTACTCATTTTTAAAAGGAAAAGAGCACAGCATGCTGCATCCCCTAAGGGATTCACCAAGCAGAGCAAAGAATAAAAGGCATAATTCATGGGCTTGAAATCAGTGATAGACCAAAACCAGGGTGGAAATGAGAGAGAGCAGCACTGACAATTGACTGCAGGGAACCAGCTACACGAAATGAGCCTGACACTCCACATGGATGTGGAGAGAACTAGAGATAAAGAGCGAGAAAATGTCACAGTTGATTCCCCAGAGCCCTTTCTTTCACGACTGCAAAACCCTTCCTGCTCTAAGGCAACCTGACCTGACACGTCTATGGACATGAGGGGTGCCCTCACAGCAGCAGCGGTTTCTTTGGTCTTTTCCTTTATCATTAGTTCTGTGATCCACATCCTGCCTTTATCTTGTCCTAACAAATCAAGAGGAACCTGCAAACCGTGAGTTATGCTGATGTGGCGCACAGGTGTGCCTTGGGCACCCGCGTGGAAAGCCACCCTGCCAAGGTACATTCTGTAAGTGGCGCTAGATTCCTGACATAATTTGCAGAGAAAACCGCTAACTTAAAATGCACATCTTTCTCCAACATACTGCATTGTTTTTATGAACACAGATTGGTCAGTTCTGTTCTCCGTCATCTCCAGTGATCATTATAAGATGTGGTACCTTCTCCTGTGAGAGTAAATTCCTTTGAAACTCAGCTGATCTTTACCCAACAAAAACCTAGCAAACGTGCTAGTTATTACTGATGATAATTCTACTGTATAGTATTTAATAATACCACTAATTGCCCAAATTATCATTATGGTTATTGCAAAGAGTACATATATTATGGGTTGAATTGTGTACCCACCCACCCCCCCCTGCGAAAACAGATACGTTGAAGTCCTAAACTCCACTTCCTCAGAATGCGACTTTATTTGGAAATAGTGTCATTGCTGATGTAATTAGTCAGGTTAAGATGAGGTCATATTGCAGTAGAGTCCTTATAAGAACATGACCATGTGAAGACACAGAGACACAGGCAGAAAACACCTTGTGAAGACAGAGGCAGAGATTGGGATTATCCAGCTGCAAACAAACGAGCATCAAGGATTGATAGTCACCATGAAAAGCTGGGAAGAAGATACTTCCTTTCTTCTACCCTGCCTCAGAGGGAACATTTCCCTCTTGACTTGTGACTTCTTGCCTCCAGAATGGTGAGATCATCAATTTCTGTTGGCTTAAGCCACACAGATTGTGACACTTTGTATGGCAGCCCTAAGAAACTAATACAACATATACCATGCATTCTGTGGTTACTGATTTTCGTTCGAGTAAATATGGATCCAGTGTGTTAATGGTGCTGACCCTCAAGTTAAGATGTATTGGGAGAGGAAGGCAAAACTATAGAATACATAGCAGATGTGTTCAAATGTCTCTTAGTGTCTAGTTGATGGAGAGCAGAGTGTAGAGAATGAGTTCTAGCTGGGGATTCTAGAGCCAGCACCGCCAGAAGAACACCGTGGTATTTAGTCACTCTCTCGACTCTGTGGGCCTTGGTCTCCTTACTTATAAATGAGGCCATGAGACTAGACAAGCTCTTTGGTTCTAAGAAATAATACGTCTGTTCTTAATCCTATGTGTTAATTGTCAGGTATTGAAATTTATTTTTTCAAGTTTATTTTAAGAGAATGAGAGCGCATAAGCAGGGGGAGGGAAGAGAGAAAGGGAGAGAGGGAGAGAGGGAGAGAGAATCCCAAGCAGGCTCTACAATGTCAGCATGAAGTCCAATGCAGGGCTCAAACTCACAAACCATGAGATCATGAGATCAGGACCTAAGCCGAAACCAAAAGTCTGATGCTTAACCGACTGAGCCACCCAGGAGACCCCACTGGCATTTTTTAATAGCACCAACATCTCAGCAACTAGGCTAAAAATCTTTGTCATCATGCTCCCACCCCAGCTGCCAACCCCCTGGCTTCTGTTCCCTTTCAACATTCTCTATCTCCTTGTGATTCTTGCTGCCCCCTCCTTCCCATTCACACTGCGAACCATTTTAGCTCACACCCAGTTACTCTTCAGTTACATTCTGGTAATAGCATCCCCACTAATATCTACTGATTCTCTCCTACTCATCTTTCCTACTTCATATTGCTGCCAAGGGGGTGCCTGAGTGGCTCAGTCGGTTAGGCATCCAACTGTGGCTCAGGTCATGATCTCACAATTCGTGGGCTCAAGCCCCGAGTGGGGCTCCATGCTGACAGCTCAGAGCCTGGAGTCTGC
Organism: Felis catus; assembly: GCF_018350175.1. NCBI lineage: Eukaryota > Metazoa > Chordata > Mammalia > Carnivora > Felidae > Felis > Felis catus. Next base: position 16,390,948 of record NC_058368.1, on the reverse strand, counting down.
TTCCGATTCTGTGTCTCCCTCTCTCTTCCCTTTGCCTGCTCACACTATCTCTCTCAAAAGTAATTAAATATCAAAAAAAAAAATGTAGAAAAACATACTGTTGCCAGGTAATTATCATAGAAGTTCAACTGTCTTCACATGTCACTCAAGTAGTCAAAAAGCCAGGTGCCTACCAACCACTGAATTCACCGTGCCTTCTAAGATGCTGCATAAAAAACCCTTGCTAACTCTCCAACATGATCTAATCCATATATTCCTATTATCAGAGCACACTGCTGCTGTCCTGGTGGAAGTTGCCTTCCCGTGTCTCTCACCCACCAGCACCAGCACTAGCATATTTGCTCACTGTATTCCAGTTTTCTGCACACCTGAATGTCTGTGCATCTGACTGTTAAAGTTCCATGATTCTTTCTCATCCAGTCTGAAATCCCCTTCCCTGTTTGAAGGCCGCTTTGCCCAATATTACTTGTTCCTTCCCTGTACTCAAATAACATTAAGACGCCACCCCCACCCCCATGTTGTTGCTTGTATTCTACCTTCATCTCTAGAGAATCTGGCATCCACCTAGTAGACAACAAGCCGTTTAAGGGCAAAAGGTGTGTTTTATTTATCTCTGGTTTCTGCAGCCTCTTCCACGTACCTGCAACCACTTAATAAATAGATCTTAAATTGGCCCTAGAAGCTAAGATTCATGAAATAGAAACCCACAAAGGAAAATTCATGGAAGTCACAGCAAAAATCCAATATTATGCAGAGATGTTCATAAAATTTTCAGAACATCAAAAAAGATGAATGACCACTGCTCCACACCTATTGGATTGCCTAAAAACTAGACCACCAACAACAGCAAATGCTAGTAAGGATGCGAAGCAACAGGAACTCTCATTCATTGCTGGTGGGAATGCAAAAGGGTAGGTTACTTTGGAAGATAGTTTGATGGTTTCTTACAAAACTAAACATATTCTTACCATACAATCCAGCAGTCTCACTCCTTGACAAAGGAGTGAAATGAGTGAAATAAGTGAAAACTTATTTCCAGGGGCACCTGGGTGGCTCAGTCAATTAAGCACCCACTTCAGCTCAGGTCATGATCCCATGTTCGTGGTTCAAGCCCCTCATCTGGCTCTGTGCTGACAGCTCAGAGCCTGGAGCCTGCTTCAGGTTCTGTGTCTCCCTCTCTCTCTACCCCTCCGCCACTCATTCTCCATCTCTCTCTCTCTCTCTCTCTAGCTCTCTCTCTCTGCCTACCAAAATCAAACATTAATTTTTTTTATTTAAAAAAAAAAAAAAGAAAATTTGGTATGTTCACACCAAATTTGCACAAGAATGTTTATAGCAACTTTATTCATAATTGCCCAAACTTGGAAGCAGCCAAGATTTCCCTCAGTAGATGAATGGATAAAGAAGCTATGGTATATCCAGACACTTGAATATTATTTATTCAGTAATAAAAGAAATGACCTATCAAGGCATGCAAGGACTTAGAGAAACCTTAAGTATTACCAAATGAAACAGCCAACCTGAAGAAGCTATATACAGTATGATTCTAACTATATTATATTCTGGAAGAAGCAAAATTATGGAGATAGTAAAAAGATTCATGGTTACAAAGCTGAAGTGGTGGGATCAGGGGAGGGAGGGATAAACAGTCAAAGAATAGAAGATTTTTAGGATAGTTAAAATACTCTGTATGAAATTATAATGATAGATATATGTCATTATACATTTGTCCAAACCTGTAAAATTTACAACACCAAGAGTAAACAGTAATGCAAACCACAGACTTTAGCTGATTATAATGTATCAGTGTAGATTAATCAATTATAACGTGCCAATTTTTCTGTGAAGCTTAAATTGCTCTTAAAAAAAGAGTCTTAATAAAACAAAAATTACTGCATACAGAACTTGTGTCACATCTATCCATATTTACTAAAACTATCTCCTCACCCTATTACTTAAATGCAAATTTCTTACTTTCAAACCTCTATTGCCTAGGTTAAAAGCATTCAACTCTTTACCTAAATAAAATGCTCCTCAAGCATGAAATGTCATGCAAATCACACAAAAAGAAACAATTACATCCTCTTTTACTTCCTCTGGGGTAATCCTGATATGTGTCAAATTATCCACAAGTTTTGTGAATCAAGAATATTTTTTAAAAACTGTGTTAAATCATGTTATTAATTTGAAAGGGGAAAAAATGGAAAAAGGATGGGAACTATTTAACATTAGTCAGTGATAGATGTCTTAAATCTCTTATCTAATTTAATCTTCAAAACCATCCAGTGAGTTTATCTTTACCTTAGAGAATAAAAATATGGGGATGGGAGAGGACCTCAGAGATAAGTTCCTTATTTAGGTTCAGTCACCTTTAAACCCAGTGTGATCCCTGAGTACATGTTCTTAAAGTGATACTCCACCAGCTGCCAGAAAGTAAGAAAGTAGAAACAGGGAGGCATAATAGTGATAGTCTACAATGTCTGTGGTGCTAGCCAGAAAAGGAGAGATTAAATAGACATGAGAGGGGTGCCTGTGTGGCTCAGTCAGTTAATCCAACTCTTGATTTCAGCTCAGGTCACAACCTCATGGTTCGTGAGTTCCAGCTCTGCATCCGACTCTGTGCTACCAGGACAGAGCCTGCTTGGGATTCTCTGTCTCTTCTCTCTCTGCCCCTCCCTACTCGTGCTCTCTCTCTCAAAAATAATTAAATAAACATTTTAAAGTAAATAAATAAATAGAAAGATAGACAGACAGACAGACAGACAGACAGACATGAGAGAGATCTGAGCTGCATTATGTAGTGGTCATCATTGGCGAATGTATTGCATTCATTTGTTTCGATATTCAGAAGATGTTTAGCTTCATCCATTCTTATTTTCCTAGGATACTGAAGTTCAACTGACTTGTATTACAACGTAGGTGTTGAAGAAAAGTGGAGCAGAAACAATTAACTGTTTTAACTTATACAGATATGGGCTATGGATATTGAATAGTTCCTAAAATTCATCATAGAAAACTTTTTCTATGTACTCTCTTTCTGCGAGACTATTTTGCTTTTTAAAAACCTTTTCCCTAAAAAAATAAATAAATAAACCTGGAATTAGTTTTTAAAGTGTAATCTTTGATCCCAGGGTCATGGAATCGAGTCTTGCATTAGGCTCTGCACTGAGCTTAAGATTCTCTCCTTCTGTCTGCCTCTCTTCCCCACATGTGCGGTGAGCTCGATCTCTCACAAAAAATAAATAAGTAAATAAATAAATGAAGTGTAATATTTGATCTTCTTATATTTGTATTAAAATTTTGAGATCTGTTTATGAATTAGGTTCTGTTGAAGGAAAGACAGTTTGTACTCTTTTGAATACTACGATGCATTGTGATCATTTTCTCTTATTACTCATAATTTTCTGATTCTGTCACTCTTTAATTTTTCATTAAGGAAATGTAAAGTTAAATCATGACTTCAGATTGCCATCTGCTGCCTACTTTTTATTGACTTTTTTGACCAAAACAGAATAGCAAAATACAATAGAAACTCAAAATAATCAAAACTGAGTTGACTAAATTCTATACTAAATTCAGAGTTTCTATCTACTAAAATCATGGAATGCAGATCTCCTGTACAATATCTATAGTGAGAGTGTTAAAGAACTTGGCGTATATCTTGCTTTAGTATTTGTGTCCACTTGAGGTAAGCTTAAGGAGATCTGGATGGCTCCTTTCCTTATAGAAGTCCTTTTTGTCTTGGATGTCAGCTAAACTATGTCTCAATGGTAGTCATATACCTCCATCTTGTGGCCCTGTCATAAAATTCCTTCTCATGCTGTTTTTTTTCCAAGATATCCTAATTTTGTAGTGAATTTCAAACTTCCCAGTCTTTAAGGAATACCATAATCATATTGAAAACTTGTTTAAGATTCATTTGAAAATGAATGGTATTTAAATAAATTAGTGGCTTTTAAGAAGTTAAACATTGTCTCAACTGCTCCTAAAAGTCACTAATAATCATGAAAAACAAATCTATTCTCCTGGCCAGGGAAAATGCCATTTCCTCCTATTCCCCTAAAGAGAAAAAAAAGTTTCTTTTGCATTGTTTGATTTTTTTCCTAATATCGTTTCACAGTGATGTATTCCTAACTCTTTATAAAATTCTATTTTATCAGCCTATGATTAAGTATTTAGTAAGGAACAAGATAAAAAGATTTGTTTAAACCCTAGATATGTTATGTCTTTGCTTTCTTACAATCTACCAAATTCATTCCTTTATTACACGAATATTTTTATTTTAGATAAGTTTGTTCGGTTTCCTTAATAATAAATGTTGATTATTCAACATGCATAAAATACAATTTTGATAGCTTTTTTCTGGTATCTTTAAAATATTTGTGAAATCTGCAAATATGCAATTAGTGTCATTTATTATTTTATTCAATTTATAATGGACTTTTTTTTTTTTTAGTCATTGGGCATCATCTCTCTCCATTCTGCACTCCAGCACCACTGCTCTGTGCTAAACCCAGTTGCATCCCCAAACCATTCTGATATTGTTATAATGATAGCCGGGACTCATATTTACTTTTTAAAATGATGAATTTATGAACCCTATGTTTGAACAGAATCTTCCACTTTTTCTTAAATCTAACTATCTAATTAAAGCAGCAGTCCCTTCTTAATGTACATTTGATTGAAATTAGTGTTGGGGGTGTAGTGGTCTGACATTGTTTCTGATTACATGTTGCATGTAATGGCTAAATTCTCAGACTTGCTATGTTGATATTTATGAAGACCTCCATATATTATTATAATGTAAGCTTTTTATTCTATTGAATTTTTATTTTTATTTGATATTTATTTTGTATTTGATATGTCTCATCTGTATCTCTTGGAATTATTGCAAGTGATCTGGGGTAGTATCAGCTATGATTATCTAATTTTCTATCACCTTCTGTTAAAAGAACATTCCCGGGGTGCCTGGGTGGCTCAGTTGGTTAAGCATCTGACTTCGGCTCAGGTCATGATCTCACGGTTCATGGGTTCCAGCCCATGTTGGGCTCTGTGCTGACAGTTCAGAGCCTGGATCCTGCTTTAGATTCTGTGTCTCCAGCTCTCTCTGCCTCCCCACCCCCTCAAAAATAAATAAGTAAACATTTAAAATATTTAAAAGAACAACCTTCCCATCATTGTTGACTTGGTCTATATGTTAACTGACATAGGGATTATAACCTTGCACTTTGTTGTTTTGTGTCATTCATTCTTTTTGATTCATGTGAAGCACTCTCTAGCTATTGTTCATTGTCTAGTAAAATGTTCATTCTGGAGAAGTGAGGAAAAATATATTCTCGATTAAAAGAACAATGAATTGGGTGCCTGGGTGGCTCAGTCGGTTAAGCGACCGACTCTTCATCTTGGCTCAGGTCACGATCTCATGGTTCATGAGATCGAGCCCCGTGTCAGACTTTGCGCTGACAGTGCGGGGCTTGGGATTCTCTCTTCCTCACTCTCTGCCCCTCCCCTGCTCTCTCTCTTTCTCTCAAAACAAATAAATTAATTTTTTTAAAAAGGAACAATCAATTATTTTCCAAAATGGTAATATATCACACTAACTGAAAAGTAAAGGCCTTTTTCCTTTTCAGAGGCGAGCTGCTGATAATTTGAGAAGACATCACCAGTATCAAGTAAGTTATTCTATTCTATCTTGAAATTTGCATTAAAATGAAGTACAGTCCCATCTTTAGAATGGACTCAAGAGAGAATTCCTATTTATGCACTGAATGTCAGTTCTGTTGTTTCGACATGCCTCAGGAGGTTATGCGGAACCTGGTGAAGAGGTATGTGGCCGCAATGATCAGAGATGCCAAAACTGAAGAAGGTCTGACTGAAGAGAACTTTAAGGTAACCGTTTGTATCCTCATCACCAGGGGGCAGGTTCTGCAGAGCAGGGAACCAGATGCAGCACATTTATAATCAGAACTGGCAACTTGGCCAAGAGTTTCAGCAAGCCTGTGTGCCTTCTTACTCTTAAATTCAAGCTTCTTTTTTTTTAAGCAGTGAAATCTCCTTTCAAAATACATTATTCTAAAGCACATTAAATCTGGGGCACCTAGATGGCTCAGTTGGTTAAGCAGCTGACTTCAGCTCAGGTCATGATCTTGCGGTCTATAGGTTCGAGCCCTGCCTTTGGGCTCTGTGCTGACAGCTCGGAGCCTGGAGCCTGCTTCAGATTCTGTGTCTCCCTCGCTCTCTGCCCCTCCCCTGCTCGCACTATGTGTCTCCCTCTCTCAAAACTAAATAAGCATTAAAAAAAATTTAAAGCACATTAAATCTGAAATGTGGAGGGGACTTGGAGACAGAGAAAATCCTAGTGCCTTGTGGCATTTTAACTTGCTGATCCTAGCAACATTCGAATGAGTGAGCTTTAGTTTTTGAAATTCCAGTCTGATTTCTAAGCCTGAAACATGTGGTAACCAACATGTTAAAAACAACAACAAAAACCTTCTCTGTCCTATGCACAGCTTTGGTAGCAGGAAATTGAAGGTTTGTGCTTAATTGTAACTTACAAACTTAGTCTTTCTCCCTGAGGTTTTTTTGTGTTTTTTATTCCATCAGAGGAGATAGGTGGAATACATGAAATATATATGCTCAAGTCACAGGTATAAAATGTTTTTGTTATTCTGCCTGAGTTCTTAGAGGTTTTGAAAGAATGAGTGAAGTCAATAGGGTCTTATAGGCAAAAACAAATAAAAAAACCCTGAAGAAGATCCTTTAACCGAGAATGGCAGGTTTGACAAGAGAATAAAGATGAACAGCGGGCTAGGTAAGAAGACAGATGAATTGTAAAACGCAAAGCACAGATTGAAAGGATCCCAAATGTTCTTCACAGTCACAACATCCACACTTTGTAGTTAAATGATTCCTGGTGCTTTAGGAGATAGGTTGGAGGCACGAAGCCACCAGGAAGGCCACCATCAGGTTAGGACTGAGAACTCAGTTATCCAAAAAGAGTAGGACTGAGAATTCAGTGTCCAAAAAGATAAGAGTAGAGGATACATCTGAGAAATGCTGTCTGATCTGAAGCAATTCTCAAGATTTAGTAGCTGTCCCAGGTGTTGAGGTAAATGCAACCCCAAGGTAGTAAACAATTGAAGGTAACTGCCAACTCTTGGAACAGTAGAAACCACTTTAATTATTTTGTTTTAGATATCCCTTTGGATAGAAAGATATGCTAACATGAGAACCCTTTTAAAAATGCATCCCTGGGGGCGCCTGGGTGGCGCAGTCGGTTAAGCGTCCGACTTCAGCCAGGTCACAATCTCGCGGTCCGTGAGTTCGAGCCCCGCGTCAGGCTCTGGGCTGATGGCTCGGAGCCTGGAGCCTGTTTCCGATTCTGTGTCTCCCTCTCTCTCTGCCCCTCGCCCGTTCATGCTCTGTCTCTCTCTATCCCAAAAATAAATTAAAAAAAAAAGTTGAAAAAAAAAATTAAAAAAAAAATGCATCTCTGAGAGAATGAGAGGTGACCTGAAAGCAGGTGAATATTTTAGAAAGGAAGCATTTGAAACTATAGTCCCACAAATCCGATATACTCTTGTTTCCTTTTGCATCAACCCCAGGAGGTCTCCTTGTTACTACATAACTGCCAACAGGGAAATTAGCAGGCATCAAAATGACTCCAGTGCCAGGGACAGAACAGGCAGTTCTCAACAGAACCACAGCAAAAATGGAATCCTGGCTCTTAAAAACGAGTAGGAGTGCCTGGATAGCTCAGTTGGTTAGGCCTTGGACTCTTGATTTCAGCTCAGGTGGTGATCTCACAGGGTTCATGGAATTGAGCCCCTTGCTGGGCTCTGCTCTGACACCACGGAGCTTGCTTGGGATTGGCACTCTCCCTCTCTCTCTCTGTCCCTTCCCTGCTCATTCTTTCTCTCTCTCTCTCAAAAATAAATAGGTAAACTTTAAAAAAAAATGAGTGAAAACACATCAGAGCTATATATGAAATGTGCTCACCATGAGCCCTCATGTTTGTTTAAGTCACAAACTAAATTTCTTCATTTCACATTTCACTTAGGAACTAAAGCAAGACATTTCTAGTTTCCGCTTTGAAGTCCTGGGGTTACTAAGAGGAAGCAAGCTCTCTACCGTCCAGTCGGCTCAGGCCACAAAGGAGTCCTCCAACTCTGCCGACTCGGATGAAAAGAGTGACAACGAAGGCAGTAGCAAAGACAAGAAAAAGAACTTCAGCCTTTTCGATTTAACCACCCTGATTCACCCGCGATCGGCAGCGATTGCCTCCGAAAGACACAACATCAGCAATGGCTCCGCCCTAGTGGTGCAAGAGCCCCCAAGAGAGAAGCAGAGAAAAGTGAACTTTGTGACCGACATCAAAAACTTCGGGTTATTTCACAGACGGTCAAAACAAAACGCTGCTGAGCAAAATGCAAACCAAATCTTCTCTGTTTCAGAAGAAGTTGCTCGTCAGCAGGCCGAAAGACCACTGGAGAGGAATATTCAACTGGAATCCCGAGGGTTAGCTTCGCGGGGTGACTTGAACATCCCTGGTCTCAGTGAACAGTGTATCTTAGTAGACCATCGAGAAAGGAACACGGACACCCTGGGTTTACAGGTGGGCAAGAGAGTGTGTTCCTTCAAGTCGGAGAAGGTGGTGGTGGAGGACACTGTTCCAATAATACCAAAGGAGAAGCACGCAAAGGAAGAGGACTCCAGTATAGACTATGATGGAAACCTCACGGACACAGCCACCCACGAAGATTATGTGACCACAAGATTGTGATACTTGAAGGAGGGAGCGTTGATCATACATATACATATTTTCCATAGTGCCCTGGGTAGGGGGAGATGTTTAAAGTAAATTAGCAAATGCTAACTTCCACCTCATAGCATTTATCAACTGTCGCATATTAACGTGTAACCTGTTTAAATAAGGCAAAGGCTATCAAAAACCCTGGTTTCATAGCCAGCTTTTGCTTTCACAATTTGTTTTACCTTTTTTGTTTGTTTGTTTGTTTTTTGGTTAATAAATAAACGCACCTTGTATTCTTGTACTATTGCAATAATCCACAGGAAATTTTTAGCTCTCTTTTTCAACTAAAACAAATGCAACTTATTTCATGTGGTAGTTGACTCCTATAGTAGGTATTTTTATACGCAGAAAAACAATGCAGCTGAAATATTAGAGCTTTTCATAATTTGGGGGGATCTCTAGAGATGGTTACACATCAAGGACTTTTTGGGCAGCCCTACAATTTGGCTTTAAAACACAAATATTACCAAATTATTTCTGAACATGTAAATACAGCACAGATTAAAGCAAGCAAGCCTTCTTTTCATGGAGTCGTGATCAAACCCCCTCCTAAAATGAAAAGCAGGTGTACTTTGGACTTCTAGGATGCCCACTTTTTCATTTCAGTAAGTAAAATAAATGTTTGTCTTAATAAATATTGGTGATTGATGATTTTTAATGAGACTTTGTCATGAAGAAAGTTTTATTTCAGGTTTTTTTAAATGACCTTTTTCAGGTTCAGTTGCTAGTCAGTATAAATATGAGGCTTTATGAATAATAGAATTTCAAAATGTGGCAAAAGTTCTCAGTACTAGAAAAGAATAACAATAAATTAGAGTAGGTAATGCTCCTTAAACAAAGCAAGATGTTACATTCTCATAGGATCCATAAATTCATTCTAAACTCTAAGCAAAGTTAAATTCTATTTCAATCAGTGCAATATTATTGCCAATTCAAGAAAAATACGAAACCTAATGGTTTCCTCTTCTTTCCTCCAGTAACTGGTACATATTTCTTTAAAATTAAGATTTCCAAAAATCATTATTAATTTTAGCAGTAGATATAGATATTAAGTTTTCCCCATAGGAACAACATTCTTAATTACTTGTTTCTTCTGTTGTTTTCAAAGTAATTTATCTTATATTCATTCACTGAACCACTAAAAAGAAAATGTTTTCACCTGATATGAAAAGGCACTGGCAACTTCATAAAGTTTAAATTATGTAACTTGTGACTATATAAGCCACCATAGGAATAGAAGTTCCTTCACCACATGCAGTAAGCATTTATTTCAAATCAATAGAAAAACGATGAGTTCATTTTATTTCAGAAATTACCTCCACAGACTAGACAAATGGTACATAATTTAACATTGACCCAAAACTGCATACTATTACAAAACCCAGTGTCTGGGGGCGGCTGGGTGGCTAAGTCGGTTAAGCGTCCGACTTCGGCTCAGGTCATAATCTCGCAGTTTGTGAGTTCCAGCCCCGTGTCAGGCTCTGTGCTGACAGCTCGGAGCCTGGCACCTGTTTCAGATTCTGTGTCTCCTCCTCTCTCTGCCCCTCCCCTCTGTTCATGCTCTGTCTCTCTGTTTCTCAGTAATAAATAAACATGAAAAAAATTTTGAAAAAACACCCCAGTTTCTGATTACCATACATCAAAAATAAGGAATAACAGCAATAACAATGCCAGCCACCGTTCTATATGCAACACGTGTATTTACACATATGTACTACTTACAACAATGGTGTGAAGTAGCTACTGTTCTTAGCCCACTTTATATTTGAAGAAACTGAGACAAGCACTAACGAAGGTTCATAGTTAGTGATGGAGCTATGACGGGTCCTTCAGGGCCAAGCCTTTAACCACTACATGTACTGCCTCTCCGAACATAAACAGACCAAGCAAAAAATGTGCACCTATCGGGTTTACTATTGATTGCTGCTTCTGAAATGGTGCATTTTGAGAGAGAATGAGTGTGGAGTTTACTCCATAAATGTGCTCCTCTCGTAAAGTAAGAGGAATGCATATAATTAAAGATATATTGGATTCATTAGACTCAATTATATTATAGAAGTTAGTAAGTTTAAAAAAACATATTAGGTATGGGACATCAGAATTCAACCTGGAATATTAGATTTTAGTTTCCAAATAAGCCACAACCCGGAGGCACTGAGTTTACTGCTCTTTCCCGAATCTGGTTTTGTCCGAGAGATATAGGAATGGGCCTGGTAGGTTTGGAGAAGCACAAAAAGGCTAATGAATGTTCTCATTGCCTCAAGCACATTCATTTATGTTAGAATGAGTGTGTTAGAACTCACAATAAGCCCTGGGGATAGTGAAACACCCAAACTGTTCTAAGTCAGACAGACATATATTCTGTAGAGAAACATAGACCTGTTCTCAGTATTTGGAGTGTGTTCCAATGATTCTGTTCTGCTTCTGTTGTTAATGTTGTTTCTTCCAAAGTAAAAATCGTATACATCACCATTATACATACTTTACCAGAATTTAATTTCAAATGTCCTCTGTTTCTTCAAATGACACCAACAACAATAAAAACAAAACGAAGCAAAATTTTCCCAGGAGTTTATTTATATCAAGGGTTAGGGTGCTGATGTTTTAAAGGTAAACATGGTGACAACAGAGGGACTTACTTGGAGCCAGTAACACCACACTTTGCAGTGTTCCAAAAATGATGGTTTTTAACAACCCTCTGTCAGATGTCACTGACAGATGATGCATCTATGAGTTTAAACAAAATATTGAATACTGTTAGTACAATATGTCCTAGAAGTGAGCATTATTCTGAATATGCAGTGATGTTAGGTAGCATTCATGAAGATGAACAGTAGGGAAAGAATGAGAAAACATAAAACAGCAGGATTTCAAATAGAAGGATATTTTTTGAAGTCTCTAAATGAGTAATTTGGGGTTTTCTTTTCATTTCCATTCATATTTCTATGAACATAAACTCCTAAACACAAAAGAGAGGTTTCATATCATACCTTGTATAAATAATGTTTCTTATGTTTTGTGTCCTGTTGACCTTGCTATTAGTTGCTTACCTTCACTTATTTATTCATAGCCAGGGTTAAGTGGAAGAGTGTCTAGAAAATTCAGTTAACTCTAATAGAACTAGGTTATACTCACAGCACTTCACTTATCATGTATTTTGGAAAACCCATTTCCAAGAAAAAAATGCTATGAAGATGGACCTCTTTATTTGTGATAGATGTTTTCCTGAAAATATCTGTGTTAATAATTCTGTATTAACTGCAGTAGGGAACTGGTTACGTAAAAAAAGAAAACATGGCAGTGAAATATTTTGTAAAATGATGAATTATTTTTCAAAGTGATAATCATGCTCTAAAATGTAACTGTTTCATAAGTTGGATATTTGTATATCAAATTTTCTTAAATTAGATATTTTATTTATTGGCTGGCAATTAAACTACTGCAAAAGCATACCCACTTTCTTGCCTTGACCTAGATAGCAACTTTAGTGATACGGACATACCTTAGTAATCGAACACACAAATCCTAACAAATACCTTGGGTAACAAATAGGGTATAAAGAAAGAAACTTGCCATATTATTCTCCAAGAAGCAGTCAATTTTTCAGCCAGTGTAGAAGGAATATGGGTAACCAGTGATATAAAGATGCACTCTTCTAATATTCAATAATCCTTACTAATTCTGGGATTTAGTTGAGCGAATGATTGTCCAGTTCCATGACTTTTGCCCATTCTTAGTTTTTGTACATGTGTTTGCAGAAACAATTTATACAGTTCAGACTGTATCCCTAAAAATCAACTGAGCAAAAACCATCCGTGTGTCTCTGTCAATAGGTTTACAATGACTCAAATTTTTAAAAAGCCAAATTTATGAATATATTTCACCATTTTGAAAATTATTTCTTCTGTTTAACTTATTACATTTTTTTCCTTGCCTTATATTTTCCAAAGTTCAGACCTCCCAGTAATTTACATTTAAAAGTTAATCTCTGGAAGTCTCTTTAAATTCAACTTCAAATATATTACCTTAATTACTTCACAATAAATTACAGTGAACTTTGTTTATATAGTGTTATCGCATGACTTCTTAAAAAATGGAACATTATTAAATAAGTTCTCCATAAGTCACCGGAAAAACAAAGGTTAAGGGCACTTAAGGGTTTATGGCAGTTAGATTCACCCTGCTATTAAGTGGTCGAGTTGGAGCTTAAAGAAAAACTCTTCATGTAGATATTCAGATGAGATATCAGGTTCTAAATGTTTTGGGTAATGAATTTTTATTTTTGTGGAATTTTTTCTTCTTTGCCCTCTCCTTCAGTAGAAAATTTTTGTAGTTGTTCAAACTTTCCACAGCCAAAATTTGGAATATGTTACTCTTTTCTCCCAACAAAATTGTGTTTACGGGTTAAAAAAAAAAATACTGGTTTCTTACCATTTTCTAAAAAATACACTTTGTCATTTTCACTTCTACTGTAGATTTTGTGATAATGCTATATATACATTAGCAACAATAAAAATGTATAAAATAAAATTAAACCTTCCCAACTGAAAAATGATAGAGCTGGAAAATATGAAGGTGACCCAAGATTGAGATCATGAGACCAGGGCCAAATATGGTCATGCTCCCAGTGAGTTGACAAAGAGTGACGTTGTCTCTGCCAGTGAAATTTACCAGGAGCAAAACCATCAGTGTCCTCTAGAGCTGCACTGTCCAATATGGTAGCTACTATTGATGTAAGGCGACTAAGCACCTGAAATGGGTCTATGAGTATAAAATACACACTGGATTTCAAAGACTTAATATGGGAACAATGTAAAATATCTCATTAATATTTACATTGGTTACGTGTTGAAATGATAGTATTTTGGATGCATTGGGATAAAATATATGATCTAAAATAGTTTCATGCTTCTTTTTACTTTTTAATGTAGCTACTAGAAAGTATTAAAAATACATATGTGACTCACATTTGTAATTTGCAGTACATTTCTATTGGACAGTGATGCTCTGAAGCATCTCTACTGGTTTCACTCAGTTCATGTATATCCACCATTTGAATTTCACAGGTAAAACGTATTCAACCACTCAAAAAATATTGCTTTCGTTCACCTAAAATTTGCTGTCTCTCCTTGATTCCTAATCTTCTAATGGAATCACTGCTATTAATTTGTTGTTTTACATGTTTTTTCTTGCCTTTGCAAATATATTAATATATATTAAAATATATACATATAATATTAATATAAATTTATAATATAAATAAATATGTAAATATATGTATAGGTTATGGTTTTTTATTGTTTTTATCAAAAATGGAATTTATACTATACCTATAATTTAATGACTTGCTTGTTTTTTAACTACCAGAGCATCATGGAAGACTTTTTCTAGAGCTATTTAAAATAGCAGAGCTATTTGAACCCATTCAAAAAATTTTCTTCATTCATTGTTTTTACCTATTGAAATATATTTATACAGTATTGTTAAGACAGCTGTAGAAGAGCTACTCATTGAATCAAACATGAGGTTGTGTGGAGAGACAACAAGGTGTTTCTGAAAGGCAAATATGCTCATTTCTCTCCTCTGTTCACTATCTTGCAGAGCTATTTTTCTTGTGATTAAGTAAAGTTTCCATAGTATGACCTTCATAAAGTGGCCCCACTTTATGGGACCAGCATCATTTTCTCATACACACTAGACCTCAGCCAATCTGGATTTCTTTAGCTATTTAACACTTAATATTTCTCTTTCCCAACGTTAGCAAATTCCTCTAGGCTTGGATCATAATTGGACCAAAATTTTATTACTTTAAAGAATTTTCTTTAATCCAGACTTTTAACTAATTCTAATTGATCTGTTTTTTTGTGGTTCCCCTTAGGTCTAATTCTTTTACCTAATACCTTTTTTCATAAAGATTTTCTTTTCCTGAGCCTGCAGATAACAAGCCAGTGTTTCCCACTCTGGGAATAAGAGGTTATCTGCATTGACTTCCTTTCAGGGCATCAATATACTTAGAGATTTAATTTATTCCCATGAAATAACAACATGTTGCTTCAGCATTCAGAATGTAAAATGCCCTGGTGGTCTGAGGGAAGGCAGGAAACTGATATCTTTTCACTGCTGCTATTGAGTGACTGCAAATTGGGCATTTCACTTGTTTAGACCTCATCTGCTGATATTTGAGACTTCTCGATGGAAATGTCCTATCTATCTCTAAAATATTGGACTATGTTATATCACCTTTCTAAAGTTAGAAGTACCAAACAAGCAGGAAAGTAGAAATGTAGGAAAAATAAAGGCATTATAAAATGTTAAGTGAATGGTTATTTCTTCTGTTTTTTAATTAAGTTTTTTTTTAATTTTTTACCTCATTATAAATTCATATGCAGTGGAAGAAATAATACAGGGGCATCTCACGTACCATTTACCCATCTTTCCCCCAATGGAAACATCTTCCAAAACCAGAGTACAACATTGCAGAGTATTGACATAGAATCCACCTATCTTATTCAGATTTCTGCAGTTTTCCTTATACTTGTGTGGGTGGGCTTGTGTGTGTACTGAGTTCTATACAATAGTCAAGATACAGAACATTTCTATTGCCACAAGTATCCCTGATACTGCCCTCCCTTTAACCCACATGCATCTCTTAATACTCCCCAGTCGCAAATTCCTGAAAAACCACTAGTTTGTCCTATATTTTTATAATTGTGTCATTTTAAGGTTGCTATATAAGTAGAATCATACAGTATGTAACATTGGGGATTAGTGTTTTTCACTCACTATGACTCTGAAGATTCATCCAAGTTGTTACATCTATCAACAGTTATTATATATAATAACTGTTATATATTATATATATATATTATATATATATATTATATTATACATTATATATTGCAGAGTCCTATGTCATGATATAAATGTAGCGTAAGTTAACATTAGACCCATTGAAGGATTTTTTTTTATTGTTTCCCATCTTTGGTCATTGCAAATTACGCTGCGATAAACGTTCCTATACAGGTTTTTCTGTGACCAGGACTGTAAGAGTTGGGCAGTATGGTAGTTGCATGCCGTATTTTATAAAAATGACAGCCCGGGCGCCTGGGTGGTGCAGTCGGTTAAGCTTCCGACTTCAGCCAGGTCACGATCTCGCGGTCCGTGAGTTCGAGCCCCGTGTCAGGCTCTGGACTGATGGCTCAGAGCCTGGAGCCTGCTTCCGGTTCTGTGTCTCCCTCTCTCTCTGCCCCTCCCCCGTTCATGCTCTGTCTCTCTCTGTCTCAAAAATAAATAAACGTTAAAAAAAAAAAAAAAAAAAATGACAGCCAACCTGTGTCCCAGTGTGGGTGTACCGCTTTACGTACTCACCAACAATGTACGAGTGAGTCAATTCCTCTGTATTTTTGCTAGCATTTGGTGTTGTCACCAATTTTTATTTGATCCACTGTGTAATGATATCTCACTGTGGTTTTAATTTGCATTTCCTTGATGGCCAGTGCTATTGAACACCTTTTCTTGTGCTTATTTGCCATCTGTATGATATCTTGATGAAATTTCTGTTCGTCTTTTGTACATTTTCTATTTAGACTATTTATATGTGTATTTGTTGAGTTTGAGAGGTTTTTTTTAAAATTATTATTACCTAGACACTAGTCTTTTGCCAGATACGTGTTTTGCAAATAATCTCTCTCATCTTTTCATCCTCTTAATCCTTTGGGCTTTCTGCAGAGCAAAATTTTTAAATAATTGATTAAGTCCAACTTTTCAACTTTATGTTTTATGGTAATTCTAAGAATTATTTATCTAGGCATAGATCATAAAGATTTTCTCTTTTTTTTTCTTCTAAAAGCTTTGTGCAATAATATTTTATATTATGTTTTATATTTAACTGTATTATTTTTTTCCAATCTTTTCTTCCAAGTCCTTTAGCGTATATACAGATCTACAATGGAAAAGTCATCTTGAGAGAGATGAGGAGGAGGACTGTTGACAAGGAAACATACAGGTAGTAGTGAAACTGGGTGACAAGGAAGATAAATCTTTTTTAGGAGATAACACGGACTTCGTCACCCAGAAACTATAGCAAGGATCTTCTGAAGCTTCGGGAAAAAAAACTCAAATAATATTTAAATTCCATACATTTCTCCTAACTTCCTGAGTCAGATGGAGAAGCAATAAAGAATAAAAACTGCTATGAGGAGGCTAAAACCCAGAAATAGAAAAAAAAATGTCAAATGCACCCTTCTTCATGAAATCCAATTCCTATTTTAAAAAGCCTGAGATTGCTGAAATATGATCTCGTCTTCCATTTTCTGAAGAGTAATCACTACATTTGAAGCTAGTATGTAGGTATCATTAAAATGACCATTTGTTTAAATGCTCCCTTTTGGCTTTAATGGTGCAAAATAGCAAAAAAAAATAATAATAATATAATTTGGGTATCAAAGTAATGTAAGTCATTGATGTAAACAATAAAGCTAGAATAATGAAATGAACTATACAAGAATATATATGAACCATAAAGTAATTTGGTGCACAGAAAAAGAGGACCGAATGATAAAGAGAGTTGCATAAAATTCCCATGTAAATTAAAATCATTTCTGAGCTTTGCATTAGAAAGATAAATTATCACTAATACCTACAAAAACTAGGGACTAAGATTTTAGCCAAGTTATCATGATATCACAATATTTTGATTCTCTGATGCAAATACAGCAGTCAACTGAATTGCTTAATCAATACAATCAGAATTCTTCCCCAATAAAATTCAGAGTCACCATTTTACAAAGCACCAAATTGGAAATTGTAACTGAATTCATAAGACAATCTAGATTTTTCATTTTACTTTCACTTTCTATCATTCATTCCCTCCCACCACCAACCAAGCCCCATTAGAGACCAGGCCCTAGAGTAAACACCGGGATAAAAAGATGAAGTATACTTTTTAGAGGAGTTCACAAAGTCAAAACTGGAAAACTTCACTTATGTTTTGCATTGTGAGAGATTAGAAATAGTATTGTTCTCCATACAGTTGATGGTTGGCAGTCAGGGTTTGTAGACTGGATTTCTTTTTCTTCATCATCCATCAAACCATTGAAAAAAGGCTATTTTGTTGAATGAGGCATGTATTTTATTTTTCTTCGAGGTAGAAATGTAGTAAAAGAAATGCAGAGAAGACACAGTTTTTAATGTCATGCCCAAAATAAATTTAATTGGTGATGCATTGATCAATTAGCATCTTCATATTTTTATCCAGCCACCTGATAAGTTGCCTTTTGCAACAATTATTCCTTCATTCACAAGCATTGATGAAGCACATATTTTGTGATAGGCGTGATACATGCTGAGAATAAAATAATAAAACAAAAAATCACCAAATGTAAAAAAGGTAAATTTTATGAAAATAATAATTCAGTGTGGTAAGTGTGATGTCCCTGTGGCAGCATCTAGGAGGGGCACTTAAACCCAGTTTGTGTACAGAGAACAAGAGATATCTATGTCAATTCCTAGATGAGCAACTGTTCAGAAGTTGGTCTTTATCCTGGGCACAACTAAGAATCATTACAGAATTTCATGTAGGAGTTTGTCATAACCAAGTTCTCTTCAAGTGTAGATGGGAACAGATGTGGAAATCATCACATTTGTACTACAAAATTAAAGAAAAGTGAATCCTTTCAATTTTGAAAATGAAGCTTTTTAGGATTTTGCTCAATGGTTTTAAATAGCCTAACCTTCAATCTTCAGATAATAAATGAGTAATAAATCTTTCTAAAGCAAACAAGTCAATATAATTATAATTGGTTTTATATTTGCTTTTAAAAATCTGAATATATTTTATATTCAATCATAATGAATCTTCTAGCCATTCTTAGTCATCTGAAAAGTAATTATATTTTCTAATAGTTCATTGAAATATACTCCATCATACAATTCACTCATTTGACGTGTAAAATCCAATGGTTTTTAGTACATTCACAGATATGTGCAAACATCACCACAGTCAATTTTAGAATGTTTTCATCCTCTTAAAAAAGAAGCCCTGTAACCTTTAGCCATCACCATTCGATCCTCTCACCTCACCCCCCTCCAGTCCCATGAAACTACTAATATCCTTTCTATTACTATCGATTTCCTAGTCTGGATTTTCATATGAATTGGATCATATATGTGATATTTTGTGACTTCTTTCAGTTGGCATATTTTCGAGGTTCATCCATGTTGTAACACGTATCAGCACTTCATTTCTTTGTATGACCAAGTAAAAACCCACGGTATGTAAACACCATATTTTGTTTATCCATTTGTCTGTTGGTGGATATTTGGTTTGTTTCCACCTTTCAGCTATTGTGAATAATGCTGCCATAAACTTTCAGATTCAAGGTTTTCTGTGGACATACATTTTCATTTCTCTTGAGTAAATACCTAGGAGTGGAATTACTGGTCATATGGTAAATCTGTGTTTAATCATTTGAAGAACTGCCAGACTGTTTTCCACAGCTACTGCCCCATTTTACATTCCCACCAGCAGCATATGAGAATCCCAATCTCTCCATATCCTAACACTTTTTTTCTGAATTTTTTATTCTGGCCATCCTAGCAGGTGTGAAGTGATACCTCATGCAGTTTTGATTTGCACTTCCCTGATAACTAATGGTGTTGAGAATCTTTTCATGTGCTTATTGGCCACTTGTATAATTTCCTTGGAGAAATATCGCTTCGGATCCTTTGCCCATTCTTAATTGGGTTATTTATGTTTTATTATTACATTTTAAGGGTTCTTTATGTATCATTGATGCAAATCCCTTATCATATATATCAGTTGCAATTTGTCTCCCTGTCTGTGGATTCTTCATGGTATTTTGTGAAGCACAAGTTTTTAATTTTGATGAAGTCTAATTTAATCTATTCCTCTTTTGTTACTTATGCTTTTACTGTCGTATCTAAGAATGCTTTTTCGATGTCATGAATATTTAGCCAAATGTTTTCTTGTGAAAGTTTTATAATCTAGCTTTCATATTTAGGTCTTTACTCCATTTTGATTTAGTTTTTGAATATGCAATGAAGTAAAGGTTCAACTTCATTCTTTTGCAAGTGACAATCCACTTGCCTCTACGTGGTTTATTGAAAAGACAATTCTTTCCCCATTGGAAGGTCTTGGCACCCTTGTCAAATGTCAGTTGACCAAAGATATATTTGTGGACTTATTTCTTGACTCTCAATTCCTTTTCATTGAGTTATATATTTCTCTTTCTACTATTACCACACTGCCTTGATTATTATTGCTTTGTAGTAGTTTTGGAATCAGAGAATATGACTCTTCTTACTTTATTCTTCTTTTTCAACATTGTTTTGGATATTCTGAGTCCTTTGCAAATGCATATGAATTTCAGAATCAACTTTTCAATTTCAAAAAGGAATTACCTAGGATTCTAATAGCAATTTCATTGAATCTATACGTCAGTTCAGAGAGTATTGTCATGTTAAGAATGTGATATCTTCTGATTTATGAACATGGGATGCTTTCTTATTTATTTGTTTGTTTAATGTTTTTTTTTTATTTTTGAGAGACAGAGACAGAGAGTGAGCAGGGGAGGGGTATAGAGAGAGCTGGAGTCACAGAATCTGAAGCAGGCTCCAGGCTCTGAGCCCAACGTGGGTATTCAACCCACGAGCTATGAGATCATGACCTGAGCCGAAGTCAGACACTTAACGTCCTGAGCCACCCAGGCACCCCTCCCATTTTTTTAAATCTTCTTTAATTTCTTTCAACAATGTTTTACAGTTTCCAGAGTATACGTTTTGCACTTCATTTATTAAATTTATTCCCAAGTGCTTTATTCTTTTTCGATGACATTGTTAATGAAAACATAATTATCTTTTAAGATTCTCAAAAGTTGGAAGTTGATACACAAATACATAAAAAGAAACTTGTCAATGCTATATTATGTCAATTAAAAAAACTGAAT
The DNA here is from genome assembly GCF_018350175.1 of Felis catus. Taxonomy (NCBI): domain Eukaryota; kingdom Metazoa; phylum Chordata; class Mammalia; order Carnivora; family Felidae; genus Felis; species Felis catus. Next base: position 16,370,170 of record NC_058368.1, on the reverse strand, counting down.
AAAGTAAAATCTCTCTCCTGTTACCTTAGAAACTTTTGCTAAATAATGATGTAACCCCTGAGGATCCAATCTTCTCTGCTGATAAAGCCATTGAACTGCTCAAATTGTTTTGAAGGTGGTCCATACAAAAGTCAAGAATAATTATGTATCTGAGGTTAGAATTCTCCATTTTTGTTCAGATTTCTACTTAATGGTCTCATTTTAATTACCCTATGCAGTATCTATATGACTTTTGTCAGTTTAGGTTGCATCGTGGTTATATGTGTTAATAACATGTTTATACTTACCCCTAAACCCAGCCCTATTACCCATCCCAGCACACCATAATGTGAGCACAAACTTCCCATCGCTCCTTCTTAAGAAGGAGCTTTTAAACTGAACTGAATTTTATGTATGTATACACTGTAATCTGTTGATGCTAATATACACTAACCATTATAGGATATCTCATTTATGAATATCTAATTATAAGGCTTTGATCAATAAGAAGTTATATTTATATATAAAATATGTACTCTTATATACTTATAAAACACATATGTGCAATTTTTCTATGCTTAGTAATGTGTTTCTAATACAGAAAGTATGCCCACAAATTTTATCAGTGTATAGAATAAAGATATTCCATTAATCTTATTATAGAGGACAAAAGGAAGAATATACCTATCTACTCATCATAACCAGACTAATTGGTTATGTTAGTCGAAAAAGTGAGAGGAAAAGAGAATAAGTGGCTGTCAGAAAACTAGGTCCATAATATCTGAAGATTAATATTCCACTGTGGATGAGAAAAAAAGAAAAAGAAGGAAGAAAATAACAGGTACAACTTTACATCCACAATTCTTAGTAGAAGAAGGATTAGAATTGATGCTCCTGACAATAACAATGCTTTACTCATCGGCCTTCATACGCTCTTTCTGTCTCTATCAAAGTTAATTTAAATGTGAAAAAATGTTTTGAGGAAATAAAATAGGCCAATTATCATGGATATAAATATTCTGACATATGTAACTATCTATATCTACCCATAGATATTTATATCTGGTTTATATCTATATAAACTATATAGAGATATTTATATCTATCTATCTATTTAGGTATAGATATATGTCTATGTGGCATTAAACTCAGTGGGAATGTGTTTATAATCATGCTTAATGAATGAAAATAGCCAAAGCCACCCTAATCCAAATTTGTTGGCCAGAATCCTCTGCTTTAGACGTGGTAGCCAGAAGTTCAATTTTCAGTTTTATCCTGATGTCTTTATTTGCTCATTTGTAAAGTAAGAAAGTACCTATCTACCACTAGACCAAGGAGCTCAGTTATCATTAGGATAAAATAAAATAGAAAAAGAAATGAAAATCATTTTGTCAAAGGTAAGGAACTATTTTCTTTATATTGCATGAGAATAACACCAAGGAATTCAAAAGAATTTAGGATTAAGAGGTATGTAAGTTCCTCTTATCTAGCTTGGATCAAAGAAAACCTGTGCAGATCACCTTAGGAAGCAGAATAAACCGCAGGCCAATCTAATGTATTAATGTGGCTAAACAAAGGAGCCTGTCAGAACAGGGGTGACAGCCATAACCTGGAGAAATGCTGTAGACAAAAGATAAAGAAGTGTCAGAGCAGCCAATTTTGGCATTTTCATAGTGTCCTGGAAAAGAAGGAATCTTAGCCCGTGGATTTGGATCATTCAGGTTCCATGGATAAAGCTGACCCAGTGTGAAGATAAGTGAATGAAGGTATGTTAGCTCGTGCCTCTGACACTATGCCTAAAATTTGACTTTCTAATTCTAGTGAGATCCCACATTACAGCTTTATTCACAGAGCAAATGCACTGCTACTGTTGAATCATGTGTTCCAGTTTTTGTGACAGTACAACCATGCAACAAGGAAGCGGGCGTCTTGATTACAGAAAGCAAGTCTTGAACTTCAGTTCAACTTAAGTAACTTGAGTCTGTGAGAGATGAGAGCATGCTACAAAGTTGTCAGAGCCTGTAGGCAAAAAGACCAGACACTGACTTAAAGCCTATTAATTAAAGTGAGGCCAACTTGTGAGATCTCCTAGGGGACAAATAGATCATCTTTCCCAAGGTGCACACATGGCTACATCTCTAGGCATACTGACTAAACAACAAAAAAGTAAAAGGATCACAGATGTGCTAGCTACTTTGGCTTAGATCAGATTCTGAAATTTACAGAAATAAAACATAATGTGGGCACCTGGATGGCTCAGTCAGCCAAGTGTCCAACTCTTGATCTTGGCTTGGATCATGATCTCACGGTTTGTAAGTTCAAGCCCCCCACTGGGCTCTGTGCTGATAGTGTAGAGCCTGCTAGGGATTGTCTCTCTCCCTCTCTCTCTGCCCTTCCTCCACTCATGCGCATGCTCATGCTCTCTCTCTCTCTCTCTCCCAAAATGAATAAGTGAGCTTTAAAAAAGAAATAAATAAAACATAATGTATATGCAAATACATTGGACACATACCCTACGGTCTGACTTTAAAGACCAACTCAAGCTGGTGATCACAAAGATGGAGAAGTCGAGAAGCATACTCACATCTCTGGCCTGGACAGATGAATAGTGCAAGGGATGAGCAGAATCAAAGGAAATGACCAAACAACCTAAACAGTCATCACCAAAAAGATGGTGGAAATTCAGGAAATGTAAGAAAGGGAAGAATTTTCAGGAGAAAGTGGTTTACATTGTCAAGAGCTTCAAGAAGTCAAATCATAAAGATGGAATTTCTCTGGGAATAAGAATGGAGAACAGAGTGGGTTACAGCAAGTTCCCATGAGATTCCCTTGGTAGAGGAGCAATATTCTGAATGATGCATTAAAAACTGAAACAGATTTGGACTTCCAACTTCCTGCTCTCAAATTACATGGGAGTGAAGAATGAATTACATCCATAGGACGAGCTACCTGGGGAGGTGGTTTCCTTGGGTGAGCATCAAGGATTCAGGAAGGGAAAATTGATGAAAATTATTTTCAAAGTAGTGGGAGATTATTCAAAACTCATTTATTCAACAAAAAATAAGTAAAAAGAATAATTGCCCCAGAGTTTAAAATAAATGGGTTTCGAAAAGAAATCATGGGAGAGAATCAATGACTAGGGAGAGTAACATTAAGGGTAGTTAACAATATAACAAAGATATAAAACAGGGTGGCTGTGCTGTGTTGCAAGATTTCCTAAAATAATTGATTTCCCAAGTTCCTGGTGGATCTGGAAAGAACGTGAAAGCATTACTTTATTAACCTTTCTAGGATAAATCAACCTCATCTTTGATTAATTGTGTTTCTAAGAGAAACTTAGCCCAGGTTAGCAGATGTGTAATAGGTTCAGTTAGACATTAAGAGTCTAACCAGAAGTCCTAAATAGCAGATTTAATTATTTGTTGAATGAAGGCTTTCACTGAAATCAACATTTTTGAAAATTGAGAATTGTTGCTGAAAACCAGGAAAGAAAAAAAAGATTGGTTAAAATAATGATATAAAGTTCTTCGAAAGAGGTTAATAAATCCATTGCAATTTTTATAGGAGGTTAAATCAGTTACTTTCTAGCTTCCTATTTTTATGATGGTTTTCAAAAATCACTAGACTACCTAAATTGGTTCTTAGCCAGAAACTTGTTTATTCATTGCATCTCTTTTGTTTTGTTTTTCTGCCTCTTCCTCTCTAAAATGCTACTCCATAAAGAAGGGGCTTTGTCCATATTGTTCACGCTTATGTTTCTAGTTTTTGAGAACAGTGCTTGGGTATTAGGACATACCTAATAAGTATTTTTGAATAGAGTTTTTAAATATTCCTTTACATTTCCAAGGTCATGTACCATCCCAAATTTCTCTCTCAGTAAGTCAAAGAAGTAGGAAGAGTAAAATGTATATAAACTCAATGGTTTTCTAAAATCACAAAGTTTACAGAAAATTTAACAAATGAAGGAAAGAAAGCTATTTTTTGAATATTTACTTACACGAGGGGACTTTCACGTGTATTTTATTTGATGTAACTGATAAAGTTTGTAAATAAAAGCTTTATAGGTGAAGGAAAAAGACAGAAAAGTTTAGTACTTTTCCGTGTGTCAACTGACATGCTTGTGGAATAAGATGGATTTTACATGTACATCTCACTTCAAAGAGGGGAAAAAGGGCAGAGGAAAAAAGGAAGATGGGGAGAGGGAAGGAAGGAAGAGAAGGAAGACAGAAGAAAAATTAGCATTTCTTGGGATAGACATTTTAGGTCAGACTTTCACAAGAATTAGATGTGATAAACTCCATTCCCATATCACTTAATATTGATGATCATAGAGTTTTTGTGATTTTTTTTTTCAAGTGATTCATAGCTAAAAGGTAGAAGAGTCAGGATTTGAACTAGGGTATTTTAAAGGCTCTTCTGATTATGTCACCATCTTTGACATTAAGAGAAAATAAAGGCAGAGTATATTCAGTTTATTTTGGAACTCAAATTGATTTTCAGAAAACTGTATTTGGGCTGGTTCTTACAGTCATGGTAAATGAGAGATATGGTATTCCTTCTTTTTCACAAATCCCCATGCTTTGGTTAGCTGGGGTTACATTGTTTACATTTACATATTAATATTATACTAAAAACTAAAATGTGAAGGAATAATGATTAATAAGCTACTCCCCCTTACACATATAATCACCCACACAGGTCATTGTTTTCTCTGACATCAGAAAATCTGTCAGAGAACCACTGTACAAACACAAGAAGACCTTTTTCCCTTTGATTTCTGCCTCTATAACATATGCAGCTGGAGTCCCCATGGGAGTCTCGAACACAATCTGAAATTAGCCCCTCAAGCCCAGGAGTGAGCTACGCAATGAAAAATAGAGTGTGGTGTGACATAAGGTGCATTTTTCACTTAAGATGCATTTGAATTGCTGCATTTTCAGTTAATAAAGGCAGAGCGATTTTAATGGGCTGTGCCGACTCTAACTTCTCACATCTGTTCCCTTTTCTGATGTTTCGTGCCATTTTGTGGATTGATGTCATCACCAACATAGTCATTGTAGACTCTGGTAAAAAGCTTCTCTGATCTGATTATTGAGTAAGTGATGGCATATAATAGTAGGAGATGAAAAGTCACAAGCTACAGAAGTCAAAATCAGTTTTATGTGCAGACAAAAAGAGATACAGAAACAATCACATCAATATACACTCCAGACAGGTTCTATTGTCGTAACATGATGTTTTCCAAAATTTACTGAATACACTTGTTATGAGACCAAAGGTAACAAATGCTGCTTTTGTTTGTAGTATTTTACCATATTTTTAAGATTTCTATGAAAATTTTAAAACCCAGTCTTTGCCTCACTCTAAAGTAAAATAAATATCACATTCTTCCCTCACCCTGTGTGGGATAACTTTAGCTGCTGAACAGAGTTGGCTATTGACCGGTCGGGAGAGAACAAATGAGGACACAAAGGTTCTGTGTCTATTCCTCTCTGTGCTTGTCCTATATCCTGTCATCTGCTGGATGATCAGTTCTCAAGATCAGTGAGATTTTGCTCATATTAGAATACTCTCTTGACCTGACTCAGCAGAGAAATAATAACAATTGTTTCAGTTTTAATTCTTTTTTTTTAACTTTTCTTAATGTTTGTTTATTTTTGAGAGAGAAAAAGAGAGCATGAGCAGTGGAGGGGCAGAGAGAGAGGGGGCAGGAGATCCAAAGCAGGCTCTGTGCTGACAGCAGAGAACCCAATGCAGGGCTCAAACTCATAAACCATGAGGTCATGACCTGAGCCGCTAAAGTCAGACGCTTAACCCACTGAGCCACCCAGGCACCCCTTAATTCTAATTCTTCTAACATAGGTTATGGTAATAGCAATCTCTTTATTTTCAACCTTTCACTCACTGTCAAGAAGCAGGCGACATGTCTGAGGGAATCGTTTTGCAGAAGACACACAATGGGATGTGCCCAGGTCCCCAACGGTTTGCTTGTGAGTATGGCAGGGAGAATTGTGAACTGCAGTCAGAGAGAGTGGTACAAGGTGACTTCAAGCTGGGTCGGACCTTTGGACCTATGTTTGGTGCGAGTTTGCACACTGGCGCATGTATGTCTGTGTCAAAGGCAAGGAGTAACCATGGCCTGGCCCCCAGTTCACAGGAAACTGTTAAAGGTAGTTCTTCCCAGCAGAGAAAAGTTAGGCAGTGGCAACAAACTCAAGTGTTGGATAAGCTTACCGTTGTGAACTTAAGAGAGTTTTCCATTCTTTCTGTTTATTAGTACCATGAAACTCCCTATGAGATATTAATACTAAGTATAATCAGAAAAACCACAAAATATGATGCAGGTACTACAGATCTCTTAAAAATATTTACTCTAAATCTTTCCAGATAATATGTGCTATCATTCCCATTGTAGAGATGATGAAACTGAGGGTCGTAAAGCTTAAAGGGCTGCCGACACCTCCCACAACCAGTAGAACTGTGCCAGAATTCAAATTCTTTCTGTTTCGTGTACTAGCTGCTTGAGTGTTACAGAAAAAAGTCACCTACTCTATACTGTTAGAAAGAAACCGTCTACCACTTTTCTTTTCCATACTGCATGCTTCAAGCCTCTCAATCTTGCTCTCCTCTGTCTGGGCTTGCTAGTGGGAATCCAGGGTCTAACACTGAGAATGTCGCTCGTAAAAGGAATCCCAGAAATGTACGAAGCAGCGGATGATCTTTGTTCCTGTGCGGCTGCAGTACAGACACACTGGTCTGAGTCATCACAGGACTTCAAAGAATCTTACCTAATAAGTGGTGAATCGATACCGCTCGTTGTTTTGTTTCATTTCCAGGATGGAGACTTTTGTGATTGTGTACCTATTAACTTTCTGTTTGTTTTCTGTTACGATAAAACTATCCTTGAGTGTGTAGTTCGTATACCATTCTCTGAGTATCAGAAATTGTTGCTTTCACCCATATAGAAGTAACATATTGTTTCTAAAACTTTTGTCATCCTTTTTAAAAAAATTTTTTTAAGTTTATTTATTTATTTTGAGACACACAGAGGGAGAGAGAGGGACCGAGCGAGCACATGGGAGGGGCAGAGGGAAAGGGAGAGACAGAGAATCCCAAGCAGGCCCCACACAATCAGCACTGAGCCTGATGCGGGGCTTGATTCCCACCAACCACGAGATCATGACCTAAGCCAAAACCAAGACTCGGGCATCTAACCAACTGAGCCACCTGGGCGCCCCTAAAAATTGACTATCTTACCTAGCACATTGTTGTATAGTAGTATTCTAATTTATATACTCTTAAAATGTGTAAATTTTATAAAAATTATCTGTCAAAACAGTAGAGAATCGTTGAAACTTATATCCTGTACCAAAATGCATGAAGCTATAGATTTTTTTAAATTCATTATTCAGAGGAATATTTAAGAGTTGTTATCTTATTTAAATTAACAATATACTGTAGCTACAGAATTTCAACTTGGAGGAACGCTTTAAAATCATCTATTCTAACACTCTAATTTTAACTGCGGTCTGATGAAGTGAAATTATACTCACAAGTTTACACAGCAAGTTAGAGATGGAAGCAACACTGAAATCCATGTTCCTGAATTCCTAAGCCAGCATCTTAAATCTTATACTGAGTGGCGTATAACACTGACTAAATGCTGTATTTTAGAGCTTCCTATATAAATCTCTCACACTGTATGAGATACAATTGGGGTCGCTCAGAACCTTTGTGAACTTACAGCAGGCTAATACCTCATAGCTAGAATTAAACTATGCTTAGAGGCTAGGTTGTAGTGTGATAGGCAAGTCCAATTCAGGAAGTTTATGAATGAGTTCTTATCCTGTAATAATTTGTAATATTTCATCTCCTTGTAAGAATTTTTTCTTCTGGGTAATACTAAGCACCAGCACTAAAAAGTTTACCACAATCTGGGGTCCATTTATCATAATTTGGTTGGTAGTAGCTCATTCTGACTAACCTAAATCAGTGTAAAAAAATCAAAAGACTTAGAATTACTCGAAATCCATCATTTAGGTCTTATTGCAACTTGTCTTCACCAAAAGCTAGTTGCCTTAGCAATAAGATGGAGTTAATCATAGCATTTGACTTACTAATAATAAGAATCAAATGAAGTCAAGTGTTGGAAAGTTCTTTGAGGTACAAAAGTGTAGTAAACAAGCATAGGCTGATGGCTGGCTACCTTGCCTGAACTCGATTTATAGATGCCACAAAAGCGAGAGAGAGGTTGAAAGATGCCAGAATCCTTGTCTCTCTCTCTCTCTCTCTCTCTCTCTCTCTCTCTCTCTCTCTCTCACACACACACACACACACACACACACACACACACATCCCCTGAGAAGAAAACATGTTTTTATGTTACTGAGGAGAGAATGTTAGCTTAGGGCATTATAGAAAGAGCACAGGTTAATGAAGAGATTTCTAGAGGTCTATACTAAGGGAATAGATATCTACAATGTTCCATAAGCATAATATTAACTATTACACAGCAGTCAGAAGTAACAAACTAAATCTACATAAAACCACATGGAATGATTTTTAAAACACAGTACTCAGTAAAAAATATGCATATCTATAGCAAAATATGATGGTATAAATTTATAGTATGCACATAAAAAATAAAACACTACACTTTTTCCTACCACACACATATATTTACAATCATTGAGTTTCTATGGGAAGAAGAGGAATGCAATGTGGGGAGAGTTTGGGGGGGAAAAATAAAACAGAACAAGGAAGGAGGCTTAAACTTCCCTGCTCCGGTAATGTTTCATGAAAATCATGATCTTCAATCCACCAATTCCATGAAGAAAAAGAAAGGAGGAGTTAGAAAAGTAGGGACCACCATTTAACATTAGGCTCATTAGGCTGTGCCTCACCTGTCTTCACTGTTGGTACAGAAAAGTGTCCCTATGATAGTTCCAGAGCATCCATCCCAGAAACACATGTAATCTTTAAGAAGCGCAAACTGCCATTTTCTTTTATTGATAATTATATTCACACACAATTTCCACTCATGTCTTTACTGTCTGCTTAGATAATAAAGATACACTGAAGAGACTGTAAATGACTCCATTTTTGGTGTTTGCTCACTAACAGCTTTCAAGCCTCACCCCTCCCTTTTCTCCTCTTGACTCCCATCCAGACAAGCCAATAAGAGAGCCCACAACACTCTCTCCCTTGGTGCTGGTAGGAAATTCAAGCCAAGCAAACCCAGGCTCTGGTATGAAACCATTCATTCTGGCCCCACAGCCTAACTCCAATAAAAGTCAAAGGCAGGTCTTCCTTCCAACTCTCTCAAACTACTTTTGAACCTTCTCCAGAGTCTACCCTGCTTCCCAGAGAAAGCCTTATTACATAAGTAATGCATTTCTTTATACCTTCCTGGTGGGTGTGTGGTATCACTAGTCTTGACATCCAGACCAAATTTGAGTAGTGCCTCAGGGCAGTCACAAATCCAAAGGAAAAATAAAATATACACAGGTACTAACTCATTCGCATAGTCATTCATATGATGATGTTGGTCTGAGGAACCAGCACATAGTAAGTAAAAGAAAGTTGCTAAAAAGAGATATACATTGGGGTGCCTGGGTGGCTGAGTCAGTTGAGCGACCAACTTCAGTTCAGGTCATGATCTCACAGTTTGTGACTTCGAGCCTCGCATTGGGCTCTGTTCTGACAGCTCAGAGCCTGGCGCCTGCTTCTGATTCTGTGTCTCCCTCTCTCTCTGCCCCTCCCCCATTCATGCTCTTTCTCTCTCTGTCCCAGAAATAAATAAACATTAAAAAAAAAGAGAGAGATGCATTGATTACCTTTGTTCTTCTACGTGAAATTACTATTAAGGCTGAAGGCAAAAACGAAAAAAAAATTATAATTTTATCTCTATTTCATTTTGAATAAAATAAAAGTAGCACTTAATCAAAATAAGTCTTTTATAAGCCACAGGGAAGATACTACTATGGTAACGTGATCCCCAACAGAAATAGCAGCACTAATCTTGACATGCTCATAGGATTGGTCTTCTCTTGATATACCACATGGCATACAGGTAAGACCTGCAAAGACCTCAAGCTCAACACCTAAGCTACAATTTAATGCAATCTCATGAGGAGGTTATATAAAGCTTTACCCTCAATGTCACCATGCAAAATAATCAGAAACTCCTTTTTAGATTGTGTATTTCACATGTTGATAAGGGACACAAAGCATAGTTGCTTTTTCACACACACCAGGCAGGTGTCAGATACTCCTTACTTTCAAAGCACTGGCAACCATCCCTGTCTGCTGGCAGACAAAAATCAAAAAAATCAAAAGCCAAACAGTGCAACAACAAAATTCCTTAAACCTGTCTAGACAAAATGCTCAAAAGGGATTTTTAAAAATCAATTTACATTTATTTACAGACAGATGTGGAGAGTTATTGCATATCATCCTGATACATTTGAATAATATTCCTATGTGTGTATATATATATTTTCTCTTTAATTTGGATATGCTCTATTTTGAAGACTTGTCAGTTCAGCATCTCAGTGTCACTGTGACCTAACCATACAACCCTCACAGTAAAAATTATTCAGCAAGTACTTTGCCTTTGCTCATTCAGCATGCTTTTTCTCTCTTACTAGAAGAGAGCTGGGTTCTCTCTGTATCTCCCCAGAGTTGATTGCCTGAATAGACTGAGAAGCTACCTCTACATATGTTCCTTCCCCAGAGGTGTCTTAATCCTAAAACTCCAAATCTTCTTTCACCCACTTCACATTTTAAAAAGCACTTTTACACCCAGTTCACTCTGTCTTCAACAAAAAATTTACTCTGGGTATTTTCACTGCTGTTTCTGGTGCTATTGTTTCTTGAGGTTCATCACCATGCCTGTCAAGGCTGAACAGTAGGCATCCTGAGTGTGTTTGAGGGCCGCTCCTGACATAAATATAGTGTTGGCAATTTTGAGTGATTCACACTTCTCAAATTTGAAACGGCACAGAACTTACTCTATTTGGACATTTACTTAAAATCTTCCTCCTTCTTTAAAAATAACTAGTAAAACATCACTGAGAGGTTCAAAGGACAGATATTAGCTAATTACTCAGCTAAGGAGATCAAGGAATAGGGATGTAAGAGACTTTCCCAGTGTTCTCAGCTGATGACTGAGTGATCAAGGGTTCAATCCAGGCCATCTGACTTCCCAAAATATACAGCATGGTCTCTCTCTTTGCCTCAAGTCATTAAGTTTTAATTTCTTTACCCTAAGCCTTTTTATTTCTATTAATATTCAAATCTCCCTTTAAATGTTAATACTAATACAGAAGTTTCTGTGAAAGAATGATCCAATACAAAGGTTATAGAGAGGAAGGAAAGAAGAGAAATAAAGAGAAAATAACTTCTGTTAAGTGACAGATATGTACCAGCTTCATAAATTTACTTAGAATTTTTCCAAATTTTTCTTCTCAGAATCTGAGTTCAAACAGAAATATCATAGACTCACTTTTACCTTAAAAAATAAGTAACTGATGGGGGTAGGAGCCAAGATGGCTCGCGTCCATGAAATACAGCCAGACCAACACTAAACCATCCTACACACCTAGAAAACTGATCGGAGGATTAACACAACAATCTGCACAACCTGAACCACAGAATTCAGCAGGTACGCGGGACAGAGAAGTGAATTTGGGGAGCGAGAAGCCATGAAAGGTGGAAACCGCTTTTGTGGGTGGAGAGAGGAAAGAGACCGGGGAGGGGGGCAGAATTCAGGAAAAGCACCCCTCCCCAAAAGCAGCTGGAGAGAAAGTGGAAAATTGGAAACAGCCGAAGGGACTAAACTAAAAAGGGAGAAAGGAGAAAGGAGAGGGTTTAAATTTCATTAAGACTGTAAACAAGGGGAACACAGAGTCTGCAACTCCACAGCTCAGTACCTGGTGGTGCTCTGGTGGGAAGGGCGAATCCCCAGGAACAGAGTGGGGTCCGGGAGGTTCTTGGGCCACACGGGGAAAAGCGGTTCCACTGCTGGAAGGACATTTGGTAGAGACTGTTGAAGCCACCTGGTTGCAGCAGACCCCGGAAGGCGACCACATTCGCTGGTGCTGGGGCAAGGTCGTTGAGGGGGAAGCCTGGTGCCCATAATCCCTGAAACGCTGCTGCTACACTGTCTCGAGAACTTTTTCTGGAGCAGACTGGCACCTGGCCGCAGTCTCAGGGCACCGGCAGCAGCAGGTTCCAGCGGGTGTTCCTGGGTTCAGCCAACATTCAGTTATTGCTCGGTGAGACCCTCCCGCAGAGGGGCGGAACGGGTCAAAGCCGCAGTCCTTCAGAAGTAAGGGACCGGAGAAAACAGCCGCATCTGAGACAAAAGTTGGGAGAGAGGCATTGCCTGGGGCCTGGTCACGGAGAGTGAAAAAGCGGGGAGTGGACAAGAGTTGAAGACAGAGGACAGGTGCGCGATTGCTGATCCAGAAGAACACACTGGGTAGCTGGGAGGCGCCATTTTCATCTCGCCCGCGCTTGCGCATATGCACCTAGGAGCACCGCAACACTCCACCCCAGTAGGCTAGCAGCGCCATCTAGTGGAGAGCAGAGCTGTTACACTGAGCCCCGCCCAACTGGGCCAACTTCACTCTCAAGAACACAAGTCTCACCACCGGCTTAATTTATGGACTAGAAAGAGCTACATAGACTGACTTCTAGGGGAAAACGAAGCAATTTCATTCCTACTTCAATCTGTTAGCAGGTTCATCTATTCAATTTTCTTTCTTTTTTTTTCTTTTTTCTTTTTCTCTTTTACAATTCTTTTTCTTGAACACAGAAAGAGAAAAAATTCATTTTTATTTTTAATTTTTATTAAAAATATCTTTAATTTTTATTACTGTATTTTTTACTTTTGTGTAAATTTTTTCAAATTCTACTTTACTTCCATCATTTTATTTTAGTCTACTTCAGTGTATTCACATTTTCAAATTTTCAAACAATTCCCTTTTTTTCTTCCTTTTTATTTTTTTCTTTTTCGTTTCTTTTCTTTTTCTTGAATGCAGAAAGAGAAAACACTTCATTTTTACTTTCAATTTCTTTAAAAAATATTTTTATTTAATTTTTACTACTATATTTTTTGCTTTTATGTAAATTTTTTCAAATTCTATTTTTTTCCATAATTTTATTTTAGTCTACTACAGTGTATTCACTTTTTCAAATTTTCAAACGATTTCTTTTTTTTTCTCTTTTTTGTTTCTTTTCTTTTTTCTTAAATACATAAAATGAAAACTTCATATTTATATTTAATTTTTATTAAAAATAATTTTCTTTAATTTTTTTCTACTATATTCTTTACTTTTGTGTATATTTTTTTCAAATTCTATTTTACCCCCATCATCTCATTTTAGTCTACTTCAGTGTATTCATTTTGTCAAATTCTCAAACGATTTCCTCCCCCCCCCTTTTTTTCTAATATGTCAAACCACTTTCAACACAGACCAAAACACACCTAGGATCTAGCATCATCTATTTGTGTGTGTGTGTGTTTTTAATTTTTAATTTTAATATTTTTTAATTTTAATTTTTTAATTTCAATTTTTCTACCTCATTAATTCCTTCTCTCCCTTCAAAATGACAAAATGGAGGAATTCACCCCAAAAGAAAGAACACGAAGAAATGACAGCCAGGGATTTAACCAATACAGATACAACAAGATGTCTGAAACAGAATTTAGAATCATGATAATAAGAATAATAGCTGGAGTCGAAAATAGATTAGAATCCCTTTCTGCACAGATAGAAGAAGTAAAAAATAGCCCAAATGAAATTAAAAATGCTATAACTGAGCTGCAATCATGGATGGATGCAGCGGCGACAAGGATGGACAAGGCAGAACAGAGAATCAGTGATATAGAGGACAAACTTATCGAGAATAATGAAGCAGAAAAAGAGGGAGATTAAGGCAAAAGAGCACAATTTAAGAATTAGAGAAATCAGTGAGTCATGAAAGATGAACAAAATCAGAATCATAGGGGTACCAAAAGAGGAAGAGAGAGAAAGAGGGGTAGAAAGGTTATGTGAGCAAATCATAGTGGAAAACTTTCCTAACCTGGGGAAAGACACAGACATCAAAATCCAGGAAGCACAAAGGACTCCCATTAGATTGAACAAAACCCGACCATCAACAAGGCATATCATAGTCAAATTCACAAAATACTCAGGCAAGGAGAGAATCATGAAAGCAGCAAGGGAAAAAAAGTCCCTAACCTACAAGGGAAGACAGATCAGGTTTGCAGCAGACCTATCCACAGAAACTTGGCAGGCCACAAAGGAGTGGCAGGATATATTCAGTGTGCTGAATCAGGAAAATCTGCACCCAAGAATTCTTTATCCAGCAAGGCTGTCATTCAAAATAGAAGGAGAGATAAAAAGTCTTCCAGACAAACAAAAATTAAAGGAGTTTGTGACCACTAAACCACCCTGCAAGAAATTTTAAGGGGAAATTTCTGAGGGGAGAAAAGATGGAAATATAAATAAATAAATAAATAAATAAATAAATAAATAAATAAATACCAAAAGCAACAAAGGATTAGAAAGGACCAGAGAATACGACCAGAAACTCCAACTCTACAAGCATCATAATGGCAATAAATTCATCTTTCAGTACTTACTCTACACGTCAATGGACTCAATGCTCCAATCAAAAGACACAGAGCAACAGAATGGATAAGAAAACAAGATCCATCTATATTCTGTTTACAAGAGACCCACTTAGACCTCAAGACACCTTCAGATTAAAAGTAAGGGGATGGAGAACCACCTATCATGCTAATGGTCAACAAAAGAAAGCCAGAGTAGCCATACTTATATCAGACAATCTAGACTCTAAAATAAAGACTGTATCAAGAGATGCAGAAGGGCATTATATCATAATCAAGGGGTCTATCCACCAAGAAGACCTAACAATTGTAAACATTTATGCGCCAAATGTGGAAGCACCCAAATATATACATCAATTAATCACAAACATAAAGAAACTCATCGATAGTAATACCATAATAGTAGGAGACTTCAACACCCCACCCACAGCAATAGACAGATCATCTAATCAAAAAATCAACAAGGAAACAATGGCTTTGAATGACACACTGGACCAGATGGACTTAACAGATATATTCAGAACATTTCATCCTAAAGCAGCAGAATATACATTCTTCTCCAGTGCACATGGAACATTCTCCAGAATAGACCAAATACTGGGACACAAATCAGCCTTAAGTAAGTACAAAAAGATCGAGATCATACCGTGGATATTTTCAGACCACAACTCTATGAAACTCGAAATCAACCACAAGAAAAAATTTGGAAAGGTAATAAATACTTGGAGACTAAAGAGAACATTCTACTAAAGAATGAATGGCCTAACCAAGCAGTTAAAGAGGAAATTAAAAAGTATATGGAAGTCAATGAAAATGATAACACCACAAACCCAAAACCTCTGGGATGCAGCAAAGGAGGTCATAAGAGGAAAGTATATAGCAATCCAGGCCTTCCTAAAGAAGGAAGAAAGATCTCAGATACACAAGCTAACCTTATGCCTTAAGGAGCTGGAAAAAGAAGAGCAAATAAAACCCCAGAACCAGCAGAAGACAGGAAATAACAAAGATTAGAGCAGAAATTAATGCTATCGAAACCAAAAAAAAAAAAAAAAAAACAGCAGAACACATCAATGAAACCAGAAGCTGGTTCTTTGAAAGAATTAACAAAATTGATAAACCACTAGCTAGTTTGATCAAAAAGAAAAAGGAAAGGACCCAAATAAATAAAATCAAGAATGAAAGAGGAGAGATCACAACCAACACAACAGAAATAAAAACAATAAGAGAATATTATGAGCAATTGTATGCCAATAAAATGGGTAATCTGGAAGAAATGGACAAATTCCTAGAAACATATACACTGCCAAAACTGAAACAGGAAGAAATAGAAAATTTGAACAGATCCATAACCAGTAAAGAAATTGAATTAGTAATCAAAAATCTGCCAAAAAACCAGAGTCCAGGTCCAGATGGCTTTCCAGAGGAATTCTACCAAACATTTAAGGAAGATTAACACATTTAAGGTGTTCCAAAAAATAGAAATGGAAGGAAAACTTCCAAACTCTTTCTATGAAGCCAGCATTACCTTGATTCCAAAACCAGACAGACCCCACTAAAAAGGAGAACTATAGGGGCGCCTGGGTGGCTCAGTCGGTTAAGCATCTGACTTCAGCTCAGGTCACGATCTCGCGGTCCGTGAGTTCGAGCCCTGCATCGGGCTCTAGGCTGATGGCTCAGAGCCTGGAGCCTGCTTCCGATTCTGTGTCTCCCTCTCTCTCTGCCCCTCCCCCGTTCATGCTCTGTCTCTCTCTGTCCTAAAAATAAATAAACGTTGAAAAAAAAAAATTAAAAAAAAAAAAAAAAACTAAATAAACTTAAAAAAAAAAAAGCTGCTGAGGATTCAACTCAGTTTAAAAAAAAAAAAAAGGAGAACTATAGACCAATTTCCCTGATGAACGTGGATGCAAAAATCCTCAACAAGATATTGGCCAACCGTATCCAACAATACATTGAAGAAATTATTCACCACGACCAAGTGGGATTTATATCTGGGATGCATGGCTGGTTCAATATCCACAAAACAATTAATGTGATTCATCACATCAATAAAAGAAAGGACAAGAACCATATGATCCTCTCAATAGATGCAGAGAAAACGTTTGACAAAATACAGCATCCTTTCTTGATAAAAACCCTCAAGAAAGTAGGAATAGAAGGAGCATACCTCGAGATCATAAAAGCCATATATGAACGACCCAATGCTAATATCATCCTCAATGGGGAAAAACTGAGAGCTTTCCTCCTAAGGTCAGGAACAAGACGGGATGTCCACTTTTGCCACTGTTATTCAACATAGTATTTGAAGTCTTAGCCTCTGCAATCAGACAACACAAAGAAATAAAAGGCATTCAAACCAGCCAGAAGGAGGTCAAACTCTCTCTTCGCAGATGACATAATACTCTATATGGAAAACCCAAGAGATTCCACCAAAAAAAACCTGCTAGAATGGATTCATGAATTCAGCAAAGTTGCAGGCTATAAAATCAATGCACAGAAATCGGTTGCATTCCTATACACCAACAATGAAGCAACGGAAAGAGAAATCAAGGAATCGACCCCATTTACAGTTGCACAAAAAACCATAAAATACCTAGGAATAAATCTAACCAAAGAGGTGAAAAATCTATAAACTGAAAACTATAGAAAGCTTACAAAAGAAATTGAAGAAGACACAAAAAAATGGAAAAAGATTCCATGCTCCTGGATAGGAAGAACAAATATTGTTAAAATGTCGATACTACCCAAAGCAATCTACATATTCAATGTAATCCCTATCAAAGTAACACCAGCATTCTTCACAGAGCTAGAACAAATAATTCTAAAATTTGTATGGAACCAGAAAAGACCCTGAATAGCCAAAGCAATCTTGAAAAAGAAAACCAAAGCAGGAGGCATCACAATCCCAGACTTCAAGCTGTACTACAAAGTTGTAATCATCAAGACAGTATGGTACTGGCATAAGAACAGACACTCAGATCAATGGAACAAATACAGAACCCAGAAATGGACCCAGAAACATATGGCCAACTAATCTTTGACAAAGCAGGAAAGAATATCCAATGGAATAAAGACAGTCTGTCTCTTCAGCAAGTGGTGCTGGGGAAAACTGGACAGCGACATGCAGAAGAACGAACCTGGACCACCTTCTTACACCATACACAAAAATAAACTCAAAATGGATGAAAGACCTCAATGTAAGACAGGAAGCCTTCAAAATCCTCAAGGAGAAAGCAGGCAAAAACTTCTTTGATCTTGGCCGCAGCAACTTCTTACTCAACACATCTCCGGAGGCAAGGGAAACAAAAGCAAAAATGAACTACTGGGACCTCATCAAAATAAAAAGCTTCTGCACAGCCAAGGAAACAATCAGCAAAACTAAAAGACAACTGACGGAATGGGAAAAGATATTTGAAAATGACATATCAGATAAAGGGTTAGTATCCAAAATCTACGAAGAACTTATCAAACTCAACACCCAAAAAACAAATAATCCAGTGAAGAAATGGGCAAAAGACATAAATAGACACTTCTCCAAGGAAGACATCCAGATGGCCAACTGGCACATGAAAAAATGCTCAACATAACTCATCATCAGGGAAATACAAATCAAAACCACAATGAGATACCACCTTACACCTGTCAGAATGGCTAACATTAACAACTCAGGCAACAACAGATGTTGGCGAGGATGCGGAGAAAGAAGATCTCTTTTGCATTGTTGGTGGGAATGCAAGCTGGTGCAGCCACTCTGGAAAACAGTATGGAGGTTCCTCAAAAACTAAAAATAGAACTACCCTACCACCCAGCAATTGTACTACTAGGCATTTATCCACGGGATACAGGTGTGCTGTTTTGAAGGGACACATGCACCCCCATGTTTATAGCAGCACTATCAGCAATAGCCAAAGTATGGAAAGAGCCCAAACGTCCATCAATGGATGAATGGATAAAGAAGATGTAGTGTATATATATATATATATATATGTATATGTATATATATATATATATATATATATATATATATATATACAATGGAGTATTACTTGGCAATCAAAAAGAATGAAATCCTGCCATTTGCAACTATGTGGATGGAACCGGAGGGTATTATGCTAAGTGAAATTAGTCAGTCAGAGAAAAACAAAAATCATATGACTTCACTCATATGAGGACTTTAAGAGAAAAAACCAGATGAACATAAGGGAAGGGAAACAAAAATAATATAAAAACGGGGGGGGGGGACAAAACATAAGAGACTCCTAAAAATGGAGAACAAACTGAGGGTTGCTGGAGGGGTTGTGGGAGGGGGGATGGGCTAAATGGGTAATGGGCATTAAGGAATCTACTCCTGAAATCATTGTTTCACTATATGCTAAGTAATTTGGATGTAAATTTTGAAAAATAAAAAATTAATTAAAAAAAAGTAACTGATAAGTTACTTCTGCTTCTCAGAAGCGTACCTTACCAGATCAAATTCTTTAAGAAATAAAGACTTCTTGGGGCACCTGGGTGGCTCAGTTGGTTGAGCATCCGACTTCAGCTCAGGTCATGATCTTGCTTTCATGGGTTGGAGCCCCGCGTCAGGCTCTGTGCTGACAGCTCAGAGCCTGGAGCCTGCTTCAGATTCTGTGTCTCCCTCTCTCTCTGTCCCTCCCCCACTCACACTCTGTCTCTCTCTCAAAAATAAATAAACAGTAAAAAGCTTTTTTAAAAATAAAGACTTCCACACAATAGAATCTACATCAAATGGTGGAGGACCTTAGAAGGATGATGAATTTGGAAGGGAAGAAAGAGGGTCTCTGCTGGTCTCTGAGAACATGGCCAGTAAGAGAAGTAAGCTCAGCCATCAGATTGGACAGTTAGGGTCACTGCAGTCTCCAGGCTCACTCCAAACACCATCCATCCCATCTTCACATGTTCAACTGTGTGAACGTATAGAACACTATTTGAATCAAAAGTGATCCTAAGATTCAATTAATGGAATCGCTTTATTTTGGACTAATCAAAACCCACAATCTTTATATTCAGTTCTAAATATTTTATCTATTCAAAGGATTTTTACATGCTCAATTTATTAGAAGCATAAAGTATTTGTTTGAATAACTTAAGAAGAATAACAACAAAATCCATTTGATATACCTTGTGTCAGAGTCACCGAAATCAGTGGTTCTCAAACCTGGCTGCTTATTATTGTTTCTCCGGGAAGTGCTGATTTTTTTTTCCTGGGGTGATGGTCTGGCTTTCTATATTTTTTAAAGTTCTTCAGGTCATTTTAATATGTAGGTAAGGGTCAACCAACACTGATTTAGACATTTTATAAAACAGTGCTTTAGAGTCCAAATCAGCTGTTTGGTAGTCAAAATATTTTCTTCCCTAAATAAGTATAAAATCTTTACATTTTTTTAAGATTTAAAATTGTATATATAGATAAGTTAAAAGTCAACTTTTAAGACTTTAATTACTAAGGTTCCTGTGTGGCTCAGTTGGTTGAGCATTTGCCTTTGGCTCAGGTCATGATTTCACGGTTCATGGGTTCGAGCCCTGAATTGGGCTTTGCACTGACAGCTGGAGCTTGGAGCCTGCTTCAGATTCTGTGTCTCCCTCTCTCTCTGCCTGTCCCCCGCTCATACCCTGTCTCTCTGTCTCTCAGAAAATGAATGAAAATGTTAAAAAGATTTTTTTTTTAGAAAAGACTTTAGTCACTAACAGTTTATCAAAAATATTTTCATCTGCTACATCCTGGATTTGTTATTTTGTCAATAAAATCTCAAAGGAATTAGCTTAGTTATATCTGAATAAGCTATGAAGAAAATACTTCTTGAAGCTTTGAAAGAAAAATAAATCACTTATTTTTGTTTTACTAACACATTAATGAAGAACTATTATAATGAAATTAATAATCTGGACGAGTAGAAATCAAGAACTTCTAATGGTGCTAAAAGCAAAATAAAAACAAGTGTATTTTTATTTTGGAATGTATCATATTTTTAAGCTACATGATCACGTATATACTACTTAAATAAAATATAGATGTTCCGAGTATGTTCCTGACCACTAGCACAAAGTTAGCAACAAGACACTTAATTGGAAATGTAGTGATCAGAAAATTTAATTGGTATAAGTATAGGTTGCGTTGTCCACGAATTCACTTTAGCAAAAGAGCCCTAATTCTGGTATAAGATTATTCAGCAGATTGAAGTTTTGAGAGCCCTTGGAGAAAATGCCATGTTGTGTTAAAGGCTGTCATCTCTGTTGGCGAGGATGCAGAGAAAGAGGCTCTCTTTCGCACTGCTGTTGGGAATGCAAACTGGTGCAGCCACTCTGGAAAACAGTATGGAGGTTCCTTAAAAAATTAAAAATAGAACTACCCTACAACCCAGCAATTGCACTACTAGGTATTTATCCAAGGGATACAGGTATGCTGTTTCACAGAGACACATGCACCCCCATGTTTATAGCAGCACTATCACCAATAGCCAAAGTATGGAAAGAGCCCAAATGTCCATCGATGAATGAATGGATAAAGAAGATATGTGTATGTATGTATGTATATATATACACACACACACACACACACAATGGAGTATTACTCGGCAATCAAAAAAAAAAGAAATCTTGCCATTTGCAACTACATGGATGGAACTAGAGGGTATTATGCTAAGCGAAATTAGTCAGAGAAAGACAAATATATGACTTCACTCATATGAGGACTTTAAGACACAAAACAGATGAACATAAGGGAAGAGAAGCAAAAATAGTGTAAAAACAGGGAGGGGGACAAAACATAAGAGATTCTTAAATATGGAGAACAAACAGAGGGTTACTGGAGGGGTTGTGGGAGGGGCTTAATGGGTAAGGGGCATTGAGGAATTTACTCCTGAAATCATTGTTGCACTATATGCTAACTAATTGGATGAAAATTTAAAAAATAAATTAAAATAATAACAATAATAATAATAATAATAAATCAATGCTAATCACCACCCCTCCCCCCCCCCAAAAAAAAAACGCTGTCATCTCTGTAAGGGCAAATCTGAACACAATAAGACAAGCATCCAAAATATTCAGACTTATCTTTTGTAAAGCTCAGAATAAAAATCAACAATACCCAAAGCCACCTATAGATTTAATGCAATCTCAATCAAGATTCCAAGGGCATCTTTTACAGAAATAGAAAAAACAATCTTAAAATTTCTATGAAACCACAAAAGATCCTGAATACCCAAAGTAATCTTGTGAAAGAACAAAGCTGGAGGCATCATACTTTCTGATTTCAAAGTATATTACAAAACAAACAGCACAGTATTGGCATAAAAACATACACATAGACTCACATGAATTGAAAGCCCAGAAATAAACCCACATATATATGGTCAACTAATATGTGACAAGGAAACCAAGAATACTAAGTGGGTAAAGGATAGTTTCTTCAATAAATGATGTTGGGAAAACTGGATATTCACCTGCAAAATAAAATGAAACTGGATCCCTATGTTACAAAAATTAACTTGAAAAATTAATTCACAAAAATTAACTTGAAATGGATTAAAACACCTAACCATAAAACCGCACAAGTAAAAATCCCAGAAGAAAAAATAGGGGGAAAAAAACACTGACGGTGGACAATTGAAAATTGAAATGGAAAAAAAAAATCTATCATTTGTAATAGCATCCAACAGCGTAAAGTACTTTGTGAGGACTCATCTCAAAAAAAAAAAAAAAAAAAAAGCCTACTGATTTACAGTTGCAAAAATTAGTTGCAAACAGTAGAGGTCAGACGTTTAAATTTGCAATATGATGCTCATCCAGTTCAGAACTCTGTACCTGATTTTCAAAATATTTTCTAAATTTTCTCCCATTATTTACACCTCTTTCCTTTCAAAAAGCTCAATGCATTCCCTGCCTGATGGATAGGTGTTTTATATTGTATTTAAGGCAAACTGCAAAATCCCAAGAGGAATGTAATCCAGTAAGACAAAAAGATGATGCACTAACAACATTGTGATTCTGTGATGATTTATGAAAAGAAAGTAACTATTAGATATATATTACATCCATATACCTTACCCAATTTAACCCCAAGTTAGAAGACTGTAGGCATTTCTGGGTCTATGAGGAGTCTCAAGAGCCTAAATGCCATTCTCTCATGGCTACAAACATTTGGATCCTCCCGCATTTGAGGGGTGGATTCTATACGCTCTCCTTTTATATTTGGGCCCACTTGTAACAGCTTCAACCATTAGCAAACTTGGCAGAAGATCTGTATGTGTGCTTTGAGGCCAGCTCAGAAAAGCCCATGCGGGAGTGCCTGGGTGGCTCAGTCCGTTAAGTGTCTGACTTCAGCTCAGGTCACGATCTCACAGTTCATGAGTTCAAGCCCCACATAGGGCTCTCTGCTCTGCTGACAGCAGAGCCTGCTGACAGCCTGCTTTGGATCCTCTGTCTTCCTCTCTCTGCCCCTGTCCTGCTTGTGTGCATCCCCCCCCCCCCACCTCAAAACTAAATAGACATTTAAATAAAGGCTATGCATCTTCTGCTTTTTAAACGGATAGTTGATCTGTCATGTACAAAGTCCAAGTACTCTAAGGCCACCATGTTGGTGAGACCACATGGAAATGCTCCCCTGATAGTCCCAGCTGAGCCAGGTCTTCCAGTTACCCGTCAGCTTCCAGCTGAAGCCACAGACATCGTGGAGCACAATGGTTATAAGCAATCCCCAGTGTGCGCTGTTAGAATCCCTGACCCACTGAAACCTAAGTGCAGCAAGTAGATTGTTATTTTATGCCACTAACTTTGGAGTGATGTGTCAGGCAGAAATAGATAACTAGAACACCCAGAGGAATGAACTGAGCTCCCTCCCTTCACCCGGGTTTTGTCAAAGCAGAATTATACAAATCATGGGTCAACATGGGCAAATGATTTGCTTGCTTTTCTCAACCACCCTCTGGCTATTAATCTTGTTAAGATTCAGGGCTGGGAGAAAAAAACTGGAGAGAAAGCTGCTGCATGGTAAAAATACGTGCCGATAGATGTTTAAATACAACTGAAAATTGGGCATAATATGTTCCAAAATTGAAGTTCCCCAAATCCTCTTTCAGACTGAAGAATTATTAATTTTCAAGCTCTCTGGCTTTACACTGTTTGGCTATTAAAATCTCTTGCTGTATTGGGACTACCAGCTTCCACCCTAAATAAGGGTTTTCCTGCCACATTTTCCTTGGTATGAATTCCAAACAGTGCAAATGCATATGACAATATCCATTGTGAACAGCATCTGTCATTGTTATTATGATTTCAACCAATCTCTGCATACTTGAGAGTTTAGCTGTTTAACTGAAAGATTTGCTAATGGCAAAAAATGTACAACTGTCTGTGTTTGTGTCTATGAAACTTAAAGGCAGACTTAAAGAATCAAGGATTTTTTTTCTCCTGTAAAGCCCAAAGCTTTCACTACTATCGGCTTTTTTTTCCCCCGAATAAGAACCATAGAATTAATTTCTACATCTACCTGAATAATTTTCCTCCCCAGAACTTTTTCTAATAATGTCACCTTCTTTCTTGTTGCTCATTATATACTGGGAAACTAATAATGTTGTTCATTATATACTGGGAAACCAAACCTCTGTGCAGGTCTGGCATATACACATAACTTGAGTCCTGAGATTTGTCTAATTCCATTTTTTCCACAAGTATGGGTATCACTGGGAAAAAGAATAAAAGTATAAAGAATGTTGCATATTTGTTAGCATAAAACAGAGTTTTTTTCCATTTTTGTTCCCCCACAGCATCCCAGATCAGTTTGCGTATAAGAAAATTATAGTGAATAAAAACCTTCATCAGATCCACGCATTTAGAGAAGAATTGGCATTTTTGAGAAAATTGCATAAGGAAAGCAGGAAACTTCATGATATATGGGGAGAGTTAAGAAGAAAGCATCTCTATCAGTAACAATACTGAGTTGCTGCAATTGGAAATTAATCATGTAAGATTAATATCTGGAAAAGCAGAGAAACAGTTTACTTTAGAACACAATATATTCAGTGTCTTTTTTTTAAAATTTTTTTTTCAACGTTTATTTATTTTTGGGACAGAGAGAGACAGAGCATGAATGGGGGAGGGGCAGAGAGAGAGGGAGACACAGAATCGGAAACAGGCTCCAGGCTCTGAGCCATCAGCCCAGAGCCTGACGCGGGGCTCGAACTCACGGACCGCGAGATCGTGACCTGGCTGAAGTCGGAGGCTTAACCGACTGCGCCACCCAGGCGCCCCTATTCAGTGTCTTTGAGGACACCAGACACATTATAGTTAGAAAATGAGAAGTAAAATTTCTGTTCCCCCTGCCCCCGGAAGAAGTACAAGAAGCCTTTCAGAAGTTGAGAGAGAGAGAATATATACCACGTATTACAAACACTGGAAATAGAAGATGAAGTGAATTTGAGGTCAATGTTGACATGGACAAATAAACAGAAGGGATATCAGCAGATGGCCATCTGAGTGTGGGACCTGAAAATATTTCTGTTTCAGAGAGAAGAGGCCCAAGAAGGTGATAAGTGGGTGATTATTAATTATAAAGTGATCATAATTTGAATCATTCTTTAATCAGACTAAATATGCCAGATGGGCTGATGAAACCCTCCTACTACAAGCTCTGGCCATCTACAGATTTCTCCTGATTGCAGTAATTATGCACCCCTTCATCTTACAGTCTGATATGAAAGAATATTAGAAGTTATTTGTGAGCGGGAGACAGATGTGATGACTAGGGTCTTAGCAGTCTCTGAAACAAACTTGTCCAGATATAAATGAGAGAAAAGATGAAAGGCACGATGTTAACAGTATCGAGGATGCCAGAGATGAGAAAGAAAGGGTTTGTAAATGTGAAGGGAACCAGTGAGTAAAACAGACTATTATTTCCGATCATTTATGTGAAGTTGAAAAATCTGTCACAATTTCTTATTCTTGTCAATAGTCGATGTCAGTGTAGAACAACAACAAAAATCTCAGATAAAAAGTAAAGCAATTCATTGTTCAGTCACATAAAAAAAAAAGACTAGATTTTTAACTTAAAAAAATTTTTAACATTTATTTATTTTTGAGAGACAGAGAGAGACAGAGCATGAGTGGGGAAGGGGCAGAGAGAGAGAGGAAGACACAGAATTCAAAGCAGGTTCCAGGCTCTGAGCTGTCAGCACAGAGCCCAACATGAGGCCTGAACCCATGAACTGTGAAATCATGACCTGAGCCGAAGTCGGACACTTAACTGACTGAGCCACCCAAGCACCCTAGATTTTTCTTTTTCTTTCTTTCTTTCTTCTTTCTTTCTTTCTTTCTTTCTTTCTTTCTTTCTTTCTTTTTTTTTTTTTTTTTTTTTTTTAATTTACATCCAAGTTAGTTAGCATGTAGTGCAAGAATGATTCAGGAGTAAAATCCAGTGATTCATCCCCTACATGTAACACCCAGTGCTCATCCCAGCAAGTGTCTTCCTTAATGCCCCTTGCCTATTTAGCCCATCCCCCCCACCCAAAACGCCTCCAGCAACCCTTAGTTTGTTCTCTGTATTTAAGATTCTCTTATGTTTTGTCCCCCTAGATTTTTCACTTTTTAATCTAGATTTGGCATCATTAGTGTGGTTAATCTAAATCAGCTCTAAAATCTTTTATTTAAGAGATCATTATTAATCTTCAGTTACTTGGCATTTTGAAATGTACATAAAATGTTTAAGATTTTTTCATATCAATTTCATATAAATTATTCTTTAAATCAAAATGTAATAGTATCTGTGCTTCTAGAAACACATACTGTACTTTCTCCACTAGATGTCTCCAGAGAAATACAAGTAAACATTGTTAATAAGAAATACTGATAACAAGTACCCAGTTTAAAAATTTCAGAAGTGCTCAGTTCAATGAGGGACAACAGTTACATTAATTACTAAGTTTTAAAGTGAGATCTGTTACTTGATAAGCTTTTAAAGGAAAACAACATCTAAATTTAACTAAGAAAGAAGGCATACTACCCACATTTATCACCGAAAACCTTCTGTATGCTTCCAAAAGAATGAACATTAAAGAGACATCATTTACTTTGGGGCCAAATTAGTCATCTTTTTCTCTGAATATGATTTCATTACCTTAAATATGGTAAGCCAGACCATGCCTGGAAGATCTATGGAAGCAGAGGAGATTAATCCATTGGAAATATGTTGGGAGTTTGGCTTGGGAAGTTCCACTTACAGGCTTTACAGTGTGTCAGCCACAAGTATCTGAGCTTATACGTTGCCATTCTGACTTCTTTAAGTCAGGCACTGACATTCAATTTTCTTTTAGCTATATTTTAGCTAATATTTAAAGCTAAGAAAAATTTAATTTTTGCTTAATTTGAATTTGTTTCTACTGTTGACTGTCTCTTACTCAAAGGAAACAAAGATTACTGGGTCTTTGTCAGAACTTCAGTTTATACGGCTGCAAACCCAGGTACCAAAAAAGGCTAAGACCTTCACTAACCAAGCATTTGGACACTCAGTCATGCTGCCCCCAAGAATGTGTGACATTAGCTTTAAGGCCTTATCATGTTTTATAATTATTATGAATAGGCGAGAGAGAAAGCAATGTGGTGCTCCAAGAAATGTTTTTAATATCCCACAGAACATATGTTCAAAAGCAGGAGTTTATACATAATTTGAGGCAAATAACTACTCTGGATGATTCCAAACCAAGGAAATGTCTTCTAAAAAATCTACTCTAGGCCTGGGTATTCAGGTTTGTTGCATCCATAGGCAATCTCAACCCTACAGTGTGTGGGCCATATTGGTTACATGCTAGCAAGAGTAGGCATACTATCACGATGATTTCACAGTCTCCAGAGGCTACAAGGCTTGCTGCAAAGATCCACTGGATAATTCGAAAACTGCCCATAAATTAGCAACCTGATAGCTAGAAACAAATGGCTCTATCTTTCAGACACATTATTTTTCTTTGGTTGCATAATAAGTCACTTCCTTTTCATTAATGACTTACATTTCCAGGTCAGACTTTACAACCCTGAAAATTAGATTCAATTGCCAAGATTTCAGCCCTCCTACAAACTACTAATAAAATTACGTAGCCAACCCAGAGGCAGGATCCTTTCATGAAGCAAAAGAATAAGGGCCCTGTGTGGAGAGAAAGAATGAGAGAGACATTGACCCTGCTGAACGCTCAGACAAGAGAGATTTTTCCCTTTTCCACACCTTAGACTATCTTTTCTCCCATTCTCTGAAACTGTTTTCCTTCCCTCAGCCTACCCAGCACTGTCAGATAGGGACTATGGTTCAATTTGTCTACCAGAAGCTAGGATCCTGGCTAAAACAGTTGCTTGACTTTCTACTACTCCATAATATCATATAGTATCACACTCCCGAGCTGAGCTTGGCTTTTTCAGTTGCAGTACTCTCATGTTTTTATATTTACACTAAGGTTTTCCTTCTTTTGAAACCCTCTCCACCCTCTAAATTTACATGTAGTTTATGTGCAGTCTGGCCCTCATTTTCAAGATTGTCCTTGATGGTATTACTTATCCTGCGTGTAAATATTTGCTGAGGGGTAGCATTTGTTGACTTCCATGGGACTTATACAAGTTCCCGTATGATGCCCAGGATGGATTAAGACTCTGTTACTTGAAACTCTGAAAAGAAAGATTTAAGAAACTTTTTAGTGTATAAGCATATATCACATGTTTTATAAAAAGTAAACCTGTGTCTCCAGTCAGAAAGGTGCAGTCCTTTTTTGAAATATGAATGCAATTCTTTGTCCATTTAGACCACAGAAGGAATCCAGGTGAATGGAAGCCATTTATTCCAATGGATAAAACTAGGAATGAATAAAAAAATGGTAACAAGGAACAAGTAGGTCAAAACTGTTCTTAAAAATTATCAATATTTTTTCAATGTACCACAGGCACTACTAAGAAAGGAGGTAACGTGACAGGAAATTTTTTATTTTGCCTGCACCCCGTAGTCATAATCAAGTCTGTCATCATTCTGGACTGTGTTTAAAGAGCTCTTTTACCCCTGATACATATTATCCAAGTCTATAACTCTTTCTCCCAATACCTCACTCCTTCCTCTCCAATCGAACCCCATTGGATTTAAGCGGATTTCAGCTTCATTACAGAAAAGCTTATAAATGGTTACAGCTGTCTAAGAGGAAAAGGGTTGCATTAACAGCAGTGAGCATCCCAGTAAAGAATGAATGACTACTTATAATGGTGATGTTGGAGAGATTTGTTTACGAGTTTGACTTACCCTTCTATAATTCCAAAATTCCATTATTATGCCTTAGAAGATGAGTAATCTACATTATAATGTCGAACCAGTCTAGAATTGAAGATTTTTATATAACTGTGTTACCAACAATATTCCAGCAGCTAATTTACTGGCATTAAGAAGACCTTATTTCCATAAAACAGTCTTCCGATCCTACTCAATAAATAATTACTGACCACATACCAATTTACACAACAAGAGAATAATAGAAACCTATTATATAAAGCAAACCAGTAACATAGAGATGAAGTTAAAATAATTTCACTCAGAGAAATATAAATGTTAGATTAATTTTCTTCCCACAAGGCGCCAGGGACAGAATTTAATTTATATTTTGATGCCCTCTTTTCTCCAGGTCTCCTTTTGAATTGCTGTTTCATTTTCTATACCTTCATACCAAGATTTTCAAACAGGTCTCTGCATCATATTTCAGAATGTATTGTCTAATTGTATGCTTTCTTAGTAAACTAGCAGCCACTTACAGAATTATTTTAGTGCCTCAAAGCAAAATTCTATAGCAAGCTTAATGTAACTCTCCTGATACCTGGAATCCTCTCAGGCCCAACCAACCTCCCCCAAAAGCCCTTCCAATTGGAAAACATGGTTAGTACAAAATTTCTCCATATTGCCTGTGGGAAACAATACTGATGTGCTATCACAGAGGGAAAATTTTGCAACAAGAGGTACTGGAATTACACTTTTACTTTAGGAGAGTGTGAAACTTACTTATTCAAGGAGTCTTACTGTAGGTTATCATTTCAGCTTATTGCTGACATCTGACATTCAGGTTTCTTTTATCCAGGGTTCTGAACATTTGACGTATCATGTGTGGAGGGATGAGAACGCATATTCTCTTGGATAGGAATCGCATCGTGTAACATTAAGAGACTTCAGTTACTCTCGGTAAAATCAGAAGAATAATTCTGGCAATACTTTTGTTTCTTATATGTGTTTAATCTATTACAGCTAGATTAGTAATATTTGTTTCCAACAGGGGTTGCTTTCACCCAGTGGCTATCAGATGCGCGACCTAGACAAGTTCATCATCGTGTGAAGTATGTAACGAAGAAATAACAAAGCACAAATGTTTTTCTTTTCTGCTTCGTTTCAAGAGTTAGGAAAATTTGCCAGAAGTAGATTTATGTTAACTCTATCTATTCCTTGATATTTTAAAAAATAAGCGAAGTGGGAGGTATCTCGCAGTTTAGTAGGATTGCAAGGAAAATGTAGTCTCTTCTCCGTGTTTCGTCAGCAATCGGAATTCTTATTTCATATTTTGTACAAGTTTTAAATCTATCCAACATCTGTTTTTGATCAACAGCCATTACTGCCTTAAAATTATCAAACTTACATCTACATTTGTTCCTGGTGAAAAATAATAACCTTTCAGTTCTGATGTGAACTAAATGTGATAAGATGTAATAAGATCAAACAATGATCTCATTGAGCACAGGGACATATACTCTGAAAGGGATGAATGGCAGAATATTCCTTAAAACCCAGACAAAAGCATTTTCCATAAACCCCTCCAACTTACAAAAGAATAAAACTGAAATATGAACATGCAAGGAGTCAGCTATTAAGGGGAAATATAAATTATTTAAAAATAAAAATAGATATCTTCTTCAGAATGAGAAGTAAAAGATGCTTGATGTGTTCAGTAAACATAACAAAAGTGCATTTTAGCTGCCAAATTGAAGTTGCTGATGTTTTTTGGAGAGAGCTCAGATTCCCAGGTTATACAGTGCTCCCTCCCACGACTCTGACATGTATATAAACTCTGAGCTCTCCAAAGCCCACTGCCAGTTCTCTTCGTGGACTAACTGTAACGGAGAGACTAAAGATGATTCCTTTCTTACCCATATTTTCTCTACTCTTGCTGGTTGTTGTTAACTCTGCAAATGCCAATGGCCATTATGACAAGATCTTGGCTCATAGCCGAATCAGGGGCCGGGATCAGGGGTAAGTCAGTAGTTCATTTTTATAATTTTTTTTTCTTAGCTTGTTTTATGTGTAAGTATACATAAAGTTCCTTATATATGCCTCAGGTTTTTTTTTTTTTATTTACTAAAAAGTAACAATAAAAATGAGTATTCTGTGATTTATAAATGTGTTTTCAACTTTAAAAATTTCTGTCAAGGTAATTTTCATGTAATTGCTTTTTATGAAGCATTACATAATTTTAATCTAATTGACAACATTTAACGGGACATTTATTTATTATTTTATTTATTTGTATTTTTATTTCCTTCCAAAAACCTGAAATGAGGTTTCCAAAATTAAAAATATATATGGTTAGGGTTCTCATTAAGTAAGTTATCTTTGAAATATCTCACATAATGTTAAGGAAATTTTCATTTAAATTATGTATGAAAATAAAATAATGAGTAATAGAACTAGTTCTTTAAATATTTTAAAGCATTTAAGAATGCTTTTAAATTCTGCATTCTGTAAAATTTGCAAAAGTAACATATTTCTTGGAATCAATCCAACTACAACTTAGCATTTTTAAAGTTACCAGGCATAATTTAGTAACTTAACCATTTATAATTTTTTTTTAAATGGATCTTGGCACTCTTCTAATGTCTCAGAGAGATTTTCACAATGCTCAAATGTTCCTTTGCTTTACAGTGCAAATAAAACTTCCATCTCTTTAAGAGAGAAAAACACTTAAAATTCTGGCACAGGATGTTCTGATCTATTTCCACTCAAAGACATAGATTTTCCTTTGTGCAGCCATATTATTCAAGTTAATTTTAATACTTATTTACTTCTGTGATTACTCACCTAGAAAATGACAGAATGCGGTGTTTTTTGACATAGGAAAACTTGTCTCTTTGCTTTCTGATTCCTCACTGTTCCAGAGTCCATTGTTCCAGATTAGAATCCCAAATGAGCACATGTTTGATTTAGGAAGGGTCAGTAGATTATCTTACTACTAGAAATAATAAGACACACATGACAACAAAACTAAGTTGAACTTAGTGCTGCTTGAATATTCCTACTAAATTAACTTTTGAAATGCTGGTGTTCTCTCAAGGATGTATAATTTCCTCTCTCTTTTTTCTCTCCCATAGAATTTAGTTTTTCTAATGATTCAGTATGATTGAATCAAGAAGTAGATTTTTGCAAGACTAGAATCACATCTTTGAAAATTGAGTCCACATGTTAACTTTTTTTCTGAATCATCTGACCTGAAGGTATGAAACACTGGTTGTCGTTGGGACACTGACTCTCTTTCCTTCCCTCTGTCTTCCAGCCCAAATGTCTGTGCCCTTCAACAGATTTTAGGCACCAAAAAGAAATACTTCAGCACTTGTAGGAACTGGTACCAAGGTGCCATCTGTGGAAAGAAAACGTAAGTCTCATCTTTTCCTTAATGTCCCAGTCCCCAAAGCAACACTACGCCTTTCCTTGGACACATGCATCATTTTTCTTGAAAATATTCTCCCAAATTGAAAGCTTTAAAAACAAAATATATATATATCATAAAGGTGAATAAAGGAATTCTCCCTGCATTTCTCCCTCTGCTAGTGCACCTCTCATGAGCCTTGAATCTATGTGTCACAGAGGTCCAAAAGAGGTCGATGGCAATCACATTGCCATGTAATTTGGTATGGAATCAGTGGGAGACTATGGCATTTCTACCCTGGTTTGGCCCTCTTTTTTAGGCAAGACACTTAACCTCTATGCCTCACTTTATAAAAATGGTTTCCTCAGTTTCCTCATTTTATAAAAAAAAAAAAAAAATGGGCCAGAAAAACAAACTGATCTAAAATATCAGGATTTTTGAAGCACTAATTAATGTTTCCCTACAATCACTTGGAAATTATCTGAATTACTCCAGTTTACCTCAAAGTTTTCATCAACACTCGAAGTTGGAAAGAACTTAAGTTTCGTCTCTTCATTTAATCCAATTATTCCATCCCACACTGCCAGATCCCCAGAGGTCCACAAAGGTGGTAAACCCCATCATTGTATTTACTATTTCCATAGCCAAAAAGACAATCACTCTTTACTTAGAAGAAAATATTTTTTATTACTTGGTAAACATGCATAGTGGTTTAATCTATCAATAAACCTTGGTAGGAAAATACAATCCTGAGCATATATACAAGTTGAGAGTTACTCGAGTGGTCTGATTCTTCATTTTAAAAGGAAGGAGCCGAGTCATAGAAAGAGCAAGTTGCTGTATCACAAAGATTAGTGATACCATTCCCGATCAAGAAAAGAGTGCTTCCTATTAATTTGGACTCCACTCTTGATGAAGGATGCCTTGAGAATTAAATATCTGAATGAGAACCTGCTTAGTAGATCATCATTAAACTTTAGGTGGAAGGTTGGGGGATTGCTAAAAACTTCTTCCTAACTTAATAGTATTGGTACAAATACTAAATATGGCATCACTTAACTTCTTGGAGCCTTTGTTTCTTTACCTGTGAATGTCGATTTTATACTTACAGAGTTTCTGGGGGTGGGGGGTGGGTAGAATGATTTGATGATTGTGAAATCGCTAAGTAACTCACAATATCGATTGTCCTTAAGTGTAAAGTACTTTAACAAATGGATATATGTGGGTGGGAAAAGGGGTTGTAACCAGATCCCTACCTAAAATACATAAGATTATCTTTATTTCCAGATAAAAATCACATATTCAATGTATATAACCTTAGCTGGACTCTACTTCCCCATGGTAACTAAGTCTAGGACACCACAGGAGTTTGCTGCCTCTTCCTATTCATTTGCTTAATAGAGTTTCAACTGATTTGATAGAGTTACTTTTTGGCCTGGATCTAATTCCTACTTGTTTGCAGACATCTGCTGGATTTGTGAGTCATTCACACAATTACAATGCAAGTCAGTGATTGCAATGATCTTGGCCATAATGCAGGCTGGGCCCCAGCTGGGAACTCCAAAACTCTGGATTCTCCTTCCTTTGTTCACATTCTTGGTTACCATGAGGCATATTTGGAATGCACACCAACTACATAAGAAAGGACCTGCTGTCTGAAATATTCAGGGGATATCTTTACTGCATTCTTCCTGAAAGTTAGGAAAGTATGATGTAATCTCACTTTAACCATCTAAACATGGTTAGAGATGCCAAGGCTTGTGCCAAGGTCATGCCAACATTCTTTCTTGCTCTCCATTAAAAAAAAAAAAGAAAATCCTGTTTCGAAGCCTGGCTTTTTATCAGAAACATAACAGTGTCTCCTTTGTTATACTATATTAGCTTTTTTCCCCCAAGTAGCTTCATTTTCACAACCATATTTACATTTGTGCTCTGAAATAAATATAAATGCTAGCTGCTAGCTTCAAATAATCAAATAAATCAATAACATTGACAAGAGGAATGTCTGTTTTGCCATCTGCTTGCAGCTGCTAAAATTTCCAGAGGCATCTTTAGGACTCTTTGTATCAGTTGACAGAAATGCTTGTCTTCTCATTGAACAGTTGCTTTGCAGATTTGAAGGAAATAATTGGGCAGGTCTAATGATAAACATGAATTTCCCAAGTTTAAGATATTTTCCATAACATATATTGGCTGAATAACATAGTGTTTTGTAGTCTTCCTTTCAGCTTCCATTTTCATGAGATTTTTAGATACTATTCAGAAAATGAGGATAGATTTTCCACTTTCAGAGATGTGCACAGTTATGATTCTTTTTTACTCTTGTTTCATTCTACCAACCATGTGAGAGATTTAAGTTTTGTATAGAATAAATGATCTCCTGAAAAAACCTACTTTTTTGTTTTTAAAATATCAACTCACATAACCATATTGTTCAACTATCAGTTTAAATTGCAACTGATTATTTTGGAATTTTGTTCCATCTGGTGAACTGTCTATGGTAAGGCTAATCTTTGGTTCATATTAGCAAGTGTTATAGAAATTTTTGTTACTTTAACAATTTCCTCTTCTATTCACTATTTTACGTCAAGTCCTGTACTATCAATATTGGACCAATAAATATGTGTCTCAGTTTTTTAATCATGTATAATATATGCTAAAGCTAACGTGGAAACATTCTGAATCAGTCCTTTGGCATCCAAGTATTCAAATTTATTTATATGGGGATGTTAGTGAATAAATTATTTCAGAGGCCATGCTAGGAATTGCCTAAGGTTCCCATATTGTTTCCATATGTTTCTAATACCAACTATTCTTGAAATTATTTTGAAATTGAAGAACAATTTGAAATTGGCATTACCCACTTAAATTTGTCCATGTTTTATCTGTCAACTATCTTTAAGTTAATATTCCATGCCAGAAACATTTCTTTCATTTGTGTTTCATATTTTACTGCATATATGGGTATGAATAAATGTTACATTGTACTTTTTAAATTGACATCAAGAAAATAGAGAAATAGGATTCTTTTTTAAAAAAAAACTTTTTTTAACATTTATTTATTTTTGGGACAGAGAGAGACAGAGCATGAACGGGGGAGGGGCCGAGAGAGAGGGAGACACAGAATCTGAAACAGGCTCCAGGCTCTGAGCCATCAGCCCAGAGCCCGATGCGGGGCTCGAACTCACGAACCGCGAGATCGTGACCTGAGCTGAAGTCGGACGCTTAACCAACTGAGCCACCCAGGCACTCCTGAGAAATAGGATTCTAAGATGACAAACAGGGCCACAAATCATGGATAATCACTTAATGGACCTGGCTTCAATTTGAAAAGCTTATTTACTTTTTAAGCTA
Organism: Felis catus; assembly: GCF_018350175.1. NCBI lineage: Eukaryota > Metazoa > Chordata > Mammalia > Carnivora > Felidae > Felis > Felis catus. The sequence goes on along the minus strand of NC_058368.1, from coordinate 16,334,545 downwards.
TATAAGATAATTTCTTATATCATTAATATTCTCCTGTTTTCTTTTATTGTAATTTCTATCATTCTAAGAAAATATGACCTTTCTCTTAAATATATTCTTTCATTTACTCATACTTCTTGAGTACAATTATCACAACTAGAAAAAAGCCAAAATAAAATATCTGAACTAGTTAATGCATGCTTAATTACTAAATTGCAAGATAACCAGCTTATAAGTAATTATTTTAAATTGCATGACATGGAATTTATCAATTAAAAATTACAAAATGGTCTATATCTCCTCTTCAGTGATAATATTCCCCCATTTCCAATTTTTGTTTTGTGCATTCACCTTCATATTTCTATTGAGAGGAAACAGAGAATTATGTAAAATTTTAATTAAAAATATTACTGGGTGCCTGGGTGGCTCAGTCAGTTGAGGGTCTGACTTTGGCTCAGGTCATAATCTCACGGTTCGTGAGTTCGAGCCCCATGTCCGCTCGGTGCTCACAGCTCACAGCTCACAGAGCCTGGAGCCTGCTTCCGATTCTCTCTCCCTCCCTCTCTGCTCCTCCCCCACTCGTGCTCTGTTTCTCACTCTCTCTCAAAAATAATAATAAATAAAAATATTTTAAAAAATATATTACCTATGCTAGAATCTGAAGAACACCAGAAAATGTCAAATGGAGTTTGATAAAATGAAGATCAGGATAATATTTTTAATAAAGTAAAAAAATAAAAGAAATTAGATAGATGATTTCAGGTTACTATTTTCCCACAAAATATAGTAATTTATACAAAGTTGATTTGGATACATCTTTGCTGAATTTTCTAGTTTGTTGCCTTAATTATGCCTTATATAATTTAATACACTTTGTTAACTATGAACAGAATAGCATTTTCTTGAATATTGTATTGTCTTTGAAAACAATACAATACATTGGATTAAATAAATTAAGGACTGTATTTAGTATGATCAAACTAATTACTGGCAATTCAAATGTAAAATAGCATTATTTTAGTTAGCAGTAGAATAGCTTTTATTGATTGAAAGGGGTTAATATATTTCCCGATGTTTCTAGTTTCTAATAACCTTATACTAATAAACATTTCTGACCATGTATAGTTTACGAAATGATTCCCAACGCATCATTTTATTCGAGACTCACAACTAGCTTGTGAGTAGGTGTCAGGGATACTATATCCATGTTAAATAGTTGGAGAAACTGACACTTGAATTTGTTAAATTACTTGCTCAAAGTCATACATCCACCAAGTATAGAACTGGGAACCATAAACCCCATTTTTCTGCCTCAAGATCCTGGAACTTTTCTATAATGCCATGACGTTGTATAGAGAAATCAAAGTAATGTAAATAACTTGATATCAGGAAATAAACAATTCTAGAGTCTCAAAAATCATCACAGTAAGTGGTATGTTTCTGCTAAGATTATAACAAAATGAATTCTATGTAGTTTCCCATTTTAATATTAATTTTTTTCTGACCTACAGGACAGTGTTATATGAATGTTGCCCTGGTTATATGAGGATGGAAGGAATGAAAGGCTGCCCAGCAGGTAAAATTTCAATTACTGAAATAAATGAGGAGCTTGTCTTGTGTGAAGAAAGAGATTTGAGGTAGCTTAGCCTGTAGAGAACCCAATTTTGTGTATGAGTGCATGTGCGTGTGTGTATGTGTGTGTATTTAGCACCATAATAAATCCAAGATAAACCACCAATATCTTTGTGTTAATCATGAATTTGTCATGGTGATAAAGCATTAAAACCTACTGCTCATGCATTGAATGTTGGACCAGACAATAGGAGCTTGGTCGTAACTTCAAATTAGTTCAATTTTCCTTCAAGAATGAAAATCCTCTCTACAAAATCCTTGTCTTTGAATTTGTTTACAAACATGGAGTGGACTAGTTGGAAAGGCATAATCTCTAATTGAACAGCTCTGATCTTATAACATCCCTCATATTGAAAGCTGGTTTCCTATAACTGCCAACTGGAGAAAAAAGTTAATCTATTTCCTCTTTGAAACAACTTTGAAAAAACGTTCATATATTTAATACCAACCATCACATACTTCCTCCACTATCTTCCTTTCCCCAACAGACTCTTCTCTTCTCTGGGCTAAGCATCCCCAGTTCTTCTAATATAACATAAACTTTGGAGCTGTCACCATCATGGACACCAACACATAAAAAGCCTCTAGTCCAGTCATCTTTTTTCTGAATCTGATCCCAGACTGGTGTCTGCAATCTATGTGGGTCCCAGCATCTGAGAGAATATCATCAAGACAAATTCTTCACTTTTGGGGGCCCCTGAACTTTGGTTACTGTCATTGGTAACCACATGCTATCATCAGCTCCTAATGAATTTATGATCAGTTAAAAATTGATTACAGTTCTTTCTATTGAGTTGGGTATTTCTCTAGGATTTGTTTTTCAACTTCAAGTCTGGCCTGACTATGAATACTATCAAGTCAGCTCTTTTTCTAGGATTTATATTTTCAGCTTGGGCGTAAAGATATACATGGAACTCTGTTACATTTAACTTGTTAATCTTGACTCATTTTCCTCATCCTTTTGGGGTCTTTTAAATTCTGATTTTATAATTTGATTATTAATTGTGTCACCCAGTCTTGATATATTCACAAATGTAATAACCACTTCTCCTATGGTATTATTCAAATAAGATAGGGTCAAAAAATGAATAAATAGGCTGTACCAACTTTCAGGCTGATATTCATATATTAATATTTCTTCTGAAGTTCAGGAAAAATACTCTGTAAGTGTTAGATACTTCCATCTATTTCCTTCCTGAAATTATGCTGAAAAGAAGCAGGTCTACGTATTTCTTTTAGAAATCCAAATCTATAAAAATTAATAACCCAATACCTAACAATATTATACCATTTAAGAGCCTTAAGCCAACATAAAAGAAAATATTACCTTTGGCCATTCTTTTAATGAGAAGTGAAGAGCATATTCTTCTGTTCAGTGAATCAGAAATATTTATTGATACTTATAATTGAACTATTATTGACATAAGAGGAGTCAAACCTACATAGAGTAAGTGTTATACCAAGATGATAATTTAAAATTCATTTTCCCTCAACATGAAAGATATATGAAATAATAGTTTTCAGTGGTGTTTTATCATCTAGCACTCCAGTGACAATCTTTGTATAAAACTGATCATTCATGCAGAGAATTTTATTGCTAAAATTTTCAGTTAAATGTATTGAGGAACTTAGTATAAAGTTCAAATGATTGTGAAATAATATTCTTGAAATATTATTCTAAGACCTTGATTTCTTGATTATTTCAGTTATGCCTATTGACCATGTTTACGGCACTCTGGGCATCGTGGGAGCCACCACAACACAACGCTATTCTGATGTCTCAAGACTGAGGGAAGAGATTGAAGGAAAGGGATCATTTACTTATTTTGCACCGAGTAATGAGGCTTGGGACAACTTGGATTCTGTAATTCACTATTTTTATTAATATAATTATTTTTATTGTAGTTATTCCATTTGAATGGATTTATTAACTTGGAAATTAATAGAAATTTTATATCTTTTTATAATAGATACATGAGGATACATAAAAGGATGAGTTACTAAATGTAAGGAGTAAAGTATTTTAATACATCCATAAGTGGAATAACTTACCCAGTAGGTTCATAGACCAATTAAGAAAGGGAAAACCAAGAGTGGACTGAACTGGTGTTTGTCATCATTCTATTTTACTCCTATCCTCTTTCTTTTTTGATGGGAAGAGATTTATTGAGTTTTAGATGACATATCTAATAGAACAGTAAGTTAAGAAGCCTAGTGGAATTTAAAATTTATTATAAAGGCATATTCTAGAGATGCAATTAATTACTTTTAATTATATGTAAATATATATGGCTGCTTAGACATTGACATATGTATATATGTGTAGGAATATTTAAATGAAATATTGTAAATAATGCATTTGATTTTCACATTTTTTGTGCATAATCTGCTTTATAATACACTAAATTTCTAATCTGTAAAATTAGTATGGAAATATATTTCTACTTTCTATTTGATATGAAGTTGAATTGATAATTACCACTAGAGTCAAATATTTAGTAAAACTTAGGCAGATTCTTCTAGATATTATCTTGCTACATTAACTGTATGTTTAATTGCTTGTGATATGGAACTCTCTCTTCTGGTTGTCTTTGACCTCATCTCTTAACCACCCTTCTGGTTCTTTTTGCTGACTCCTCTTCTTCCTTCCTTAAGAATGGGTCTTATTAAAGTCTCTACTAGGAATTAGACTCTGTTCTTTATATATACTTCTGATGACTTCAACTATGACTTTAGCATGTATAACCATGAAATCTGTTTCTGTAGTTGCTCTCCTTGGAAACCCAGGAGAGTATTTCTAATGTCCATTTTAATATCTCCCCTTAGATACACTGCTGCATCTTTAAACAAAAAGGTATCTAAGAGAATGCTATTTTCTTTCTTCACATAAACATTTGCTTTTCTTCTGGCTTCCCCCAGTCTCCCCCCCATAATTGGGAGTATCAGTCTTAGTATTCAGGCTTGAAAATTGTTAGTCATCTTATTTCTGTTCTAATTCTTACAAACTATTATTAGTTACCTATATCTCAGGTTTCATCCTCCTAATTGATACCTCCTTTTTGCTATGCATTATCACTATATTAACCTTCCTAAAGCCCAGTTTAAACATTATATTCCATGCCACAAAAATCTTCGGTGGCCCTTTGTTGCCATTTTAGTTTATACTTTAGTCAGGCATTAAAGTCTTCCACATTATTGTCCCACATACTTTTCTAAAATTCTTTCTTAATATTATCTAAGAAAGATAAAAGTATGTGCTAACCAAACTGGACAACATCTGCTCTCCCAACTTTTACCCTGTGTCAGCAACTGGACTTAGAATGATCACCACCATTCTTACCCTGTCTACCCTTCAAGATCCATTACCAAGCCTTGAATAGCTGCTTTTCCTCATTTGACCCCTAGCAGCATTTTTTTCTCCTTCTATTCTTTGTATTACTATGTTTTTTTTTTTAACATTTATTTATTTTCAAGAGACAGAGGGAGACAGAGTGTGAGTGGGGGAGGGGCAGAGAGAGAGGGAGACACAGAATCATAAGCGGGCTCCAGGCTCTGAGCTGTCAGCGCAGAGCCCAATGTGGGGCTCGAACCCACTAACCATGAGATCATGACCTGAGCTGAAGTCAGACGCTTAACCAACTGGGGCAGGCGCCCCTTACTATGTTTATTTTTAACTGCCCCTAAATCATAAGTACCTTAAAGATAGAGACTTTCCCATAGAGCCATATACAGTATCATGTAATATAGGATATACATATGTTACACATATATAGCATATATATTGGATTAAAAAAAAGGTACAGTATGGTTGAATTCTTGAATTTGATATGAAATAAACATAACATCCTCATTAAAATTTAAATGTTGTACAAAAATATAATGCCATTTTTGTTTTGTTTTGTTTACCATTTAAAATATTTCAAATGTCTGATAATTTCATATTGCCCTAAGCCTTTAATTTACATCAAGTTTGTCTCTCCATCAATATCTTTATTTAAAAAAAAAGTTTGTCACTATAAATGTCCAAGCACTCTATCAGATTCAGGAGCCTTAACTCAGTACCTGAATTTACAAAATTACTTAATCAATTGAAATAATATAATTTTAATTATGTTGATTTGATTTGATCATCTGGGAAATGCAATAAGAAAGTAACAAGAGAGTAAGAAATAGTGTGATTATAAGTATTTTAATGATGAACCTCAATAAAATAAACTTCTACTATTTCAATTTTTCCTAGGATATCCGTAGAGGTTTGGAGAGCAATGTAAATGTTGAATTATTGAATGCTTTACATAGCCACATGGTTAATAACAGAATGTTGACCAAGGACTTAAAAAATGGCATGATTATTCCCTCAATGTATAACAATTTGGGACTTTTCATTAACCATTATCCTAATGGGGTAAGTTTCCTTAATAAAAAGTACATTTCTGAGTAATAGCACCCTTAATTTTTTCTATACCTTTTTATAATGTTCACAGACACAGTAAAATGTTAGTGACTGTAAGTACTATATTATGCCTTTCCCCCACATTTATAGCATGTAAATTTCTAATTCAGTGGCTGATTTCTACTAGAGAGTGATTGTGAGGAAGAAATTAAATTCACAGTTGACTGATAGCAGACTTAGATGTTCTTAATAAAGGAGATTTTAGTAGTTGATGTGTTTTAAAAATAACAACCTAAGAAAAAATAGTAAATAAGAGTTTATCAAAGAATAATCACAGAATAAGTATGCCTTTATTCATCCTCTAACTACTGTACTGATTTATGTTCTTGTGTATTTAGAGAAGAGTCTTTGTGGGAAACTTCCAGCAGGGTCATAAGGCTCTTTCAACAAATTTCCAGGGATGAAAAGGGTCAACAGTGAGGCAATAATTAGGAAATCACTGCAATAGAACTGATTATATTTGTTCAATAATTATTTCTCTCTCTCAGAACTTATTTTAGGACCGATAGACTTTTTTTTAAATATAACTCATTGATCTGCATTTGAAATAGTTTATGACTATGTCTGTAAAGGGAAGAGAAGGAAAAAAAGCAATAACTCAAATGAAAAAAAATGCTTTTTTGCCTTAGTTTCTAGATTTGTTGAGTGTAACTGGATAGGGTTTTCAACTGGTCCTATTTCCTCTTAGTTTCTTTTTTAGACAGAAAAATATATGTCTTCATCCTTAACATTTACATTTAGAATGTTGGTTCCTTCATGTTACATTTACTAGCAGAAATTAAAAACAATGGCCTTGCAGTCTCAGTGGTCAATGGATGGCTCTGATTTCTGCACTTGGATTTTCCCAAATAATTATAGGTTGTCACTGTTAACTGCGCTCGAATCATCCATGGGAACCAGATTGCAACAAATGGTGTTGTACATGTCATTGATCGTGTCCTTACACAAATTGGTACCTCAATTCAAGACTTCATTGAAGCAGAAGATGAACTCTCATCTTTTAGAGTAAGTAGAAGAAATAACAGCAGATTGCCTTGGACCATTGAAACATCTTTCTCTCTCAGAGCCGAACCATAAAATGCTATTTTAAAACTCGGGCAGAAATATAACAAATGTGTTTCTTGAAATAAAAAGACTTTTATTTTACACGGAAGAAATCATCTCCTATGGCATAATCATATTTATTTGGACATGACAGATAAAGAATGGTTAGTTATGTGCCCATAGTGTATTTGGTGTATTTAGTATGTGTCCATCTCAGTTTCATGTACTGCTGGATATTGCTACAGTCAAACAAGCATGGGCAGAATTCCCATTATTACAAAAAAAGTTGGAAAGGACATAGTTGGTTGTGTCAAAAAATGTTTTAAAGATCTAGCAAGAACAAACTTCTATAGTTTTCTATACAATCAGCTCCCTGCATCAGCCTAGGTGAAGTGTGTTGTCATTTGCCTTTGGATTTGCAGTGTGCAAGCCTCTAAAAAGCACGTTTGTGTTTCAGGCAGCTGCTATCACATCTGATATTCTGGAGGCCCTTGGAAGAGATGGTCACTTCACTCTCTTTGCTCCCACCAATGAGGCTTTTGAGAAGCTTCCACGAGGCGTCCTAGAAAGGATCATGGGAGACAAAGTGGCTTCTGAAGGTACTAAAAATTTCCTCCTCTTTGAGAACCCTCCCAGAATTCCAAGAAGAAAAGAGAAAAAAAAAAAAAAGATTAAGTCATGCCAAGATTATCAGCTTTTATAAGCAAAGGCAAAGACAAACTTTTGTTCTTAAGGTGGACTCTAAAAATCTTAAAAGAAAACAAAGCCCTTGAAAGAGTAGGCAGAGTAATTAAATAATGAATTTAAAAGATAAGAATATCCTAAAGATCACATTCCTTTTGTACTGCTTTCAAGTAAATAAATAGCAGGCATTAAAAAGGATTTAGCCATTGTTGAAAATAAATATTAGATCATCAAATTTTAATATCATATATGTATTATGCGATGCTTTTCATTTTAAATTTATGCTAAAAGATATCATTGAGTTGAGAAAACTTCATGGTTCTCTTTGGCCATTACTTATTTGATACACAGAATTTGCCTTCTTTCTAATCTCCCTTTCTATTTTCAAATAGATTTTACATTGTGAGTAGTACATTTAACTTAGCCTCTCCCAAAATATATTTTGAATGATTTAAAATGAAAAACTTGGATGATGCAGATATGTATAAAATACAGTTGAGGCATTAAAATTCTTTCAGGTATCTTCCAAGAAATCATCTTCACTTTGTCTATTCTCCAGATGTTTTCTTTAGGGAATGAGTTGTCTTACCCTACTAATCTTCCACTACTAATGTCTTTACAAATTATATGTAGACATTCTGTTATGAGTGGCTAAGGCAAGAGGTTGCTTGGGCACTTGGGAACAGTTATCACAAATAAATACAGGCCTTTTGAAAGGAGCAACTCTTCTTTTTTTTCACATCAGAAATTACTTTCTTATGACAGTGAAAAGTTTCTCTAACACATTTTCTAGTGCTGCACAAATCATTTCACACAACTGATCTCTTCTTCCTACTGAGCTGAGCTATTTCTATTGTATAGTTAATGGAAGAAGCTTTCCTAGAACACAAACAAAATTTAAAAATCTTCAGTCAATACTTAGGTCTTATATGTATTTTATTTTTTAGGAATAATTAGTTCCACAGTGAAACACATCTTTTAAGGGTTAAGTGCAGTTTCTCTTGATCTAAAAACTTGCTGTTTTTAATTTATTCTCCAGCCCTCATGAAGTACCACCTTTTGAACACCCTCCAGTGTTCTGAGGCAATTATGGGAGGAGCAGTCTTTGAGACTCTGGAAGGAAACACCATTGAGATAGGATGTGACGGTGACAGTATAACAGTAAATGGAATCAAAATGGTGAACAAAAAAGATATCGTGACAAATAATGGTGTTATCCATTTGATTGATCAGGTCCTAATTCCTGATTCTGGTGAGCAACAGTTTCATATTCTTCTACCTACTACTGTTTACCAATTATGATGCCTCAAGAATAAGTCTATGAAAAATGAATGTGTAGTATAAGGAATGGTATGTGAAGCACAGATACAAAATAGTGAACTGAGTACTAAAATAGGTAGCTTGTTAATCACAGGCATTCCATGCATGGAACATCAGCTTCCCAGAGTTTCTAACACTTCATAATTTATCAAGGTTCTCAAAGTACCATGGTTTTTCCTGAAAACAGAGGGAAAGATATAACCAAATGGTCAGCTTTGGATAAATGAAAGAACTATGTCATTCGCAACAGCAGAGAGAGGAGGAAGATGAGGAATAGAGAATTAAAGACAATGAAAAGTAAGAAGCCAGAAAGATATTTTCTTTTTGAAATTTTCTGAATCAACCCCAAAAAAGGGAATCTGGAACTATTACTAGGGAAGGGCAGACTATCTTATCACATTGTGATTGCAGTAAATAGCTTATAGAAAACAGCCAAGAATTGATTTACTGACTTCAGAATGATGATAATAACAATGATGACGTTGTTGGGATGGTGATGGTTTCCTTTACAGCTAAACAAGTTATTGAGCTGGCTGGAAATCAGCAAACCACTTTCACAGACCTCGTGGCCCAACTAGGCTTGGCATCTGCTTTGCGGCCAGATGGAGAATATACTTTGCTGGCCCCTGTGAATAATGCGTTTTCAGGTATGTACTGGATACTGTCATTCCTACTCTCCCACCACCCCCCACCAACCTTCACACACTATTTTTCTTCACCATGATTGTCTGCGTTAAGGAATAACAGACATTCTACAAGGTGCTGATTATTACTTTATTGACTACACATCATTAGCACTATGTCGTCTCTGTTAAAATGTCCTTCATTTCAAAACATTTCATTAGAATAGATAATAGCCTACAGGGAGTGAAAGTTTTTGATAAAGGATGTTCAGTTATTCTATGACTCTAATCATGTTTCCAGCACACTTAAGGTATGTATTAATAGATCTTAAGAAAAATAAATCTGATTTGTTTATTTAACACCAACATAATATTTAAGAAAAAATAAGTATATTTTCCATCTCAAAATTTGATGTGAGGTGTCAAATTATAAATAAATAAAAGCAAGAGACTATTTATTATCACTTTCATATTATGATGCAAACTATAATTATAAGTATTTTATCTAAGAGCTGCTAATCAAGGATGGTGTTTACATTAATGCAACCTGCCACTTTTTCCAGAAAAGTGATTTCATAAAGATGTATTTAAATTATCGGGGCGCCTGGGTGGCGCAGTCGGTTGAGCATCCGACTTCAGCCAGGTCACGATCTTGCAGTCCGTGAGTTCAAGCCCCGCGTCAGGATCTGGGCTGATGGCTCAGAGCCTGGAGCCTGTTTCCAATTCTGTGTCTCCCTCTCTCTCTGCCCCTCCCCCATTCATGCTCTGTCTCTCTCTGTCCCAAAAATAAATAAACGTTGAAAAAAAATTAAAAAAAATTATAAGGCAAAATTGAGTAGTTAAAAAACAAGCATTATTTTTTTTTAATTTTTTTTCAACGTTTTTTATTTATTTTTGGGACAGAGAGAGACAGAGCATGAACAGGGGAGGGGCAGAGAGAAAGAGGGAGACACAGAATTGGAAACAGGCTCCAGGCTCCGAGCCATCAGCCCAGAGCCTGACGCGGGGCTCGAACTCACGGACCGCGAGATCGTGACCTGGCTGAAGTCGGACGCTTAACCGACTGCGCCACCCAGGCGCCCCAAGCATTATTTTTAAAATATTTTTTGAAATGCTAAATTGTGGTACATAGTGTTATTAACAAAAAATTCAAATTCCTAGAAATACTATTATTCCTCTTTGTAATAACTATATCCACATGTGTTGACATTAACCCACATTTAAGAGAGTGTATGTATTTTGATTTTCTCTTCAGAGGTAAATATAAATTTATAAATGATTCATCCATAGTCTTTCATGTGATTAATGTATATCAAATTCTCAGAAAAAATCTTGGCCAATATTAGAGCTTACCTTTTGCCAATGACCACACAACACTATGTAGCCCTTACAGAGATGGAGTCCATCGTTTGGACTCCTCCGAATGATGTTATCAAGTCAATGTTATCATCAAATGATATTCATTTGATGGAATATCTCACAGAGTTCCTAATTGGTGCATAGAATTCATAGCCTTGAGCAGTTAGTTGACTCATATACGGTTTGAACGCAGAATCCACAATATGGATAGTATTAGGGATTTCCCATTTTCATGATTTTCTCTTACCAGGAGGAATTTTAATGCTTTCTAATTAATCCTTGTCCTCGTGAATTTATTTATAGATGATACTCTGAGCATGGATCAGCGGCTTCTTAAATTAATTCTGCAGAATCACATACTGAAAGTAAAAGTTGGGCTTAATGAGCTTTACAATGGACAAAAACTTGAAACCATTGGAGGCAAACAGCTCAGAGTCTTTGTCTATCGAACAGTAAGTAAATCAGGAAAATATAAGACATCCACATTGGCCTAAATGTCAAATGACATGTCCTTGTCTAAGAATGGTGTTATAATGAATGTTTCCAGAACTTTATTAATGTGGTTTTATAATAGTAAATATTCAGAGGAGGATCAGGGAACTGAGTAATGTATGAAAAGACTGTGAGCAAAGGACACAAAAAGTGCAATGTAATAATAAATCAGATAATTTGAGTTTGTTTCATTGTAAATAACTTTATGTTCTAAGGCATTTATTATTTCAATTCTAGAAATCACTAAAAGTTCTCTAAAGCAAGCTTTTGATTTATGAAGTCTTGTGCAGTTTACAAGGTAATTTTTTATAGACACATAAAGATCTCTGATGTCTATAAAATGGCTCTGACATATTTTTTCTGAGGGAAAATTTCTAGAAAGTATTACTAATGAAGATTACAATTCAACTAGCAGTGCTGTTCAATTTCTGTCCAGGTAACAAATGCATCTACAGCTCAAAGGTTTCATAGGAAGTGAAGCATTACCTGATAGGGCGCACAGCAGCTGCTCACTATGGCTCCACAATTCCATGACACATATTTTACAGGCTGCAGAAAATGGGCTGCATATACATATATTTGTTCAAAAACACTACAAAATAAATCGATAGGGACTCGCAGTCAGGAAAATATAATAAATATTTGTGAAGATCACAAAAGGCACTGAAGTCAGGAATAAAGAAGGTCCTAAAGAGTTAAAGGACAAAAGTTTCTTAAAGGGGGTGTGGAAGAATGGTTAGAACCTGGAGAAGAATGATGAAAGATGTAGGCATGGAATTCTATGGAATTTTTGTTACTTCCTGATGAAACTATTTCCTGGTGAATTTTTGTTATTTCCCGATGATGATACATAGAGTAGCCTAGCTAGTAACTGACCAAATAAGAAGTGTGAGATCAGATTGTACCAGACCATAAAAACAGAACTGAGATGCTGTTTCTTCCAGTCACAGAGGTCAGAAGACCTCTTAGAAGAGTCATTCCAGAAACTCAACTATGCAACTACTTCCACTTAGGACATCTCGATTAAGGACATGTACAGCTGTGTCTTTCTTTTTTTTTGCTAGGCTGTCTGCATTGAAAATTCATGCATGGTGAGAGGAAGCAAACAAGGAAGAAATGGTGCCATTCACATATTCCGAGAGATCATCAAACCAGCAGAGAAATCCCTCCATGAAAAACTAAAACAAGATAAACGCTTTAGGTAAGCCTATTAGTTTCATTTATACACACACACACACACACACACACACACACACACACAGAGCAAGAACTATTAACATAGTTTTGTTTCATAGTATTCCAAAAGGCATTCAGTATTCAATCATACTGAACGTAGAATTTACAGTAAGAAGTCCATGCAAATGTTTTCAAAACTGAAATATGTTAACACTATTTTACTTCCTAGTTCACCATAATATGATTTGGTGAGTGAAATAATTTAATAGATGGACTTCTTCCTTGCAAATTTTTTTGTATTTAAGTTTTTTAATGTTTTTTTTTAATTTTTTTTAATGTTTATTTATTTTTGAGACAGAGAGAGACAGAGCATGAACGGGGGAGGGTCAGAGAGAGAGGGAGACACAGAATCTGAAGCAGTCTCCAGGCTCTGAGCTGTCAGCACAGAGCCCGACGCGGGGCTTGAACTCACGGACTGCGAGATCATGACCTGAGCCGAAGTTGTCCGCTTAACCAACTGAGCCACCCAGGCGCCCCAAGTTTTTAAATGTTAAAATCATTAATAATTATTAATAATTAAAATAATACATATTTCATTAATAAGTATTTTATTAATAAACATTAAATATTTAATTTTTAAAAATGATATTATATACTAGCCAAGACTAGTTTGTAGAATTTTAAATGAAAACTACACGCTTCTTTTTTGTTATAAAGTGTGACCTTATTAAGTTTTATAGGATAAAAACCACGTTTAGGAAATTAAACAAAATTTTTTTTTAATGTTTATGCATTTTTGAGAGAGGGAGAGGGAGAGAGAAAGAGAACATGAATAGGGTTGGGGGAGAGAAAGAGGGAGACACAGAACTCGAAGCAGATTCCAGGCTCTGCACTGTCAGCACAGAGCCTGACATGGGGCTCAAACCCACGAACTGTGAGATCATGACCTGAACCAAATTTGGAAGGTTAACTGACTGAGCCACTCAGGCATTCCCCGAGTTTAGGAAATTTTAAAAACCATATGTATATTTAAATAATTTCCCCCTGGTTAAACTTTCTTAACAGGTAAACTGCATCTGAACTATGAAAATGTATAGGGGCGCCTGGGTGGCTCAGTCGGTTGGGCGGCCGACTTCGGCTCAGGTCATGATCTCGCGATCCGCGGGTTTGAGCCCCACGCTGGGCTCTGTGCTGACAGCTCGGAGCCTGGAGCCTGTTTCAGATTCTGTGTCTCCCTCTCTCTGCCCCTCCCCCGTTCATGTTCTGTCTCTCTCTGTCTCAAAAATAAATAAACGTTAAAAAAAATGTATGAACACTTTCTCATGCTTTCCAGAATATATGGATGCTCTTTTATTCCATGTATTGTGGGTGAGCATACCTAAATTTAAATCTAACAGAATAAATATACATATCTTTCCTGCTTAGCATTTTCCTCAGCCTACTTGAAGCCGCAGACCTGAAAGAGCTCCTGACACAACCTGGGGATTGGACCTTATTTGTCCCAACCAATGATGCCTTTAAGGGAATGACAAATGAAGAAAAAGAAATTCTGATTCGTGAGTAAAAGTGGATACCAGATATTTGTCCTTTGTGTTCAGGATCTCATTTCTTCCTCAAGCATTCCTGCACAGAAGTGAGCCTCAAAAATGTCCCCACTTTAATATTCATGCCTAGCATTAGTTTCTTTTAATTCCACATGGAATATACGGAAAGTCACTCATTAGTGTTCTTAATTACATTAGTAATTACATTACATTAGCAGTTGCTTGCCGTCATGTTGTTGACCTAGATGTTCACTTATGCTATTTCTATTCGAGTCCACACAACTAGGTGACAAGGAAAGAAACAATTCCAATTCCAAAAATAATTTGATTTTTTTCCTCCCAGTAAGTTGGCTAATATTTTGATTGAACAGACTGAAGTGACTGTTTTGACATGGCATTCGTTGATAGCAACTTGAAGGAACAATGAAATGATGAGAAATCACAGTGTGGAAAAACGAAAGACAAAGAAATATTTTTATCCTTAGTTTTTCTAGTATCAAATTATCAAAAAATATGACACGTTATAAATAAATCTATATTTTTCCCTCCAGGAGACAAAAATGCTCTTCAAAACATCATCCTTTATCACCTGACACCAGGAGTTTTCATTGGAAAGGGATTCGAACCTGGTGTTACTAACATTCTGAAGACCACACAAGGAAGCAAAATCTATCTGAAAGGAGTGAGTTCTCTAGAATGAATTTATGATAGCATTCACTTATTGCTCAATTATCTTCGTGTTAATTTTTCATTAAACTTCTCACTGATGTTATCCCCTGTTTTGATAGGTAAATGATACACTTCTGGTGAATGAAGTGAAATCAAAAGAATCTGACATCATGACAACGAATGGTGTCATTCATGTTGTAGATAAACTCCTCTACCCAGCAGGTTGGTAATTACTGAACTCACTAGTGGGCTACATCTTTTTCAATAGAAGCGTATATTTGTATTTCAAATGCTCTTATCAATATTAATTTAATATTCCTCTTCATAGACACACCTGTTGGAAATGATCAGCTACTGGAAATCCTTAATAAACTGATCAAATACATCCAGATTAAGGTACAGAACATTATTGGATTTGTTCCTAAACAGATATTGCAGGTTTTACATAAAAGACTAGAAATGTATACATGAGTAGCTTAGATGTACCCTGGACTTGGACCGCTCTTTGTAGATTATGTACCACTGGCTCACCCGTGAGTAAATGAGATAATTTCTTTATGGTTTTATTCTACAAATATCTCTGAAACCTACTTGGGCTCAAGCACTGTATTAACTATAATGGGAAATGTTAAGCTGAATCAGAGATGTCCCTTTATTTAAAAAATACAGTCCAGTTGGAAAGAAAAGAAATGCAGATAAAAAATACTATAATCTTTCTATCACCAAATGCCTTTGCTACAGAATATAAGGGAAAGAGAAAGTATGTACTTGTAAAAAAATTATCACTAATCACAGTAGTTAAAGGCAAAAAAGTATTTTCCCCCTTTATCCTTATAAAGTCAAAGTATCAGAAAACATATGAAATATTATTTAATAAACATTTAACTTTGGATTAACTATTCCATAATTTTTAAGACTCTTGAGTAACACCTTCAATAATTTTTATGCCATCTGACCCAATAGCAGGAGATTGTAAAATGGTTTATATGAAGACTTCATTTCTATTAAATGTAATGATACCTTCACTATTTTCACTTTAGTAAGAATTAAAGTGGTGCCATAATTTTGTTAATAAAACTACTAATTTCATGTTACTAAATACAAGTGTATTTATTTTCAGTTTGTTCGTGGTAGCACCTTCAAAGAAATCCCCATGACTGTCTACAGTAAGTACATAATGAATATTTGTCATATACAAGTGACAAGATGTACAAAAAAGAAAACACAATATTTACTTTGTACTTGGAAATTATTGATAATCTGGTATTTAGAATTCCAAACAATGGCAAATTTCATCCACTTGACACAGGCTTAAGGTCTGGATGAGACCTCTCAGCCAGGGCCATTACCATTCAGCCTCTATGGACCACTTTCCCATTCATCTGAAAAACAAGAATGAGAGGATATGGGAATAGCAGTAAAACATAATTGCTAGCATGGAAAAAAAAAGACATACAAACATACGAAGAGGAGAGACAGCCAAAAGGCATTCCAGAGCTATCTGAAAATTCAGATGTATGGACACAGAAGTAACACTGCTGAAGGATTTGTAGTTCATTCCACCCTCAAGCCATCAGCTTTCTAAGGGCACGGTGGGAGGGGTGTGCCAAAGAATCCTAATGTTTATGAATTGGCAGTTCAAAAACTCTCCCCATCCAAAAGTGGATGTTGAGAAATCCAAATCCAAAAATTGGTCTTTGCCAGGCAATAAACCTAAGTTCCTAGATTCCAAGGTTCTTTTATCCCTGACTTTACCAGATTATCAAAATTAAACCTCTACTACTTAACAATGGTAAAGGGCATTTCATTCTCATAACTGTGACGTGTAGTATTCTTTTTCCAATGTGTTTTTTTCGTCATTTGTCTTTTTCTTTCCTTTGTTGTAGCTTTCAAAGCAGAAATTCTTTTCATTTTGTTTTGACTCTACAATTAAACACTCAAAATGCACCAGTAGTTAAAGGATTACTTCAATTCCCACATTTACCCTGGCTAGAAAGTAACTCCATTTTATACTGTGATCATTCTGTTATTTAATAGAAAAAATTCCTTAAGATTTACACTAGATATGGAAAAGGAATAAAGAAAATGTAAGGAGCAAAACAAAATGTCTGCTGATTTCAATGATGTAATAATAACACATGCAAATCCAGTATCAGGCCAGCTCAGCACTGTTTGAAAGATGGAGCTGGAATAGCTATGATTCAACCAGGTATAAATTCCAGTATGGAAGTATACAATCTTGTATATATTTTATAACAAATTAAAGAATCATTATGGGCTCTATTCATCAGAAATGTTATGTCATCTTTCTCACTAAAGATGTATAACTATACTACATTTCTTTACCTTTCCTGCTTTATCCATTAAAGGTCCACTACTTTCTACATGTGCCAATGCAATATTTTGCTTAGAGTGAGCCACAATCTTATAATTCCTTTATTTTCCTCTCTTAAAATTGGATCCTCACTCACAGAAAATACGTTACGATTTACGAAAATATGTAAGTCTAATACACCTTGTCTACCTACTCAAAGCTCTTGAAACTGCACAGAGATTTGCATTCTGATGCCAGATGTTTCTTTAACTCCTCCCCACATGGGAATGCTGCTATTTATAAGTGTCCCTCAAATAGAGGTGGAGAATAATTAAAACTAAGATTCCATTTTTATGTTCCTTTATTGACTTGTCTCTAAAATTTCTTTAATTTCCTTGCTATATATTATTCTTATCCCCAAAATATCATAGTTTTCAATTGTATGGGGAAAAAAATTCTCTTTAGTATATGTTGTCAAATACATAACATTTGAGGTACAGCAGAATAAAATCAGTATTTGATCCTCAGCCCAGGACTTGTCAAAACTATTTAAGTCTTCAGTCAAGCAAGATTGAAACAAAGCTACCAACCTATAGCAACATCCCATACTTTGAGTCCCACTTGAAAATTTATGCTAAAAGTAATTAACCCATTTTGATAGTAGCAGCAGAGACCTCTGTGGATTTAGTTTTCATGGAAAGGTTTCCTGTGGCAAGACCACTTGTGGGATCAGTAATTAGATGCATAGATTTGATATATTTTAGAGCTTCATAATTTAAGATTTCAAGATATAAAATTTGATATGACTGAAACATAGTCACAATTAAGGTCTGGAACTCATAGGAATTTTTAAAAGTTGACACAGCTAAACATTTCAGAAACCAAAGGTGAGAATGTGACAGAAACCCAAATTGTGCTAACATCTCATCTCTAATGTGTCAACACAATCTGTTATAATTGCAGTTAGCTTTAGTGTGGCCCACTATCTAATGGAGCCGTCATTTAAAAAAAAAAAACATTTTTAATGTTTATTTATTTTTAAAATTTATTTTTAATGTTTATGTATTTTTGAGAGACAGAGAATGAGCAGGGGAGGAACAGAGAGAGAGGGAGACACAGAATCCGAAGCAGGCTCCAGGCTCTGAGCTGTCAGCACAGAGCCGGACGTGGGGCTCAAACTCACGAGCTGTGAGATCATGACCTGAGCCGAAGTCAGCTGCTCAACTGACTGAGCCACCCAGGCGCCCCTAATGTTTATTTTTGAGAGAAAGAGAGAGACAGACAGAGAGTGAGTTGGGGTGGAGGGGGGTAGAGAGAGAGGGAGACACAGAATCTGAAGTAGGCTCCAGGCTCTGAGCTGTCAGCACAGAGCCTGACACAGGACTTGAACCCACAAGCTGTGAGATCATGACCTGAGCTGAAGTCAGAAGCTTAACTGACTGAGTCACCCAGGCACCCCTAATGGAGCCATCTTTTAAGGTTTCTAAGTAGAAATGACAAAAGCCAGTAGCTCTGGTTGTATGGCTCCAGAGGCACATTTCCAGTTAATCTGTACAAAAAAAAAAAAAAGTCAACCAAATAGTTTGCTGCTATTTTAAATACATTTTGCATATTATTTTCTGAGTTGGATGGATGGCACATTTCAAATACATACTTCTAAGTTTTAAAAAAATGATGATGATATTAAGGCTGAAAACTAAACATTTTACCCTATAATTTAAATACTGATCATATCATATTTGTTGCATAGAGCTCATATTTGGCTGGTTGAAATTTGTTTTTACTTTTAATTATTTTGAACTATTTTTTCATATTTTCCTCTCTATATCACTGTTATCAAATGCATGAAAAATATTTTGTCTTTGTCTTTCATTTTTTTCTTATGAGAAAAAAAACCCAACAATGCAATTGAAGATATTATGAATCGCATGAAATTAATCATGTTTATTTGTCTTCTGTTGCTATGCAGCCAATATTTTCAAGAAGTACTAAAGAAGGTAAAGAGCTTTAGTGTTGCAGTTCAAAATTACAGGTCTCTAGATAGAATTCCTCACTTAGTGTGTATATATTTCACTGGAACAAATCCATGTGTCTGGACTTCAGAGTACACCATCTGGACATGAGAAGACGATAGATAATGTACCATGAATATTTACTGGACCTGACTGCCTGAACACATTACCACCCCTTATATCTTAGTACCCAGCAAAGATTAAGACAAAGAGAGAGAGGACAATTTTATTCAGGTTGTTTTTATGTAAACATCATTTATGTTCCACTTTCTATACTTTCAGCAACTAAAATTATAACCAAAGTTGTGGAACCAAAAATTAAAGTGATTGAAGGCAGTCTTCAGCCTATTATCAAAACTGAAGGTAAAATCAACTGTTATACATGGTTCCTTCTTTGTGGAAAAAAATCCAAGTAATAGACTGATTTCTATGAATGTATCTGCATTCTTTTTGAAACTAACATGCTAAATATTTCTATATCAATGGCATGCTCATGTGATTGCAGAATGCGGAATGCAAATTATTTAGCAGAGTAGATGGTGCATTCCTAATACTTTCAGTACATTTGCTTGTACTTGATTTCATTTCAACCTAATTGGCCATTGCATTAGCACTAGAACCCAGATAAATACATAAGTAAACAAAGAAATAAACAAAAAAATCCGAGCTTTATTTTATACTGCAATTAGACTCCTTCAGTGTACTATTTTGTAGCTTTATCTCCAATCTCCCCACATGGATATCTTGTTATAAGAAGCTCTTCCAAAAATACAGGCATTTTTCATTCAACCATCTAAGAGAGCACTGAAGCTGTACATTGATGAAAGCTTTTAAAATAATAACCACATATGATATATTTTTAAATCAGACCACCAGAAACAGATGAAGGAATAAGCAGCTGGTGCATTAAGTCAAAAAGAAATAAGTATTCTTAATTGCAGTCCTGAACTTACATATTGAGAATACACATATTCTTATACACATATATATAATATACATCAATTGGTATATTTATTTTCCTTCTGGTATTTCAGACTAGAATATTAAATAGTTTTCTTTGTACCGTCACTGTCTGTTAGCCAACTCCAACATTTTTGATGCCACCTTTATTTCATGCATTTTAATTATTACCAAGGGTCAGACCGTAAGAACGTTTTATTTTTATGTCTAAGCATCTTAATGTGGTGACTGACCACAGTGAAAAGACCAGGATTTCTCCTTTATTCTTAAGAAGGATAGAAACAATCTTCAAAAAAAAGGATAAATCATGTTCTCAATTGAATGTCAAAAAAACTATTACTTTAATTATTTTTGATTATTTGATATAACTTTGATTATTTTTGATATTTCTTCTCATTCTATAGATTGAGATGGCAATTTCTTGAATATTTTTGTTAGTTCCTTTAAAGGCAGGCCATGATTTACATTTAAATATTGGAAACATACATATAAAAGTTTATTTCCTAGCTAATTATCTATATTTTTATTCTTGAGACCTAAATTTGATAATTGATGTAGGCTTTGAAATCTGTGCTTACTAAAAAAATACTACACCTATGGTCATTTGATTTCTTTTATATTTTGATGAGAATTTGGTGTCTTAAGAAATTAAATCACTTAAATTTTTGTTGAGAAATTTTTCTTGATCATTTTAATGAAAATTATCAAGTAATGCTTGGTAATACATTTGATTTTAACATTCTTATACTCTTTTTAAAATTAGATTCCCTAAAAATTTATATAATCACTTGTACACAGCTTCTATAATCAAAATCATTTACATGTGTTTTTCTTATTTCCAAAGATTCCTATCTTTTCTTTCAAGCTTCTTCAACCCATTTATCTTCCCGATTTTTGCCAGTGGGATTCTATTGTATTAATCTTTCTTGAATTAGGCACCCAGTGGAGCATCAACTCTACCTGGGTTCTTCCTAGACAGGGAACAAGGATGACAAATGGGGTCATGTCACCAATGTATTAAAAATTTTTAAGTTCAAAGATTCAGAAGTTTTATGTCTGTGTAACATACTGAAGGAAATACGTAATTATCTTGACAGCCATTCACAATTGTCCAGCGCTAACATTGCTACTGGCATTTCCCTATCACTGAACTTTTGCAGGTTCATTAATGACTCCTGAATTCTTACTAAGTATATACTAGACTCCAAAATACAATTTAAAGTATTTCTTATAAAGGGTACTTAACCAATTATAGAATTAAGAATAAATCAACTGAAATTCATTTCAACAAACACTTACTGAGCATCTTATTATAGTGCTAGGCATTCTCCTAAGTGCTGGCAGTAAATGTGAAAAAAAAAAAAAAAGATTTGCGAAAAATCCCTACCTTCATAGAGCATCATGATAGAGGGTGTTTCTGAAATTTCAGTTTAGGCTTTTCCAAAAGAAATGTTGATTTGGATGTTTTATTAACTCATTTCTGTTCTTAAATTCCTTAGGTGTATTTTCCTTTTGAAATTTCTACACCTTAAAAACCTGGACTTACACTTGATGCTCAATATCCCTTGGTCCCACAGATCAAATATTATGATATCATTCATTTATTATTTGAATGAACAATTATCTTCATTATTTTAGATTGTTTTAGACTAACTCTGGGTAATGGTGTAACATTGAAAATTTCTGGACAAACAAATAAAGCCTCTCAAGGATAAGCAAATACAGTGACATTCAACTGCTGAAGGGTGTTACAGTATGAGTTAAATGTACTGAACTTTACTTTTCTTCTCTATAAAATAGTCTTGGTCAACTAATGTAGTAATCAGCTTTCTAACATTCAAAATGATTTTCTCTGGGAGCAAAATCATTTTGTAAGTCAAATGCAACATTTGTTTAACTTCTGCATTTGAAGGACTGTTTTATTATTAATTAGTATATTAATTATTAAAATAATTAGTAATTATTAATCAATAAATAATTTTCATATATAAGGTAAGTACTCAAATTCATTTTCCCAGAAAATCTGAAATTCGGTGTCTTAAATATATGTACCAAAGGTTGAGGTTTTTTTAAATGTTCAGTCTTATGCACATTTGATAAAAAGTGTACAGTATTGAGTAATTAAAAATTAAATTTAAAAATTTAATGAAAGTTATAGATGATATCAGCATAGTAAAGTAAGATCTAAATTACTTATCATTAGAGCAACTTAAATTTGTACATACTGTATAATTCACAAAGTACAGCGACATATAATACCTTGTGTGATTCTACTTCACAACTGCAAATGAATGGATGAACTTATGCTAAATGCTAAAACATGAATCATGAAAGTAATTGTAGTAGCACACCAATAGACTGAGTCATTTGGTCTCATAAATACTGCTTAATTTGAAGACAATGGGAAATGTTTAAAATTGATTTCATAGAACCCAAAAACACTTTGATGTTTGAATAACACCAAGTGTTAAAACAAATTTCCTGTTCTGTCAAAGTTAAAGAACTGCCTTAACATGATAATTTGTCTCCTAAAACAATACCTCAGGACCCACAATAACAAAGGTCAAAATTGAAGGTGAACCTGAGCTCAGACTGATTAAAGAAGGTGAAACAGTAACTGAAGTGATCCATGGAGGTGCGTTATGTGTATTTCCTAAAGCCTAGTTAGGATCACTGTGATTATTTTGAAATAGTGTTGGTTAAATATATTGAACATCTGATGTTTTCTCTTGGCTTTCTTTTTATATAAATTGTGGGAATACTTTTCTCACTTACAAATAAAATACAATTTACCTTTAATGAAATTAAGCCAATGTAACAAATTGGAGTTAATTTAACCATTAAGCCACCAGGTCCAACATATGCATATCATGCATATGCAAGTGATGATTATGAAATATAATGATAATAATAATGTCAATACAAAGTGATCTATTGGATTTAGAAGAAAAAATGACCATTGTATAAGGTTGACTAATCAGTCACTGCTGGGACTCTCCAGCAGGGTTCCCACTCTAATGATGTATAATTCCCTGGATTCTTACTAAACACTCACTCCATTGTCAGAAAATAAGTATGGCATGGAGAGTTAGCTCTCTCCCTCACCCAAGATTCAGGACATAACTGCTACAGTTTTTAGACATTTGTTGATCTAAACCTATTTAAGATATGTCCCCCAAATGATTATGTTTGAATTCTAAATGGTATGGCTTTGAGAAATATATTTAATAATGAAAATGTCTACATTTGGCAGTTTAGACATCATAAGGGGATATACCATATGAATTTTTCTTCCCCTACTTTTAGAGCCAATTATTAAAAAATACACTAAAATCATTGATGGAGTGCCTGTGGAAATAACCGAAAAAGAGACAAGAGAAGAACGAATCATTACAGGTAATCTTTGATTCCATACATGGAACTATGCTTGAATTATAAAGATAAAACCATAGTAAATCTTTTTTTTTTTTTATTAAATTTTTTTTTCAACGTTTATTTATTTTTGGGACAGAGAGAGACAGAGCATGAACGGGGGAGGGGCAGAGAGAGAGGGAGACACAGAATCGGAAACAGGCTCCAGGCTCTGAGCCATCAGCCCAGAGCCCGACGCGGGGCTCGAACTCACGGACCGCGAGATCGTGACCTGGCTGAAGTCGGACGCCTAACCGACTGCGCCACCCAGGCGCCCCAAAACCATAGTAAATCTTAAAAAAAGCTCTGTCTCTATAAGAATCACTAGAGAAATTGACTAAGTCATTTTCATGGTGGTTACTGAAGATACATCATTTTTTGACAGCAATAATATTATCCTAACTATTTAATCTGTGTTTTTCTCTGAATTGGAATTTGTGGACTAATCTATAAGCATGATAAGCATGTGTTTTTATTATACATATTCATACATGTGACATAACATTTTCCCCTTGCTATTTGTAATGAGTTAGTAAATCCTAGAAGAAAAACGATTCCCTCCTTTGATTTTCCATTTAGCTTAAGGTTTATTACACATCTACATACTGAAATATACACAAGTTTGTATAAGGCAACTGATCAGTTTAGCAAACCACTGTGTCAGTCTCCCACCAATGAATTAGCCTAAAATTCTGAATTCAGCTATGTTTTAAGTATTTGTTTAAATGAGCAGTCAGCAACTATGGCTTGCGCCACCTACTTATGTAAAGTTCTGTTTGGAACCCAGTGTGATCAGTCCTTCATATAACGTGTGTAACTATTTTCACACTACAATGGCAATGTGAACAGCTGCACCACGAGCCGTATGGCCTACAAAGTCTAAAATACTTCCTATCTGGCCCTTTCGGTAGGAAGTTTGCCCATCGCTGTTTTAGACCTTTTTTTAAAAAAAATTTTTTTCTTTCTTTCAGGTCCTGAAATAAAATACACTAGGATTTCCACTGGTGGTGGAGAAACCGAAGAAACACTGAAGAAATTATTGCAGGAAGGTCAGCAATAAATATTGCAAGAAGGTGTAGAAAAATTAAAATGTGACTTGACCTAAGCTACCTGTTTCAGTCTAAGATAATCTTTGAGCC
Organism: Felis catus; assembly: GCF_018350175.1. NCBI lineage: Eukaryota > Metazoa > Chordata > Mammalia > Carnivora > Felidae > Felis > Felis catus. Next base: position 16,309,734 of record NC_058368.1, on the reverse strand, counting down.
CTTTTACAGGTTTTCTACTCTATCTCGTTCTTTCATTCAAGTTCCATGCCAGCATGTGAAAAAAAGCCCAAAGATAGAGAATGAAATCCAAATGACATTGGGTTGTATTAATTGTTTTGTGATATATAGTTCAATAGCCTTATAAGAAAACTGACTTATGAAAAACCAACGCTAAAGATAGAAAAAGAACCAAGTGTTGGTCTGGAATTCATTGTTTGCCAGATGCCATTATGTATCACATCAAGTCTCCTGTGTTTCTATTACATAAACCAATTTCTGCTATAAACATGTATCCTCTCAGAGGTCACCAAGGTCACCAAATTCATTGAAGGAGGTGATGGTCATTTATTTGAAGATGAAGAAATTAAAAGACTGCTTCAGGGAGGTTAGTAAAAGGAAAACCACTAACCCGCCTAACAGGTTCTGGTGACTGAATTCTTCAACTTTTTAAAGACTGAACATTCAGGTTTTTCTTTTCATAAGGTTGAAAAAGACAACATCATACGTTGTCTTAAGAGACTGATCAGTTCAACAGAAGTTTAAGTAATAATAATGAAGAAATGATTACTAGTTGAAACGGTCTTTAAAAAGTTGTATGGCATAAACTTGGGGAGCAATGAATATTTTTTTTCTTTGATACAGATAATTGTAAGGATATTTTAAGTATCTGAAAGAAGAATACTTTTTAAATTGGTAGTTGTTTAAAGAAGTCTAAATTGACATACTTTTTATATTTAAAAAAATGTATTCACTGCCCCCACAACAATAATAAAAAGCATGTTTATAGATTTTTTAAGTGCATAGATCTAGAAATAAAAACAAGACAGTGCATTTAGCAATTTTCTTTTCCAAACTACATTCTTGAGAATGAATATCTGTTTCTTCTAACAGTTTGAGTGATAATCTATACCTGGAGATGTAAATTATTTTGCATATGAAATTAATCTTTAAAGTATGAATGTTCTCTGTCTATGGCATTAAAAGGACCTACTTTTAAAAGCAAAGGAGAAAAAAAAGAATTCAAAATCTTATGCAAACTCTAAATGGTAATTATTCAAAGAAATAGTAAATACTAATGAAATATTATTTGGATAATTGGCATTTGAATAAATAAATTTCTAGTTCATTTTATTAAAAACGAAAGTATTTAGATGACAAATTGTTTTAAAGAAGCATATAAATTATTTACAAAAATCAAAAATACTTCTTGAAATATCTGAGAAACACAACTGAAAGTTGGTATTTCTCCAAAGTATTGTCCAAGATGGTTTTTCTGCTTAATTTGTTATCACTGTGTCCAAGAAGATGTAAATTCTTTTGGGACCACACATATTTTAAGCAATTGTTTCTTTATTCTTTATTTTATATAGGTAAAACCTCTTATATATAGTGTTGAGACCCTTCAGCGATAGTAAAAATAAATAATTTTTATTTAACCAATGATTAAATTTCCCCTCAATAGAAAAATATGTGTCTGAAAAATACAAGATTTCCGTTCAGACTGTAGGGAGAGTGTGACACAGCCAAAGCCGTAATAGAATCAAGGTTTTCTGTATGATCTAATACAGAATTTACTCATCTATCCACAAATGTTTAACTGTCAGCTAGGAAAACAAAGATTTGAGGGAAGTGGTGAAGATATTATGAAGGTTAAATTGAATTCTTTTTTTTTTTTTGTTAAGTCCTTGCCATAGTAAGCAGCTTTGTAGAATGGCAGTGCTTTTTAGAGAATGAATCAATTAGTAGCCGCACCTATATATACATTGCTTTGCTTTATTTAGTCTTAAACTTCAGGTAAGTATGTTTTCTTCACCTTTAATAAGCCCCAGTTAACAAGTCGATTATAGACAGCGAACTAAGTACATAACAATAACTTCAGGCAAAAGAAAATATACCTGCTACAAGAATATGATATTCTAATTTTAGTTAAGGAAATCTTTCTTTAACTCCTGTTTTATCCCAGAGGTTGATTCCTTTAGTTCTCAATATTTGGTTTCTCTACATATCTATAAAGCATTAATTTCCACAATGCCACATCACAAATTTTAAAAAACATTTCTAAGGCTTTTGTTCTCATAAGAAAGACAACATAAGAAGCATAGTTACTAGTATTTGGAAACTAACTGGACATGCTAGTATTTTTTTTCCTAGCCCTGTAAAACCAATGTGTCATCACTGAGTTATAAGCGTCCAGATCCTGAGATACCTATTTCCAAAGAAGCTGCTGTGAATAAAGAGTACATCACGCAAGGCTTGCTTTTGTTCTTTCATAGTATAGATAATTGATCTCTATCCAAACTGTAGTCTTCATATTAAAGCTTGGAGTTTTCTATCTAGACTGCTTATAGTGATACATGTAGTACATTTTGATGAATTGAGTATATTCCTCAATTATTCTAGTCATGACTAGTAACATGGCTCAGTGGCCCTTTTGGTTTCAATATTGTGATTTACCATTGAAGTACATCCAAGCCCCCAACTAAAAAATGTTCTCATGAAATGCATAGAAGTTTCACACTTATCTTAGATAAAATTACATTTACTAAAACTACCAAAGTAATTAAGGGAGAATATCAAGCTATACAGGAAGGAACAAAAAACAAGTCATTTTGGATGGTTTTGACAGATCTGCCAATATAACATGTAAAGCCTGTGTAGAGAATAGGGATCAGCTTGCAGGTCTGGCTTTTGATCTGGGCTCCAACTCAAACTAACTTAAGTTGATTCTTCATCTGAAAATGAGGATAGTAATGTCACTTACATATAAATGAGGTAATGTATGAAAAGCACTTGGAATAATGCTCAGTAAACACAAGCTCCCAGTAATGCTAGCTACTGTAAATATCATGGCCGACTATATTAACACAATACACTTATATAGTATAAATGTAATGAAGTAATATTTTACACCTAATTTAAATTTCTGAGAGCCATACCTATGGTAAATATGCAAAAATCCTATAAATAATTGGGCTGAAGCACTTTGCGTGTTTCATAAAACATGGTAGGGAGGGGCATTCATGTGGGATCATTCATATGATTGGTTTATTCTCGCACATTTTGCTTCTCTAAGCATATGACTTGATCCCACTTTCATTCATATTGAGATAGCAGAAAGCCACTGGGAACAAGTCTGGTTTCCTACACTTTATTAGACTTTCTCCTAAAGATTTTTTTTTTGCAAACAATTAATACTTTTATTTTAATATTATCACAGCAAACTAGTAACAAATTAATTACTTAATTGGATGCTGCCAAGTATATGAAAGAAAATCTGAGTGTAAGCGCTTGTTTTGAAACGTAATGCTGCGAATACTTCTGTGAGCTTGCTTTAAATTATACAGTAACTGTTATTTGGAGTTTAACAAGTCCATTATAAACAATGGTCTTATTCACTAATTAAAGACGGGATCCATCTCTTCTTGACTATATTTTATAAGCCCTTATTTTGTTACTAAATAAACCTGAAGTTAATGGAAATATATCAATTGGACCATAGTCCATAATTCAGACTTTTCTATCTCAAAAAAACTTAGACTCAATATCGAACCTAATGAGGTTTTCTACAGTTCTGTATTCTATTTTACTCTATTAATAACGTATCATAAGTGATTACACATCTTATATTCCGTGGGAAATAAACCATGTTGGAAATGTGCCATGTAGAAACAAAATTATTCAAACATTTTTAAAATGTTTCTTTCTTAACTGTTGGTGACAGTTTCTTGCTTTACTTTTTAATGGAATTTCAGAGAATTGAAAAAATATATATATATATATATATATATATATATAATAGAAAGATTTTGACCTGATTATTGGGTATAAATAATATATAAAAGCAAGAAATGTATAGAAAAAAATTTTACAAGGTAAGCAGAAAAATGAAGTCACTGTAGAAACCACATTTAACCTTGATCTTAAGTATCCAATAGCAGAGTGAAAATGTGAATTTGGGCCTACCAGGGGGTGTTGTTGAGGAGTTAAAGAAAAACAAGGAATTGGGAAGTATTATGCAACTATAACAACAAAAAAACCTGTATAGTTATGAAACACTTTAAAATCTTAAATATGAAAGCTTTTATTATTTTTAACTAGTTAATTTTATAAATGGTCTTACAGGATTGGAATTAAACTTGGGAGTATGTTGGCACACATTTCCTAAGTTGCTTAATATTATATTTCTAGAGTTATTAGGCCAATGCTATCTTGTTGTCCTGGCGTTCTATAAGGTAATTGTGAATTAATTTACAATGAGAATTTCAGAGGCAGAAGTCTGATACATCACAAATAGGAATGACTGGAAAAATGACTCGATATCTCTGGGAAGACACTTCTGTTACACTGTATATAATATTAAATATTCCTTCATCATAAAGCAATGCTTTTTATAAAAAAGGTGAAAAAGTCATGTAAGTCACTTACTCTATGGAAAAATGACACATTGTATGGGGCTCCAAATGCCATAATGAAACAATGTTTTGCAAACAGTGAACATTCGTTCTCATCAGTGGACAACAAATGCCTGTCTGTAGCCAATGAAAAAGTCTCATGATTCCAAAAAAAACTACACGTTTAAGTGATGCTTATTTTAAACTTTATACTTTTCTTTAATTACGGTCTCCTGTCTATGTTAGCCATAACTTATTTTAAACTTTATACTTTTCTTTAATTACGGTCTCCTGTCTATGTTAGCCATAACTTGAAAGTATTTCTAACTACAACTATTTAATTTTAGACACACCTGTGAGGAAGATACAAGCCAACAAAAGAGTTCAAGGTAAATGTATTGATAGTACTGTGCATAGGAGATACATCCAAAGGGTAATGTTTTAATATATTTTATTGGATCTTGTTGTCTTTCAGGGAGACAAGTTAGCAAATTTTGAGGCAAAGTATTTTGCTGATAAAAATCAGAAAATAACTTATTCATGTTCTACACGATCAGTAAGATGTAAGGATAACAAATGTTAAAGGAAAGGCAATCATACTCAAGTAAAGTGGTAGATTTTTGAAACCACTAAAGTAGATTCAAGTAGAGTTAAGTTGAAAAGAAATCCTTGAATATGAGCCAAGCAAAAGTTGGTTGCTGGTGAACCTGAACGCTCTAAAAATGGTAGAGATCAGGCTACAGTTTGAAACATTAGTAAAATTAAACGTTAGTAAACATTAGTGGGTTCCAGCCCCACATCAGGCTCTGTGCTGACAGCTTTTAGCCTGGAGCCTGCTTCAGATTCTGTGTCTCCCTCTCTCTCTGCCCCTCCCCCGCTCACGCTCTGTCTCTCTCTCAAAGATAAACGTTAAAAAAATAATAAAAAAATAAAACTATACACATATAGAAAGTTATTAATATAACTTTCTACAAAATTTTGATATATGTGTAGATTATACATATGCATGTATTACCCATGCACTACGGTTTTCTTCATAACTATACTTATATGCATTTTCTAATCTTTCACTCAGGTTCTCTTGCATTCTAATAGATTAAACAATGACAGATTTTCCATGTGGAACTTCAAACAAATTCCAAGATTGGACTTTCTAAAATAATTACATATTAATAGTCAAAAGAAATTGCAAGGATTGTAAATGCATTATAGGTATATCTGATTTTAAACCAACCCAACATAGACAATTGAAATTAAAGAATCAATTATACAAATACTTTTTAATTGAAGGTTTTATCAGGGATTTCTTCTAAACATCCTATTCATCCAAGTTTTCTAAAGAACTAAAACTTCAAATTATTATTCTCATACACTTTTAATCAAAAGATAACCTAGATTTCATCACCATAAACAGGATATTAAGAAAACAGAATCTAATGTTTAATACAGTAAGAAATGATGGTCTTTATAGATATAGTCATGCATAGGATATCATATTGTTAAATTCTAAAGTTTCATCACATTTACAATCTATGTGTTCATCTTTCTTCCTATCAGGATCTAGAAGACGATCCAGAGAAGGTCGTTCTCAGTGAAAATCCAGCAACCAGACAGCAAAGTTTATACCACCCTAAATCAATAACCTGATGCTAAGCGAAAACTATGAGAGCCACACTGACTTCAGGAAAAGAAACACCAGCACAAAAAAAGCAAACACAGAAAAATTCTGAATACAAATTTCATCTTTTTTTTCTCTGAATGAGAAACATGAAGGAAATTGTGGGGGTTAGTCTGCTGTGGGATAGGAACTGAAGGAAATAGAACACCTTACATACAGGCTTTTACATATTGACATTAAAAATTCTAGCTAACTTTGGAATCCATCAAAGAAGATTCTTGTCACCTGAGTTATCAAAATTCAAGTCTCACATTCCATTGAGAAGATTAAGCCTTGAATCTAAGAGATAGATAAAATGTATGCAAGCAGGTACCTCTCCATGGGAAGCTAAGCTATAAAACTGGGTGCTCAGTACTAAAAAAACAAGCAAACAAAACGTTTATGTCAAAAAACTTCACACATTTCTAATACAATGTGGGATTACCAGTAAATTATGTTATTTCTACAACTAATTTTGTACTCTTGAAATGTTTGCCATATGCTTTTTTCAATACATATTTTTATCTCAAATTTTCAATAAAACAATTTTTTCAGTTATAAAAAGAATGACTTCAAATTGGGTGATCAGAAAACTCAAGGTTTAAATTAATAAGTGGTTTGGACTTGGGAACAAGACTTTATACCTCTTTTTTTATTACAAATACTCAATAAAGGAAATTGAATGAATTTAGTGTTTCTTGAATTTTTTAAACTATTATGTTATATAAAGAATCATTACTCAATGAAGCAATCATTAAGCATCAACGGAATACCTAATAGAACCCCAGAACCATGCCAGGTTGTGAACCAGACAGTTACTGTCTTCAAAGAGTAAAGAAACAAATCGCCAATAATTCATAACTCACTTTGAGCTATAGTAGAAGAACAAACAGTTCTACACAGACACAAATACATTAATTTTTCCTAGGATTTTGCTAGATATAGGAAAAGTCACAGAGATTCCCTTAACTAAGACTGAAGTAACACTGGAATCCATTGCATAGTAAAAGAAAAATATTTGTTTGCAGAGAATGATAAAGATACCAGTTGATCTACTTAGATCTCAACAAGTGTCATCTTGTGAATGAGAGCAATCAGGGAACAGAATCCATACTCATGAGAAACTGGTGACTATGTAATAAAATTGTATTATACACATAAAACTGAGGAAGGTCAAACTCAAGATACCAGTCTTGATCACAGATGTCCAGCTTGGATGAGAGCCTCACTACTAGCATACAATTAAAGGATCTAAATTTGGGGGGGGGGGGTAGGTGAAAGCATTGGTTTTTTGGGGAAGCAATTGGGATGAGGAAGTAAAATATAAAGATATGGCAGTGACATGGAGGAAGTGCTCAAGAGCCTTGGTTTTCCAGAATGCTTTCTAGTCCAGGATAGTGGTGAGATTTATGTATAGCATTTAGAACCTCTGCCAGGAAGCAAAATGCCCTACTAACTCTGTATTCATGCAGAGAATCTTGGGACTACAATCTCAACTGGACAGAGTGTGGCCATGGTGGTCCCAAAATGATTCAGAGGGATGGTTATATAAGGTAGTACTGGTAGAATATACTGAACCATCATCAACAAAGATGACTATTCCAAACAGACAGCATGTTGTTCATGATCCTCTAGACGATCACAAGTTATTGCATAGCGTAAATAGAAGGTTGGCTCATTCATTTAGCCGCCTTCAGGGTTTTCATTTGATGATGAGACAAATGTTCCCAAGTTGTACTTTGAACATGGTAATCCACAACAATAGGAATGACGCTAAGGTCTTTTTAAAGACTGCTAACTTTAAAGCCCTGCCCTTTTTTCCATTATTATTATTGAACCAAAGAAGAGAAAAGAAATCAGTTTTGGTTAGTACACATACAAAAATCTAGCATATCTCTTTGGTAAAGGACAGAGTCTTTCAAATGACACATGCAAATATATTTAAAGATAAAATGTAAATAATTATTAATAAACTATAACAATAATACAAATAAAAATAAGATTTAAAATATATGAAAATAAATCATTTTAAACTCCAAAATAAGGATTTAATAATAAATAAATAATATAAATATTAATCCTATCCAAACACTTTCTGTAAACTCAAAAGGCAGAGTAGTATGTACTTTTACACACAATATTTAATCCTTTAAAAATTCTGAAGTTTGGGGCACCCAGGTGGCTCAGTTCGTAAAGCATCGAACTTCAGCTCAGGTCATGATCTCACGGTTCGTGAGTTCGAGCCCCACGTGACAGCTCAGAGGCTGGAGCCAGGTTCAGATTCTGTGTACCCCCCCTTCACTGCCCCTCCCCCACTCACGCTCTGTCTCCCTGTGTCTCAAAAATAAATGTAAAAAAAGTTTTTAATAAATAAAAATTCTGAAGTTTTATCATCTCCAGTTTTATATGAAAAAAATGAGGCTCAACTAATTTATGTAACTATTTTTACCTTGTACTCTTAAATCAGGCCATCAATCAACTTACCACAATTCCATTATTCAACAAGTACAAACTTGCGTATAGCAAACACATTTATTTTCCTAATTGTGCTGACTCTATATTACCTGATTTCAGCTTTTTCTAACTGTCCTCTGCATAAGTAGCATATAAGTTTGAGCACACTGAATTTAAGACTGCAGTTCCAAATAAGGCTTCCTAATTGATCCTAATGCATAAGGTCCAAAGCCCTAACTCTGAGAAATATTGCTTTATAGAGATTTCTGCTGAGACCACAGTCTCCAAGCAACTACTGATCTACTCTGTGTCACTCTAGATAATGGCATTTTCTAGACTTTTATATAAATCGAATCACACATTGTGCATGGCTTCTTTGTCTGCTTTTCTTTCTCTGGGATTTTACATAGGAGTGGAATTACAGGATCACACAGAAGGTATGTGATTAATGTTTTAGGAAACTGCCAAACAATACTCCAAAGCAGTTCTACTATTTTAAATTCCCACCGGAAGTATATGGGAGTTCCAATTTCTCTTGTCAACACTTGATACAATCTTCTTAATTTTAGCTATTCTAATAGGTGTGTAGTGTAGTCTTATTGTGGTATTAATTTGCTTTTCCCTGATGTATGTTTTTCATGTGCTGATTTCACATTTGTATATATTCTTTGAAGTGTCTGTTCAAATCTTTTGCCAATTTTTAATTGGGTTGGTGTTTTTAAAAATTATTATTGAGTTTTGAGAATTTCTTATATCTTATGTATATGCATAGATAGATAGATAGATAGATAGATAGATAGATAGATTACATAGCTTTATTAGCTACATAAGGTGTAAACATTTTCTCCTAATATGTTACCTATCTTTTCATTCTATCGGCAGTGTTTTTGAAGATAACAAAGTTGTATTTATGTTTTTTCTTTTATAGATTATGCTTTGGTTGTCATATCTAAGAAATCTTTCATTGACCAAAGTTCACAAAAATTTCTGATCTATATTCTTTTAGAAGTTTTATTAGATTCAGGTTTTACATTGAGGTATATAGTTCGTTTTTAATTCATTTTTGTTTAAGGTGCAGGTATGAATCAAAGTTGGTTTTTTCCCCCTATAGATAGCCAATTAAGCCAGCACCATTTTCTGAAAAGACTTTCCTTTGTGTATTGATATGTCTTTACATCTTTGTCAAAACTCCATATATTATGAGTCTATTTCTGTTTTTCTTCTTTGTGTTCTGTTCCCTTCATCTGTTTGTCTATTTTAATTGAAACACCAGACTGACTAGATTAGTGTAGTTTTTAAATAAGTCATTAAATCAGGTAGGGTTAGTCTTCCAAATCTGCTCATCTTTTTCAAAGTTGAGAGGGTATTTCAAATTATTTGCATTTCCACATGAATTTTTAAATCAGCTTGGCAATTCCTACAAAAAAATTAAGGTATCTGCTGGACTTTGAATTGAGATTGTGTTGAATATATGGATCAACTTGAGTATAATTAAAATCTTTACAATACTGGGTTTTCAAACCATGAACAAAATACATCTCTCAGTTCATATAGCTCTTTATTAAATTACCTTACTAATGTTTTATTATTTTGAGGGTCCAGGTCTTGCACCTCTTTTGTAAATTTTTGTTATGTACTTCATATTTTTTATGGTATTACCAATGACATTGTTTTTATTTCAATTGCTGTTCATTTTCTGTGTATTGCCTAGTATTCAGAAAACTTGTTAAACTCACTTACTAGTTCCAGTAACTTTTTATAGCTTACATCAAATTTTCTACACTGACAATCATGTTTTCTACAGATGAAGACAATTTTACTTCTTTTGCAGTTTGGGTGTTTTTGTTATTTAATCTTGCCTAATTTCATTGGTTGATGTTGAACAGTAGCATAATGTTGCAGAGAAGTGTCAAGAGAGACCATTCTTTTTCTTCATGATCTTAAAGGGAAAACATTCATCTAGTCATCTAACCTTAAGCATAGTGTTTAATTTCATGTTAGCAACACTGCTTTTTCATAGATAACCATTACCAGGTTGAAGAAAGCACCTACTATTCCAACTTTGCTGAGAATTTTTATAAGAAATGAATGTTGGATTTTTACCAAATGTTCTTTCTGCATCTACTAATATGATCATTTTTTTTTAGTTTAATATAGTGAATTACATGGATTTATTTTTGAATGTTAAATCCTCATCCCATTTATCTCATTCATTCTGGGATGAATTCTACTTAGCCATAATATGTTCAGTGTGTGAAAGTTTTGTTAAGAATTTTTACACGTGGGGCACCTGGTTGGCTCAGTTGGTTGAGCCTCCAATTCTTGATTTCGGCTCAGGTCATGATCCCAGCGTCATGGGATTGAGCCCCACGTCAGGCTCTGCACTGAGCACAAAGCCCGTGTGATATTGTCTCTACCTCTGTCCCTTCCTCCGCCTTTCCCCTTGTGCTCTCTCTCTCTCTCTCAAATCAAAAATAATAAAAAAATAATTTTTACATGTATGTTCATGAAGGACACTCATCTATTGTTATGTTTTATTGTAATTTTTTTTGACTGAGTTTGGTATTATGGTAATGCAAACTTCACAAGATGAGTTGTAAAGAATTCTCTTCTCTTCAGTTTTTAGAAAGTGTCTATAGAACTGGTAATTTTTTTTTTCTCCTTAAACGTTTGGTAGAATTCACCAGTGAGGACATCTATGCTTAGAATTGTTTTTGAAGAATGATTTTTAGGTACAATTCAATAGGGCTATTTGGATTACCTATTTCCTCTTGAATGGGATTAGTACTTTGTATCTTTCAAGGAACTTGTCCATCTCAAACAATTTTCAAATTTATTGGTATAGTGTTGTTCAAAATATTCCGTTATTATCACTTAAATATCTTTAGTGATATCACCTCTTTAGTGATGTCACCTCTCTCATGCCTGATTTTGGTAATTTTTGTCTTCTCTTCTTCCTAAACAATCCAGCTAGACATCAATCAATTTTATTGGTTTTCATTGATTTTCTATACTGTTTCTGTTCTCTATTTCATTGATTTTCACTTCTTATTATTGTCTTCCTTTTGCTTTAATTTTAATTTTATTTTTATTTTCTAGTTTCTCAAGTAGAAGCTGAAGTCATTGATTTAAGAACTTTCTTTTCTCTACTACCAGAGTGTAGTGGTATAAATTCCTCCACCAAGAATTGTTCAGTATTATCTCAAAGATTTTTTATATATTTTAATTTTCATTCACTTCAAAGTACTTTATAATTTTCTTTCTAAATATGCTTTAAAAATCAGTTATCTTTTGAGGCGTCTGGGTGGCTCAGTCAGTTAAGCGACTGACTCTTGAAATCAGCTCAGGTCATAATCTCATGGTTTGTGAGATAGACCCCCGTGTCTGGCTCTGTGATGAGTGTGCAGCCTCATGGGATTTTCTCTCTACCCCTCTACCCCTCTACTGCTCTCTCTTTCTCAAAATAAATAAACATTTTTTAAAGTGATTTATCTTTTTAATAAATTGGAATAAGAAAAATATTATCTATTTACACATGTAGTGACTATTTCTTGTGCTCTTTGTTCCTTTGGTAGATCCATATTTCCATCTGGTATCATTTTTCTTTTCTTAACATTTCTTTTGTGCAAATATGCTGGCAATAGTTTAAATTTTTCTGCCTGCAAAAGATCATTATGTCATCTTTGTTTTTGAAAAATATTGCTGGATATGCAATTCTAGGTTGACAGTTTTTATTTACACTATTGTAAAGATGTTATTTCACTGCAATTTTTCTTCTCGTCTTGTTTTTTATTTGCTTTATATATGACCTTTTTTCCTTCTTTATCACTGCTCTAAGATTTTCTTTTTATCACTGGTTTTGAAAAATGTAATTATGATGTGCATTGGTGTGGTTTTTCTCATGTTGAAAGTGTTGAGTTTCTTGGATCTGTAGGTTTAGAATTTTTATCAAATTTGACTTTTCTCAGTCACCAGGGATTGTTCTGTTCCCTCCCTTCTGGGATTACATATATATTAAACTGCTTTTAAAGTGTCACACAGCTCACTGTTGTTCTTTTATTTTTTTAATTTTTATTTTATTTGTGTGCCTTTCTTTTTAGAAAGTTTCTATTTTTGTGTCTTCATATTCATTAACCGTTTCTTCTGTAACATAATTTGCTCCTGAATCCATACTGCATTTTTCATTTCAGATGTTGTGGTTTTCACCTCTAGAAATCCTATTTTGATATTTTTGCATCTTGCATGTCTCTCCATAACTTTTTGAACATATGAAATATAATTATAGTAACTGCTTCAATATCCTCTATCAATTGTGTCAGTTCTGGGTCAGTTCAATGAACTGATTATTCTTCTCATTATTCAGCATATATTCATGTTTCTTTTCACACCTGGTAATCTTTGGTTTGTTGCCAGATTGTAAATTTTGTCTTGTTGGGTACTGCATATTTTGTATTCCTATGAATGTTCTTGAATTTTGTTCTAGAATGTTGTTAACTTGAAACAGTTTGATCCATTGGGGTCTTGCTTTTAAGATTTGTTATGATCTATATATTTTCTGGAAATTGCTCATCATAAGAACAGCCAGATGGGAAAATGTTGAAGAGATGCACCAGATCTATCATAAGTAACAGAAAAGGAATTCAAGATAAAATATCTTAGAGCTAGTGTCATTGTGATATAATGTGCACACGTGTCAAACATAAACCAATAAGAAATTGTCAAAAGGAAATAGTAGTTGAATTTTATTTTTTGAGATTTCTTTTGCACTTATCCGAACAGATATTTCTTTTCATCAAAAAAATACACTGAAAATAATAGCTCTTAAAATTTTAAGTATATCCATTTTTCTTAAATATAGGCTCATTGTCTTCTGTGGGGTCTTTGAAAGGTTTTATATAACATCTGATAAATATTGATTGATGAAATTTCTACAGTATGGTGAGAAAAGACTGGTAATTTTCTAACTAACCTAACTTCCAAAAACAACACTTGGAAAACTAGACCATATGTGAATAAGGCTGTTTGAATAAAGCTGTTTCAGAAATAATGCAATAAACTAATACATCTAAACTTTTATGAAGTCTCACAAAAAGCTATGGAAACACAGAATAATATGAAAAATAAAGAGTAATTATGGAATTCAATGAAAGATAAATAGAACAATTCCATAATTACAAGCTTCAAGTAATTGACAAGAACACTTAATTTGGAAAGAAAAGAAATATTCCATGTATGAAATCTTGTATTTGCAACAACGTGGGTGGAACTAGAGTGTATTATGCTAAGCAAAATAAGTTAGTCAGAGAGACAAATATCATATAATTTCACTCATATGTGAAATTTAAGAAACAACGATGAAAATAGGGGAAGGGAAGGAAAAACAATATAAAACAGAGAGGGAGGCAAACCATAAGAGACTCTTAAATACAGAGAACAAACTGATGGCTGCTGGAAGGGAGGGAGGTGAGGGGATGGGCTAAATGGATAATGGGCATTAAGGAGGGCACTTGTTGGGAGGAGCACTGGTATTATACGTAAGTGATGAATCACTGGGTTCTACCAATGCTACACTGTATGATACTCTGCATCATACACTGTATGATAACTCACTTGAATTTAAATAAATAAATTAAAAAGAAAAGAAGAAGAAATAAAAGCAAAGTGAAATTGAGACACTGAAGACAGGTCATCTGGAGGAATCAGCAGAAAACTAGTGAGGCGCTAATGCCTTGTGCGAGGAGGAGCTGGCTGCTTCAATAAAGGAAGCTTATTGATAACATTAGAACTCTATTGTATATGTTTCAAGAACATACATACCTGCTATTCCAGGTATGTATATTACTTCTAAATGTATATTACTTCTAAAGAAATATTCCATTTTTAGAAGTAGCTTATTCAAAAAACCTAGAAAGGCATTATGCCTAATTACAAATGATACCTACATACAAAGTCATCATTAAAATAATATCCAGGCTTGAAATGACAGTACTTGAATTAGCACATTTGTTCTTCCTAATTGTATGAAAGAAAAAACATCGGGGGAATAGTGACATCAATAATTTAGATAATTCATTTATATCCTATCAAGCAATCCAAGAATAAACTCAATGAATGATTTTTCCAAAAAGAAATATTCCATGTGAATTAAAAAAAACTGAACAGAAGTAGGATCAATAAACAACGTATAAATTAAGTATCCAGCTCAATTAAAGGAATTTTAACAAGTGCTGAATGAATTATTTCTGAAAAGGAGCTCGAACTTATTTGATTAAACTTCAGAAACTGTTTATTAGGCTAAAACTTTATCATAAAAATCTATATTTTTCTTAATATGGCAAAGCAAGACATCATTTCATTTTTAAAAATATTGAAATTAACTAATTTATCTTGCTCTAAGAGAACGCAATTTAATTTCTCCTAAATTCAATCCTTGAATTTCAAGCACTTGAGCCATAGTTTTTGTTTGCTTCTCTTTTCCCAGACTTCTAGGCTATTTTAATGTGGAGACTAATTTTGAACCCTGTGCTCAAGTTTGCTGAATCTCTTTTCTCAGTTTTCCCTGAATCTGGCCTTGAGTCTCATTACTATCCTTTGGATCCTTATGATTTATTTTCTGGACTATAGCAATATTTTCCCAACTGGGCATCATTCTTCTAGGGTCTCTTTCTTGGTCCTATTTCCTGTGTAAAAACTCAACTCATTTTTATTCCTAAAATCCAACTCTGATAGCATCACTCCATTGCTCAGCAACTTTGAACACTTTCACTTAACTAGAGAAGAAAGTCTAAATTTCTTTTGAGGCATACAGGATGCCTATCAACATTAACCTAACCTTACACTCACTTGACAAATCCTGAATACACCAACTGACCGTATTACTCCTGACCTCCTAGACGTGCCTATTATGATGTTTACCACATTTCTTTCCTCTTTATGCTGTGAAGCCTCAGCTCAATCCATAACACCTTGTCCATGGCACCCATCTTGATTTGTCTAGTCAACCCTCCTTTCCTCTTCTAATCTCACATACTGCTTTAGTGGAACCTCTGTTTTGTCACACATTATAGCCAATCTTAATTTCTCCTATGGTAATTCATTCAGCAAACATAAAGCTATATATTCATGGTCACTTTTCCTACAAAGTGTTAGATTTTAGAGAAAGTGCCACTTTTTTAATCTTCTGAAAATCCCTATGGCTCCTAATCAGGTGAGTTTTACATAGATTATACTTAATTATGATTGAAATAAATACTTTTGGAAAAAAAGAGAAATAAATACTTTTGTTTGTTCAAAATTTTATTGAATACCTTTCAGCAACTTCTCCTAAATCAAAGTTGTAGTGTTTCCAGCTGTGAATCAGTCCACTTTCTCTCCATTTTTAACAGTCATTCCTCAACAGTAAGGCTGTTCACAAGGCATTTGTAGGGAAAAAGTGGTCTCAAGATCTTCTCAAGCTGTTGTTCATCTGTATACATCTGTTGGTCATTATTGGTCACAGGAAAATGTCTAAGAGTTACAAGTTTTATTTAAATTCTCCTTCAAAGTCTTTTTATATTAGCCAACCATCATTAGATTCTGTCCTTCTCATGTACAAAAACTCAGCTTCCTGCTCATTTTCATATTGGTAAAGCTCACAAGCCCATAATCAATGTCAGGTTGAACATAGTTCTGGGAACTCCACATGTCCTTTTTCTTTCCTTCAGCAAGAAGAACATTTCACACAGAGATATTACTTTGAAATCACTACATATTTTTACCATTTTGGGGTTTTGAGAAATTATTTGGTTTTTAGTAGTGTGTTGTTAATGAACAATTGCATTTGGCAAAAGTGATAGCCCCATTATGATGCTGATCTCACTAACACAGACCCAAGGACAAATATAAGCTCCTGAAAATTCATAAACTTATAGAATTTTATTCTAAAAATACTGAAATCATTATACATTCATAAGCATAATAATAAATACTTGTCAGGCCTGTGCACAGAGCATATACAAATGCATGGACACAGAATTCAGAATGATACTAAATTTAATGCAGTATGCCATTTCTCTCGATATTATGAATCCCTACAAATGAGAGCTAAAATTTTTAAGTTAAATGTCACGCTCTCACATTATCTAATTGAATATTACACATTACTTTTTTAAACCCAAACTTCTTAGTTTTTTTATTCATGTGTTTATTTTTCAGGAGTCATTAGCTTATAAACAATAGAAAGTCAACACATAATAAACTGAACCAAAACAATAAGCATTTTAGTTTATATACTAGTAAATATAATAAAATAGCTCCTAAGTTTCAAAAATAAAGCTGTAGACCAGAACCTTAGAAACTGGAACTGGAAACTCAGTGCAAATAAAGTCTAACGCTTCCTGGATGTTTCGTTTTTGTTTTTTGTCTCTGGGTGTTCCCACAGTATGAAACATGGCTACTGATTATCCCAGTCCAGAAAGCCCAGAAGAAAGAATGGCTGTATATTTCAGTGCCTACAAAGGAGACCAACTGATTTTCCTGAGTTATGTGTCCACTCCTTGGACCAGTCACTGTGGGAAGGAGAATGTAGTAATAAGGATACATATAACTTTGTGAAGACCCAGATCTCTCCCAAGAAAAACTACCACAACGTACAACAATGTGTAACATGTTGGGGACTTGTGTGATAAAGTCAGCGTGGAAAGTGCAAGATAACATAGGAGAGTAACCAGGGGAGTCTATGCTTTGTAGAGAGAGTGAGGTTTGGATGAACAACATGGGATCTTAATAGTGTGATACCATTTTAATATGTATGGTTAGGTAAAATTGAGTTTCTGGGCACTGAAAGAACTAATCATAGTTCGGACATTCTCTCAAAGTGGGAGATGAAAGGTGCTGGATGTTTCTGTTGTTATCTCCTCATTTGTTACTATATATGTTGCACCCATCCTATGCGTAACAGCCTCTTGACCTGATGTCCCCTTTACCTGACTTCACTGCTTTTTCTGAACAGGTGTCCTTGTCTGGGTAAGGAAATGAGAGCTGTGAAAACTTTCCTTCTAATTTCTGATTCTTATAACTTTTAAAACAAAATTTGATAGTTTAAATAAAACATCAGTCACTGTTCAAAATGTAAGAAACATATGAAGATACACATCACTTATAAGAAATCATCAAGGCCTTATTAGTCCTTTCCATATCTAGGTGTTATTTATACCTGGGTGATCTAAAAATCTGCTATAAGCTACTCTGATACTTCTAGCTATAAACTATTTTAACGGAGTATATCATAATATAAAGGGAAAATGATCTGTCCTATTTGGGAAAATACTTGTTGGAATTTATTTTAACATTCATCACCAAAACATAGATTTAACTTATTAACCAAAGGCAAATTTTCAGTCTTTATTAAGTCACAAGCTGAGAGTTACTCAAGCTAGTGTCTGCTTATTAGAATACTATTATTTCTCGTGAATTTTAGACATTTCCCCTGATACTTATCGCTGAAACTTTTGGGCTTATGGCCACTACATATGTACCATAACAGTTAACAACTCTCTGATGATTGGCTACTAACAGAAAAGTTATCCATATCACAGAAGTTACAAAATGTTTTATAATCATAACTTTAGTATTGTTCTCTATACGATGTGGTTTTAGTTATTTCCCCTCACCGTACCTGACAGTTCATCTGGGTGCCTTTACATTATGCTGGTAAAAGCAGAAATAGAGCCAGTTTTTCTAAGTGTCATTTAAAATTACAAACATGCCAATCTTTTGGCCCGGTAATTCAACTTACAGTAATTTATTTAAAAGAAATAGAAAAGCACACTACATACTTATTAAAATTTTCAGTTCAGTTCAGTTAAAAGAAATGTTAAATTATGGTTATGAGAATGATATTCAGGCAGAAAAGGTTTTAATACGCTCTCATTAAAGAATCTGACAGAATGATCAAAGAACAATAGAATAATGTTACACAACAGGTTACTACAAAGAACATACAGAATGGATCCATTTGAGTAAAATATGTATGCGTAGGAAAAAATACAACTTTTGGCAATATCTTAAAAGTGATTCTCTTTACTGGTAAACACTTTTTATGCTTCATAATTTTTAAAAACTAATATGCATCACTGTTATAATAAGAGTTATAAAAATTAATCTTTAGATATTCAGTTTTGTGCTAACATATTTACATGTACTCCATCCAACTGTGAAAGAATATATGGTGATGTTTATGAAGGCAGAAATGAAGACAGATAAAGAACATTTCTTCCAATTTACAGGTATAAATAAAAGGAGAGGTTAGGATAGGTATTATTTTCTGTTTATAAAGACAGGGATTACCATTTGCTTATAAAAGCAGAAAGGAGGTGAAAGACTCTGTAACGCTTTCCTTGATTGGATAGTGGTAGAACATCTGTGTACTGTTCACTATAAAAGAAAAATGAGAACCAGATAGAAAGCTACTGAGATAACCTGGGTGAGAAATCCTGGTGGCCTGAACAAAGGTAGTGGCAATGAGGATGAAAAGAAGATGATTTTGACACATATTTTGAAGGCAGAAATGACATGTGGATGGTGGAAGGTAGAGGAAGAGAAAGAAATCAAGGCTAATTCCCAGGTTCCTGGCTCAAGTAATTGGCTTGATGGGTAAGTCATTTAATAAAATAGGAAAGTTTGGGAGAAAGGGGATCAACAGAAAAATCAAGAGATAAATTTTGGACTTGATTACTCTTGGGATCTCTATAAACATACAAATGGATATATCTAATAGGTTTTTTGACACAGAAAAATTCAGAGAAGATGCTCTAACTAGAGTTGATATAAATTGTGTATGCATTGACACATTGATGTTTTTTGAATTTATAAAATGAATTTGATTAGGGGACAAGAGGAAGAAAAGAAAGGCAGGATATATATCCTGAAGAACTTCAGTAGCTGGAGATCAGACAGAATAGGAGGATCTAGGAAAGGAGACTAAGACACAGTGACAACAAATGTAGGGGGGAAACCAAGATCATAACTCTCAAGGGAAGCAAGGGTCTCAAGAACAGAGTGGACGGGTGTGTTGGTCAATAGTGGGGCAAAAAGAAGAAGGATGACAGAAGTGCACCCTTTGAATATTCCAACAGAAATGTCACTGTGGGTCCTGGCAAGGGGTGGGAACAAAAGCCAAATGTCAATGACAAGAAGATGGAAAGTAAGAGAATGAAAGCAGCAGAAATAGATACATTTTGACAAATTTGTCTTTGGAGGCAAAAGAAAATGAGGCGGTACTTGAAGAAGGCTGAGAAATCAAGGGAAGAGATTTGTTAAGGAAAAGCTTTCATTATAAATTTTGTTACTAAAATCATTCAGTAAAAAGAAATTAATGTACATTTTAAGTATTATATGAAACAAGATGTTTTGAGTTACAACCCGTTAATGAAAATGTTCTGGAAGATAGACCACTTAAAAATGTATCTAAAAGACCTTTTAAAACCTAATATACATCCAGTTGAGGTAAATATGGATTCAATATTTTCTTTCTGTCACCTTTTCTTCATTATCCCTTTGATGACATTTTTCTACTGTAATTTTTCATCTGGATTACTACAGTAACCTCTCACTGTCTCTAGCCTTGCTTCTTTATTATCAGAAACCTTTCAAAATCTTAAAAATGTCTCATCATCTCTTAAGGTAAAAGCTAAAGTTTTCGGGATAAAGGCTGAACTCCTTACTTTAAACCATTAAATCAGCCCCTACCTACTGAACATCTCTCACTTCACTCATCATGCACCATTTACCCAAACTACAATGATTTATTTATTCGATATATTCTTCCTCCTTCATACGTTTGCATATGCTTAGAATACACATTTGCTCAGAGTGTCCTCTGCAATAATCCCAACACTCAAATCATACCTGTAAATACACACAGCCTTTCACGTAAGAACTCCTTTTACATTTACTTGTCTTTCAACTCTTAACTCAAATGCACCTCTTCTGGCAAGCTTTCCTTAATCTGTTTATTTTAGATTCTGATTCCATAAAGCACGTTTTATAAATCATAGCATTCATCGCATTGTATCATATGATTGGTTTTCTTGTCAGAATTGGACGAAACCAGAAGATCCCTGAAGGCAAGAGCAAAGGCACCTCGTGGCACCTGGACAAAGCATAATGCCTGGTAATTGTTTGTGACATAGGGTATAGCAATATAGCTGGAAGGAAGCTCGAAAGGGTATCAGGTGGAGAAAAGAAGGATTTACAATTTATAGACATTCTCCAAATGAATCTTAATTCCAATATAAGAACTATTTGAGAACTACTGATCTGGATGAACATCCATTCTTAGGAAGCAAAAGGAAAAAATTACTTCACTGTTTTGTTTATGGGTCTGAAATCATACCTAATTAAAAGAACACTTTGTTTCTCTTAACATAGCATATACTAAGAATTGCAGATGTCAAATTCTGGCACATTTGCAATTAGCTTACCAAACAGAAATTTTAAATTCACTACTTGAACCAGATAGAAGATTGGAGGGAAATAAAAAAGTATCAGTAATAATAACCATATTTTCTTCAAAATGGGCTGCATATTTTTTGAAGAAAACTTGTATTTTTTATTGTTTGGCTAATCCAAGCAAAACGATCCTTGCAAGTTTTGATGTGGTGTATTCTTTGGTGTTAGTGTTAAAACAAAACAAAATGTTAAATGGGGCGCCTGGGTGGCGCAGTCGGTTAAGCGTCCGACTTCAGCCAGGTCACGATCTCGCGGTCCGTGAGTTCGAGCCCCGCGTCAGGCTCTGGGCTGATGGCTCGGAGCCTGGAGCCTGGAGCCTGTTTCCGATTTTGTGTCTCCCTCTCTCTCTGCCCCTCGCTGGTTCATGCTCTGCCTTTCTCTGTCCCAAAAATAAATAAAAACGTTGAAAAAAGGAAAAAAAATTTAAAAAAAAAAACAACAAAAAAACCCCAAAATGTTTAAAGGCTCTTCAAACCTTAAATACTACGGCAAAAGAACAACAAAAATATCCTGGCACATGTATGTCTTATGTATACTTTTTCAAAATGGATTGCACCTTCAAAAATATATATTCTATTCACTTCTGTCTCCCTACTCAAGTTCTCTATTCATACCTTCTGTTCTCTGAAGTGTACTACAGGTAACAGAACAGTCTGCTGGCCGCAAATATATTCAGAATTTGTTTTTTACACTCAGATTGCCATGAAAGGGGAAAAGAACGGGTATATTCTACTCCTTATTTTGTGAACTTCTGATTAGTTACAGATCCTAAACATTCAGAGCCTGATTACCATGTTCAGAATTATTTAATCATAAAGATATATGGGCTGAGTAGTTGGCTTCTAAAAGGACATGCCATTTTGCTATAGGAAAACTTAGAATAAACCACAGTAAAACACAAGTTTCGGTGTGTCTTAGACAATGTAATTCTAGAGCTGCAATTTTTTTTAAGTTTATTTATTTGTTGAGAGAGACAGAGACAGACAAATGGCACAAACTAGGGAGGGGCAGAGAGAGAAGGGGAGACACACAATCTGAAGCAGGCTCCAGGCTCTGAGCTCTCAGCACAGAACCCACGTGTGGCTCAAACCCACGAACCGCGAGATCATGACCTGAGCCAAAGTCAAACACTTAACTGACTGAGCCACCCAGGCACCGCTAGAGCTGCATTTATTAAAGTGAAGTCAGTTGATTTTTAGGTCTCCTGCCTTCTCACTTCTGACACATCTGATGAATCCATCTCTGATCCCCTCCACATCCTTGAGGTCATTTGTTTATTTGCCCATGTCTCCTTCCACATCCATAACACCTACGCCTGCTCCTCACCTTATTCCGGCAGCACATACTCAGTTCTCATCCTATCTCTAAGCCAGGTTCATGGCGAAATGAGAAATGAACCGAGGAATCTAACTCCTGATCGTCCCCAAAGCAGCTGTGCCATCTTGGTTACAGTCAAGACAGAGAATTCAAAATTTGCCACCACAATGAGATTACATTATTTTATAAACAAATGAAGCTTCCCTCTGAGAATGTACTTTGCACACCAAGAAATATAGTTCTAGAAATCAGGTTTTTTTTTTTTTTTAATACTGGAAGGGAATTAAAGAAAATGAAAATTAAATTAAAATTAAATTTAGAAAATAATTTTCCTGAAACAATTTTCTCTACTCAGGTATGCATTTTTAAGACCTGTTTTAGATATGTGGTGTTCTTTTGTTTCTCTTGTTTATGGATATTCAGCTTTTGATATTATTTTATTTGTGGTCAGGCTCATTTGGGACAGGCAAGATCTTCATTTGGACAAGTCAGGCAAATGCAAAATTTGCGAAACTACATTATCCAACACCCTGATTTTTAAAAACTACTTTTTTCTGATCAAAATTCCTCTAAATCTTTGCCTATGACACTTAAAATAATGAAGTAAAATTGATAATTGGAATTATATATTAAAAATCAAGCCTAAATCCAGCTTTATGTGTCACTGGCACTAAGAGTGCAAGTGGAGAGTGGGGAAAAAAAAAAAAAAAAAAGAGGAAAAGGCACTAAAGAAGAGAACATTTATTTCCATTACCAGGAATAAGCTCTGTAAAACATTTCCAAACTGTATTTTTTCTATATGCAGAAGAAATATCTAGACTCAAGTCTGGATCTCTTTTCATTCTCGAAAAAATAACCACATAGCTTTTGAACATCCACATAGTTTCATGAGCCATTATTTAAAAATGCCATTACATTCTGAGATCTTCCCTTTGGGATTCAAGACAACCAAAACATCACTTGATTACCATCTGTGCAAGCTTATATATTAATTGCTTCCAATTTTCAGAGGCTATGAAGTAGCCTATGTAAGCCAAACCCAGAGAACATATGAAAGACTATATCTAATAAGTCATCAGTGCTTTGATAACAAACAAGTGAAGGAAAAAAAAAAATGCGAAGTCTAGGAACTATGTCAAAAAAGTCAGCAAAAAGTTTTGGGAACGTCTGGCTTTAACACACAATAAAGAAACAGAACCCAGTAAGAGTTTACAACGCAGAGGAACAGAAGTTACTTCAGTGTAAAGAATGTATCACTTCCATATTCCATTTCTAGAGAAAAACAAGTATTTTTAATAGTCTATTATTTGTGAGTTACTACCAAAATGAAAAGGTCAGAATATTCTTTATGATAGAAAGTAAATTCATCTATTATCATGGGTTTAAAGGGAAAGGCATTGGTCAGAGTGTTATAAGAGAATAACAGAAATTTAGAATAATCACAGGGATAATGACAAGAAGTTTCCAATTGCTTAATACTGCTCAAATTTTAGAACCTTTCAGCTCTATTCTCCTATACTTTGAACTTTTGCATTAGCATTGTCAGGCATTTTGACTGCACACATAATTTTGGCATAGTAAAGTCAATATTCATTTATGTTTACAACATGCTTACTCTCTTGTTCTTTACTCCCTCCTGCTCGTTTGAGTTTTTAACTTTTTAATTTTCTGCCTGAAAAAAAAAAAAACCTTTAGTTTTTGTCTTTGGTTCAGGCTGGATATGGCATGTTCTCTCTTCCTGAAAATGCTTTATGTCACTTTTCTGAAAGATATCTTGACAGAGTATGGAATAATAATGGTAATTATGTTCTTTCAGCAACTATGTCATATTATCTTCTGGTTTACAACACTTCTGGTGAGAAGTTAGTAGTTTTTGCTCCTTTGATACTAATGTGTCTTCTTTTGTTTTTGTTTGTTTGTTTTGTTTTGTTTTGTTTTGTTTCCTGACTGCCCTTAAGATCTTCTCTGTCTTTGGTTTTCAGCAATTTGATTATGTGGTATCTTTTTGCTAGCTCTGGGTTATCTGGGCTTTTGAACACAGCTGTATTGTGTCTTTCATTTAAAATTTCTTTTAAAAATTTCTTGGCTGATAACTCTTCAATATCATTTCTTATTATCTCTTTTTCTGAGACTTCAATTAATGTATGTTACATTATTCTAGGATGTCAAACACTTCTGCTCTGTTCAGTGGTTTCCATGCTTTTTATTCTCTGTTTCAGTTCAGCTATGTTTTATTGTGCTTTTTTCATTTTACAAATCTTGTTTTCTAATACATCTAATCTGCTGGTAAACTCATCGATTGACTTGTTAATTTTAGATATCACATTTTTTTAAGTGTAGAATATCAATGTGATTCATTCTATCATTTTCTGATGTTATTTGTATACTTTCATCTACTTTGTCCAACTTTTTGTCTATTTTCTTGAAAACAGTAATCAAGTTATTTCAAGGTCATTGACTGCTAACTACAACATCTGGATTAACTGTGACTTTGTTGTCAGTTATTTTTAAAATTTTCATTTGTAGTCATATTTTTTGTAATTTTATGATTGTCACAAATATTTGCTCACAGAATAAATACCATGTACAAAAGAACCTGAGATTACAGATGATATCTTCCACCAGAGTGTTGCCCTTTTCCTCTGTCAGGCAAATTATCTAAGTTGCTGACTATATCAATTAAGAATAAAAATAAGCCTGTTCTGTATATCTTTAGAGATTTAGTTTGAATCTATCTACTTCTGGGTCAACTCTGTTTTTCTAGCATATGTGTCCTGGGTTTAGATTGAAATCACCTAGAAGGTATCTATCTCATCAGTCTTGAAATACTGTACATTATTAAAAATATTAAATATTAAAAACAGATATAATATTTGAATTTAACATTAACTGAATATTAAAGATTTCTAGCCAAGCTTTCCAACTTCTTGCCAATATGGCTTCAAACTCTGGCAGATGTCTTGAGGGGGAGATTGACAGTGAGATTAAGTTGGCCTCTTCCCACTTGAAGGCTTGGCTTCTTAAATTATGCCAGAGAGATTTCATTCTCTTGGAATGAAATCGGTCTTTTGGAAGGCCGATTCTAGCTCCCCAGCCTTCTATTGAGCCTCAGTCATCAAATGCCCCCTGAATATGTCTCAGTTTTCCAAATTGTCACTGTAGCTTAGCATGACTACTAAAAGTGCTACTTTGGCTTCCTCTCCCCAACAAAAATTTTCTGTCAAGATCAGGCCCAATCTGGGGCACCTGGGTGGCGCAGTCGGTTAAGCGTCCGACTTCAGCCAGGTCACGATCTCGCGGTCCGTGAGTTTGAGCCCCGCGTCGGGCTCTGGGCTGATGGCTCAGAGCCTGGAGCCTGTTTCCGATTCTGTGTCTCCCTCTCTCTCTGCCCCTCCCCTGTTCATGCTCTGTCTCTCTCTGTCCCAAAAATAAATAAATGTTGAAAAAAAAAAAAAAAAAAGATCAGGCCCAATCATTAGCTTTCCCAAAGAATCAGCAAATGTCCCTAGGGTTGGAGGAACAAAAAGGTTCTCTACTCTCTGGAACATTATCTCATCTAGTACTCATTCTTTCTAAAGTTCTCTGTGGAATATGATCTATGTAATTTATCCATTTTTCTCTTGTTTTTATGGAAACACTTGTCACAATTAAATGCTTCTCACCCAGAGTTAAGAAATTAGCTTCAAAATTTTGTTGAAGTTGACTCTAAGGTTTGTATTACCAAGACAAGGTAATAAAATCTGTGATTTTTTTAGTGCCCTGAATATTGAATTACATGTTGTTAAATATGCCACACTAGCTTTCAAGATACCTGTAAGGATGCCTCATATATATACCCTCATCTGTTGGTAATCACTTTCCAATTTAGACCACATATTTATACTGGTAATGATCCTAAAGATACTGTGATTTTCTTAATCAGCTCAAAATCACCAGAAGGAGATACAAAGAAGGTTTACTATGTAATTTTAGGAATCAGGATAGCAGGAACAAGAGAAAATTTGTGGGTATGAGAGTTGACAGAGCTAGAGAAGCACAGTTAATACTCTATGGAATTAATATAAAACTAAGACCTGCATGAGAAACTAGATTTTTTAAAAAGGGTCTTAATGAAGGTAGAAAAATAAGTTCACAAGAGTAAGTGAGTGAGAGAGCAGGAAAGATGAACAATTTGGCATAAATTTGAAGAGTGTATACAAAATATAAAAGTCAATTCTTCAGAATATTCACTTGAGTTGAAACTAATTGACTATAACCTTTGGAACATGGCAAGGAGAAGAGAAAATCATGAAGTTGGAAGAGTGGATTTGTTAAAATAGACACTGTATTATATGGGACCAGCTGTTCAAAAGTAGGGTTTTTTTTTTAAGATTCAAATAAACACCTGATCTGGTTGTATTTCACCTTACTGATCTTTTAAATTTTAATATTTGGTTTGGGTTTTTATCTTCTACTGAATCTTATTTGGGTCACACGTAAATAGATCAAAAATAAATAAATAAAATGTTTGTTAAAAGTAAGTTTGATCATTTAAATCAGTGACTCTTACAAAACAGAACACAAAGCTTTAGAAACAATACCAAAGTTTACCCCATGTAATAATAATAGCAAAGTCTATAAACCATGGAAATACTGACCACCTCTTTGTGCAATACAGTATCTGTGAGAAGAGTATAAACTAACTGGGTGATTGATTTAGTGACCATTGTATATAGGCTCTGACATCAACTGGAACACTACAAAAACCTATTGTGAGTCCAAATACCTTCATTAACTGAATCCATTGCCTTTACATATACTTGATTCTATCACTCTTACCATGCATGATTGGTCACAGACACTAATTAACATGTATTTGAAAAAACACTAAGGAAGAAACCAAGAAAAATTACTTATGAAAGATCTGTAGCCTTGAGTGACAGTGTGACAAAACAGAAGACAACTTCATTAGGAAGCAAGGATTAAATATTGGAATAAAGGGTTTATAGGTCTGGTTTTGTTCTTAGGGTCCTAAATTGTACAGTCCAGAGTATTTTGTGTTCTTTTTTTCAAAATATGTTTCAGTAGAGATAATAAATACATATGGAATGAAATACAAAATATAGATTATCATATATATTTTATTTTTTTATGTTTATTTTTGAGATTTATTTTTGAGATTTTTATTTTTTTATGTTTATTTATTTTTGAGATTTATTTTTGAGATAGAGACAGAGTGTGAGTGGGAGAGGGGCAGAGAGAGAGGAAGACACAGAATCTGAAGCAGGCTCCAGGCTCTGAGCTGTTAGCACAGAGCCTGACGTGGGAGTCGAACTCACGAACAGCAAGATCATGACCTGAGCCAAAGTTGGATGCTTAATTGACTGGGCCACCGAGGTGCCCCCAGATTATCCTATTTTTAAAAAGAACATTTCCTTCCTACCCCTAACCATTCTCTCCAATTTTCTATGTTGCCTTCAAAAACTATACTGTGGAAATATGAGCATATCTATCTACTCATCTATTTATTCATTCTATACATCAAAGGTAGCATATTAAAACTATTTCCTATGCCAATCTTTTTTTTTTTTAAATAGTGATATATTGTAAAGATCTTCCCTATTGGTATATACAGAACTATTTCATTCTTTTCAAAACCTCCTACGTTTTGTAGAAGCACTCTTCTTTGATACAAGCTGGCCTCACAATTTGTCAGTTAATATAAACTGTTACTAAAGAAAGAAGTAAAAGGATACACTTATTTAGCTATTGGTCAATATCTTAAATATTCTCATAACTAGCTTCCTCTCATGTTTACCATATATGATAATTTAATACATTTTCAAAATTAGCATAATTTACTTTGGTTATACTTTATTAATTCAAAATTTGAGAATCATGATTTCAAATAATAGATGGATGTCTTCCAGTTGTGAAAATACTCTGGTCTTAGAGGAATTGAGAGAAATCCGGAGAAGTAATTACTGGGTTAAAACTGACATCCATCCAGAAGGCTAGTTCCCCAACTGAGAGGCTGCTATAAATTTCACATTCATTAACTCTGAGAGACTTTACAAATATCATTTACATGTGTGCAGTCTCATGGGGATTTGGTCACTGATTTGACCAGTTTGGGAAGCTGACAAGCACAGATTCTTTAAGGAAAGAGCATCCAATCTAAACTGTAATCTTTCCAAACTAGTCATCCACTTTGACAAAAATGGCCAAATCTCCAGTCCTTGTGTTGGAATAGGAAAAAGGCATCACATAAGGAGCCTTGAATTGTATTCCATTAGATCCTGTTACCTACATGATCAACCTCAAATTGTGTGAAATAAATATTAGTTAACTAAAAAAATGGGAAGGAAAATTATAAGCAAGTCAGTTAGTGTCTTTGCTTCTCAGGTCAGAGAAGTATAAAATAATAATTACTTGCATTTGTATGATGTAGTTTGGGTCTACAAGTACATTCACAAATACTGATTCAGTTAAACATCTGAAACTTTGTGTACCCAACATGTATTAACCACAAAAAGAATTTGGCAAGTTGTATGTGCGTTAACATAATACCATATGTTCATACAGACCTCTACCCAAGATTAAAGTTAATAGCTTTAAGAAAATTATTACAAGGCAGTAAATGGAAGGAGGTGGAAGGAAATAGGCTACTCTTGAGATATTTGATAATGTTCTGTTTCTTGATTTGGGTATTGTGTTCACTGGCATACTCGACTTGTGAAAAGGCATCAAGTTGTTGATTTATGATTTGCACACATTTATATACCTTTATTGTATATCAATTAAAAAGTTAAAAATGGTAGAAAAAGTACAGAGTAATACTTGCTCCAAATATTGGAAGAAAAATATTAAAACATTAACCATAAATTCATCCAACTGTTCAGGGTTAACACATTTTTTGGTCTATATATTTTCAATTTTTTCTATTCATATATGTATTTCAACAAAGTAAATATTCATATTGTAGCACTTCAAAAAATCCTTTTTTCACTTTATGGCATATTGCAAACAAACATCTCTCCTTGATAAAAACGATACCTCTAAAACAGCATTTTAATTATTCTCTTTATACGGTAACACCATCATTTATTTTTGGTTGTTGTCATTTTCTTCCTCACAGAACACTGAAATGCATCACAAATGAATTGTCACTTTTACCTGTTCTGTTAGTGTCCTTGTGAACTCCACTGAAAATCTGTTTTGGTCTCCATTTTTATTCTGAGCATCTAATTAATTCTTTCCAAAATTTTGCCAGATCACTAAAATTAGCTAGCAATAATTTAAATGTGATCCTTCAAAGACTATTTCTGCTCTAAAAAAGGATTTTATAAAGAGGAAAATTTTTAATGTCCTAAAAGATTGGAATAATAATGGTAGAAAAAATAGGTGCTGCTATAGATATCCTGGGGCAATGGAATTGGCCTGGACCATTGCTGGTTCTCCAGTGCAAGGACTAGCCTTGTTCTTATTTAAGGTAAATTAAATAAGACTGTTTCTCAGTCTGTATGCTTTACCATGCCCCCAACCCGTTTTCAATTAATCTCACTTTAAAGGCAGAGAGTACCATCTTTATACTAATCTTTATTTATTACTCCCCAATGCCTAGCACAGTGGTTTGCAAATCATGACTCTATATTAAGTATATATAATGTGTAGTTGCCAAAAGGATTTGATATATTCAATATTTGGATATACCCTAAGAACGTTCATCACATGGAAATCAACATACCAAATAAATCTGCCCACAAATTTAGGTTGGTATCGAACATGACAAAGAACTTCATCACACTAATTTCTATTTCTGGACTAGATTGTTATAAGGGATTCAAAACAGGAAGAAAAAGTAACCTCTGCTCTCAAATATTATCTAACTGGGGAAAGAAAGGCGCATGGTTGCAATTTTTCTTCTTTGTGATGTTAAGAAAGATCAAAACAATATACAAATACTGATTGTGTACTACTAAGATGACATAATGAAGAAATGTCCATGGAGTTTGAAGATGATTGAAGAAGCTTTGGAGAAAGTTAATTTTGAAGGTAATGTGCTCTGTAGTCATAATGTAACTATAATTAAAATCATTGAATGTGGAAACTATCACCCATACTATAGTCCTTTTCCATTAGCCATATATATGATTCATTGTAGACTAGTAAGTGTTGGCAATATCAGATCTGGAGAGCCTGTAATCAATTAACTTATTGGAAAAATTTTTTCAAAGAGAGAGTTTTTTTGATAAGTTTATTTTATTGAGGCACAGATCTGGGCACTGTGGCAATTTAGAATCATTTAAACCAAAGGCTGAGAGATTGAAGAAAAAGTGTATACACTTTTTCTTCAATCTCTCAGATATATATACATATATATATATATATATATATATATATATATATATCAGATAGATATATATACATATATATATATCAGATATATATATATATATCCAGAACCATGTTACAGAAAAAAGATCTGGTTGAGAGATTTAGATCTTTACTACACTCATGACTTTCCTCTTTTATTTCTGTAATGAAAATGGGTTTCAATGTTATTTTAAGTCTTTGACCTATAGTCCTCTGAACTCTAAATAGTTCATGCTATCTCTTGAGGAATGTGACCATCAATCTCTAAGCCATGTCAATTAATTGTTTTTTTAATCTTGAGCTGTTACTAGGTTTTAAATTAATAATATTTCTTTCTTTCCCATAGACCAATTATAAAATAAATAATAGGGGTGCCTGTGTGGCTCAGTGGGTTAAGCGTCCGACTTCAGCTCAGGTCACTGATCTCACCGTCTGTGAGTTCCAGCCCCGCGTTGGGCTCTGGGCTGATGGCTCAGAGCCTGGAGCCTGCTTCCAATTCTGTGTCTCCCTCTCTCTCTGACCCTCCCCCGTTCATGCTCTGTCTCTCTCTGTCTCAAAAATAAATAAATTTAAAAAATAAATAAAATAAAGAATATATAATATAAATATATACATAAATTAATATATAATTAAATATAAACTGAATACAGATATATTAAAATAATAATGTGACTTTAAGTTTACAATTAGAAATAAGTCTTGGTGCGCCTGGGTGGCTCAATCCATTAAGCGTCCGACTCTTGGTTTCAGCTCGGGTCATGACCTCACAGTTCGTGAGTTCAAGCCCCACATCTGGTGCACAACTGATGGCATGGAATCTGCTTAGGATTCTCCCTCCCTCTCTCTGTGCCCCTCCCCTGCTCACTGTCTCTGTCTCTCTCTCAAAAATAAATAAATAAAGTTAAAACAGAATTTTAAAAAAGAAAGAAATAATAAGTCTTAATTATAAACATTGTAGAAAAAATTTCACTCTTGTTTATTTTATTGATTTAGGGAAATACAGCAAATAATCAAGCAATTATCCTTGTAATTTGATTTTTTTAGAAAACTCGAACCACATGAACTATTCAAGCTTTTAATCATTAAAGCCTAAGTTACTAACTTGAGTTGTCCAGGACATTTTCACTATACTTTTTGTGAACAGTCATTTGTCTTTCTCTATAGATCACAACACAGACAATAAACAAGGAGAACCTAAGGTCGGCCTATTGGCTTTAACAAAATGGCCATTGTAAGGGAAAACATTCGCTTCTACTCCCCCTCAGTCTTCCACTGTCTTGATGAAGCTTTTGGGAAGAAGCTTTTATCTTCCCACCAGTTATTCATTTCTTCCCACAAAAGAAGTATGACATAAGATTGGAAAATGAACACATTAATACTTGACCATGCCCCTTGGTTCTACAAGAAACTTGCCTTTCCCTCCTCACCCACTCCCCTACATTTGATTAGCTCACAGTGGAAGGGCTTCCCCAGCCTGCAGTGGTACTAGAAACTCTCTAGCTGCTCTACTGTCTGTGACAGGACAGGCCATAGTGCATACCAATTCTCACTACCAGTCCACCCCACATTCTCCAATCAAGTTTTATCATTGCTAAAGCTATATTCTTATCCCAATCTGACTTCATGGTCTAGTCTCAATTTATTTGAAACCTGAAAAAAGGAGACATAATAAATTAGCCTCCTCCATCCCCAACCCTTACAACACAACAATAGCAAACACATATAGCCTAAATATGCTGTCATAGGTAGCTTTATGTTCCCTCAAATATTTGGAAATATTTCATTTCTGATTTTTCTTTAGCAGTGAAGAATTCCCCAAAACATTTTTATAACCAAAATAATTTATATTTCTATTATTAAAAATAAATGTATATATTCCATTGTTTTATAGGCATTTTCTGTGTGGTATCAGCAAGGTTATTTTGCTTGTTTGCAAACATATAAACAAAACAAATTTGCAAGAAATGTAAAAATCCACTGTGCAGAAATAGTAAAAAGAATAGGTGCTGGGTTGTCCATTCCTGATTGGCTTGTGTTTCCATTGTATGAGGGGTGGTCTATGTCCAGACCTTTCTCTGGACATATATCTCCATATGTTTTATGGTTTACTTCTTATTTTTAGTCAGGTCTTTAGTCAAATTCCTGAGGGGAACCTGAGGGGGAGTAGGTGGTCTGTTGCATTCTTATGAGGAATCTTTAGCCCGAGAGGGTTTGCTGTGCTCAGACCCTGCCAGCATTGTTCCAAAATATGAGTTTTTCCCCACCCAGGGATCTCAGGTCCTAATCCTTCCCTTTCTGCCCACTGAATCCTACCTATCTTTTCCTATGATATTTCCTATTTCTATAATTGTAATATAAAAACAAACTAAGTATAATATAAACACCAGTTTTGTGTATATGTGCACAGAAGTAGGTCAAAATACAGGGATACAATCAGTTACAAAATACAAATGTCAACAAGAAGAACTGCAGTGGCTATATTAATATATGAAAAGCAAAGAAAATATAAGAATAAAAATATCAGTGATAAGTGCATATATTTCATAATGATAAAGATGAAATCATCAAGAAGGTCAAACTTAAGAGACTATTCACTCAATAACATAAATATAGACAACTAATTTTTGACAATAGTATAGTTAATTCAACAGAAAAAAAATTACCTTTTAAACAAATAAGACTGTAACCATTGCTAAAAGAAAACATGAAAGAAAAATTATGATATATATGTGTAAAAAACCCAAACTATGATTAATAAAGGAAAAAATAATAGTAAATTGAACCTTATGAAAATTAAGAGATTTGAAAGAGATTAAAAAGAAAATCCACAAATTTCCAAGAAACATTTGCAAACACATTTAAAACAAAGGACCTACAGTTAGAATATATTTAGCAGTTTCAAACACAGTAAGAAAATAAGCAATCCAATAAACAAATAAGCAAAAGATTTGAACAGACACTTCACTAAAGATATATAAACAGCCAATAAGCACATGAAAAAATGCTTAACATCATTAGCCATCAGGGATATGAAAATTAAAATGACAATGAGTAGGGGGACTACTCACCATTAGAATAGCCAAAATTTAAAAGACTAACAACAAATGCATGAATGAAACATTTGCAACTTTCATATACTGCTAGTGAGAATGTAAAACTGCAAAATGACCAGAACATTGGCAGTTTCTTAAAGAGTTAAAGATACAGCTACCATACAACTCAACTATTTCCTTCTTAGGTAATTACTCAAAAGGAATGAAAACATATGTCCACACAAAGATATGTACATAAATATTCATAGGAATCTGATTTTTGATAATCAAAAATAACCTAATATCTATCAGCAAATTAGTGGATAAAATGTGGTATACCCATCCAACAGAACACTATCCATTAATAAAAGAAACAAATTATTGATATATGCAGCAGTAAAAATAAATCTCAAAACATTATGCTAAGGGGAGCCTGGGTGACTCAGCCAGTTAAGCGTCTGACTTCGGTTCAGGTCATGATCTCACAGTTCATGAGTTTGAGCCCCCACATTGGGTTCTGCACTGACAGTGCAGAATCTGCTTCAGATCCTCTGTCTCCCTTTCTCTCTGCCCCTCCACTGCTCGAGCTCCCTGTCTCTCAAAAATAAATAAACATTAAAAAAAAAAAAAAAACCCGGGGCGCCTGGGTGGCGCAGTCGGTTAAGCGTCCGACTTCAGCCAGGTCACGATCTCGCGGTCCGGGAGTTCGAGCCCCGCGTCGGGCTCTGGGCTGATGGCTCAGAGCCTGGAGCCTGTTTCCGATTCTGTGTCTCCCTCTCTCTCTGCCCCTCCCCCGTTCATGCTCTGTCTCTCTCTGTCCCAAAAATAAATAAACGTTGGAAAAAAAAATTAAAAAAAAAAACCCATTATGCTAAGTGGAAGAAGTCTTTTCTTCAATTATTTTTTTGAGAGAGAGGGAGAGCACAAGCAGTTCCATGCTGGCGCAGGAAAGGAGCAGAAGGAGAGGGACGGAATCCTAAACAGGCTCTGTGCTCAGCCCAGAGCCCCTCATGGGGCTCAATCTCAAGACCGTGAGATCATGACCTGAGCCAAAATCAAGAGTCAGACCCCAACCACCTGAGCCACCCAGGCACCCTAAGAAGTTGTGTCTTTAATAAGAGTATGTTTATGTTGTTTTTCTGAAGAATGCAAACTAATCGGGGTACCTGGGTCATTCAGTCGGTTAAGCGTCCGACTTTGGCTCAGGTCATGACCTTGCGGTTTATGAATTCGAGCCCCATGTCAGGCTCCGTGCTGACAGCTCAGAGCCTGGAACCTGCTTCAGATTCTGTGTCTCCCCCTCTCTCTGACCCTCCCCTGCTCATGCTCTGTGTCTCTCTGTCTCTCAATAATAAATAAACGTTAAAAAAATTTTTTTTTAAATAAGTAAACATTAAAAAAAATTTTTTTAAAGAATGCAAACTATTTTACAGTGACAAAAAGCAGATTAGTGCTTGCCTATAAATGGAGAAATGGAGATGGGGGGAGTAAACTAAATAAGAGAACAGGAAGTTTTTCAGGGCATTAAATATCTTGATTTGTAGTGTATATGTTATCTTGATTGGAGTATATATATATTTGTCAAGAATCATGAACTGTTTGCTAAAATGTTAAAGTGTATGACAGTCTAGGTGGGAAACAAGAAAATACGGAAAATCTACTAAATATAAGCGAGAGTTTATAATTAAATGCTAAATTCATCAGCGACATCAGCTAGAATAGGCAAGAATGAGAAAGAGCTATTTAGCTACCATTATCAGGACAAGTTATAAGAAAAATGTACTCATAAAAAGGATATTCCCCATAAGGAAACAACATAGCTAAAGGGAGAAACGATATGTCCTATGTAAAGTTTGTGTGAAGAGAGTTGAGTTCCAACTTTTGTTTAATAATGAACAAAGCTTAGCATCTTTGGCTCATGGCCCTGTTCTCTTGAAAAACAAAAACAAAAACAAAAAAACAACCACCAAACATTCTAAAACCAATCCCCAGGACAAAGTCAACCTACACCTCTGTGAAAGAAGTGAACCTTCCCAGGTATGAAATGCTCTAACACCTCAGTGATTGGTGTTTTTACACCTATGAGGGCTGCCATTAATGCCCCAAAGTGGAAAACCACAGAGATTAGAGAGTAACTTGGTAAAGGCCATGGTTATAGTTTATCTACAACAGCATAATTTGACCAATATAGGGAATATATTTTAGGTTTTTTAGGGAATATATTCCCTATTTAGGTTTTTAGGGAATATATTCCCAATATAGGGAATATATTTTAGGTTTTTTTCTTTTTTTTTCAATTGAGGTATAATTGCCATATAACATTATATTAGTTTTAGAGGTACATACAACAGAATGATTCAATATTTGTATATATTGCAAAATGATCACCACAATAAGTCTATTTAACATCTATCACCATACATAGTTATAAATTTTTTTCCTTGTAATGGGAACTGATGGGTTTTAGGGTGATGGTGGGGTTTCAGAGCTGATGGCCAAGAAAGAATTTTTGAAGTCATCTTTGGTGCAAAAAGGTAATTATATTAAAGCACAGGGACAGGACCTGTGGGCAGGAAGAGGTGCCCTGGGGTTGTGCAGAGTGACTGCTTATATACTGTGGAGCTGGGGGAGGTAAAGTCAAGAGAAAGTTTCTTAAAGAGATTTCCATAAGCTAAAAAGGATTTACAGATTAGTGAAGGCCTAGGTATTGCCATGCTGAGGTTGTTTTTCCCTCTAGCAAAGCATTATTAAGATGGTAGGGAGTTCCATTAGGCTATTGATGAGATATTTGCGAACTGCAGGAAGACTCTATCAGTTTAACCACTTGTTTTGGTTCTTTTCTTAGTTCTTGGGCAGCTGGGAGTACCTGAGGAATATCACACACGGGGATTGTGCTAGTTTAGGCTTGGCCCTCAGTTTGCCTTATGGTCCCTCATCAGGAATTTTAAAAGTCATTCCTTTATAACTTTCAAACATGCAATACAATATTATGAACTATAGTCACCATGTTGTATATTATATTACATTCCCACGACTTACTTATTTTATAACTGGAAGTTTACATATTGCTCTTTCACCTTTCACCCATTTTGCCTTCTCCCAATCCTCTCCTTTGGCAATTACCAATCTATAGTCTTCTCTTTGTATCTATGAGTTCTTTTTTTTAATTCCATATATAGTGAGATCATAAGGTATTTGTCTTTCTCTGTCTGACTTACTTCACAAAGCATGATTCCCTCAAGGTCTACTCAGATTGTCACAAATGGCAGGATTTCCTTCTTTTTTATGACTGAATAATATTCAATAGTGTGATTGTGTTTGTGTGTGTGTGTTTATTTATTTATATCATATTTTCTTTTCTTTTAATGTTTATTTATTTTTGAAGGGGAGGGTAGTGAAAGAGGGAGTGAATCCCAAGTAGGTTCTGCACTGTGAGTGCAGAGCCCGATTTGGGGCTTGTACTCATGAACAGTGAGATCATGATCTGAGCAGAAACCAGCTGAGCCAGCCAGGTGCCCTATATCACATTTTCTTTGATCTATTCATCCATCAATGGACTCTTAGGGTTGCTTCTAGGTCTTGGCTACTGTAAATAATGATGCAATGAACATGAGGGTTGCAGGTATCTTTTTAAGTTAGTGTTTTTCTTTCCTTCAGATTAATACCCAGAAGTGGAATTGCTGGATCATATTGATATAGGCAGGCCCAGTCTGAGGACCCATAGAAGGTTCCACAGGTCCAGCCAAGAGGGTTCCTGGATAGGCACAGGATAGAAATCAAATAGCACAGCATACAAATCAAACAGAAGTCAGCAAGAGGTGAGAGTAGAGTTTTTTGAAGGTATAAAGAGAGTGAAGATACAGACAGAGTGGTTGGGGGACCTGGAAAGGAAAGCCGGGTAGTGATGTCCAGCTCCAGTGATCTGGAATGAGCACATGATGGCTTTGTCTGGTCATAATCACTTGGTCCTTCCTTAGATGTTATCTATTCTAAAGAAATCATTAATTCCTTGTCACCTAACAAGGAGGACATATACTATTCGCATTATGAGGCACATGTAAAGTGGGAATGCAGGTCCAAGCAAGAACAGAGCAGGAAAGGAGATAAAAAGCAGATTTTTGGGGCGCCTGGGTGGTGCAGTCGGTTGGGCATCCGACTTCAGCCAGGTCACGATCTCGCGGTCTGTGAGTTCGAGCCCCGCGTCTCGCGGTCTGTGAGTTCGAGCCCCGCATCGGGCTCTGGGCTGATGGCTCAGAGCCTGGAGCTTGTTTCCGATTCTGTGTCTCCCTCTCTCTCTGCCCCTCCCCCGTTCATGCTCTGTCTCTCTCTGTCCCAAAAATAAATAAATGTTAAAAAAAAAAAAAAAAGCAGATTTTTATGGAGTCCTTCAATTTCCCTATCTCAAAATGGTTAGATTGTTGGAAAGAAGTTGTGTTTAAAAAAATAGTTTTTAAAAGCCTCATGGAATAATGAAATGAATTAGACATTAAAACCTGACTATCTGGTTTCAATTCTGAATCCATTTGTCCATTTCCTTAATCTTAATAATCTTCTATGGGCTGAGTTCCTTCATCTTTGATTTGAGACAGTCCATCTCAGGACTGTTGTAAGCATTAAATTAGACACCTTGTAAGCAGAAAGAGTTAGTGCTCTCTGGATAAAGAAAGACAGACATTGCTTTCCAGACAAAAGAAAAGTCCTTTTTAGCCCCCTGGCCATTTCCTGAAAGAATGTAAGAACAACACCCACTATCAGGCCAGGAGATGGCCTAATCATATTTGAAAATAAAGATAACCTGAAGCACAGTCCTAAGTTCTCTTGCAGGATCTAAACTCCTTTGACCTCACCAATTCTGGGCCAACCATAGCCAGAGAATTGAAGATGCTGACACTTGCCAGCCCTCGAGAATTTGATCTGGATTCAGTCACTTTAAGATGATTTTTGCCCCAATTCCATGCTGTATTCCCCACTGCACAAGCCTCTTCATGAACAACTATACATGAAATGCTGAACATATTCTCTGATATATACTGGGCTTCAGAAATATTAAATTAGATTTTGCTTGTCCTAAGTGAAATTAGACTATTGTAGCCTAAGAGAGACGAGAGAAATAGTAGAGAAACTAGGAAATAGACACCAATTAAAAGGCCATTACCGTAATTTTCAACCCCAGTAATGAGGGAGATTGAGGCAGGCTGAGGGGCAAAATATAAGTTAGCACCCTCCCCCACTTGGTGGGATGTGCGTGATATTCCTCAGGCACTCCTGGCTGCCCAAGGACAAAGGAAAGGAAAGGAAACAAATGGCTGATAGAGATCATAGTCATACAGGACAGGAGTCTCCATCAGTTGAAAATATCTTAGTAAACTACAAGAAAAAGGCAAATTTATCAATAGCCTAACCTCCAGAAACCCATAGACTCAGTTTCCTGGCGTCCCAATATCACCTCTCCATAGCGGTGGCAAGAAGGAAATGGCAGGTAAAATTAAATTTCCTTATAACCTGCATCCCATTGACAGATAATTGAGGAAGGCAGAGTAGAACTTTTCTAGAGGAACTCCCTGCTGTCTGAATGTTAATGCTTTGCTAGATGGAAAAAGAACCTTAGCTTGACAATAGGAAGGCCTCAGGTATCTTAGGAGTCCTCCCTAGCATATCAAAGTCCCTGTGGAGGCCTCCCATTTGACTTTACCTCCCCAATTTCATAGTATAAAAGGAGCCACTCTTCCCATCCCCAGTGCAGCTCTTTCTGCCCACAGGTCCTGCCCCCCCCCCCACCTTGCTTTAATAAAATCACCTTTTTGCACTGAAGATGTCTTCAAGAATTCTTTATTGGCCACCGGCTCCGGACCACCCCACCATCACCCCAAAAACTCATCACTAGGATAGCCAATAACTTCACTTTTCTTGATATTCAGCTTTATTATTTCATCGCTACTAATCTTTTCCAGATCCTTAGTAATTCATGTCACTAGAACAATATCTACGCAAATCTGATTCTATATTCAGCCTCCATCCTACGTACTACTGACACATTGATTTTTTTAAACATCATGCCTTCCAGGCCCACATAAAAAGCTTTACCAGATCTTTATTTCTCAACACTCTGAAACAAAATAAAAACCTAGACCTAAAAAAAATTTAAAGAGACAGTTCTGGTCCAAGATGGTAACATGAATGCCTCCTAAACTCACCTCCTCCCATAGATCTACTGAATCAGAGCTATCATATACAGCAACATACAGAGCCATTCCCTCTGAAAGAAATCCAGAAACTAGCTAAGTGGATTGTACACATCAGATGAATGAGAAAATACCCTCACCCACATCAAAATGGGTAGAAAAGGCTGAGACACGGTCCTGCCACAAACCCTGCAAAACCCCATACAATTGGAAAGAAACTCCCAATCACACCACCTTCTCTCTATGGAGCCAAGGTTTTGGACCCCACATTTAGAGCTCCAACTTTTAAGATGCTCACCTGAAGGATAAGCCCCCATCCCTACCCCCAGCTGCTGTCACCCCCCTCACAAAACACCTAGCTCTGAAAGCCAATGGGTCTAGGTCCACAAGATACACTATACTAGAACAAGTAACTACATAGTTCTTAAAAGGTTTACTGAGACTATTCTCCCAGCACTCAGTACAGAGGAAGCAGACCAAAAAAATGCCTATCTCCCAGCATTTCCCTGAAGGAGGCCTTTTTGCATAGTTTAAAAGCTACTGCCCAAGGGTCAGGTTTCTAATTTAACAATAATCTGCGGGCTATGATCCTTCCTGGAGACAAGGAAGCCAGCAAACACCACCTCTACCTTTTCACTAAAACTCACTCTAAGTAACCAATATCTCCTTGGAAGGAACTTGTACACACTTCTGGCACCCCAGGTTTTGCAGCTATTGCCCAAGGCACCAGCCTACCCCCTGGCTCTAACAGTCAACAGGTTTTGCATTTGCAAATCCCACAGGACTGGGGCAAACAAACAAAAAACAGTTCTTGACCAGCTATCCCCCTCAGGCTCAGGGACAAGGGAACAAACAATAATGGCCATCTCCCATTCTTTCCCTGAAAAAGGTTTTTGTACACACTTTAAAAGCTGCTGTCTGGGGGTCTGGCTTCTAATATAGCACACATCTAGAGGCAGACTGTGACCCTCCCAGGAGAGAAGGTAGCCTGTGGACACCTGATTTGCCATCTCCCTCTAACCCACTCCAAGTTGCTAGTATCTCCTTGGAAAGACCTCATACACACATCTGGTGGCTTAGCTTTTATGGCTGCCACAAAAGGAATGGTTCTTGGGTCTCTTGGCTAAGATGGCCCAAGGGAATTACATTCAAAAGTCCCACAGGACTGTAGCAACAAAGAAACATTCCCCCAACCTATGGTTGAATGTATAAAAAGGAGATCAACTATTTGTGGTCTATAAAAGACTACAGCTTTAAGACACATGACTGAAAGTTAAAGGATGGAAAAGATATTCCAAGAAAATGGAAACCAACAGAGAGCAGAGGTAGTCATATTTACATCAAACAAAATAGACTTAAAGCCACAGACTGTAATAACAGATAAAGAAGGCCATTATTAAATGTTTAAAAAGTCAGTCCAACAACAGGATATATTATTTGTTTTTGTTTGTTTGTTTGTTTGTTTTGAGAGAGAGAGAGAGAGAGGGAGGGAAAGAAAGAAAGAAAGCATGAGAGGGGAGGGGCAGAGGGAGAGGGAGAGAGAAAGGCCATGGGATCAAG
The DNA here is from genome assembly GCF_018350175.1 of Felis catus. Taxonomy (NCBI): domain Eukaryota; kingdom Metazoa; phylum Chordata; class Mammalia; order Carnivora; family Felidae; genus Felis; species Felis catus. The sequence continues at coordinate 16,268,297 of NC_058368.1, read as the reverse complement.
CAAGACCTAAGATGAAACTGAAATCAAGAGTTGGATGCTCAACAAAACTGAGTTACCCAGGTGCCTCCAAGATAATTATTTGTAAATACTTATGAACCTAACATAGAAGCAGCTAAATATATTGATGTGGGAAACAAAGGCAAGCTAAGGACAAAGCACAAGCTAACAATCAACCTCCCCCCTCACCCAGGTGGGATACATGTGACATTCCTCAGGTACTCCTGGCTGCCCAAGAACAAAGGAAAGGAAAAAACAAATGGTTAACTGATAGAGATCACAGTCATGCAGGACCTGAGTCTCAATTACCTCACAATTGTTATAATGATTTACAAGAAAAAAAAACAATCTCCAGAAACCTATAGACTCAATTTTCTGGGAACCCTGACAGCACCCTCCCCTCCACAGAGTAGAATATCTTATGTAACCAGTCATTCCTCATAACCCCAATGCAGCTCTTTCTGCCCATGGGTCCTGTCCCCTTACTTTAATAAAAACACCTTTGGGGACAAAAGATGTCTTAAGAATTCTTTCTTGACTGTTGGCTTTGAACCCTAACATTTCCACATGAGTATGAACCAAATATTAACAGACCTGAAGAGAAAAATAGATTGCAATGCAAGAATAATATGGGATTTTAATAACCCACTCTCAACAATGGATAGATCATTGTGACAGAAAATTGATGAGAAAAATAGGACTTAAACTATACATTAGACCAGATAACAGACATTTACGGAACACTTCATCCAAAAGCAGTAGAATACATATTTTTTCTCAAACTCACATAGAGCATTCTCCAGGACAGATCAGATGTTAGGCCACAAAACAAGTCTTAACATGAGAGACTAAGAGAAAAATTACCAGGTGTACTCACAACTGCAAAGAAAAGACACCCCCCTCCCCCCCCCCAGCCATTCCCGAAACCAGCCAGGGCGTGCCCGGTTGTAGTCTGACCTAAAGGCAGGAACCAATCAAGTTCTGCTGAGTGGTTTGAAATAAAGGCGGGAACCAAACAAGTTCTGCTGAGCGGTCAAATTTAAATGTCAACCAATAACAGCTCTGTAACCTCAAAAAATCCCTAACTTGTTTGTGCCTGTCTATAAAAGAAGCTGTAAGATCCTTGCTCGGGGCCTCTTAGCGTCACCGGCAACGAGTGCGCGGAGGACCAGGTTCGAACCTGCAATAAACGACCCTTGCCGCTTGGCTTTGACTCTGGACTCTGGTGGTTTGTTTTCGGGGGGGGGGGGGGGTCTCTCGAATCAGGGCATATCAAACACATTTTAAGAAGACTGAAATCATGTCAAGCACCTTTCCGAACCACAATGGCATTAAGCAAGAAATAAATGCACAGAAAAAAACTGGAAAATTCAAAAATATGTAAATGTTAAACAATATGTTCCTGAACAATGAATGTTCCAAAGAAGAAATCACAGAAGAAATAAAATGTCTTGAGGCAAATAAAAATGGAAATACAATTTATTAAAGCTTATGGGATGCAGCAAAAACATTCGAAGAGGGAAGTTCAACACAATGAACACCTACAGAAAGAAAGAAAGAAAGAAAGAAAGAAAGAAAGAAAGAAAGAAAGAAAGAAAGAAAGAAAGAGGAAGTTCTCAAACAACCTAATTTACATTTCAGGGAACTAAAAATGAACAAAGCCCAAAGTTAGTAGAATAAAGAAAATAACAAAGATTAGAGTGGAAATAAATGAAATAGAGACTATAAAGACAATAGAAAAGGTCAATGAAATGAAGACCTAGTTTTCTGAAAAGATGAACAAAAAGGACAAATTTTTAGCCACTCTTACTGCAAAGAGAGAAACAGTTAAGAGAGAGAGAGAAGACACAAATAAAATACAAACGAAAGACATTACTAGTGATACCACACAAATGCAAAGGATTATAAGAAACTACTATGAACAATTATACACCAACAAATTGGAGAATCCAAAAGAAATGGACAAATTCCTAGAACATAAAATCTCTAAGACTGAAACATGAAGAAATAGGAAATCTGAAGAAACCAATTACTAGTAAGAAGATTGAGCCAGTAATCAACCCCTCGCCCCTCCCCCCCCCACCCCCCCAAAATAAAGCCCAGGACCAGATGACTTCACTGGTGAATTACATCAAACATTTAAGGAATTGATATCAATCCTTCTTAAACTCCTCTAACAAAAAGTAGAGCAGGAACACTTCCAAATTCATTTTACAAGGTCAGAATTACCCTGATACCAAAAACAAGACAATGATACTACAAGAAAATTAAAGCCCAATATTCCCGATGAATACAAATGCAAAAATTTTCAACAAAATATATGCCAACAGAATTCAACAGTACACTGAAAGGATCATATATGATGATCAAATGGGATTTCTTACAGGGATGCAAAAATGGTTCAATATCTGCAAATCAATCAGTGTGACATACCACATTCACAAAATAAGGGATAAAAATGCTATGATCATCTCATATACACAGGAAAAGCATTTGACAAAATCCAACATCTATCTATAATAAAAGTTTAATGAAGCAGGTGTAGAGAGTATGTATCTTAACATAATAATGGTCATATATTACAAGCCCATATCTAACATCATACTCAATGGTAAAAACGTAAAGCTTTTTTTCTAAAATCAGAAACCAGACAAGGATATCCACTCTTGACACTTTTACTCAATATAGTACTGGAAGTCCTAACTAGAGCAATTAAGCAGGAAAACTAAATAAAAGGCACCCAAATCAGAAAGAAAGAAGTAAAATTATCTCTATTTTTAGATGCCATGGTATTATATGTAGAAAACCCTAGACTCTACCAAAAAAACAAAAAACAAAAACAAAACAACAACAACAAAAAACCCAGTTCAAACTAATAAATGAATTCAGTAAAATTGTAGGCTAAAAAAAATCAGTAAAAAATATCAGTTGCATTTCTATGTATTAGTACTGAACTATCAGAAATAGAAATTAAGAAAATAATCCCATTTCTAATTTCATCAAGAAGAATAAAACACCTAGGAATAAATGTAACCAAGGAAGTAAAAGACCTGTACACTGAAAACTATCAGATATTAGTGAAAGAAATTGAAAATACACAAAAACATGGAAGGGTATTCCATCATCATAGATTGAAAGAATTGATATTGTTAAAATGTTCACACTACTCAGAAAAATATATAGATTCAATGCAAACTTTATCAAAATTTCAATGGATTTTTTTTCACAGAAATAGAAAAAAAGTCCTAAAATTTGAATGAAACCCAAAAAATACCCTGAATATCCAAAGTGATCTTGAGAAATAAGAAAAAAGAAAGAGACATCACACTTCCTCATTTCCAACAATATTATAACACTATAGTAATCAAAGAAGTATGGTATTGGCATAAAAACAGATACATAAATCAAAGAAACTGATTAGAGAGCCCAGAGATAAACTCATGCATATAATTAATTAATATATGGCAAAGGAGCCTAGAATATACAATAGGAGAAGAATAGTCTCTTCAAGAAATGGACAACCACATAATAAAGAACAAAACTGTACCACTATACTATACCATACACAAAAATTAACTCAAAATGGAGTAAAGACTTAAATGTAAAGACCTGCTACCATAAAAATCCTAGAAGAAAACATAGAGGGTAAGCCCCTTGACACCAGTCTTAGCAATGATTTTTTTGGATTTGACACCAAAAGCAAAGGCAACAAAAGTAAAAGTAAACAAATGGGACCACTTTAAACTAAAAAAATTCTGCACAGAAAAGGAAACTATCAACAAAATTAAAAGGCAAGCTACCAAATGGGAGAAATTATTTGCAAATCACATATCCGATAAGTATTAATATCCAAAATATATAAAGAACTCATACAATCGGGGTACCTGGGTGGCTCAGTCGGTTAAGCATCAGACTTCAGCTCAGGTCATGATCTTATGGTTCATGAGTTCGATCCCTGCATCAGGCTGGGTGCTGACAGCTCAGAGCCTAGAGCCTGCTTCAGATTCTGTGCCTCCCTTTCTCTCTGCTCCTCCCCCGCTCACATTCTGTCTCTCTCTGTCTCTCAAAAATGAATAAATGTTAAAAAACTTTATTTAAGAACTCATGCAATCAATAGCAAAGAAACAAACCCCCAGATTAAAAATGGACAGAGAAACTGACTAGACATTTTACCTTAAGATGACAGGCAGATAGCCAACAGGTGCATGTGATGGTACTAACATCGCTAATCATCAGAGAATGTAAGTCAAGACCACAAGGAGATTTTTATCTCACACCTGTTAGCATGGCTATCATCAAAAAGACAAGAAATAAAAAGTATTGACAAGGAAGTGGAGACAAGGGAACTCCTGTGCATTGTTGATGGGAATGTAAATTAGTACAGCCAGTATGGAAAAGAGAATGGAGGTTCATCAAAAAATTAAAAATAGAACTACTGTGTGATCAACAATCCCACTTTTGGCATGTATCCAAATGAAACGAAAACAGGGCATCAGCTTTCTGCACTCATATGTTCATTGCAGCATTATTCATGATAGCCAAGATACGGACACAATATAAGTGTCTGTCAACAGATGAAAGGATAAAGAAGTTGTGGTGTCTATATATATAGTGGAATGTTATTCAGCCATGACAAAGAAGGTAATCCTGACATTTGTGACAACATGGATGGATCTTGAGGGCATTATGTTAAGTGAAATAAGCCAGACAGGGAATACTGCAGGGAATACTTCTATGTGGAATCTAAAAAAACAAACAAATAAACAAAAACCAAACTTATAGAAAAAGAGAGTAGAAAAGTGACTGCTAGAGGCTACAGGTAGGGGAAATATGAAGAGGCTGGCAAAAGGGCACAAAATTTAAGCTATAAGGTGAATGAAGTCTGAGTATCTAGCATAGAACATGATGATTAGCTGATAGAATACTGTATTGTATAATTGATAGTTCCTAAAGAAGTAGAACTTAAATATTCCTACCAAATATATATATATATATATATATATATATATATATATTATTAATACAAACTATATTATAGTAATACAAATTATATGTGTGTGTGTATAGTGTTGGATGTGTTAATTACCTAGATGTGAGAAATCCTTTCACAATATGTATATCAAAACTTCATGGTTACACTTAAATACCTTAGAATTTTATTTGTCAATTATGCTTTAATAAAGCTGAAAAAATATTTGCATTATAAAAATAAAGACGTGGATCCTCAAACATATCAGCAGGGTAGCAGATCTAAAACATTCCAGAGGCAATCAGAGAGGAGCCTGTAGCTCAAGGTTCATTTGACATCTTAAAAACTTTTCTGGTTTAGAGTACAGATGATGTTTCATATCTTGCTTTGAGGCTCCAGATACAGATAACCCTCTCTCTCCACACATACACACAGTATTTGAAAGATAACACACATAGTATTAATAAACACTTAAAAACACAAAAAGGTACAAATGCACTGAAAAGTATTAAATATTATCATGACCAGAATGAGATGGAAATTTAAGGTGGTAGGCAAAGTTACAGCTTAGGGTACTAAGCTCAATTCCATGTCTTTAAAAAAAATTTTTTTTAATGTTTATTTTTGAGAGAGAGAGAGAGAGAAAGAGAGCGAGCAAGCATGAGTGGGGGAGGGGCAGAGAGAGGGGAGACACAGGATCAGAAGCAGTCTCCAGGCTCTGAGCTGTCAGCACAGAGCCCTACACCGGGCCCAAACTCACGAACTGCAAGATCATGACCTGAGCCGAAGTTGGCGCTTAACCAACTGAGCCAACCAGGTGCCCCTCAAGTCCAGGTCTTAAAGCAGAATCTACCAGAATTTCATTTTCTTTGGTATAACACAACTAAAACTATAGTCAGAATCAGGCCCAGTATTTGATACTAGGATCTGAATAAGATTCCCTTCTCCAAAGGCAGGGGCTAAGCAAAGAGGCCAGATTGTTCTTACGACTATGACATGAATCTGTCTACATGTCTGACTTAGACAAAGCGGAAGTGTCTTCATGACAAGGGCTGAGTCAACCTACCCACTGGTTTGGTGTCTGGGTCTACAATACTATCAAAATCACTTCCAGATGCAGGATGAATCTGGCAATGTAAGAATTAGTTCCAAGACCAACAGAGGGATAAGCATGAGCTCAAAGAGAAAGAGGGAAGGGAAGAACCACCTTTCATAAAGATAGGCCTACACATACCCAGATCCTAAAATAAATGATAAAAACTGTTAACAAAGAAAGCCAATAAAATCAACAATGAGAAAATTCACTTATCTCAAATGGAAAGAAAATATTCAGAATTTATGATCTTCTAACAGCTAAAGAATATATATATTTTAATTTAAACAAGCTATAAAACAAGAATAAAAATAAAACATAAAATGTATATATAAAGAAATAAATTAAGATATCTAAATAAGTATTTATTAAATGGATGAAGGAGAATCAGGGGAATGAGGAAAGAGGCTAAGAGGTACAAGGATTTTTGAGAACTGATTAATATGTTCTAAAATTAGATTATAGTGATGGTTGCACAAGTCTGTAAATGTACCCCAAACTGTTGAATCAATATACTTTAAATGGGTAAATTTTATGGTATGTGAGTTATAGCTCAATAAATCTGTAAAAACAGTAGACATTAAAATAAAAACATGATTTTCAATAGAAAAGCTAAACTGTAACCCAACACAAAAAGAGAAATGTCATATTTCATCAATTCTAATATGCACATATTCTTCACATTTTAACATCTCCGGAATCAGGATGCATCATATAACCAATGTTGGCTTATAATCACCATCATCCAGGCATCCTTATGAAATTGCCACCTTCTCATGTCTTATATGTATGAACTTGTATCCTGAGTTATATGCTTTGTTTGTACTTCATGTATTTCATATAATTTCCACATAAAATGTTTTTCAAAATATTGTATTTATCATGATTTCATCTTCTTAGAGTCAATGAAAGAACAGTAGAGACAGAATTGGATATCAATGAGACAAATATCAGGTGCCTGGGTGGCTCAGTTGGTTCAGCATCTGACTCTTGATTTCAGCTCAGTCATGATCCCAGGGTCATGGGATCAAGCCATGCTTGAGATTCCCACGCTTAAGATTCTCTCTCTCTATCTCTCTCTCTCTCTCTCTCAACCTCTACCCTCTCTCTACCTGTCTCATGCTGGCTGTCTCTCTCTCAAAAAAAAAAAAAAAAGAAACAAATATCATTGTAGAAGGACTACTGCTAATTCAACATTTTTTTTTTTTTTTTTTTTTTTTGCAACACAAAATCCTTTAACGATTCTAAGGCAAGAACCCATCAGGATATTTATTTACTTTTCAAGGAATGTGTTCTCTTCTCAAGGATTCTGAACTAATTAGTCCTTGGTGATACAGATGCTAGTACAAATTGTGAAGTGGATATTCTTACTGCTGTTTTTTGTTTTTTGGGTTTTTTTGGTGATCAAGTGGTTTACTCTTGGTCCCCAAGATTCTCTAGTAATTTACTCATTTACTTATTTATTCATATTCCTAGTCTCATCTTCTTTTTCAAAAATTAGTATCTTAGTAGTAGACTCTAACCGCAGGGTAAATTAAAGTTGAAGGAGGGGCTAAATTCTCCAAGGTGTCCATTGGGACTCCCATTGTCACTCTGGGACTTGAGGTATTGAGGACAGGGCTCTTGAAGTTTTACTTTCTGAGACAGTTACATTTCTGAATCACTTAAGTTTTTATTGAGATTAGTCGATCAGCCCAAGGTAAATTGTGAAATGACTACTTGCATCTGCAACTGGAAACTAGAATATCATTTTTGGCTTAATTAAGATTATAATTTCATTTTTATAACTTTAATAAGTTCCTTGTTTAATATATAATTTTTAGTCTCCATATTTTCTGATTCTGCCACCATTTTTGTATACAAGAGTCAAGATGGCAATAGTATCTTATAGGTGGTTTGGACAAAATCCATTTTTTTCTCATTTTCTACTAATATACATGAATTAATCATGTTTTTGAGAGGTTTAAAAAAAATCATACAAATGTTTCCAGTAATGTTTGCTAGAGCAGATTTTAGGAAATTTTCAACTTCCTAATTTGAGGTCAGAATTCTTTGTACACATGTAATCTATCTTTATAACCAATATGAGTCATATTTTATTTTCCACACTAACATCATAGTGAACATTGCAAAATAAAAGAAAGAAAATAGGGATATACCTGGCTAAATAATACACTGAGAATGAAAATCACAAATATCTTCTTAATAACTTGAAGATATAGAATTTTTCAAGTTTTTTTTTCTCCCTAGCATACCAGGCAGGAAAATAATAAAAAAACAACACAAAATAAAAACATCTTAAATATTTGCTGATGGTTATGTTTTTAGCTCAAACCTTTTGCTTATGGACTTTGCTCCTTGTAGAATCACTGGAAAATTGTGGGACAGAACTTGAAACCTGAAAGGAAGCAAGAATCATATGTTGGACATAAACCCTGGAGTGTCTCACTCAGCAATGAAACACATCTTAGCCAGCCACAAGTGTATACCAGATGACCATGAGTGTCTGATGACAGTCCATGGTTGGCCCACCTCACGGTTCATTGGTTTTTAAAATACTTTACACAACAAATGCACTTTCTCCAAACTTCTCCACCCATAATGAAGAATTTTTGTTACCCTATTCCTCAAACATCATCTTTACTCCAAAATGAGGATATGGTTTTTTTGTTGCCTTGCTCTTCTGATGATCTTACATTTTGTGATTTTACTTTCCCTATTCATAAAAATTTCCTCCTGGAAACATCACTTACATGACTGGTGGCAACTAATGGGAATTTAGGTCTACATACAGTGATTTGGATAGAGCAGGGGAAAGTAATAACACGTTATCCAATGGACACATTCCCTAAACTCATCACTACTGGTACCACAAAAAAAATATTACTACAGTAAAGGAAAAGTAAACATTCAATGAGGATTTTTCTAAAAAAGAGTCTGTGCTAGTTCAAGAAGTCCATAGAAGGAAATGTATCTAGTCTATCAAGCTGTGGACAAAGAAATACCTGTTGTTAAAAAGCTCTCCATCGGGGCGCCTGGGTGGCGCAGTCGGTTAAGCCTCCGACTTCAGCCAGGTCACGATCTCGCGGTCCGTGAGTTCGAGCCCCGCGTCGGGCTCTGGGCTGATGGCTCAGAGCCTGGAGCCTGCTTCCGATTCTGTGTCTCCCTCTCTCTCTGCCCCTCCCCCATTCATGCTCTGTCTCTCTCTGTCTCAAAAGTAAACGCTAAAAAAAAAAAATTAAAAAAAAATAAAAAATAAAATAATAAAAAAAAAAGCTCTCCATCAGTTGGAACAATGGATGAAGGTCACAATAATGCCTGCTGCATTGGTCAGAACATACATTGGTGAGTCATGGATCAGCAGAGTTAGGACTTCATCTTTGTGTTCCCAGCACTGCATTTCTATTTATATTGAGGATCTTTTATTCTAGTCCTTCAGGGAAAAAGATCTCCATCTAAAATCTGACACTTTCTTTCTTAAGGTAACTTGATGAATCTCTCTGTGCACCCATATCTTACCTTGAAATTATTAAAGAGATTAAATGACATTACATACATGAAGAATGCGGTGTGTAGGTATTTAAAGAATGCTAGTTTATCTCCTGTTGGGGAACTTGGCAGACTTACTGCACCAAAGTCTCAGACTAGGCTCAGGGCAGATCCTTTACTTCCTGAAAATCTCAATTTCTTTTATCTTTATTGTTTCTATATGGTTTCTTGAATCCATCTTGTCCTTGCAGATGTATACTTTTATGGAAGAGGCATGAGGACAAAGGAGTAGAGAAGAGGAGCTATCAGCAACAGTTGGAAGTTGCAAAGCTCTTGGAATAGTAGTGACCTGCTTAGCCTATCAGAGAATATGCTGAACACCATCAGTCAGGAAAGTCTAGAACAGACTGAATGTGTCACCAAAGCCCGGAAAGACTTGGGACATGAAAGCACAGATTTGAGCCTCCTGATAAGATTATCAAGATCTGAAAGATAACGGATCAGTGCTTTCATTAACTACAGTTCACTTTCAACCCCTAAAAAGCTATACCCTGTCAAATCATCCAACAATTGCCAGAGAAAAATAATGACATTTTGGAGCATGCTAATGCTCAAAATATTTTACTTCCATGTACCCCTTGTCAGGAAGTCTCTAGATAATATGTTATATCAAGGAAAAGGAAGACATGGAATTAGGAGACGGGGAGAAGTACGGAGAGGTCAGGGATGCCCCAGGTGTTGATGAAAGAAGATCTAGAATCATAGACTTTCAGGGAATCTGGAGAACACTGAAGCAGAAAAACAGGCGCTCCAGATGGAATCTCTTCTTGAAAAGTATGAAATAGATCAAAGGCCTCATGTGCCTACAGATAAGAAGAGACTCACACTTCCATCAGAGAATTTGCAGATTAATTGTTTATGGGTAATACCAAACTAAGAAGAGACAATTAATAACTCCATGAAACATAAATTTTGTTCAAGAAAAGTAATCATGGTCAGTAGATTAACTATGAATTATAAGTATATATTTATAACCCATAGTATAACAAACTATAAATACCAATCTAATAAAAGATTCCTTCAGAGAACAGGGCTGAAAAAAAGTATACACATGTGAGGAGAAGAAAGTCTGGGCCGTAAGAGTTGGACCCTATTTTCTGTTGTATGGAATCAGTAAGTATCTCAAATCAAAAAAGTCAGCAGGTAACAGTATCAGAAAGTTACTTAGTAATAGGATTCAAGTGCCAAAAGAATACACTAGACTAGTAGAAACTGGTTATCTGTAGAGTAGGAAACGGGAGCAGGAAGAAGTCAAGCGATTATTCTTCTTCATCAAAATTCCTGTCTAGAACTAGTGGCTTTGTAAAATCTTGTGCATAACTTTGATAATAAAGGTTATGTTTAAATAAATAAAATTTTATTTAAGTAAGTTAAATAATGTTAAGTTTATTGTGATATTCTTGTGATCGATAGATGATAGATAGATAGATAGATAGATAGATAGATAGATAGACAGATAGATAGTTCTTACAGATATTCCAGACCTCTAATTGATACATAATGGAATTATTCCTCTCTTGTAGTCATTTTTCGCAGGCATCTTCCTAAGGACCCACACTGAATTATCTAGCTCCTTGCTACTCAAAATATAGGCCCCAAACCAGAAACATCAGCATCACTTAGGAGCTTGTTAGAAATGCAGAAGGTCAGGACTCATCTCAGGGATAGTGAATTGAAATCTGCATCTTAACAAAATCCCTGTGCACATTAAACTTTCAGAAGCATTGGTCGAGATCACTGCGTTAGTACCCTCATCTCTAAGTGAAATGTTTAGCCCTCTCTCATAGATACCCTGCTCGGTTTCCACCCTTTTGTAAATCTCAAAACCAGCAAATATCCCATTAGAGTTTTTCAACTTTGGTACTTTTGACATTTGGACCAGAAAATTCTTTGTTGTGAAAACTATCCTGTGCATAGTAGGATGCTTAGCAGCATTCTGGGCCTCTACCAACCAGATGCCAACTTCCTCTCCATAGTGGCAACCAAAAATATCTCCAGACATTGCCAGATGACCCCAGAAGGGTAAAAATCGGCCCCAGTTGAGAACTACTACATTAGAGAATGAATCTTGAGGGAGGGTTTAAGGCAGCACAATCCTCAGAATGAAGTGCAATCAGAATTGGGGGAAGTGAGTTGAGAGGCAGAGAGAAACATAGTTTGAAAAAGAATATTAAACACTACAATGTAATTTCATATTTGAAATGAAATACTTGTGGTTTACAATATACAGTATTAACAGTAAAGCACCTGGGGATTTGCAGGACTTCCTTGGGGATATGCAAAAGATTCAAAACTCCTAAGTTAAATCCATCTCCTCTGGGTCCTGTGGCTCTTATAGGCATGCTTGCATTTTTGAAATTTCTATTGACTTATCAATATTTGGATAATATGTTTCAAATTTCAAAATTATTTTGCAAAGAAATGGTCTCAAAATTGCAAAGAATATACCCTGAAATGTGTGACATCTATTAGGAATACAGAAAAGATTTCTGAAAACTTGTGGGAATTTTTGATTTAAAAGAAGTTTTAGGGGTGTCTGGGTGGCTCAGTCGGTTAAGTGTCCAGCTCTTGATCTCAGCTCAAGTCATGATCTCATGGTTTGTGAACTCGAGCCCCATGTCGGGCTCTGCATTGACAGCATAGAGCCTGCTTGGGATTCTCTTTCTCTCTCTCTCCCCCTTCCTCTGCTCTCCTCTCTCTCTCAAAATAAATAAATGAACTAAAAAAAAAGGTAATAAAAATCCAGATTTATATATGGTTTTAACATTGTTCAACACCTGCACCTTCACTCAGTTCATATGTGAAGAGGCATCCCATGGGAAGGGTGACAGTAGGACCATCATTCACTTGTGTTGAAATGTATTACTGTTTAGCTGGGCTGCATGTAGATGGCTTATGGGTGTCATTACTTTTTCTTAACCAAACAAGGCCTCTAAATGGAAAGAGACTTTAACAGATACTCCTAGTGTGGCAGGCACAAGGGAACAACAATAAAATGCTAGACTTGACATTTCTCCTACTCCTAGTACCATTTCTTAATCAGCCATGTGGCAGAGTTAAGAAAAAAAAAAGAAAAATATGGACCAAAATTTGAAGGAAAATGGCCATTAAGAACTGTTTAAAATATAAATTCATATAAACTTGTATTAATGACAAACCTTTCAAGTGTATATCATCCTGAAGAAGAGTTAATTATATGCATGTATATATGTGTGTATATATATATATATATATATAATTAAGATATACTTAGCCATATTTATATATAGTAGAATTAACACACGTGTGTGTGCATGTGTGCACATTTTGAAAAATCGTAAAGAGTAGCACATAAATTTGCTTGATATATGCTTATGGAATGAAAGGTTAGTACAGGGAATTCTTCAAAGCAACACTGAAATAGTCTAGTTTCATAAATGATGGTCCTACTGTCACTCTTCCTTTGGGATGCCACTTATGAAATGAGTGAAGGTGCAGGTGTTGAACAATGTTATAACCATATATAAATCTGAATTTCTTTTTACTCTTTTTAAAGTTTATTTATTTATTTTGAGAGAGACAGAGAGAGAGAGAGAGAGATGGGAGGGGCAGAGAGGGAGAAAGAGAATCCCAAGCAGGCTCTATGCTGTCAATGCAGAGCCCGACATGGGGCTCGAGTTCACAAACCAGGAGATCATGACTTGAGCCGACATCAAGAGCTGGATGCTTAACCGATTGAGCCACCCAGACACCCCTAAAATTTCTCCAAATAAAATCACCATGGATGATCTGAAAAGCAATTTAGTTTACTCATCCTGCTTTTCAGAGGGAAGTGGTTTGAACAAACTGAACTTCAGCGTTACCAGATCCAGAAAGTCTAGAGCCTGCTGCACAGAAAGTGTTAGGAGAGACTTAGTCTTGTCAAAGCAGATGGATGGCTTGTTATCCTGACTCCCCTCTAGATATGGCTTATCATACAAGCCAGACAACTGTATGATTTCAGTCAGAGTTAGAGTCCATATCAATATCCAACTAACTCCATTTTTGTAGTCCTAAAGATGTTTAGGCTAAAATAAATACTGCTCTACTTTGAAAATCTGGCAATTTCTAATCCCAAACCCCAAATCCTAAATGTTAGACAGAAAAACATTTTATTCACAGGAGCTGTTTCTTCTGTATTCATCTGTAGAACATGTCCACTTGTTATAATACTGCCTTAACAAACAAAAAACAAGCATGTCTCTAATTGGGAAGGCCCATGAAACCAAATAAAGTAAATCAATCAAATCATTAGAGAGAGAGAGAAGGAAACCTTTTTTTACTTATTCATAAATATAAGTATTCTTGAAGTTAACACTAAATGTTCACACCTTTTCAGATGCCTACGACAAACCAAATACACAGCTAAGCAGAATATACAAAAACACAATCTGTAGCCTAAAATAGAGCTGTGTATACAGTATCACTGAACTGACACAGGAATGGACAATTTTGCAATGAGCCGGATGATAAAAAGACTTTTTCATACACAAAATTTTTGTCATTGAGTAGTTTGAAAGAAGAGTGGCAATAATCCAGTTTGACAAAGATGTATACGGGAAGATGTGATGAAAGAAGGGAACAAGAAGAAGAGACAGAAAATGCTGTAACCTTGATAAAACCACAACATTTCAGCATAGAAGACACACAGTGTTTATGCAGAAAGGAGAAGAAGGGGACAGACTTTAAAGCCTCCTGTGAGCTATAAACTCCAAAGCTGTAGAATTCATCCTTTAGCCTACATGATGACTGGACATTGAAAGATGTTAAGCAAAGAAGATGGATGGGATCTACTTAAATATTACATTCTCTTGGAAGCTGGCTTAGAAGTCTGGCTCCTAAATTATTGTTGGTTCCCCTGGTAGTACTCCCACAGTAAATGATTTACTATAATTACAGATGAATTTGAGCATACTTTGAGACATTCATCTTTGTTAATTTGTATTATATATATATACTGCACACAGAACAAACAACAAAAGAGAAGGAGAAGGGGTTGAGTATGGGTCAGAATTGCATGGAAGCATCAGAGGGGCAATAACCCGCCCTGCAGCCTGTATAGACTGATGCAGAGTTCTTAACCCTAGTGACGAAGAAGAGTAAGTTAGACACAGAACCAGCAGAATGAAGGCTCAAAAACATTAATTAGTTTTGTATTAATTATAAAGAATTATAAATCATATCTTTTTAATGCACACTTCTTGCTTCCTCTAGGTTGTAAATTCCAGTGAAAGTAAAGGTTGTGTCTATATTGATCAGCACTGTATTACTAAGATTGATTTTAGCACATAATGGATTTCCCCCCAGAAAAGCTATTTTAGTGAATAAATATAAGAATATATGCTTCCTTTCAGAAATAATTCTGGAAGCAATATGGAGAATGGACTAGAAAAAGATAATTCAAGCTTTGCCTCTTGAGTTATGTTTTTTTTTTTTTTTTTGAGTTATGTTCTAGAAAGGGAGATGAGGTTCTCAACTAAGTGACAGTGGGAGTAAAGAGGAGGGATACACTCAAGAAATATTTATTTATATATTTATAAAGTTTATTTATTTTGAGAGAGAGAGAGAGAGCTTGAGTTGGGGAGAGGCAGAGAGAGAGAGAGAGAGAGAGAGAGAGAGAGAGAGAGAGAGATCCAAGCACGCTGTGCTCTGTCAGCCCAGAGCCCGATGTGGGGCTCAAACTCACAGTGAGATCATGACCTGAGCCAAAAATCACAAGTCAGACACTGAACCAACTGAGCCACCCAGGCATCCCTCTATTAGCATCTTTTCCAAAGCCTCTAAATATTCTCATTTCTATGTCATATTAATAAATATCCTCCTGGCCCTTGTATTTCTCCATGATGTAAGTTCTTTCTCATACTTTTCTTTCAAATGCAAGATTCTTATATAATAATCCATCCTTAACTCTATTCCTTTACTCTCATTCTTAACTTCTGCTCCACTTGTCCAGTGAGACACATTGGTAATATGGACTCTTCTTAACTCTTGGCCCCCCAGTAAAGAAAAAAGGAGATGAAATTTCACCTACATTGAAGGTGGCATTATACACTTGATTTGTTTATACTATCTGACCTTCTTAATGAGGTGCTCTAATCACTTTGCTTTCACATTGTCACCCAGTATAAGGCAGTTTTTCATCAAGTTTACTCTCTCCTCTTACCCCTCCAATCATTCCTTCTTGCTTACCTTCAAGTTCCAGTTTTATTTTGAATTGCTCTTTCCTATGACTTTTCATTTTAATATTAATCAACCTGCCATCCCTTGAACAATTAATACCAATGTAGGCTTTAGACCTTTGTTCTTGTTATTTTCTTCCCAATGCTTAATTTGTATTTTTCTGTTAAAGACCAGTTTAAGTATTAGCTTCTCCAAGAAGTCAGCCTTAACACCCTCAGGCTAAGTTGGATGATTGATCTCAAGGGTGTCCATAAAACTGTGTGTATATTTTCATTTCCATATTCAATTTTCAAATTTTTAGTAGCTTTGCAATTATTTGTTATTTTGATCAGGTCATTAGCTGCTTCTTTTTGTTTTTTTAAGTTTGTTTATTTTGAGAGTGAGAGAAAGCACAAGTCAAGGAGAGACAGAGAAAAAAGGAGAGAGAGAATCCTCAGATGTGGGGCTCAAACTCCCTAACCATGAAATTATGACCTGAGCTAAAATCCAGAGTCGGATACTTAACTGACTGAGCCATGCAGGCACCTGAACATTAGCTTCTTAAAGACTGTCTGTATTCTATGAATCTCTGCATCCTTATCACAGAAAACAGAGAACCTGGGACATAGCAAGTGCTCACTAAAATCTTGTGGAATGTGAAAAATTAATTTTGCAAAGTTTCGTAATTATGGAAGGCTACTGGAAGTTTGTGCATGGAGGAGCTATTTGATTTAACAAATATTATGTGACATTAAATCTGGAAATGCATGAAACAAAGATTTGAGTGAAAAAGAGTCAGAAAAGCAGCATCAGAGACAGGAGAACCTGGGAGGAGAGGTGCTGCTATCACACACAGGGCAAGAGACATGAGATTTCCAAGAATTAAGTAATAGTTAGCAACATTCCTATAAGAAGGCCAGAAAAGACATGCGGAAAACAGACTGTGAAAGACTAAATAATAGTCCCCAAAGAGGTCCACACACTAATCCCCACACTCTGTGACTGTGTTATCATACACAGCCAAAGGGACTCTGCAAGTATAAATTAAGGGTTCTGAGATGGGGAGACTTTCCTAGATTACCCCGGTGTCAATGACATCATACAGATCCTTGTAAGAGGAAGCCAAGAGGATCAGAGTGAGAGACAATATGTGATGTTAGAAGCAGAGGTCACAGGATTCAAGGTCACAGGCCTAAGAATGCAGGCAGTCTCTAGAAGATGAAAAGGCAAGGAAAGGATTCATCCCTAGAGTCTCCAGAAGGACACAGGCCTGGCAACTGAGTTTTAGACTTCTGAATTCCAGAACTGTAAGAGGATACATTTATGTTGCTGTAAGCCACTGTTTGTGACATTTTGTTATAACAGCAATAAGATACAATACACAGTCACTGAGTCAGTAAAAAGGTTAAATTCTAAGGGAAGAGAGCAGGTATAAACTTCATGGGGGAAAAAAAAGCCTCTTAGAATGAAATAAAAAACAAGATAAGGGCACCCTGGTGGCTCAGTCAGTTAAGTATCTGACCCTTGATTTCAGCTCAGGTCATGATTTCACAGTTTGTAGGATTCAGCCCTGCGTTGGGCTCTGTGTTGACAGCATGGAGCCTGCTTGGGATTCTCTCACTCTCTCTCTGTCTGTCCCTCGCTCTCTCTCTCTCTCTTTCTCAAAATAAATAAATAAACTTAAAAAATAGGATAAACATTTGGGAAAACAAATCATAGAGCCTTTTTTTCCACAGGAGAGATTTAGATCTGTTCAAAGGAAGAAAAGAAAAGTGGAGACGGAATTATCAAAGATTTTGAAGAGAAACTGTGTGAAGGGATGAATTCCTAATGGCAACAGAAAAGGGCACAACTACCACATGTTTGCTTTGTGGCCATCATTGTCAGTCATGGACCTTCCCACTTTACAGAAGCATCGCAATAAATCCTTAAGGTAAACCATTAACTCTCATTATGAGAGAATTGTGGCTGAGGAAGGTTAACTAATTTGCCCAGGCTGTACACATTATAAATTGTGGAGCAGGACCTGAATCCAAGTCTGTCTGATAAAGTCCAGGCTCTTTATGCCCCTGGAAAGACAGGAAAGGTTAGCATGCCTCTCAAGCTCCGATTCCTTGTCCTTTGAGTCAGGAGGGGAGGAAACAAAAATGGAGGAGCAATTAGATGTGCTCTGGATACAAAAGAAGGGAGATGGAAGTGTACTTAATATTAAGGGAAAAAAAGTATATGAGCCAACTTTTAAAGGATGAGATCTAGATAAAAATATTTTCACATTGAATCACAGTATTCAACTCTGGTTATTTTTGTACAGTTCTAACAACTTCTAAATGGTCAAGAGTTTCAGTTCAACCAAATTTTCAAGTTTTTCCCTTAAAAGAGAAAAAAAATAGTAAGAAACAAAGTTAACATACCAGAGTGTTCAGGTTGAGTCTAAATCAAAATAAATTGCATGTCTAGTGACTTTCAAAAGTACAAGCTATTTCCCCACATCTGTAAGCAATAGATTTTACTTAGTGTGAGAAAATCCAACCAACTTAGCAGAACACAGTGTAAATTGACTTATCTGAATGGTATTTTGTGCTTCTAATTTGGGAAGGTGCTTGGTTTAACAATTTGTCTGCATCCAAAAAAGGAAAAGACTACAATAAGAATCGGGTAAGTACAGAATTAGTGTACAGATATTTTCACTAAGAATTTCTTTTTAAATGTTTAAAATCTATACTTTCTTAAACATCCAATATAGTTCCAACTTTCAAACAATTAAATTAGATTAATTTAACAAACATGAGATGGTTGGAGTTGGACTAAAATTTGAAGACAATTCAAAATGCAGATCAGGGATGCCTGGGTGGCTCAGTTGGTTAAGCGTCTGACTCTTGGTTTCAAGGGTCAGGTCATGATCTCATTGTTCATGAGATCTAGCCCAGGGTCTGGCTCTGTGCTGACAGCACGGGGCCTGCTTGGGATGCTCTCTCCCTCTTTCTCTGCCCCCCCCCCCCCCCCCGCTCCTCACTCAGTCTCTCTCTTAAAATAAATAAATAAACTTTACAAAAAAAAAAAAGTAAAATGCAGATCAATGACAAAGACAATGTAAGTTGGAAAAACTTTTTAAATGAACGGCCACTTTGGGCAGTTGAATAGAAATAATAATAAAACAGATTAAGGATTTCAAGGAAACTGTTGTATAACAGAATCAAAATTTATACTGAATTAGAACAGAATTGTCTTTTTGAAGAAATGAAATTATGATACAGACAACAAATATAAAAAGATGAACCAGAGTTTATAGGAAAAAGAAAAAGCTTAACACTATAACATAAATGGAGGATGGAGAACAGAAGAGCAAATTGAGAATGGCAGGTGCTCCTGAGAGTAAGCGAACCAAAATTAATAACCAAAGATATAATGAAGAAAACATTGTTGAATTTTTAAAAAAATTATCTGAGCATGTAGATATAGATGTTTTATATATTCTGAGGGGGAAGGACAATGAAAAAGAACCTCTAGATACATCCTGGAAAAATACCCTATCTAATAAGATTAAACATATACCTTCATGCATCTATGCAGAAACTGAATGTGAAAAAAATGTGAAGATCTCTTAAAGAATAAAACTCAAGGGGCACCTGGGTGGCTCAGTCAGTTAAGTGCCTGACTTTGGCTCAGGTCATGATCTCACAGTTTGTGGGTTTGAGCCCCACGTCGGGCTCTGGGCTGACAGCTCAGAGCCTGGAGCCTGTTTCAAATTCTGTGTCTCCTCTCTGCCCCTCCCCTGTTCACGCTCTGTCTCTGTCTCTCTCAAAAATAAATCAACATTAAAAAAATTTAAATAACAAAACTCAAGATCTCCACAAGCAGCTTTTCAAAATTCAGGTAACAACAGAAAAAGCTTTAGCACAAACATAAGGTTTTGAATGCATGTGATATGGATGACCCAGACAGATTGGAGTTTACCTAAGATAGCAACAAAATTTCAGATACTTAAGGACTCAGAAAATATATTTCCTCTGTAACCTTCTTGAATAAAATAAACAAAAGGTATACCCCCAACCACACAAGAACTGCATTACTGTCTAGTACATCCTTATCCAGACTCTCCTGAAATAACTGTGCTTGTGGATATGTTTTCTCACTCATTATCCATTTGAAAGCAAGGAGTGCTATATTCATACCACAACTTTGCTCACAGATTATATGACCACAACTGACTCTAGATGACTATCCACAGACATGTCGTAGGATGCCTGCTCAGATCTATTATCGGAAAGCATTTAATAACCAGTCTCAACTAGAGCTCTGTGTGTGTGAAGTGCTCTCATTTCCCTTGCTTATAATCTGACACTCTTCTTGTCTTACTCTAGCCTTTCCTTGTCTTACTCTAGGCTTTCTGCCGGAATTAGCAGGAGGCTGAGTCTGTGGTGGTGGTGATGATAGGGGTCAGGACTCTTCTCCATCAAGACCTCTGTGCTCCTACAGCACCTATATCCCTCCATCAAAGGACTTATAATAGTACAACAACTGCTTGTTGAATCTTTCCTACTGCTCCTGCTACACTCACCCAATCTTTATAAACCACCACCCAGAAGAGTCCTTGAAATACAGAACGTATTCTTAAAAGTTTAATAACTGTATGAAAAGTAGCTGTTAGTCAGATGTTATTTCATTTTTATTTTTAGTTGACAGAGACTTCAATAGCTCATGTGCGATATTACCGAATTTGTGCTTCTACTGCTCCTAATATATTATATACTAAACAATGTCCTGATTTGTGGGTCCAACTGTAGCTAATGTGTTACTCTAAATTTCTTTACACAGAGATCTTTTTCCTTTTATTGAAAAATATTATATTCCTAATATAATTAGGCCCCAGTATGCCTCTTCCATGTAGCACTTAAGTTAAGTAGTTTAAAAGTTTTGACCATGTTAAATGTAGGTACACCATTAATCTACCATAACCAGGGAAAGCAAGAAAGTAGACAGGAATAAGAGCATGCTGGAATTGGCTCATGACAGCTCGTGAGAGCCAACAGGAATTTAAAAAGCTAGCTGCTAATCCTAGAATTAGTAAAAATAAATTATATAAACTTAAAATGAAATCAATTACATTGAAAACAAAGATAAATACTCAAAGCCACCATTTTCTAATTTTTTTTAACTATATTTCACTATTATCTATGCTCTTGAGTTTACCTACAGTCACTGGAATTGTGTGGTTGACATACTATATAATCATGTGCTGCTAAACATATCTTCTAGCTCTTCCTAGCTGCCCACCCTCATCTTGGTTCATATATCCAGCACTCATATGTTGGATTTCATGTTAATCTGAAGTTTTCCACATTTTCCGTAAATGTGGTGATTCACAAGTTTCCCAGAGAGCAAGACCAAATCGTGTCTTTACTTGGATTGCTTCCATTGAACAGAACAAACAACAAATACTGTTAGGCCTTCTGCAACACAGATATGGTTGAGGACTCCAAAGTTTGTAGTTCCTTTCCAGCAATAAGAACCAAATTATCTTACTGAGCATAAAGATCCTGATAAGTTAAGCTTCTGATTCTTTATCTTGGGCACTGTTCAAACTGATGTGGGGTTGCAAGCGAATGGTCAAGAAAGAATTCTTGAGACGTTTTTGGTGCAAAAAGGGGCTTTTATTATAGCACAGGGACAGGACCCGGGTCAGGAAGAGCCGCACTTCTATTGTATGAACCTAGCAGTTCTATGCTGTGTTCAAGGAGGGGACCTGCAGGGAGTATTACATCATCAATGTTTTCTTCACATTTCTACTCATAAAATTACTTTCACAGGATTTCTCTGGAGCTCTTTATCCAGCTCGATATTAACTATCGCTGAGATGTAAAGGCAGTCATGAGACCTTTTAAGTATGTAGGAACCAGTACGTATTTGATCTATGCAGACTAGATGTCAGCCTTCCGGGCTAAAGGTGAACATTTTTCTGCTTCTATCCCTCATCACAAACCACCACCATTTTCTAGATGTCTCATTCTGCCATGATCTGAGATTTCCTGGTTAGTTTGAGAATTACAAGAGGAAGAAACACAATAAAAAACTGAGAACAATGGGGGGCGCCTCAGTCAGTTAAGCGTGGGATTCTGGTTGAGGTCATGATCTCACAGTTTGTGAGTTCAAGCCCTGCGTCGGGCTCTGTGCTGACAGCTCGGAGCTTCGAACCTGCTTCAGCCTCCCTCTCTCTCTGCCCATCCCCCGCTTGTGCTCTGTCTCTGTATCTCTCAAAAAATAAAATAAACATTAAAAAATTAAAAAATAAAACAAACCTAAGAACAATGAGAAGAAAGGGAACAAAGGATGAAACAGAAGCATACCTATTTGATTTGAAACAAGAATGGCAAATTAGAAATTTTAAAGAAGAAAAACAGGGATTGGGGAAAGAAACATATATTTTTAAATATACACATACCTCCAGATCAAGTCAGTGGATTTTCCACAAAAGTAGAGTGCTGGGTGCATCATTCATTCCTATTTAAGCCACTACTTTCTTCCTCCAAAGCTTAAGTTTGGTATAGGAGGTTATACCTTATCTCTTATTTTTTATGGAAAAAAAAAACCCACTTCTTAGCTCATCTGCTTACTTTATCTAAAATTTTGTGTACCTAAGATATCTTTCTCCCAAAAGATTTTTTCCCTCAAGTTTCCCAGACTTATCCTCAGAGTTTGCTAATGTGTCACACAGAGACTTGTGTAACTTAGTCTGAAATCTGGGTAATTTTTCTTATCCTGTCCTTGCTCCTCACAGAATGAGTAAGAAATAGAATGTCACTATTCCTTGTAAGCTAATTAAAAGACACTAATGAAGGGGCGCCTGGGTGGCGCAGTCGGTTAAGTGTCCGACTTCAGCCAGGTCACAATCTCGCGGTCCGTGAGTTCGAGCCCCGCATCAGGCTCTGAGCTGATGGCTCAGAGCCTGGAGCCTGTTTCCGATTCTGTGTCTCCCTCTCTCTCTGCCCCTCCCCCGTTCATGCTCTGTTTCTCTCTGTCCCAAAAATAAATAAATGTTGAAAAAAAAAATTAAAAAAAAAAAAAAAAAGACACTAATGAAGACCAATTGGGTTAAATGAAAAGAAGGAAATGTCACCGATGCATTCATAAGTTGCACATACCTTTAATATATAATTTTAAACCAAAAGATCGGTCCTGGATTTCCTATAGTTGGTGGGCTATGGGCATCTTTGCATATGCTAATCTTGGAGAAGTTTTCTGTAAGCACAAATGAAATCCTCCCTACTTGTCATCTCTCTACAGGAATATTTATGTGCACTCAAGTCAGTGCTATTGGATTTTTTCCATGTGAGCATTATTGGATTACCCCTCTCTCCGCCTTCTGCTTGCAACAGCCTGTGCACTGGATACGTGCTTTGCTGCATATAACTCCATAGGCAGCATAGTTTAGGTCTTGATAAGTGGAGATCCCGCCAAGACAGCATGTCTTCCCTCAATTAAATTTTAATTTACTGAGAACCAACTACACATTCAGCAGTAGTGCTAGGCATGCCAGGATAATAATAGTAAGATACCAGCTTTGCTTTCATGGTGATTCAAATTATTTCAGGGAAGAGACAATTATAGTGCAAAACAGAATCCTTTATGTGAAGTTGAAATACTCAGCAAAGAAAGTCTCAATGGATCTTAAAGTCAACACAAAACTACGTATATAAATAAAGTTCTCCATCACAATAGATGGCCAGTGGGCCAGTGAGAGAAGCTATTAACAACAAAGGAGATTTAGACATCTTGATTTGGTCACATGAAGCTATGGGCTCTCTGCTCTGTGTGTCAAACGGATGTATAAAAGCAAAGAATTTGAAGGAATTCTTCCCAAGTACCTCTGGCTGCCAAATGCCAACTGTGTGGAACGTGCAAAACCGAAAGAGGTACAACAAATAGAAAGGAACACGAGAAATGAGAAGCAGGACAAAATTTCCATGCTCACTGCTCTCTCCTGGCAAGGGGTGAGATTAGGTAAATATATCTGGAAAACAAGGTGTACAAAGAGGTGTTTCCTGTCATCAAATGGTATTCTATTTTCATTACAATGTTAACAGAAACTAAAACACTTAAATACTACTTCTTCAGATCTTGGCAGTCCCACCCTAATGCAAAAACAAAGGCCAGTGGGCTAGAAATCTAATCCTTCCCTTTTCCTCTTCAGAGACTATGGTGTTCTCTTTAAAGGAAAATTTACTCTCATCACTCTTTAAAATGTTTACATTTATTTAATGAAATAACTTCTTAAAGGCTCAAAGCAAACCAGAATCTTTTTTTTTTCCAGTTAACAAGTGGCTTTATTAGAGTAACATAATTTTCTTGAATTAGATACATTATTAGCATTATTTGTTAATCCATCATAAATACGTCTGACCAACCTCATACTTGTGCTATATCATCATACTTGTCAGATAAACATGCAGGTAACACTATTAATTTAGTGTCTTTAGAAACAGTGTAGCATTAGAGCATGTACTCCATAGGTGTCAGGGGCTACAGGGTCTATGGTTTTCCATGGAACTTTGCACCTAAGCCTTAAGCAAAGTTGCATGAAATAGCTAAACTATATTTCTGCCATCCTTGTAGCACACTCTTTTCAAAGCTCTCTCTATCATATCACTTGCCCAGATTATCTACCACTCTTCCCCCCTAAACCCTCCTGTCCCAGGGAAGCCAATGTCAGCAAGGTATGAGACACAGAAACTCCGAGAAAGAAGAAATGTTTGTGGCAAGTAGGATTCAAGAAAAGCTTTGCAAAGGAATTAATACTTGAATTGGTCTTTGAAGAATAGGTCAGATTTAAACGGAGAAATGTTGTGTACAATTTTAGAAGGGGGTAGAGGTGGCTGAGACAGGGAAGGATAGGCTTGGTGGGAATGGGGTGGAGAAGGGCATTCTGGACAAAAGTCACAGCATGTGTAGGGGCTTGGAGGTGGGAGTACATGAGGGAACACTGACTCACTCAATTGGACTTGAGCATGGGGGTGTGTGTGAAAACTATTAGTAAAATATAAATATTGTCAGTGTAGGCTGTCACCTTTAATGATAGTTAACACTTGGTGACTTTTCTTAGTTGGTTAGAACAAACTTTAATTTACAAATAGATGAAAATGTGGTGCAAGAAATTTGGTGTATCAATTCATTTCCATTGACGGTGTTTGCTGATTTGAATCTGACCCTATATGCACAACTGCAAACACTAGGGTGCGGCTCCTCTGCTCTTTTCTATAATGGAGTCATGTTCTTTGATTGGCAGGAACACAGTGGTCCTGGAGCAAACCAGAATCTGGAGCCATAAATAGAGTTATATGCTCTGATGGCATTTGATCAAAGTTTTATAAGCTCACATTTTATTAGGCACAGGTAACCCTAACATAAAGATACACAAAAGTAGGGGCACCTGGGTGGCTCAGTCAGTTAAGCCTCCAACTTTCGATTTCTGCTCAGGTCATAATCTCATGGTTCATGAGATTGAGCCCTGCGTTGGGTTCTGCACTGAGAGCACAGAGCCTGCTTCGAATTCTCTTTCTCCCTCTTTCTCTGTCCCTCCCCTCCCTGCTCACACTCTCTCTCTTGAGACAAATAAACTTAAAAAAAATTTTTTTTAAGATACACAAAAGTAAAATAAAGGATTTGTGGGCCATAGGTTTTATGGCCTTGCTATATTTATCCAAATTTCAGAAATCAATTCTCCCTAAAATAAAAAATGGGATTTTTTAAGATCTTAGAAATTCTTCACTTTTCTTCAGATCAGCTTTAACAGATTACACTTATATTAGTTTTTTTAATCACACTAATTACAATGTGTTTTGACTGAGCAAGAGAAAACATACAAGGAATTTACCAATTTTTTTACTGTAGTATAAGTCACCAGAAGGAGGAAAAAAAAAAGAAACTCAGCTAATCATTAAGTTTACATGGAAATAGCAATCATACCAGATAAAATGAGCATACTCTAATAGCCAAATACACTGCCTTGATTAGTCACCTCAACAACCTTTGTGAAAGTATTGTTAGTACATTTTACACACAGGAACACTGTTAAATTGCTCAAATTCACATTCAGTAAATGACAAGTCTGTCTGATTTGCTGTTCCCTAATCAATCTACTTAAAATAAAAATGTATTTGTTGCTTTCCTCTTCCCTTTGTTTGTATTCTCATGGAATAAACCAGTTATTCTGATCTAAAGTTTTAGTATAAATTGTGCTTATTTTTTCAGAGCAAGAAAAATAAATCAAAATTATTATAATACCAATGGTTAGTAACCCATATTCTTGGATTAGAAATTTTTTTTTAGCAGTCAAGCTGACAATACTGGCAATTTACCACTGTTTTTCAGGTTTAAATATATCAACCTTGCCCTAATGAACTAAATAAAAAGACCTTTCCAATAATTAATTCTGCAAATTTCTTTTTTTGTGTGTGCAAATTTCACTCTTTCATTTCCAATATAATGTCAGAAAAGTTTGATTTAATCAACTTTTAAGGAATCAGAAAAATTCAGGAAATGTGTAATATGTCTATGTTATTGGAAATATTTTTGCTAAAAATGAAGAGGAAAAGCTTAATGTTATACCTTATCTATCCTTAAACACACCAAGAGAAACCATAAGGTACTCCAAGAATGGGCAGGACTTCTGTTGTTGTTTTGATGTTTAATTAATAAAAATCCAACTGTTAGTGAGCATTTTGTCTGCATTAACATATCCAGGACACCACTTAAAAGACAATTTGAACTTTGAAACAGATAATGAAATTCACAATAAATAGAACTTCCTCTGCGTGTTCAACTTCTGACTATAACATCCCAAAAGAATAAGAGAAAAAGTGAATAATAATTAACAGCAATTTTTTGTTCTTTTTTTAAAATTTTTTTTAAATCTTTATTTATTTTTGAGAGAGAGAGTGTGAGCAAAAGAGGAGCTGAGGGGAGGGAGACACAGAATCAGAAGCAGGATCCAGGCTCTGAGCTGTCAGCACAGAGCCTGACGCGGGGCCCAAACTCATGAACCCTGAAATCATGGCTTGAGCCAAAGTAGGACACTTAACCAACTGGGCCACCCAGGCGCCTCAGCAAATTTTTGTTCTTAAAAGACAAATAGTATTCTCAATGGAATGAATTAATTTAGCAAGATTCTTTAATATGATTTTCACATGCTCTTTAGTCAGCAAAAAAAAATGCCTGAAGTAGCAAACATTCAAATTTCTATTTTGATTCAGGATAGAGGCCCTAATTTAGAAATGTTAGCTGTTAGTCATTTCCCGGTCTCAAAGATGTGGGAAATATTTTAAATTAGCTAATAAAATTTGGGGGGGAAATGTATGATTCATACAGAAATTTTCTTAAATCATAATTTTGTTACATACTTTAAAATAAAGAAAACAAATCAGTTTAATAACCCCATTTTAAAAAACATTAAATAAGGGTGTTTTTCCTAAATGATAACAGGAGAGAACACTGTGATAAATAATAAGACAATAATACAGTGTTCAAATACTATTCAGATGCTTTGGAAATGTGTGCCAGCTACCCACTTTAAAATATAGGGGTAGGGAGGAACACTTGGGTGGCTCAGTTGGTTTAGTGTCTGACTACAACTCAGGTCATGATCTCGTAGTTCGTGAGTTTGAGCCCTGTGTCAGACTCTGTGTTGACAGTTCAGAGCCTGGAGCCTGCTTCTCATTCTGTGTCTCCCTCTCTCTCTCCCCCTCCCCCAGTCACACTCTGTCTCTTTCTTTCTCTCTCTCTCTCTCTCAAAAAATAAATTTCTTTAAATAAAAAAAGCAGTGGTGGGGATGTCTTATTTTTTAGACTTTTTATTTTTAAGACTCAAGAAGTTTTATCTCTAAGATGTTATAGCTATGTCTACATACTGGAAAACAGGGGTGATTTGTCATAACATTATAGAAAGCTAAAATGAATAATTCAGATACAAAATTAGAAAATTACAAAATAGTTGTAAATCTTACAAAATGTATATAGGACTTAAAAACTACAACGTTGATGAAAAAATCAAGGAATATGTAAATAAATAGATACATTCTGTTCATAGATTACAAAATTCAACATAGTAAAGATGTCTATTCTCTTTAGTTAATGCTTAATGCAATTCTTATCAAATTCACCGCAAGATTTTTTGTGCATATAGGCAAGATTATTCTAAAATTTATGTGGAAAGGTCAAGAAACTGGAATATCTAAATAATTTTGAAAAGGTAGAATAAAGTGAGAAGTATCTGTGTACTCAATTTCAAGACATTATATAACCATAATAATTAAGAATGTGTTGTATTATTGGTGGAGAATGGATACACAGATCAATGAATCAACACAGAGAACCTAGAAATAGATCCTCAAAAATATGCCCAACTGATTTTTGACAAATGCTCAGAAACAATTTAATAGAAGAAAGATAGTCTTTCAATAGATGGTCCTGGGGTAATTAGATATCCATAGGCAAGAAAGTGAACCTGGACCTAAATCTCCTGTTTCATGTAAAATTAACTCAAAACTGATGATGAAATTAATGTAAAACTATAAAAATTCTAGGGAAAAAAACTATGCAGAAAAATCTTTTGGATCTAGGACTAGGCGAAGGCTATTATTATTATTATTATTATTATTCATTATATTGAAGTATAGTGGACATACAATGTATGTACAATGTGCGTACAATGTCAGGTGTACAACACAGTGATTCAACAATTCTATAAAAAAAGGTTTTTAGACGTGACAACAAAAGCATGATCCATATGAGGAAAAATTGATAAATTAATCATTACGAAAATTTAAAACTTTCGCTCCAAGAAAGACCCTGTTAAGAAGGTAAAAAGAGAAACTACAGAGAGAAAATATTTGAAAACCATGTATCTGACAAAGGAGTAGTATCCGAAATACATAAAGAAGTCTCAAATCTCAAAAGTGAAAAGACAAATAATCAAATTGGAAAATAGGCAAAACAATTTCTGAAGAGACACTTGACCAAAGAAGATATACAGATGGCAAATAAGTACATAAAAAGATATTCAACATCATTAGCCATCAGGGAAATGTAAATTAAGACCTCAATGAGGTATCACCATACACCTAGCAGAATGGCTAAAATAAAAAATAGTGAAACATCAAAGGCTGGCAGGATTGAAGAAAGACTGGATCATTCATACATTGATGGTGAGATATATAATAATAAAGCTACTCTGGAAAACCATTGGACAGTTGCTTAAAGATTTAGTATGCAACTACCATACAATCTAAAAATTGCCATCTGGCTTGCCACTCTAGAGAAATAAAAAGTTATGCTCACACAAAAACATGTACATGAATGTTCATAGCACTTTTATTCATAATACTGAAAAACCAGAAATAATCTGGTGTCCTTCAACAGTGAGTATTTAAAATTTTTTAAATGTTTATTTATTTTTTGAAAGAGAAAGCTAGAGTGCAAGCAGGGGAGGGTCAGAGAGAGAGAGGGAGACAGAGAATCTGAACCAGACTCCAGGCTCTGAGCTGTCAGCACAGAGCCTTACGTGGGGCTTGAACCCATGAACTGCGAGATAATGACCTGAGCTGAAGTTGGACACTTAACTCACTGAGCCACCCAGGCACCCCTCAACAGTGAGTATTTAAACAAATATGGTATATCCATGCCATGGAATATTCACCAATGGTCAGCAAGAAATAAGAACAAACTATTGATCCATGCAACACCATGAATGGATCTCCAGATAATTATCCTGAGTGAAACAGACAGTAACAAATAGCCACATGTGATACAACTCCATTTGTATAGCCTTCTTGAAAGACAAAATTATAGGAATAGAGAAAAAAATTAGTGGTTCCCCAAATTTAAGGACAGAACAAACAGGAAGAAGAGAGAGAGAAAACAAATGGATGTGGTTATAAAAGAGCAACAAGTGGCATGTGTCAACATGGTAGAGAAGTAGGGGGACCCCAAGTTCCCTTGTCAATCAAGTACAGCCATAGTGAGGCCAGAAGACTTGGAATGGATCAACCAGGAAATTAAAAAAGAAATTAAAAAATATATGGAAACAAATGAAAATGAAAACACGACAGTCCAAACCCTTTAAGGTACAGCAAAGGTAGTCCTAAGAGGAAAATACACTGCAATCCAGGCCTATTGCAAGAAATAAGAAAAATCTCAAATACAAAACCTAAACACACACGTAAAGGAACTAGAAGTAGAACAACAAAGAAAGCCCAAATCCAGCTGAAGAAGAGAAATAATAAAGATTAGAGCAGAAATAAACAATATAGAATCTGGAAAAACAGTAGAATAGATCGATGAATCTAAGAGCTGGTTTTCTGAAAAGAAAAAAAAAAATTGATAAACCCCTAGCAAGACTTCTCAAGAAAAGAGAACCCAAATAGATAAAATCACAAATGAAAGAGGAGAGATCACAAGCAACACCACAGAAATACAAACAACTATTAGAGAATACTATGAAAAATTATATGCCAACAAACTGGAAAACCTCGAAGAAATGGACAAATTCCTAGACACCCACACACTACCAAAACTCAAATGGGAAGAAATAGAAAATTTGAACAGACCCATAACCAGTGAAGAAATTGAAAGAGTTATCAAAAATCTCCCAACAAATAAGAGTCCTGGGCCAGATGGCTTCCCAGGGGAATTCTACCAGACATTTAAAGCACAGTTAATACTTATCCTTCTCAAGCTGTTCCAAAAAATAGAAATGGAAGGAAAGCTTCCAAACTTTCACACTCATCCTGTCACAGTGCATAGTAAGAAGGGTAGATGACAGAATTTTAGCTTGAATCTGTCTCACAGAAGGTTATTTTCCTAGTCTGAGAATATATAGTGGAAATAAAACATTTAGTAACTGAAAGACTTGCATACTCGTCCCATGACCCACATGGGAAGGGCCATTTGGCCATTTTGGGAGCCCATTTTGGCCTATGCAAGAGCAACAGGGCTCTTAGAAAATAGCCTCATACAGACTTCACCAAAGATAATCAGGTCATGATGACAGTTGTGGTATCTTTACTAGAGCATATCAACAAGGTCCTATCTCATGGTATGAAGATATTGACTTAGAAAAGCCTTCCTCCATCCAACTCCCGTCTTTACCAGAAAAGATAATCTGATAATTTTGAAGAATTTGCCATCCTGTGGCAAGGATAAGAGTAAATCTTTAAGGCTTTTCCTCAAGGTTATATCAGTGTCCCTGCTTTCCATCATAATATAATCTAGAAGTACTTTGGTCCCTACAATATTCCATAAAGCATTACATAAAACTGTAACATTGATGACATTTAACTAATTGATCCTGGTGAGCAAGAAATAACAAGTGTTCTAGTTACATTACTTAGTACGATGCATGGGAGGACATATTGAGTATTATTTGTCTATGAACTGTGTAAGGGGCAAGGTTATAACTGGCAGACCCAATGGTTTTGGAAAAGTTTATGATCAACAGACACGATACATGGAATCTTTGGCAAATTTCAATGAAAAATAGTAACATATACCCCAAAGTTTTGGAATAAAGTCATGCCTTCTTTCACTTACAATATTCTCTACTTGAAAGGCTTGCTGCTGAGCCTTAGTAAGAACTAAACACCTGGCTCTATGACATGCAACACAGACTGCCCATCCTGAGCAAGGTGTTCTATAATCTATCGAATCACAAAATTGGACATGCACAGCAGAATTCCATTATAAAATGGAAACAATATATTTAAGACTGAATCCTAGAAGATTCATAAATCACTAGCACCTAGCTCAGACTTCACAAGCAGCTAGCTCAGACTCCCATAATACCTATTTGTACTGCTTTTTCACCAATTCCTCAGAATATCTATACCATCTCATTGGAAGCTCCATTTTAAAAAGATGGAAAAAGAATGGGCCTACTTAGCAATGGATTTGCTAGAACTACTCAAAAGTGAATGATACAATATTACAGCCCTCAAATGGTACCTCTGAAAGATATTAATGAAGGAAGTATTTCCTATGGGAAGAACTCCAGGATCCAACATCTGGTTGTACACTTTGTGTGGAAGTAAACATAGTCTGAGGTACAGACCAATCCTGTTTCAGGGTCAGAGACTTGGAAAGCACAAGATTAAAAAATTGGTGATAAAAGTTATATAGTATATCCTTCTAAATGCATGCAGAGTATGAAGTTCCTATGTTCACTGCAAAGGAGATTGTCTATTATGATGAGAAGATGATGTATATCATGAATCATGCTATGGAAGCTTCTTTTCCTCAATGAGTTCGTGTATAAAGACCTTTGGTAGCAGGGATTGGATTATGCATGGGCTTAACATATTGTTGAGCCATATTACACTTTCTCTCCTCAAAGCTGATTTGGCTACTACTGCTGCTGAGTGCCCAATCTTCTAAGAAACAGGCTAATGCTGAGTAACTACCTCTGGGGGGAATGGTTGATCACCTAGTGGCAGTTTGATATAATGGCTCAGTTCTATTATACTACAAATAGCAATTTATCCTCCCAGGAATATACAGATATTTTAAGCCATATTTCCCTTCCTTACCAGCAGGACTTACAGAATATCTTATCCATCCATTGCTAAGTTACTCCACACAACAATCACCTCTGAATAAAGACACAGAGTGAAGGAGGTGACACAATGGACTCATGCTCATTGGATTCACTAATCTTAACCACAAGTCCCATCTCCCAGAAGAAAATGACTCACTGAACAGTAGATACCTTTTGAAGACTCAATCATGTAACAAATTGAAAAATAAAAGTCATCGAGGTTAGTGCTATCCTAGAAAATGCAATATATACCTTAGACCAATAGCCTATATATGTGTCAACTCTCCACAGCCACTGGTCTGGGAACCAAGGAGTAAACCAATATTTTCTTCTTTTCCCATGGACTTGAATCTGTGGTTTGGAGGTCCTGGTGCCCAGGAAGAACTGTGAAAATATATTCATGCATCTGTTAAACTGGATGCTTTAGTCATTTGGGGCTTTTCATGCCTCTGTAAGTTGTCTTCCAAACAGCAAAGAAAGGGATCAATGTACTGGTTGGGTTAACTGATCCCAATCACAAATAAGAAATTGTGTTAAGGAAAAAAAAAGACAATCTCTGAAACACAGGAAATTTGTTGCAATATCCCTTAATACTCACTTGACCAATGATCACAGTCAATGATCACAGCCAACACAATGAATATAGGATCACCAAACATTTAAATCTAGCATAATTGAAGGTTTGGGACACATTAGATTAAGAATTCCACCTGGCCAAGGTGTTGACAGACAGTAAGGGGAACATGGTGATGGAAGAAGTAGAAGTCTCAACTTAAGCCTCATAAACAGTTACAGAAGCAGGTCTAAAACAACTTTCTGCTCTCCAACCACTTGATTTTTCCTCCCTTTCTTTCCCTGATAATTTATGGGAAGAATGGTGACTAGCATTTCAGATTTCAGGTTGGAATATACTAGAATATATCTAAACTGGCATTACCTTGCAAAGTTAGTATAATAAATAGCACTTTGTCCCCTGCATCTACATAGCTCCTACCAGGCATTCTTTCTACATCTACTGTCCATCTCTCTCCTTTCAGGTCTTGCTGTAGTAATGGTTCCTGTGCTTAAAATCCCTGCAGTATTACCCAGGCCTCAGTGATTTCCCTAGCCTGTCCATATCCCTATAATGGTCATTAACTCTCAAGAAAGACCATAGTCCCCATCTATTTTTTTTTTATCATGATCCAGAATAATAAAGGATACATGTTTTTAGATCTGCAGTCACATGAGTTTTTAAATACTTTTTAATACTTCATTCTGAATTAGAATTACCCACCTGGTGCTGGCAGAGCTGGGCAAATATGGGTCTCTCCCATAAGGACAGGGACCTTGCTATATAGCACAGAGCAGACCTGCATTAAGTGTCCTGCACTTGACCAAGAATGTCAACTCTGTGGACACCTCACCACGTGGAAAAATTAGGTCAGAAATGTGGAGGGTCTCCCATAATATGCAGAGTATACCAAGAAATCCTATAAACCAGTGATAAAAAGAGAACATAGAATAGAAACTTTACTAAGGATTTGAAAAAGCAGTTCACAGAAGAGGAAACTTAAAATGTCAATTATAGAATTCCTAGCCCAAATGGACATTCAATATTCCATTTATTTATATGAGATCACATTTTTAATTAAAGTTAGTTTTCTATTTGGTGTCATACTGAATATTTTGTCATTGATGAAAGTGATCAGAGATAACCAAGAAGTCAGTTACAAATTTTAACTCCTCTATAATAACTTAAACTTTTGTCTTAGCTCAGGACTGCCATTCACCTAATTCAGACTATAATCCTGCCTTACTAATAGGGCTTGCCCCATGCCAAGCAATTCTCTAAGCGATTCACATGTGACAACTAATTTCACTTTCATAACAATCCTGTGAAGTACGTACATAGTATTATTATTCCCACTGACAAATGAGCAAACTGTGTGTCCGAGATCAATTGGGATTTAAACTAAGATAATAGGTCCCATGGTCCACGGTCTTAACTATATTATACTGCCTCTAATTTGCAACTTGTTCCTGGCTTGAGCAGCGGTCTATTTTAATCCTTGCTCTCCACATGATTTGAGTAGAGCATAAACACTACCTCCTTCAAGTACAAGGAAAAATTCAAAGTTGCTGATGGAAAATGTAAACTGTGGTCTGATCCAGTGTGAATACCATGAAGAAAAACAGCAGGTATTAGATTAATATATTTAATTGCAAAACTACAGAAACAATCATTTAGAGCCAACATTCCCCTCCCTCTTCGAGTTTCCCCAGGATTGGGGAAACATTTAGAAAGACTTAATGGCAACGGGAGGGGCAACTTCGGGCTAGAAATACAGCTCAGATCCAGCTACCTATTTAAGGAGGCAGAAATTTCGGCCTGCACAGGACTTCCTAGGGAGAGAAGGACTGCAGACCAAGGAAGGCACACTCACACTTCACACCAAATGCTGCTGAACATGTAAAAGAATTTTAGCAGTAAACCAGTGTGAGAACCAAGCCAGCCGACCCAATCAAAGGAGGGCCAGGGAGAGGAGGAGTACAGTGAGTGAAGCTTTAATGATTCTTGCAGGAGCAAGTGTCTGACGGACAGGCACACTCGGGGTGGTTACAGCAGAGAATTTATTTCCTAGCATGCGAGTCCCCGCTCCTGATTCCTCACTGGCTGAGAACTACAGAGGTTACAGCCTTACCCTGGCGTGGCCGCTGCCCGTGTAAGGCAAAAAGTAGTCTGACTGGAACAAATGTACGTTCCTTCACCTGACGGCGGAGGCTTCAGTTCTTTGGCGCATGCTCATTGCGAAGCTTGGGAAACTAAGCCCTTGAAACGAGAGGGGAAGAACCAGGAAGTGACGCGTCTAAGGGTTTGGGACGCCATTGTGGGTGGGGGAGGGGTTTTATACATTTTCTGATAAATTGTAAACAAATAGCCAATCAGACACACAGCTTTTATTTGGTACTTCTGAAAATGAATCATCTCTCTTCTCACACTACGGCCACAGGAATGAAGTGTTTCTCTTCTGGACGAAAGGTGATTGTACCTTAAGTACAAAAAGTCAAAGGTCCTAAATGTTAGTACTTCACTTAAAAATCACTTTTTCTCTGTCTTTAAAATATTTACAAGGTCTACAAAATTGGCAAAAGAGGGAGAAATTATCGAAAGACGAAAGAAATACAAAATGTAGACTATAACTACTTTTTAAAGCTATGTGGGACAATTTTCTTGTAAAAATAGAAAAATCTTGCAGTAAAATATAAATTCCATAAGGGCCTTATATATCTTATTTATCATTTCCATCCTTCTGTCTTCGCTGTCTAGAACACTGCCTTGCATAAGGAGATGCTCAATAAATATTTGTTGCATAATTTAATTACCTAATTAATTAACAAACAAATGAGCTAGTGTTGGCAGAC
Organism: Felis catus; assembly: GCF_018350175.1. Classification (NCBI taxonomy): domain Eukaryota; kingdom Metazoa; phylum Chordata; class Mammalia; order Carnivora; family Felidae; genus Felis; species Felis catus. The sequence goes on along the minus strand of NC_058368.1, from coordinate 16,232,528 downwards.
CAAGTTCCACAAAATATTTCTATTTCTTTTTTAAACATAAACCCTATCCATTTTGGGTTTAAATTATCAGGATAATGTGAATGAAGATAGTAATTTGATCCTAATGATCAGTCTGTTCTCAGCTGATTAAAACGTTTTCGGAGATGCCAGACTTCTGGTTTTTTGTTCTTTTTTAATTTTTTTTAACGTTTATTTATTTTTGAGACAGAGAGAGACAGAGCATAAATGGGGGAGGGTCAGAGAGAGAGAGGGAGACACAGAATCTGAAACAGGCTCCAGGCTCTGAGCTGTCAGCACAGAGCCCGAGGCGGGGCTTGAACTCACGAACCCACGAGATCATGACCTGAGCGAAGTCAGACCCTTAACCAACCGACTGAGCCACCCAGGTGCCCCTTTTGTTCTTTGTTTTTGACAAGAGTTTCATTTTTTTTTTTTTTGCTTCCATGCATGTACCTTCTTTTTGCCTCATCATTTTTGGGCTTATTTTAGTTTAAACCTAAGAATTTCACCGATAGAACTCTCTTTCCCTTTCTCTCTTTCTCTCTCTCTCTTTCATCACCTACTACTTAATGAGAACTGGGCTCTCAGTCATTTCAGAGAAAAAATAATAATCAGTCCAATCATAAATGCATGTCTTTATTTGTTGAAATCTCTGGTTTCTCCTGCCAGGGCAAAAACTCTACTCTACCAAATGCCTCTTTCAGCTTACCCTGTTCAGAGAGAGAGAGAGAGGGAGAGGGAGAGAGAGAGAGAGAGAAAGCTTTTAAAAGCCTTTGAGCACCGAAGAAGGCATCCATCTAAATGAGAAACAGAGGGCATTCAGAGCACTCATTGAAAACACTTGAGAGTTAGCACATAAATACATCTAAAACTGTCTTCTCTAAACCCTACAGCCACAGATTCAAAGTGTATACCAATATATCAAAGCTGTATGCTAGTGCTTGTTTGTAGTTTTATAATAAACAGTGAGTTGACTGTTCTCCCTATCAGTGGTGTCTTGGCAAGCCAAAAGTAAGCACATCAGTTAAGGGCTCATTCATTTTTGTTAATGCTGCTTCTTTTAAATTTTTTTTAATGTTATTTTTTTAAGAGAGAGAAAGAGACAGTGTGAGCAGAGGAGGGGCAGAGAGAGAGCCCCTGACACGGGGCTGGAACTTGTAGACTGTGAGACCATGACCTGAGCCAAAGTCGGAAGCTTAACTGACTGCCCCATTAATGCTGTTTCTGATGATAGTAATGAGTTTCTGTGGTCATTCTAACTGGGATAGTACCTGGGAAAGAGCAGCACTCAAAGAATAGGGGCTCTCTCTTACTCCTTTCCTTTTCCCACTTAAATATAACTAAAATCTCCTGCTTAAATATTTTGAATAAATTATATATGGTTGAAGTTGAAAATCAATGTTCTGGATCCTTTTGATTTTCTCTTTGGCTTCCAGGGGCAGATTTTACTACTATAGCTAAATTAACTAGGCTGGTTAAATGTTACCTGGATATTAAGACAATTATACTAATTAATTATACTGTTCGAATGGGAAAGGGCAAAGGATATTAATTTGTCATCATTCCTTTCCAGCTAATATGCATTAAACTTAAATTTACACTAACACTCCAACATCCACTAGCACAGCACTGTCTTCAGCCAAATTTGTCTATTTATTTTCCTTCAAATTCTCCATACCTTTTATTAGATCTCTGTCGTGAATGATTTGAAACCTGACAGCTATCTATCCTCCACAAAAAAATGCATGGAGACCTGAGGCATAGTTTCCAGTCTCCAATATATAATTAACAACCGTCCTCTATGTCTTCTACAGACTGTATATTTCACTATTTTAAAAAAGATTTTTAGGCACTCTGTTATCTGTATGATTATTGTGAGAGTGTTCTTTTGATTCTTTCACTAATTAACCAGTATTTATAAGCCTCTTGAAAGATTGAATAAGTTTTAACTACTGGTCTGCTTTCCTTAACATGGGCATTAGGCCAAAGGTTAGGTAGGACTGTAAAGAGGATATGTGGAGAGTGTAGAAATTGGGTAGAAGAAGCTACTTGAATGATTCCAACATTCCTTAATAAGATACTATAAGACATTTTTGTAAAACTGAGCTCATGTCTCCATTTTTTGACCTTGATGTCTGTTCACAAGATGTCTAAATCATCATACTCCAAGCCCTATTTCCCTGAAGTAAAACACTACTATGTAACATCTGGAGGAAGACTTGGAAAAACATGATACAAAACGAAAATTCCACCAGGGAATATGCTGAAGAACTTTGAAGTTGCTGTGCACTTCAAAGTCTCCTCCTGTTTCTTACAGTTTGTAATCTTAGAGACTGTCTGCTTATAAGCATACCATGCACAAAGGCTTTAAGTGAATTTTCTTCTCAAGGATATCGTTTCAATTAAATGTCAATTAAACGGAAATCCTGCCAGTTTATTGTTTTCTTCCAACCTTTTCAAGAGAGTGATTGTGGTAAAATCATAGATTAGAACAGATGTTCCTTAAGCAGAATCCTAGGCTAGCACTTATTTTTAACCTTTATACTTAGAAAATAGTTTCAGATACAATTTGCCATATAGAAGCAAAGTCTAGATACAAATTCTTGATGAGTTATTGCCATAAGTGGCCCCCCACACAGGTAAATTACTTAAAATTCTTGAAGTTTATTTCCAGAATAATAAAGCTAATGAGTCTGGAGAAATAGGTTACAGGTCTTGCTTTTTCCATTCTTACAATTACCCTCAACTGCAGAATTAAAAACAAAACAAAACAAAACAAGAGAATATGTAATATTGTTATGTGATGAAAAGAATCTATGATGAAATAGAAAAAGAAAACAAAATTCTTTTCAGGAGAAACCTTGTATTTCTTTAGAAGGAAGATTTCTAAGCCGAAATAATAAGCCAGTTGTGATGGAAAGGATTGTCTGCCTAAACAAAAGGCAGTGGGGAAGTTACTCCATATAGGAAATGGTAAAGGATCTGAGGTTCTGAAGAAAAAACTTGTGAGGACAGACACAGACTTGCCAAAATGAAGATAATGAAAAACACCAGTGGTGGTGTGATGGGAGTAACAGTTTGGAGAAAATACAAATACTTAATGAAGGAGAGTTTCTGGTATGGGGTAAGTGTCACCTGTGACCTACACGGACTGAGCATTTTATTTTTTTTTTATTTTTATTTTTAAGTTTTATTTTATTTTACTTGAGAGAGACAGAGACAGTGTGAGTGGGGGAGGGGCAGAGAGAGAGAGAGAGAGAGAGAGAGAGAGAGAGAGAGAGAGAGAATCCCAAGCAGGCTCCATGCTTAGCATAGACTATGACAGGAGGCTCAATCCCACAACCCTGGGATCATGACCTCAGCTGAAATCAAGAGTGGGATGCCCAACCAAATGAGACACCAAGGTGCCCCAAAAAGGACAGCTTTAAAATAAAAGCTACTACTGTAGTTAATGGCCTTGCGGTGTTTGTGCTCCTGTTATTGATGTTCTTTCATGTGCACACGCGCATACACACACACACACACAACTCAGAATGTCTTTTTTTTTTTCATTTTTTTACCTTTTCCTTCTTTTAAAAGTGAAAAAGATCATGACTAAAATATGGAGGTTAATAATATAATCCAAGGCAAACATATTTTTTGTATGAAAAACTGAAATAACTAAGGTAGTGTGCATGTATTTCAAGTATCTAGTTTGTTCTCAAATTTTATTTTATCCTGCAGAGAAAGGAAGAAAAAAATACATAAAGACACTTGTAGAATCTTTAGAGCACTGATCTCATCTCTTCTTTATTTCCTGGAGAAATTCTGGCATTAGAAGTGGCTCATTTTTCTGCATTAATTGCTTATTTATAATGTGTCGACAAGTCTCTTCTTACACTTAACATGGGAAAAATACAAAATAAGCACTGTGCAAAATATTTGGCAAATAAAGCAAAGAAGCTATTTTGTTGTGATTTTTTTTTCTAGTTTTTCAGATAAGAACTGAATGGAAATCACATTTTTACACTAATAGTTGTTAGAACTTCAAGGTGAATAAAGATCTACAGAAGTGAAAATTCACAAATAAACCTATTGGATTTTACATTCATTTAAGAAAACTACTAAACTAAAGAAGGTTTTAACTTCTTTAATGATATAACAAAAAATAAAAATAAAAAACCCACCATCTTTAAACATAGCTTTATGAAAATATAAAGTCAAAGGAAATAGCAAATACATTTCCTGATAGACTTACAATAGATATCAATGAGTAGAAAAGATGGACCATACCTGGCTAAATCCTTTTAGTTGAAATAAATGTAAAATCAGTTAAAAAGAAAGAAAAATTATTGAAAATTATGGGAGATATGCTTTATTAGCAAATGTATCATTCTTGGGAGTTTTAATTGCTGATACTTCTATTAAGAGACAATTATGTACCATGATATTAAACAAACAACAAAAAGACCAGTGATACCATCAGGAACGGTGAAAGAATACAATGCATAAAACAAACACACAAACAAAAAATTATCATCCTGCTCTATGTTGCTCTGACCAGTGTGTAATTCTCCCTCATGCTACGACATCTATGGGCAAATGAGAATACACTGAAAGACTAGAAAATAGGTGGTATGGAAAACTATATCACATGAAGAAAAGTTGAAGGGACTGAACAGAGAGCCTGGGGAAGAGAAACTCAGGCAAATGCTAGGAGAATCAGAGAGTAACTTTCTCTAAGTGTTAAAAACATTGTTTTTTTGAAAGAAAAGTCCCGTTTGTTCTGCCTGTCTCCAACAAGGACATCTAGGCTCCATATAGAGAAAAATGTTCTAAAAGTCAAAACTGTATCATTATGGGATAGGTTGCCATATTAGGTCTCTTTCGCTCACAAGTGGGAAAACAATCAAAAAAAAGGAAGAAAAAAAGGGGGACTTAATGACCACACACTCAAGAAATGTTTGAGCATACCACATTCAGAGGTTCAGGCAGTGTCATGATGCTCTCCATTTCCAAGCTTTCATCTCTTTTTTGTTTGGTTTCTTTCTTAAGTGAGTTCTTGAAACAGAAGAACCAAGAGAGCCGCTGGAAGAACCAGCCTTGTCAGGACTTGAATTACAGAGAGAAGAAAGCAGACCTCTTTCTCCCATCTTCCATTTGTGGGTTATAAGAGTGTACAGTGGGTCCGCTTGGCTCCCAAAGTAGTTACTTCTTAGACCAATCACTATAGACAATAGGGGATGGATGCTGTGCAAGACCTACCCTGGGTCACATGCCTATCCATAAAATCACAGCAACCACGACTGACATCAGCAGAATCACTCTAAGTAGAAGAGAGACCCTAGGTAGCTGTGCAGGCAAAAGCAAGCAGGCAAAAAAATGGAATCAAAACAAACTGAACTAAACCAAAATAAAATAAAATGCACCACAGCTACTTGGAAAGGTAATGAATTTCTCATCACTGAATATGTTGGAGCAAAAGTTAAATAACCAGGTGTCAGTGATAAAAAGCCATACTACCCCTTGTCACCTGTGGAATCCTGAGCAAGTCATCCCTCATTTCCTCATTCAGTCGACAAATAATAATTTAGCACATACAACACGGTAGGCTATGCAGACCAGACACAGCGGTGTACGAGACAGATGAGGCACCTACCCTGGAGGGGCTTACAGTCTGTGGTCTCTCATCTGTAAAAGAGATTATATTTGTCACATAATATTAGTGTGTTTAAAAGACAAGATTACATGGAAAATAACAATTATAAAACAATGTATGAATGTAAGATACTAAAGAACATAAGTAAAATAACTAATATTTGTACTGGAAAAGGTGGAAGGGAGTTAAAAGCAAACTTCATCTCAAAAGGAATTTTATCTACACATGCCACATACAGACTTCCAACTCCACTGTACAGCCTGTGATCTAATCCAAAATGATTTCATCCTTAAAGATCAAGGGGGGAAAAAGCCTCATAGTGATTTCTCAGCCTAGGAGATAAAATGAGAGATTTAAGGAACAGATCATCCCATGGGCCATAAACATTGTGACACTGCTTATGGGACAGGAATCTGGGTGAGGTCCATAGCAGGCTTGACCCCAGGGCTCTGTCCTAGTCAGCCCCCACAAAGGGCAACTTCTCAGAGTAGCAAGAATACCTCAGTATACCCAGCCTTCTAGGATGCTAATGGCACTGGCCTGCTAAGCTAAAACTTAAAGGACATGAAACCACCTTGAGAAGGGTGGGCAGCCCCATCAACAAATTCAGTTTAAATGAGAGAAACAATAGCTCAACCAGGAATGTGTCATCAGTGCCCAGGCACAGCGACAGACACAATTGTGTTAATGCTGCCATTAGTAGAACACATTCTAATTCTAACTTCTACCTCTTTGGGGAAGCTCTTCATGAGTCATGGCCACTTCATCTTTCTAAGCTTCAGCTTCCTAATCTGAAGGTGAAATAAGACTGTAAACTCACTAATAAATTTTTTAAAAGACAAATACATTTACAGGATAAATAATGGAATATTGCCTCCCTGCTACTAATTCTTTTTTTTTTTAATTTTTTTTCAACATTTATTTATTTATTTGGGACAGAGAGAGACAGAGCATGAACGGGGGAGGGGCAGAGAGAGAGAGACACACAGAATCGGAAACAGGCTCCAGGCTCTGAGCCATCAGCCCAGAGCCTGACACGGGGCTCGAACTCACGGACCGCGAGATCGTGACCTGGCTGAAGTCGGACGCTTAACCGACTGCGCCACCCAGGCGCCCCTCCCTGCTAACTAATTCTTAAAGGTGGCCTGATATACAATTTTATCGCCTTAAGTCAGTGCCAATTTTCTCCATTGAAATCTGTCTGTTCAATGAAGACAATCTAAGATGTAGGAACCTATGGGACTCAAATATTTTTTATTCATTTTGAATTTTAAAAAGCGGTCAGATGATGTTTTTTGAGGAGTGTGGAGTGAGGTTAGTGGGCAATGTGAAAAAATAAAGTTGCTCACTGCTGTCTTAGGTTTTATCCTGGCTCTATCACTCATGTTCTTTCCCACATCTATACGCGATTGGTGACAGCCCCCGATGTAGGATAGGAAGTAGTAGGATTAGGAGAAACCTCTGACTCAGACAGTACTTACTACAGCCTAACTTCCAAACCATCTGAGTGGAAAGGTCTGTTTGGACTAGGATTAGATTCTGCCCACATAGGACCCTTTCTGTCTTTAAATCAGCCATTAAAAACCAAATGTGAAATTTCCTTCTGGCTCCGAAATATTAATGTCATATCTTCACCACAAAAATAAACCAAAAATAATCTAGAGAGATTTCATTACATCTAATTAGACAAATAGGGTATAGAAAACTTTTGTCCAGCTGATTCAAAATGAAAAGTCTAGAAGCAATTGCCAAAACATCTATCTCAAAGGGGACGTTTAAATTGAACGAAGAACTCCATCTTTAGATAATGACCAAGGCTTTGGTACTGAATTACCAATTAAATGACAACACCTTTTATTTTTCCATTTTCAAAGATAAAATAGGCTTTTGGGTTAAAACGTTTTTTTCAGCTGTTAAGTGTTCTATGGGTACTATTGGCCAATGAAGTGGAAGGCAAATTTTTAGGTTTTTTATTCGTAATTTTATTTATTCCCAACTTTCCATTATTGCATGCTTCAGTCATTTGGCAATGAGAGGATTGGAGGTCTTATCAAAGGTCTGCTTATTCTTCCCTATTTGTATTAATCTCCAATATAACAATTTTTTCTGATGAGAAAGATAAAGAGGTGTGTGTGTGTGTGAGTGTGTGTGTGTAGCTTTCATTTTATTCTTAGGACACCAAAGTGGTAGGCTATCTTTTGATCTTCTGCTGGTCTTTGCAGCTCAGATATTTCTAATAAGTGACCCTGCTTCTTTTTTGACTGAGATAGTCTATCTTACCTCATGGCTGTGTTTACCAACATTTCTCCCCACATAGTACACGTGAAGCACATAAGGCTGCTTCTGGCTAAAGGTGATCAGCTGCAAAGGAGCTCTTCTCAGGGAGACTATTGCCAGAACAGATCATCAGCAACTTTTGAGTTTAGAAACTCAATTGTTGAGCAACTCCCTTCAAAGAGCTGAAGCACAGACTTTGCCAACAATTCTGCTAACAAGACCACCAAATATTTGCTATCTCACTTTACAGGCTTGCATTCTCTTTCTCATTTAAAATACATTAATTGTCAATACATTTGGGATGAAGTTCTGTATGATTTAGTGTCACCTTCCACACATACAGTTTCCTTGAACCAGGTGGGTCCCTCCCCACATACCGGCAGATCTCTCTCTGGCTGCACTGTCTCTGGTCGTGTTCCACAGTACATATTTTTGCTGCATTATTCTACAGTCAGAGGGGGCTTTAGTAAACAAGCAGGCAGCTCACAAGTAAAGTATCTTACAGATTCACAAAATCCCTTTCAAAATTCAAGGACTTAGGCTTCAAAAGGAAAAGGTAAAATTAGGCAATTTTGATCAAAGAAACAGCATTTCAATGTCAAAGACATATAGGGATGGGCATATTTGTAACAGGAAAGAATTCGTGTTTGCTGAACGTGACTGTCCTCTACCTAGTGTATCAGGAGAGCTGTTCTTCCGGAAGGAGCACTGGGAGCAGAGGCCACCACCAGAGGTGGGGAGGTAGGGATGGGGCATTTCTTCAGCAGCACTATAGCTGACTCTCACAGGAAAGTTTTCATTCTTTTTTTAAGTTTTGGTTTGCATGCAACAGTGATTTCAGAGGGCTAAGGGGAAGAACAGGGAGTAAGCTGATCAATGAGCCTGCTTATTCCTTGCTTGCTTTTACTGCTTCTAGCACTGGGAGTGATTGACTTAGTAAGTCTGAATTTAGTATACAGAAAGATCTGTTCTTAAAGCATGCTAGTTAATCAGAATCTTTTGAGAGAAATATTCTTTTCACACTGCTGAAGGAAAAACATGAAACCTACAACAATGAGGATGTGCTTTCCCATGGGTTGTGTTCACTTACTGTCTCACTCTCTTAGTCTCAAATTCTAAAGACATAAAACTCAAAAATTTAATTGATTTTACTTCTAAGTCATATCACACTGTTTTGGTTCATTTTTTAAACAGAAATCGACCATTAAATCACACTTTGCAGAGTTGATTCTTACAGTGTAAATGTTTGTGAAAGTTCTCTGTTGAAGTTTTCTTTTTTCTTTCTTTCTTTTGCTTTGTTTTTTGTTTGCTTTTTAAGTGACTTTTACCATCAGTTGGTTTCACTGTTTCCCTGAGGGAAATGATGTCCTTATATTTTAAAGATGCTAATCAAAAGCTTGGAATCTTCTCTCTTGTTTTTTTTTTCCAGCTGAATGCTTCCAGAAATAGATTACAATACATTTTCCATTTGTTTTCAAATTAGACTACTGCTCTAATTAAAAAACCATGACCACAATCATAAAAATTTGACCAAAAAGATATATAAACATTAAAATGCTAATGATAAGGACTTATGCCTTGTAGAACTTGAAAAACAAAAATTCCATTATACACATAAACACAGAGTTGGAGAGAAATAGAATTGAAATAAATAGCTTCTGTCATTATTTATGGGGAAATTATTTGAAAATCTCATCAGAAATTATTTACCTAAGAGTTTATTTGAAATACACATAACTGGAGACAAAAACAGTTCTCATCCTAGTTCTTTGAAACTGCCAACTTTCAAAGAGAAAATTCTGATGGTTTTCTTCACGTGTGACAATATATTCAATTGTTTACTATAATTCAGACAAAACCCAATTCACCTGACAATCTGCAAAGCCAACATTTTTATGTAAATTCAGCAAAGTTTATGTGCAATTACTCAATAATTAGCAAATTTCTCCTTTGCATTGCATCTGCACATATGTGTGCAATGTATACATATGGATACAAGCAGAATGAAAGCCATCTTTGTGTATTTATAAAATTCCTTTTTAGTGAATCCAAGTTTAATAAAATGTCATCTGCAGCAAAACATTTGGAAGAAGCCATATAAAAATCGAAGGGTTTTATTTTCTCAGGTGCTTTCACTGGCAAGAAAAAGAGTTCTTTCTAAATGTTCAGAAACATAGAGGAGTGAAGAAGCGCTCAAGTAAGCTCCAACCTCTGATAATATCATCCTGAAATGTAACTCTCCTGAAAATGATGCTAATATAATTGCCAAAGGCTGGCTGAACTCAGAATGAACAGTTGCTTAGCATATTAACATTCTTATTTTCTAAGGTTAAAATACAAAAACATAAAAATAATGTGAAATGTACAGGATGCAGGCGCCTGGGTGGCTCAGTCGGTTAAGCATCTGACTTCAGTTCAGGTCATGATCTCATAGTTTGTGGGTTCGAGCCCCACATAGGGCTCTGTACTGATAGCTCAGAGACTGGGACCTGCTTCTGATTCTGGGTCTCCCTCTCTCTCTGCCTGCCCCCCCCCCACTCACACTCTATCTCTCTCTCAAAAATAAACATTAAAAAAAACAGCAACAAAAAGGAGATGTACAGGATGGGCTTTATTGGGTTGAAGTTTCTGGAGAATACTATGGCATTCTTGCCAAATTTCAACTCCTTGGTGAACCGCTTGCGTTTCCTCATTTTTATTATTGCCTTGGTTTTCAGGGTTTTTTTTTTTTTTGCCCCAGATAATACTGGGTGCTTCTTAATATTTTTAGATTGTCCATTCTGTCTCATAATAATTCTTCAGCTAGTCTAATCATTATCAGCTACCATTAAGATTGTGATTCACGTACAATTACATCTTGAAAAGTCTGTTCCTTTTGCCTATTTAGGGGCATGATTTAAAATTTACAGTACTTCATCAGTTCCCTAATTAGAGTATCAGATTTCACCCACCTGTCCCCTTCCCCTCCCTGCCAAAATCACCGCAGCTAAGGTAGTATGTAAAAGAGAGCATTTGTCATTTCTAGCCATACTTGGCTTTCTCAGAAATGTCCTTTCATTGCACAGACATTTCCTTTACTAAAATGACCAGCTCACTGCAGCTAAACACACCCATATGGCCTGCCCCAAAGGCTGCCTTAATAAACTGGCCAAATAAAACACTGAGAATGTCTGTAGAGGAAGAATACTAATGAGTACTTTTTAGAAAATGACTAGAATGTGGTTTTATTGAAAATTAAAGTGCTAAAAAGAGAGAGAGATACAGAGAGAAACTATGTTTAGGCGTGGGTGGCCAAGTTTCCATAGAGACACTTATTTACCTCATTAATCCATTCTTTCCTTTCATAGTAACTTTTATCTGGATCATATTACCACTTAAAATAAAGACTGTATTTCTGTCTGTCTTTCAGGTAGATATGGCGTGTGACTATGTTCTGGCTAAGGGGATGTCTGCAGCTTGAAGTGGAGGGACGTGTCATAACCCTCCCCCTTCGTCCACCCTGCTATCTGAAAAGCGGATGTGGAAAGAAGCCATGGAAAACCAGAAGGGTGAGAACAACACCACAGACCTAGTGTGGCTGCATGATGAAATTTCCTGGGTCTCTGGCAACTGAAGGAATTGCTCTCCTCCAACTTTTACATGACAGGGAAATGAAACACTACTTTGTTTAAGATACTGTTATTTTGGGTCGATAGTATAAGCAGTCGAAGCTATGTGCTAATTCTTCCCATGAACAGCCAGTTTTCATAAGCCAGGCTTCAGATGTCTGTGAGTCACACACACACACAGTCCTGATAATCTTATGTTTTTATTGTTCTAAGGAATGACTTAAACTTTTGCTAAACCATCTGGACCTTAATGTTGAAATCTCTAAAAGCGTTGCTCCCGTGCTACCTACTGGGTTCTATTCCTGGTATACACAAGGAATAAGGGGTGGAAATGGGCCTGGGGGAGAGGCTAGGTGCTGGGCCACCGTCAGTAACGTAATGTAAAATCAGGATTAGACATTTTACCACATTTTATGAGGAATAAAATTTATGGTTTCTTGAATGATGCAGGCCTCATTCTCCTGCTATTTAGCCCTTTCTATGTATAAAGAACTATCAGAAGCCAAATATCAACTGTACACACCTGAGAAATTTTTCTAACTTTTCCTTTTTTCTTATTTTCTAACTATGTATTTCTCCTTGTCCGTTGTTTATTTACTAAACCATAAATTGAATATCTCTCCCACTCAAAAGCTAGTTCCATGATTCACAAGTGGCCCTTGCCAACCAAGTCTGTACCTTCTGTCACTTCATGTTTGGGGAAATGAGGCAGAAGGCGGTGATCACTTTATTCTTATTAATTTCGTGAACGCACACCGATCTCTGCTGTTTGTTTATGAGGGGCCCTTATTTCATTGTCAGTAGCGTTCTATTTGTCAGACTGCTGAGTGACTTTTAGGTTGATTCTTTATGAAGCATTCAAATGAGACAGCATCTTAAAGAGTAACAGTGTCTTACTGTTGAAAGGTCATCTAGTCCAACCTCACAACTAGTACAAAAACTCTTGTAGCTAGTTGCTAGCTGTGTTTGAGTTAACTACTTAACCTCTCTGAACCTCAGAATCTCACTTGTAAGTGCAGATAGATTTCTACATTAGACAGTTAGCACTGCTTCAGTAGTCATAGTTAAAACACCCAGTGAAATTATTGCTTGATCTTGTGTTGTTAATAAAGATTAGCCTTCTCTTGATACCTTAAAATAAAGTCTCCTCATCTGAGAAATTAAAGTATTTTAGTTACTCTCGGAGTTAAAAGAAAATTCATTCTCTGTAATTTTAACCATCTGTTCTGGACTTTCCCGAAGGGCTTAAAGACTGAATGTGCTTCATCCACACGATTCTGATTCTTCCCAACAAAACTTTTTATTCCTCAGGCTGAAACATTCCTGGTGATTCTAACATTCTCAGATATGGTAGAGATTCAAGTCTTTTTCGCTAAGCTGGCTCCTCCCCTCCTGATAATTTGTGTCTTGTGTCCCTCTCAGAGTACAACACACAGACCCAAAGCAGACAGCTTAAGCAGTGACCTGACGTGCACTTTTTGATGAAGAGCAGGGAGCAGACACAAGCATCCTTTCAAAAGAAGCATAATTCAGAGGAAAGTTTTATTCATGGTAGGGATTCTTTTGTCCAAGTTTTCTTCCTCAAACTTTGCTCCTCACTTCTATTTCATTTGGGTTGTTTTTTTTTTTTAATTTTTTTTCCAACGTTTTTTATTTATTTTTGGGACAGAGAGAGACAGAGCATGAATGGGGGAGGGGCAGAGAGAGAGGGAGACACAGAATCGGAAACAGGCTCAGGCTCCGAGCCATCAGCCCAGAGCCCGACGCGGGGCTCAAACTCACGGACCGCGAGATCGTGACCTGGCTGAAGTCGGACGCTTAACCGACTGCGCCACCCAGGCGCCCTATTTCATTTGGGTTTAACCACTTGAATAATCAGATGTGAATAATGAACAACCAAAACACCTGTGTTTGTTTGTATGTTCAGTTATACAAACTGTATATGTTTGTATATGTGTTGGGTGAACTTGGACAATGACTCATTTTCATCATTTGCAAGATTCCTGCCTTGCCTATATCACAGGATTAATCCAAAAATCCAAATGAAAATATGAATGGTGAAGCGCCATGTAAATATTGTGCATTATTGATAATAGTAACAATATTGTCATTTCTACGTTATTTTCCATCCTTTTTGAGTTTCCTTGCTCATAAAATGGGAAATAAAAAACAGAATTATGTAAGGATCGATTCAGTTAATATGTATGCAATAGTATGACACAGTTCCTGGCACACATTGGTCAATAAATGTGAAATTTGTAATTTATAGTTCATAGATTCTGGCTCTCAAGATGACATAGCCATTTAAACATTTGCATGAGTGCAAGTCATTTTGCAATCAGACCCTGTGGTATTTTTAAGGAGGTGAGATACTAATGTGAAAATACCTGAAAGGTACTCTCCTGCATGACAGAAGAGTTAGACTCACCAAATTATTTCCTTAAAATGAATGACCAAGGTAACCTCCTTCTCTGTTCATTAATAATCACTTCCTTTAAGTCTCACATAGGCACAGATCCGTAAGAGAAATCAAGTGAAATAGAATATATTACCTGTAGGTGGAAAAAGTGAGACACTTCTTATCAAATAGCACTTTGTAAATGTGCTGCTGAAGTGAGCACTATCAAATGGCACTTTGATTCTCCCAAGAGATCATTCACCCTTCCCATTCAGAGCTTGCCCTTCTAATGCAGCTTAACCTGATTGAACTTAACTGCCTACCTGAATGAACAGCTCACTATATCTCCTAACCTTTTTCTAAGTATATAGAGAGCGGGCAACCATATAAATTCACACTCTGTCAAATTCAGTAGCCAATGTCTGTTTGATGATTATGAGGTATTTTTTTAATTTTACATTCTTTTGGTCTCTGGCTATATTCCCCCATATTATCTACTTACAGTTATTTCAAGTCTTTAAAAAGACTGTTTTACAGTGCCTTGGGTGGCTCAGTCAGTCAAGTGTCCTACTTTTAATCTCGACTCAGGTCATGACCTCATGGTTCGTGGGATCGAGCTCTGTGTCAGGCTCTGTGTTCACAGCATAGAGCCTGCTTGGGATTCTCTTTCTCCCCCTCCCCTCTGTTTCTACCCCTCCCCCACTCATGCATGCTGTCTCTCTCTCTCTTTCTCTCTCTCCCAAAATAAATAAACAAAACTAAGTAAATCAAAGACTTCCTTTTGGTATGGTTAATAACAGATTTTTAGTTAAACTTACAGGGTTCTGAGCCTCAAATTCTCAGCCTTCACAGAAAAATGTTACTGGAAAAAAATTTAGAAACCAAGTTGACCTGAACCACTTTAGCTTCCAATTTTTCTTTACCACAATGGAAAATAGCATTTACTGTTATTCTTTTATTGAATATAATGTAACCACAAGCTACATCTGTTCTTAAAAATGTCCAGGTCGCCTAAACTTCTTTCTCCCATTCTCCTTCTCTACAAATAGTAACAATCTTATAAGTGCTTCAGAAGAAAAAAGCAAGACCATTACCTTAAAACATACTTAAATGCCCATTTCCAAATTCTCTTCTTCATTTGTTTATTCATCCTTCTGCTCAAAGAGTAGGTATTTATCAGATATTTATTGAGTGTTTAGGCACTTTAGGAGATAACAGAATAAGTATTTCTCAATCCCAGATATGAAATAAGGAGCTTTAAATCTGTTACCAAGAAGCTGTGGTCTCCCAGAAGAAGGTCCTAGTGTACACATGATTAATATACAATTTAGAAAGTACTATCAATAAGTATAGTTAAAGTCATTATAGAAGAGCAGAAAATTGAAAGACCTTAGCCAGCCTCAGAGACCCTATGTGATCTGTTTCCCAATTATAGTTATGATTTGGGAAAATCGACATGGGAAAGGAGAGATTTGCCAGGTGACAGGAAGAACTTAAACAAAGAAATGGAGATAGAAAGATACATAAAATGTACAGATATTACAATCAATTAGTATAATTAACCTGACTTAATAATAATTCAGAACAATTAGGAGGAAAGTGAGACAAAAAATTTTTAAATAAATATTTGTCAAGAAAAGTTGTATCACTTTTATCTATGTAGAAATAGTGAGCCATTGATTGCTTTCTGGTTAGCCAGAGGCTTCAGGAACATTAATTAGGCAGTTATGTCTTGAATGAATTGCAAGGGAAAACTGAAGTGAGTTATAGTTTGGATATTTACTGCAATAACCTAAACAAGAAGCAAAGGGAGTCTGTTAGAGGCAGGAGGAATGGAGTATGGGAGTTAGATGGACACAAGAGAAATATAGAAGAAGGTAACTAACTCGCTATGGCAAACAAGAGAGTGAGAGAAAGTATTCCCATTCTAAACCAAAGTTATCCTATTAAATTTATTACATGGATAAAGGTGATGTTGACTTATACACTATTCTAATTTATAAATGGAAAGAGAAGTTGTTCAAATTCTGAAAAATTAGTAGAGAAAGGTGATTCAAAAATCATAAAGAAATGAATTGAGCCAAGCTGAGATGACAAAGTCATGATAAAAATACAATGTGTACAGTTTTCTATTTTAGGAAAGAATAAGACCTCTGAAAAAAGACTGTTTATAATGTTAATAATAATGAAAAGAAGAAATATATACTGTAAAAGACAATGAGCCTCAAGCAAATGTTCAACGTGTATGTGATTTTCAGTCAAACCAATGATGCAGAATTGTTCCAGGCTTAATTTTGGACTTCACGTGGTATCTGAATACCAAATACTGAAATCAGTAAAACCTAGACATAAATTGAATAAAGCATAATAAAAATACCAAAGTATTTATTTTAAACAGTTCAAAATTGAGTATTCCATTCTTTACAAACACTGTACTTCCCTGATTTCTGTTCTCTTTTATTTTTGTAAAAAATGATGTAAGAGTGTTTGTGCATTTGACTGTGAACAATGAAAAGTTCCCAGTCAGCCTCATTGATATGTGTAACATTCATATTTAAAATCATTCCTCAATCATACTTCAAGCAAAACTATAAAGAAGCAACCTTCCACATATTCATCAAAGCCTTGACTCTTGAGTTCCTTCCAAAAAAGAGGGCAGTAACAGAATTTCTTGAGTACAGTGATCTTGCATGCCAGGCCTGACAAGCAAATGGAAGAGTTTTTCTATACTTGGAAAGACTCAGAAAAGAAAGAGTCAAAGAAGGGAAATTGGGGATGAAACAAACAGAGTGAAAAGAAACAATGTACAAAATACTGGGGCTCAGATTCTAAATTTACACATCTGCTTCTAACATGAACATACACATGTTTTTGTTAAATTCAGATTTATATATAAATATAAGTTTTTATCATTACAGACTTAAAGAATTACAAAAATTGAAATGCAGAAGTGACCTTACAGGCACTCTATCATAACTTTATTTTATGGACAAGCTGTTGCTGTGGACAGATAAGACTATAATCTCTTCTCTCTCTCTGTTTTTGTTTTTTTTTTTTTTTTTTGTTGTTGTTAATAATATCAGCATCATTATAATAGACTCTGTTTTTAAAATGCAATGGTCTGGGGCGCCTGGGTGGCTCAGTCAGTTGAGCATCTGACTTCAGCTCAGGTCATGATCTCCACAGCTCATGAGTTTGAGCCCCGCGTCAGGCTCTGTGCTGATAGCTCAGAGCCTGGAGCCTGCTTCTGTCTGATTCTGTGTCTCCCTCTCTCTCTGCCCCTAACCCACTTGCATGCTGTCTCTGTCTCTCTCAAAAATAATAAATAAACATTAAAAAAAATAAAATGCAATGGTCTGTGTTTTATAGAAAAAGGAAACTAGATTTGAATATGAACTAATCTTCTGAGCTTTGGACATTAAACCTATTTCATTACTACATTCATTGTAAGTGTCCCTAATGACTCAACAGGTAGCCTCTCTATTGGCTTCTGTGCATTTTCCGTGACTCGGATTCTCTCTGCTTTCCTCCCTCCCCTTGTGTCCTGCTCACATGGCATCTGATTTGGGTCTGGAGATTTGGCAGCTTTTTAGCAAGGGTCTTTGCCAGAGTTTACAAGTATGTAAGCTATTAATTTACTAGATCAAAGAATGGAAAAAGCTATAGGCCATACCACACCCCTAATGTTCTTCATCAAAAGGAAATACATAAGAATGGAGTATGATGATTCAAAAATATCACAACTGCAATTATTTCGTAAAAACATTATGAGCTAACACAACAGATGACGTGAAGAATTTCCTTTCAGGGATAAAGAGAACCCATGTGAGTGAGTAGAAACATCTAAGACAAAAATAAATATAAATGTTAATTTAGAACTAAAAAGGCACTTTAAAAAAAGGTATGTTATAGGATCGTTTACCTAAAATTAGGTGAAAATGACTTTGGTTATTTATCACTAATTAAAATGTCAATATGTATGTCCTTCTTAGTTACTGAAATTATTTGAAAATAAATTATTTTTAGAAATATAATCTTTTTGTTTTATTTACAATTTGGGCCATCATCAGGAATAGCATATTTAGACAATGACAACCGTGTCTGGTTATGATATTTTTGGTCAAACTAGGTGACATCATGATATAAATTAGACTTGACATGTGATTATGGTGAAGTTCTTTTCTTTTCTCCCACTCTATTTCTGTTTAAACAACTGTGGAAGGGCAAAATGAAAATGTGTAAACAGTTTATTCTAGAACACTTGTAGGAAATTTTCTTAATGTTGGCTGCATTTTTTTTTTCATCTTCCCCCTGAAATGCAAGAGTGATGTTGGAGAAAGAACTACATATGTCAGTACTATTTTAGCCATAATGCCTGTAGGTGTAATTAGATTTCTTGCTTGAAATCCATGTTATTAAGTGAATTCACAGCATGGCACTGCTGTGAGCAATCATCACTGAATGTCTACAATAGTCTTATAATGAGACACATATTTATATTAACACAGTATTTTATTTTCCAATTGAAGTTACAGTCTCCTTTTTAAGATCTATGGGTTGAAAAAACTCAAATCTTCTCCAAACATCCTGGATGATCCTATGACACATTGCCATATGTTAATAACATATTTTAGATTTTCCTGGATAAAGGCAGATTTTGTAAGTGTTCATAAATAATCAGTGTATACCACGAGTAAGTGTGAATAGGAGACTGCCAGGGTTGTTAAAAGAAAAGTAATAAAAGTTGAAATATATGTACATAGTAGCCATATCCATATATATAATATATATAACATGTATATAATATATACGCAGAAATTTCCATTGTAATTAGATCAGAAAACAAAGCAGATGGCTTTGAAGTTCAAAAGATTTAAGGTATGATTCACTTGGTACAGCAAATGTCAGAGATATGTGAATTCAAATACTGTTGGCATCTCCTACTAGCTGTGTAATTTAAGATTCTTAATCTCTCTAAAAGTTAATTTCTCTAAAAAATTGCTTTTTCTATTAAAAAAAAGAAGAACATCTACTTTATAGAAATCATATTCAGTATATAATAAATAGTATCATCTCCCCTCCCCACTCCATCCTGTTGCTCTGAACAACAGTCTTCAAGTTCCCTTCACTTTGACTAAACTTTAAAAAGACTTCATGACTGTACGTCCTGGTTTCCCTTTTTGTTAGAGCATTAACTTTAGAAAACTTGCAATTGTGAATTTTTTCTGTCTCTTTGATATGTAAATCTCCTTCCAGTATCTTGCCAGTTTTACAACCCTTTCTAAAGAACATGGGAGTCATTCCTTTGATGTGTAATCAGTGAGAAAGTTAGGGAGACTTCCAGGACCAGTTCCATGTGTAAGGAGCTTAGTCCTCATACTTCTTGCAGGGGGAGAGGGAAAGGAACCACTTAGGAATACTCCAGAGCACTCTGTTCTTCTTAACAAGGACTAACCTTAGGAAAAACCTCATTAACCGGGAGGCTAACCTATTTGGATATGATCAATAGCTTAACTGACCTGGGGGAAGTAAATAGCCTATTCCAGCCCATTCTAGCCATCCTATCCCAGCTAAACATGGAGAAAAAGACAGAAACATTTGTGAAGTTCAAAGTTTTACAACAATTCCTTTTGCCTGGTACATCATGTTAATAAGCTATCAAGAAAAATTATAAGACATACCAAATGGCAAAAAAGACAATTTGAAGAGACAAAATAAGAATCAGAACTAGACATGGTAACGATGTTGGAATTATCAAACCAGGAATTTAAACAACTATAGTTATTATGCTAAGGGCTCTAATGAATACAGTAGACAGCATGCAAGTGTAGGGGCTAAGGATAGGCCACCTCAAGATGGTTCACTTTGGCATAAACAGTTTGAGTTAAAAGCAATCAAGCCACAGCAGATTTAGGAAAAGCTCTTCAACTCCTCCTCGACTGCCTATCTCTACCAAGAAGAGAGCTATTAACAGAAATCCCTTTTTAAGTAAAAAACTTAACTGTATAATAGGAAACTTTTGTTTTCTGAACATCTCCACTCACCTTCCTGTTAGTGGTGCTTTTCCTTTCTGTGTCTGTGTGGATTCCCTGTATGTATGCTAGTAAACTTAATTTTCTTCTGTTTATCTGTCTCATGTCAATTTCATATTTAGTCCAACTAGAAGGGCCTTGAAGGGCAGAGGAAATTCTTCCTCCTCAACACAAAACAGATGAGCAATGTAAGCAGAGAGATGGGAATCTTAAGAAGAATCAAAAAGAAATGCTAGAAATCAAAAACACTGTAACAGAAATAAAGAATGCCTTTGATGAGCTATTTAGTAGACTGGACACAGCTGAAGAAAGAATTTCTAAGCTTGAGGACATCTCAAAAGAAACCTCCAAAACAGAAAAGAAAGATAATGAAAACTGAAACAAACAAACAAAAAAACCAGAACAGAATATCCAAGGACTATGGGACAACTACATAGAGTATACAAATGCATAATGGGAATACCAGAAGGAGAAGAGAGAAAGGAACCGAAGAAAATTTGAAACAATAATGATAGAGAATGTTCCAAAATTATGTCAGACACCAACCACAGATCCAAAAAGCTCAAATAATACCAAGCAGAATAAATGCAAAAAGAACACACCTAGGCATATCATTTTCAAAGTACAGAAAATCAAAGATAACCCTGAAGGAAGCCATAGGAAAAAACACTTTACTGATAAAGGAACAAAGACAAAAATTACATCTGACTTCTGAGAAACTATGCAAACAAGAAAGTGGAGGTAAATATTTAAAGTGTTGAGAACAAAAAATACTAGCATTTGATCCCTAAGAAATTACCCTTCAAAAGTGAAGAGAAACAAGGACTTTCAAACAAAAATTAAAGAATATTTGTTGCCAGTAGAACTGCATACAAGAAATGTTAGAAAGGTTTTTAAGAGAAAACAAAACAAAACAAAATGACACAGGTAAGAAACAAGTATATGCAAACATAAAGGAAGGAAGAGCATTGAAGAAGGAATAAATGAAGATAAAACAAAAACTATAATTTTTCTTATTCTTAACTGATCTAACAAAAAATAGTCCATTCAAAATAATAATAGCAAAAAGTATTTGATAATGTATGCTTATACATAACTGAAATGAATGACAACAATAATACCAGGGACAAGACAGAGGAAATAGGATTATTTGTTACTATAAGGTAATCACACTACCCATGAAGTGGTATAATGTTATTTGAAAGCAGACTTGGATTCATGGTAAATGTATATTTCCAACTCTAGGGAAATCACTAAAAAGTTTAAAAATAAGTATAACTGATATGCTAAGAAATGTGAGAAAATGAAATCATATAAAATGTTCAGTTAAAACCACAGAAGTAAGAAAGAGTAGAAGACAAACATAGGAACAAAAAACAGGGCAACATTTAGAAAAGAGTAACAAACAAGGAAGACATTAATGCAAATATATCAATAATCATATTGACTGTCAATGTTCTAAACACACTGACTAGAAAAGATTGTCAGGGTGGATCAAAAAACAAGACCCAACTCTATGTTATCTATAAGAAACCCACATTAAATATAAAGACACATAAAGATGATAAGCCAATGAATGAAGAAAAATATATAATGTTAACAAGAAATCAAAAGAAAGCTGGAGTAGATAGAGTTGATTTCAAAACAAGAAAAGTGATCAGAGATAAAGAAGGGCATTACATAATGATAAAGGGGTCAATTCTCCAAGAGGACACAATGACCCTTAATGTATATGTACCTAACAACAGAGCATCAGACTACCTGGGACAAAAACTGGTAGAACTACAGGGAGAAATAGATGCATCCATTATCATAACTGGAGACTTAGACACTAGTCTACCAGAAATGGGCAGACCTAGCAGACAGAAAACAGGAAGGACTTAGTCGAACACAAAAATTCCCATCAATAAACTAGATATAATGCACATCTATAGACTATTTCACCCAACAATAGGCAAATATACACATATTTCTCAAGCCCACATGGAACTTCCACCAAGATAGATGACATTCTGGGCCATAAAACTCACCTCTGCAGTTTTAAAAGAATAGAAATCATACAGTGTGTTCTTTCATACCACAATGGAATCACTAGATATCAAGAACAGAAAGACAACTGGAAAATACCAAATTTAAGGAGAGTAAACAATACACTTCTAAATAGCACATGAGTCAAAGAAGGAATTTCAAAAGAAATTTTAAAATATTTTTAACTAAATGAAAATTAAAACACAATTACCAAAATTTGTGGGAACCAATGAAAGCAGTCCTTAGAAATTTATAGCATTAAATAACTATATTGCAAAAAAAATATCTAAAATCAGCAACCTAAATTTCCACCTTTGGAAACTTATAAAAAGAAGCACAAATTAAACTCAAAGTAAACAGAAGAAAAGAAAGAATAAAAATTAGATCAGAAATCAATGAAAATGAAAACAGGAGACCCATAGAGTAAATCAATAGAACCAAAAGCTGTTTTCTTGTAAAGATCAATATAATTGATAAATCTCTAGCAAGGCTATAAGGAAAAAAAGACAAATTATTAATATCAGAAACAAAAGAAGGATCATCATTTAAAATCCCACAGGCCTTAAAAGGGTAATAAAAGAAAACTGAATAATGATATGTCCACAAATTTGATTACCCACATGATACAGACCAATACCTTGAAAGACGCAAGCTGTCGAAACTCACATAAGAATAGGCAATCTGAACAGGCCAATATCTATGACATATTGGATCAATAATTAAAAATCTACCAAAACAAAAACACTAGGCCAGATAGGTTTACTGGCAAAGTCTACCAAATATTTAAGGAAGAAATTGTACCAATTTTCTGTAATCTCTCTGAGAGGTTAGAAGCATAACGGATATTTTCTAGCCCATCCCAAGAGGCCAGTATAATACCAAAATAAGACAAAAGATTATAATACCAAAATAAGACAAAGAGGTTACAAGGAAAAACTACAGACTAATATCTGTTGTGAATATAGATGTAATCCTCAACAAAATATTAGAAAATTAAATCCAACAATATATGAAAAGAATTATACATCACAACCTAGTGGCATTTATCCCAAGTATGTAAGGCTGATTCAACATTTGAAAACCAATTAATATAATCCAGGCACATCAACACGCTACAAAATAAAAAAATCACAATATCACATCAATAGATACAGAAAAAGCATTTGATAAAATCCAACATCCATTCATGATAAAAACTCTCAGGAAACTGAAAATAGAAGGGAACTTTCTCAACTTGATAAAGAATATCTAAACCCTACAGCTAACATCAGATAATGGTAAGAAATTTAAAGTGGCCCTGCTAAAGATGAGGTACAAGGCAAAATATCCTCTCTCACCACTCCTTTTCAACATCATACTGAAAGTTCTAGCTAATGCAGTAAAGAAAGGGGAAAAAAAAGTACACACATTGGGAAGGAGGAAATAAAACTGTCTTTGTTTGTAGATGTCATGATATTCTATGCAGAAAATCAAAAGGTCACACACACACACACACACACACACACACACACACACAGAATTATTGGAACTAATAAGTGATCACAGCAAGGTTGTAATATACAAAATTGAGTAGCCTATATACTAGCAATGAACAAGTGGAATTTGAAATTAAAAACACAATTCCATTCACGTTAGCCCTCAAAAAGAGTAAAGAAATGAAAATAAAATACTTAGGTACAGATCTAATAAAATATGAACACACTCTGTATGAGTGCCAGAGACCAGCTCCAGCAACCAGGGGTTCCCGAAGGAAGAACGGCGTCGGTGAAAATAAAACAAAACTAAAATAAAAAAGTAGAAAACAAAAAACTAAAATAAAAAACTAAAACTAAAATAAAAATGGACACAGACAACAGCAGTGTGCTGAATTGGCCGATTTATTGTAGTAAACGTGGCATTATATATGCTAGTGGTTTCCTTGTAACATACGTCATCTACGTTTTTCTAACATTACCTAATTTTGAAAATGTTCCTATGTGTAAACAACCTTTAAGAAATAACATGGTGATTTTCCCCTAATTTTCCTGCATACCCTTTGATTACTGATTAATTTCTTACATTATTCCATTATGCATCTGCGTTAATCTATAATCTACAAAGCATTTGCTTTGCTCTTCTCGCGAAAGGCCCTCCATTTCTCAACACCTCAAGTGGAACAGTTTCAGGGACATGACCCCCTAACCACATGAGGCCAGAAGAACAATGTGTTTGCCTCGGTCCGAGGTGCCAGAAATGGGCTGAAAAAGCCTTAGAAACCCATGCCTCATACATTCTTAGAGAGACAATGCACGTAGGAGCCAATGAACTGACTAGGTTCAGTCATCATCTGGAATGCCTCCTGGGGGGCCAGGCGGGCCTAGGGGTTGAAGTCACCTGTGCCCAGAGATACACTCCTTAGTTGCCAGAGTGGGGCTTTCAAATCCATATGTCTCTCCTTTACAGGCCCTCTTTGCTGGCAAACGTACGAGGCTATCCTTCCTGTAAGTAGAGGAGTCTCCATAGGGGATGGCAAGGGCTAAACATAAGCCGCACAATTTCTTGGAACCCTATTTTCTTCCCTAATGGTTCTTTTCCCAGGGGGCCTGCCGAGGGCAATTCCCCAACGGACAATATCCCAGGTACTTTAACAAGACCAAATTACCTAAAAGCGGGAGTACAAGAAGCTTCACTGTCGGCGGGCCGCCCTGCAGTCACCAATCCGTCCACAGCCGGGGCCCTGCCACTCAGGCTGGGATAGCTCGGCTTCCAGCAGTATGAGGAAAACTACAAAATTCTAATGAATGAAATCAAAGAAGATATAAAAAGGACTATGTTCATTGATAGACTCAGTATTGTAAAGATATCAGCTCCTCCAAATTTGATCTATAGATTCAGTGCAATCCCAATCAAATTCTCAGCAATTTATTTTCTGGATATTGATAAATTAATTCTAAAGTTTATATGGAGAGGTAGAGGACCCAGAATAGCCAATGCAATGCTGATGGAAAAGAACAAACTGTAAGAGTGACACTACCAGACATCAAGACTTACTATAAAGCTAAATCAATCAAGACAGTATAGTATTGGTGAGAGAATATACAAACAGACGAGTGGAGCAGAATAGAGAGCCCAGAAATAGGTCCATATAAATATATCCAGGTGATCTTTGACAAACGAGCAAAGGCAATATATTGGAGCAAAGGCAGTCTCTTCAACAAATGATGCCGGAACATCAGACATCCACACACAAAAAACGAGTCTAGATACAGGACTTATACTTTGCATAAAAATTAAAAATTAATTCAAATGGATCATAGACCTAACTATAAAATGCAAAGCTATCAAACTCCTAGTAGATGACATAAGAGAAAACCTAGATGACCTTGAGTATGGAGATGACTTTTTAGACACAACACCATGTCATGAAAGAAATAATTGGTAAGTTGGACTTTATTAAAATGAAAAACTTTTTCTTTGCAAAAGACAATGTCAAGAAAATTAGGAGACAAGCCACAGACTGAGATAAATATTTACAAAACACAACTGATAAAAGACTGTCATCCAAAGTATACAACTCTTAAAGTCAACAATAAGAAAACAATCTGATTTTAAAATGTACCAAAGACATTAACAGACATCTCACCAAAGAAGATATACAAATGATAAATAAGCAAATTAAAAGATTCTCCACATCCTACACCATCTAGGAAACGCAAATCAAAACAACAATTAGGTACTTCTAGAATACCTATTAGAATGACCTAAATCCAGAACACTGACATCAAATGTTGGTGAGGATGTAAAGCAACGGGAACTTTCATACATTGCCGGTAGGAATGCAAAATGGTACAGCCACTCTGGAAGACAGTTTTCCAGTTTATTACAATACTAAACATATTGTTACCACAAAATCCAGCTGTCACATTCCCTGGTATTTACCCAAAGGCATGAAAAACTTATGTCCACCCAAAAACCTGCACAAGGAGATTCATAGCAGCTTTATTCATAATTGCCAAAACTTGGAAGCAACCAAGATGTCCTTCAATAAGTTAATGTATAAATTAAAAAATATGTCCAGACAATGGGATATTATTCAACACTAAAAATAAATGAGCTGTCAAACAATGAAAAGACACAGAAGAGCTTTAAATGCATATTACTAAGCAAAAAAAAGCCTATCTGAAAGGCTATATACTGTATGATTCTAACTACATGACATTCTGGAAAGTGTAAACTTATGGAGACAGTAAAAATAACAGTGGTTGCTAGGGTTTGAATATGTAAAAGGGATGAATGGGTAGAGCACAGAAGATTTTTAGGAAAGTGAAAATACTGTCTGATGCCAAATAATAATGGAATCATGTCCAAACCCATAGAATGTAAAAAACCAAGAGTGAACTGTAGTGCAAACTATGAACTTCAGAAGATTGATTTGTCAATGTAGTTTCGTCAGTTGTAACAAATGTGCAACTCTCATGAGGGATGTTAATAATAGGGAAGCTATGCATTAGTAGGGGCAAAGATTCCTTGAGAAATCTTGTAACATCCTCTCAAGTTTACTGTTTATCTAAAAGTGGTCTTAAAAAAGTAATGTTGTTGTTGTTGTTGTTGTTGATTTAAAGAATGACAGGGCCTATGTCCCTAGTCTCTGTGAAAGGGTTGTAGTCTAACTTCAATAAGCACCAAATAACAAATACAGACAACCTAATCACATAGACCAAGGTCCCCGCTGACATCCTTCAGTACTTTTTCACTAGCTCACTCTAGTGCTTAAAAACTTTCCCGCCTTTTGTTTTGATGGAGTTGAGTTCAGTCTCTATCTCTTTTTGCAACAGTCTTTAATAACATTTTTATTACCAGTTCAGCTTGTCCGGTGCAATTTTACATTGACAACTCTCACAGAATTCTCCCTCCAAGGTTAGCAGTAGTATGACCCTCGTCTGCAGACTCAGTACTCATCCAGGACCTGACATCAATCCAGTCTTGAATATGATGTAGGGAAGTTAAGAAATCCTAGTTCAATGATTCACATGAGTCAGCCATAGCCTTACTTCAACACACAATTTTCGTAATAGGACTTCTACCTTGCTTCTGAAATAACACCTCACTTGGTTTCCACTCATAGGCTGTATCTATTGGTTTCTCTGGGTAAGATTTCTTGCCTTACAATCTTCCCCACTCCTCTGAGACCTTACTACTTCCATCTTCTAATCCCACTAAGAACTAGATCCCAGTTCATAAACCCTGTATTTGCTATGTGACAATTCCTTATAGGGACCTTCATTTTGGAGCCTCAGCACCATCTTCTGCTGCCTGCCTGCTTAGAAATATCATAAAACCTGCTACCTGGATTATTCCCTAACATGCCTTGTCATATGCTCTGGAGTTGTTATTTGTCCTGCCAGATGGAACTATCGCTCATCACTTAGGTCTCGTTTTGTGCCTAAGTCTCTCCTCTACCTCATGATTGTATCTAGATTCCCAGGGTGTGCTGCCTGCTGGTCAAGCTTATCCCCAAGCACCTCTCAGGTGACAATTTAAGGTTACAGTCTATGCTGAAATAAAATATTGCCCTAACTGCTAACATTGGGTCCAGAGAGATAGGCTCAAGTGTCATCTGTGTTTTATTCTAGGCTACAGGATGTAAAAATTGTGCTTTAACATTTTATTTCATCTTAGAAATGAATTTAGGCATGGAATTTTAAAATGAGTTGTGTTTATGGTTTTATATTCAATATAGGCATATTATTTTTTATTCAATTTAGGCACAATGATTTGGAATATGGAATGCATAGAACTCTTTGGAGGATAAAGTGAAATTCCATAAAATTCTTCCCAAATATTAAAATATATATTTAACTTACAAAGAAAATAGCAAGGCAGGAGAGACTACTAGAAAGGCCTCTGGGGCTCCCAGAAATAAAGCCACAGTATTGGATACAAATCTCTTTCCATCTGGGGCATAGAGAGAGGAACTCAATAAAAACAATAAAGGAAATAAAATCTTCCTGCTATTTTCTTCAAATTTATTCTTCAATTAGGTCTACCCTTAATGGAAGAGACAATTTATTTTCAGTAACTCCCAGGCTGCATAGATTTCCCAAGGAAAGTATATACCGCCCCAGAGAATGATCTATGGATATGCTTTTGGGTACCAACTCATAACACTACTAAAGCCATTCCTTCTGTTCTGCACAATTCTTTTTATAAAAAACTTGGTCACAGGCATAGTGACACAGTGCCTGTGGAGCACTCTTCAACAAAAGTATAGATAGGCTCTTCTAAATAATCACCTCCCATCTCTACCCAAATCAGTAAGAATGTACATTCAAAACAATGATAAGGGTGAGATTTTATTATTTGCAGAATAATTTTACCCTGCAAAAGGCATTTTCAATGTTTGAAGACTTTTTGCTTGTTACAACTGTAGGAGTGGGGAGGATTGTTACTGGAATCTAATGAGTAGAGACTAGGAATGTTGTTAAATACCCTACAATACTCAGGAAAGCCAACAAAGAATGATCTGGTCCAAGATATCAATAGTGCAGAGGTTAAGAAACCTTGGGCTAGGAAAATCAAAGTCTTACTGGATGAGGGCTAACAAGCCTCCTGAGAGAATTCACTCCAAGGTAAGAATGAACCAGAGGGCACAGGGATAATTCTGACTATGGCATAACATGTGCCTGTTTCCAAAACAACCCCTCTCTCATTGGAAGCATTCCTGGATCCTGGAGAAAACAGAGACTAGAAGTAACACTGTTGAAATCTCTCACTAAAGTGTCAACAGAGTAGCATGATTTGAAAACCTATTCTCTAACAATATGTACCACGAGAGAAAGAGAGAGAGAGAGAGAGAGAGAGAGAGAGAGAGAGAGAGAGAGAAAATGAGGTGACCTTCCACTTTCCCCAACAACAAAAATTACAGTGCTTGGAAAACTCTCAGTTCTACCAAGATGAAGTAGCCTCATTCCTCCTACATCCTCCCTGTTACAACTAGAATCCCTGGATATAACTCAACCAAAAAGTACAGGAAGACCCTAAAAGGAAGACTACAGAAATCTGACAAATTAGGGACCTCGGACCTTGAGGAACATCACAGAGGTATGCGGGTTCCCTGAGTTTCCTTGCTGCCTCCTTGCATCTCAGAAGAGGTGCTGTAGAAGCCTCCAAGCCAGAACAAGCAACAGACAGACAAAGTGAGCTCCAAGAAAAGCCTGTTTCCAGTAGCCAAGGGACTGAAGAAAGGGTAGCCTAACAATTTCAGCAACACCTGCTGTACTTCGGCCAGACACCACTGAAAAACCCTCTTCCGTGCCTCTGCCCATTGCAGACCCAACAGGCTAAGTGAGGAGCTGGTCTTCTACCTCACACCCAAATAAATGGAAGCAGGCTGCATTCCCCTGCCCCAAAACGGAGGTGACTGTCCATTGCCAGAAGCAGGTGGTACTCCTGCTGGCATACTGTCAGATGCGCTGCATGGGAAGGTGATTTTCTTCTTCATTTTTCAATCTTTTTTCCCCAGTTTTATTGAGATATAACTGACCTACAGCACAGTATACAATTTAAGGTATACAACATAATGATTTGACTTACACGTATTGAGAAATGATTACCACAGTAGGTTTAGTTAAACATCCATCATCTCGTATACATACAAAAAAACAGAAACAAAAAAAAGAAAAGAAATGTTTGCCCAACACAAGGCTAATATTTGTAAACGTCATCTGCATGCTCAAAAAGAATATGGATTCTCATATTTGGGGATGTAAAGTTACATATAAAATACAAGACTATAATCCTTTATTTGCAATTCTAAAACCCAAAAGTCTCCATAGTTAAAATTTTTTAAACTTATTTGTTGGAAAAATCTAAGCTGACCTGAATAGATTCGTTGACAAAAACCTACCCTAACTGATAGGCAGGTACTTAGTGTCTTTTTTTTTTTTTTTTTTTTTTTTTTTTTTTTTTTTTTTTAGCTATAGACATACTAAGATTTGATCATGGAGTCTTGTGCTAGATCCCTCCAGGGATAATATACAGCATATGTTTTATATCATTTTTCTTTATAACAAAAAAATCTAAATTGTGAAATTCATCTGGTCTCGTGGGTTCAGATAATACTATAACCTAAATACATATTAGATTATTAATCATATTTAAGCCTTTTATCTCTTTATATTTAAATTTGATTTGTTCATCATTTTCTGAGAGAAGTATCTCAAACTCTTCACATCAATTTTTGAGTAATCTATTCTCACAATTCTGTAAGTTATTGAGTTATATATTTAGAGGTTTTTAATATTTGCTGCATATGTATTCAACATTTATATTCTTTATCTATTGCTGCTTTACAAAATATCACACACTTTTGACTTAAAATAACACATTTATTAAGTGCGTCAGGAATCTAAGTAAAACTTAACTGGCTTATCTACTCAGGGTTTCACAAGACTGAAATCAAGGTGTCAGCTATGCCGTACTCTCATCTTGAGGTTTGACTAGAGAACAACCCACTTCCAAGATCCCTCAGAATGTTGGCAGAAGTAATTTTCTTATAACTGTAGAATTCACAGAAACTTGTTTCTTCAAAGACAGCAAAAGAGAACAGGAGATAGAGAAAAATTGACAGAGAAACAAAGAGGCTGCTAGTTCAAACCTCCGAATTCATGAAAAGCATGAGACTTCTTTTAATGAGCTCACCTGATTAGATCAGACCCTCCCAGAATGATCTCACTTTAACTTGAAGTCAACTGGTTATTTGTGTGTGTGTGTGTGTGTCATTATTTCTTTACATTTATTTATTTATTTATTTATTTATTTATTTATTTATTTATTTATTTAAATTCAAGTTAGTTAACATGCAGTATAGTATTGGTTTCAGGAGTAGAACCCAGTGATTCATCACTTCCGTATAACACCCATTGCTTATCCCAACAAGTGCCCTTTTTAATGCTCATCACCTATTTGGCCCATCCCCTCATCTAGTGACCTAGATGTCCACTGAAGGACGAATGGACATGGGAAATGTGGTATATTAATGCAATGGAATATTATTCGGCCCCCAAAAGAAGACAATTTTGTCATATGCTACTACATTGGTGAACTTTGAGGATACTATGCTAAGCGAAAAAGAGCCAGTCACAAAATATAAATACTGCATGATTCCACTTATGAGATATCTAAGTAGTTAACCTCTTAAAAGCAGAAAGTAGAATGGCACTAACTAGGGGCTGAGAGTAGAGGAAAAAGAGGAGTTCAGTGGGTGTTGTTTCACTTTTGCCAGATGAAAAAGCTCTACTGATCTGTTGCACAATGTTGACATAATTAACACTACTATACTGTAAAATGATTAAGATGGTAATAGAAATAAAGAAAATTAAGAGTACACTTACCTTGATGGGTACTCGGTAATGTACAGAATTATTAAATCATTATATTGTATACCTAAAACTAATGTAACACTGTATGTTAATTATACGTCAATCAAAAAAGAATAACAATAAAAGTTATAGGTAATAACACAGGGAAGCCATGAGTCAGTAGAGATAGCTAAAACAGAGAGTAAGAGAGAGAGAAGAAACTCTAATAAATGTGGGAAAAGTGACAGAATTTTTTAAAAATGTATTTTTAAACCTCCAGTATAATAATTGACTCATCAAAGAGGTAAGATTATTGAGTGAAAGATTGTTGAAAACAGAATTTTTTTCTCTCTGCTTTTATTTTTTTTAATTTTGTTTCAATATATGAAATTTATTGTCAAGTTGGTTTCCATACAACACCCAGTGCTCATCCCAAAAGGTGCCCTCCTCAATACCCATCACCCACCCTCCCCTCCCTCCCACTCCCCATCAACCCTCAGTTTGTTCTCAGTTTTTAAGAGTCTCTTATGCTTCGGCTCTCTCCCACTCTAACCTCTTTTTTTTTTCCTTCCCCTCCCCCATGGGTTTCTGTTAAGTTTCTCAGGATCCACATAAGAGTGAAAACATATGGTATGTCTTTCTCGAAAACAGAATTTTTACACGGAGTCAGGCTATCGCCCCACAAATTTCTTACGATTAGAAAGGAGAGAATATGGTTTTACAATGGAGATCTGGCATTTAGCAACTTAACCAAATGACAGTTGGACATCTGGTAATTATGTGATACAATAAAAATTACATAATATCATCTAGAATTCTCCCCCAAAATGCTCAACATTAATCTAATCATGAAGAAACAGTCAGACAAACCCAGAACGTGAACCATTTTGTATGACAACTTGCCTGAATGCCTCAAAAAGTCAATGTCAGAGGAAAAAACAGAGGGTGAGCAGAACACTGTTCCAGGTGGAAAGACACTAAAGAGACATAACCATTCAAATACAAGAGAGGAATCTTGAATGGATCTTGGATTTTTTTAAAAAATTAAAAAAGAACTAGCTCTAAAAACTTTTCTAGGCCATTGGAGAAATTTGAATATGAGATGATGGTGTTTTATATTATTGAATTATTGTTAAAATCTCTATGTTCAATAATGGCTGCATAGGAGAATCTTTATTCTTAGAAGTCATATGCTAAAGTATCTGGAATTGAGGTGCCATGATGTGCACAATTTACTTTCAAATGATTCACCAAATGACAATTTGTGTGTGGAGGGAGAAAAGCAAACGCGGCAAAATCATAAAAAAATAAATGGATCTAT
The DNA here is from genome assembly GCF_018350175.1 of Felis catus. Lineage (NCBI taxonomy): Eukaryota > Metazoa > Chordata > Mammalia > Carnivora > Felidae > Felis > Felis catus. The sequence continues at coordinate 16,199,888 of NC_058368.1, read as the reverse complement.
GTAAAGGGTTTACAGGTGTTCCATTTTTTTAATTTTCAAAATGAACAACCAGGGTAAATGAAGAAACACAAGTTTCTACACTATTGCTTGGGGAAATAGAGAAGGGGAATATATTGTGCATGAACAAACTTCCTAAGTATCTCCTTCATGCATCTCTGCTCTTTCACCCCATTTCAACTTCCTACTGAAGGTACCACTTTTTCCCTCTCACTCTGTCTCCTTCTCTCTCCCTCCCTCCTTCATTCATTCCATCAAATATCCACAGGCAACAAACAGACACACACACACACACACACACACACACACACACACACACACACCTAAACACACATCCCTTGTAAAATCCATTCAGATTACTCACTGTCCTCTACAAAAACAAAAACAAAAACACAAACCTAGGTAATCTGCCTAGCAGCTGCATTATAACAGGGTACTGCATATTTCTCTGAGAAAAGCTAGATTAGCAAGGAGAAGAAAATGCTAAATTCATCCTTACCAACAAAGATTGTGACAAGAATTCATAGGAAAAATGAGGTTCTTGCTTTCTCATCCACCACATGCAGCCCCAAACTTTTGGCAACTCTATGGGACAATCTCTGAAAAGCATTTTGACCTTCAAACACTGCCAAGACCCTGACCAACTGGCTTGGAAATTATTTCAGTTTAAAAGTTTGCCACAGTAGCAAAGCAGGCAAAGAGCTGATTAAAGAATTTAACAGACTCAGGGAACTCCAAACACACAAAATTAACCCTTCAGGTAGTACAAAATTCTTAATGTGGCCTCTGTGCTAATGGTGCAGAATGATAAATACTCAGGCATATGCCTCTTATATCCTATAGACTGTGAATGATGTCTAGATCGGGAAGAGGAAAAGCAACCTCACTGTGGGCAGAACGTAATGATTAGGAAGGACTATGTAGTCTAAAGATGTTTGGTTAAGAAAATACTAGGCCTTAGAGTCAAAATCTTTAATGATAAAGTAAACTAAGTTTACCACAAGCTTAGTTTGCTATGCTCTTTCTTCCCTAATAATAGTCAATAGTACTAATGCATAAAAGGCCAAGAGTTTTATGTGATACTTATTTTTCTTGGCTTTGAGACATCTATATTTATAGACATGGGACCCACAGGGTCATTTAGAGTTGGAAATTATCTTCTGTCCTTGTTGGCTTTCTTTTGCTATGTGTGAGGCAATGCTAAACTTCTTTTAAAGCCACTTAACTCATCTAGGAAAAGAATGGTGTGGTAATTAGCTATTTTCTTTCAGTAAAACCCAAATCTGCCAACTTCACAAGCTAAGCCTTCATAAGAAGTACAAAGTATTCAAAGCTATGGGTGTTTCCCTACATTTCTGGTACAAACATTTCTCACAAATTATTCTTGTGACACAATGCAAAAAGTATGCCCTAAAGGAGCAAACCCTGGTTGACTTAAGGACTGATTATTATTGCTCTACACTCTCAGTGTCTATGTGGTCTTGTCTGCCAATTTATTCTGTTCAAAGTTGCATCTATGTGGCTGAAGAAACATTTGTAAAGCAGTTGATTCAGATGCCATACAAACAGCATAGGGCAAAAGAGCAAATTAGCAGTAAGTTTAGCAAATAGAATATAACAGCAATCTCCCATAAACATAACAACCCCCTCCAAACAATGAAAATAAGACAGAAAAACATAACTATCTAAAATAAGCATAAAATGAAATGATCACCAATTAACTCTAAGTGGAACTGAATGACTTCTAAGATGCTGATCAGAGAAAACTTCCCCTTATTGAAGATAAAAGGAAATGTTTCCAAGAAGAAAATATGGTGTTCTACCCTATTGATATTCAGAATTATGATGGATAAAGACTAACAAGAGGTTGGTGCTATCCTGTAGATAGGAAAAGTTGACACTTGGGATTCATCCTCATATAATATGTTTATTTTTAAAGCAGTATTTACAAAATAATTAAGTGGAGAACTGCAATTTTCAGGCTCGTGTGTTCATCCTAAATTATTTCAACTCTCCAATTTATTTACAGAAATAAATTTAGACTAACCGCACTTTAAGTAAAAGTTGTTATGCATTTGGTGATCCAAAATATGTAATCATGTATTTTAGAACACACACACAATACAGCATACCATTTGAAGTCAGTTTTAAGATGTCTCTAGAACAGCAATTAGCAAAATGGGTTTGAGGAAGAGCATTAGAAGTTATAACAAAAGGTGTTAAAATTGCCCCAAATTTAAAAAATATATTTAAAACATATATTTATGACATCAATTGCTTTGTATTGGAGGTTTACTAATCAAGCAACAGTAACACTTTGAAAGCCTGCAGTTCATTGTACTATACACATATGGCCAGAATGAATTTCTCAAAACATGTTATAATCAGAAAGTGTTATATGGTCACATATGGGAGGAATTCTGACTCTTCACTGACTGCAGGACTCTCAAGAAACAAGTTTTTTACAGTGTCTTCTAAAACTCCAGGTGTTTGTCCTTAACATCCTTCTTTGTGGAGCCTCTCCAGGGATCAGTGTTTGGGGGCACACAGTTTGGAAATCTCTTCCCCAGAAAACTGTAGGTTTACGATAGTAGTTGAAACGCTAGGTGTAGATAAGATGGCATATTAGTTTTTGAGGAATGCTGTTAACAAAATACTACAGAATATCTTTTTTAAAAAATGTTTATTTATTTTTGAGAGAGAGTGAGAGAGAGAGCAAGCAGGGGAAGGGCAGGGAGAGAGGGTGACAGAGAATGCTAAGCAGGCTCTGTGCTGCCAGTGCAGAGCCCGATGCTGGACTCCATCCCACCGTCAGATCATGACCTGAGTCAAAATCAAGAGTCAGACACCCAACTGACTGAGCCACACAGACAGCCCAACAAAGTACTACAGAGTATCTTAAACAGAAATGTTAACGTCTCACAATCCTGAACATTAGAAGTCTGAGATCATGGTATAGTCAGAGGCAGCTCCCTCCGAAGGCTCTAAGGATCTGTTCCAGGCTTTTCTTCTAGCTACTAGTAGTTCCTTGGCTGGTTGCAAAACTCCAATCTTCCTATGAAGTTCTCCCTATGTCTATTCCTCTGTCCAAATTTTTCCTTCACACTTTCACTCATCACAGTCAGTCCTACTGTTAACTCATGCTTCAGTTTACCTTTTTCCAATTTTGTAAGGAAAAGAAACCACTGCCATACAAAAGAAATGTTAGCAATATTTCTTGAGGTGGCCTTACATTCTAATGAACTGTGAGCTGGAGATCCTGATACATATTTTGTAACACCTTCAAGTGAAACTAGTCTCTTCCTTCTGACTAATAATGGAATTCTCCAGGGCAAATATTTTATCATTTAAAAATATTCCATTTAGCTTTGTATTATTTATATTGCCTGTGTTATGTTCCAGCAATTTCAATAAGATTGTAAGTCTCGGGGCGCCTGGGTGGCGCAGTCGGTTAAGCGTCCGACTTCAGCCAGGTCACGATCTCGCGGTCCGTGAGTTCGAGCCCCACGTCAGGCTCTGGGCTGATGGCTCAGAGCCTGGAGCCTGTTTCCGATTCTGTGTCTCCCTCTCTCTCTGCCCCTCCCCCATTCATGCTCTGTCTCTCTCTGTCCCAAAAATAAATAAACGTTGAAAAAAAAAATTAAAAAAAAAAAGATTGTAAGTCTCTAGAGAGCAACAGTATGTTCCATGTCAATTTTATATCCTCAGTATTGCTTATCTTAGAGCTCAATGCAAAGTTACATAATCAATAGAAACTTAAGAAATTAAATTACTACTCTCCAAAGCGTAAACTTGTTACTGTCCCTAAAAACATCAATTCTTTCTTCTGTAACCTGCTTTTGTTTTCTTCTTCTCTTTTACCCTTTACATCCAAAACATTACTAAGTCTTGACAATTCCATCTCTATATGCCAACTAGCCTCTCTTCCCTTCCATTGTCATTAATGCTGATCTGTTTCAGACCCTTGGTAGCTTTGTCTGAACTGATACAAGAATTTCCTTTATTTGCTTGACTGCCCTGCTTATTCTCTTGCCATCCCAAACTATTCCCCAAATTGCAACTGTACTGGGTCTCTCCCATTTGTCCCTTCAAATCTACTCTGTGTCCTTATCCACATTGATCTGTCCCCCTGAAAGCTGAGGTATCTGGAATACATCAAAAAGAATTCTTGTCCTTCAGCTTCCCATTGGTTTTGGTTTATCTTCCCAATGAGAAATGCTGGTAGGAGTTCAAAGGGTAAAAGCAAAGTGAATCCAGGTTATTTATTGCCCCGATGTCTTTGATTCTATCAGGTGGCCCTCTTTACATACTTCTCTCTCCAAATTTTATTATTTAGAGTTGCAGACGATAAAGCCCTGCCTCCAGCCACAGTTTCAGGTCTAGTGGCTGTATTTCTTTGATTTCCATACATTTGCAAACATCTTTTGTAGAATCCCTTTATTAAACTCTTATCGAATTACCTGATTGGAATATGCCATCTGTTTCAGACCTGATGAACTAACTAAAAACAAAACAAAAATATGTCACTTACCTAACAAAATCTTAAAGTTTTTTTCCATCGTTTAAGTAGGAAATGTGGTACAATGGCATTCAAAGCCTTCCAAAATCTGGCCTAACCTTCCTCTCCCATTATAACCACATATATATTTTAAAGCCATATATTTTTATGCACTGTCCCCTTCTATTCCTTCTCTTTCTGGTGAAATGCTATTTATTTTTCAAGATCCAGTTAAAAATTCTCTCTTTCAATCAAGACTTCTCAATTGAAAGTATCTCTTATTTCTCTATTCTTCTAGAATCTGTTGACTTATTAATGCTCTGCTTAAACTATTATATTAGTACTATGTTAAGTGATGGGTTACGTATTAACACTTTTGTGTGTTCATACAGAAATGTTCCTTTCTCTCTCTCTCTTTTTTTTGACCTCTGTATTAAGCACACCAAAAGAATATAGCTCTCTGTGAAGGCCAAAGTTTTTAGGAGGAAATGTGGCCTGAGCTGTGTGCTGTATACAGCTATAGTTTCTGCCAATCACACAAAAACCACTATGCCTCCAATCAAATAGCAATTTCCATGCTATTGAGCATTATCATAAAGCAATAATATTGAGAAAAAAATACAGATGACAGAGCTAAAATAGAGGGGCTTATATGCAACTCTTGGTGAAATAAAAATGATCTCCAACAAACATAATTTTAAAATGATATCCTAATTTCAGTGAAGAGAAAGCTGGGGACATGAGCAAGGGTCACACAGGGAACCAAGTTAGAATATTCTTCTATGCTTTGACTCATAACTCTGTGAATTAGGAAAGGAAGTCAAGAAACTCCCCTAAGAGAACCAAGGGATTTCCTCCTTGGTTATGCTGAGAATGTTGAATAAGTGTTAACTCAGTTTTTTCCCACTGCTAACATCCAAATTTATCTAAGTTTCTGGGTCCACAATCAAATTTGGGGCATATATATCAACAACTGAAAGATACTAACCCTTGAGGACCTAGTTTCTATCTTAGGATAAACTTAAACCCAGGTCAAGTTCAGCAAGTGATATAAGGTTCAATATTAAAAAAAAAAAGTAATCAGCACTTAGAAGGGCTTACATTGTTTGGATATGAATGATGAAATTGGAGAATATCTGTTCTACACTAAATGATTAAAGCAAAGGCTTAGAGACACTTGTGAGTTTGAACCTTTATATACTGAACTCTAAAAAATACAAGAGACAAAAATAGCCCACCATACAGGTATTTGGGCTATAACATGAAATACATTTAGATATTTCAAAACAATGAGAGAATTGGCAAAATTTTTCACTTTTTTTTTTCAAATTTGTTGTATGTCTTTACATACCAAGTTGAAAAAACATTACTTAAAACCCGCCCTGAATACAGCAGCATTTGCAGCCCCCATGCATTTAGTGCTTAGTTGGTATCTGACTTCTTAACCACATTTGCATGCAGAGGAAATATTCAACATGAAATGAAGGATGGTGGGACAAAAAGTAATAGCAATGTACTTGGAACATCAAGGCTCATCTAGAATTTCCCTTGAGTCAGGCATTTTCTTAAAGTAAGGGACAGACATGTAAGGCTGTGTGGGAATGTTGAGAGGACAAAGCCCAGACCAAGGCATGGTGGAAGAAAACATACATGCCAGGAGGGATCACCCTTGTTTTACCAACTCATGTCATTGCCATCTCTAATTTTGTGGAACTCTGTCTCGCCTTCCTGTGCATTTTGCTTCCCACAATTTCCACAGTTTCCATAACCCACAGCCCTTCCTTACTCCCCACCCAAGCCACTGCTGGCAGAACACATGATTAATCTGAAAGCAAACTCAGATTCTGAAATTAGAGGTAGCTCATTATGGAAGTGACTTTCTTTCCTTTTCTTTCTTTCTTTCTTTCTTTCTTTCTTTCTTTCTTTCTTTCTTTCTTTCTCTTTCTTCTTACTTTTTTTTAATAAACATTTTCAACTAGAGGGTAACAAGTCCTTTTGAAATAATAAACTGCATAAGATGCCCAGAAATCTAGGTCATTTCTTTGCATTTAGTGGGAGTTCAGTCAATTGTTAATTGGTGGTCATATCTATTTCTATGTTTTGGATTTAGAATCATGTTACTCAGAAAGCTGGATCATATCTCCCCCTTGTAAATACCTAATTGAAGCTTCAACTTGGAGGAGGAACTTTGTTTTTTAGAAAGGAATAAAAACGTGTTCTACTTTGAAAGTACATTAAAAAGTCAGTTTTATGAACATCTGTTATATTCATTTATCAAATATGTTTCTTGAAAGTTATTTTATACCATATTTTAAATCCACACATTATGTTGATGTAAACAGTGCTTTTCTTCTTGGTTTCTGTAGAGTATGAGTCACTGTACAGCTAACAGAGCAAGAACCTCTACACCAGTGCTAGTGCTCTTATTTTCAAGTTAAAAGAATATAATAACCAGAGATACAAACTGTTTTGTTATTTACTTTTCCACTAATCCAAAAAAGTGGCTTTGTTTTATCAGAAAGGAATTCTGTATTCAATTTTGTGGTCAATTTTCTTTGTCTTTGTTTCCCTTAAAATATCATTACTTAGATATTGTGGTTATGAACAAACTAAAAGATATGTCCTCTTTGTTTTCAAAGTTACTACTAAAATATAAAAGCATTAGAGTAACTTTAGAAGGAAATGTATTCTCCATGAGCAATAACTTTGTGTTAATTGTCAAAATAAAATTGAATGACGGACACATAGTATTAAAAGTATACATGAATATCCTACTCTAACCATATAATTATAGTAGAAAATCAGAAAGGCCAGTTTGAATTTCTTCTGCCACTTAACCTTGTGGAACTCCTTCAAAGTATTTTTGATTACAGTCTAAGTCAACTATTATATTAAGTCCTTTTCATATTTCTTGAACATAAGAAAGGAAGAAGCTTATTACCAATTCTGCTTATCACCACAGCCAGACTAAATAAGTGTTGTGTTAAAACTGTCAATTGTAAAAATATTAATTAATTAAAAATAAAAATAAATAAAAATGTCAGATGTAGGCTTGGAATTATAGAACTACCAAATATAGAATGACTTAGTTACATTGAATAGAGTTACTGATGTAAGAGTCACAAAACGAAGATAGCACCATCAGGGTACAGAGCAGAGAGACCAGTCCCGATATCCAAGATAGAATGGTATAAACTTCTGAATCCCAAAATCTACACTGGGACTATGTAGATAGGAATGAAATATCTGAAAGAATAAAGTCTTCATCTAAAGTCCAGCTTCCAAGATATAAAGCCCAGCTTTATAAACATACATCCTTTTTAACATATGGTAAAATTATTCAACACATAGGCAACTGTCAATATGTGTAAGAGACCACTTCATCTGGTCTTGTTTTAGCGCACCTACCTCTCAATATCAGAGTTTTGCAATAAAGGTTGTGACTGCAGTGTGGTACAGTATCCTTACACATGAACACAGTTCTTTTTGATGACACTTAGCTCCCCAGACTAACCCAACCCAGCCCAAATGTATAATAGAAATCAGTGCTGTGGAACAAGGACAAAAGTCAGTTCTGAGACTCATGCCAGCAGGAGAGGAAAATGAGCAAGAAAGACAACACTGGCAAGTGTTCATATGAAGAAGAAAAGAAAGAAGAAAAACTATCTCCATACTCTTGACTGTGGTGTCATACACTGGGTACATGTTGCTCATGAAGTCATCTCAATAAATATTGAGTACTTGCTTTATGCCTGGTACTGTTGTAGGAGCTGAAGAAAGAATGGTGCACAAAAGAAAGACCCTGCTCACGTGGGCTTGACATCCTACTGGGATGAACTTCTGTGAGACACCAAACAATATTGCTTGGAGAAGGACCCCACTTGTGAGCTATACCAGGCACAGTCTGTGTTTACTCAAGATTAATGGGATGTGGCAAAAAAAGACAGACTGCTGGGCTGCTGGGGAAGTTGTCAAAATTATAAGGAGTAATATATGGGCAATGAGAAAATGTTCTGGTATGAAATTTGAGTCCTTCCCATAGGCCCAATGCTAAAGGTTTTGTAAACTTCAAAACAGAATTGACCCATGAGACATAAAAAGTCATGGGGGAAGGGAAAGGTCATTAGCAAATCACTTAGGCACAGAGAGCATCATATTTCTTTTTGTTGGATAATAACCATTCTTAAAATTATTGTTAGTTAATTATGATCTTGAAAAGTCCCTAAAGTATCCCTTACATGGAGTCAGACGTCATAAGTAGTGTGTATGAACGAAGTCCCTAGTGGTACCAAAGACAAAAAAGAGTGAACTATGGAAGCATACCACTGCTAAAGCCTTTCCGACATGCTTTTTAAGAACACTATTCTGACTAAATTTGGCCCAAAGGCTGCCAAATTACAACCTCTGCCATAGTATTATAAAAAACTAAGCTCTTCAAATTAAAAAAAAAATCATTCTCATTATTTTGGTCACAGGAGTATTATTACTGCACACGTGTTATTTTGCCATCCAGTATCTAGTCACTTTTCTTTTCACAATCATAAGTCATTTTTCTTTATGGAAACCAATCCATCCCCTGTTTTCTGACCATGTACTTTAAATAGGTTCCCTCCTTTCAGGAAGCGTTGCAGCATTTCACCTGGCCTAAGCAAATCAAAGCATTATAATTCTCCAGAAAGAGAGATTGGTTTTGTAATAAGTGCACGATCCAGTAAGAACAAATGACATGCAACCCCTTGTTATTTGTGGAAGATAAATTTTTGTTTCTTATTCTGGATGTGAAAGTGAGACATTGTAAGGTCTGGAGCATGGTTTCCATTATCATGGGACCATGAAGGTAGAGACTCTCTGACAGCAGACCAAGGGAGAATGCCTTGGACATAGTGAATGAATACTAAACGTTTATCGGACAAATGAATGAACAGCATTGCAGTTTGCAGATCTGGGTTGCCATGGCAACTTAACATCTATGGTACAATAGCCTAAATTCTGAAGTGAAAGGGATGATCTAGATCTGTGGCATTTAAACTCTTCAGAGGATGGTCAGTACTTATCCTCAGGATGTGAGGGAGTATAACTAGAAACAGCCTCTCACCACTGGAAATTTTATTCAAGTTTTATGTTTTATTTTGAATATAGACATTTTATTTTCATAAATTTTATTTTAATAATGTTAAAAAAAAATTCAACCAAGTAAATGTGAAGATCTAATTGGCTTTACCAAGTAACTCATGAATCAGGCAACATCCAATCCAGCAAGTAGATGGGAGCTCTGAGGAGTTGTGCAAAATGGAAGGTTTTTTCTTCCTTTGGGGTTGAGGGCAGGGCATAGAGTGGGCCCATATGACAGGTAATCTCACTGGTGCTAACTAGAAAATTCCATATTGACTGGCTTAAAATTCTACTCCTGGAGAGGTTAAAACTACAACGAAATCTTGTTTTGCTGACCTGGAACAAGTGACTCCACTTTGGGCCTCCAGTTTTCTTTTTAACAATATAAAAATAATCTTCAAGTAAAAACTGTTGTTCCAAGAAGATGGCATATTTATTCTCTACCTTCAAGAAATCTCAAGGTTTCTTGAGAAAGAACATTGCCTTTGCCTTAGAAGTATTGAGAAATACAGGCACTAGAGTGTTTATAAAGAAATATCTACCAATTCAAAGTCTGATAATTTGCGTTTCGGAACACTTAACCTTCATGACACTCTATTAACAATTTATGAGTAAAGAAATAATATTATTGAGCTTTCCTGTATGTAATTCAAGTTAAGAAAACATTACCAAATAGGTGTGCCTTGAGAATTCAACCAGGCCTTCTTTGTATCCCCTCCTTCTACTTCTCCTTATCACCACCATTCATAAACTCAACTACTTTTCCTCCTGTTTGATCATTAAAATTATAATATGAATTTAAAGATTGCTACTCAGCCAGTATGAATAAGCAGCCCTGACTCTCCTCATGATGTAAATATATGTACAGAGTGATTTGAGAGACAGAGAGAGAGAGAGAGAGAGAGAGAGAGAGAGAGAGAGAGAGAGAATGCATGTGTGAGCAGGGGAGAGGCAGAGAGAGAGGGAAACAGAGAATGTGAATGGAACTGGCTCTATGCTGATAGCAGACAGCGCGAAACGGGGCTCAAAATCACAAACCATGAGATCATGTCATGACCTGAGCCAAAATCAGCCGCTCAGCCAACTGAGCCACCCAGGCACCCCTGAAGTGTTTTTTTTTAAAGATACATCTTTGAAGATTTCACAAGTCAATAGACAGTTTTGACCACCTTATTTCAACCAAAAAAAAAGCTTAAAAAAAAGTGAGGGAGGGTAATGTTAAATAAAGTTCTAACTCCCTGAGAGCTTTAGCTCAATGTGTCCAGCTCTGAGGAAGCGAACCTTCCTGAGTCCTGCCAGGACACAGTAATATCCAAAATCCTGAGGACATTCTGCTAACTTGAGGAGTAATTGTGGAAACAGCATGTTACGGAATTGAAAACTAATCCTGGATTTTCCAGTGCAATGTACATTTCCTGGAACATCCAACTCTCCCCAGGCAGAAGTCAGAATGTTTATAGCTTTCAGCCTCACTGTTTGTAAATGGAAAGCTGAGCTCAGAATTCATAATCACTGATTAAGCTGCTGTTTTTTATCCAATATTGGGGGTGGGGAGGACAGTGGGTTCTCTCATACTGAACCATAAACCCATGTTTTGTTATGTGTAATAAATTCCCTAACATTGCACTTCTTTTGAAGGGAAGGATGAGGGGTATAATAGAATACTTGAGCTAAAAACTAAAAGTCCGTCTAGTTGGCATATCAATTTAAAATTTAAAAGAAATCCCTATAGGTAGTATACTGTATATATTCCATGATTTTATTTTTCAGTGTTAACATAGAAGAATGATAAAGCTGGAAGAACTTTAGAGGTCACCTAATCCAATCCTTTCTTTACAAAAGAGAAAAACGAAAGCCATGGAAGCAAAGGGACTTACCCAGAGTCGCATAGATGGTGTCAATACAGAAAATAGACTGAATCCTCACTGCATAAATGATTGTATAGAACATACATTGATTCCATATGTTAACTGATGTGGAAATGCTGGGACTCAGAACTGATGGCTAAGAAAGAATTCTTAAGATGTGTCTGGTGCAAAAAGTGGTTTTATTAAAGCACGGGGACAGGACTGCCATGGCAGAAAGAGAGGCACTGAGGTTGTGAGGGGTGACTGATTATACATTTTCAAGTTGGGAAAGGGTTGGGGACAGTGTAAGTCTCTAAGGAATTTTGGAAGCAAGGTTTCCAGGACCTTGAGGGGGCTAGCTATTGTTAAGAAAAGGTCATTTATTACTGTCTATAAAACCTTAGTCATGAGACCCTTCAGATGTATTTTAGTGGTCCAAATGCGTGGAGGATAATTGCTAACATCCATTTGGGGGGTGGAGATGAAGGAATTTTCCAAAGGAATTTTTGTATGTACACTTACCGGATCCTGGAGGTCAGGATAATGTAGTAAGATTGCCTTTTTCCCTTAGCAAAGTGCCATAATCACGGCAGTAGCAAGGAAATTTAATTTTTCCCTTTGCCTGTGTTTACCACATCATTACCTACGAATGAGTTAATGTCACATACAGATTATGACACACCATTTAAAATATACCTAAGCTGTATTTCTCACAGTCTTGATCATTATAAAAAGCCAAGTATTTAGCCATTCCATTGATTTGAGACCTTGCTCACTGGATCTATTTTACCCCACCTCCTCTTGCCCATTAAGAAATGCTGTGAACTAAGACAGAAAGCTTAAAAAGTACTTGTTAGTAAGTCTGTCTTTGCTGAGTCAAGAATAAAAGGGTCAATTATGAGTTAGGAAAAAAAGTAGTGGGTGAGAGTGTAGCAGCAACATTTCCTAGTTTCTATATTTGATACTTTGACATTTGAGGCTTGAAGGAAACACAATAAATATGCCATCCCAAAATTAGGTTTAGGCTTAGGGGTTAGGGTTATACCTCTTTGGCATAAAGATTATTTTAAGCTGATTATTTTTAAGAAACAGAGAACACAAGAAAATCTCTGAAAACCAGTGGAAATTACCCTTATGTAAAAGACATTTACATTTACAAGGGAAATCTCCATTTGTAAGGGTGTCTTTCTCTCTGTATCAGGAAGAGGAGAATGCCTATAACTCTAGAGGCTCATGAATGGAGAAGACACCTGACTTAAATCTGCATAGCAACTATACCCTTCTTTACTGTGTTTTGCCTGATAACCTCCTATAACCGGCTTCCCTCATCCCAACATCTTTTGTTTTTAGCTGGAGATGATATTTAAAGTGGTGACCTGAGCCATTTGGGTATTACTCCATTTTCCTAGGTACCTCCTAGGTATACAGGAGGCATGCATGTTATCAAATGTTTGTTTTTTATCCTGTTAATTTGTCCTTTATTACAGAAGGGTCTCAAACAAGAACCTAGAGAGGTAGAGAAAGAATTAATTTTTTCTCCTCTACAGTGCCCCTCCTGGGGCCAGCCAATTCCTAGGGATAGTAAAGAACTGGCCTGCAAGTACATCTTCCCTATGTATACCAATCAATCTAGAGGCCACACCAAAACTCTCTCATACTCTGGGCCACTATTCTCCTGCCCTAATTATCCCAGAGCCAGGAAACAGAAAACTAATTGAAACCAACGCACGTTAATGTTTTACATTAACAAATGTTCTACCAATCTAGCCTAACGAAACTAGCTACTTGATTGGCTTACGAGCCTTTTTTGCAGAAGCTGACTGACCACCAATGAGACTAAGATTGGAGCAAAATGGCAAGAATTCTTGCAGCTGTGCAGAAGGGACCAAGAGTGAACAAAAGTAACATCTGTGATGACCCACCTGGAGATCTGTCCCCCATCATCATTCCTATGCCACCATTTTCTGAACACATATCCTATGAAGAGGCATGATTCCTAAATGTACATGCTCATTCCTCCCTTTGTCCCTGTATCTAATTATCCTACTCCATTCAGCCTTATCCCTTACCCTTAAATACACCGACCCAACCCTCAGGCAGGTGGATTTGAAAATTTTTCTACTGTCTTCTTGCTTGGTGCCCTGCAATAAAACCTTTTTCTCTGCCACAAAAGACACTGGTGTCAGTGTTTGAATTGCTGCATATTTGGGAACAGGTCCTTGTCTGGTAACAGTAAGAATAGCTCCTACACCCCAGGGCCCACTGAAATTATTCAAACTCGCCAATCCAAATCTGCTTTCCCTGTCTTGCCCATTACTTTCTGCAGAAACCACAATAAACGCTCTTTCCTACATTTTCCCCTTGGTCCTTCTGCCTCCTGACCAATCCTGGTGGATCCCCCATGTGTCCCTGTCTGGTGTGATGTGTCCCCTCCTCTTATGAATTGTGAGTAATAAACTATCTTTCAAATGAAAACCTTCACTTGATCTGTTGGCCTCACCAAATATGAATAAGAATACTTACATTTTACAACACAGAGGTCGAAGGCCAGGAAAACTGAAGGTGTCAATATACAAGATAGATTTGAAGCAAGCAAGAAGAAACAAGAGATAAGCCACAAGAAGGGAGAATATGGCAAAGGCCTAGCACATGAAGAACTCTGCAAACCCAGAATTCTGGTTGTAGTATAACTTTGGTGCCTTCCTGATAATATGAGAGGGTTGCCTTAAAATGACATATTAACAATTTCTTCTTGAACACACTGCTTAATAAATAATATGTGAGAACTTTAACATTTCTAGAAGACTCACTAAGTAGTATTCCCATAATCAGTGGCCCAATTGTACTCCATCCCAGAATGCTAAAATAGTCTCTTAGCCATCTCCTGTTTTTCCTTCTCCATTCCTTAATCCAAACTCTTCTACTCTTTCTAAGCTGTAGTTAGTATATTCATAAACATCCTCCATATTTTTAAAATTTCTTTCTCAATAACATTTTGAATCTTCACTGTTACATTTAAAGCTCTCCAAACAGTGTTTCCAGCCTAACCACCAGTCTTGACTTTCACTACTCCACTGTATTCTCTGTCATCTGGTTAACTTAAACCATCCATTGTTCCCAGAACATTCTCCCCATGCACTCAACCATTCCATTGTTAGAAAGACCGTAAACTTTATTTTACAATATTAGCTTTAGAAACAAATACACCTGGGTCTGAACGCTTAGTTCCTCCAACAAACTGTGCTGTGATCTTGGAACTTTAAGTCTCTTTTTTCTCATCCTGGGGGAATCAGAATGAGTTCCTTGGGGAATCACCAGAATAATACCCATGTTATGGAATTCCTAAACAGGTTAAGTGAAATAGTATGTATAAAGATTTCAGCACAATTTTCGTGTGAATTAATACTTGCTAATAGCAGATACTACATCATTACCCCCCCCCAAAGTAGTGCTCCTCAGTTTTCAAAGGTAATATTCAAGAAGCTCTGACATATGTTATTATTATTATAACAGTGGACTTTTTAATATTTTTATTTGAGAGAGAGAGAGAGAATGAGCATGAGCAGGGGAGAGGAGCAGAGGCAGGGAGAGAGAGAAAATCCCAAGCAGGCTCGACGCTCAGGATCCCACAACCCTGGGATCATGATCTAAGCCAAAATTAACAGTCAGACTCTCAACCAACTGAGCCACCCAGATGCCCTGTCAAGAAGCTCTGACATATATTATAATTGATGCCATCTGTCAAATGAAAAAATCAGATACAACAGAAGTAACTTGCTCAAGTTCATGCAATTAGGTCAGAATTACAAGTTTCTTCTCTGCTTCTTACTTTCACTCTTTCTTCTCTACGCTAAGCTGACTTAATGTCCATAATGTCATTTAGTGAGGGGACTGGGACTCATTTTTATTTTATTTTATTTTATTTTATTTTATTTTATTTTATTTTATTTTTTTCAGAGTACTTGAGAATTTTTTAATTGAAACTAACTTCATTGAGTATTTGTTATGTGCCCAACACTGTTTTAAGAAATATATATATATATATATATATATATATATATATATATATATATATATTATATAATTTAAATATGATACTACCTCAGTAAGTTATATGTTATTTTCAGGTGAGGAAATGGAGAATCACAGAGATTTACCTTCTCATACCACACAGTGTAACTGACAACCTCATAGCAATCTATGGCAAAGGTTGATGTACAACATTAGGTAAGCTGCAGTTCAAAATAGGCATGTAATTCATTTCTATTGAATTAAATTTTAGTTGACATCTGGAAAATATACCTTCCTACTCTGCTAAAGAGTGTAAAATGGTGACATATTCTGGAAAACTGGTGTGTGTGTGTGTGTGTGTGTGTGTGTGTGTGTGTGTAGTATCTGAGTGTGCTATATATATTTTAATAAGCATTCTAACTTTCAACAATAATAGAAATCCTCTGTGAGCAGGGGGAAGGGATGAGAGTACAGGCATAAGTACCAGGGGAAAGACTTTTCCAGCCTTCTTTGCAGCTAGCCATGACCCTGTGGGAAGTTCTGATCAATGAAATGTTAGAAGAAATGATGTAACTACATTCTGAGACATACTATAAAGGCAAGTCCAGGCCACTTCTTCTCCCTTTCCCCCATCCTACTTAAAGCATGGATGTGGTAGCTGGAGGTACAATTTAGACCAGGAGGGTGAAGATCTTTCCCTAGGAATGACATCGTGGAGATCTCAAAGTAGCCTGAGTCCCAGTTAGCTACTGAGACATCTTGCCTGTACTGAACTCTGAATCCTAACTTCTCCTTAAACCGCTATTATATTGGCTGTCTATGATATATAATTGAATTAGCACAACGCTGATTTCTTAATTATTTACTGACAAATCAAGCAAAGCTAAAGAAAAAAGGAAGAAACAATTGAAATTATTTTCAGGGACTGATGAGTTAAGTATCAAGCCATAGAAATATGGAACGTCACTGTGAGAGGGATATAAACGCTAATCTAATCTTTCCACAGAGGTGATGCTAAAATTCACTCTCCAAACTGCAAAGTGAAGTCAAAGAAAAGCTATAAACAAATATGCTGTATTAGATGTGTCTAAAATAAAGTGTGAAGTTTTGAAAGGCGTGAGGGCCACATCTGTGAGTTAAGTAAGTACTTGTTACTTAGGTGGAATATGCACAAGGCACTGGTAGGAGCCTAAAACATAGCTCTGTATGAGATGCCACACGAGGGACAAAACTGCTCGGAGACACTGTTGAGGCCCAAAGGGGGACATTTATCAAAAGAAGATTATCATATGCTCAATAGACTTACCACTCAATGCTATATCTAATGTTTTTATTTTGTTCATCTAATTAAGAATACTTTGACTCAACTCTTAAGGACTTGGAAAAACACATTCTCCCATGTGTCCCTAAGCACACATCTTCAATGACTTGCTTCATGGGAAGCAGGACCAGATCACATGAGACTCATTTGGGTTTTTAAAGTACGTGTATTGTAAGAGTTACATTTGCATGATTATACACACAAGTTGAGAGTGAGGTCATTGTTGCTGTACAAAGTGACATTGTGGTTTATTCTCATGTTTATGCCAAATGTTCAGAAGGAAAACAGAAAATTAAAGCTGCTGACATCCTGATTATGCCTTAGGTAGCAGGAAGTTCAACACCATGCTCCTCAGCAATGTGACACAGCATCTGTCTAGAGGCCTGAGAAATTGTAGTATCTGGGCATTCTGCAAAGAGATTCTGAGAATAGTTAAGACATGCTACTCCCTTCTGTTCCTTAAGGGGCAGAGATGGGTAAGAAAAGATCAATCAGCCTGTGAGCAACCAATATCTTCCTGCTTGACTCCTGGATTCACCCAGCCCCTCACCCCAGAGCGTAGAGAGTTGCATTAGCCCTGTAGCACCAAAGCAAGGCCTCTCATCCATCTTCCTGAAAATATCCTCAAAAACTGATTATAAAAGGCCAACCTAAAAGACGCTCAAAAATCTGTTGAGAATTCAATTCTCTTCGTGTAACATAATTGCTTTCCCAACCATTTAACATATTTCTTCTCTTTTTTTGAAGATGTGATTCTTATGTTCCATTGAAATAGAAATAAACTATTACAAAATGTATTTTTGTAAAAAGGGAAAAAAAGCAGGACTACTTAGAAAGTTTTGTTTGACTTGCATTCTCCATTGATCGTGTGCCCACAAACAATGCTGTTATGATCTGTCAAATGTATTTCACTTCTTGGGAAGGGCTAGAGTGGTTATGCCACAACTAACTAAAAATGCAAGTATTCAATTGTACATCTCTATATTAATTGTATTTGTCACTTATTGTTTTTGTATTGTAAGGAAAGTATTAACATTTAAGCAAAATATAATTTTCTTATTTAATCAACACTCTTAATCTAATTATTTGGTTGGAGTTAAAGACCAGGTATTTTATAAAATCATAAAATATCATCTTCCTGATATTATTTGCTTATTATAAAGATGTATAAAGAAAAAACTTGTTACCATGTGTGGTGATATATATCAGACTTATTGCAGTGATCATTTTACAACATATACAAATATCAAATCATTATACTGAAACTAATATAATGTTATATGTCAATTATACCTCACTTTTAAAAAAATTTTTAAATGTATGAAATGAAAGTGTAAAGAAGAAATAAAACTCATAATCCTGTCATAGAAATTTCAACAAAAACCATATTCTGATATATTTTATAAGATATTAATATATCTTTATATTTAAAATTATATCATAAGAATTTTTCCCTGTTTAAGACATTTTCTGTTTTCCTTGATATTTTCTTTGTGTTCTGTTTTGCTAATGGACTATATTTTATTTGGTTTTTAACTCTTAAGTTTCTTGGAAATCTTCTGGCTGTAGTGTTTAAAGATTCTCCTAAATATATTTCATTGTAGTGCTGCTCAAAACAAAGAACAAATGTAGCAAGGTGTGTGTGTTTAGATCTGTGATGACAGACCCTGATTTCTGTAGGACACCCACACCATCAAGTTCAGAGGCACAAAAACTAACACATTTAAGTCCATCCTTGTGGCCCTAGTTCATGTTTGTGCACTCCAGGCTGTTCTTTTTTAAAAAAAAACCCAGCTCTACTGAAGTATAAGTTGTATTCGACAAAATTCACCAATTACAAGTTACGATTCATTTTCAGTAAATTTACAGGATTGTGCATCTATCGGCATAGTCCAGTTTTACAATATTTCTAAATGGGCATTTTCTGAATATGTCATATAAATGGCATCACACATTATATAGTCATTTGGATCTGACATCTTTCATCCAGCACAGTGGTTTTGAAGTTCATGTATGTTGTAGAATACACCAGTATTTTGTGTTTTTTATAATTATATGGATATATTACATTTTGTTTATACATTCGTGAGTTGATGGGCATTTGAAATACAATGATGAAGGGTCTGTTCAAGTCTTTTGCTCATTTTTTAAGTTAGGTTATTTGTCTTACTATGATCAAGTGGTAAGAGTTATTTATATATTTCAGATGCAAGTCCTTTATCACATACATAATTTGAAAATATTTTCTTCAGTCTATATCTGGAGTGTTTCTGGAAGCACGAAAATTTTTAATTTTTATGATATATAATTTATAATTTTTTTGTCTGCTTTTGGTCATTTCTAACTTTGTACTTAATCTAGGGCCATAAAGATTTTCTCCTATGTGATCATCCTAGAAGTTTTAGCTCTTATATATAGCCCTATAATCCATCATGAGTTATTTTTTATTTATGGTTATTTATTATTTATGAGGCATGAGTCTAAGTTCTTTTTTTTTTCTTCAAATAGATGTCCAATTGTCCCAGAACACTTGATAATTCTGACCTTTTCCCCGTTTAATTTCCTTGGCACTTCTGTTCCAGCCTGTTCTGGCTCTTTCTCTTTACATCAATCTTTGTTTCCCAAATGCCTGCGCTAATAACATCAAACTCCAGCATCAGACAAGAAGACAAGTGTTGCAGAGACTGTTTAAGCACCTCCAAAAATTGCATGAGGTTAAAACACTTAATATAGATAGATAGATAGATAGATAGATAGATAGATAGATAGATAGACTGTTTCTTGCTGGCTTTGCTTCTTTGACTGAACCCTAACTAATAATCAGGACTATTCTTACTGTACAATACTTACTAATACAATCTGGAATTTTCAACTAAAATTTTTTGTGTTTTAGATGTTACTCATCCATCAAAGATTTACCATTTGTATTGAGAGCTTTGAATATTCTTTAACTACTAGTTAAGCATACCTCTGTATTCAACTGGTTTCAATGTTCACATCTAAGTCCTTTAACTTTGCAAACCTCCAATTCTTGAGATGTTGAATCTACTCATCGCTTAATATGTATAAAGTGAGCTGTTTTATATCACCCATGCCTGAAGATGTCCTTCTGTTGAATTTACCCATAAATGAAAATTTAATTGTGTATTAAATCTTTGGGTCAAGGAATGTTTTTGCTTCCATGGAAAACCATAAGGAAAGATATATGTTTATTTCCTTATTGTTTTGTAAATACATTATTAACACTCCTCTTTTTACTTTTCCCAGACATTTCTGATAATTTTTAATTAATACATTTTGAAAATGTTCTCTTGAGAGCATATGATTAGAATTGCTATGCTTCTGATAAATTAAAATGTTTGTCATTAGGTCGTGCATCTCTATGTATCTTATCAGATTTAGTTCATTTACTTATTTCCAAGAAAATTTTTTGCATTTCTTACATCCCACCTTTTCAGTTATTTTTGTTTTAAATATGTTTCTTAACAATATCATATGACAAAAGTTTGCAATTTGTTTTATCTGTTAATTTTTGTCTTTTAATTGTGGAATTTAATCCATATACGTATATTTTGATTAAATAAGTTCTACCATCTTCTTGCTTGCTTTCTGTTACCACTTTTTCTCTCCCTTTTTGTCCTTTCTTTCCAGGATTAACCAAGTTTTTTTCTTTGTTTTCTTCTTATTCCTCTTTTTTTTCCTTTTAGAAGATATACAATTTGTTCTTTCTCTCTCTTTTTTTTTTAAATTGGTAACCCTTGAACTTTTACCATGTATGTTTATTATTTAATGATTTCTAAAGTTAATGTATTGATCCCACCCATGAACAACATAAACACCGTAGACCATGTTAACTCATTAAAGGAGGGACTGATGAGGCTCAAACATGGACAAAAACAATACAATCCTGAAACGCTCCTTCAAGGAGCGTATGTCACATTCTACAGCATAATATCACATTCTCTGTGAAATACTGTATCAGCCTCCCCAAAAGTTGATCATTCCCTTGCTCTATTTAAGACACATAATTGTTTTTTTGTGTATATGTATACGTTAGTATTATTTCCTTGAGGATGAGGAATATATCACCTTTTTATCTTTTAGTAGTACCTGACACCAGACTTAGCCTATGGTAGCACACATTTAGCCTAGTGAATGAATTTTAAAAATTAACAATTTTATGTTCCTATGCATTTATGACTTTTTATTTTCTCATATTTCATGGAGATAACAAGTTTTATCAAAAATTACCCAGTGTGACCACTTGTAAGAGAGAAAACCTTAATAAGCTTCAAATCAGAGTTCATATATTCTCTACATATGTGTTTCCACTTTTGATTTTAACTAGTATTCTGGCCTTTGCTCCTAATTAATTCATCCTAACAGCTTACGTATAATGACTTTAGTTTGAGAGAAGCAGGATTAGGCCTTTTATGAATTATTTTATCAAATTAAATCTGTGTCATAAAGAGTTCCATGTGTTTACGAAGCAAGAGGGGAGTTGACCTAAGTCTGGCTGAGCTAAATGAGTTGTGGTTATTCTTATGTTTATTCATATGACAGAAAAATGAAAAATATCATATGCTATCTTAAAACATCTCCATTATTTTCAAATTTTTATTTACCTTTGTATTGTCATGATGGTTTCATGTTCAAAGTTTGTCCAAGCTCCCCCAGGGTAAGAATCATGGGCTGTGTAGATCTTCATCCTCCCTGGCAGCGAGGATAGCATGCAGTGGTCACTGGGTAAATTTGTGATCATTGTGTCTAGGAGTAAATGAATGCATGAGTTAGTGAGTGAATAAAGTTACAAGAGAATAATGAAATGCAATGGCCAGTCATTTTTTACCTAGCTTTTTTTTTTTTACAATTTCCTATTATTTATAATTTAAATTTTATTTAAATTTATTTAAAATTATTTGAATATATTATTTTGTTTAAAAAGGACCGTGTTTCTTTTTTTGCTTGACTATTTTGTGTAGCTCAAACTGAAACTGGTCAAAAGAAGTCTATGAGAATGTGCATTAATAAATATTCTTTTTAGCTAATAGAAGTGGAATGAATTACACAATCACATTTTTTTAATGTTTATTTATTTTGAGAGAGAGTGCAAGTAGGGGAGGGGCAGAGAGAGAGGAGAGAAAGAATCTCAAGAGAGGAGAGAAAGGATCTTCTATTAGCAAAGAGCCCAGCATGCGGCTGAATCCCACCTGTGAGTGAGATCATGTCCAGAGCAAAAATCAAGAGTCAGACGATTATCCAACTGAGCCACCCAGGTGCCCCTACACAATCATATTTTGAAGAGAAAACAACAAAAATGGATGAAAGAGGTAACTTGAAAAAGAGAAACAGACCCAAGAGTTAAAGACGACCTCAGAAGCTCATCTGATATACGCATCCAAGTCCAGGTAAAATCACACATCAGTCATTTCAGACTATGGAGTGCATTTGGGTTTTAAATAAATCCTGCAAAAATGACTCCAAAACCACCCTTCCTAACAAGTTGACTTTTTAAAAGTCACCAGAAATAACTTCCCGATATTAAATCAAAATTCCTCACTATGATAAAAGCTAAACATGACTGATGCTGTGATAAATCCCTCATGTGAGTTACTTCATTTACTCTTCATCATCTTTGATCTGGGAAGAAAAGATGAAACCAAGGTTTAGAGGGGCTAAGATATTGGCAGAACCAAGATTTGACCCTAGGAAATCTGATTTCAGGGGTCCACCCTCATAATTATTATACTCTTTGCTTCCCTGTGCAGTAATACAAATACTTCTCTTCACAGCCAGTTGATAATACAAAAAATAAAATAAATAAATACATACATAAATAAATACATAAATAAATAAATTCCAACAAAGCAACAGATTTTCACTGATAGGCACCCTCAATTTCATAGGTATTCATATATTTTAAGATTAATTTTTAGAGTTAATTTCTATTTTAAGAGAAAGTAATACAAGGATAAGTTGTAGTTTCTGCTTCTTCCTCCTCTATGTCCTGCCGCAAACATTCCACAACACATCCCCACCACCTCCACATACACACACCACATTTTAATATGTACCTAATCTATTTAGCATTAAATAGACCAGTTTTTCATACATTCTTCAGCTATAGCAAATAGGAAAATAAAAATGTTACCAGTATTTGAAATTTCATGTCCCAGAACCATCCAAGAGGTAGGTGACACAGGAAGTAAAACAGTTAAGTGACTAAGAATTTAGGCTCCAGAGTTAAAGTATCTGGCCTGTAATTACAATTTGTAAGACATTAGGCAAGTTTTTATCCACCTCCTCTGTAAAATGGAGTAACAAAATAATCTCCAGTTGCTGTAAGAATCTAATTATATAGTCTGTATAAAGTTTTTCACTTAGGTAAAGGACTTAGAAAGTGATTAATTAATGTGAGATGTTTATGTTAACTCTTGTCTGGAAAAACATCTAGTATCAAATTATGCCATAATTATCGTGGTGGTGGTGGTGGTTTTTAGCAGATTCACTATGGTAGCTATATAGAAAACCATCTGTTGTTCAAATGTTAACACAGTAATAATTTAGAGGACGCCTTTGCAATTCTGCAGTTCTACACAGAGCAGGAAATAAATGTGTTGCAAGAGCCATATTAACTTTCTGCTATGGTAGATATAGGCATTTCGATATTACTTAGATGTAAACATTGTGCCTCTTTTTTTTTAACCACTTATAAGGCTCGAAACTGCAACTGGGGGAAATACTATGTGGTTGCAGGAATTCTTCTGGCCCACCTTCCTGAAGAGATGGAATAGCTCTCTATAAAGATAAGAAAACCGGTCTAAAATTTCCACATCAGAGTATCATCTCTGCCATCTACACAACCAACATGAATCTCTAGTTTACCTGCAGTAGCTTCTTACCAGAAACTTCCATCTCAAATCACTCACTCCACTTGTGGTAAATACATGACCTAAATATCTGATCGTTATAACAGCACTGTACCCTCAAAGTCTCCGAACTTTATTCCTACATTATGCCAGATATCCATAAAACCACAAATACAGAACATGCTGTGCTTGAGCTCATATTATACCTTCAGTTTTCACATAAACCATCTCTAACTATTGTAAAAATATTTTCAGATACATCACTCATTTTGTCCTGTGTGAAAACATCCACATAAAAATTTCCCTCTAATCTCAAGGCCAGATTAAAAATATAAATATACTTAACAAATTTCTAAGCTTCCCATTTTTGGATAATGAGAGCTGTGCAACATGCCAGCTACTAGAATGAAGTTCTGTTAAATCTGAGTTCAAATATAAAGCTTTCCATAATACCATTAAAAATCTGTTTCAGCATTGAAAACAAAACAAAACAAAAACAAATATAAAGCTTTCCAACAACATTTTCATCTTTGATTATTTTAAATAGCTTTATAACCCTCAGATAATTTTTAAATCAGAATGGGTAAAATCAGAAACATAAGAAACAATAAGTTGTGCACTGTTGGTAAAATGCAAACTGGTGACCCCACTGTGGAAAACAGCATGGGGTTTCCTCAAAAAGTTGTGGAATCATGTGATCTAGTATTGTACTTACTACTGGGTATTTACCCAAAGAGTATGGAAACACTGATTCAAAAAAATATATGCACCCCTGTGTTTTTTGCAGCATTATTTATAACAGTGAAATTATGGAAGCCACCCAAGTGTTCATTGGTAGATTAATGGATAAAGAAGAGGTGGTTTATATACTCAATGGAAGATTACTCAGTCATAAAAAGAATGAAATCTTGTCATTCACAGCAACATGGTTGGCTCTAGAGGGTATAATGTTAAGTGAAATCAGTCAGAGATAGATATCATATGATTTCACTCATATGTGGAACTTTAAAATCAAAACAAACAAAAAAATAAAAAAGAGACAAATGAAGACATAGACACTTAACTATTGAGGAAAGGCTGATGGTTACCAGAGAGGAGGTAGGTGGAAGGATGAGTGAAATAGGTGCAGGGGATTAAAAGTACACTCATCGTGATGAGCGCTGAGTAATGTATAGAACTGTTGAATCACTATATTGTGCACCTGAAATTAGTAAAACACCGTATGTTAATTTTACTTGAATAAAAGTAAAAATAAAATAAAAATTAAGTACAGGGAGGAGCTCAAACAAGCCAGAGAATAAATTATTGATACCTACATACAGCATTTAAAACACTTAAATATATCTTGAAATCGCTGTTGCACGTAATCTCCATTTATACTTACAGATCTTTAAATGTTCTGGAGAAGAATCCTAAAGGTGCAAAACTTTTCCTTCACCAATCAATGTCTTTGCAACCCGTATTACTTTTTTAGCAAAAACTGGCTCAGAGAGCCTTCCCTCAGTCCCTGCTGAATATACTCTGTTCCGCGTAACTCTATTTCCTCCTGTTTGTTGCTTACAATTGGTGGGACCAAAGGGAGAAACACGACCTAAGTTAGGCCATTTTCTCTCCCAGGAATTTGAGTTGGTGTTGGAGAGACTTGTTCATTTCATTGTGGGTATGGGGTTTATAAGGATATCTGAGTAAGCATGACCATGTTTGGGCCATGTGCTTCTAAACTGACTAGTGGAGCCAAGATGGAGGGAGAGAGAAGAAAGATCAAACAGAAAAGAAGCAAGGATCAGATATTTGGCTACAGGGAGAGAAAAGCGGAAAGTAAATACCTTAGTTCCCAACCGTTTAATTTCCTGGTTTTAGTTCCTCAGTTCTTACCGCATTTTACTTTGGGTTCTATGAAGTGACCATTTAGTCTTCCAATAAATGTATTTTTCACCTAGATTTAAGTTATTTGCATTTATCCCTCTCCTCACTAATATATGGGGATCTAAAGCACAGACAAGGCAAGTATCTGGAAGGTGCAAAAGCAAGTCGTCAGAAGAGCTGGGAACAGATCCCCGACTTCAGGTCTGTGTTCTTCAAATTCCATGGGAAGGGAGTCATGGGCAGCATTAGAGAGAGGGAAAAGTAATCTCTCTGATGCCCATTTGGACATTTATATAAAGGCTCTATGTTTCCTTGGGAATTCTGTGAAAGGCATTTACTTTCCTATATACATTTTCTCACATGTTAGTGTTTGATAGGTTATTCGGATTATTGATTCTTGAGACTAACTCTCTTGTGAAGGTTAAATCTGTAATCAAAAGTAGAGATGGCACTCTTCTCATTAAGTGTTTAAAATACATACATTCCTAGAATTAGCAAATTGGGCAAAGAAACATTATGATACTCAGCATCTCTAACATAACAGAAAATTTATAATATTATAAATACCATATATATATGCAGTAAAAGTAATTGATTTTTATATATGAAATATTTACAGTTTCTTTAATGTACATTCCTGAGATTTTCCATATTAAAATAAATATTAAAGCAAGGCCAAGTTCAGTTCCTTTATTTTCCTACCAACTGTTTAAGAAAATAAACTCTATTGAGTTTAATTCACAAAATATGGTTACCATCTGAGTTCTTACTTTGGAAACAAGTGAAGTTTTGAAAGTAAAGTGCAATAAATATACTATTAGGTCTGGCAAATAGTCATGTAGAAAAAAATATTCAAAAGTATTTCTTAGGACCAATTGGAAATATAATTTTGAAAGTGAAAATTATAATCATTCATTAAGATAATTTTGATCATTCTCTTTTTCTGGAATTAGAATTTCAAAGTATCATTTAATTTTATTTGTCTGCAATTGCTAATTGAGTTAGGCTGGCTCTCCATGTAGGATAATATCTTTTTTCAACTGCATTACTCACCTCTCTATTTCACTCCTGGAATTAAAGATAAACACACATAGGTACGTACATAGATATATAAAAATATATTTTTAATAAAAACCTGACCAACGTTTGCTTTTATATTAAAATGTTTTTAAGTATTGAAAGAGTTTTTGTTTCATGTTTTCCATTTTGCTTTCAAATTATTAAAGAAAGTAATGGCAAATGAATGTTTTACTATAATTTATGGAATATTAAGAATACAAAAAATTTCACATAGCTCTGTATCTCAGATAAGCCTACTGACATGAAAAAAAAAAGGCAATTCAAGTTCATGGCCAAAAATTTTA
Source organism: Felis catus (assembly GCF_018350175.1). NCBI lineage: Eukaryota > Metazoa > Chordata > Mammalia > Carnivora > Felidae > Felis > Felis catus. The sequence goes on along the minus strand of NC_058368.1, from coordinate 16,173,003 downwards.
AACAGGTCAGAAAGAGTTCAATTATTAAAAACCCAAGGGAAGTTCTGGACTTAGCCATGGTTTGCCAAAAAAATGAATTAACAAAGGTTAAAAGAAAGCCCACAAATGAACGTAAAAGAAGATGAAAAAGATATGTGGCTGAAGTCATTTTTGAAAAAGAATGGAAGGAATACTTAAATTACTAGATATCAAAATATCAATCTTGATTGGATCATTTCCATCATTATACTAATATACTTTAAAAAAAACTAATATATTTTTTATTTCCTATTGAAACTATAGAGCAGCCGTAATAAAACTTTTCTTTCCCCACAGACTCCTCCAAGAACTTGCCCTCTATCTGCCCCCTTCATGTTTCTCTCCTCCTATTGTCTCTACTTCCTGGTCATGCATTTACTTTTCACCCACTCCTGTCTGGCCGCTATGCTCATTACTTCAAAAACGTTCTTGTCAGGGTTACAGTGGCTTGCCCAATGAGCATTCCTTATTCCTCATCTTACTTGACTTCTCAAGGCATTCAACACAATCAATGATGCACCACCTCCCACCTTGTTTTTGAAGATCTCCTCTCTTCCCTTCAGGGACACTAAATTTCCTGCTATTTATTTTCTAATCACTAGTCTTGCCTTCATAATCTCCTTTGCCTGCATCTTCTCTTCTACCAAATGCTAAATGCTGGAGTTCCTAAGGGCTTGGCTCTGGGGTGTCTTCCTAACCTTCATCTGAGCAATCTTATTCATTTCAATAGCTCTGAACATCATGTATATTCAGACATCTCCAAATTTTATAAACGCCACTATCACTTTTGATCTCAGGTCCAAAATCACATATCCAGCTGCTTGTCCGACAGTTACATGTGAAAATTTCAAGCTTAACTTGTCCAAACAGAATTTTTTGCTTTCTTTCCCTCTGTCATACTCGGCCTAAGTCTATCCCTCTCTAGCTCAGTAAATGGCACTATGAATTAAAGTTAGAAATGGGATTTTTCTTTGATACCTCCCTTTCTCGCCTCATACATTTTACTGCTAAGCATTACCCATCAGTCAGAAACAAATGCTAAATCTGTCAACTTCTCTACTTCACTGCTAGTATTTTGCTCAAGCCTCAACCATTTCTAATTAGACTATTGGAATGGCCACTTGTATTCAGCCAGGATGGACTAGGTTATGCTATAATAAAGGCCCTGAGAATCCTATCACAATGTATATGTATATCAAATCATCATGTTATATGCTTTAAATATCTTACTATTTTATTTGTCAATTATGCCTCAATAAAGCTGGGAAAAAAAATAATGGTCCCCAAATCTCAGTGGCTTGTAACAATAAAGATTTACCGGGGGCACATTTTTGTCCATTATAAATAGGCCAAGATTCTGCTGCATACCTCCGGACTCTGTGTCCCAGACAAATGGATCAGGCATCACATCTAACATTGCCAGTCGTTGTATAGACAGAATGAATGAGAACACTGGATGCTCTCACACTGGCAATTAAATGCTTCAGCCTGGGATTTACATGGTTATTCTTTCCATGACTCAATGACTACAATGTTACATGGTCTCTCCAAACCACAAGAGGGCCAAGAAGTGTAATTATCCCTTGTATGTGGTAGACAGCACTAATAACTGTCAATTTCTAATGAGACTCCCTACTTCCAACTTTGCTCTCCTATCAATTCTCTAAATAATAGCCAAAAGGACACCTTTCCTTTTTATTGTACTTAGGATCAGATCCAAAATTTCTGTGGCCTACAAGGCTCTACATATTCTAACTCTATCTTAATATCCTAAACCTCTAGCCCTCTAGTGGGGGGGTCTCATCACACTAAAATTTTGCTCAGTCTTTTTCTCCTAGGACATGAAGAATAGGCTGTCCTCATCTGGCTCCTTCATTGTGGCTGCCTTTTTATACTTAGATTCTCAGCTTAAATGTGCCATTCTCATAAAGGATCTTCCCTAAACTTACTATTAAAAGAATGTTCTCTAAACTGAGGGTTGATGGGGGGTGGGAGGGAGGGGAGGGTGGGTGATGGGTATTGAGGAGGGCACCTTTTGGGATGAGCACTGGGTGTTGTATGGAAACCAATTTGACAATAAACTTCATATATTGAAAAAAAATTTTTTTAAATGCTGTAAAAAAAATAAAAGACCTTGGTTACTAAAAAAAAAAAAAAAAAGAATGTTCTCTGTATTATCTTTTTTTTCTTTTTAAAGATCACTGCATCCCACGTATTTCCTCTGACATACTGATCTACTTTTTAGAAGTGTTTTACTTGCTTACTTATTAGCCATTTCCATCACTAGCATGTAATAATAAAGATATCTTCTCATTACCTTTATCACCTAACATCCGTAATTAACTTGTATAATATTTTTAATTGAATGAATGAATTAATACAAATCTAAACCTATAAATGAATAAAAATCTAAACCAGTGATACTGACCTAATAGATATAGTAGAAGTGTTGGAATAGAAATAGAATATATGTTAGAGCATGATCAGATCCCAAAATATATTCCAGATAGATTAAAAGATTTAAAAATTATATCATTAAGAAATACTATAAACTGGGGGTAGAAAAAGAAAAACTATATTAGTAAAAGGTGTCAAATGTAAAATTGTTGTATAAAATAATGTATAAAAAACAGAGATATAAGATATTGTTCACTAATAATTTAAATCTTAGAAGTAAAAAGTCAAGAGAGAAAAGAACAAATGAAAAAAATGTTTACAACCAATATGATAGAGTTGATATTATATATATATATATGTATAATATTTTATATATTATATTTATATATATATTTATATTTTATAATAGATACATATATGTATCCTTTGAGAGTCCTTTCTAGTGCTGTCTAGGAGCCAAGGGAACATGAAATATGTAGTAGAAGAAGAAAGTTACAAGTTATATGGCCTTGTGATCAGCTGTAACACTAAAGATTAAGCTATTTTTTCCTTTCCAGTCTATCACATATTTAGTTATATGTATTAAAAATTTCCCTCCTTTCCCTCTGTTTTTACTAGCACTTTATCATAATAATCATAGGATATATATTTATAGGATAATGAGCGTGGAATGAGACTAAATTTGAAGAGAGCTGATCATTCAGAAATGGTTGCAATGCTTGATGAAATTTTGAATTTCCTACATTGAGGAGAAGGTCTGTACATTTGTGCTTTTGTGAGGAAGTTGCCTTATGGGGAGGCAGAGAACATTGCTATTGTTATTTGGAGGTTTAAATGTGGGAGTTAATGACCCTACTGATGTTCAGTAGCCACAGTGTGGGTTATGACATGTAATGTAATTGGCTTACTGCACACCCACTCACTTCCTTGGAGTATTACTTCCTGAAAAGGTCAAAGATGAAAGGCTGGAAAGACGAAAGCTACATTTATCAGATGGCCCTTCTGCTATGGCTGTGCTTGAGACCTAGGTTTTGGCCAAGTGGGCATTTCCACAGTGACGGTCATGAGGAAAGAGACACGATATTCTGGCAAGAATGGTGACAGAAGGGTTTAGCTCTCCTTGGGCTCAAACAGTGTCAACAGTTTCCTTATTTGTTTGCTTTCTGATCATGGGGCAGGGTAATAGCAGCAGTTGCTCTCTTAGCTAGAAAATTTTACAGTGTGGAATTACAAAAACGTCATTTTCTACTTTTTTTTTTAATTACGGTTGTACCAAAAATAAAGAGAACCAGCTACTAATTCTCCTCAAATTATCTAGAGTGAACCTTGTTGTCTTTAAGAATGCTGATCAGTATAGATATTCTTTCCATGTGCATTGACCAAATATTTACTAAGTCTCTAGTATGTGCCAATAAAAAATAAATGTAATACGTAAATTAGAGAGTATGGGAGAAACTGCTGCATGAAATGGAAAGACATTTAAAACGTAAAGTAGAGAAAGGAGACAGAAATGCAGAGGAGGTAGCAATGTGGAAATGCAGGTTATAATCTTAAATTGGGTCATCAGAGTTACTTTTTTTGCAAAAGAGGGAGTGAAAAAGGACTTGAAAAGAAATGAGATTAAATTATTCCAGGCAAACAAAAAGAGTCTGTGTAAAGGCCCTGAGGTGGGCACATGCCTGATGTGTTAGAGGAAAACAAAGAGGCCAACACAAAGTGACTAAGACAATGAGATAAGAGAGGCAGCAGGACACCATAAGGAAAATTTGATTATTTCTCTAGAAGCCTCTGGAGACTTTTGAACAGTCTGATATGATTTACGTTGTAAAAGAATCCATCTGGTTGTTTTATTGAGAATAGACTGCAGCAGGAAAAGAATAGAAGCAGGAGATTAGTGAGGAGCTTTTGTAGTCATCCAAGTGAGATCTGATGTGGCCTAAATCAAGGTGGAATCAGTGGACGTGTGAGAGGCGGTGGAGTCTGGGTTTATTTTGAAGTTACAGGAAATGGCATTTCCTGAGAGACTGGATATGAGGTATGAGAAAAAGGGAGGACATAGGAATGACTCTAAGAGTTTCAGGGCTGGAGGAAATTTAAGTATAGAATTTCCCTCAGTTGAGGTGGGTGGAATAGTTTATGTCCAACGGCTCTGTCAGGGAGACAGTCATTGGAATACAGGTGGCATTTAATGTCTTAAGCCTGGATGAAATCACCAAAGAAAGAAATTAAGATGGAGAAGGGGTCCAAGAACTAAGACCTGAGAGGGTCTGCCATTAGAAGTTGGAAAAGAGAAGCTAACCAAGGAGGCAGAAGGAGCATGTGAGGTAGTGAGTGTGCTGTTCAAGTGAAGAAAGTGCACTTAGGAAAAGGGGGTAAGCACCTATGTTGAATGCTACTGAACGTTCAGAAAATGGCATTCCCATCTACAGTGCACAAGGGTTCCTTCTCTCCACATCTTCACCAACAGTTACTGTTTCTTGTGTTCTTAGTCACTCTGACAGATGTGAGGTGATATCTCATTATATATATTATATATTGGTATATATATATATACCAATATATAATATATATAAATATAAATATATATAATATATAAATATATATAAATATATATGATAATAATTTATATATTATATATAAATATATATAATAATAATTTATATATTATATATATATAGGTATATATATATACCAAACACTACAAAGATTATAATCTGAGCATAAAGGACAGTTCTTAGTTTCTCCATAGAAGATACTTATGTTTTCACCTTAAAAACCTTATGAGAAACCTCTTTTGGTACCAAATATAGGAGGTACCTGACGCCCATTCACATCCTAAGCACCAAACAAGGACTGGCTTGAAAGCCAGGTCTCCACAATACAGGCACCTAAGAAGAAAGCATTCAACCACAGCCAACAATGAGGTGCTGTTTTCTCGCTAAGGCAAGAAAGAATCACTTACTATTTACCCCTCACTTTTTTTTTAAGTTCAATTCAATTTGTAGTTTCATCCTCTTTTCTTGTTTAAATTGTTTCTCCCATCAGAATCAAATACCTTATCAGATATCTTACTGGAATGTACCCAAAAGAAAGAATTTATCTCACACACTTATAATAAATATATCTTAGGCATTGGCTTGAGAAGATTAAAAGATTCACTTTATTTTTTTTAATGCTTATTGATTTTGAGAGAGAGGGAGAGTGTGAGCAAGGGAAGGGCAGGGAGGGAGGGAGAGAATCCCAAGCAGTCTGCACGCTGTGAGTGCAGAAGCCAACACAGGCTCAAACCACAAACATGAGATCATGACCTGAGCTGAAATCAACTGTCAGCCTCTTAACCAAATGAGACACTCAGGTGTCCCTAAAAGATTCAGTTTGTAACCCAAACCTCATCCATATTGAATTGGTGAGTGCATTCCATGTGCCTTTAAAAATGTAAATTGTAGATGTGTTCTTTTTTATGCTTCATAACTTACATATATTCCTATATTGTTATAATCCAAAGTCTTTTGCTACTAATCATAGGGCTTAAAGCAAGGGAAATGTGTGTGATGGATCTCCACACATGCTGAGAATAAATGAATAAAGTTCTTATTTTGAAGACAGATTGCACCGATTGACTTAACAGAAAATTATAATTGCACTGGTTTGCTACATATAAGTTTGCAAAATGTAAAGCATATTGGCCAAGATCATTACCTTTTCTGAGCATATATTTAGCAATTCTGTATAGCTTAAATTTTTAAAAGTTTGATGGCAAATCATTCCTCCAGAATTCTCTCACTCCTAGAAACCTGAATACATTTACAGAGTGCCTTTTGTTTACTTTTAACAACAAAAAAATGCGTATCGACTCTACTGTAACCATGATAGAGTATACTATCCCTTCAGGTTCTGAGTGAAAGAATTCTCTGTAGTCAAGTCCTGACACCTACTAGTAAGAAGGTAACATCTGAAATTATTTCTAATCAAGTAAGCTACATTTATGTAAATATAGCTACATTGGCACACCGACAACAAAATGTCATAGGCTAAACAGCATTAGACAAGTTGTAAATGTGATCCCAATATCTTGTTCATTCACTGCCAAAAAAGTACCTATAAAAATATTTTAAAGTAATAGTTCAGCTTTTATTAGTTTCCACATGCATAATCAAATACAGAAACCCACTAAAAAGTACTTCTAGAAATGTGTTACCAAAACCATAATTAAAGGAAACATTAAGTGTGGATTTTTCTTTAGATTTAGAATGAAGGTTATAAACTGCATCCTTAACTCATACATAACTCAGTCCATCTGCTACATTGGAATTTAAAACTTTAGTTTTATTCCTTGCCATTTGTAAGTGTCATTGTATAGGATGACTTTCAAAGGCAATTAAGACCAAAAGATTTTATTTAAAATAATTAGGTTGGTTTTTTTTTTAACTTTTGGCAGATGTTGACATACATTTTGAAAAGATACTCAAAGTGCTCAGAGTTCAGAGAAACATACAAATATGCAAACAGACATCAGCAAAAGCAATGTGGTGAGTGTACTAATTAATACAGGAACACAAGAAGAAGGCAAACAAACTTGCCTATGGGAGGCAGGACAGACATTATAGAGAAAACAGAAATGGTTGTGCTCTTTAAAGAAGACATAACATTTTTTAAGTTAAAGAGCAAGGAATGGGGATAAAGACTAGAAAGAAAGGATATTCTAGGCAGGGACTGATAATAATTTACTATAGTCACAGTGCATACCTATGAATCCCTTCTTAATTACTTAGGTGGTTTGATTTTTCAGGCTTATTTTATTCCATTTCTCCTCCTCCAAGAAAGGTAAGAACTTAGAAGTGGTTTGCAACTAATATACACATACAATCCAGAGCACTTTTTCAAGTGCAAGAGAAATATTTACTGTAACCGAAACTCTGGGTGAAAGAAAACAATTGGAAACATAATGATAAGGTACTATTTGGGGATGGTATCTGCATGCTGCAATCTGGGGAAAAAACATACTATAATATCATTTGACATAATATGACTATATGTAAATATTTTGATATAGTATGGGAATTAAGAAGAAAACTCATTACTGCAAATTTTACTGCTTAAATGTAAAAGTTGAAAATAACTTGACTAAAACAAATAAAATATCTATAGCAACAATTATATGTGTACTGACGTAAAATCTTATGAACTCTTCTGGAAAATTCTTCTTTCAAACACATTTTATGACAATAATCATAATTAGGCACATATGTTAATGTGAAAGAAAGTAGCCCATATTTTCCACATTGCTGTATTGCCTAGTATCTTCTAGGGGGTTTAAAATTACTAGGTCAAATGCAAAGTTCAGATGAAGCAACACTTGAGTGCTGTTTTCTTCTCAGATGCAGTAAATGATACATTTCTATTAACTTATCTCCATGTGATATTTACTTCACATGGTTGATGTAACCATTTCAGTTACCCAATATATTAATAATTATTCACACTGTCACCATTATTCATGAATGTAATCATGGAATGTCTATTTCTTAGGGAATTAATCACAGATACAAATTCTTTTGCTCTCAAAAAAATTCAGATATCCTCGGGGCTGCCAAAATTACATGGATAATTTCCAGTCTTTCTGTGATTTAAATTCTGTGTTGTTTGACCTGTTGTTGATTTTTTCTCCTTTTTGAAATATTCCACCATTAGCTTCTGCAACAGCACTGTATTCTGAGTTTCCCTCTACCTCTCACATCCTTCCTTCCCAGCTTTATTTGTGGACTCTTGATCTTCATCAGCAGGCTCTTAAATCCTAGCAGATCTTAAGTTTCTGTGTTCAGTCCTCTCAACATGTACTGTGCTCCCTCTTCTGAGAGGCCACCTGGGTGGCTCAGTCGGTTAAGCATATGACTCTTGACTTTAGCTCAGGTCATGATCTCAGGGTTCATGAGATTGAGCCCCATATCGGCTCCCATGCTGGGCAAGGAACCCGCCTAGGATTCTCTCTCTGTCCCTCCCCTACTGTCTCTCACATGCATGCATGCTAGCACATGTACACTCTTACTCACTCTACCTCTCAAAAAAACAAACAAACAAGTAAAACAAAGCAAACACACAAAAAACAAGCAGCTCATAATTGTACACACTTACCATTCAGAAGACACGGAGTTAAAAAAAAAAAAAAAGAGTCAACTCTCCTCCTCCTACAAAAACCACCTTATCCTAAGCTTATTATCATCCTTCTCACTCATCTACTCCTTCTCTTAACGTCTCTTCAGGTTAGTGACAGTACCAGTTTTTAGATATGCAAGCCAGAAATTTTGGAGTCACTTTGACTCTTCACTCTCTTTTACCCACCCACCTCCAACCTCCAGGGGGCCACTAAACCCTATGTACTGCTTCTCCTTCGCTCTGGTCTCTAGCATTACTTTACCAGATTATGACATCCAGTATCTCTGCCTCCATTCCTGCCTCCTTCAACCTATTCTTATTCGCAGCACAGCCAGAATGAACTTCATAAAATAGAAAGGAGACCATGTTCTTCTCTTGCTTGCAATCTATGGAAAATACCTCAACATACCAGTGTAACCTGCAAGTCAAGCTAACTTCTGTTTCTTCTCCAACCTTACCTTCAGAGGCTTGGAAGATTTGGTGGCTGATCCAGAAAAAAAGAAATGACTGTGAGAGACAGTGACACACAAAGATTTATTGGTTGACACTTGTATGTGGGGGAAATCTCTCACAGTAGCAATCTTCGATGATGCTATGATGCAGGAACCCCTATGCAGAAGGGGAGGAAGGCAGGCAACTCCCTAGGAAGAAAGCAGTCATATAGGAAGCCTATGTCTAGGTGGCATTTGCTCACAAGGTGGGAGTCTCTGGATCAGAGAATTCCAAAGGGCTGCAGCCGCTCTGGGGCTATGGCTAGCAGTGGTGTCGGATGAGGTTTTGCAAGGTGGGCAAAATAAGCTGGCTCTGAACAGGTAAAAATCTGCTTGTATGGGCTATTTTTAAAATAATTGGATGTGGAAGTTTTTAAGTTTGGCAGCAGCAGGCTTTTGAGTTAACAGGTCTTAGCCTGCAGGAAGAAATAAACAACCTAGGGGCCAATACACAGAGACCATCTTTGTCTCATTTATGTAACACCTCTCAACACCTCCTGAAAGAGAACCTCCTTGACCCTTCCTACTTGGCTTTCTCCAAATGAGTAATTCACTTTTACACATCTGTGCTGGTGCCCAAGACGCTCTTATGAGACCTACCATTCAGCAGGGGGAAAAAGTTGATCAACACACTTGGGGCTAGTATTGGATAAAATAAAAGCCATTTCAAGCAGATAGATAAATTAGATAGATGGATAGATAGATAGATAGATGATAGAATATTATGAAAACCTCCTATAAGCCATTAATATTAAGTGTATTAATTGTACTAAGTTGATTTCATATAAAATGTTCCACCTCTCCTCTCCTTACAAACCAAGATCTCTTTCCTTTAAAGTTTTGTCTAATTATCTCAGTCTAACTTTGCTACATTCCTATTTCTATGTCATCTAATTATTTCATAGGCATAGCTTCACTTGGGTCATTGGTGATAATATTGAACAAGTTAGAACCAAAATTTAAGTCTCCTGGACACCACTAGAGACCTCTCTCCAGGCTCCATCACACGGTTGGAATGACTTGAGAATTCAGCTAAGGCTGAGCTTGCAGGAGAGGGGCACTGTGACTCCACTGTGGGAGTCACTGGGATGAGAAAGGCAGAAAAAACAAAGCCAAACTTTACAGTAACAGTGGAATCTGTCTGGGGTTTTTTTTCCTCCAAATAAGACAAATGAACATTTATTATTAGCAAATATTTCTTGAAGCATTGCAACATAAAATTTCTCAGTTAAATTCATGCTTATGGACATTGGGAAAATACATTATTTTCTGTTTCCAGAATTTAGAGACATATACTTTGACCAGTAGAACAATTATAATTAATTTTAGAAATTTCAAGACTGAGGGTCAAATTTTCCCAAAATATTATCACAACATGGCAGTTGCTCAATGTTTAATATGGAAAAATCATATCTTGGGAAATTTGTGTACAAACAGTAGAAGGATTATTTACTTCATTTATCTGGAATGCAAGATACTGGTTAAACACTATGGAAAATGAAACTATTTCCTCCACAAAAGTACTTTCCATGCTCATTGTCTTGAAAAACATCTCCAAAACCATTAATCTTTTAAGGAACACTGTTCTTTTAAAGTATTGGTAATTTGTGAAAAACAAATTAGATTTAAAGAAAAAAAATTTTTGTCTTGAATCCAATCATCAACTAAAGACAATATATCCCCTTATATTTCTGTTTCTGGCTGTTTCTGCCTGGCTCAGTTTGGTTGAGAATTATGAGGCCAGCTGCAATCCCCTGGTGGACCAGTTAACTTTGTTCATGGTATTCTGAGACAATGTACCACAAAGCCTTAAGCATAGCCAAATATCATGAATGCGAACAAGCCAACAGGCAAGAGAAGAATCACTTTTTTTTTTCTTGATAAGAATCATTCTAATAAGGGAACTAGCTGCTATTAGCTTTTTCACACCTGTGAGCTTTACTGCATTGTACTCTGATACCTCTGTCCTGTTGAAATCTTAAAAGACCAACATAGAAAAGCACTGGAGCCTCCCAGACCAGAAGGCATTTCTGATGTATTCCGTGGATAATAAGCAGATCCATATACCAACTATCAGAACTTCAAAGACAGGCTGTATATAGGCAAGACAGGGGCATTCCATCTCTCCTAGGGCCTCCCAAGACTTGAATTTGGATTTTAAGTAATCTAGAGTCATGTTAAATACACCTGGAAAGTAAGACAGGATGTTAAATGTATCATTTTCTGTTTTCTCAGAGTTTCAGTTGAGGGTTCAGTAACAGAAGTTAAAAAATAAACACCAAATACCTTCATGGGGCCCCTGGGTGGCTCAGTCAGTTAGGCGTCTGCTCTTGATCTCTGCTCAGGTCATGATCTCATGGTTCCTTCCTGAGTTCAAGCCCCACGATGGGCTCTGAGCTGATAGCACAGAGTCCTGCTCAGGATTCTGTCTCTCCCTCTCTCTGCCCCTTCTCCACTTGCACTTTCTCTCTCCCTCTCCCAAAATAACAAATAAACTAAAAAAAAACAAAAAGCGAAAAACACCAAATACCTTCATATCTTAAAGAGTTGGGCGGCCTATGTAGGGAGGCCTAAAAGATTATCAAGCAAGTTCTTCTATCCTCAGCCCATCAGCCACCTCCAGGCTAAATGAATAAAGCAGATAAATTTATTTGAGAGACTTTAAAGGGTTTGAGTATGGCAGTAGTAAGAATTTCTTTGCAGATATTTGCCAGGATGTTGTGTATTTTTTTCCCTCTTCCAAGGGAGGAGAAATGGGATGCCTCCCTCGTCTCTCAAGCCTTGGAATAGAACAGCTTTGGATAGCCTGATATGCATTCTCTGAAATTTAAGAGACAAAGGGCTGATATTGGTTTCTTTCCTAAAATGAAAGGCTTTAGTTTAGCCAACTACCCTGGGGCATTAAAGCAGGAAGAGGTGGCTAAGTTAGAAATGGCTTGTGTTGTTAAATTCTGTGTGAATTTCCCTAGGTTGGCTGTAGACTCCAGAGAAAGAAGTTGGGCTGATTCATCCAGAACAGGACTGTGCTAGAGGAGGGCTTGGAGGCACAAGAGGATGCAGCAGGCATCATAAGAGCCATCCATCAGAATCTAGAGACTTGGAGGAAGACTGTATGCAATTAACAAGAGAAAGTACCTACCATGTCAAAGGAACTGAGAGGGGATCCAAAGAATCATAAAAGATTCCATAGCAACAACACCAAAATCATCACTGTGAATCAGCAACATCCAGAGGGCATCAATACCAGATTCACTTCATCAAGTAAGACCTTTCTACATCTATGTCTCCTTCTCCTGCTCTAAACCCAGAAGAGCCACATGCCATAAGGATGATGGAGAATGAGTAGAGCAAAAGGTGGAAAAACAGAAAAGATGCTGACTCTACTCATCCCCTTCAAATGCAGTCTTCTAAGCCTGAAATGTGCCTGAGCTGGGGGAAGAGAAAATCTTGAAACTGAATCACCGTGCAAGACAATGTGATTACACTGAAATAAATGGACCTTTTTTTGTTTAACAAGAACTAGAAACATCAAAGCACTTGGTCAAGACTCAGATGCAGTATAAGAGCTATTTGACAAAGTGAATTTAGTGTGAGTGGTGAGACACATGTTGCTGTATTCTTGCATATAGAATCCAACTTATTTGGGGTGCCTGGGTGGCTCAGTCCATTAAGTATTGGACTTCAGTTCAGGTCATGATCTCATGGCTCCTGATACCAAGCCCTGCGTCGGGCTCTGTGCTGACAGCTCCAAGCCTGGAGCCTGCTTTGGATTCTGTGTCTCCTTCTCTCTCTGTCCCTCCCCTGCTTGCGCTCTGTCTCTGTCTCTCTCTCTCTCTCTGTCTCTCTCTCAAAAATAAACATTAAACAAATTTTAAAAAATGAAAGTAAATTTTTTAAAAAAAAAATCCAATTTGTTCAATAAACTTGTAGCATCAAGGATCACAGGCACTCCCTGCCCTCCAGAGCAAGGTAGGTGCCTACATGACACAGGATCATCATCACTCCACGAAATGACAAGTAGGGATGAACAGAATCTGTCTTATAAATCATTTTGTCTAGGTGCACACTGCTCTCTGGTTATTTCCTTTTTGTTGGCCCTAAGCATTTAATAATGTTTTATTTTAATGTTCTAGCCTGGTCTCACCTGGGTACTATCCAGTTAGTCCAGAGCTTCAACGGGGTTGGATCTCCTGTCCCTTAAGGTCATAATGGCATTAACTAGGATAAAAGCCCCAAAGAAGTTACCTCGCAGCAGACAGAGTTAGATCAGGGACTATAACATCCAACTGTCCCCCAACAGATTTATAGATTCTACATTGCTAGACTGGGAAGATGACATCAATAATCATGTTAAAGAGCCAGAAATTTTCAAACATATTCTATGTGGAAGCATACATCTTATAGCTAACTGATCAGTTGTATCAGAGTAAGTCAAAAGTATTCCTTTAAATGAGCAAAGGTACTTAATGTATACTGACTTAAGAAAGTATACACCCAGTGTTCTGGCAAAAGGTATGCTACAGCATCGGAAGATGCTGGGGTTCAAGTTCTAGGAACTGGTGATTGCTGGGGAGATAACAATCCCACCCCACCCAGCTTGAGCAGCAGAACTTTAGATTTATTTTTGTCCCATGTTGTAAACATTTGTGGAGTAGAAATATTTTTCCATGTAACTGCTAAACAGTGACAGAAAAACATAGACTGTATCAAAGCAAATGTAAGGGAAGAGCCAGAATCCAGCCATAGATCAGCAAAGGATTGGTGCAAAGTTCATACTTCTCCCTCCAAAGCCTATATGTTTTCTAGATATTCCTTCTTGCTCCTAAATAAAACTGGTCTTCTGTTCCTGAAACAGCATAAGAGACTGATGTCAATGACCTAATTGCCAAATCCAAGGGCCCCTTTCAGTTTTCATTGCGTGTTCTTGTTTTCACTTTGTAAGTAATTATTTGTGTGACCATTTGCTTAATACCAGGCTTTTCACAGTAGATTATAAGGTCCCATGAGGACATGACACTCTAGTACGTTGCTCTATACTCAGCTCCAAGAACAATGCTGAGCATATAGCAGCAGCTTAAAAACTAAATTGTTAAATAAATAAAAGGTACTCAGACGCCACCTTGTAAAGGGTTTTGAATGCCAGGCTAAAAAAGTATAGCTTTATTATGTAGACATGGGGAGGCACTAAAGATTTCTTAGCTTGTGTCTCTTAGCTTTGACAACATGCTGGGGTAATCATTCCAGCAGAATGGTGCAAAATCATCTGGATAAGAGAAAGGCTGGATACCTCATTCTTACAGCAGAGCCCACAGGGGCAGACATGTAACCTCTTATAGTAAACAGGTAAACTTAAAAAATGTACAAGCCTATATATATATATATATATATATATATATATATATATATATATATAACAATGTTTTACAACTTAAAAGTTACAACTTAAAAAATGTACAAGCCATATACATATATCTCCACAGAAGTTAATCAAACAAATAAAAAACTACCTTGACCATTTTTGTTTTGTATTTGCATGTATGCTTTGTGTCTCTCCCCTCACTGAAATGACTGATTGGTGCCTGAACTGATTAAAATCACCGAAAGTTAGGGATACACAGCCTATAGCTGAAATTATATGGAAGTGGTTTCTGACCTACTGAGTTGGACCTATTGCTGGTGAAGTCTTAGCTGGACTTTAGTTCTGTAAATATCTGAAAAGGGCCAGAGCATCTGTCCAATTTCTCTTTCCAGTAATTTTATAACTTTTTACGTGAAGAGTCATTAATGTTTCACTTTTTGGACTGAAGTGGATGGAAGCCTGTGTGAGCCAGGAAAAAAAAAAAAGTCTGGCTAGAAAGACTCTGGCCCTAAGCTTGGGTATCCCTTGGGAAACAGCCTTCATTTCCCAAGAAAAGATCAGGCTCTGGGTTAACCCCAATCAGACCATGGCAGGTTTTTACACTATAAATAAACATCATCATTCACATTTCTTTTGTGTTACCTCCTTCTCCATTTCTGCAGTCACCTCTTCTAGAAACTCATGTTTATTCAACCCAGTGGATTTACTAAAGCTTACCTTGTCTCATGAGTCATGAAACCATATTTTACAAACTATATGGAAAATGTGCAGTTAACTTATTTTCACACTCCTGGCCTATACTAAAATAAATTCATTTTTTCCCCCTGAATTTTTTTACTAAAGACAGCCAAGGATTCCAAATTCAGCATTCTATTGGGAGACCAAAACACATATATGCTATTTTCTAAGATTTGAAAGTACCAGGATAATTTTTTAAAAAACTAAACTCTTTTCAGAGATTTAAAATGTGAATTTTAAAAATCTTATTTCCACTCAAGATATTAGGACTACATCCATTATATAACCAAAGCAAGCATTTATAGCCACATATCAGACAATTCTAACAACATGGTATTTATCCTTATTCTTCAGGAACAAATAGGTTAATAAAAGAAATAGGAATTAAAAGTGAAATATCTAGGGGCGCCTGGGTGGCTCAGTCGGTTGAGCATCCGACTTCAGCTCAGGTCACGATCTCACGGTTCGTGAGTTCGAGCCCCACGTCAGGCTCTGGGCTGATGGCTCAGAGCCTGGAGCCTGCTTCTGATTCTGTGTCTCCCTCTCTCTCTCTGCCCCTCCCCCATTCATGCTCTGTCTCTCTCTGTCTCAAAAATAAATAAACATTAAAAAAAAATTTTTAAAAAGTGAAATATCTATTACAAGCTAATCATTGGTATCATAATGGTTTTGATACTTTGGAGTGGAGAGGAATTTTACAGTGTAGAATTGTCCAAGTCAAATGTGTCAGTGTTTTTACTCAATGTGTCCTTGGTATTGTGCTTGGCTGGGTACCAAGTATATATTTATCAAAAAAATGATAGTGGATGAATAAACAAATGAATGAATAGGAATAGATGAATCTTCAATTTGATATAAATAACTTAAAGGTAGTGTGAGACTGTGTTCTTACCATACTTTTAATCATAGTCTATTGCATCTGAAGGTCATGCAAAGTTCACCCTCTGGGTCCCTAATCTAGTCCCATGGCCTAAATACCGTCCATATACTAACAATTCCCATTCCAGGTGGACCTATTCCCTGAACTTCAAACTTACGTGTTCAACTATCTATGCAAACACTTCTGCTTAAGTGTGTGTATGTGTGTATGTAAAAGAGTGTGAGCAAACAGTGTATCCAAAACTGAGCTGTTGATTTCTAATCATCTCCCAAATTCCTACCTCTCTTCAGTCTTATCAGCAAGTGATAATTCCACAGCTTAGATGAAAGTCTTAAGGTCATCCTTAACTTCTTCTTTCACATCCTATAACCAACTCATCAATCAACAAATCACCTTGCTCTACCCTCAAAATATATTTTGAATCCAACCTCTTCTTCCCACTCCAGCACTAATCCTAACCCAAGTTAAATTGTCCTCCATGGGACTGCTGCAACAGCTTCCAGAGGTTGATTCTACGTTCCCCAGCCCCATCCCACCCTACGGGGATCCTTGCAGAACCTAAGTCAGATCATGTTCTGATCAAGCTCTCTTCTCCCATACCTTTCCATCTCACTCTAAACCCATACCTCAGACTACAAAGCCCTACCCAAACTCACCAACTACTTCTCAAATCTCTTCTTCTCCCATGCTGCCTGTGGTTTCGCCTACAGTCATGCTGGCTTCTCTGCTCCTTTTCAAATCTACCAAAAAATGGTTCTGCCTCGTGGCTGCTGTACTTGCTCTCCCCTCTGGCTAGCACCCTCTTTATCCAGGTGTTAATGTGGCTCTTTTCACTAAATTCAGTCTCACCTCGTCAGATCACCCTATCTAAGACAGGACTGACTCAGGCCACTCTCAATTCTCTTACATTGCTTAATTTTAATCCCAATCATGTATCACCCCTTGAAATCTCTGTCATATTTGCATAGGGATCATTTGTTTGTTTTCTGTTGCTCTACACTGGAACATAAGTTCTGTGAGAAGAGCCTGAAAGTACTGTGTGAATTATACAGCATCCATGGCACTCTTATTCATCTTTTAACATCCCCATGCTTAGATTTGGTGTAAATACTCAGGAAAGATCTATTAAATGAATGAATGTATTTTAGAAATAAGTCTATTAAGGAAGTAAAGTAATAGAACCAGATGAGATCCCACAGAACTAAGTCGAAGAGTCCATCTTGGCTTTTCTTATGCACATTTATAGCTTAGAATCAAAGCCCATTCTCAACCCTAGCTCCAAGGAACAACACCTCCCTTGGCAGTATACGTCAGACAGCCCAGATACATATTTTGGACAAAGCAATGCTCTCAGTTTGTCTTCAGTCTGACCACAATCATAGCAGGTTAATGATTTCTCCAGATCAGTCTAGGTTTTCAGAGTCTGTTTTGCTAGCAGCCTCTGACCATGGCTGAAGAACCATTTTTCATGGAAAAATATCCCGCCTCAATAAAAAGTGGTAGAAAGCTTTAGTCGCTTTACTTACCTACTACTTTTCTGCACCTGAAGGTCACGCTGCACTCATCTTACTGAGATCACCTCAAAACATACCAAATTGCTCATTTACAACATGAATTGAAACAAGAATTATGTTTTACAAAAACTTAAGAAACTGCCAAATCCTATTTTCAAGGTACATAGGAGGGTCTAGGATGCTGACCAGAACCTTCTTTCTCTTTTCATGCTCAGTTACATACTCTGAGCAACAATTCTTAGGAAAAGGCTCTTATTTTTAAAAACACATTACACACCAGAAATACGAATAATAGTAGTAATTACAAAATGAAATAACTCTCCTTTCCTCAAAAAAAAATTGTTTCAGTTTGTCCTGTTAAACTAAAAATTAAATGTCAATGGAAAAATTAGCGTATGTGAAAATATCTGTATAATGACTCTATTGGATCCACAGAATAACATTTTCTTCCTATAAACTGGAGTAGGATTATCCCTCAGGAAAATTTTTGAGTTTTTATTTTTTCCTGTCAGGATCTATGCTACATCTCAAGGCACATTTGCTGGAGAAGGCATCTTGTTGACTCTAAAAATCCCCTTGAGCAATAAGGTACAGTTTCTAGAATTAAATACTCATTTTTGTAACAAATTTATAACTATCTTTAGATACTTTGTGATAGCTATCCATTATCACTAAAATACATCGAAAGTATTTAAAAAAATTTTTTTTAGTGTTTATTTATTTTTGAGAGAGAGAGTGAGCAGGGGAGGGGGAGAAAGAGAGGAGACACAGAATCTTAAATAGGCTCCAGGCTCTGAGCTGTCAGCACAGTGCCCGATGTGGGGCTCGAACCCACAAATCATGAGATCATGACCTGAGCTGAAGGCAGACGCCCAACCAACTGAGCCACCCAAGCGCCCCTGCCAAAACTATTTTTTAAAGAGTCAGTAGAAAAAGTTCAAAATATTTATCTTCAGCCTTAATTTTATATACAAACATTTTGATGTAAAATAAAGCCACATACACAGATACTCATACTCAGCCCACCAGGAGGAACCCCTATCCTGACCGGGCCTGACCAATCACAGTATCTTATGACACTAATTGCAACAATAGGTCCAGAAACAGGCATGCAACCCAAGCAAGTGAATAAGAGCCCTTTCCTTGAAGTGGTCTTTTTCAGACATTCAAGAGAAATGCCCTTTCTCCTGGAGTGGCTAAACTTAAAAGAGCCACCTGCCCAGGCTGCAAGAGTAAGAGAAGGTATTAGCAGGTGACTATTGAGGTGCTAATTGGTTGCCACCTTCTCCACTTGAAATAATCTTAGAATTTCTCAGTTACACTTATCAAAGAACAATGCCAATGTCCCTTAGAAATAAGCAGTACATTTAAATTGAAGCTCAGTTTTCTGACGTATCTTCATCCTTTCACCTTTTCCCCATTACAGATGTGTGGGGGAATGATTTGCAACGTGGGGGATGGTAACGTTTTGTATTTGCAATTTTGTTTTCCCTTTCACTTTTAGAGCTTAGCTTTTTTATTTCAAATGGTGAAACTCAGGCAGACAATTATAGTTTCTCTCTCTTAGCTGGCATTGGTTCCTAAAGGTACAGATAAATTAGGAATTATTAGGGGAGATATGTAAAGGCAAAATGAGATGAGAGAGAAGGGTGTGAATGGTCCCTGGGTGGGCATCTAAGAAGGACAGTGAGAAGGTCATCTCAGTTTCAAGCCATTCAACTTACCGTTGAGGCTCCTCCTAAGAGAACACAGGGCTCTCTACAAATGTCTCACATAGTTAATGGCAACACAGCCTCCTTATCAATTGCCTTTTATAAAGAAGGCCCATGTCTAGTTGAAAACAAACAAACAAACGAAAAAAAAGTGAGGGCAACTCACAGAAGAAAACGTAACTGAGATACATGCCAGAGAGGGAGAAGGAGGCAAATGGAACCAGGAGCAAGAGAGAAAACATCCATGACACTGAATCAATTTGTGCTTGTTGTAGGTCCCATCTCCACCCTCACCAGGTACCACTGGCCCAAACTCTCTCTCTCTCTCTCTCTCTCTCTCTCTTTTTGTTAAAGTTAATTCGGATTAGGGTTGTGGCACCCCAAATATGCTGCTTTGAGGCTGACTTTAACTCTCATTTTGTGTCTCTATAAAATGAATACAATAACATGCCAATCTCATTAGGTCCTACGAATTATTAAATAAAGTCATCATCAAGATGATGTGTTCATCAAGGGCTGGTGTAGTTTATGGCAGGTACTCATGCTTAATAAATGTTCCTTGCCTTCTTCATTTACTGAGCCTGAGGGTAGATGTGAAAATGAAAATGGTACTTCTGATAGGCCTGTTCTTTCTAGAAGAAAATGGATAGGGATGGTCATCTACCAACAGTGCTGCATTTTGCTCAACTGCTCAAGTCTAAACAAAGCCCAGCCGGCTTATCCTTCAAAATGTACCATAAGTCTAGAATCCAGGAAATAACATAGACTTTAAATACAAGCCAATGCAGTAGCGCCTGGCTGGCTCAATCGGTTAAGTGTCCAACTTCAGCTCAGGTCATGATCTCACAGTTCGTGGGTTCAAGCCCCGCATTGGGCTCTGGGCTGACAGCTCAGAGCCTGAAGCCTGCTTCGGATTCTGGGTCTCCCTCTCTCTGCCCCTCCCCTGCTCACACTCTGTCTTCCTCTCTCTCTCTCTCTTAAAAATAAATAAACATTTAAACACAAGCCAATGCACACACAAAAATATTCATTTTTCTCCTGGAAATGTTTTTTGTTATTACCATAAGGATGAGTATAAAAAGAAAAGTTCGCCCTAACATATGAGTCAGAGACTCCAAGTAGATATAGATACCGTTTGAGATGGAAAAGAGGTTTTGAAGCCATTTGGAAAGATAAGAGGACCTTTTACACAGTTTTCACAGTATCTGCGTGAAGCCAGAAATGCCTTGGGAGTCCAGCTGTAGGCTGCCATGTTGTCCATGTGTAGGCAGACATCCCTACAGACAGAAGTAAGGAAGTCCTCTGCTCTTCTTTTACGATAGCTGTCAAGTCATGAGAGAAAGAGCTCACAGGGCATGTGTCCTCTACAAACTTTGTTAAATGTGGCACTTATTATTTTACAGCATTTTACTAACTGTTTTTTTAGTCAACCTTTGCATTAGTTGGGATTGGATAATACAAGCAAACAATTTGGAGAATATATATTCATACTCAAAAAAGCCTTCAAGAATATCATTGATCTAGGGGCGCCTGGGTGGCGCAGTTGGTTAAGCGTCCGACTTCAGCCAGGTCACGATCTCGCAGTCCGTGAGTTCGAGCCCCGCGTCGGGCTCTGGGCTGATGGCTCGGAGCCTGGAGCCTGCTTCCGATTCTGTGTCTCCCTCTCTCTCTGCCCCTCCCCCGTTCATGCTCTGTCTCTCTCTGTCCCAAAAATAAATAAAAAACTTTGAAAAAAAATTAAAAAAAAAAAAGAATATCATTGATCTAATCCAAATTAGATGACAAAATAGCTTTCTGACATTACTTGTTGATTTTGCCAACTTGAGTAAAGTTAATGTTAGTCAATGAGTAAATGTTACTCAAGCTTTGTCATGGCCATGGGACAAATGATATCTTAGGGATGGTTTACATCTGAAATTTAGATCTGTAGTTTGACTTTTTAAATTTTTTTTTCAACGTTTTTATTTATTTTTGGGACAGAGAGAGACAGAGCATGAACGGGGGAGGGGCAGAGAGAGAGGGAGACACAGAATCGGAAACAGGCTCCAGGCTCTGAGCCATCAGCCCAGAGCCCGACGCGGGGCTCGAACTCACGGACCGCGAGATCGTGACCTGGCTGAAGTCGGACGCTTAACCGACTGCGCCACCCAGGCGCCCCTGTAGTTTGACTTTTTAAAGACTGAGAGAAATGCTACCTATTTAAATTACCATTTATTTAAGGGCCGCCTGGGGTGGTTCAGTCAGTTATGCTTCAGACTCCTGATTTCGGCTCAGGTCATGACCTCATGAATGGAGCCCTATGTCGGGCTCCGTGCTGATGTTGTGGAGCCTGCCTGGGATCCTCCCTTTCTTTCTCCCTCTCTTTCTGCCCCTCCCCCACTTGTGCTCACTCGCTCTCAAAATTAAGTAAAAATTTTTAAAAAATAAATTCTCATAGGGGCACCTGGGTGGCTCAGTCAGTTAAGCGTCTGACTTTGGCTCAGGTCATGATTTCACAGTTCTTGACTTCGAGCCCCACCTCGGGCTCTGTGTTGACAGCTTAGAGCCTGGAGCCTGTTTCAGATTCTATGTCTCCCTCTCTCTCTCTGCCCCTCCCTCACTCATGCTCTCTCTCTCTCTCACACACAAAAATAAATATTAAAAAAATAATAAAAATAAAAATAAATTATCATTCATTTAAGGTATTCAAAAGAATGAAGAAAGTCCTTAATCCAAATCTTATAGAATAAAATATGTAAATAATATATCTTACACATTGTAATATATATCTTACACATAATATATATCTTACACATTGCCCTACTTAACTATTCATGGATAGAAATAAGAATAAACTGATACAACATACTAGTCCTGTCATCTTGAAGACAAGGATTAGGTCTTCTTTGTTTGAGGATCAGGCCAGTACTGTGCTTAAGAGCCAGTGCTCCTAAATCGAATCCAGTGCTGCTCATTACTACGTGTTGTTGAAGAAGCCCCTTACCTTCTCTATACCTGTTTCCTCAAGTATAAAAAGAACAGTGCTAGAACCTTCCTCATGGAATCATTGCCAAGAATAATTAGATATAATATATAGATTATTTAGAACTGTGCCTGGCACACAACTCCTATAGATATGTTAACAACTACTACCACTGCCATCATCACCATCTGAATACCCGCCCCCCCAGAGCTTATACAACAGTGTCTACCACATAGTAAGGGCCTGCTAGATATGTATTGGCTAATGAATGATGAATAGAAATTTCAAATGAAAGATCCTCTCCTTCATTTACTATATTTGGAGTGATTGGCTAAGATGATTTAAAAAAAAGAATTTGAATTTTGAGGTCAGATGACTTGATTTTAAACTCTGAACAAACCACTTCAGCTAAATGTTTATATAAAAATCACTTGACCTCCCTGAGCCCCTACTTTCAGAGGTGGTAACAATTAGCTGACACATATGTAAGGCTGCATCATAATGCTTCATGACAGATGCTCAGGAGAGGTTAGTTCTCTGTCTGCCACCTTCCCTCTCAAAAGCTAGTTACCTATCTAGTGACAGACACAATAAGATTTCTGGGACTTAGAAAAGAAAGGGAACAGGAAAGATAAATCGTGGGGAAGTCTAGGAAGTTTTCTAGGAAGAGATAACCTTAAACTGGATCCAGAATGGTGGGAGGACGTCAACATCCTGAGAGGCAGGGTGAGGATGATGTCATGGGAGTGAGGCACAGAGCAAGAACTGGAGCACAGGCAACCACTTTGGCAGGAGCAGGGGGCTGTGTAAGTATCATTAAAGGAGAAGACAAGTATAAGTGGTAATATTTGTGAGTCTGAATATGAAAGTTTTCACCAGGAAATAGGAAGTCCGCAGGACCCTTGAGCACAGGTAGGTGTGCACTGGTGCTTGGGAAGTTTAGTCTGCTAGCTGTGGGTACAACGTGGAGGCAAGACTGACAGGACGTGATTGCATCAGATGAGACATTCACATATTGTGGAGTGAAAGGAAAGCACAGAAATAAGAGGAATCATCTCTCAACAGGCTCAGGTTGCTGAGTATAAGGGGAGAGGGAGGAAGAGTAAGACCATCCCATTGTTTTGAGTCTGAATAAAGGACAAAGAAAAGGGAGAAATAAAGACTTTGACTGGAGATCTCACCCTGCTTGAAGATTGAAAATAAACATTTTCCATATTTGTCATAGACTTATAAACTGTGAAACTATGGCTTTATCATTTGTTTCACAGAACATTCAATATGTGGATTAAGGAAAATGCTAACTGATAATCACAGTTATGAAAATATATACTTCTTGGTTTTAAGAAACCAAATTACAACCTAGGTAAACCCTATCTACCCAACATATTATATTATCCATGTAAAGGAAATAATTTTTCTGCTATCAAAAGGAAAAATAGAATATTAAGATAAAGTATTTTTAAAAGAGTTATGAATTACACTAGAAAGAATTTACATCTTAATTGCAATAACAATTTGCATAAATAAGCCACTATTTACCAAAATTTAGTCATTTGGCAATCATTTACTCATTACATGTTTTAATAGTCAATTTCCTGAGAAATGCTGGAGGGATTGGCTTATCACATAAATCACAGACGGTCAGCATATAGCCTAATCTCTGCCCCAAATTATCTCAACCACTTTTACCAAATCAGTGCAATAATTAATTTTTTTAGAAAATCTAGACCCCCACTTGCCAATTCATTCAACCAAAACCAAATGTCTGGCACATACTGAAACGTGGCAGGCTCAGGTCTATGGACAGACTTTCTCCTTCCACGGGTCTCTGATTCAAATCTTAAGTAGGATCTTAGTTGTTTAATCAAGGCTCTTTGACACAAGGAAAATGGAGATAAGTGCTTTCCTGATTGGCAGAAGTAAATGGTATTGTTTACTTCTTTAGAGCTGCTAAAGGAGCTAAGGCAATTTGGAAATCTGAACAAGCAAAGCTGATTCTGTTTTCAAGGGTAATTATTTCATTGTTCCCCTTCTATTTACTTCTTTAAATTGAACCTGTTAACTAACTAAGTTTAATTTTGTTACAAAAAAAAATGAAAAAGAAAAGAGAAAAAAAATTATTCATGTAAGCCTTCACATTATTTCTTTACATTCTAACTTCCTAAAACTTTTAACTTCCTCTATACTGAGAGAGGAATGATGTATGCCACTTACTAAATCCTGGAGTCTTAAAAGATTGAATATTAAAAAGTTATACATAAAAGCCTGGATTTGAACCTTTATTATAAATACAAAAATATGAAAAAATGATAATGATATATTTACGATGTGTCACCTTTGTTTAAAATAATTCACTATATCATTCTAAGCCAATTCTATGTCTTGGGAGAAAAGAATATGCAGTGACATATGGCTCCCACAAACTTGAAAATAGTCTACAATATTAATATATTAATTTAGATCATCATCCTCACCACTATGATTATTTGCTTAACTAATATGTTCCATTCACTACATGCTTTACATGCAATGTCTCATTTATTTCTCACAAAAATGCTGAGAGGCTCAAAATACTATTACCTCTATTTTGCAGATGAGCAAACTGAACTCAGCAAGATCAAACAAATTACTCATGGTGGGACAGCTTATCAGAGACAGAGCTGGGGTACAGTCTTAGGCTGCCTGACTCCAAAGGCCATAAACCACAGTTATGCTGCCCCTTGATATCATTTCTAATATTCTATTAACCAGAAAACATAACTAAGATAAGATAGAGCACTTGACTCTAATTAGGGGGAGGAAAGGATTCTATGATTTCTACTGAGAGTTATGTGTAAAGGTATAACTTTAGAGCTTCCCAGATTAGACTACCTAGCAACCATCTAACTCAGTGAACTATAGGAAGAAGATTTTGTAAACAAACCTTTCAACAAAACTACAAGTTTCTTAAGTAAGTAAGCCCACTCTGTCTGACCCAAAGCAAGTTTTCACGATCATTGCCATTGGTCTTGGCTTTCCAATCCATTGTGTATATTCCCGTCACATAACGGGAATATGTGTAATATGCATACAATTCCTGGTAGAAGTTCTGCAAAAAAATATATTCGAAAACATTTTTGGAAAAAAATGGTAACTTGTGTATTTTTCAATAGATAACTGTCATCTAAAATCTTATTTTGTACATTCTTGAGTCTTAGAGTGTATTCTGGTTTCTGGATTTGTTTTCTTTCATAAAATGACCACTTCATTCAATGTTTGGATGAGATAAAGACAGTATATTTGCAGCCCTAGAACCCAAGTATATACCAAACTCTTAAATTTCACTCTACCAAACTCTTAAATTCCACTCTGCAGCTGCGAACCACTAACCTCCTCTTCAAGAACAGTAAACCATGTCATCAAATACACAAAGGACACCAAGTGTTTGTAGAAAAAGTGAAAAAAACTTGAATGATTTCAAGCCTGTGTGCTACACAGAGCTTTGCATCCAATATAAATTCTGACATTTGAGAATAACAGCCTAGTATTAACCAGAAATGGAGCCCTGGCAAAGCCATCAACCAGCAAGCCTCACAGAGAACACCAACACTCAAAGATGGGGAAAAAATGTAATTTATTTTTCTCATTCTATATTCGTATAAGGTTTGGAAGGCTGGTGAATTATATACTCAAAATATTTTCTAAGAATATAGCTCTTAAAGAAGTAACTCCTATATAGCTGTTATTTGTGGGCATTTGATTCAGTCAACTTGAAAGGTAATTTAAACTTCTAGTTTCCTTAAATTGAAGCTATAGTGCTATTAACTTTCTGCTTTCCCAATCAGAATCATTACACTCCAAGGACAAGTGACTTGTGCACTAGTGGATGACTTGGTTGCCGGCCTAGTGTTATTTGGAAAACATTAAAAAGGAAAAACTGGCCTATTAGTTTTCTTCATCTTCCTGGTTCCTGGTATTCCACCATTACCCATTGTTCTTTTTTTAAATGTGAATATTCTTGAAAGCACAAAAATTTACACCCTATAACACTCCCTTGAGGATCAATAGATTTCTCTTTGCCTCAGGTGGAGAAATTCAGGCTTCATAAGGGGGAATGAGTTTCTGGAAAGGACCCTAGGATGGAAACCAGTGGTAGAAGGAGGCAAAATAAGGTGCTGGATGCAACAATTACACAAACTCTGTCTATAATTTTCACAAAAGCTTTGGAAGGTTCATTTTATTTGCATTTACCAGAGTAAATAATGTTTGAAAGGTTCCAAACCAAAATCTGTCTTCCTCAAAACCCATGTTCTTTTTCCCCTCCATGGCAAGCTACTATTAGAAGGAGATCAATACACAGAGAGTGACTGGAATGGAGACTTAATAATCAACAATGCCATTCCCTATAAAACAAGATGTTTTTTTATTTGTCTGAAGTCACATAAGCAACATATCATGAGTAACTGAACACTTGACTGCTCATAAAATTCTTGAGAGCTCCATGGAAATAGAAAAGAATACAGCATTTTGATTCAGAAATAAACGGATAAAAGTCTCAGACTGTCAGTGTGTAATTGACAGATATTAATATCTCTCAGTCTTAGTTTCCATTAGAATAATCTCATAAAAGCATTATTTTTTTATGTAACTTAATTTTACTCTATTCAAAAACCTCTCAAAATCCATTCGAAACTTGTAATTCCAAAATCTTTGCCACATTGAAGAACCCAGTACAAGCAATATCAAACAATTTGAAGAAATATCTAAATAACTGACAGATTTAAAAAAATTTCTTCTGCCAGAAAAGTTAACTTGTGCAACTATTTAACTGCATAATATGTATTAACTGTCAATATGTTTTCCACTGTAACATATACTAAATAATATGAATATATAAAGTTTGCTTATGTATATTTATACACAAGACTAGATTTCAAACTCTACTGGAGAAAAACCATGGGAAAAAAAAATTCAATATGTCAGATACCCCATGTTATTTGGAATATCTTTTTGTACTTACCTTTGCACATATGTTTGACATTTTGTAATCTGCACTATTTTGAAACAGTACATTGCACTATGAAAATGATTAAAATAGAGTTGAAAAATTATGTAGCTTCCCAATTCTCAAAGAGATCATCTTATTTTGATGAAAATGCAGCCTAAAATTAATTGCAATAATCTAGCATTTATTTTAGCTATCCCAGACCTAAAAAATTAATCAGAAGTTTCTGCCATACAATTATCTAAAGGATGCAAAACTTCCCTTAAAGTAAAAATAAGGAGACAACCAGGTTAACAATAATATTGTGGGATAGTAATTAATGCCCACAGACTTGTTATGTCATTTTCACTGACTCCTTGAAAGCTAGTAACATGCTCAACTGGGGAGCTTAAAAGCAGGGGCAGTAATGGACCTATGCTCATTGGCTAATGGCTCTTAGAACCAGATACTGGGAATAGAGGAGAGAGGACTGGTGTTCATTATGTCTAAGACCCATGACATTCCACATTAAGTAGTGTGAACTTGTCAATTAAATAGTAAAAGATTGACAACTCAATAATGCTTATTTATTAAATATGCTTTACTTAGAAACATATTGCATTGAATTTCAGTTGTGACTATGAGTTATTGGTTCATGCTGTAACCACCTCCAGATTATCTACATAAGGTGTGTTCTAGAATGTCAGAGTGGTCATCCACAGCTCACTAGGCTGCAGACTCCCATGCCACCAGAGGCGGGCCCCAGCTCTTCCTACAATAGCTCCCATGTTCTCCTCTAGTCCTTGGAACAGTCTGCCAATGAGAATAAAGCCAACTACATCTGAAAGCAATACAATAATTTTCATCAAAATGAAGTGAATCCGTTTTTAAACATTTGCTGTCTCTTTTGACTTCCCTCTTTTAAACTGGGAGAATTGCTATCATTTTGTTTTACTGGTTCTCTCATTTCCTGGATACATTTATCCAGATGTTTGGACATTTTTCTCTATCACCCACACTCACTCACTACCAAACTTCACTTTGTCCAACTTTCATCAGGTCGCTGGGTCCTCTCTAGAGGCACTTCAAAATGAAGAGTTCTTCAGAACTAGAAATAGATTTTTTTCTTCCCATAAGGAAATTGTTTCCTTAATGATGACATAATCATTTGTATTTAATAAACAGAGTTGTTTTTTTTCCAGGGAATTTTAAATGATAACATTTAAACCCACATTTAGTCTGAAATTTCTCATCCTATCATTTTCCAATCTGGGTGAATCATGAGAGAAAAAAAAATTTCTTCCATCAACATGTGGAGACAATTCCTTCAGAATGAGCCTGACCTAGATTTCAGGTGGTAAAGTAACTAATTAACTTACTGGAGAAGAAAATCAAATATACAATTTTAACCTACTTTGTGTCTTCATCAACCTTATGACTTACTAGGTCTGAATGAGACTTCTCAAAATGTTTGAATATTTAAAATAATAATTTTTAAGAATATTGAATATTGAAGATAATAATCAGAAACCCACCAGAAAGAAAATACAGATCACAAATTACTCTCTTTTAACAGGCACAATAATGGAAGTCACCAGATGTGGAATGTCAAATTCATTTAATGCTAACATCCAAAAACTCCAAAAATCAGATGTTGATTTAATCCCACATCTGCATAATATAGTAACAACTGAAAATAATGATAGAATCATTTAAAATAATGGTCTAGCAGCAACGTTTACACAGGTGCAAAAAAGCATTTGTATTAAATACACTGTATTTTAATTATATTTAATTTACAATCAATATTCTGAGGCAACTGGGTGACTCAGTCGGTTTAGTGTTCAACTTCAGCTCAGGTCATGATCTCAAGGTTTGTGGGTTCAAGCCCCGTATCGGGCTCTGTGCTGATAGCTCAGAACCTGGAGCCTGCTTCAGATTCTGTGTCTCCCTCTTTTTCTGTCCCTCCCCCACTTGCACTCTGTCTCTCTTTCAAAAATAAATAAATATTAAAAAAAAAAACATTTAAAAATATTCTGCTTGGGGCCATATGAAATGCTGGAAAGATTTTGTTACCACATTGTATTGAAATGATTTAAGTGCTTTGAGACTGAGGACATTTCTTATTTCTATGTGCACCACCAGACATAGCATAGTGCCTGCCTCAACAGGCACCTGCCCTTGTGTCAACTGCCCAAGTGCAGATTCATAGACCTCCCCATACTCCAAAACAGAAACTTTTGGGTGGATCATGGAAACCTACACTTTTAATAAGTGTAGCCTTAATAATAATAATAATAATAATAATAATAATGTCCTCCAGATGTTTCTTATGTACACTGATGTTTGATAGCTACTAACATAAAGACCTACTCAATAAATGCTTGGTGACTTTGGAACACCAATGTGTAGAATGTACAAGAAGTACATTCAAATTCACCATTGGAAAAATGTTACCTGGGCGCTAAGCCCAGTATCTTTCTTCAGAGAGACTGATGATACTAAATTGCCATATTTTCTCATTCTTGTTTTCATTGATTAATAAGAAAAATTCAAATCGTATCTGCTCCACCTTACAAATCCTGTCACTGGGAATTCAGGAATTTCCTTTGTATAATCAGAAAACTCCTTTGAGTACTCAGTCTCTTCCTAGCTTTCCCTTCTCCACGCTAGCATTAACTTGTCTGAAGATACCCACTTCTCTTGAGCCTTTCAAGTGATGGCTCAAACCAAGTACCTCAGGGTGCAGAGGGAATGCTGGTATTATGGACTGAATATTTATGCCTCCAAAGTTCATCTATCAAAGCCAAATTTGATAATATTTGAAGGTAGATTTCGGAAACAGTTAGGTCATGAGGATAGAGCCATCATGAATGGGGTCAGTGCCCTCATAAACAGAGACACAAGAATGCTTTC
Organism: Felis catus; assembly: GCF_018350175.1. Classification (NCBI taxonomy): domain Eukaryota; kingdom Metazoa; phylum Chordata; class Mammalia; order Carnivora; family Felidae; genus Felis; species Felis catus. Next base: position 16,142,900 of record NC_058368.1, on the reverse strand, counting down.
ATCCTCTGTCTCTGCCATGTGAGGACAGAGCAAGAGTTGGCCATCTGATTAAGGTCCTCAGCAAGAACTTAATCAGCCCATACCTTGATCTTGAACTTCTCAGCCTTCTAAATTTTGAGAAAAAAAATATTTGTTCTTTAAGCCACTCAGTCTAAGACAACTAAAATCCCACTGGTTCTCCACTGCCACTTCCAGAGCAATAAAGAGGTTAAGGCTGTAAGCCAGGTGAGAGACTATGGCAATTTAGACTAGAATTTGCAGTGTCGGGGTTAGTGAAAAGTGCTGGGCTTTGAAATATCAGTGCTAAGACTCAGTGCTAAATTCTCTTTGAACTCTGTACCTTCTCTTTAGGCGAACTCACCCATTTCCATTACTTCAATCACCACCTGCACATGAATGATTTACATTTACATTTCCCACCACCATCTGTCCTTTGAAATTCAGACTCTTATAACCAGTTGACTATTTGGCATCTCCATTCAATTTTCTCAAAATCACCTCAAAATCACCATTTTAAAGGTTAAAATCATAATTTCCTCCCCCAAAGTTTAATCTATTGTAGCATTTCCCATCTCAGAAATGGCACCACTGTCTACCCAGTTGCACAGTGGTCATGGGTTCCTTCTATTCCCTTATCTTCTCAGTCTATTAGTGAGTCTATTTTACTTCCTAAATATTAGGTCAATAGACTTTTCTGTATCTGTATCACCAATCCCCTGACCCAAGTCACCATTTTCTCTTAGAATAGTTTAAGAACTAGTTTCCTTATAAATCACTTTTATTCCTGCTGTAGTTTCTTTTCCACAGTGCAATAAGAGTGATGCTAACAAATGTCAATAGCTTTCCACTGCTTTTATGATGAAAACCAAAACTTTGGGTGTGGTTACAAAAGGTCCGATCCTACATACCTCTTCCATCATATTTTCTCAGTTTACCCTTAGACCCAGAAGTGGGACCTCTGCTGGACCCCTCACTTTAGACATTTTCCCATATCACAAACACACACACATACACACACACACACACACACACACACACACACACACACATGCACAATATGTGTGTGCACATATAAAACATATTAGTTGGGTGCCAGAGTGGTGGCTCAGTCGGTTAAGCAACCAGCTCTTGATTTTGGCTCAGGTCATGATCTCATGGTTCATGAATTCGAGTTCCACATTGGGCTTTGTGCTGACAGTTCACTAAGCCTGCTTGGAATTCTCTCTCTCCTCTCTGCCCCTCCCCCATTCATGCTCACTTGTCTGCTTTCTCTCTCTCTCTCTCTCTCATTCAAAATAAATAAACTTAAATTAAAAAAAAAACATATTAAGAAACACATGGGAGCTTTGGTCACTAGAATAAGAACATAACCTTGACACAGTGGAACTCATTTCCTTAAAAATCTATTTCGTGTGGTGCCTGGGTGTCTCAGTTGATTAAGTGTCCAACTTCAGCTCAGGTCATGATCTCACAGTTTGTGGGTTCAAGCCCCACATCGGCCCCTGTGCTGACAGCTCAGAGCCTGGAGCTTGCTTCGGATTCTGTGTCTCCCTCTTTCTCTGCTCCTCCCCCAATCATGCTCTGTCTGTCTCTCTCTCAAAAATAAATAAATAAATGTTAAAATATATATATTATAAATATATATATATAATCACTTTAAAAAATCTATTTCGTGATTGATACTCATGACTGATACTCAAATGTGGAACATTTTTCCACATCTCTTCCACTATGTCCTCAAAACAAAAGATCACAGTCTCCAAATGCCATGAAGATTTATAGACAGTTTACACCACTGCTAACAGCAGTGCTTTGGAATGCAGAGGGGATATTAGCAAATTCATAGATAAGGGCTAAGTAAATCAATTAATTTGTCAAAACCTTCTTCTCTGATATCATGAATATAATAGATGGATGTATCATTTTGTAATATTTGAATGTTTCATAAATATTTTTTTTTCCTGACAGACTATAACCTACATGAGGGCAGGGGCTGTGTCTTTTTTTGCCCACTCTAGTGTTTAGCATGGCCATATACTGAATAATGAATACTTGCTGATTAAATAAGGTAATAAATTAAGAAACAGACAGAAGTGGTGGAGGACCTTGGGCAAGTCACTTTAAAGTATCTCTTAATTTATTACCAGAAACGAAGATAAAGGCACCCATCTCATAAGGTTGTTTATGACAGTAACAACATAAGGCCATGAAGAACACACAGTGTTCCTGCACACGGTGATTCAGTGAATTATAAAGGATGAGGTTTCTCTTCACCATGGTCATGTTTTCCCAGATCCCACCACATTTATTAATGCTATGCTTATTTTTTCCAAATTTTCAGAACAAATTGCCTGGAAACTAAATCATAATGTGCAATTACCCTGGAAAACTAAACCCAATACCTCTTTCGATTCTTCTGCCAGAGTTTTAACAAAAGATGAGAATAATAATGAACCAGTACAGCTTAATTTTAATTACAGAGGAGACATTTTACTGAGTAATTCTATTTGTGCTGACACAAATACTGATCCTGTATGATACTGCATCCTTTGACCCTTCATTTGTAACTCAAGACTCTTTAATTCTCTTCTATTTATTTGCAAATATCATTAGAAGAGTATATCAGAAAATCACATTTGAACTTATAATCTACATTGGAAGATATTTATATAAATTACCATTACTTTTACCATATTAATCTTCTAACATGATTCTAATTACATTTGTCTGAATATAGATGTACTTAGTTCCAAAGCTCTGGCTCTCAGTACTTTGATCCCCTTTCTCCTCCAATCACCTCATCCTTCATACAGCTTCACCCACTCACTCACTATGATCATAGTTTAGAATTTGTCACTACCAATGTTTACTGACCTACCAAATCTCAATTTCTAGCCACTCCTCTCCTTTTTCCTCAAACCCCCCAAATTTTGCTCCCTATCCTCACATTCATTTGATGGCCTTGTTTCCTTTTCCTCTGAGAAAAACAAAAACAAAAAACAGAAGTATGCCTCTATTCTCTTTATAACACAGCAGCCAGATTGATCTTGTTAGCATATAAATCAAATAATGTCATTCCTCTGATGAGAAACCACTCTTTCATGTCTTCTCATGGTGGTCAGCATAAAAGCCACACCCTATAATGGCCTAAAAGTAAAGTTTTTAAAAGGTATTATTGATAACTGCACTAGGACAACAGACATGAACCGGGAATCTTCCAAGCAAACTGAGAAGGGTATTTCACCTACATGAATCTGGCATCCATTAACTCTCTGACCTTATCCCCTACTGGTTTCCCTCTTGCTCACTCTATCACAGCTGCAGGGTGCTCCTTATTGTTCCATGAACATTCTAGGCCCACTTCAGTCTGGGGTGATTTCACCACTATTCTCTTTGCTTTAAACATTCTCCAAGATATCCTCTCCATTTGTTCCCTCACCTCCTTCAAATCTAGACCTTCTATTGGCCCACGACCTAAAATCACCATACACTTAGTCTCTATCCCCTTTTTCCTGCTTTATTCTTCTCTTTAGACATTATCACCATCTACTATACAATATATTTTACTTATTTATTTGGGTATTATATGTATTCTATCCAGAAGATAGAAAACAACAAGCAAATTAAATCCAAATAACGCAAAGGAGAAAGGAATCAATTAAACAGAAAACAGACAAACTATGGGAAAAATTCACAAAGACAAATGTTGATTCCAAAAAGATATAAGTGCTTTGAAGGGCTAATAATGAAAAAAGAGAAATACACATTACCAGTATCAGGAAAGAAAAAGAGGTTATCCCTACAGCTCTATAGATATTACAAATGTATTAAGTGAGTATTATGAATGACATTATGCCAACAAGTTTAAAGGCATAAAGATTGGGAAGAAAACTGCCTCAATTTGAAGATGACATGACAATACAAATACAAGTTTAAAAAGCAACCACTAAAACTAATATGTGCATTAAAAAGATTGCAAGATACAAGGTTACATACAAAATATAAGTCTATCACCATATACCAACAACATACATTTGAAAAATGAAATTATTTTAAAAATTTAATTACCACGTGATCAAAAATATAATACATTTGGAAATAAATTTAACAAAATACACATAAGACCTCTAAAAAAAAACCTACAAAGCATTTCTGAAAGAAACTAAAGACCTAAAAAAAAAGGAGAGGTATACTTTGTTCATTGATAGAAGTGCATAATATTGTTAGGATGTCGATTCTTCTCCAATTGATTTATATATTCAATACCCAAGCAAGATTTTTTAAAAAAAGAGAAGCTTCTCCCAAAATTTATATAAAAATGCACAGGCAAAACAATGTTGTAAAAGAACAAATTTGGAAGACTTGCATTCCCTGACTTCAAGACTTATTACAAACCTACAATAATCAAATTACTTTGGTATTGATACAAGGATAGACAAATTGAGAATAAAGTCCAGAAAAAGACCCATACTTATATAGTCAATGGATTTTTGACAAAAAGGCTAAAGCAATTAAATGGAGAAATGGAAAAGGAAAATCTCTCTTTTTTTTTAATGTCTTTATTTTACTTTTGAGAGACAGAGTGTGAGTGGGGGAGGGGCAGAGAGAGGAGACAGAATCTGAAGCAGGCTCCTTGTCAGCGCAAAGCCTGGCGTGGGGCTCTAACTCACGGACTGTGAAATCGTGACCTGAGCTGAAGTTGGTCACCCAACCGACTGAGCCACCCAGGCACCCCAAAAGGAAAATCTTTTTGATCAATTAGACAGAAAACCCTTACTGATACCACATAAAGCAATCAATTTGAGATAAATCATAGATTGAAGTGAAAACCGTACTGTTCATAAAGTTCTTAGAAGGAAATAGGGGAGAATAACTTTACTACTTGAGAGTAGGGAAAGATTTAGAACTGGACACAGAAAACAATAGCAAAGGAAGATATTGACATGTTGGTCTTCCCCAATGTTAAGATACCTGCTCAGTAAAAGACATTGTAAGAAAGGAACAGCCAACCACACAAGAGAAAATATCCACAAGATATCTTACAAAGAACCTGTGTCCAGAATATATTAAAAAATCCTACCACCCAATAATAAAAAAGACAAACAACTGAACTTTTCAATGAACAAATATGAACCAACACTTGACAAAGGAAGATATAAAAGCCAAAAATCACATTAGAAAGTGCTCAACATCGTTAATCAATGGGATATTCAAATTAAAGCCACAATAAGATACAATTTTAGGGACGCCTGTATGGCTCAGTTGGTTAAGCATCCGGCTTTTGGCTTTGGCTCAGGTTATGTTCTCACAGTTTGTGGGTTCAAGCTCCACGTCGGGTTCTGCACTGGCAGTATGGAGTCTGCTTAAGATTCTCTCTCTCTCCCTACGTCTCTGCCCATCCCCTGCTTGTGTGCTCTCTCTCTCAAAATAAATAAATAAACTTTTTTAAAAAAAGATACAATTTTATATTCATTATAATGGCTAAAACTAAATAAACTGAAAAGAGCAAGTGATGCATAGCAGATTAATCAGAACTCTCCCGCATTGCTGATAAGAATGTAAATGCTACACCGCTCTGTAGAAGTGTCTCTCATTGTCCTGCAAAGTTAAATATTTACCCCTAAAGTTAAATATCTTACCACATCCACTCCTAGATATTTACTCAAGACAAATGAAAACATATGTCCACATGAAGACTTGTACACAAATATTTATAGTTTCATCATTATAGCCCTAAAGTGAAAAAAAAACTCAAATGTCCATTAATAGGAGAATAGATAAACAAATCATACTATGTTCACAAGATGGAATACACTTCAGCAATAAAACAGAACTAATTATTGATTACAAAACATGAGTAAAACTTACAGATATTGTACTGTGCTAATGAAGTTGAATGTAAAAGAATACATATATTTGAAATTCTAGAGTAGGTAAAATTAATCTTTGGTGAATAAAATCAGAGGGAAAAAGTTGCATGAGAGGAAAAAGGTATTGACTGAAAACGAGCTTGAAGGAAATTTCTGAGTGACAGAAATGTTCTGTACTTTGGCAGGTGTATATGTTTCACTTTGGCGTGTACATTTGCCTAAATTTATACTTGGGTGCACTCAAGAGTTTTACATCTTATGCAAGAAAAAAGGTATAACCTTGATATCTTTTATGTAAGAGAGTAAGAAAAGCTCCCTTTTATGTAAAACTTGTAACTTTTATGTATTTATACCTTTTACTGTTACCTTCAAAAATATATGTAAACAAATATTGAACTCTAGTTAGGAGATTACTCTTTCACAGTAGTGTGGTTTAGCAATTCAGGAACTATTTTCTAGGTATTCTAGGCTAGAAGGGGAGAAACAGAATCAGTAGTGTGTATGTGGCATGTGTGCGTGCGTGTGTGTGTGTGTGTGTGTGTGTGTGTGTGTGGCGAGAGAGAAAGAGATTTGAAGGAATTGACTCATAATTCTGGGACTAGCAAGTCTGAAATCTGCAGGGCTGGCTGACAGGCTAGAGACCCAGGGGAAGAATTGATGTTGCAGTTTAGAGTCTGAAGGCATTCTGGAGACAGAATTCCCTCTTCCTTGGGGAACCTCAATCTTTTTCTTAAGGCCTTCAATTGATCATATGGAGCCTACATACATTACAGAGGGTATCTGCTTTACTCAAAGTCTATTAATTTTTAAATGTTAATCACATCTGAAAAACAACTTCACAGCATCATCTAGACTGGTGTTTGACCAAACATCTGGGTACCATACCCTAGTCAAATTGACACATAAAGTTAACCACCACAGGAGCGCCTGGGTGGTTCAGTCAGTTGAGCATCCGACTTCAGCTCAGGTCATGGTTTCGTGGTTTGTGGGTTCTAGCCCAGCATCGGGCTCTGTGCTGCTGACAGCTCAGAGCCTAGAACCTGCCTCGGATTCTGTGTCTCCCTCTCTCTCTGCCCCACCCCAACTCTCACTCTCTTTCACAAAAATAAATAATAAACATTAAGAAAAGAAGTTAACCACTACAAAGGGAGTAACAACTAAGAAAATGGTGAAATTTAAAATGTACCCTGTGATACTGGATTGAAGTTAGAGGTATCACTATGAACACATAGTTTTCAATAAGTAGATATAGACATGGGCATGGACATTAATATAGGTATAGCTGCATTTACACACACACACACACACACACACACACACACACACACACACACACATTCCCTACTTCTGTCTGTTGAGAGAGGCAAGAAGCAATAATAGAACAGTAGTGATGAACATAACTAGCATTCTACGCTAAAACACAGAAGAGCTTCTTGGAGAAAATGCTGATTCAAGGGCTGGGGCAAGAAAAGCCCACACTGAGCCTAGAATATCTTGTGGTACAAAAAAGTACTCAAATATTATGCAAACAATGCAAAAGAACACAGCTACCAGCTTGGAGCGGCTCCTACTAAGCATAAATAAACTTCGGGACAATGAATAAACAACTGAGGGAAAAGGAAAAGCTCTCCCTTAGAGTAGGATGGTACTGTAATAAATTTAGAAGAAAGAAAATCATCAATAGATACTAATAAAACTAGTAGATGGAGTTTTTAAAAACAGCATGGTTCAATCTCCCCACAAATACATATTAAACCAAAAAGAAAATTATAGAGACACCTGGTGGACAACATCTTAATGATCAGTAGTATTGGAACAAATTCACGTCACGTAATTCCTGATACAATGCACTGACAAGGACATCATTACAGTGGTATTTCTGCCAAAAAAAGATAGATTGAATGTAATCATGAGAAACTATCAGATAAACCCAAACTGAGAGTCATTCTACAAAAAACTGATCCATACTCTTCAAAAACATTAGTCAAGATAGTCAAAGAAGGCTGATAAATTGTTCTAGATAAAAACTGACTAAAGACTAAATGCAGCACCTATTTGGATTGATCCATTACTAATCAACTGTTGGCTGGATCCTATATCAGGGGAAAAATACTATAAAAGAAATTATTGCAACAATTGATGGAATTTGAATATAAACTCTGAATTGAGTAATAGTATTACATCACTATTAAGTTAGCTGATTTCATAATTATACAAGATAATGTAAGAAAATCTGTTTAGCAAGTACACACTGAAAAATTATTGCAAAAGGGCACAATATCACTATAATATCTCCAACTTATACTTAAGTGGTTCAGAAAACAAAATACAAACATATGTAAATATTCATACATGTGTTTATAAATATATATATGTAAATATAAATATAATATAAATAATATTTATATTGTAAAGTGTCATGTATATAAATTTAATTATAAATTTAATAAATACATAACAATTTATCTTATAAAATTTATATACATATATATACATGTAAATATAAAAATAAATTATAGCAAAGCCAAATGAGGCAAATGTGAACAATGGTGAACATGAATTTAAAAATACCCATAGTTTGGGGTGCCTGGGTGGCTCAGTCGATTAAGTGCCTGACTTCAGCTCAGGTCATGATCTTGAGGTTTGTGAGTTCAAGCCCTGCTTCGGGCTCTGTGCTGACAGCTCAGAGCCTGGAGCCTGCTTCAGATTCTGTGTCTCCCTCTCTCTCTGCCCCTCCCCTACTCACACTATATTTCTCTCTCTCTCTCTCTCAAAAATAAACATAAAAAAAATTTTTAATAAATAAATAAAAATATCCATAGTTCCCTCTATTGTTCTGGCAACTTTTCTCTAAGTTTGCATATCAAACTATAAAATAAATCAAATTTGAAATTACCAAAAACCGGGGCGCCTGGCTGACTCAGTCAGTGGAGTGTGCAACACTTGGTCTTGGGGCGGTGAGTTCAGGCCTCATGTTGGGCATAGGGCTGCCTTAAAAAAATTACCAAAAAACAGAATTTTTTTACATGTCCATGATTTTTCTCATGCACAAAACAATGCCTACCACATAATAGGCATTCAGTTTATTAAGTTTATTAAAGGATAGATGAATAAACTTATTTTCTAATGAATATAAAAGCTCTTTGTAAGTTTGGAAAACACTGTGAAACAGTGAACGTTTTATTAAAAATTGGAAATCCAGCATTTATAATTCATACCACATTTTTCAGTCCCCAGATAATCATATTATAATAAACCATGCAAATATTTTTATCTGATTGGACAAAATTGAGCACCGAAATAAACAAGTTATCCCCCAATCATTGAGACCCTTCACCCAAGGGGACTTAACCTTTGGTCACAAGGCTAAACAGGCAGTTAGTCTCTACTTCAACCTAAACATGATAAATTAGCTCTTAACTCTCTCTCACAGGCTGCACAACTTTGTGTTAAATATTTGACATATTCTCAAAAAGGTTTAAGGATGCCTGCAGAATAATTTAACATAACATATTCTCTACTTCCTATATGATGATTCCCTCATTTTTACTACCTGGTGCAACACGTAACTAAATCAGTAAAAAAAAATCCAGTTCATGATCCCACCATCCAAACCACTTGGGCCAGAGTGCATGTTTGACTTCATGAGAGTTTGAGAATTGTTAAAAACAAACATCTCAGCATTTGAATAACAAAACATAACAATTTTATTACTATTTTGAGGACTATTTCACAAACACTAGAACACATTTATTAAAAGCAGCTTCCTTGTATCCTGAACGAATAATAACAGAAAAGCAAAACTATTATTTAGTGAGAAAATTATTCTTTCAATATCTGAAACCTACCAAGATTTTTATAAATAATCTGCTTGTCTATTTCTATCAAAATCAATGCAGTTCTTATTGTAATGCATAGCTGAAAGTTTAACAAATTTCAAAACCATGGCTCTGTTTAAGGAAGGAAACAATGTGAGAGATGCTGTCAATATTTATTGATTGCTGTCTTTGTGCCAGACACTGCATTCAATTTGAATATGCAGATATGAAAGATTCAACTTGAGAGTGGATATGGCTCAATAATTCAGGGAAGGTGTCTGATAAAAGCTAGTTTATACCTAGCTGAGTTTTGAAGATTCAGTAAGATCTATGCAGGTAAAGAAAGTCAGGGAAGGTATTTGTGGGAAAGGGAACAGCAAAAGTGAAGGCAAAGAGGTTGGAAAAATATGGATGTTTGAGAAATTTCAAAGAGTTTGATAAGCTTGAGGCAAAAGTTGACCCAGATAGTGTGATAAAAAATGATACTGAATAGTTTATCATGGACCTGATATTAAGGGGCCTAGAATGCCATGGCAAGATAGCAAAGATTTGTGATTCTATCCAAGCAACTATGGAAAACCAGTCAGGAAATTGCAACTGAGAGGTGACATGATCAAGTTTATAAGAGAACATTTACTCTCATGGGTAATATTAAGTGCATTCAGGATGGTCATAAATTCAATGTAGGTATTTTGAAAGCCTACTAAGTCGATGATTAGGGAGAATAAAACACAGAAGTATAATTTTTTCCCCTTCTGTCCACATTGTCCACCAATAACCCATAAAACTAAAACACCACACACACACACACACACACACACACACACACACACACAGGGAAGGTGGCTTCCACTTGGTGATATTGAAGAAAAGCAGTGAGTCTGGGGGACAGGCTTACACATAGAAAAGTTCATTGACCTCTTCCCACCTGAGTCCTCCACACAATAAACACACCATGTCAGAGCCCTGGGTCTTTTTTTTTTTTTTTTTTTTTTTTTTTTTTTTTTTTTTACTGAGATATAAAGACATATAATATTGAGTAAGTTTAAATTGTATAGTATGTTAATCTGATACACATAAATTGCAATATAATTACCATCTTAGTAGCTTTAGCTAACATCTGTATCATATCACGTAATTATCATTTCCTTTTGGGGATGAGAACATTTAAGATCTAGTCTTTTCACAACGATAAAGTATATAATACCGGGTTGTTGACTATAATCACTATGCTGCACTTGGATCTCCAGAACTTCCCTTTTGGTTGCAAGTTTGGACCTTTTAACAACATCTCTCCAGTTCTCCCACCTGCCAATCCCTGATAATCATCATTCTATTTACTCTCTGTTTTTAGATTCCACACATAAGTGAGATCAGACAGTATTTGTCCTTCTCCATCTGACTCATCTTGCTTAGCATAATGCCCTCAAGGTCAGTCAATGTTGTTGCAAATGGCAGGATTTCCTTCCTTTGTGAGGTAGGTCAGTAGGCCCCTATCTTTTTATATATCATTGTTCCCAGGTCTCTTTTGGGGGGTGTGAGCAGGCTACCATTTCCTCTGCATCCTGCTGCACAGTTATGCTCTGCAGTGGTTTCCCAGGTAAACTCTGAGATCCAGACTTGGGGTAAAGTTGTGGGAAGCCTCATTTTGACCACAGATTTAAGCTTCATTTTCTAATCTAGCCTTAGCAATAATAAAGCTAATATTTCATTTTTATCTGAATGCCATGCATAATTCTGTTTGATTCTCAGAGAGGTAAATAGATTTCATAGAACGAGATGACCAAAGGTGAAGATAAAGGTGGAAAGGAGACTCAGAGGCAATCCCTCCACACAGGCCTCTCTCAACAGCTTCTCTACCACAGTCAGAGCTGTGAGCTCTGAAATTCAGAGAGCTGAAATTCAGTCAAAAGGTCAATGATTAATCTAGTTTTGAAAACAAATCTCTCTCTAACATAGTATCTTTGGTCTGAGTGGATTCAGACAGAAATGCCTTGGCAGGACATTCAGGGAAAGAAGCAGTGCCAGAACATATATCCTTATCCTGCTGTACTAACACAAGGCAAACAGACCTCTGCCCACTTGCTATCCATCACTCTTCCAACAGTCAGTCAATGGCAGGACTGGAGGATCCGGTTTTATTAACACCACATGGCTACTGACTTCCCTGCAGGTAGGCTGAGACTTGGAAACTCCCCACACCCGCCCCCGCGGGGAACTACCAGCAATGATTCACATTTCTGAGAAAAGCTCTGGTAAGACATTAGTATGCAAAAGGAATTTGTTATTTAAAATAAAATTACACGTGTCCGTGACATCTCACACTAATATATATGAAATGAATCTCATTTTTTTCCTTTTCTACCATTATGATTTGAAATCGACATAGAGCCAAAATACAATGTCCCATCATCTGTTGGCTAATATCTTTTCCAGCTCCCTCTGGACCTATGTTCCCATGTTGTGAAATTCAAAACTATCCAAAGAAATTGTGTGCTGTGAGTTGCAATCTTTTCAGATAACTTGCTGACTTCACTATTCTTTTGTTTTTAATAATATTGAGAATTAGGACAAATGTCACAGAACTTATCAACTGAAATCAATACAGCATTTCAGTAGAGTATGGGAATGCATGACCTCTTAATACATCCTGAGGGATAAACCTTTTTAAAAAATACTAAGAGACAAAGACAAGTACTGTATGATATCACTTACATGTGGAATCTTAAAAAAAGTTAAACACTGTAAAAAAAACAAGGTTAAAATGGTGGTTACCAGGGGATGGGGATGGGGGAGGTAAGAGTGGTAAGATGGTGATTAAAGATACAAACTAGTATTAAACAAGCCATAGAGAACTAATGCACAGACTAATGAATATAAAAATTAATATTGTACTATAATTATGTAATCTGATAAATATCACTACATTGGCAATCATATATGAATGTACCAAAGTAACATGTTGTATACCTTAAATTTATACAACACTACATATCAAATTTATTGAATTTTAAAAAATATTAATGTTTAAAGAACTGGGTAAAAACAAACACATGTCCTTTATATATTTAATATTAATAAACAATTCCAGACACAAAACTTTGTTTGCAATACTGACTGAAGGGCATTGATGTATTATATATCCTACTGTTTTTATAGTCTGGAATGTCAATTAATTTAAGAAGTATTTATTTGAACTACTTCTTGCTGCTACTAATATAATAAAGATATTTTTCACATAATCAATTTCTTGACTATTTTTTCACATAAAAGAATCCTTTGTTTTCCTCCTCAGGAAAGTAGGCATTGAAATGATGTCTTTCTATTTGTCTGCTTTTCCTTTTCTTCTAAGAAATCACTGAATTTCAAAGAAAGCATTGAATCACCTGGCACATAGTCCTCAATCTATATTTGCTGAATGAATGAATGAATGAATGAATGAATGAATGAATATGATCCTGATTCATCACTGCAAAGGGGAGAGGTAATTGGAGTGAAAAAGATAAAAGAATAACTTCCTTTTAATGAGCAAGGCTCCTGTTTTTAAAAGAGAAAGAAAACAGTAGAAAACTAGAGAAGAGTATCACGTAAGAGCTATTTTTTTTTCATTCAGACACACACACACACACACACACACACACGCACACACACACACACTAACCCCATCTACATCATGCCTCAAAGCTAAAGTTGGTTTACAAGGAAAGCTGTATAAACAGAAAAGGCAGAATTTTCATATGTGCTTTTTTGTATTCCAGAACACATTGCCCTGGTTATTTCTCTTTACTTCAAACAAAAACAATGTTCAATCAAGAGTCTCTAATATTTAGGAAATAGGTGTTTGGAGAACACAGTCATCTAGTGCTGACATCTATACAGTAATCATATGTTACTCAGAGTAAAACATAAGTTAGGAGTCTAGAAAGCAACATCTTTTAAGTTTTTAATAATATATTCACATGTAAAACTTATTTTCAGATTAAAAATAGTATTACTCAATTGACTCCACTAAAGAGACTCTATCAGGTTTGTAATTTGGGTAAATAATAGGCTATTTGTATCATATTTACATAAATTAAATATCACAAATGATTCAGGAAATTTGTAACATTTAAAATGATAGACTAGGCTATATGCTAACTAATTTGGATATAAATTTTAAAAAATAAAAAATAAAATTAAAAAAAAATGATAGATTAGGGACACCCGGGTGGCTCAGTCAGTTGAGTGTCTGACTCGTTGATATCAGCTAAGGTCATGATCCCAGCATCGTGGGATAAAGCCCCACACTGGGCTCTGCACTGAGCATGAGGCTTGCTTAAGATTCTCTCTCTCAGGAGCACCTGGGTGGCTCAGTTGGTTAAGTGTCCAACTTCAGCTTAGGCCATGATCTCACGGTTAGTAAGTTTGAGCCCCACATTGGGCTCTGTGCTGACAGCTCAGAGCCTGGAGCCTGCTTCGGCTTCTGTGTCTCCCTCTCTCTATGCCCTTCCCCCACTCATGCTCAGTGTCTCTCTCTCTCTCTCTCTCTCTCTCTTTTTCTCTCTCTCTCAAAAATAAATAAACATTTAAAAAAAAGATTCTCTCTCTCTCTCTCTCTCCTTCTGCCCCTTTGCCTGCTTGCACACTCTTTCTCTTTCTAAAATAAAAAATAAAAAATAAAATAAAATGATGGGTTAAAAGGTTATGCTTACCCCTAGCTTAGCTTTATTACAAACCACAAAGAAATTCTGTATTAGATTTGGCTAATGCTATGGTCCCTTCTAAAAAGTAAAAAAACAGAATTTTTTTTAATGAAAAATCCCTCTGAAGCTTACAAGGCAAATAACGTCATAAATATATTGATGATTCTGGGCGTGTGTCTCATTTACGGCACTTTAAGTTTGTTTTTAGAGAACAGAATTGACATTCAAAAGTGAAAAAACTAGGTAAAAATTAATAAATACAGTATAATCACGTGTATATCTTGATAAAAGTTGGTTTATGAGTAGAAAAACATCTGAAAAGACATATTTTGTTAGTGATTTTTTTCTCTTTGCTTATATGCTTTTTTCAAATATGTTTTTATAATACGAAAAGTTATACTTAGGTTCAAAATTTATACTAATCATTTGCTAATTGAAAATAAAATATTAGTCACTTTCATTTTTTGATTTCAAGAAAAAGGCTCACCGTTGTGTGCTCCTGTATCCACAAACAAGAAGACTGAGCTCTGAAAAGCCCTCGGTTCCCTTATCTGAGGCCAGTAGAGCAGCTACATCTTATGCTCATTTTGACAGTTCAGTTAGTTGCCTCTTTATTCAACAGATGAGTGATGAAGCTCAGCTACATGAATTATAGTTACTTTCCACATTTCTGATTTGACCTAACTTGCTATCTCTTAGCTGTGGGTCTCATTCAACTTTTAATTTTCTGTGCTCGGCAGAAATAGACCTTATTGAGGATGTGCACTCCGACCTTCCTGGTAGTGAGTTAACTGCCCCTTTTGGAAAATCCAATGCTTTTGAGGAAAGTGGCAGTTTGACAATTTGATTGAACATGCTGGTCCATCTAACCTAGAAGAGACTTCAGGCCTAAACTCCAGATTAGAGTTATGTAGTGGTAGTTTAGTTAGGTTTTTATGCTTACAAGAGCAGGATGTTATTTTCTTAGTTAATAATTGAAAGCAATTTTCATGCATTGAGTTCGATGGGCTCCTCAAACTTCACACCAGGATGTGGAAGGGAGATCAGTTTCCTTCACTCCTTTCTTGTCCCCCTCCTCCGTATAATCCCGCCACCCACCCAAGAGCATCTGGACACATGCTACTCCAAGGAAAGTCTTCAGAGTCTTCACTTCACACCTGGATGGAGCCAGCCATACAGATAATAGTGTCTTTTTATCCCCGTTTAAACCACAGCGTTCTGTGGAAGTGGCTGAGGTGGGTTTTCCAGATCATGTCTGTGAAGTAAAAAGGTGAAGAAACTGAGGCCCCAGAAAATGAAGCGGTTAGACTGGGTGTTTCCATATGGGGGGCTGCCAGCTGAGGGCCCTCTGTGTGCAGTGCTACCAGCCATGGGGGGGAGTCAACACTAAAGTCCCGAGTGTCTGTCATGGCGGACATAAAGCAGATGGCGACGCCACAATTAACTTGGGCGTCTACTCGCTTCACATTACCTCCTTGCATTTCATTGGCAGAGTACTAAACCAACGCCAGCCAATAATCAACTATCACACAAGCTCCACAGCCAGAGACACAGACAAAACTGAGCAAAAACTCAGTTAACCAGAGGTTAACCATACACTCTTTAATTGTCTTTTAAAATGTATTTGCACTTTTATCAAGAAAGTTGATTTGAAAAGTAATTACTATGATGTTTCTACTGAAAAAAGGAAGCCTCTTGTACACCCTTTCAAACTGTCCCCAATCCCTCCAAAAGAAACCAATTTCAGGTGTCTTTAGCTGTTTCTTCTGGTATCTGTCTCTATATTTCTAAATAACAGATTTATATACCTTTTTCTTCACTTGACAGTTTCAGATATTATCTCTCAGTTTCCTGTAATGAAAGATGAGGATTTAACTGTTTTATATTCCCACATTCTTTCTCTCTCTCTTCTTCTGTCTACCAAAGCCTAACAGACTGGGATTTTATCAGAGCCTAATTGACCTAGGGGAAGGGAATTACTCAACTTCAGTCCTATCTAGCCTTGTTATTTCACTTAAGGGTAAGAAAAACAAAACAAAACAAAACTGACATGCACTTGCTTAGGTCATAGCCTGGAGGCAAGGGCCTAATCATTAAGTATAAAAACAATCCCTGTCCCCTCACACCCCACTACCATATGTTAGGGCTCCTGTATAATAACAGGGGGTTATGATGGAAAACAGCACCTTACTGAAGGAGAACCCAAAGGTAACAGGGAAAACAACAACAAGGATATTAGAGGAAATTTTAGCCACTGACACCTACAGCTATAGCAAGCAATAAACACAGCATAACTCCTAGGCAGATAAGCAGAAAACTTCACACTAAAGGCCTATTTACTTCAGCTCCTTTTACCTGGTACATCATGTCCAGTTTTCACAAAAATTACAAGGCCTACTAAAAGACAAAAAACACAGTTTGAAGTGACAGAGCAAGCATCAGAATCAGATTTGGATATGATAGAGATGTTGAGATTATCAGATTAGAAATTTAAAACAATTACAACTGGCATGCTAGGGACTCTACCATAAAAAGCAGATAACATGCAACATTGGGTAGATACTGTAAGCAGAGAGATGAAAACTCCAAAAATGAATTAAAGGGAAATGCTAAAAATCAAACACACCATAATGCAAATGAAGAATGACTTTGATAAGCTAGCTCATCAATACACACACTCAACCAAGAACCCATGTGCTTGAAAAAAAAATGTTAACAGCAACTTCTAAAACTGAAAATCCAAGAGAAAAAAATTTTAAAAATTGGAACACAATATCAAATAAGTGTGGGACAATTACTAATGGTACAATATATACATAATTGGAATATCAGAAGAAGAAAAAAAAAGAAAGGAATAGAGGGAATGTTTGAAGTAATAATGGCTGAGAATTTTAAAAAATTAATGGCAGACATAAATCACTGATTCAGGAAGCTCAGATAACACAAAGAAAGATAAAGACCAACCAAAATACAAACAAAACAAAACAAAAGTCCCAAACCAAAACCAACCAAACACAAAACCTACATTTTCGTTTACTACATTCAAACTGCAGAAAATCAAAGACAATGAGAAACTGTTTAAATCAGCTGAGGGATAAAATTACATCATATTTTTCTTCATACGAATAAGAAAAGAGTGAAGTGAAATATTTAAACTGTTGAAAGAAAAACCACTAACATAAATTTTCTGTTCAGTGAAATTTCTTTAAAAGTGAAGGAGGAATAAAGACTTTCTCAAATAAAAATTGAAATATTTTTTTTCACCAGTAGATCTATCATGCAAAAGATGTTCTTCAAAAAGAAAAAAAAGTGAGATAAGTCAGAAACTTAGACCTATGTAAAGAAAAGTAGAATCTTCAAAAAGGAGTAAATGAAGACAAAATAAAATCTTTATTTTTAATTGATCCGATAGTAGGTTTTTTTTTTCAAAATAACAGCAACAATGTATTCAGTGCTTACAACTTTTTGATAAGTGAAATCAGGGACAGTGATATTATAAGGGATGGGAAGGAGGAATTGAAAATGCTCCATCATAAGTTACTTGCACTACCCATGAAGCAATAGAGTATTATTTGTAAGTGAACTGAGATTAGTTGTAATGTATATTGAAAACTTGAGAGCAACCACTAAAAAAAAATTTTTTTAAAGTAAACTTGATATGCTAACAGAGGAGATTAAATAAATCATATGAAATGCTCAATTAAAACCAGAGAATGGGGGCGCCTGGGTGGCGCAGTCGGTTAAGCGGCCGACTTCAGCCAGGTCAGGATCTCGCGCTCCGGGAATTCAAGCCCCGCGTCAGGCTCTGGGCTGATGGCTCAGAGCCTGGAGCCTGTTTCCGATTCTGTGTCTCCCTCTCTCTCTGCCCCTCCCCCGTTCATGCTCTGTCTCTCTCTGTCCCAAAAATAAATAAGCGTTGGAAAAAAAAAATAAATGAAACCAGAGAATGAAGAAAAAGAGTGAAAGAAAAAAAAAGAATCAAAAACCAATGCAACAAATACAAAACAGTAAAAAATATGGTAGAGATTATTCCAACTGTATCAATACTCACTTTAAATGTCAATGATCTAAATATACCAATTAAAAGACAGATTATCAGAGTGAGTAAGAAGGAAAGATCCAGTTGTATGTTGCATATAAGAAGCTTACTTTATTATTTTTAATGTTTATGTATTTATTTTGAGAGAGAGAAAGAGAGAGTACAAAGAAGGGACAGAGAGAGAAAATCCTTCTGTCAGCACAGAGCCCAGTGCAGGGCTCAATCTCATGAACCATGAGATCATGACCTGGGCCAAAATCAAGAGTCAGACACTTAACTGGCTGAGTCACCCAGGCATCCCAGGGTACTTTATTTCTTTAATGTTTATTTATTTATTTATTTTGAGAGACAGAAAGAGAGAAAGAAAGCATGAGTTGGGGGAGGGGCCGAAAGGGGGAGGAGTATCCCAAGCAGGCTCCCTACTGTCAGCA
Source organism: Felis catus (assembly GCF_018350175.1). NCBI lineage: Eukaryota > Metazoa > Chordata > Mammalia > Carnivora > Felidae > Felis > Felis catus. The sequence goes on along the minus strand of NC_058368.1, from coordinate 16,124,057 downwards.
CAGAGCCTGATGCAGGGCTCCATACTTAACCACTGGGATGCTTAACCACTGAACCACCTAGGCACCCCAGAAGGCTACTTTAAATTTTAAGCAACAGATAAATTAAAACTAAAGGAATGAGGAGATATATACCATGATAAGACTAGTCAAAGAAAGCTGGAGTATCTATATAAATGGTAGACAAAAAGACTCAGATCAAGGCAAATTATATGGATACAGAGAGGAATTACATAATGATAACAGGGTCACTTCCCTAAGAAAATTAACAATCCTTAATATATATGGTCTAACAAAACAGTATCAATAAAAACTGATAAAATTTCAAGGAGAAAGATTAATCTACTTTCTAGTTGGAGACTTCAACACTCTCAGTAACTGACAGATCCAGCAGGCAAAAATTCTGTAAAGACAGCTGAACTAAAAAGCAACATCAATCATCTGGATGTAATTGACATCTAAGTGACACCCAACAATAGCAGAATAAGCAGGGGAACCAAGACAAGCCACATTCTGGGTCATAAACACAATGAGTTTTAGTGAAACAAATTTAAAAGAATGGGAGTTATCCAAAGTTGGCTTTCAGACAACAATGTAATTAGACTACAAGTCAATATAGATAGTTGGATAATCCCAAAATACTTGGAGATTAAACAACACACTTCTAAATAACACATGGGTTGGGGATCCTGAGTGGCTCAATTGGTTGATCATCCAACTCTTGATTTTTTCTCAGGTCATGATCCCACGGTTGTGGGGTCGAGCCCTGCATCAGGCTCCATGCTGAATGTGGGGTCTGCTTAAGTTTCTCTCTCTCCCTCATGGTCTCTCTATATATATCTAGAATAAATTAAAAAAAAACTATAGAGTGGTCAAATAAGCAGTCTCAAGAGACATTTAACAAAATTTTGAATTAAATTTAAATGCAAATAGAACTTATCAACATTTGTGGGATGTAGCAAAAACAGAGACTGGAGGGATATTTATAGCATTTAATGCATATATTAAAAAGAAGAAAAATCCAAAATCAATAACATAAACTTCTACATTAATGAGCTATAAAAAGAAGAGCTAATTAAATACAAAGTAAGCAGAAGAAAATATATAATAAAAATTAGAGCAGAAATCAATGAGATTGAAAACAGAAACCAATGGAGGTCAACAAAACTAAAAGTGACTTCTTTGGAAAGACTAATAAAATTGATGAACCTCTAGCCAGGTTAACTAACAGAAACAGAGAGAAAACACAAATTACTAACATCAGAAAGAAGGGACATAATGAGAGATCTTATGGACATTAAAAGAATAATAAAGGAACAGTATGCACAACTTCATACCCACCAATTTAATAACCAAGATGAAAGAGATTAATCCCTGAAAAAAAAACTACCAAAAAAATTTTTTATAAATTTGTTTTAATGTTTATTTATTTTTGAGAGAAAAAGAGCACAATCCAGTGAGGGGCAGAGAAAAGGGAGACACAGGCTGAAGCAGGGTCCAGGCTTTGAACTGTCAACCCAGAGCCCTAAGCGGGCTCATACTCATGAGCTGTGAGATCATGACCTGAGTGAAGTCAGACGCTTAACCAACTGAGCCACCCAGGTGCCCCAAAAATCTACCAAAACTTACACAGAAATAAATAGACAATCTCAATAGGCCCATATCTATTAAAGAAATTGAATCAATTATTAATAACATTTCAAAACAAAAAGCATTAGGCCCTGATGGGCTCACAGATGAATTCTACCAAACATTTAATAAGAAAGTTACAACAATTCTCTACAATCTCTTCCAAAAAATAGAAGCAGAGGGAATACTCCCTAACTCATTCTATGAGGCCAGCACTACCCCAATACCAAGAGTAAAGACATTACAGGAAAGGTAAACTACTAACCAATATATCTCCCGAACATAAATGCAAAAAGCCTCAACAAAATATTAGCAAATCAAATCCAACAACATATATTAAAAAAAATTACACCATGGCCACATGGGATTTATCCCAAGTATAGTATGCAAGGCTGTGTCAACATTTGAAAATCAACAGATGTAATCCATCATATCAACAGGTTAAAGAAGAAAAAAATAATGTAATTCTAGCAATAGATGCAGAAAAATAATTTGACAAAATCCAACACTCTTGATAAAAACTCATATCAAACTAGGATTAAAGGGGAATTTCCTCAATTTGATAAAGAACATTTATAAATCCTACAGATGACATCATACTTACTGATGAGATGTTTTCCTGCTATGATCAGAAACAAGGCAAGAATATCTCCTCTCACCACTCCAACATCATACTGGAAATCTTAGCTAACGCAATAGGGCAAGAAAAATAAATAAAATGTATAATGACTTGGAAGAAAGAAATAAAAGAAAGAGCTAGATTGAAGGCAAAGAAGAGCAGGAAAAACAGAGTAGGATTTGCAGATATGGAATTTGGTTTTAGAAGGGAGCACTTTGAGTACGCCTATGATCTGGGAGGAGGAACTTATAGACACAAAGATGTTTAAGGTAGGGAAACAGAAATAATGATCCACAAATCAATGACCCTCTGAAATAGGAGGGAGTGGGATTCAGAGTATTGGTAAAGGAAGATACAATAATTTATGCTCAAGTTAAATATCTCCAAAATTGTGTTCACACAGTCCCTAACAAAAGCAGTAGAAAGGAATAAATGGGTTAATTACTTTCTAAGATTCGGGGGATTTCCATTTAAAAAAATCCACCCTAGGCTACCTATTTTCATATCCTAAAGAAATTATTTTTTTTCTCTCAGCATCTGTAGAAATACCCATTCAAAATTCCATAGAATTCTATAGAAGTATTATTTTTTTCCCATCAACAACACTCTCTTATCTGTCTTTATTAGGGATAGTTAAACTACAAAGTCAGAAAAATAGACATTGTTCAGATAATATTTCTAAGCTTCTCTGGGATTCCTAGATAAAAGATACTGCAAATGAAATAGAGCAATCTGCTCTCTAAAGGTTAGTTTTCAAATACTAATATTATTCTGTAAGATAGATAACAGACAGAAATGAAAATAAAAGGGCCTCTGGGAACTGAAATCAGATTTAGTCATTCATTTACTCTTTTGTTAATTCATCAAACACTTGTTGAGTAATTATATCATGAGCAAGATACAGTGCTACATGCTGCAAATACCATGGGGAAAAAGCAGCCTCTGCCACATGGGGTTTATAGTCCAGCAAAAGAGATAATGATATAACAGAATACCGCAGGGTATCCAGAGATACAGAACAGTAACTCCCATTCCCATCACTCCATGACGAAGATAGCAAGATAGGGATCCTGGAAAGCTGTCCAAGGAATGAAACTAAACTAATATTTAGATGATAATGTTTCTAGGCTAAGGTGGGAAAGACTGTGAGGGGAGAAACAGAGAAAGATGTTGTTTTAGGCAAAGAGAAATAATGAGATGAGCTAAAAAGAACCCAATGCATTTGAGGAATCAAAAAGGAATGCAGTCATTTATTTTTTCAAAAATATTTATTGAACCCTTAGAAGGCTGGGAATAGAGCCACGGGCAAGACAGAAAAGGCCTCTGCTCTTCTACTGTTTACAGTTTGGTGGGTCAAAATACATTTGAGGCAGAAGAAATAGTCAAAAACTACAAGGCCTTGATTTGTTTGAGGAACAAAGAATGGGCCAGGGCTGGAATGTATGACCAAGTGAGATCTACAATAAAGAGGGTTTTCAGCAGAGGAGATATATAATCTGATTTATATTTTTCAAAGAATGGTTATTATGTAGGAAATGGATTATAGAGAGATGAGAATAAAAATAAGAAAATCAATTAAAGGATATTATAATCAGCCAAGGCAGAGATAATGTTTGCTTGGTTTAGAATGGAAGCAGTGGAAATGACAAAATGTGATTGGATTTGCAATACAAATTTTCGGATATAGAGTTGACAGTACTTGTCAGTGATTCAGGAGGCATGAGGAACTAAGGAAAAAAATGTGGCTGGAATTTAAAGGAAATGATAAGGCTGGCATGAAAGCTGAGGATAAGAAGAAAAATGAGAGCCAGTTTATGAGAAACATGTATGTCTTATTAGAGTCTAAATATTAATACTAAGAACAATAAGAATCCATTGAAGGATTTTAGGCAGTATCTTGCTTTGAGCAGATATTTATTTTTGAAAGGTCATTTTGGTAGGAAAATTCTTATTCAAAATAGCCTCAAAATCTATAAGACACTCAAGAAAAAGCCTTAAAATTTTATAAAAACTTGTGTGGAGAAAAACATACAGTGTTATTAGAGAAGATTAAAAAAAAAGACCTAACTAAATAGAGAGATATACCATATTTACAGACTAGAATACTCAATATCATAAAGATGTCAACTCTCCCCCAAGTTAATATGTAAATTCAGTGCTATTACAATAAAGATCCCAAAAACTTATTTTTAGGTAACTTAGCAATATGATTCTAAAATTTACATCAAAGGATGCTGCAATGAACGCTCTTCATTTTGAAGAATAGTGTAGAGGCTCAGGCCCTTCTAGATATCAAAACTTACAAAAAAGCTGTAGTAATTAAGCTATGTGATAATGAATACCATGAGAAAAAATAGACTGATTAACCAGATAGAGAACTCAGAAACAGATCAGGCCTAAAAGGAAAAAAAATATATACTAATGACATTAAAAGAAAGGAAGGAAGTAAGGGAATGAGGAAGGAGGGGAGGAAGGAAGGAAGGAAGGGAGGAAGGAAGGAAGGAAGGAAGGGAGGAAGGGAGGAAGGGAGGCAAGAAGGAAGGAGGGGAGGAAGGAGGGGAGGAAGGAAGGAAGGAAGGAAGGAAGAAAATTACTTAATTGATACAAGGTAGTGGAATAATTATTTATTCACATGGAAAAATTCAAATAAAATTAGATCCCTAGCTCACACTATGCACGGTAACCAAAGGGAAAAAATGAAACAAGGGTGAAAATGCTACCAGATTTCAGGGTTGGTGGCAGGAAACTAAGGGTGCTCTTAGTTGAAGCCTTCTTTTTTTTTGTGAGGCAGGACCACCCATTGAGAACAAGAGCAAAAGTAAGAGGAAAAACATGTTTGGAAGGGGGAGAATTTTGGAAGTTGTGGAAAATAAGAGAAAGAGTTGTCTAGGAAAATATAGAAGAATTCCTGGTAGTATTAAAATGCCATATGAGTTTGAAGACTTTGAATCTAAGGCAGCACCAATAACTTTCTCATAGAGACTTAAAAGAGACAGGTGGAGGGGCGCCTGGGTGGCTCAGTTGGTTAAGCATCCAACTTCAGCTCAGGTCATGATCTCATGGTTCGTGAGTTCAAGCCCCATGGTCGGTCTCTGTGCTGACAGCTCCAAGCCTGGAGCCTGCTTCAGATTCTGTGTCTCCCTCCCTCTCTGCCCCTCCCCCACTCATGCTCTGTCTGTCTCTGTCTCTCAAAAATGAATAAACGTTAAAAAAAAAAAGAGACAGGTGGACTAATTAAGAGTTGCTTACTACAGAAAAGGAAAGCAAAATAGGTTAAAATTGTTGAGGATAATGTCAAGAAAGTGGTCAAAGTGATGGAGTACACACTAGTAGCAATGGGAATCCAGAGTTTGGAACCATCATTAGTATGGCTAATAAAGTCACCCAGGATGAAGGTGGAAGTCGGAATGGAGAGGAAAACAGGAAGCCACATGCCCAAACTTCCCCCTAAATCCATGGATTAAAAGGTACCATCTTTGTTCATAGTACTTACTAGCTTTATTTTGGAGACAGCTAGAAGCCATTTCCCCATTTAAAGCAGGCATATTACAGTCTTAACACATTACTTCTGTTGGGCTGATGATGGTGAAAAAAAGTAATAAAAACAACAAAACACGAAGAGAAAAAATATAAAAAGCATAACAGTCTAGAATCACTTACCTGGAGGAAAAATTAGTCTTACATACATCAGAGACCCCAAAAGAAAATATCAAAAGTACAATATAATACAATAATAAAATCCCAAGAGTTGGTAAAGCTTAGATTCTAGCCTCTGTTCTCCCTTGGAACATTCTCTGAGATTCAGTTTCCACAACTATCTAATGAAGGGATTAGACCAGATTGTCTCTAAGTTTATTTCTATCTCAAAGAACCTATGTTCCTAATGATGATGCCAATATAAAGAAACATTTTTATTTAGAAAAAGATTATGTTGTATGTTTTACTAAAACCTCACTGGGGTGCCTGGGTGGCTCCAGTGGTTGAGTGTCTGACTCTTGATTTCAGCTCAGGTCATGTTCTCACATTTTGTGAGATCGAGCTCCATATCAGGCTCTGTGCTGACAGTGAGGAACCTGCTTGGGATTCTCTCTCTCCTCTCTCTTTGCCCCTCCCCATTTGCACATATGCTCTCTCTTTTCTCTCTCAAAATAAATAAATAAACTTTTAAAAACCTCATCAATATAATTTAAATTAAAATCTCAAAGCACTGGGGCGCCTGGGTGGCGCAGTCGGTTAAGCGTCCGACTTCAGCCAGGTCACGATCTCGCGGTCCGTGAGTTCGAGCCCCGCGTGGGGCTCTGGGCTGATGGCTCAGAGCCTGGAGCCTGTTTCCGATTCTGTGTCTCCCTCTCTCTCTGCCCCTCCCCCGTTCATGCTCTGTCTCTCTCTGTCCCAAAATAAATAAACGTTGAAAAAAAAATTTAAAATCTCAAAGCACTATATTTCAATCATTTGAAAAATTTAGCTATATGAGACGTTGCATGTTCCAACAATGGAAATAAATTAAAAGGAAATTTTAGTAGAGACCTCTGTGTATTTTCCTGTTCTAGAATTCCTATAGTCCATAATTTAACACTATTTTGTAGAGTTTACTCTTTGCTTAATCTGTGTTAATATTGCCTCCCAATTAGACTCTGAATTCCTTCAAGGCAACTTTACTCAATAGTTTACTTTTCTTCTTCATGGCTGCTCTCACAGCTCTGAGTAAAAATTAGACATTTAATATTTTCAGTGTCTAAAATGAATAAAAACCGTATCTGGAAAGTATTCTCTAAAAAGTTTCAAAAGATAAAGGACATGTTTATACTCACACACAAACTAGCCTAAGAACCAGAGCCTAGAGCCTATAATTGTCTTATCTATTTCAACAGAAAACATTTAGTGAGACTCCCTGATATCCTACATCAAAGAGTGGGGTTTTATTCAAGTAATGTTAAAATAGAGTTTTGCACATCAAACAGACCTATCCCTAGCCTTACTCATTTCTGACTCATATATCACGAACTGCAAATGTTTTTGAAACACTGTTTTCTCTTGATCTTCTTTTCAATTAAGTAATTTTTAAAAAAGCTATCAAACAAAAGACACCTACAAACTTACAACTGTGCCCAAAAATCTAGAATTCAGATTATTCTTATTATTTTCCCCAGGGTTCTCCAACACAGATCACAATCATAAAAATGACTGTAAAAAATGATTAAGAACAGTCTGTATTTTTAAAGCACACAAAATGAAGTAATAGCTGAAGTGACAGCAATTCTCTAGTCTAGGCATAATGTTTCCATGAACAGATGAACTCTGGGCTCCACTTCTCAGCAACTAAAGCTTCACCAGTCTTGCAAGAAAGTTTAGTATGCGTGCTGCCAAAGCGAGCACTGTCTTTTGCAACAAATGACAAACAGCACTAGCAGCCTTAAGCGTGTGTGCCACATTCCTCTTACTAACTTTGCTTGCCCTGGCTTGTCTCTCCATATAGCATGAGACTTCCTTCCAAGAAACTTCAAAAGGCCCCTCAACAGCAAAAGCAAAACACATGTCAGGAGAATTGGACTGTTGGTGGAACAAAATTTACATTCCCTGCCACAGGAGTTGACCATCTTTTATTCCGTGAGGGTTCTTTGGAATTAAAAGAAAAGTAAAATCTCCTATTCATCCTTCTTAAAAACCTGAAGCAATTTCAACTGACTGTCCAAATGTACACATAATCCAAATTTGGACATGTGTTTCCTTTTTATTCAATCAAGATAATTCATAATCATAAGATACTAAAGATATAGAGGAATAAGAAAAATCATATAAACGGAGACCCAGATATTGTCAATGGGAAAACACATAATAAATGACAGAACAGAGGTTAGAATCTAGGAATTCTAATTGAGTGTATAACTCTGTCCACTATACCAAGATGATGATTGTGCCAAATTTCACATTAAAATATCCACAATCAATAAAAATATCTCTTTTAGGCAAAGGCATTTTCCTTTTACAAAATTAAAGTCCAGCCTACTCTTTGTAAAGTATAATAGCAGGATGGATTTATATTTTCGTGTCATATTCTGAGTCTCCTTTTTAAAAAAAATCACTACGAATTCTGTAATTAGATTAACTGACACTAATTAAATTAAGTATAATTGATATAAACATTTATATAGTTACAGAGAAATAGTACACAGAACCAAAAGTGGTTGGTTTTATAGACTCCCAATCTTTCTTTTCTCATCTATAATTCTGAAGTACAAAGTAGTAAGCTAGAATTTCACTGAATTCAATCATTAGGAAAAAGGTAGAAGTCAGCTCCTAAAACAAGCATGCTGCCATTGGTTATAAAGACAATGACTGAATATTTTTAGAGATTACCAGAAATATATGTTCCTAGAAACCTCCATACTGAACTTTAAGGACTACCACACTTTCAATCTAAATATAGTGCCAAGATAGGGGCACCTGGCTGGCTCAGTTGGAAGAGGATGTGGCTCTTGATCTCAAGGTTGTGAGTTTAAGCCCCACACTGAGTGTAGAGATTATTTAAATAATTATTTATATATAGTGCAAGCATAAATAATTTCACTGCCACTATTCCACCTACTAAGGAAATATAGATGTATAAAGGTTATCCAGAAAAAAAAAATATCCATAATAAATTCAGAATACCCCAATTCATTAATATGTTACAAATTTAGTACCAATGGGTCTAAAAGTCTCCTCAAATAGGTTTGACATGCCTTACACATGTGAGCAAGAGAATTCAACTCCCATTGCATTATTAAAAACAGACGCGTGTCACCATTACATATAGGGTCCACCTTACAAGACGAGGGAAATGACAGCGGGTACCAGAAACATGATCTGAATTGGCCCTAGGAGAATATCACATGATTTGAGATTACACGGAGTTGAGACTACAGCTCCATTTTTCATATACCCCCCACACTTACTCTAGAACTAGAAAGATGCCAAAATTTAATTCTCTCACTTCCAAAGTCACCCACCAAAGGTAAGCTCGATCACATGTTGTTTTCCAAAATCAAGAACATTTTATATATTTTTAAAAGTTACACTATAACATGACTATCAGAAGTTCTTTATAATTACTATGTTGCAAAAGCTGCAGAAAAATCTTCACCAGTACAAATTGTATGAAATTAGGTATAACGTACATCTTAGAAAATCTGATAATTAAAAGTAAGACTCTTGGGGCGCCTGGGTGGCTAGGTGGGTTGAGCCACCAACTTCGGCTCAGGTCATGATATCATAGTTCATGAGTTTGAGCCCCGCCTTGGGCTCTGTGCTGACAGCTCAGAGCCTGGAGCCTGCTGCAGATTCTGTCACCCTCTCTCTGCCCCTCCCCCACTCATGCTCGCTCCCTCTCTCTCTCTCTCTCTCAAAAATAAATAAATATTAAAAAAAATTTTTTTTTAAGTAGGACTCTTTAGAGAAGAGATGTTTCTCATACCCAATTTCTCTGTAGTCTTGGTACAATTTCTTTCTTGATGGTCTTGTCAATTATTTTGAAGCTACCATTTTCTTTTCATTCTCCATGTATCTCCTCATTTCTCCTTCTCAGTGCCCATATGGACTTTTCTTCCTCTGTTCCCTGTAAATGTTGGTGAGCCTCAAAAGTTTCAACTCAAGAATTTTTACCATTTCATTCCATATAGCTTCCCTAGATGATTTCATCTATTGTCATCAATATATCTATTACCTGTGTGGTGATAAAACCTTTAAATATAGATATATATCTAATTCAGGGCTACTTCATCCAGTTAGCAAATATAGCTAGCATTATTTTTTTTTACCTTCTATGTGTCAGGCACTACTCTAAATGCTGGATACACAACAATGAATAAAAGAAATTTCCCTTGTCATTATGAAGATTATATTCCGGTTAAGGGAGGCATGACAATAAATTAAATAAGTAAAATATATATCAGATGATGGTAAATGCTGTGGTGAAAATAATGCAGAGGGGGAAGATAGTACTTATCTGAGTATTAAAAACATGAATAAAGTCCAGTGAAATAAATTCTCTTTGCAATAAACTTTGAAACTTCTCATGCATGTCTATTGGGCCTTATTCAATAAGAACAACACAGTATCTTGCACTTCACATTAGCCCAAAAAGATCAAAAATGCTTTTATTCTAAAGTCTTCAGAGCTTCTCCAGATAAGGAGCTCAAAGTATAACATACGTCCAATGTCAGAAAAGTCTTCTTACTGGTAAACTAGTAAATCTAAATTTTTTTCTGTCCTCTGTGGAAAAAAAATCATTGGTCACAGTTTTCTATCCCATTAATGTCAAAGTGACAAACTTGTCAGGCAACATGAGTTCAGAGACAATGGACCACATCCCTAAGCAGCATTTCTAGTAATGCATCCCATGACCCAATGAGTCTGATAAACATCAATAGGTGATACAGAAACAAACAAATAATAGTTGTCTTTCATGGTCAAATACAATTGTCAAATGCTGTGTTAAACAGAATTAAAGAAATTTTTTCACAAATCTTCTCACAGTCTGTATTCTAAGATGAATTTTGAATTCCAATAAAGGGATAATATTTCCAAACATTTGACCATGGAATGCTCTTTAGAAAATTGCTTAGGACGTTGGATCCATGGACAGTCTTAGAATTTCTGGCTTCAACTACTCCTTATTCTGCAGCTCATAGAAGAAACCCACAAAAAAGTTTGGTTACACTTATTAACATGGGCTTATTCTGGAAAGAAGCAAACTTTATACCATTATGAATGTGTCTCACCTTAGTATACATTGAGTACAGATTTTGATGATGGTGACTATCCAGAAAATAAGAAAGAATTGATTCATTGAAATGGGCAGAGGGAGAGCAAGGAGCTCTAAAGGGAGAATTAAGGCAATAGGTTTTTTTCTCTAAGAATAAACTTTCCCTATTCACAATTTTGCTAAATAAATAATTCCATAGATTAAATAAATATTGTTGACATCTTTTCTCAAGCCTTCCTCCATATTTAAAAATTCCAAATCCTTTGACAATACTTACCAATCATTTAATAACATTAACAGTTTTCTTCTGGCTCAGTAAAAACCAAAAATGCAACTTAGGTATCCACTATTTATACTCAATCATAATAGCTCCTTTACACACAAAGGAAAAAGCTATTCAATCAGAATTGAGTTGCCTATGTGTACAACACACATAGAAAAAACTGGAGTTGATTCTGTCTGCCTCTTCTAGATATTTTTGGTACAATAACTTCACATATAGAGGATTTATGTAGATTAATTCTGTATAAATAAGTTGAAAAACAAGTGATCTATTCCAAATTAACCATTCTAATACCTGTGCATGTCCCTATGTGTAATCAAATCAACAGATGTTTCTCCATATAATATCTGAAGGAATTATCAATCATGTTAATATGCTCCTGTAGAAAACATATGTTAGCTATATAGGAAACAGGGATCTATGTCAATCAGATTATAGTCTGTAACTTCATTAGCTACAAGCTGTGGAAATTTGGTGTAACTAACACTGAAGGCTATTTCAACTGCAGGCAGCCACTTCCCCCATGGCCTCCCATAATCTCTGGGTTGTATAGATCTCGATGTAAAAGGTAAAAACCTGTAGGCAATTATGCACCTAAGAAGGGTGCCGATTTATAAACTATGTTCAAAACTGCTGTCCACATCCTTCAGTGAAAATTACTTTTTTGTCCTACAATGGAATAGCTTTGATACACTCCCTACAAATAATACAATAATAATACTGTAATTTGTATAATTCATTTAGCAACATTTATGAAGTTTAAATGTATACCAGAAAAATTCTGAGCCAAGGAAAAATCATGGTAGGAATTGCTTCATGAGTAAATGATGGTTCAAGAAATCACCCTTAGGGTAGATCTTAAATGTTCTCACCATAAAAAGAAAGAAATGGCAATTATATGACATTATGGAGGTGTTAGTCAATGCTATGATAACAATCATTTTGCAATATATGTATATGAAATCAAATCAACACCTTATACATCTTAAATTTATACAATACTATATGTTAATTATATCTCAATAAATGTGTGGGGGTGGTTAAAGGAGCCCTCCCAGTCAAGAACTTTCCTCTAGCCTTTGAATACAATGTTTTGTTCTGTGTTATAATTCTTCCCCACATCTCACTTCTAATATATATATATATAATATATATATATATATATTATATATATATTATATATATATTATATATATATATTTGCCAGTGTACCCTGCCTCCATGCAACATGTTCTAGGGAGACAAGTGTTTGTCTAGCAATGCTACATCCCAGTTCAGAAAAAACTAGGTTTTCCTAAATCTTCTCATGTTGTGTGCTATCTGAAAAATTATAAACTGAATTTTTCTATATCAAGTGGGTTCTCTGAAGTACAATATCTGTGAATATTTTCCTTAGAGTTTAGAAATACATGCCTTTCAACACACACACACAAAACTATTTTCACCACTCTTTTTGGGGATTGTGGTAAGGTTTTTATGAAAAGAATCCCACATTTGGGGACTTTTGTCCTTCATGTTATCCATCAAAGTCAAATCGTAAGACCTTATTGAGGATTAGTCATGTTGTTAAATGGAATATTTCGCAAAATGGGGAAAGTTGCCATACATTTCTAACCAAAGAGCCAACATGCTTGATTACTTATGCATATTTCAACTTAATTCTTTCAGGAAATGTTTACACTGAAAATGCTGAAAGTGTTGCCCAGGGACCCACATGTACACACAACCACACCCTACTGGAATTATCTAGATACTGAAGATTTCAAAGCAGTGGTGCAGTTAATGCAAACAATGAAACAATTGCATATACATATCAAAGTAGACTTGAGATCTCTTAATATTTTAATATTAAATTGGCATAGCACATGAAATACAGGGGTCTTTTGAATTTCATTAGCAAATACGGCTTATAAATATTTGACATTATAGCCACCCTATGTATTTGTTTATAAAATTTACAATAATTAGAAATATATACATTGAGTTGCTTATTGTTTTTATTTTTCATACTGTCCCAGAGGTTCACTATGTAACTTCTAATGGTTGCTGCTTATCCTTCCAATATATCCTCTATTTCTACTTGGGTATCAAAGGCTATGTCCTCCATAATCTTTTAAGCATAGTGACTAAATGTATGCCTCTTGAGTGGGAGTTCAAGTTGGAAGGAATGTTATCAAGAGGGTTACTACTCTCTCCTGTGTCATAACATAGAGAATGATTTTGACACTACCTTAATAAATAAGGCTTAACCTAGTTTCAGAATATCATACCTTCTTATTTACGTTAGTTCTATAGTTTGTAGTGAGTCTTGGTATGCTACCAATAATTCATTGAAGATCATTTCCCTTTTTTTCTTATCATATACAAATAAGTATGTAATACTTATTGTAACAGTTTTCATTTAGTGTGTATTTTTATCTTTGTTATTTCACTTTGTTGTGCTTCCTATACAGATGGACCTGTGATCTTATATATTCTAAATATATCTATTTTAATATCAGAAATATCAATATTTCATTATCACTTCCTGTGTAGTTATGCCCAAATATTTTCAATTAAAATTCATGTTATTTTATTATAAATTAGAATTTTTATGTTTCTCTTTATATTAAAGTTGAACCCAGAGAATTTTATTGATAACTTTTAAATTATATAAGTAGGCTGGCTATATTACCTATGCATTTTATCTCATTATGCTAAAAGGAAAATTACAAATAATATTTTATAAAGAGAGGATATTGGTTAATGTATATTGAGAGCAATTGTTTTATATTTGAAGAACTCTCAAACAAAAAAGCTAAAATATTCCTTTTTTATAACCATATTTGTCCATCAAATGACACTGGAAAAGAGATAAAGTAAACAAGATTATTCCAGGAAGAAATTCATGAGGATTAACATTGTGACAAATTCTTATTATTCATAAAAAGTACACGAAGAAACTGAGCCACAAACCATAAGATTCCAACTATATGACCTTCTGGAAAAGGCAAAACTATGCAGACAGTAAAAAGATCAGTGATTTCCAGGGAGAAATTGTGGAGAGGAATGACTAGTAGAAGCACAGGATTTTTAGGGCAGTGAAAATACTCTGTGTGATACCATAATGACGGATATATGTCATTATACATTTATTTTTCCAAAGCCATAGAATCTACAACACCAAGAATAAACACTAATGTAAACTATGGACTTTGGACAATTATGATGTGTCAGTGTTCATGATGTGCGTTCATCAGTTGTTGCAAATGTACAACTCAGATGGGGGATGTTGATAATGGGAGAAATGCTTACATGGGGATAGGGACTATACAGGAAATTTGTAACTTCCTCTTAATTTCACTGTGAGCCTAAAAATGCTCTAACAATTACAGTTTTTAAAATAATAATAATTGTCAGAGATGGTAAGCGCTAAGAAGAAAAAGAAAGTCTAGTAAGAAGACAGACAGTGCTCATTTATACAGATCACTGCAAGGACTGGGGCGGGGAGGGGGAGAGAAACTTCTAATAGAAATGCAATAAACCACATATTATTTCACTAGTTTTACATTCACAGAATTTAGATCCGAAATTTTAGGGTCTTCTTAATTATATATATTTTAATTCTAAAAATTATTTAAAACACTTTTTTTTTTTACAAAATACACATCGTATTTTGTAAAAAGCAGTTGCTTCAAACCCAAAGAAAGCAACAAAAACTGTATCTATATATGCTCTTCAGGTCTTTTAAAAATATGCACATGTGTTAATCTAAAGTATCATAAAATTTATACCTCATCTTTTTTCTTTATCATTTTTCTGTTACTATTCCACAATACTCACAACCATCATTTTTGTCACTGTGTGACATACTAATAAAGAGATAAATTATTACAGAGATAATATATTAAAATATTGCTGTGTCACTGAACTTTTATATTGCTTCCAGTATTTTACTGTTTTTAAGTAACAGTGGTATAAACATATTCAAGCATTTGTATTTTCTCCATATATCAGGTAACTTTATTAGAAGAAGAAGTGAAATTACGGGTGAGAGAAGTTTTTTTTAAAAAAATCTTTACATCTCTTGGTAAATATTGCCTAAATAAGTTGCTCCAATATAAATGCCATAATCATTGTAATGACAATCTCAGCACTATTTTCTAACTTTGGAAGTTCATTATTTTCATTGAAAGATCCTACAAAAGTGAAAAAATAATATTTTCCCTCAGGGAATTTATAACATAATAAAAGAAAGAGAAGCATAAATTATCTAATGGAAGTTATTGATTTATAATAAGATTATATGCGTATATTTTTCACTTCTATATTTTATTCCTCATAGTCTATTTAAAGATATGCCTTCCTCGATCTTTTTAAGTATTCAAACAATGTTTGCTTTCTAAGTGGTGGCATTTCAAGTTAGAGTATATGTCATCTGGTGTAGTGTCTACAGTGATGATCACTTTCCTGTTTCAATTATGAAATTCCTATATAATATAGGCATTAGTAAAACATATATCCAAGTTAGCAAATACAGGTCTATTTTGTTCATTTATTTATGAAGCTTTGGCACTTATATTCCAAAATCAGGATGGCCAAAAGGCAAAAAAACTGTATGAAATTGCTAATATTTGATTTTATATGGACCTATAAAAATGCAGTTTCATTAGTTGACCATAACACATATATACGTGTATCAATGTGTATTTTTTTTTGCTTGTTCTGAACTTTAATTATAGATATACATTCTGCCAGAGGAGAGTGAGGATGCAGTGTGCCAAAGAAAATTGTTTACGCTGGTCTCCAAGAGATGTGCAGGAGTTCAGCAAATGGACCAGCTCTAAACAAAGTATTCAGAAAGAACAAACCCATGAAATCATAAAAGAATATGATATGGCCAGGAAATACCAAGCATCCAGTTTGTTTAGTGTGCATTTCTTGTATCGAATAACGGAAGTAACTAGAGGTAAAAAAAAAAAAAAAAAAAAAAAAAAGACAGTATTCTTTTGACCCTATGGACTCTAGCTAACTCACAGCAATGCCCCAATAATTATCACTTCGCATTTAAGCATGAATTATCACTGTTTTTCTAAAAAGATATGCAACAACGGTTTAGATATACAGATATGCTTACTCTTTCATTTTGTCGCCCCAAACTTCTTTACTTTTATAATTTTTCTGCTAATTTACATGATTTTTTTCTCCCTTCACTAACAAACTATTAGCCATCACTTACCACTTCAATCTCTAAAAGTTTTTCTACTACTTCACACTTCTCATCTCATCAACCATCAGGAAGTTGAAACACTGTACAACAAAACATACTAAGATCATGTCTAAAGCAAGTTCATTGATATAATCCCTGAATGAGAGCTCTTAGAATAAAAATGTGAGATTTGGTACTTTGAGAATGTAATTTTGACTTCTTAGTGGGATTTTTACTTGGTTTATATTTAGGATTGTGTTCAGCAGTCAAGACTACCAAGAGATTGAATATTGATAATCTGAGGTAATCCAGAAACCTAAACTCCCAGAGGCCAGCAAATGGCCAGCAAATAGTCCCTATCAGGAACTATTTTGCTTCTGGGCACTGAAGTCTATGATTGGTACAAGGAATATAAACGCCCACTCAGATCTAAATATATAAAAAATGGGAAGGTCCCTCTTCCAACAAGAACCACAAGAGACTGAATGTGTGGCATTGCCACTCAAAGAGTAAAGTTTCCTTTATTCCTGTCTTTTATCCTTTGAGCAGGTTGAGTTTGTAACATGAATACAACTAATCAATAAATCGAATTCTGTTGAGTTGAATTTAATTTCATTTACCAATATCTATAGTAAATGTGAATTTCAGAATTAAAACAGTTACTATCATCAGTAGCTTTGCCAAAAGGAATACGAAAAAGGCAAACCTACTGACACAATGTTAATGTATTTTGAACTGGTCAAACTTGAACTTTGAACGTTTTCAAACAGTAAAATCTGATCCTACAACAGTGGAAGCAAATCTAAATGAATTGGGAAGTCTATGTTGCTTTATTACGCTGATTACTTTTTTTTTTTTAACTTGCTCTTTGCAGTTCGATAGACTTATATGGAGAGATACAGAAGAATAATGAAAGCAAGTATGCCAGAATGAGAAAACATTCTTCCATCCTAAATCAACCATGGTAGAGTGCCAAACTGATCTTTGAAGTTCTCAAGTATGCAGTCTTTTGGAATGATTTAATACATAACATATTCCATTCATTTCCCTTGGTAAAAACTGTAGTTTTTCAACTGCACATTTTGTTAAACCTAACAAATAAGGGTTTTTTTTTTAATTCTTGAAAGCACATTTGTAACATTTTCTACAGCCAAATACATAGTTATTTTTTATTTAAAAGCTATTATTATTTAACCATGTTAAGATCCCCCTAAGAATAAGGTATATTCAGTCCATTTACCAAGCAGTCAAATCCTTACAGTGTTAAAAGTTTTTGCCTTGATGGTAAATGTGTGTCAAGAACATTTTTTCTATTATCAATGAAAATTAAATAAAGTTAAAAAGTGTTTTACCTATAAAAACACATTGACATAATATGCAAAGAAAACTAAGCTCATTCTCAGTCATAAAATACATACAAAGTTCATGAGGATGTTCAGTTCTCATAGTGTCTAAATTACTCGTAGCAATTCTGAATAGTGATGAGGTTTTGAAGTGATGGTGGGGTTTGGAGCCAACGGCCAAGAAAGAATTCTTGAAGACGTCTTTGGTGCAAAAAAGGTGATTTTATTAAAGCATGGGGACAGGACCTGTGAGCATAAAGAGCTGCACTGGGTTTTGAAGATTATATATCTTCAGGTTGGGAGGGGGTCAGGGACAGTGTAAATCTCTAAGGCTTTTTTTTTTCTTGTCACTAGGGAATTTTGAAAGCAAGGTTTCTAGGAACTTGGGGGGCTAGCTGTTGCTAGGAAAATGACATTTTATTACTGTTTAGTAATAAACAGGGTCTCAGTCATGAGACCCTTCAGATATATATCAGAGGCCATATGCTTAGAGTATAATTGCCAACATATACTTGGGGGTTAAAGACAAAGGAGGTTTGCAAAGGAATTTTTATGTGTTTAAGGAGACTAACAAGATCCTGACAGGGCAGGATAATGCTAAGCCAAGATTCCCTTTTGCCCCTAGCAAAGTGTCATCATCGAGGCAACTGAGCTCCTAGAGAAAGGTCACTCTGCCTGTTTTCAAAGACTTGTTGATGGGCTGTAGGAAGTAAGGGAATTTAATTTTTCATTTGCCTTTGTTTCCCACGTCACCATGGCAAGCACTTAAACACACCTACATCTTGATGAGGGTGATTTTAGGGCTCCAGGAAATGGAATCTATGTATTTTTGGAGATTAGGCTATGGAAAGGATTGCTTTTTTCTTGTAGCTTACTCAGTTATCCATAAACTGAAGGAGACCCCTATCCTGCATTACTGTGATCTCTATCAGTCAACCATTTGTTTTCTGGCAGCCTTTGTTTTCCTTTGTTCTTAGGCAGCCAAGAGTGTCTGAGGAATATCATATCTACCCCACTTAGAAGTGGGGGGCGGGGTGCTGTTGTTCGCCTGTACTTTGCCCTCAGCTTGCCTTATGCTCCTTCATCAATAGTAGGTGACTGGATGTAGCAGGGAATTATATAGTTCACAATCATATTCCAGTTTACTGAAAAGAGAAGCCATAATAATTTCAGGCTGATACATTACTAGGCTACAGAACTAAAATATGAAATGCATCCTTGAGTTCAAAACCTTATGGAAGAAGTTTAAAATAAATTTTTAAAAAGGAAACAAAATTAGAGCTGAGAAGTAATGGGGGAGCGCTAATTACTCCCCCAAGAAGTAATGGGGGAGCCTAATGCAGCTAATCTGAGAAAACCTAAGGAAGGATGATAATAATTTATGTTGCAGCAAGTCCTGCAAACACCAGGTGTTTTGGAGTGTGTGGGTTCAGCATAACTCAGAAAAACTGGGTTTAAAATCGAATAGATTCCCAACCCCTTTCACAACCCTGCAAAACCAGGCATTTCTCTGTTGCCCTCTGAGCTAAAGACAAAAGAGCTAAATTCAAAGAAGAAATGCCAAAGCAAAAACAGGGAGATTAATTAAAAGTTAATATACTACATAGTAGGAGCATGAGTGTCCTTATATTCTCAAGGCATGAAAATTGAAAATTCTAAAGAAAGTGACCAACACAAGGGAAAAGAATCACAGACACAGACATTTGGGTGTTCGTCAATGAAAGAATTAGGTATCCGTCTGACAGCCCTACAATGAAACTCACCAGTAGATGCACCAGTCCACATAGTTTCCAATAATCTTTTTAATGTCTCATTCTTAAATATAAATGGACAGCCTACACAACTCAATATTTAAGGACAACATCCGACTTGAAGAAGATTCACCAAAATAAGGAAGTAAAGATGCTGTGAGAGCAGAAGAAAATTTTTTTTCAAAAGTTAATTAAGATCCTCAGATAAGAGAAGATATTGCACTTATGAAACAAGGATGAGATGCCACAAAAATGTTTAAAAATATTTACATAAGAAGAAGGAACTATTTAATTTTTTTCATTTTTTTAATGTTTTTATTTAGTTTTGAGAGAGTGAGAGAGACAGAGCCTGAGCAGGGAGGGGCAGAGAGAGAGGGAGACACAGAATCTGAAACAGGATCCAGGCTCTGAGCTGTCAGCACAGGGTCTGACGTGGGGCTTGAACCTGTGAATTGTGAGATCATGACCTGAACCGAAGTCGAACACTTAACTAAGCCATCCAGGTGCCCCTAAAAATTTTAAATGTGGTAGTATAATTGTAAAATTTCAATGTAAGTTTTTAAAGTGTAGTATAGGAAATCTCCCAGAACCTAGAGCAAAAGACAAAAAGAAAGAAAATCAGAGAGGGAAGATTTCTTTTAATAGCTATTCCATTAAGGATATTCAGAAATAAACTAATTAATGTTCCAGAAAAAGAAAATAGAGACAGCATAGGGTGGTGGAAAATTGAAGGAAGTGAGTTTTCAAGTTGAACTGTTCAGGAATCAAAAAGGCATTTGAAATCTTAAGTGTAATAGTAGAAACTAGAAAAATATATTTTGAAAGAAAAATAATATCCATCCTAGAATTACATATTCAGCTAAATTATTAATCAAGTGAGAAAATAGATATAAAAATATTTTCAGATACACAAGATCTGAAATGCACCCTCTCTATACAGCTCTTCTCAGAAAACTAATGTAGGATATGCATCACCATAAGGAAGGAGGAAAACAGGAGAAAAAAACACACAACAAAACAAAACATGGGTCTTATAAACAAGGAATCCGGCATAAGAGAGAAAAAATAATCCCAAGGTTTATGGTAAAGATATATAAGGCCTGAAGTGCAATTAGTCCAGTTTGAAGCAAGAGCTAGAAGGCTTGATTAGGTAGCGGGAGGAAGTGTGATATATACCAAAGAAAACAAATGAAAATGATGTGTTATCTTGTATACTCTATCAGATTAGAGTCTAGAGAGCTGAGAAACAGACACACCTATGTGAAAGTTTGATTTATGGCAACCAGCCATACATGATTTCCCTACATGTAAATCAGTAGGGAAACAGTGTTATGCAATGAATGATGTTGGTATAATTGCATTTTCGTGTAAAAGAGAAATTGATCTTTATCTACTATGAAACCAAAATGTCAATTCTATATGAGTTATAGACATAAAAGTAAGCAGCAAAATTTTTAAAATGTTAATAAAAACTATAGGACATTTTCCTTATGATATGGGGGTGGGGGTAGGGTAGGATGCCTTTTTGAAAACCATCAAAGTACTATTGGAGGAAGAAACTATAAATTTGACTGCACTAAAATTTAAACATTTGTTTATTAACAGATGAGTAAATAATCCTGTTGTCTTTGGTTGTACTGAGAGGAGTTTGCAATTTGGAGAGAAAGAGCAAACAAAGCAAACAAAAGCAAACAAAAATTGAGGTAATTATTACGTTTAGAAAAAATAAAATGGTATACAGAAAAAAAGAGTGATAATGATATAATATGTGGCTTATATATGTATATTTAGGGTTGTGCTAATCATAACACTAAATATGGATTTACTTCAAAACACAATATAAAACATTGAAAGGATAGAGAGAAGAGACATGTGTAGGGAAAATGTCAACACCAAGTCCTCTTCCTCCATAACAGTGAATTAAAGATAAAAGTAACAATAACAACTGACACATGTAGTTCTTATGGTTTACTATTTCCAACATCTCTAAGAGATAGATACTATGATTATTCACATCACACTCAATATTTAGAAATAGAATGGCCAGAGAAAAAGGTGAAAATAATTGCCTTTTGGAGCAAGCTTAAGTCATACAAAGTAGTAGAGAAGGGGGATTCTCATTTATATAATCATATAGTAGTATTTTTTTAATCAAATATGTACTTTGATTAAAAATTTTAAATCAAGTAAAACACAAAACAAACTTGAGACTTCTTGCTCCAAATATACTGTTCTTGTTTATCTTATAGTAATTACTTATAGTAATATAAGTAATTTAAAAGACAGATTTTTATTCTAGATTTAATTTCACCATGTGCTAATCCTATATAATGTGGTACTCTGTCTCAGATCTCTTTCACAATCATCCTTATTTCTTTTTTATAAATTTATTCTCAATCCCTAAACTTTGTAGCCAGAGTTCAGTTCTTGGTCTCCTGACTTGTTTTCATTTTTATATATACTCACTCCCAATGTGATCTCATCTGGTCCCATTGCTAACCACTCTATAACTTGATGACTTCCACACTTACATCTTTAGGCTTAATCTTTCCATTAAACTCTAGATTCTCATATCTAGGGTGACCACATAACCCTGGGACAGCTCAAGTTTACATCTGTTGTCTTAGCACCCAACTAGTTAGTAGTCTCTTTCACTCTCAAAACTGTCATGGCTGAAATGATCAATTATGTGCTCACCCTAGTTGTATCTAACTTACTAGTCAATGAATTTCAAATAGCTCTCTGAAACTAACTAATCAAGACAAAACTTTCCTCAAAAAGTTTCATTTGCCCCTATGTTCCTCATCTGAGAAAATGTGACATCATTCACTCTGTTACTCAAATCATAAAAATTGCAGTCATCCTTGGCTTCTCTCAGATCTCAGAATCAACAGTTATAACTTCAAAGTGTGTATAGAATCTGACACTTCTCAGTGACTCCTATTCTGTATTCTTTGCCTAGGTCACTATCATAACGAACCAGGGCTATTACAATAGCTACTGCTTTTACCCTTAATATGTGTATCATACAATGGCCAGAATATATGGCAATTCAGGTCACTTGCTTGATCAAAATCCCTCAATAAATTCCCAATTTACCAAGAATAAGTCCAAAGCCTTACCCAACTTAGCCCCTAGTTTCCTCTCCAATATCATCCCCTTACTATTCTCCTCACTCATTATTTTGTTCCATTACTACTGACCTTCTTGCTGTGTCTCAAAAAGCAAGGATGTTTGAAGACTTCACAACTGTTTTTTCCTCTGATATTCACTTCTCTCAGATGGTTCATTTCTTCCTTTCATTTAGTCTCTACTCAGACTTAATAATTTACCTACCTAGAGGCATCTCTGACCATCTAAAATAGCAGCCTTCAGGGGCGCCTGGGTGGCTTGGTCGGTTAAGCGTCCGACTTTGGCTCGACTTTGAACTTATGGTCTGTGAGTTCGAGCCCCGCGTCGGGCTCTGTGTTGACAGCTCAGAGCTTGGAGCCTGTTTCAGATTCTGTGTCTCCCTCTCTCTCTGCCCCTCCCCTCTTCATGCTCTGTCTCTGTCTCAAAAATAAATAAACGTTAAAAAAATTTTTTTAAATAAAATAGCAGCCTTCATTACTATCTTGTAATAGACCCCTGTCTTGCTTTATGTCATAGCACTTATCTTTATATGGCATTATATTTTTACTTATTTTTATATGTTTTATGTTTTCACACTGGAATGCATATTCCACGCAGACAAGGAGTTTGCCTATTTTGTTTACTGCTATATCTTCAGTACTTAGAATGATGCATAACTAAAAGAAAAAGCCCAATAAATATCTAAGGAATTGATAAGAATTTTGTGAAAATGTTTCTATGACCTAAAATATATTGTAACAGCACTTCTTAAGTACCCATATCATCACAGGAACTTTATTGATAATAATGGTGAGTGTTTGTTGCATGTTTATAACACACCTGTTATTGTGTTAAGTGCCCTACTTTCATTAGCCTAGTAAATGTCACTCCAGGCAGTAGTTTATCATGTTTAGACATGATGAAATATGCTATAAAAAGGTAAGGACAGAGCAGACTTCAGAGAAGATATGTTATTATGGATAAAGAAGGACACTATATAATGATAAAAGGGTGAATTCTCCAAGAAAACATAACAGTCCCTAACATGTATAAGCCTAAGAACAGAGCAGCAAATAACATGAGGCAAAAAAACCTGATAAAACTGCAAGGAGAAATAGATAAATCCACTATAATAGTTGGACATTTCAACACCTCACTATCAGAAATGAACAGATTAAACAGGCAGAAAATGAGTAAGGACATAGTTGAACTCAACAACACCATCAGTCAGCTGGATGTAACTACATATATAGACTCATTGAAAAACAGCAGAAAACACATTCTTCTCAAGTTCACATAGGACATTGACCAAAATGTGATTAAGCGTCCGACTTGGGCTCAGGTCATTATCTCATGGTTTGTGAGTTCAAGCCCTGTGTCAGGCTCTGTGCTGACAGCTCAGAGCCTGGGCCATGCTTCAGATTCTGTGTTTCCCTCTCTCTCTACTCTTGTCTAGTCTTCTCTTCTCTTCTCTCTCTCTCTCTAAAAAATAAATAAACATTAAAATTTTTTTTAAAAAAGACATTGACTAAAATAAACCACCTTCTGAGCCATAAACCAAACCTTAACAAATACAAAAGCATAGAAATCAGACATTATGTGCTCATAGACGGTAGTATTAACTTAGAAACCAATAACAAAGATGAATGAAAAGTCCTAAAATACATTCAGATTAAATAACACAATTTGAAATAACATATAGGTCAAGGAAAAAATCATAAGAAAAATTAAAAAATTTGAACTAAATGAAAATGAAAACACAACTTACGAAAATTTGTAGGATGCAGCAAAAGTAGTGCTCAGTGGGAAATTAGAGCACTGAATGCATATGCTAGAAATAAATTTCAAAAATAAATTTCCAGGTTTCTACTTTAGGAAAAAGGAAAGCAAATTAAATTCAAAGTAAACAGGAGAAAAAAAAAAGAGTAAGAATTAAAGCAGAAATTAATACATTGCAAAAAAGGAAATCAATAGAGGAAATCTACAAAACCAAAATTGGATTTTTTGAAAAGATTAATAAAATTGATAAGCTAAGAATAAAAAAGAGAGAGAGAGAGAAATTACTAATATCAGAAATCAAAGAGAAGACACCACTACAGATCCCATGCATGTTAAAAGGATACTAAAAGAATACAGTGAATAACTCTATGACTACAAATTTTTTTTAATGTTTATTTTATTTCTGAGGGAGAGAGAGAGAGAGACAGAGCATGAGCATGAGAGAGAGGGAGACACAGAATCCAAAGCAGGCTCCAGGCTGTGAACTGTCAGCACAGAGCCCGATGCGGGGCTTGAACTCACAAACCATGAGATCGTGACCTGAGCCGAAGTTGGACGCTTAACCAACTGAGCCACCCAGGTACCCCTCTATGCCTACAAATTATACAACCAGGAAGAACTGGACAAATTTCTGGAAAAACGTATGCTGCCAAAACTAACACAAGTAAAATAAAAAATACCATAGGCCAGTATCCATGAATTAACTTGAATCAATAATTATTACCTTTCAAAACAGAAAGCAACAGAAGCAGGTGCGTTCATGGTGAATTCTGCTAAGTATTTAAGAAAAAAAAATTATACCAATTATCTGCAATCTCTCTCAGAGAACACTAATAGAGGGAGTAATTCCAACTCATTCTATGAGGTCAACATTACACCAGTACCAAAAGCAGACAAAGACATTTCATGAAAAGAAAACTACAGGCCAATATCTCTTGTGAACATACATGCAAAAATCCTCAAGAAAACATTAACAAATCAGAACCCACAATGTATAAAAAGAATTATAAACCATACAAACTGGGGATTATTCCAGGTATCTGAGGTTGGTTTAACATATGAAAATCAATTCATTTAATTCATCACATCTACAGGTTAAAAAAAAAAAACTCACATGGCCATATCATTAGATACAGAAAAAGCACTGGAAAAAATCTAACACTATTTCACGATAAAAACTCTCAGTAAACTAGGAATAGAGGAAAACTTCAACTTGATAACTTCCTTAACTCTCACCATTCCTTTTCAACATTGTACTAGAAGTTCTAACTAATGCAATTAGACCAGAAAAGGAGTAAAAGACATACAGATTGGGAAGAAAGAAATAAAACTGTCTGTTCAAGATGACATGATCATCTATGTAAAAAAACCTGAAAGAATCAACAAAAAATTCTTGGAACTAATAGGTAATTTCAGCAAGGTTGCAGAATACAAGATTAATAAACTAAAGTCCACCACTTTTCTATGCACCAGCAATGAGCAAGTGAAATTTGAAATTAAAAACACAATATAATTTACTTCAAAAATGAAATACTTAAATATAAATTTTATAAAATATGACTAAGATCCAAATGAGAAAAACTACAAAGTTCTGATTAATGAAATCAAAGAACTAAAAGAATGTGAAAATATTCCATGCTCCTGGATAGGATGATTCAATACTATAAAGATGTCAGTTCTTCCTAACCTAGCCAATCAATGCACTGGGATTCAGTGCAATCCCAGCCAAATTCCCAGCAAGCCATGTTGTGGATATCAACAAACTGATCTAACATTTATGTGGAGAGGCGAAAGACCCAGAATGGCCAATAATATTAAAGGAGAATAAAGTTGGAAGAGTAATACTATCTAACTTCAAGACTTAAAACTATAGTTTTATAGTACAGTATAAAGCTACAATAATCAAGACAGTACAGTATTGGAGAAAGAACAGACAAATAGATCAATGAAGAGGAATAGAGAACCCAGAAATAGACCCACATAAAGACAGTCAACTGATATTTGACCAAGGAGCAAAGCCAACACAATGGAGCAAAGACAGTTTCTTCAACAAATAGTGCTGGAACAACTAGATGTCCACATGCAAAGAATGCATGTAGGTACAGACATTATGCCCTTTAGTTCAAAATATCCCAGACCTAAATATAAAATTCAAAATTATAAAACTCCTAGAATATAACTGTGGGGGGCCGGGCCCCGGTGCCAGGATGAGACCGGGTCGAGCAATGTTCCCCGTTGACTCAAGCCAACCCGTGGTTCCCCCTCCCATTCATTTGGGAGGCCAGGCCCCGGTGCCAGGCTGAGACTGGGTCGAGCAACGTTCCCTGTTGACTCAAGCCAACCCGGTGGTTCCCCCTCCCGTTCCCCCACTTTCAAGGGCATACGAAAGCCTTGTCAAGGCTGAGAAAGTTAATTCCTGAAGACTGTGGTCTGTAGGTGTTGGCAGTAATGCTACCTCCCTTTTTCTACCCCGAGTCAGATAGAAACAAACATGGGAGTTGTGTTTTGCTAGCAATCTTATCAACAAGGTCTTGTGACCCGTCTAGAAAATGCACAAGAAACACAGAACTAAATGTTTTGGTGGGCAGCAATTATGTGAAACCTGTTTATTCTTAGAATGACCTAACCCATAAGAGTCTGGTTATAAAAGATTGTGTACAGCAACAATAAAGCCGTCACTTGGGCCATCAGCCCAGGGGACCCTCCTGTTCCCAAACTTTCTCTTCTCTCTTTTTTTCTTGCATTCCCCTACCCTCAGGACCCTGACCTCGGTGTTTGTCGCGCCGGCCGCGACAATAACACAGGAGAAAACCTAGATGCCCTTGGGTATGGTGGTACCTTTTACATATAACACAAAAATTATGATCCATGAAAGAAATTATTGATTAGCTATATTTCACTAAAATTAAAAACTTCTGTTTTATGAAAAAAATGTCAAGATAGTGAGAAGATAAGCCACAGACTAGGGGAAAGTGCATTTGCAAAAAATATATCTGATAAGAGATTATTATTCAAAATACATAACTCCGAAGATTCAACAATAAATAAACAACTTGATTTAAAAATGGACCAGAGACCTTCATAGACGTCTCACCAAAAGAAGACATGTAGAAAAACAGGCATATGAGAAGATATTCCACATCACATGTCATCAGGGAAATGCAAATGGAAACCATGAAGAGGACTACCCACCTATTAGAATGGCCAAAAGCCCGAACACTGACAACAAGTGCCGGTAATAATGTTGAACAAGAGGAGCTCTTATTCCTTGCTGGTAGGAATACAAATAGGTACGGCCACTTTGGAGGACAGTTTGACAGTTTCTTATAAAACTAAACATACTCTCACAAAACTATACAAACTAAACACACTAAACTTTAAACATACATACAAACTAAACTAATTATATGATCCAGTAATCACAGCCCTTGGTATTTACACAGAGGAGTTGAAAACTTATGTCTCCTCAACCTGCACAAGGATGTTTATAGCAGCTTTATCATAATTGCCAAAACTTGGAAGCAACCAAGATCTCTTTTAGCAGGTGAATGGATCAATAAACTGTGGTACTTACAGACAATGGAATATCATTCAGCACTAAAAAGAGGTAAGCTATCAAGCCATGAGAACACATGGGGGGAACTTAAATGCATATCACTAAGTGAAAGAAGCCAATCTGAAATGGCTACATATTGTATGATTCCAAGAATATGACATTCTGGAAAAGGCAAAACCATGGAAAAAATAAAAACACCAGTGGTTTCCAAGGGTGGCAGGGGAGAGATGAATTGGAGCACAGAGGATTTTTAGGGAAGTGAAAATACTCTATATAATATTACAATGATTGATATAAGTCATTATACATTTGTCCAAACCCAAATGATGCACAAAAATAAGAATGAACCATAATGTCAATTATGGACTTTGGGTGATTACAAAGTATCAATATGGGTTCATGCTTGGTAAAAAAGTGTACCATTTCAGTCAGTGATGTTGATAATGGGAAAGGCTATGCATGGAAGGGAGTATACTGGAAGTCTCTGTACCTCCCTTCCAATTTTGTTGTAAATCCGAAAGTGTTCCATGAAAATAAAGTCTTTAAAAAAGGAAATAGTAGCACATAAAGATAACCAAAACATTCATTTTATTTTTTATTTCTCATACTTAATATATTTAATAACATCTTTCTATTTAAAAAAAATTCATTCGGTTCCAATGGTTTAAGTCAATGCATCTGCTTTATTCTCTGTCATTGCTAAAAATCAAAACAAAACCTCTAATGAATATATGGGTTTATCTAGATTAAGAAACATAAAGACAAAGGTCACTAAGCTTTAGTGATCTTAGGTAAGATCATTTTCATTCAGGTCACTTAAGATTTATTTAAAGATTTCAGACAGAAAATCCTCTATAAGGTCTACTGTCATTTTTTGTATCCTTGGTTATGTGTTGAAAACGTCACTGTTCCATCATCAAAACACATTGTAAAATGTGTTTAGGTAAACAACTTAGAGGCATTTAGAGTTAAGTTTTCAGTTTTCAAATGGTTTTAATATAAAAAAACGGTGAATATTATATTCCTAACTCTACAATCATTTTACTGTGTTCATTTTTACACCTACTTGTGTTCCAAGGAAATCTTAATCCATATGTTTATGATTATATTTTTATTTTTAAAATAAATAAATAAATCTGCCAAAGTTAAGCTCCGACTCTCCCACAGAAAATGGGGAATAGTGCTATTTTTTTTGGTGATTATATTTCAAAGAGCTATCTCCCAAGTCTTTGAGAAACCCATTCCTTGGGTTGTAAAACTCGAAAGAAGCCTTTTCAAAAATTTACATCTCAAAGGGCAGAGAAAGAATTTATAAGTTTTGTAACAAAAATGCTCTAAGAAAAGAGAAGTCAAGACCTGGAGTCAGGAAAAAGCCTGTCTAGTTTAGTCAAGCTGAGGGGAACATTAAGGCCATTGACCCGTTGTGATCTCCCAGTTCCTTCATTTTAGTTTGAAAACAATAATATTCAATGTTGTATGATGAAAGACGGTAACTATACTTATCATGGTGAGCAATGCATAATGTATAGAATTGTTGATTCACTATTTTGTGCACCTGAAACTAATATAGCATTGTGTGTCAGCTCTACTTCAAAAAAAAAAAAAAAAAAAAAAAAAAGTCCTCTCCCTTAGAAGAAAAGAAAAAACAATACTCACTTAATAGGAAAATTTTCATTGCAATCTTATCTTCTTCATCGATCTTTTTAAAGATATTATCTTAAATAACGTACTTTGTGTTTGACACAGGGCAAATTGTCGCTGTCAATACATTGTCACTGTTAAATAAGCAATTTCACAAGACTTCCCATTCAAACCCTTAAAATCCTTCCTTGGCAGAACTAGAACAGTCCAACAATACTTCACCTGAAATTTCTACAGGGCATATGACCACATCCCTTTCATAACCAAGATACTACATCAAAGAACATTAACTGTACATATTTAATCTAGGCCAAAAGAAAACTAAAAACAGTATTAAAACTATTGTCTGAGCAACATGCAGAAGGTTGAAACTAGACCACTTTCTCACACCATTCACAAAAATAAACTCAAAATGGATAAAGGACCTGAATGTGAGACAGGAAACCATCAAAACCCTAGAGGAGAAAGCAGGAAAAGACCTCTCTGACCTCAGCCATAGCAATCTCTTACTCAACACATCCCCAAAGGCAAGGGAATTAAAAGCAAAAATGAACTATTGGGACCTCATGAAGATCAAAAGCTTCTGCACAGCAAAGGAAACAATCAACAAAACTAAAAGGCAACCAACGGAATGGGAAAAGATATTTGCAAATGACATATCGGACAAAGGGCTAGTATTCAAAATCTATAAAGAGCTCACCAAACTCCACACCTGAAAAACAAATAACCCAGTGAAGAAATGGGCAGAAAACATGAATAGACACTTCTCTAAAGAAGACATCCGGATGGCCAACAGGCACATGAAAAGATGCTCAACGTCGCTCCTCATCAGGGAAATACAAATCAAAACCACACTCAGATATCACCTCACGCCAGTCAGAGTGGCCAAAATGAACAAATCAGGAGACTATAGCTGCTGGAGAGGATGTGGAGAAACGGGAACCCTCTTGCACTGTTGGTGGGAATGCAAATTGGTGCAGCCACTCTGGAAAACAGCGTGGAGGTTCCTCAGAAAATTAAAAATAGACCTACCCTATGACCCAGCAATAGCATTGCTAGGAATTTACCCAAGGGATACAGGAGTACTGATGCATAGGGGCACTTGTACCCCAATGTTTATAGCAGCACTCTCAACAATAGCCAAATTATGGAAAGAGCCTAAATGTCCATCATCTGATGAATGGATAAAGAAATTGTGGTTTCTATACACAATGGAATACTACAGGGCAATGAGAAAGAACGAAATATGGCCTTTTGTAGCAACGTGGATGGAACTGGAGAGTGTGATACTAAGTGAAATAAGCCATACAGAGAAAGACAGATACCATATGTTTTCACTCTTATGTGGATCCTGAGAAACTTAACAGAAACCCATGGAGGAGGGAAAGGAAAAAAAAAAAAAAAAAAGAGGTTAGAGTGGGAGAGAGCCAAAGCATAAGAGACTCTCAAGAACTGAGAACAAACTGAGGGTTGATGGGGGGTGGGAGGGAGGGGAGGGTGGGTGATGGGTATTGAGGAGGGCACCTTTTGGGATGAGCACTGGGTGTTGTATGGAAACAATTTTGACAATAAATTTCATATATTGAAAAAAAATTAAAAAAAAAAAACTATTGCCTGAGTACTTATAGCAAAGAAGGAAATGAGCACTGATATTGAAAAGGAGGTGGATAAGGCAAATGGAGGGGGAAAAGACTAATTTAACACCTGTCCTATAAATATGTATGTTAAGTAACACCAAAAGAGAGAAATAATTAAGACATCCAATAAAAGAATACTCATCTCCCATTAATAAGAAGGAAAAGTTTTTTGGCAGCAAAAAACACACACACACAAAATTTAGAAATTATATTTGAGAAAGTTTTTATGATACATTTGTTATCATGAAAGGGTGTAACAAACCATTTAAAAGCTTAAAGTTTTACTTAAAGTCCAATAAATTAGACATAAAAACTCTATGTATTTTTAATTTTATGACTATTTCCTTCAAGGGACTTCTTGGAGAGCTAAGCAATTTTAAAGACACAAAACAGAAGGGTATTGATAGAATTGAAAGATCAATGTTCACCAACAAAAGATAAATTATATTCTTGATTCACTAGTGGGAAGTCAGATTTAGGTAAAACCATACGAATATTTATTTTATTTTTTATCGGGAGAAGAAACATTAAATAAAATATATTATCTCTATTGGAACACTTGGTAATGCATAAGAACCTATCCAAATAACACAACAATCCTACTGGCAAGAACTACAGCACTGACACACACACACACACACACACACACACACACGAACTGGACAAAATCAATGTGCATTGATATCTAGCAGTCATGCACTGGTTTTTTCAAAAGGAGAGTGAACTGTGTGGGTTTTTGTTTTTGTTTTCAAAGAGTATGTTTTAACTGGTCCTGCAGACACTTTTAGTATTTTCCCAATATCTACAAAAACACCAGTGTGGAGTTAAAAACTGAATAATGCATTCCAACCCTTAGCTAAATAATCTTATTGAAAAGTTAAATAAGACCATAACTCATAGGCTTAGAATTTAAATTGTTCTGAAAGGCAACTAAAGTTATCTAATTTCCTCTGGAAGCCAGCAATCAAGCACCTGGGTGATTCCCACTGCTTGTCCTGAAACTCTGAAATCAGTCACTAATGGCTGAAAGAAGTACTGAAGTATTAAAAATCATCGATGTATAGCTCCAAAACAGACTCGAAAGAATGGGCTTCATGACAACCTAATCAATAAGAAGTAGATATATCAACCAGAAGGCCTACTGTTTTTATAATCAATCAATATCCATGGACTAACCATCTGTATCAGTCAGATAACCAGAATTTTACCATTCTAGAATGAAGATACTTACGAAATCTAATTCATAATCAGACTTCTGCTGAATGATAATCAAGTAAGGCAAACGTAAAGGAAGAATATGTTTTGATCAAGCTATAGTAATCTTTTATTTCTGTCTTTCTCACTCTAGGGAGTGTAGGTGCCAAACCAACCAGGATGTTCATGTCGGGGGTTCAGGTTATTTTCTCCTTGTGTAATATTGAACATATCATGACATATTCTTACTCTCTATCCCCTTTATCTGGAATAAACGAAGATCATATCCCACCTGTTTATACTTTATTATTACTACATCTTTCTTCTTTCAGTAGTATTATGCAGCTATTACCAACATCTAAGTTCATAAATTCTCTTAGACTGGTTACACCTCAGGGTGAGGACTTTCTGATAACATGTAGAGCAATAGTGTGTTATATCCTAGGGCTAGCTATCTTAGAGCTATAGCCAACTGCCACCAGTGAATAGTTTCCAAATTTATAGAAATCCCCTTTTGAAAGCTTCTCCTCTAATATTTACCTATTTCTCTTTTTCCTTAATATTTAATGTTTATCTTAGAATCTGTGACATATTGCAAAGGGTCGGTGGGTTCTCTCTCTCTCTCTCTCTCTCTCTCTCTCTCTCTTAGGAAAGAAAACTTTTCCCATAATCCTCAGGTTTAATTCCCCTACATCTCATTAGTCTGAGTTGAATTACATGCTCATCATCAGAACAGTCATTGTCAGGGAAGTATGACATTCCCATAACTTGCTCAAAACATGCCCCCTTCACTGCCAGAAAAGAAAATTGCCTTCCTAAGCACAGTACTACCTGTGCATTCCCTGAACAATGTGTATTCTCTGTCAAGAAAGAGGGGCTGGGGCAATCAAACAGTCATTACCACTAGAACCTCACTATCAGGGAAGTATTTTTGAAGACCTAGATAGTCCAAAATATCTTTAGCACAAGGGTTCTTTCCTCACTTTGAATATTCTCAAGGGTCTGTTTTATAGTTTAGTTTTTAAGTTTTGTATTTTCATTTTCATATGGGCTAACCTCTATTTCCAAGTAACTGTCAAAATTGGTGCCTAATAATGGTTACTGTTAAAACCTCCCCAGTAATTTGGCCATCCCTAGAGTCTCTTTTGGGGTGAATGCCCAATGTGCCAACTGATGAATTAACCACATAAGTGTCAGCCCTCAAATAAGAGTAAAAAAATTCCAGGGAGGAGTACCTGGGTGGCTCAGTCAGTTAAGCATCCAACTTTGGCTCAGATCATGATCTCATGGATCATGAGTTTGAGCCCCACACTTGCATTAGGCTCTGTGCTGACAGCTCAGAACCTGGAGCCTGTTTCAGATTCTGTCTCCCTCTCTCTCTCTGCCCCTCCCCCACTCATACTCTCTCTTTCTCTGAAAAATAAATAAACATTTAAAAAATTTTTTTTCATTTCAGGGATATTCAGTTCAGGTACATTTATAATGGCATAAAACACTGAAGAGAGTAGAACCAGAAACTAATGAAAAATGCCTGCATTTTTATTTTTTTTAATGTTTCTATTTTTGAGAGAAAGAGAGAGTGGGGCAGGAACAGAGAGAGTGAGAGAGGGACACAGAATCCAAAGCAGGCTCCAGGCTCTGAGCTGTCAGCACAGAGCCTGACGTGGGGCTTGAACTCATGAACTGAGAGATCATGACCTGAGCTGAAGTCAGACACTTAACTGACTGAGCCACCCAGGCGCCCTTGCATTTTTAAAACACAAATGCAAAATGCTGTAATAGTCACTGGCAACATAAAGGTTAAAAAGGATTTAGTTGCTATTTTCAAAGAATACACAATTTGAGGAACAAAGAGAAACATGGACTATTAATTATAATATACCATAAAAATCTGCTGCAATGGAAATATAAATAAAATGTTGTATGAAAACAGGCAAAGGAATGGCTTAAAAAAGCAGTAGTAACTCGTTAAAAAATCAATAGGAAAACAGTTGCTTTGATTCATTTTAATGCTACAGTAAGGTAGAGAAGAAAAATGATGCAGGTACTAAGATATTAGTACAGAAGATACAGAAACTGGATCTAGGATATAGAAGTATTTTTTTCTTTAAAGTATATAGAGGAATTAATTGTTTATAACATAAAAATGCTGTACCAAGGAGTATAACAAGTTGTATACTCATACTTTTTAAAGTTTATTATATGCTGACTCTGCTAAAATTGTGGTAGGTCCTGGGGACACAACAGCAGATAAGAGACATGGCCCTGCCCTCATGGAGGTAATCGCCTAGCAGAAAAAAGTCATTTCTTACATAAGCAATAATAATGAAGTATGATAAGCACTGGTAGAAGGTAAATCAGTTAGAAATGGGAAAACACCTCCCCCCCCCCGCCACACACACACACACACACACGCACACACCCTGATTTTTTTTTAAGTGAATTTCTCATACAACTGAAAAATTCTGGCATACATTTGCCTTTAAGTGATTTTTTTTAAGTTTTATTTATTTTTGAGAGAGCTCAAGTGGGGGAGGGACAGAGAGAGGGAGGACAGAGGATCTGAAGCAGGCTCTGCACTGTCAGCAGCGAGCCCAATGTGGGGCTTGAACTCACAAACCTCGACATCATGACCTGAGCTGAAGACAAATGCTCAACTTACTGAGCCACCCAGGTGCCCCCTTCAAGTGATTTTTGATGCAGGAATTTAAGTGTTGTCAGCCAAAACTGGTTCCTTTCTCTTCATCTTTTGGCTCCCCTTCTCTGGGTTGGCCGCATTATCCAAACTGGATCTGACCTTGCAGAGACAAGATAGCTTAATAACCACAATCCTACATCTTTATAACAGAAAAAAAGAGCCATTTCTCCAATAGGTCACCAAGAGCGCTG
Organism: Felis catus; assembly: GCF_018350175.1. Classification (NCBI taxonomy): domain Eukaryota; kingdom Metazoa; phylum Chordata; class Mammalia; order Carnivora; family Felidae; genus Felis; species Felis catus. The sequence continues at coordinate 16,088,697 of NC_058368.1, read as the reverse complement.
AGATTCATTCTGATTGTATTAGCTATGATCATATACTCACTCTGAGCCAATAAGTGAGATATACTGTGGGAAGTGTGATGTATTGATTGTCTAGCCAGTATTTATGGCAATTGTGTCACAGAAACAGCTACCATATTATGCCAGATTCAGGCAACATAGGCACAATTATTTTTGTGACAGCTAGATTTAGATATCAACATGTCAATGTTGTTTTTGAGCATTGTAAAAAGATATGAATACCTTCCTGAACACTTTCTTCTTTCACAGGTAACACTGATGAATCCTAGAAATTTACTGACAACTAATGTATTTTCCCCTCTCTTTTTACCTCATACCACAGAAATCTGAAGGAAGCATTCTACTACCAAAATGCTGTATTCCAAGAATTGAGTTCTTCACTAAAGCAGATAGTATTTAACATAAAGTACTATACAGTTATTTTGAATTTGTTATATTTTTTAGTATTAAAGATTTTTAGAACATTATGCTTGCCATGTACCCTTTAACTGGACAATTGTGAAAGCCATCATGAAACCCAAAGACATGACATTTATTTTTTTAATAATTTTCTGAGAGGAGGGAAATGGTGGTCTCAGAAAGGAGAAAACTGGCAGTGTCCTAAGTTTCAAATCATTTAAACATTCCATTAAATATGATCAGCCCCAGATCCAGCATGTATTGAATGTCAAAAGATAGCTGTGGAATAGAATTTGAAATTCCCTATGAACCACTGATTTTTCCAAATTTTTTTTTACATTTGGGAAGAGAAAAAATGAAGATAACAGAAAAGGAAGGAATTCACACAAAATAAAGGAAAAATGTCAAATTGTAAGCACCTTGTATCAAATACATTGACACAGGTAATTATTCCTCCAAGGTAGCAGTTTACAAATTTTAATATGCATCAAATCACCTGGGGAACTTCTTTAAAATACAGATTCTAAGCCCTATTCTCAGATACTCTGACTTCCTAAGTTTTGAATGGGACCTAAGATCCTACCTTTTTAATGAGCATCCTGGGTGATTCTGGTGCTAACAGTCCAAAAACCATACTAAGAGAAAATTAATTTGTATCTAAATCAAAAGCTGCTATATCTAATTTTAAAAAATTATTAAAACTACCATGTATTGTAAGAGTAGAAAGAGTGGAAGTATCAGTACTTATCCCCTCATTTCATGAGTAAACCCCACCAGCTAGATCTGTTCTGCTTTATAAATGCAGGCATACATAACACAGACAACATGGATGAGACCAGTTCTTAGAGGCATACAGACAGTAGAATTTAAGATAGCTATGACCCTGAGAGCAAACACTAACACCATGGAGACACGGTGCATTTCTGAAGTGAGGACAGCAAAGCAGGACTGTGTAAGACAAAGGACTTCGACCCAGAAGGTTATTGGGAGGTCAGGTGCAAAAATCTCTGGGGCAGGCATCAGATCAGCACTATATGCTCTATCTGTAAGCATTTTAGCAAACTTCCTTAACAAATCTTGAGTTCTGGTTGATTTCCAAAATGATTCCTGGAATGTTGGAATCCCTCATCTGTAGAAGCAGTGACTAGTAGGGAATTGTGGTCATCCACATCTCCTCATACAGATCCAATTTCTGATTCATTGGGTTACGTCATGTAATGTGATCAGAGAAGAGAGTAAAATATAATAAGCAGTCAAACTACTGTTCTTGCAAATACCTGTTCATTTTCAAATCCACCAGTAATCCAAGGAGTCCACAGTGGCTTTATCCTCTCCATTAATTTTTCTACCCAGTCTATCCCCATAAAGTCGATTTCTGCTAGATTTGCAGAAATTTTCTGTACTGTGTATTTTCACAGAGCCCAAAAATCCATGGGTAATAACTGAAGATCTAAAAGTTTTCATCTATGAAACTTATAAATCTGGCCTTATAAATATATCCAGTTTTGACAATAATTCAGATGTTCAGAAAAAATGTTTTATATTGCCATGGCACATACGGTGTGTGTGTGTTAATGTGGTTATATAGACAGAAGTGTAATATTTCAATCAAAATGCACATTTATCTCTAACTTAAAACTATATCTTTTCTTTTTAACTGATTTAATTTATTTAAAGAGAAGACAAAAGATTAAAATCAATACAGCATAATGATTAAAAGTACAGATTTTGAGCAGAAATTTAATCTCAACTCTGACATGACTTTTGAGATTCGGGGATAAGTTGCTTAGCTTTCTGAGCGTCAGTATGCACAGCTCTAACATGGACATAAAAATACTTACCTTACAGGATTGTTAAGAGTAGTAAAAGTAGCTGACACATGATCTTCTCTCCTTTCTTCTCTGTGCTTCTCTCTTACCTGCTAGCCAGAATATGAACATGCGGTCTAAAGGGCAAAGAAGCCATAGGGGACCAGGAGGTGACCTTGGGAATGAAGGCTATCACAGAAAAACAGTAAGGCAAAAGAAGCCTTGAGTCTTAAATGATTTGTAAGGTAAAGCAACATGCCTAATCTAACTATTGTGTGAGAGAAAAACCATTTTCTAACTTTTTTAAGTTACATTATTTTTATATCCACATTGAACCTTACCATAACTGTGCCAAATGAAGAAAATATTTTAGTAGAATGAGATTAACCTAGACTCACATGAGCTGAATTCAAAACTTCTAGTGATTCCCTATGACAAAGACTTAAAATATATCCTGGAGAGTGCCAGAACAGAGGTTACATAATAGGTAATGGTGATATGTATATGTATCTCATTTTAATTTATGGAATATGGTTTAAAATACACAAACTCTCAGAAAATTGAATAATCTGGAAGTTTCCAAAGAGAATGAGGAGACTATCTATAAAGTTGTGGCAAAACCCTACCTTAGTTTGAGAGAATTAACTATTGCTCTTCTAAAATTACTTCAAACGTAAAGAATCTGGGGTTTTATGTAATATCACTCTGTTCATCACAAAGGCACCAATACTATATATCGGGATAAATTAATTAAGTGATTATGTGAATAAAGAATGCTAAGCCATTGAGGGTTGATCTTTGTTAACAAGAGAAGGTAGAAGGAAGAAGAAAAAACAGTGCTGCAAACATATCCAAGTAGAAAGGCAGTACTGGATGTCTACACTTTTTGGCCAGTTTACTTAGCCTGCAGAATAAATAAAAATTCACATGGTTGACATCCCAAATTTTATGATTACTAGTATATAATCTGAGCTTCCATTAATACCTCAGGAATGTCCTTATCTCCTGTTCTATGATATAAAGGAATGAAAGCAAGGTGATTATAAACTCTGGAAGAAAACCAAAATACTAGGTAGGAGGTTTGAGAGAAGTACTATGACATGACAGAATCTAACTATAGGATCAAAGGCCAGGACAGAGGCCGTGAATGGGCCTCGTGCTAAAGAAAGACATACTAGCATATATCCCCTATACCAAGGAGAGACAATAGAAAAAAATTTTTAAAAGCCATGGTGGAACAGTGAGTGTATAATTTTTCTCTAACTAACACCTCTCCCGATCTCCAAATATCTTCCTATAGGTTCCATATTAAACTCAGAAAGAAAATCACAATGTGGATAGAGGAACATTAAGAGGGGATAGAATGAGTCTATAGCATGATGAAGAGTACAGTATAATCTTTAGAGAATTTTAAGCTGTCAGAAATTTTTCTCTCTTTCTACTATCAGGCATTCCAGGAGTTATCTGTGCCACTGACAAATGATGACTCACAATTTTGAGCCCTTACATTAAAATCTAGGGTGAACAAGAAGAATAGAATATTTTAAATGTTTCAGTGTATGCTGTTAAATACCTTAAATATAAATGAAAACAAGGAAATCGCCAAATCATAAGAATTATTAAGAATGCAGAAAATAATGTTTTATTAATAAAATATTTCTAATTAAGTATAATAGCTACAGTAAATACTAGGTATTATTCTAAAGACAGCCAAAGCCTCAAAATTTTATTCACCTTATATGAATGCCAAATTTGACCATGAGGAACTACATATCACCTGGTGAATGATATTACAATTAAGAGAATTAGAGCAATAACTAAAATAAGGTTTCAGTTCTATCAATGCAATTAAATAATTGGTAAAATGAAATGACTTTTTAAAGTGAATATCTTTGTTCTAAGTTATCATGATGACTGGAAGGTTTTTAATTACCTCCTCCATTATTCTATAATGCTTGAATTTGTCTCATACAGAACTCTGGAAAAAAATTACAAAAGTAATGATGAATAAAAATGTGTATTCTCTCATTAAATTTCATTAAGTGCAATTCCAAAACTTCCTTTTGATATATTACCATTTGCAAAATTTACACCAATGTTCATATACAAAATTAAGGGAACTTAAAAAACATAACTCCTCAGTATGGCTTTCTACTCCTCCTCACCATCCCAATCCGCTATCAACCACCACTTGATTTAATTGAATGCTAATGTTATCCCAGTTGAAGCAGACCAACTCAAAACTTCTCCTAGAATCTGCTCCTGAAATGCTTAGGCTTTATAACCAGCAATGGCATGACAGCACACATTACCCTGTTTCCAGGACACATGCAGAATACGTCCCTAGTTGCAACACTCAAATTATGGTGTGCAATAACTATATCTGTTTTTAAGTTCCCAGTTATCCTCAGGACATTACTTATCTCCATGATTCTGAAACAGAAATGCTCCCCCACCTTTCTCTCCACTCTTCTCACAATCAGTCCAACAAAAACAGAAGCCATCACAGTCTTCACTTTTTCAATTTTGAATTTCTGTGAAAACAGACTTCTCTATCACTTCCATCTGGCTCACTTACTCTCAGTTCTTCCTAATGAAAACCCATGACTTTTCCCCCTCTAAACATTTTAAATATTGCCAACACTCTTGTTTCATATATTGTTATTTTTAATTAAGAAAAAAACCTTTGTGGGGTGCCTGCGTGGCTCAGTCAGTTAAGCATCCAGCTTTGGCTCAGGTCATGATCTCACGGTTCGTGATTTTGAGCCCCTAGTGGGGCTGTGTGCTGACAGCTTGGAGCCTGGAGCCTGCTTCGGATTCTGTGGCTCCCTCTCTCTCCCTGCCCCTCCCCCACTCGTGCTCTGTCACTCTCTCTCAAAAAATAAATAAATGTTAAAAAAAATTTTTTAAGCTTTATGATCTTTCTAGTCTTTGAAGACATCCACTCAACTTTTCTTCTTTCCAACTAAAGAAGTCTAACGTTTTAGTCTTTCCCTGAAGAACATTTTTTTCCCATTTAATACTTCTAGTGTTCTTCTTTGGCACTTTCAACAGTGTGTTATGTATTTCTTAAATATAACAAAGTTTTCCAGTGACAAATGAAGAAACCAAAGAACTCAGAATATAAAAGAAGCAAATGGTTGAACCAAATCCTCATGCTTATTGTAAGACATCTTTCCTACAGATAATTATATATGCCTAAGATGAAAGAAAACTTTAAAATAAGCATTCTTTCCCTTCCTCTCAGTATTGCTGTGCTGAGGGCAATGAAACAATAAACTAAATCATACCTCTCTCTCTCTCTCTGCTTCCCCTTCATTACCAGGACGAGGGACTGGAGAATTTTAAATGGAAAGTGGGACAGTGGAACATATTTTTTTTAAGACTTCATACTACCACATGCACTGTCCAAGCACTTGCTGCTTAATAGCTCTGTAACCTTGGGAAAGTGATTTAACCTTTTTCTGTCTCCGTTTCCTCACCTAAAAATTGGGATAACAATAATATCTTTGAATTGGGTTATTGTGAAGTTTAAATGAGACAGTTTATGTAAAATAATTACCATGGTATCTATCACATATTAAGGATACAGCAAACAGACCTCCTTTGACAACAATCATTCTGTCCTCCACTAATCAGGCCTTGGCAACAACTGTGAATGACACCGACAGAGCACTGGGACATTACTAATAAATATTGTGCTCTGCATGCAGCCTACTCAAAAATTCTACACACCAAAATTGACACAGAATCTATTAAATATACACATCAAAAATTTTAATTCAAAAAATGTATACTGTGATACACATTACTTGAATCCCTCAAGTGTAGAAGGTAGCACTTCAATTTTGACTGCCTTACATTTTAAATTATCACATGTCATCAGTGTGTTTAGCACTGAAGAATGTAGCAGAAATATAACAGAGCCTGTCTTGTAGAGCCTGCCTAATGCTAATATCACAGACATATTTGCCAGCTTGTAACATCAAACATACTATTAAGATAATATAAGCCTAATGGATAAATTGTAGAATGGGTTCCAAATGTTTTACAGAGAGGAGAAAAAGATAAAAGAGAATTCAAGATGTGAAGAAAGATTCTATAAAGTATGTTGTAATTAAACTAAGCATTAAAGAATCTTGACTAAGTCTTAGCTATTCATTAAGCCAAAAAAGTCCCCTTAATATGGGCCTTTTATGCTTTTCTTGCATATTTTTATTCATTGAAAAGATTTCTGAGCACATTCGTATATGGAGGATTATAGAAAGCACTGGGAATACAACAATAGACCTAATATGCTCCTCTCACAGAAAGAGCCTACAGGATTTCCTGCTCCTGGTGTTGGTGGAGCGACTTGCTACAGAGCAAAATTTCCACAGGATTAATCTGTAACCATTAGAAAAGTTGGAGAAAACAAAAATTGTATTCCTTCAAAGAGAGAGTAATTTGAGTATCCAAGATCCTGGAGAAAAGGGAGGTACATTATAGTACTTTTACCTCCAAGATATTTGTTAAGCTACAAGAAAGGTAGGATAAAGAGACCAGGAAGCAAAGCAGAAACAATGTCCAAAATTCTAACACCTGAGTTGAGTTTTGAACAGTCTAATGAGACTAAGGGGACAAAATCTGGCATTCAGAGGCCCCCAAGTCAGATAGCCCCTGATAAAAGGCCCAGGCCTCCAAAAAGGCTTTGAAAAGGCCAGACTTTAGGATTAAGGGCAAAGCTCTCATAGAAACCCAGTGTTGACCAGTTCAACCCAAGACCAGGTAAAGGTGATCTGCTTCTGCTCTAAGTGCAGAGTAAATTAACACTAAATCCTCTCTGAAGGAAGATAACATCAGGTAGAACTTCACAAATTATTTCTATGACTTTTCATATACAATATGTGGAATTTAATTTTTTAAGTTATTAAACAGGCTAGTAGAGAGAGTTAAATTCTCAGAAATCAAGAAAAAAATTTTTAAAAAGAAACAGACTCTAGATGATACAAACTTTGGAACTGGAGTTCTCACACAAGGATATTAAAAAAAACTGTGATTAATGTTTTCAGAAAGTAATGGGAAAAAGGAGAAATTGACCAGAAATTGAAACCAATTGAAAATCCTGAACTGAAAGACAGTTACTAAAATTAAGAAATTTACAGACATTAAACAGGAGATGAGAGAATTAGAACTGGAAGTGAGATCAATTTAATACATCCAGACTAAAGAACAGAGAGAGGAAAACATGAAAAATAAAGAAAAGGTGTATAAAAGATCTATCAGACAAATTACTGAAGACCTCAGAGGAGAGGAAATAGGCAAAGTTTTACATGATGCTGCCTCACAATATAACAAAAACACCAGGTATCAATCCACAAACTTAAGAACTTCCATGAAATGCAAGCAGGATAAATATAAAACAAAACAAGCAAGGAAGCAAACAACAACGTAGTAAAACTGCTGAAAAATAAAGATGAAAAGAAAATTTTAAAGTAGCCACAGAAGATAAAAGATAAAAGAGTACAGCTTCTATAAGATAATATAGACTAATATATTCATGACCTTGGAATACATGAAGATTTCTCAAGCAGGATGTACACACATAGACAAATTAATCATCTTCATCAAAAACACGATTATGACAGCAGAAATCGCAGAAGATATAATCAACAAAGGATTGGATTCCAAATAATCTGAGAACACTTCTAAATCAATAAGAAAAAGATAAACCCACGGAAAACTTGAAAAATCTTTAAAAAGGAGATGGGACACACGCAAATGACCATTAAAGATATGAAAAAGTATACAACCACATTAGTCATTAAAGAAATGCAACAAGATACCACTTCACAAATATGGATGGCTAAAATTGGAAAGATTGACAATAGTAAGACATGTCTATGACCAAGAGAAACCGAAGTTCTCACATATAGCTTATTGGAGCCAAATATGATACAACCACTTTGGAAAACTTCAGTAGTATCTTCTACAGCTATAAAATACATATCCTATGACCCAGACATTCTACTTTAATTTGATAGCTAAATGTTCATTAAAAACTATACATATATAATCACAGAAGCATTAGTTACAATAGTTCAAAACTAAGAACAACCCAAATATCCATGTAGAAGAGAACAAATTGCTAATTTTGCTATATACATACAACAAAAGGGTTAGATTTACAAAAAGTTCAAATGTCTGAATGGAGATATTCGTGGAGAGGAGTAGTGGGTAGTGACGGTGAAGGGGGGGCACACAAGGGGCTCCCAGGGACTGATAATTGGGGTTTTTTTCTTAACATGGGTAGTAGAAATTTGTGTGCTCACTGTGAAAATTTATTGAGTTGTATAATACGATCTGCGTACTGACTTTAAACAATTATATGGGGCGCCTGGGTGGCTCAGTTGGTTGGTTACGCATCCGACTTCAGCTCAGGGCGTGATCTCGTGGTCCCTGAGTTGGAGGCCTGCGTCGGGCTCTGTGCTGACAGCGCAGGGCCTTGAACCTGTTTCAGATTCTCTGTCTCCCTCTCTCTCTCTCTTTCTCTGACCCTCCCCCATTCATGTTCTGTCTCTCTCTGTCTCAAAAATAAATAAACGTTAAAAAAAATTTTACGGGGCGCCTGGGTGGCGCAGTCGGTTAAGTGTCCAACTTCAGCCAGGTCACGATCTCGCGGTCTGTGAGTTCCAGCCCCGCGTCGGGCTCTGGGCTGATGGCTCAGAGCCTGGAGCCTGTTTCCGATTCTGTGTCTCCCTCTCTCTCTGCCCCTCCCCCGTTCATGCTCTGTCTCTCTCTGTCCCAAAAATAAATAAACGTTGAAAAAAAAAATTAAAAAAAAAAAAAAACACAATTATATGCCCAGTACAATGTTAATTAAAGGAAACAAATATCTATTGATTTAATTTGTGGATTTCATTTGCCACACACACAGTACATCCAAAAAATAAAGGAGATCCTGACACAGAAATAAAATATTAAAAAAAAAAAAAAAAAAACAATTCATCCTCACAGGTGCGAGAGGGTTGAGTAAAGAGTCAGGCCCTGATGCCTGTGCCAGGATCACCACACCCTTGGCACAGCTGTGTGTACCCATGTGCCATGCTGGTTTTATAAAAGAACACTTTGATAACTTTCTAAGACTGTAGACCTAAACACAAAGTTCTGTTTCTAAGATAACATCCTGTACCATACCTTATGTTTGACTTTGGCTGCCGAACTGGAACAGTCATTGCCTCTGTTATTTTTAACAGTGCTGCATTTATGAGTTTCTCATTTTTTAAGTGGATAAACCTGGCCAACGCCACAACCCTAAATACTTTTACTAGAACAAGTACCAGCCACTGCAGACACGTCCTTCATAGAGAAAAACCTGGCTTCTCGATACTTTGGTCTGGCCAACAGACATCCCTCCAGGTTTACAGTGAAAGATCAGAGTTCTCTGACAACAGCGTGAGGAATATTTCCCATCCAGGAATGAGTGGATCCTGTTGGGAGTCTGCAGGTCTGGCAAGACACCGTGTGGACTAGGCCAAACCAAATATCGAGTGGAAAAGTCCACTCAGACAGTGTTCTGCGGGCCCAGGCCCCCTGCGGCCAGTCCACATGTGCAACTGACTGTAGTTAGGAATGAAGCGGCAGCCAAACAGTGCTGCACATACTGGACAGAGCATGTGCCTCCGCCAGGTGGAGGCAGGATGACAGGACCACTGGGACACTGTCCCAGGTCTAATCAGAAAAATACGCTCTGGGTTTTTCCAGGACCTCGTAATGCCAGAGATATTTTGATCATGGAGTTGGGGAGATATTTTGAGCATAAATGGCTTTCATGACCCATATGTCTAAACATTTTCCCTTTTATGCTAGGAAAGAATAAGCCTCGGTTCATAGCTCCACAAAGTGACCAAAAAAAAAAAAAATGAAAGAAAACTTTGCCTAAAGCATGTATCCTACCAAATTCTGCCCTCTCCCTCAAACTTCTTACTCCTCAACTGCAAATTCACTAGTTAGGAACAGTGCTGGTATACATTTTGCACAGTGACAAGTACACTTTCATACTCAAAACTATCAAATACTTATTCATATAATCTACTTTTGTTCATTTATTCTTAAATACTTTTAAAGGTGCTTATGTAAAAGCACTTCTTGAAATTGTGCCCCAATAAGAAAGCTTTCATAAAGAACAAATTGATTCATCATATCTAACCTTACACTCGCCACAACTTCCACATTACTTCTCTCCATTGCTATGAATAATTGAGAGTTATCTGTGTATCTGCTTTAAAAGTATGTGGCATTTCGGACATCTGGGTGGTTCAGACCATTAAGCATCCAACTTCAGCTCAAGTCATGATCTCATGGTTCGTGGGTTCCAGCCCCTCAACAGTCTCTGTGCTGACAGCTCAGAGCCTGGAGGCTGCTTCGAATTCTGTGTCTCCCTCTCTCTCTGCCCCTCCCCCGCTCATGCTCTGTCTCTTTCTCTCTCAAAAATACATAAACATTAAAAAATTTTTAAAATAAATAAATAAATAAATAAATAAATAAATAAATAAATAAATAAAAGTATGTGACATTTACCCATTATGTCTGAAACTGGAAAGCATGATGATGCACGTATGTCACAAACGCAGAGTAAGATATTCTTTTCAGAAGACTAGGAAATCATTTTACTTGCAGTATACTGTAGTAGACTTCACAAAGCAGTTGAAGATGTCAGAAGATTCCTAAATGTGGAAAGAAAAATTAACTTTCAAATTCTGAGAACTTCAAAGATTGTACAGATATATAAAATAGATTAGCTATATCACATGCACTAATATTTCTAACAATAATGACTAACAATAGCTATTAACATCCAATTTCCAAAATAAATATACATATGTACCTATATATACATATACATTTCCTGACATATGATTTTACATTTTATTTACATCTCAAAGAATAAGGGAAGAACCAAAAATTACCATGACCTGTTAACTCCAACAAAGGTCAGTTACTGTCTGCTGTAGTTTTTCTGCTTCCTCGGAATTCTACATCACCTCATGTGGCAACCCTATTTTTTTAACCATCTCAGTAAAAATTCAAAGATCCTAAGCCTTCTCACATGCAGCAAAGAAGGGTAAATGACTGCTCCCCAGGTCAACTGACTTGCCAAGGAGTTAAGATCTCCCCTAGTATGCATTTTCCAATAGCAAAAGTTTTAGGAGGGAAAAGAGATAGGTTATTTTGTTCAAGTCAGAACATTTTTGACTGAAATAGTTTTATCTTTTTCTTTTAAATAATGTCTACAATTTCTATATAATTGTAAATTATAATTTACAAAGTGCTGCCCTATGTAATTTTGTTTCATTCTCACCAGAACACGTGTTGAGACTACTATTGTGTAGATCCAGAAACTGAAGCCAGAACCTGAATCTATGTCCCTAGCCCCCAGCACAAAGCTTTTTCCTCTTGACCACACTTCTCTGAATATGTGAAAGTCAGAAATGAGGCTGCTTAGAACTCTCTTCTCTTGGGCGAGAACCATAAAGAAGATTCATGACTTGAAGAATAATACTCTTGGAACCTGAGAAGACACTTCACAATTCTGACTTGATCTGTGAAAAAAATTTTTGATACAGAAAGGAGAACTGAGACTTGAAAATGATCATTTCAGGCTCTAAGGAATTCACTAAAAAATAAGAACCATTTTAGCATTAGTATGACTAATACTAAAGCAGAGGTTCTGACTGGCACTACAAAACAACAACAGCAACAACAACAACAACAAAACAATAACCTGGGATTAAAACACCACATTTGTAGTCACAATAAGGGTAGATCTAGTTAAGAGCTGCTTGTACCTGTAAACAAATGATATCTCTATGGTAGTCAAGTAAAAATAAACAAACAAACAAACAACTTTTAAAAAGAATTTGAGTGTAATGGTAAAACTGCTGAAGGACACGGCAATTTGAAAGAGGTTAATGAAAAAAACTACACTAAATTAGGGAAACTCATAATCTGAAAATTATAACTGGAAAGAAGACTGTTAACAAATTTAAATTGATAATTTCTTAATTGTGTTGTGCCCTTCTACAATGAATGACTTGAACTCACAGTTCCCACAGTTTGAGGGGCATTAGACATGATCCTCTTCTACCTTTATCTTCTACTTCCAATATGCGCTGTCTCTGTGTTTCATTGTGTCAACCACATTGTGAACTCCTAGCTTTTACTGGTTTCAAAAAAATTAAAATTAAAATTACCTTTTAAAAATCATATTCACAGTAATCATTATGAGCAATGAAGATTTTATTACAGATTTCAAAAAATTCGAGGGGTGTGGCATGGCTCCAATTTTAAAATTTATCCTCCAGATACCATTTTTCTCAAAATTTCTCTGACAGGAATGGAGTTTGGAGGTCCTGACTTTGACCCTTCTCTAGCCTGCACCTCATCTAGTCTCCCAACCTGCTAACCGCTCTTGCTTTTCACTGACCTCCTCTTCTCATTTTCTTCTCCCTCCATCTCAGGAAAGACAAAATGTCTCTTGTCTCAAGTTTAACAATATAGTGATTGTCTTGCTGTTGAGATGTTCCTAAGGTCTCATCATCCAAACCAAGAGATTACTCAAGCCTTGTTCTCCCCCAATACCTCTTAAGTATAGTAAAGGGGGAAAGGATGGAACAATAGTCATAAATGATCAAACAACTCTGGTCGGCCATTGATTTAAAAAGCAATATACATTTAACACCAATTTAGATAACATATGATTTGTCCTGTGTATTTCATACTCATAGTCGTTTTAAAACCAAACTACTTATATGTATCCAGGTCACATGAATTTGAAGGTTCAGTAAGCAAAATCCTTCATACAGAATAATAAAGTACATGGCATATGGAGCTATACAGCATTGTTCAAATTCTGTCTCCCCCACTACCTTAGGCAAGTTACTCAACCTCTTGGCCTCAATTTCCTCAAATGCAAAATGGAATGCTAATAATTACTTTCACCTCCTAGAGTTATAGTATGGGTAAACTGAACTAATATAAGTAAATTCCTTAGAACACTGCCTGGCACACAGTAAGTACTGAATAATGTTAGCTCTTTATAGAATTATCTTCACCTACTCCAGAAGGCAGTGGTATCTTTCTTCCTTACATCTCCTCTTAAGCACTTGCTAAACTTGCTGTTTTTACGATTTATTTGTCAATTACTAATATGCAACTATGAAAAAACTCACATATCTATAATATAATAGAATACAACTTACATGCATATCTTAATTCAATGGTTCATATTCAACTATCTTTTCTAGACTGTAATCTTCTTATAGACACTGACTGCATTTTAGCATATTTGTATCTGCCTTAGTTCTCAACAGAGTAACTTTCTCATAATGGGGACTTAATATTTACTAGTTCAAACACCAACTGTAATAAAACCAATGGTGTGTCAACATATTTCTATGTAAGTTCATTACACCATATTGGAGAATCACCTCAAAACCCTATTAATCAACTAATATTTGCCTCCTCCCTCTCCATTACTACAGATATTCCAAGTTCTATTTATATGGGCTTTTCATTGTTCCTACAGAAATTCAAGGCAAAAAAAGGGGGGGAGGTAAGGGGAGATAAATAAATGTCTCATGAAGTTGCATCTATATCCATGGTAAAGAACACATTTCTATATTTTTTACTTTCCAGTAATTTTGTTTTCTAGGATATTTCCTGTGTAAATACGCAATTATAAAAGAATACTTTTAGCTGCTATTTTAAAATCTATTGAAGAATGTGGACACATTTTAGTATGAGATTTTTATCTCTTGGGTTTTTTGTTTTACTTGAAAATTACTTAATTCATATGTAGCTGGGGGTTGGGGCAGGGTTAATTTGTATTGGCCATTTTATCTATTTTTCATGGCGATGAGAAACTCAAGGATAGAAACTACTTTCCTGACATTTAGGTCACAATATGTCTTCATTGCTCTGTCCACGTATCTCATTCTTTTTTTTTTCTTTTTATGTGTATTTCTTTACTTTGAGAAAGAAAGAGTGTGCATGCACGTGAGCGGGGGAGAGGCAGAAAGAGAGCATCCCAAGCAAGCTCCACGATGATAGCGTGGATCTCACAAACTGTGAGATCATGAACTGAGCCAAAGTCAAGAGTCCGGTGCTTAACTGACTGAGCCACCCAGGCACTCCTCATGTATCTCACTCTTAATTCCCGTGTGTATACACACCCTACCTTAAAACAACTTCTCAGACACACAAGAGTCCCATTTCATGAATTAAGTGAGGTTACCCAAAGGGAAAAAGAAGAGACAATATTAGGTCTGATTCTTTTTGGATCACAAAATCTAAGGCTTGGGCTGCTTCTAAATACCTGCACCTAACTAACTAGGAGAGCAGGGACATGTTTCATGGGTCCCTAACCAACTACCTCTTAATGAAATATACATTATCATTTTCATAAGATAATTTTCATGGAAGTGCACTTGGCAAAGAAATGGCACATATAGAAAATAAAATTACTGACATATTATGCATCTTTGCATCCATGAATAGAAATATGTATCAGGTTATAGAGAAACAGACATACACAACCTGTCTTCTAGAAGAGTAGTAAACATCCAACAGTATTTAGAGGAACAGTGAAAACAAATAACAACAAAACTGCATAATCTATGCTTTAACACAAGCTAAAATGGAGCTCATATGTTACATCATGAGACCAGCATCCATCAACTTGACTCCAACACCCAGGTATCCATGTGCAGTAAATTATATACATACAATCTCCTTTTAGTAAGTATAATAACAGAACGGAGGTGGAAGTCTAATACTAAGAGAGGAGAAGGATGGCAAAGATGCTGTCATCTTTGCTTCCAACAGAATTTTGTTCTATGTTTAAATTCCTATGATTAGTGGGGTGGGGTCTAAAAATGGTTAAACTCTTTTGCATAAAATATTCTGTAAATTACTGGACCCAAGAAGAGATTCTCTTAGACTTCAATTTTTAAAATGTTGAGGCATAACACTGACGAAGAGGTTATTCTTCCAACTACTGCTCAGAAGCCTACAATAATTTAGCAGCTCAAGGGCTATAGCTTGGCAAGTGTCTGCAGGTATTTTTCTTAGAAACTAGTGGTGTCATGATGGAAAGTGGCAAATGAGCTTTTTCAGGCAGTAATTCTATATCCTTTTGAGTTAGAACATAAGCATATAAAAACAGTCATCAAGTAACAACTATATCTAGAATGTGGACATTTTGAAGCACCAGCTTGGAAATATATGGAGATAACTGAGCAATACATAGAGAGTGGTGGAGATCCTGCTATTATACAGATAGAGGCTAGCATATCAGCAGATATTGGGTTAAATGTATACTGGAGTTTTGGAAAGCTAATAAATGAAATCAACCCTCACCCCCGCTCCCCCACCACCGCCAACTTCAGTAATAATAGAAGGAGGAATAGAAGGAGGGTTTAGGCAGGAAGAAAACAAAACACCAAGTTTATTACTAATGAATTGCAGAATGTGGCTTGGGTGTTCAGTAATTATGAACTTCCTAATACTGGATCCCCAAATTAAATAGAGTTACCACCCTACCACAGCAAGTCCTGTAGGCTGCAGACCTCTACAACAGGGGCAAAGCCTGGAAGGTTATGATGGAATGTATGCTTTCTGCAGGCAAATCCAAGGGGGGAAAAAGAATTAGGCTACACATGTAAAATTCCTCTTTCCAAACTCACCAGTCATTCCAAGCTTGCCAATTACCTTAGGAGCACTGAGAAAGAGGTTGGGATAAAAATCAGTTTTACTCTCAAGGAACTCTTTCTATATAGAAAGATGAAGCCTATGGAAAAGAGGTTCCTCCACCATCAGCAACATACAAGGAGCCTGACACTGAGCTAACTGGATAGCAAGCTACTTATGGAACAATCTACCATGATGCAGGCACTTGCCAATAACAGTTAGATACCAACAAATATTTGTCTTCCTAACCCTAAAACAGATATATGGGACATAAGCTCATTTTTACTCTTCTTACTTTTCTAAAGGGCTGGAGAAAGAAGTATGCTTCCTAAACATAACAATTGGTGGTAAATAAGGTCATTTAGTAATCCTATGATTACAAAGGTGATTTAGAAAAAGATTTCCACCACCATTTAGATGATCCATGGAGGTGAGGAAGGATAAGTAATAGAGATTAGATTCAGATTCAAAATAACTTTCATGAAGTGCCCACTGGGTGTTAGGAAAAAGCTAATACTTTCACAAACAATTTCATTAAATATAATTTAGTCCTTAAAACAGCCACATTATAAGAAGAAAAATTAAGGCTCAGAAGGTTAAGTAATTTGTTTAAGGACTCCTAGAAAAGAAGAGGTAGAATATTTTGAGCCAAGTATGACCCAGACTCATTTCATTCTGATGCACAGCAACCATTATCAGTATATAGATATCAAGATAATTATAACTTTCTAAAAAATGAATTTTGTAAACAAAAGTAAAAAAATGATGCAGCCCTCAATCATATTAAGTAAAATAAAATAAGCTACTTGATATCATAACAGCTCTTCTAAAATCAATTTTAAAGGATTTTTTTTTAATCTTCAAGGCATCTTTTCAGGGAACAATTTAAAAGACCAACAATTTTATGACTAGTATATCAGTAAATGGCCTTTGTTCCCCTTAAAATCATTGTGTATATGTCCTCCATTAAACCCAAGCCTTGGAACTTTTACCAAAATTAGAGAAATTTTCCTTTGACACTGCACAGATATAGTATAACACAGTGGTAATCACCCCCTTGCAGGCATAGCACATGAGGCATTTTAAATGCTGGGGGAGATAATCTATGGATTCAAACCAACATAAAAGCTGAAGTAAAAGAAAGCAGGCTTTTCTTTTGTGAAATAATAGCTCAGAGAAGCAGTATACAGTGTCCTGAAGGTATATCAGGAACCATAAGGCTTAGCCTGTGCTTTGATTGTTCCCAGAAGCTCCCTTGGCTTTTCTGGCATACTTCTCTAGATTTATTTTCCACCCCAACACTTCCTGGAGTGATTAGAAACAAATACCAATGCCAAGCAAGTCCAAATATGCCTGAGATCCTCTTAAACAGCTTGGCACTTCCTGCTGCTTTCATTGGCAACTCTATGATGTGGTTTGCTAGAGAACTTTTAATTAGATTCTGCTAATGCAATAATTTGGAATTTTGATTGATTCACTTTAAAAAGTATTTCTAGATTTCTATTTGAAAAGAACAAATTATGCCCTAGGTTGAAAGAGAACAATTTTATATAGGCTTAACCTTAAACAGAGTGGAATAAGCAATAATCTAAAGAGTATGACTTGAGAGATATCACAGAAATCTAAATTATCTCAATATGTTTTTCTCCTTTACTTTCCTTAGTACTCCCCACCTTTTCTTCCACCTTACTTGATATATTCACCATTTGAGTCTCTTGTTTGAGTTGGAAAACTAAAGTAAATTCTCTCTGAAAGGTTGATAAATGAAGGAAAGGGGGATATGAGGGAATGGAGTAAATGGGGGAATGGTGGTGTTGAAAGAGGGTTCCATCTCCCTCTGAAGAATCAGGGTGAACTGCTTTATAAGGCTGACCATTTTTCATCCTCAGGAGCAGAGACTGAAGAAAAGCGATGCATGTTGCACTGAAGTAGAGATAAATAATCTCATAACGTTTACTCTGTGAACTTGCCAAGAGTAGGTCCAGTCTTAAACTTGATGTATGTTATCATAGAGTTCAGAGTAATTCCTGGAAATCATCAATTCAATAGCATGAAAAGCAATATATAAACTGGCAAAGAAAGCCACCTTGCTCTCCCTATATCAATTTCATCATATTAAAGATGTGATAGCTCTTGGGGTGCCTGGGTGGCTCAGTTGGTTAAGCTACTGACTTTGGCTCAGGTCATGATCTCGCAGTTTGTGAGTTCAAACCCCATGTCGGGCTCTGTGCTGACAGCTCAGAGCCTGGAGTCTACTTCAGATTCTATGTCTCCCCCTTTCTCTATGCCTCCCCTGCTCACACTCTGTGTCTGTCTCTCAATAATAAATAAACATTAAAAAAAAAGATGTGATAGCTCTAAAAAGAATACATTCAGACTATTAAAAAAAAATCTGATGAAGATCACTTCCAAAATGGCCAAGTAGGGATCTCAGAAAATCTGCTCCTCCCTAAAAGCATTAAGAATATCAAAAATTTTTTAAATCAACATTTTCAGAACTCTAGAAATTAACTGAAAATTTTCAACAATATTAGAAGAATTTATTCAAGGAAAAAGACAATATCACATCTTATTTATTTTTGAAAGGGATAGAGAGAGAGAGCATGAGCACGGGAGGGGCAAAGAGAGAGGGAGACACAGAATCCAAAGCAGGCTCCAGACTCTGAGCTGTCAGCACAGACCCCGATGAGGGTCTCGAACTCATGAACTGTGAGATCATGACCTGAGCCGAAGTCAGAAGCTTAACTGACTGAGCCACCCAGGTGCCCCTAATTTTATTTACTTTTTAAAATTTGTCTTATCTTGTTTTTATTTTTTTCTGTTTGGTTTTGTTCATTTCTTTCTTGTTCTCTTTTTTCTTTTCTTTTATTATTTTTTCCTTTAGTCTATCTGAAAAAGCCACAGTTTAAAAGAATAATTAGCATATACAACCAGAACTCCAGCCAGCCACCAAAAGTCACCAAGCACACACAGTCTGCATAGGGGCCACCATACACACTTCAATCTTAGGAAAAGTAGCCATTTCACTAATCCATAGAAACAAATACAGAAAGTCAAGCAAAATCAGAAGACAGAGGAATATGCTCCAAAACAAACAAAAAAAAGAAAAGAAAAGAAAAGAAAAAGCTCAGAAAAAAACAATGAAAAGAAACAGAAGTAAGCAATATGCCTAATAAAGAATTCAAAGTAGTGACCATTAAGATACTCAGTGGGCCAGAGAAAAGAATGGAAAACTCAGTGAGACCTTCCATAAAGAGACAGAAAATATTTAAAAGAACCAATCAGAGCCAAAGAATACAATAACTGAAATAAAAAACATACTAAAAGGATTTAGCAGTAGATTAGAGGATGCAGAAGAACATATCAGCAATATGGAAAACAGGGTAAGCACACAGACTGAAAAGCAAAAAGAGAAAAGAACTTTTTAAAATGAGGATTAATTAAGAGACTTCTTGGACAACACCTAGCAAACAAACATTTGCATTATATGCGTCCCAGAAGGAGAGAAAAAGCCATAGAAAACTTATTCAAAGAAATAACTGAAAACTTCCATAACTGAAGAAGGGAAAGAGATATCCAAGTCCAAGAAACATGGAGAGTTCCAAACAAGATGAACCCATGGAGGTCCACACTACAGCACATAATAATTAAAATGTCAAAGGTTAAAGATAAAGAGAGAATCTTAAAAGCAGCAAAAAATAAAAAATTACCTACAAGGGAAGACCTATAAGATTATCAGTTGATTTTTCAACAAAAACTTTGCAAGCCAGAAGGGACTGCCATGATAAATTCAAAGTGCTGAAAGGAAAACAAACAAACAAATAAACAAACAAACTTACAACCAAGATTACTCTACCAGCAAGATTATCATCTAATATGAAAGACAGAGTTTCCCAGACAAACAGAAGATAAGGGAGTTTATCACCACTTAACCAGCCTGCAAAAAATATTAACAGGACATCTTTAAGTATAAAAGAAAAGGCCATAATTAGATATAAGAAAAATATGAATAAAAATATATAAAATATGGCTATATACATATATAATACATATATGTATATACATGTAATGTGGAGAAAATAGTAAAATGGGAAGATTTTTTCTTTTTCTTTCTTTTTCTTTTTTTTTTAGAATGTTTGAAATTAAATGAGCATCAAATTAATATGGACTGCTACGTATTTAGAATGTTATATATGAACCTCAGGGTAACCATAAACCCAAAACCTAGGATAGATACACACAAAAAATAAAGAGAAAGAAAGCCAAACAGAACACTAACAATACTCATTGATCACAAAGAGAGAGAGCAAGAGAAAAAAAAGAAAGAACTACAAAAATAACCAGAAGGCAAAATTTTTAAATGGCAATAAATACATACATATCAATAATTACCTTAAATATGAATGGCCTAAATACTACAATCAAAATACACAGAGTGGCAGAATTGATTAAAAAACAATACCCATTTATATGCTGCCCAATAAGAGACTCATCTCAGACCTAAAGACACAGACTGAAACTGAAGGGCTGGAAAAACTCACCATAATCAAATGGAAGGGAAAAAAGCAAATGGAAGGGGAAGAAAAAGCCAGGTAACAATATTTACATCAGACAAGATAGGCTTTAAAATAAAGACTGTAACATGAAACAAAGAAGGGCATTTCATAATGATAAAGGGATCAACCCAACAATTTTAAGTATCTATGCACCCAACACTGAAGCACCTAAATACATAAAACAAATATTAACAGACATAAAGAGAAAAAAATGATGGTAATATAATAATAGTTGTGGACTTTAACATTCCATTTTCCTCAATGAATAGATCATGAAGACAGAAGATCAATAAAGAAACAATGTCTTTGAACAACAGAGTGGACCAGATGGACATAACAAATATATACACAATATTTCATCCAAAACAACAGCATGGACATTCTTTTCCAGGGCATATGGAACATTCTCCAGGATATATCACATATTGGAGCATAAAACAAGCCTCAATAAATTTAGGAAGATTGAAATCATACCATGCATCTTCTCCTACCACAATGGTATGAATCTAAAGATAAATCATGAGAAAAAAAAAACTGGTAAAAACAAAAACACATGGAGACTAAACAACATGTTACTAAACTACCAATGGGTCAATGGAGCAATCAAAAGAAACATTTTCTAAAAGTACATGGAGATAAATGAAAATAAAAACACACTGATCCAAAAGCTCTGGACATAGCAAAAACAGTTCTAAGAAGGAAGTTTATAGCAATACAGGCCTACTTCAAGAAGCAAGAAAAAAAAACTCAAACAATCTAAACTTATGCCTTAGGAACTAGAAAAAGAAGACCAACACCCAAGGTGAGTAGAAAAAAGGAAATAATAAAGATCAGATCAGAAATAAATGTTGCAGAGACAAAAAAAAAAAAGAAAGAAAAAAAGAAAATCAATGAAATCAAGAGCTGGTTCTTTGAAAACATAAATGAAATTTACCAACCCTTACCCAGACTCAGCAAGAAAACAAGAGAAGAATGCAAGTAAATAAAATCAGAAATGAGAGAGGAGGAATAACCACTGATACCACGGAAATACAAAGGATTATAAGAGAATACTATGAAAAAGTATATGTCAACAAACTGAACAGCCTAGAAGAAATGGATAAATTCTTAGAAACATACAATCTTCCAAAAGTGAACCAGAAAGAAATAGAAAATTTGAATAGGCCACTTACAAGTAATAAAATTGTATCAGTAATAAAAAAAAACTACCAAAAAAAAGAAAAAAAAATTCCAAGACTAGATAGATACACAAGTAACTTCTACTAGACATTAAAGAAGAGTTAATAGCCAATCTCCTCAAACTATTACAAAAAGGTAGAAGAGGAAGGAAAGCTTCCAAATACATTCTACAAGGCCAGCATTACCCTGATACCAAAAACAGACAAAGATACTACAAAAAAAAAAAAAAAAGAAAAGAAAAGAAAAGAAAAGAAAAGAAAAGAAAAGAAAAGAAAAGAAAAGAAAAGAAAACTACAGGCCAATATCCCTGATGAATATAGATTCAAAAGTCTCAACAAAATATTAGCAACCTGCATACCACAATACATTAAAAAGAACATTCACCACGATCTGGTGGCATTTACTCCTGGGATGCAAGGATGGTTGGATATTTGAAAATCAATCAACATCATACACCACATCAACAAAAAGAAGGCTAAAAATCATGTGATCATCCAAATAGATGTAGAAAAAGCATTTGACAAGATACAACGGCCATTCATGATAAAACCTCTCAACAAACACAATGGGGTTAGAGGGAAGACACCGCAACATAATAAAAGCCAGTATGAAAAACCCACAGCTAAAATAATCCTCAGTGGTGAAAAACTGACAGCTTTTCCTCTAAGGTCAGGAACAAGACAACGATGTCCACTCTTGCCACTTTTATTCAACATAGTATCTGAAGTCATAGTCACAGTCATTAGACAACAAAAAGAAATAACAAGCATCCATATTGGTAAAGAAGTTAAACTGTCACTATTTGCAAATATAGTGCAAACATAATACTGTATGTAGAAAATCCTAAAGACTCCACCAAAAAAGTACTAGAAGTAATAAAAAGTTCAGTAAAGTGGCAGTATACAAAATTAATATCCAGAAATCAGTAGCATTTCTATACACTAACAATTAAGTCTCAGAAAGAGAAATCAAGAAAGCAGTCTCATTTACAACTGCACCAAAAACAATAAAGTGCATAGGAATAAACTTAACCAAGGAGGTGAGAGAACTGTACTCTGGAAACTGAACACTGACGAAAGAAACTGAAGACAACACAAACAAATGGAAAGATATTCCATGCTCATATTGGAAGAATTAATAGTGTCCAGATGTCCATATATAGATTCAGTGCAATCCCTATCAAAATACCAATAGCATTTTTCACACAAGTAGAACAAATAATATTAAAAATTCTATGGAACCACAGAAGACCCTAAATAGTCAAAGCAATCTTGAGACAGAAGAACAAAGGTGGAGGTATCACAATTCTGGATTTAAGATATACTGCAAAGCGGAGCACTTGGGTGGCTCAGTTGGTTAAGCGTCCAACTTCAGTTCAGGTCATGATCTCACAGTTTGTGAGTCGGAGTCCCACATCAGGCTCTGTGCTGACAGCTTGGAGTCTCGTGCCTGCTTCAGATTCTGCATCTTCCTCTCTCTCTGTCCCTCCCCCACTCACATTCTCACTCTCTCTCAAAATTAAATAAATATTTTTTTAATTATTTAAAAAAAGATTTACTGCAAAGCTGGCACAAAATAGACACACAGAGGGTGCCTGGGTGGCTCAGGTGAGGTCATGATCTCAGGGTTCCTGAGTCTGAGCCCCACATCAGGCTCACTGCTGTTAGCCTGTTAGCACAGAGCCCATTTCTGATCCTCTGTACCCCCCTCTCTACCCATCCTCCACTGGGCTCTCCCAAAAAAATTTTTTTTTAAAATAGACACACAGAGGGGCGCCTGGGTGGCTCAGTCAGTTGAGCAGCCGACTTCGGCTCAGGTCATGATCTCACGGTCTGTGAGTTCGAGCCCTGCATCGGGCTCTGTGCTGACAGCTCAGAGCCTGGAGCCTGTTTCAGATTCTGTGTCTCCCTCTCTCTGACCCTCCCCCGTTCATGCTCTGTCTCTCTCTGTCTCAAAAATAAATAAACGTTAAAAAAAATTAAAAAAAAAATAGACACACAAAACAATGGAACAGAATAGTGACCCCAGAAATAAACTCACATTTATATGGTCGATTAATCTATGACAATGGAGGCAAGAATATATAATGGGGAAAATACAGTCTTTTCAATAAATGGTGCTGGGAAATTAGACAGCTACATGTAAAAGAATGAAACTGAACTACTTTCTTATACTAGACACAAAAATAAACTCAAAATGGATTAAAGACCATTGGGGACCTGAAACCATTAAGTATCCTAGTAAAGACCAGAGACAGGAATTTCTCTGACATCAGCCATGGTAACATGATCCTAGATATATCTCCCAAGGCAAGGGAAACAAAAGCAAAAATAAACTATTGGGACTACATCAAAATAAAAAGCTGTGCACAGCAAAGAAAACCATCAACAAAACAAAAAGACAACCTACTGAGTAGGAGAAAATATTTGCAAATGATATATGCTATAGGGGGTAAAAACCAGAATATATAAAGAACTTACACAACTCAACACCAAAAACCCCCAAAGAATTTGATTAATAAATGGGCAAAGCACCTGAGTAGACATTTTTCCAAAAAATACATCCAGATGGCCAACAGACACATGAAAAGATGTTCAACATCACTAATTATCACAGAAATGTAAATCACAACTATAGTGAGGTATCACCTCACACCTTTGAGAATGGCTAAAATCAAGAAGACAATAAACAACAAGTATTGGCAAGGATGTGGAGAAAAAGGAACTTTCATCCACTGTTGGTGGGTATATAAATTGATACAGGCATTATGGAAAACAGCACAGAGGTTCCTCAAAAACTTAAAAATAGAAATAACATATAATTCAATAATTCCATTATTGGGTATTTACCCAAGGAAAATGAAAACACTAACTCAAAAAGATATATGCACCTTTATATTTATTGCAGCATTATTTGCTGAGATAGGGAAACAACCTAAATGTCCATCAATAAACAAATGGATAAGAAATATGGGATAGATAGATATAGACGATATACACATAGAGAGAGATAGAGATGATAGAGATAGAGAGATAGAGATAGAGATAGAGATAAAGATAGAGATAGAGATAGAGAGATATAGCCACAATGGAATATTACACAGCCCACAATCATAAAAAAATGATGAGACTGTGCAATTTGAGACAACATGGATGGATCTAGAGGGTATTATACCAAGTAAAATAAGTCAGACTGAGAAATGCAAATACTATATGATTCCACTCATAAATGGAATCTAAAAAAATGAATACACAATAAGCAGAAACAGACCCATAAATACAGAGAAAAAATTGTGGCTGCCAGAGGGGAGAAAGATGGGGGGAGGGGAGGGTTGGGTAAAATAGGTAAAGGGGAGATATATCTCTAGTTATAGAATGAGTAAGTCATGGGAATAAAAAGCAGAGTGTAAGGAATACAGTCAATTGTATTGTAATCGTGATGTAATGGGACAGTATGGTAGCTATATTTGTGGTGAACACAGCATAATGTATAAACTTGTCAAATCACTAAGTTATACACCTGAAATAATGTAACATTGTGTTCAACTATACTCAAAAAAAAAAGTATGAATCTTATCCTAATAAAAAAAAAAAAGGATCTTACATCAATAACCTAAGCTTCTACCTTAAGAAACTATAAAAAGAAAATGAAACTAAATTCAAGGCAAGCAGGAGGCAGGAAATAATAAAGTTAGAATTGAAAATAAATGAAATAGAAAATAGATAAAATCAGCAAAATGAAGGAAGAGTTATGCACAACATTTCCAATTGGATGGCTTAAGTGCCCAGAGCATACACGGTAGAGTAAATAATGCTACCTTGGGTAATGGTGGAGAAAAATGTAAGGGAGGAGAAGAACACTGTCATCATGCTAAAATATCCCTAAGGGTGGATCCTGTATCCCCTCCTACAGATGTTCCAGTTTCCCTCAATTTTATTTAACAGGAGAGAGTTGATTTAGAAAGTCATTTCACTCAGTGTCAGAGTCCAATTGCAACAATGCATCACATCTAGCTTAATAAAGTTGTGTATTTAAGATATCGGAAAGGTCCACAGAGAAGTGTCCACTTGCAGTATTTAGCAGCAGAGCAACCAGATGTTTATCTGAAAGATCAGGTGGTAGGTTACATACCCAGTAGTTCACCGAATTCAGAACAGTGGCAACTGCCTGTGACAGGCGTTATCAACAAATTTGGTGAAGCAAGAGTCACACAGGCTACCTTGTGAGAGAAAAAGAAGAGATGTTATGTATCCATCCCCTTCCCTTCCCTCTACCATATCTGTAATATCTTGGACACTAAAAAATTCACATCCTACCAGTTGAGAGGACGTCTCCCTATTAATTGTGATGCAGACAATCTGCCCTTTACCATAGGCAAGGATAGTGCTCTTGATTCAATCCCCGGGGTAGAGAACCCAAATCTTCTGGATTGGATTATCTTTTGGTTCAATAAAAACTTCTATTTTATATACTGTTTAACATCCCATGGAGCCACCTGGAACAAAGAGCAAGGGCACTTTAAAAAAAATATTGAATTCAAGACCTGAAATTGATGGTCATTGTTTTTTAAGTACTTGTAGGAAACAAACAAACAAACAAAAACAAAAAACATTCTCTGTGCCTGAGAAATAAATGAGTAAGATTACTGACTTCCACCCTTTGCTGTTTAATAGTCATCCTGATCTTTCAAGAAAGAGTTAAAGGAGGTGGAAGGCCCTTATGGGGTCCCCAAAGGAAGCTGAGATATCAAATTATAAAATAAAGGTGTACAACTGAACAAAGTGGGTGCACAGCCTGTTTAAACATGCAATGCAGATAAAAAGTACCTTTTCTGGAAATTGCTATATTGAGACCCCAGACTGCTTGCCTGAGATGTGTAATCCTGGCAGAGACCATGTAGTCACCATATATCAGCCACTTATCCATTACAGTGCCCATCCCTGCACCTTGGGAGTTTTATGCAGCACAAAGAGTCCATCATATACCCCACTGTTGGGCCCATTGATGTGTACCTTGAGCCAAAATCCAGAGCCATTATCAAAAGCATTGTGCTCAAGGAACCCAAAGAGAATACAAATGTGGCCTTGTAGGTCCTAGAAAGTGTGGCCTGAATTAGTGGAAATGGCTAGCCCAACCACCTAAAAATTGTCAAATGCAGTCAGACTCAAGCACAACCTTCTGGACTGGACAAGAGGCCCAACATGATCTAGAGAGATGCCATCAGGACCTCTCATGGGCTACGTGAGAGCTCCAAAGTCAAGTAGGCCCTCCAATTACTAGGTCTCTTTTTTATTTGTGGGGGCAGAGAGGGTCAAAAGGTTGGCAAATGTCTCCTCTTGAATCAGATCTCAGATCATTCCCAGAAATTTTATTTGAATATACTAGGTCCTTGTAATTTGTCTGTGTTAATGACCCAGCTATGTTGTGCATGAGTCTCAACATGATCTCAGGTTATCCAGTCCTTTCTGGGCAGTACCCTTGTTTGGATGCACCAGGAGGCCAATATAGTGGAAGGCCAATGCTCCCCCAGGGAGTGAGGCTTTTTTTTTTACTTTTTTTTTAATGTTTATTCATTGAGAGACAGAGACAAAGCATGAACATGGGAGGAGCAGAGAGAGGAGGAGACACAGAATCTGAAGCAGGCTCCAGGCTCTGAGCTGTCAGCACAGAGCCCAACACACAGCTCAAACCCACAAATCACGAGATCATGACCTGAGCCAAAGTCGGACACTCAACCAACTGAGCCAGCCAGGTGCCCCTGGGGAATGAGGCTTTTGCCAGATCACAGCATACCTATTCATTGCATGTAGCCAAGGACTTTACATAGCCTTGTGGAAGGACATTAAAGGCATACTGCAATCTATTCCAATAAAGGCAAATTTATCTGGATGGAAAGTGATGCTCAAAAATGCATTTTAGATATCAAATGCCACATACCAAGTTCCCTTAGCTTGAGCAATAGCCTCCAGGGAAGTCACAATGTTAGCTACACCAGTGCCAAGGACAGTACTATAATACTGAGCTTCCTCAGTGGTAATTCTCTAGCTACCAGAGGTCTTGCACACAGGCCAGATGGGACTCTTAAATGGAGAAATAATTTCACTTTGGATTTCTTAAGCTTGGAAACAGAGCATTTTGTCTTTTTCTCCCCCAGGCAGCTGATACTGTTTTGGGGACATAATGGCACAACGCACTGGTAGTCAGGTAAATTCAGGATCTTCCATATGCCCCACTAAGATGGCACTAATTGAAGTAAATCCCATCAGGGGTTAGAGGTGAAGGTGAGCCTGAGTACACATAAATAATACATTTATTCCAATAATACATTACCTAGTGTAAGTCCTAACAATGGAGATTTGTAGGGACCCAAAACTACCCATGCATAGCCAAGTTTGCACAAAGGTCCCAGAGGCACTAAAACTATAAACTATTATCTGTTCCCCTCATCCTGGTGCCAAGGATCATGGGGAACACAGTCACCTGTGAACAAGCATCTGAAAGTCTCAAGAAGTATAATTCTTCCCCACATCTCCATTGAACCCTGACCTTGGCATAAGAACTCCAGTCCCCTTGAGGGTCTGAGGGACCTCAAACTAACCCCTATTCCTGCTTATTTGTAAAGCTAAGAATTCTGGATAAAGGTTTTTGTAGCTGTCCAATTCATCTCCAGACTCACTGAGAGAGAAGGAGGGTATGATACTTGTGTCAGTCATGTGGACTCTAACAGAACTGCCCATAAGGACTCCCATGGCCTAGTACCTGATCAGGAGTTCCTTTGTAGGGCAATCAGTCTCCTCTTTTGAGTTCCATTATAGAGTAATCAAATCTAGAGATCTTTTGGAGAAGGCTTTTTTTCCAAGTCGCTAAGGAAAGAATGCCCAGTTACTACTTTTTCATTGTTCTTTCACATGTGCAGATAGTGATGGAGAAAGACAAAGAGGCAGTCAGGAAAAGTGCAGGAAGACAAAGCAGGTAGAAAGAAAAGTAGACCCTAGAAGAGAGACCCAAAATTGCCCTTTTCTGAGGAGCTATGGGATTGCTATTGAGTGAGTTGGGCTGATCTGGGACAATAGTCCTTACTCCCCACAAGGCTGGCTAAGAGACTATGAGACTCCCCATAGTTCGCCATACATCCTCACCATAAAACCCTAGTAACTAAAGGAACCAATGATGTCTGACTTCCTCACAACTAACACTGTGAAGCATATATACTTTGACAGCCTGAAGTTTGGGGAGGATATGCTGATAAGAGGCTAGTTCCTTCATAGTTTTGTATGCAAAGCTAACAAACTAGAACTTGACCCTGTGGGAGACAGGAAGTCACTGGAGAGCTTCATGCCAGAAGGATATAAACAGATTAATGATTAGAAAAAACACTTCGTGAACTGTAGAGACTGGGCTGGAAGGCTAAAAGTAGGTGGAAGGAGAGAACATCAGAACATATTAGTTTTTAACACTGAGTATCCCTGTGTGACTTCTTTTTTCTGCTTTTTTCCCATTGAGCTTGTATCTGCAAAAAGTAAATGGGGTACTAATGGATACAGTAAATGTGAGCAGCTGTGATCAGTTTGATAAATCCAAATAATATATCTGTTTAATTCTCAATGGTAGGGCTTTTCCTATCACTTCTTTATTTCTCTTGACCTAAATAGAGAAAGTCAGACTAAGCATGAATTAATATTATAGAATTGAGAAGCATTTAAGACAAAAATTTTAACCAGAGCAGTGTAAGTCACAAAAAAGTTTCAACTATGGCATGGGAATAACTCTGGAAATAAAGTCCTTAGTGACACAGTAATAACTTACTCACTCGCTTCAATGTACTATATTTCCCCTTCAATGTACTATATTAGAATGCAGAAATGTATCATTAGTCCAATGGCCCCCAAGGACAAATGTTTCTAGTTTCCTAAGTCTATATAAGACTAAGTTTAAATACATTGGAGGATCTTTAATTCAGTTGTTTAAGGTTTACCTTTCATCTCCATTAACAGTTCTAGTTTATAAGTTCATACCCTTTGGGTTGCAAATCTTTCATGGAAGGTTTGAGAAAGATATTTAAATGTTCAAGCTAAACAGTTGTGCCCTAGAAAGTAGCCAAATAAAATAAACCAGGGAATTTTCTGATTAAAAAACTTCAAAGAAATTGCAACCAGCTGTTTTCCTTCCACCATCAATTTATTTCCTGTGAAAACTGAATAAGAGGAAACAGGCTGTGGTAGAAAAGACTGGCTTAGATATGTGTCAGGATAGTCAACTGAAAGAGAGAAAGAAAACTAACATTCGTAAAACACTTTTAAAAATTAGCCATTTATAAAATATATTGACTCTCTTAGAATTTGAGAGACTCCATAAATACTTCCCCCTTTCCTAAAGATTGGAACCCATTAAAAAAGAAACAGTTAAGGCAGAAAGAGATTGAAGTGTCACCTCATTACTGACAAAGGCTATGTGAGAGAAAATGGCTAGGTGTTGTTGAGCCATAGAATTAGTCAGATTGACCCACGTTCATGGGGGTGGGATAGGTGAGAAGGATTGCTTGGGTGAAGCATGCCCAGTTCCTCACTCTAACTCACCACTCATAAACCACTCCTTCCCTGGAGAGGTGCTGGGGGCAGGGGGGAATTCATATGCTAATAAAGTCCCTTTCACTTGGAAGAATTTCTTAGAGCAAGTAATTAGTGTCCTCTGGCCCCCAACCCCAGCACCTACCACCATATGCACTCACCACCACATGATCATAATCAGTGCTGTAAGCAGAGACTCAGAAAACTGTAAGTTATTTATTCAAGAGCCATAAATCTCAAGTGTTAGAATCAAGATTTGAATCCCAAACCATCTGACTCTAAACTTCTTTCTACTACCCAGGTATGTTCCATTGTAGGGGAGGAAAAAATTCTTCTCTAGACCTTCTTATGGTTTTCAGATGGGCCTCAGAATTGAACAGGAGAAAAACTCGGAAATTTTGTTTAGTAATTTTTATATATAAATTGTAGTCTTTACGAGAAAAATGAAGACCCAAAGAATGGCTAGGCCTAAGTGCTTACATACCAGATTGAACAAACAGTGGCAGTTGTAGAAAAGTAATTAAAATATATGGGAGACTAAAGGAAGCTAAGAACTATTTTAACACAGTCTATTTGTACAAATTTCTCTCCACTTGGACTCTACATCTTCGATGGTAAGAATGTCTCTTTACTCCTGGTACTGGGAGGGCATCTTATACATGGGAATTTTATGTCCTGCTTTCAGGAAGAAAGGGGGATGTCTGAGTGTCCTTCTTGCACTTTGATTTTAAAGTGCCTTTAGCTCAGAATAATCAATATGTCAAAGTGACATATTTTGGGATGGTATGTCCTAAACTTCTTCACTACCTCTTTCTTAGAGTATGGTAGATTAGGGACTATTGGAACTTCGTTGATTATATTCTATTAAGAATTGTAAGGAGTGGCACCTGGGTGCCTCAGTCAGTTAAGTGTCCAACTTCAGCTCAAGTCATGATCTCGTGGTCCTTGAATTTGAGCCCCACATCCAGCTCTGTGCTGACAGCTCAGAGCCTGGAGCCTGTCTCGAATTCTGTGTGTCCCTCTCTCTCTCCACCTCCCCTGCTTGTGTTCTGTGTCTCTCACTCTTAAAAATGAACAAACATTAAAAAAAATAATTATAAAAGAGTTTAAGATTTCTTATAGCCTTCTATCAGCCAATTATAACACAACACAAATATTTAACCTATTTTTAAATATAAAACCTCAGTTGTATTCCATAGATTCATTATTTTGGCTAAAAGGCAAGGCAACCCTCCCCTTAGTGGAATTTGAAACTTTGCCCTAAGATCCAGGGAGTAAGAACCAGATATTGTGTTTCTAATGAGGAATTCTCTCTACCTAAATGGAGGAGTAGTCAGGTTTTCTATTGCAATTATTTTTGGAAGCAACTTTAAATAGGATATCACAGACCTTCCAGATTAGATATCAAGTTCAGTGTTATGAGACAAAAGAAATAGGGAAACAAAGCCATGGAGAAAGCAGAAGTGGGGATGCTTGGAAAGGAATGTAAGAAAGGCAGGAGGAGGAAGGAATCTAACTGCCAGGGGCCTGAAAGCCAAGAGAGTCCCAAGAATGGGGTGCTGCCTCAGAAGGTACTGGCAAGTGACCAACAAGAATTGCTGCTATGGCCACTGTTCAAATGTCTAGAGGCCTTGTAGTAAGATCTACAGTCCTAGTTGGGTAGCCAATGTCACCATTTGAGTAAGAACTTCCCCTTCTTCACAAAGTACCTCACCCAGTTATTGTGGGAAAAGAGCCACACACAGGCTGAGCTTTAGCAACCACTGAGGATATCCACCGAACACCTATTGCGTGGTGGGAAGAGCCTCTGTCACCCGGACTTAAAAGTCAAAATAAGCATGCTAACCAACCCCAGTGAGATGGAGTGGATGCCTCTAGTATTTGATGGGACCAGATGAATGTGAATACTAAGATACTGTCCTCAGGGAGGAAATAGAGCTGAGATAGGGGGTTCTGGAAATAGACTTTCCTGGATACTACCCTAGCCTGCTGTTTGCTGGCTATGTAGCCATGAGCAAGTTGCATAATGTCTTTGTACCTCAGTTCCAAAACTTGTGGGACGAATGGGGATAAAATATAGTACTAACTTTACAGGCTCTGCATCAGAATTAACAGTTAATACATTGAAAGAATTTAGAACCATGTGTGTCACATAAAAAAAAAAAACACTCAGTAAATAATAATGGTACCATCTAGAATTTAGATTAAAGTTGAGAGTTATCATTAATAATCCATAACTGTTAGCAATATTCCATAATCTGATAGGTCTGATAATGTTTATGAAAACCAAAGAACTATATCATTCATCGAATAAGTAACCAGTTGTCTCTAAACCCTCAGCATCTAGGATGTGAAAAACTACTACAATTCTTTTCTGAAATATTTCCCCCACAATGTGGTCTAGGAAGAGGTACATAGGCTTTGGAACAAGGAAGACTCCCCAGAGCATCCAGTGGCTTGTCTACTGCCAAAATTGCTATCATGGGCACTTATAGGGAGAAACTTGCTTCAGCCTGGAAGCCAGCAACCACTTATTAACTATGCCTGTCTTTATCTACCCACCCCAAGAATATCTAAAGGCAAAAGGCAGTGCTTTCCACCTTGAGGTCCAAACCTGTCCATAGGACACTGTTTATTACTTCTCTTTTTTATTCTCTTCCCCCATTTAGTGGTACTACACTGGCTCTTGGAATGCTGTCCCTCTGTGGGACAGAGGACTTCTACCTCTGCGATCCTGCAGATCTGAGCCTTTGGAAACTGAACCTGACTGATAATAGATTTTGGCCTATTCCCTAATCACTTCAGTTTAATTTGACACACAGGAAAAGATTCTACTTCCTCTTTCTGCACAGTTGCTAATCAAGTCTCCCTCTACAAGTACAAAATTCAAACTTTCCCACTGATGGATCTGAGTAGGCTGTCATTTACCAGTGGCCAAAGATCACATTTTGGCTCTTGGAAGCCTTATGGCTTGAAAACGTAACAGAGTTAGGTATCCATGTGTTGTGGAATTCAGCAGAGGCCAGTGGTGAGAGGGTGGAGAGATGAGATGCTCAGGGAATAGTGCCACTATGGTCCAATTGTTTGTGTGCCTACCCTACTCAAACCTAACATTGAAATATTAAAACCTAATCCCCAGGGTGATAGCATTTAGAGGTAGGGCCTTTGGGAAGAGAGTAGGTCATGAGAGCAGAGCCCTCATAAATGAGATTAGAGCTGTTATGAAAGAAGCCCAACAGAGCCCAACATGTAAAGATACAATGAGAAGTCTGAAACCCAGAAGGGGGCCCTCACATGATCATGCTGGCACCCTGATCTTAGACCTTCAGCCTCCAGAAGCGTGAGAAATAAATCTCTGTTGTTCATAAGCTACTCCGTTTATGGTAATTTGTTATAGGAGTGCAAACAGATGAAGACAAGAGCATAGCAACATGTAGATAAAGACTATGGGTGTGGCAAGCATTCTGAGGGTTCTCTGAAAGAGAAGCTTGACTGCAGATCATCTTGTATGGCCTGTTATAGCAATCCTACAGCAGGTGTTTAACATAAATAACCGTGCATATGTGATGTGATTTTGCTTTAGGTAGGATTTGGTGTTTTTCAGTCTTTAAATTTCTGCTTACAGCTATGGCTATGTCTCCCAAAAAGGACACTTCTATCAGTTCACATAGCCTCCAACTTAGGTACGCTTTTAAATCAATTCCCCTCATTCTCACAATTGCCACTTGATGTCACCGATTTGGGTCACTGCTTTCTCAAGCTCTGAATGATCTCTTCAAATAGGATTTCTCAACCACAGCACTATTAACAATTAGAGACTGATAACTCTTTGTTGGAAGGGGCTGTCCTGTACATTGTAGGATATTTAGCAATATCCCTAGTCTGTATCCACCAGATGCCAGTAACAACACTCTCTGTACCACCCTCTCTCCCATTTATGACAACCCAAAATGTCACCAAACATTATCGAATGTCCGGGGAGAACAGAGGAGTAGAGGAAGGGGGGAAAAATCCCCCCAAGTTGAACACCAATTCTTTAGACCAAATTGTATGTACACATTATGTAAGGCTCATTTGCTCTGATACTCCCAGGTACTTCTTTTTTCTTCATAGTTCTTCTGTGAAGTTTATTTTGGTTACCCTTTATAAATTTCCTATTTATATCCTTGCCCACTTTTCTAGTATATTAGTTTCCCCAACTGCAGTATCTGGAAAAATCAAACCTTAAATCTATATTTTTTAAATGTTTATTTTTATTTTTTGAGAGAGAGACAGAGACAGAGAACGAGCAGGGGAGGGGCTGAGAGAGAGGGAGACCCAGAATCCAAAGCAGACTCAGTGTCTCCAACTGTCGGCAAAGAGCCCGTCAGGAGGCTCGAGCTCAGGAACCGCGAGATCATGATCTGAGTGAGCCAAAGTCAGATGCTCAACTGACTGAGCCACCCAGGCACCCCAATTAATCTATTTTTAAACTTATGAATGAGCCAAAATAGCTCCCTCTGGGCAGAAGAATTCTCTTAGCAAGTATTTAAGAAGTCACCCTTTGGGGTCCTTGTCATCCTTGGTCTCTTTGATCTCTCTGGCTGCCTTCTTCAACTATAAAATGAGAAGATGAAATAGATCATAATTCATAAATTAAATGAATAGAAAGAGAAGTATAGAAAACAGGCCATAAGGGAGACAGTCCTTTGGAACTGACAAAGTTGTCCATGATGAATAAAGGAAATAGTGATCAAAAATGGCCTTCCATGAAAATGCTCACAGGCCTAAATACAAAATATCACTTATAAAGCTACCAGAAGAAAGTATCTTTAGAAGCTCAGAATGAGAAGTGATTTCCTAAACAATGACAACAAAATGTATAAACTAAACTATATGGATTTGACTACCTTCAAGATTTTTTTAATTAATTAATTTATTTTGAGAGAACAAGAGAGAGAATGCAAGCAAGCAGAGGAGGGGCAGAGAGAGAGAGGGAGAGAGAGAATCCCAAGCAGGCTCTACATTCAGTGCAGAGCCCGACACGTGGCTCCATCCCATGCCAAAACCAAGAGTCAGACACTTAACCAACTGAGCCACCTAGGCTACCTTAAAGATTTCTATTAAATAAAGGTCATCAAGGAAAATTCAACAGACCAGATGGGGAAATTTATCTGTGACAGCAAAAGCTGACATGGGATTTGTATTAAAAATATACTAAAGTATCTGTCAGTCCAGCAAGAAAAGGCAGGAGTCAATAGAGAAAAAGAGCAAAGTACATGAATAAGCAATGCATGGAAGGGAAAATAAAATCACTGGGAAGACACAATTAGCCTCACTAGTAATCAAGGAAAAGTAAATTCTACTCACACAATTAGGAAATTAGATATTACCAAGTATCATTCATGCATGTGAAAAAAATTTAACTTGTTAATTTTGTCTGTGGATTACCTGATCTCCCTCATGGTTATTTTCAACCCTCTGGTTAGAAGCAGAGCAAAGAATGGACATGGGAGGATGAAGTAAATGTCCAGTCCAATTTAAACTTGGCCTGATCTAAACATTTACACTGTCCCTTTAGCTAGCGCACTCTCTCTTGGACAAATATGCTCAGGATCTCAGAAAAACTTTCCTCCCCTTGCTTTGTTCCCTAGAGGGCTGTGAACTGAGTCACCTTCAGTGGTCCTCTCCTTCGTCCTCTACATTGTCTCAGGGCAATGTCCTTTTTCACCCTGCTGCTGCTTGCCTCCTGGCATTCATGACCGAAGTCTGTTCCTGCAGCTACTCATTTTCTACCTGCTTGTTCAAGTCCACACTAGGACTGCCTGGCTGACTCAGCCTTGCCTCAGTTCCCACATATACTAATAACTCTTTTTTTTTTTTTTTAATTTTTTTTTTCAGCGTTTATTTATTTTTGGGACAGAGAGAGACAGAGCATGAATGGGGGAGGGGCAGAGAGAGAGGGAGACACAGAAACGGAAACAGGCTCCAGGCTCTGAGCCATCAGCCCAGAGCCCGACGCGGGGCTCGAACTCACGGACCGCGAGATCGTGACCTGGCTGAAGTCGGACGCTTAACCGACTGCGCCACCCAGGCGCCCCTACTAATAACTCTTTAAAGTCAGTTAGAACTCCCATTTGTCTGCAGTCTGGGCAGTTTACTCTCTCTCCCTTGGCCATCCACCTTGCCTCTGCTAAGGTGAGCCTCTCCGGCAAGCTCAACCCAGACAGACTCTCCTCTGAGACCCATCTATGTCTCAAGGAAACCAAAGGCAGATGAGGAAAACTCAGCCTCAGGCATTCCCTTTGTTTCTCTACAGTGTCAGCCAGTCAAGAATTCTAAATGGGCATTATGGTGGGAGAGGGGGAGGTCTGGAAGCAGGGCACAAGTGGTGGGAGTCAAGGAAAGCTTTCTCCTCTTGTTACCTCCACTCTCTTAACATACCTCTCTTTTTCCAGGCCAAAGCTTGGAGAGTAGAAAATCAGAGCATACATCTGCCTGACTGATCTCTCCTCTTTACCCCTCAATTCCTTCATGATGGACAACAGGTTGCCTTTTGTTTTACCTCCCCTGTGTCATGCCCTCCTTCTCCCACTGGGCAGAGATTTCATGGCTTTACAGAGTAATATCATATGTATGAAGGTGGAATTCTGTGAGCCTATATTCTCCAGGCTTTGTTGCTGATTGTTTAAAAGGAGAGAAAACACAATTTTTAGAAGCCTGCCTCAAGAGAGTAATCTAACTTTCAAGGCTAGTTGCTTGTTGCAATATCATATTTTGGATGTCAGAGGCTGCTTATTTCTTTAGTCATCCTTCAAGTAGAAGGGTGTTTCAGGACAACAAGGGGAAAAGGTAATAAAGAAAACCACATTATATGTGGATATACATTTTACTCATTATTTGCTTACTTATTTACATGTTACAGCAGATTGAAATATTATCATTCCTTGAGTGCTTTTCTAAGTGCACTTCTAAGGAGTGTCATTAATCTATATTATACCCCAGACGATTCAACTTGTCCAACTGCATTCATGATTTTGTTAGTTTTTAAATGAATAATAGAGGTGAATTATATGGATTTAAGATTTTTTTACAGATGAGAATTTAAGCAAAGTGTCCAATATCAACAGATGTTCTCTTGTGGTTCCAAAATTCTATAAATCCAGTGTACTTGGGAATTTTCCTAGCAATATTTTTTCCTTTTCTTATATAGGTCTTCATAGTTTTCAAGTTCAAAATTTTCTTTTAACACCCCACCCCCCCCCCCAAAAAACCCTTATATTTGGCCTTATTACTCATTTATTTCTAGTTTCACAGAAATAATTACTTTTAGTTCCTCACTTTTATTTATTACATGTCTGTAGGACATCTGAGAGAAAAAATATAGAACTTATATATGCTTTATATCCCATCATGTACTTCCCAAAGCAATTTATGTTTAGGAGCGATCCATATGCTTTAAATAGCCACCAGATCATAATATACTAATACTTTCATGGTAATATTGGAGCCTAAAAGAAAGTGTTTTTATATACCTTCCGCCATAGAGTAGAAGTCCAGCAGTTCCTCTCACAACCACTATGATAAGCTGAAAGTGCCTTGGACTAGGAACCAGAGGTCTGAATTTAGTCTCTCCTAAATTCAAGTTTCCAAATTACCAGTTAAATGTTACTATGTGCCACAGGCACCTCATATTCAACAGGCCCAACATTAAACTCATTATTCTCCAAATATCTTCCTTCTTCTTTGAGCATTATTCTGGTTAATCATTGTCCTGTACCCAAGACATTTAGGGTATTTTCAATTCAAATTCTTTCAAAACCAACCATCCATAAGTCATCAAGTTTTCTATATCATCCTATATAATGTCTCTAAAAATTGCCTTTTCTACTCATTCTAATGGCCACTGTTAGTACAATGCCACTTCTTCACTGCCTGAACTATGGCAAAATCTTCCTAACAAGGCTCTGTTCCACTTTTATATACCTTTTCTAATTTACCATTTGTTGCCAGAACGTCTATGCTGATGAAAACTTTGGGTTATAAAATATACTGTTGCTAAAGCACCATCAAATATATTTCTTTGTATACATCCATCTGATCATGCTATTCCTCTCTTTTAACACCTTTGATAGCTCAACATTTGCTTTAGTTTCTTCTATCATCCAATTTTTGTCTGTAAAGTAAAATAGAATGTTTTTAGCATGTCATTCAAACCCCTTACAATTTTGATCCTGCATATCTTATATTCTAGCACTAGAACACCACCTACAGCCACCTGTATTAGTTTCCTGGAGCTGCTGTAACAAAGTATCACAAACTGAGTGGACTAAAGCAACAGAAATATATTGTCTCACAAATCGGGAAACCAGAAGTCTGAAATCAAGGTGTCAGCAGGAACAGTCTCCCTCTGAGGATGCTTGGGAAAGCTTCCTCTTCACCTCTTCTAGTTTCTGGTATTGCCAGAGGTTCCTTGGCTTATGGCTGCATGACTCCAATCTCTTCCTGTCTTCATATAATGTTTTTCCTGTGTCTCTTCATATCGTCTCCCCTCTGGATGCCAGTCATACTGGATTAGAGCCCACCCTAAGGATCATGTCTTTACTCGATTATCTATGTAAAAACCCTATCTCCAAATAAGGTCATATTCTAAAGTACTGGGCATTAGAACTACCACACATCTTTTTTAGGGGAACACAATTCAACTCATAACATCACCTGAACATGAATGCCCTTTTCCTGACATGAAAGCCCATCTTCCTACTCGGCCTCCTCAAAAATGCACTCTTTCCTGGACCATCACTCTGCTCGAATCTTCTCTTCCTACTCCTGAATAGGGTGATCATGCTGTCATTCTATGGTCAGGGAGTCCATGGTCTCATGATCTGTGCTTCTGCTCACCCAAATTATTGAGAATCTCCAAAGTTCCCTACATGGTGCAAAAGCCCTCAGAGGGAGCAGAATGGCCAGAATATGGATGTGTAGATACAGGATGAGGCCCTGAAATGTGGTGGGAATAGAAGTAGAAGCCCAGAAAACTATGAATGGTGTGGGGTATGGAGTGTGTGTGTGTGTGTGTGTGAGTGTGTGTGTGCAAACACAAAAGATGGTTAAATGTCACAAAGTATTCAGTGAATAATGTGAATATTGATAATGATAATGGAGACTAAAGAAGTCACAAAGTTAAAGGATATAAGATAAAAATACTTTGACATTATAAAAGTAGCAGAAATTATATTAGCTTTTATGAACTTATTCATTTATTCCAAATTATCATACAGTGCTATATCATCATCTTTGTCATTAAATGTGCTGGACTATTTTTGTTGAAAGTTTTTTTTCTGGTTTTAGAGATTATAATCTGTATCTACAGTTGGCATTTATATCTTTTGCTCATGTCAGATGATTGTCAGCTTCAAAGGATTAAAAGAATTAGAAGAATTGTTGCTTTAAGAAAGGAAGCCAGGGGACACCTGGGTGGCTCAGCTGGTTGAGCGTCCGACTCTGGCCCAAGTCATGATCTCACAGTTCATGGGTTTAAGCCCCACGTCGGGCTCTGTGCTGATGGGTCAAAGCCTGGAACCTGCTTCAGATTCTGTGTCTCCCTCTCTCTCTGCCCCTCCGCCCCTCACGCTCTGTCTCTCTCTCCTTCAAAAATAAACGTTAAAAAAAAAAGAAAGGAAGGAAGGAAGCCAGGCGTGAGATAAACTATCCATCAGTACCTCCTTTCTCTTACTTCTTTCTTCTTCTCCTTGTCATCCTTAGACACTTTGTATCTCTCATCCCCTACTTTGCTCTGTACCAATTCTGTTCTGGTTGCTGAGAACCTACGTTGCTCCAG
This sequence comes from Felis catus, assembly GCF_018350175.1. Taxonomy (NCBI): domain Eukaryota; kingdom Metazoa; phylum Chordata; class Mammalia; order Carnivora; family Felidae; genus Felis; species Felis catus. The sequence goes on along the minus strand of NC_058368.1, from coordinate 16,048,622 downwards.
AGAAATGTGAGCTAAGTAGGAGGGCAGTTGTTCTCCGCAGTCAGACTCTTTTTTTTTTTAAAGAAAATTTTTAAGTTTATTTATATTTATTTATTTATTTATTTATTTATTTATTTATTTATTTTTAGAAAGAGACAGCACAAATGGGGGAAGGGCAAAGAGAAAGGGAGACACAGAATCCCAAGCAGGCTCCCTACTGTCAGCACAGGAGCCCATCATGGGGCTCAAACTCAAAAAACCGTGAGATCATGACCTGAGAGACACTTAACCAACTGAGCCACCCAGGTGCCCCAAGACTTTTTTATGAAGGCCAACCGGTGCTAATGCTTGCCTCCATCTGGGGGATTCATGGCAAGTGCGGGGTTTGTTGCCAGCCTAACCTGAGATGCAGTGAAGCAGTCTCTGCAGGGCTCAGAAATGATCCAACATTTCCATCTCCAGGAGAAAGGCTGCTTCTAGGAGGCAAGAACACAACCCAGCACAAAGGCTACTTTGAAGAATCTCCTTCTCAGCTTTCTGTTTATCCTTCCCACAGGCTTGAAGCTGTGCTATTTGAAGGAAGGAGTATATACAACTGCAACTGGTGTTAATATAAGCCAGGGGAAAATGGAAATCACACCAAGCAAATAAATTGGCTACCAGTTAGTAGGTCTGATCTGTCTTAGTTTGTGGGTTCATTTCTACCCATAGCACTGGGATATGAAGAAAATTTGCAACAGCTGAAAATAAAAGCTTTGGCATTTAAGGGATGGTTGAATGCTCTATTCTATTACATTATTTTCTTTCATTTAATTATAGTTTTCATAACTTGGGACATAGTGTGAGCCTTAAATCTGATGAAGGTGAAAGAATGATTTGGGTAAACACTTAACTAAAATTAGCACACTGCTCATATGCAATAAAAAACAGTATAAAGCTTACACTCTTTCTACAAGCTTTCAATGAATCTTTTAAACATTTGGGAGTTTTTAGTAAAATATAAAGGCATATAAAAATTTCATAAAGTCTCTTCTTCTGCTCAAATATTTAGACTCATTTCCCTTTTTAAATAGGATTTTACAAATAGAAACAAATAAAGCTAAACTATATCAAAATAATGTTTTAAAAACCACATGTAGTTTCTTAAATTCCACATGAGTGAAATCATATGGTATTTGCCCTTCTCTGCCTGACTCATTTCACTTAGCATAATATACTCTAGCTTCATTCAAATCATTGCAAATGGCAAGATTTCATTCCTTTTGATGGCCACACACACACATGTTCTTTTGTTCTTTATCTATTCATCAGTTTATGACATTTGGGCTCTTTCCATGGTTTGGCTATTGTTGATGAACATACAGGAAGGGGAAAACAAAAACAGGCTCTTTATAACAGAAAATAGACTGGGGGGGGGGGTTGCCTGGGTGACTCAGTTGAGTATCCAACTCTTGGCTTTAGCTCAGATCATGAACCCAGGGTTATGGGATGGAGCCCTGTGTCAGGTTCAGCACTGAGCATGGAGCCTACTTAAGATTCTATCTCCTTCTGTTCCCACCCCAGGTTGTACTCTCTTTCTTTCAAATTAAAAAGGGAAAAAAAAGAAAAGAAAAGAAAGGAAGAAAAGAAAAAAGAAGTCAGACTAAAGGTGGATCGAAGGAGATGGCTGGGGAATGGGCTAAATAGGTGATGAATATTAAGGAGGACATGTGTCGTGTTGAGCACTGGGTGTTATAGACAAGTAATGAATCACTAAATACTACTCCTGAAAACAATATTACACTATATGTTAACTAACCAAAATTTAAATAAAGAAAAAAAAACATAACTACCACAAAAAGTAAATAAAAACCACATGTAGTAATTTTAAATAAATACTCTGTAGAAAATTAAAAAGAAGAAAGTAAGTATACCAGCAGAGATCATTGGTGTTACTATGTTAATGTAATTCCTTACCGTTTTTTCATACATGAACAGTACTTTTACAATTTCAGATATTGTGTACTCTTCTGTTTTTCTAGCATCTTTTGTGAAATTTTGGGTATGCAGAAGAATGCATAAAACAATTGTGCAGCTAACAAACAGATAAAGGGGACACCCTCAAAACCACCACCCTCTTGGAGCACTGCTGGACTGCAGCGGCCCACAATCAATCTCACTTCATGCTGAGTCTTGGTACCAAGAAACTTTTGCTTATAATTTTATTACCCAGGTTTCCTGACCAAAGAAAGAAAAAAAGCAACGATGCCAGGACAAATATTCTATTCCTCATGAGAGCTTTTCTTTTCTCATTGTGAATTATTATCATTTTGGTTTTAGATATCAGTATTTTGAACATGGTTTCTGAGAAGCTTCTCTGTGAAATGGATCTGAACCTGCCAAAATCACATTTCCAAGTCTGAAAGATAAAGGCCAGAAGTTGGCATGAGATAAAATCACTACGTTAATTATGAGGCTGATAGAACACGAGCCTGCTGGCATTCCCAGGGCAACACGTGCTATGTCTTACCATTGGCTGAGGACGCACATGCTTTTTCCACAGACACTTTGCTATTTTAATTCTGGGGCAGACGATTTGTCTAAAAATTAAACTAAAGTTGCAAAAGAACAGACTAAAGGAAAATATGATTGCCCAGCACTCTGCCTACCTAGACTTTAAACTTACTTTCAAAAGTGTTTTTGAAGCTATACTCCAAGCCTGTGACTGGGAGTTTACTACAGAGCCTATCTAGGACTCAGAGAGCTACAGAAGATATACAGTAGATGCATAAATAGCCTCTTCCTCCTTCCCTTGCCCTGCTTTAGGAAAGTTGGCCTCCTGTTATCTAATCACCCAGATATGTCCACTGGGTTTCCTCCATGCTCAAAATAACACAAGTGAACAGAGGTTATCATTTCCCTTCAGAACAAAACAGGATCAGATCTACACAGTCTCTTCGATGAGGCTCTGGCCAAACTGAGAGAAGGGCAGGGAAGACAGAAAACTTACTATAAGAAGTGATAATAATTACATTACATTATATTATATTGAACAAGAACAACCTGAACTGTAATGAAAATACAACTTCCTTGGGGCACCTGGATGGCTTAGTTGGTCAAGTGTCCAACTTTGGCTCACATTATGATCTCACGGTTGGTGAGTTGCAGCCCCATGTCGGGCTCTGTGCTGACAGCTCAGAGCCTGGAGCCTGCTTCGAATTCTGTGTCTCCCTCTCTCTCTGCTCCTCGCCGTTCATGCTCTGTCTCTCTCTCTCTCTCAAAAATAAATAAATATTTTTAAAAATGTTTAAAAAAGAAGAAAATACAACTTTCTTGGTATTCCATTTCAATGGGGGAAACATTTTCCTTGCCATCAGATAAAAACTCACTATGCCCCATGATTTTCTTTTTTATTTTACATATAAAATAATTCTCTAGTCACCTGAATATATTACAGAAATATGATCTGTTTAGTCCAAGATAATACACTTTAATATTTACTGAAAGGTAAGACATTCCCCTGGCCATGTAAGGCTTATATTGGAAGAGTGTCTGAGAGCCCTTATGTGCTAGGCTCTCTACTATGTGATAAGATACAAAATTAAGTATGGTATCTTCCTTTCCTTGAAAGCACTCACATTCTTTGGTGGATGAAGGTATTAGAAGGATGAGTCAAGACATGCATAAATAATTAAATACAATCTATAAGCACCATAAAAGGATAATGAACAATATAAATTATTATGTATAAATGTCTTACAAAATGGCTCCATCAGAACCCTATAAAGGCTTTTATTAATTTTTATATTTTTTTATTTTAATTCCAGTTGGTTGACATACAGTGTCATATTATTTTCAGGTGCACAATATAGTGATTCAACACTTCCAATCATCACCCAGTACTCATCACAAGTGCCCTCCTTAAACTCCATCATCTATTTAACTCATCCCCCCACCCACCTCCCTGCTGGTAACCATCAGTTTGTTTTTCATAGTTAAGAGTCTATTTCTTGGTTTGACTGTCTCTCTCTCTCTCTCTCTCTCTCTCTCTTTTTCCTTTGCTTATTTCTCAAATTTCACATATGAGTAAAATCATGTGGTATTTGTCTTTCTTTAACTTATTTTGTTTGGCATTATATTCCCTAGCAACATCCATGTTGTTGAAAATGGCAGTATTTCATTCTTTTTATGGTAAATAATATTCCATTAAATACACATATACCACTTCTTCTTTATCCATTCATTAATTATTTAATTATGGAGCATTATGGAGAGAACAAATTATTCATAGGGATTTGGGTTATCTTCAGTAACTTCTCCATAATTAAACAATTTTAATTATATCCTTCCTTGAAATGAAGGAGAAAAAGGCTTGCCCTACATATGGAGAAATCTAAATTAAAGTTTAGTTGTAAAACAAGTGGAACTCTGTTAATTTTCGGATATACAGAAATACATTGAAAGATATGAAAGTCAATTCCTCAGTTAAACATTAACCCCAATAGATAAAAGCTATTTTTTAATGTTTATTTATTTTTGAGAGAGAGAGAGGGGGGGAGAGTGCGGGGGGGAGGGGGGCGGGGAGAGGGGAGAGGTGGGCAGACAGAGAGGAAGACACAGAATCTGAAGCTGGCTCCAGGCTCCAAGCTGTCAGCACAGAGGCCAACGTGGGGCTCAAACTCATGAACCATGAGATCATGACCTGAGTCTAAGTCGGATGCTTAACCAACTGAGCCGCCCAGACACCCCTTAAATCTATTTTTTAAAAGAGGCTGTGTAGTACAATGAAAAGCATGTCCTGAGGAAGATTCTACTTAGAAGTCAACTCGTCTAGGATAATGCATATCCTGGCTATGTGCTCCTATAGAAAAAACACCATGCTACTAAATTACACAGCACTGTAACTGCCTCCTGTGATTTGCCTCAGTATTGCCTTGTATTAAATTACAAGATCCCTCACGTAAGAGATTCTGACACAAAGCCTTGTACATAGTAAGCATCACGCAAAGGGCTTTTGAATGACCTCATCTGTCAATGATTAACTTGTCTTTGCATTTCTAAATGCCACAGTTCCTCTACTTCTTAATAAATACCTTTCTAAAATGGTTCGTTAACAATGCTCAGAGACCAAAAAGAACAGGTAGAAGAAAATGTGAATACATTTCTGACACCATGTGTCTCAGTTTGAGTCTAGAATATATGATCACTAATCTGCACATCAAATATTAGCAATAACTTAACATTTCATTGATTTCTCCCTCAAAATTAATTAGCTCAAGTTTTAAGATTTTTGAAAATCCAGGTTAGCCCCAAATATCAATTATAAACATGTTTTTGGTAGGGGCTTGTTTTGTTATGGTCTCTTCAAGTTAAATGTAACAGCAATCAAATGGCAGAGGAGAATATATATTTTCAAAATTAGATTTAATCACCATGAGAGCTTATTGGTTTAGAGTCCATATAAGTAGATCCTCTAATGCAATCAATTTTTCCTAGAACCGAGGGTTCCTTTCGATCTACAGAGGCAGTTTCCATTCAATTAAGGAAAAAATCTTTCATTATAAAAAAATCTTTCATTATATGCCTTAAGTACGTTCATTGTTTGAGTTGTTGAATTCTGCTTCAGGGACGCCATTTATTCTTTTGTTGGATCATCTTGATCTCTTCTTTCTATTAATTAAGCTCTCTTTAATTGCTTTAATCTTCATGTCTTCTTCTTCTACCTTTATTTTCATTACCTTAAGTATTTTATTATGAAAATAAACTTTAAGTCATATATTTTCCATTTGCAATTTATTTTTTATTAGTTCTGGAACAGTGACTCTTTGTGTTCAATGTGACTCCTAATCTGGGAAACCTTTTTTCATTCTGAGTCTGGTTTTATGCTCTTATCTTTGAGATTATCTTGTTAAATTCATATTCTTTGTGAATTCCTTAATAAGATGCTTTCATGGAGCTGTTTCTTCTTTTGACTGGATTATGTTTACTTTTAGAATACATTTTTAAATCCATATTTTGTCTGTAATGATGTTTTCTTTCTTATCCTCCCACTTTTTACGTAATATATTTACTACAATTTATTTACATAGACCCCAGGCTGGTATACTGGTTTTTATTTCAGTGACTGAGGGTGACTGAGAAACTGAGTCAACATCTGCTGTTTGATCTGATGGAATCTGGATGAACTCCTTGTGATACCCTTTACACTGAACTTTCAGTTTTATTTACTGTAGCCTCTGGCCTTATGGCTTGGGTTTGGAGAAAAGTAAGTTTCAGATGGGGCTGTGTGGGTAGTTTTTGTTAGTATGATGACCCTTCTTTGGTTAAATATTCTCTGCTCCAGTTCTCTCTACCTAATCTTGAGTTTATCTTAATCCAGTGTGAATAATTTTAAATTCAATAATTCCTCCAATTCGATTGTGTACCTCTGGAAACTTAGCTTCAACCCTGCCTGAATTTTTCCCTAACCACACATCACTTTTACTTCCCCACCAGCCACTTCTATTCTCCAAAAGAGGAAGAGAGGAAAATGGGGTTTGTGGGATGGAATTGTTTTGTCATTTGGTCCCTGTGTTAAGAATCCACAGTGTGGTCAAGGGAACTTTACCAGATGCTCTTAGCACTTAGCTCATCTCTTTCCTGGCCTCTCGCAGAAGATCTAGTCTTAGATCTCCTCTTCTCTTTATTTCTGTTTATTCCTATATTAATAGGTATTAAATATTTTTAGGATCCTGTCATCTTTTTTCTTACTTTTTCATCCCCAACATCAGGCTCCAAATATGGTACACTCATTTTTCCTGACACTGAAGGGCAAACAGAAAGGCAGGAAAGAGGTTTTTAACTTCAAATGCATTTCTACATCTTCTCCCATCGCTGCCACATCTTATCTCTGTCTCTGCTTCTGCCACTACTACATGATGATGCATTACATTTTTCAGGATTGTGTTTATCTACAGCCATTTCCTCACTTCCATCTTGCCTGACTTGCACTGCCATTGCTCCTGTATGAGAAAGTCAGAACCTGCTCTGAGCTGTTCCAAGCAAGCTCATTGTAACTCATGGAAATGTCACTTGTTCTTTCACCAGCCAAAGCCCTTTGTTTGCATTGTTTAACTCATGCCAGCATTTTTTAATGCCGAAGTCTTTTTTTTTCCTAATGATTTTTAGTTATACCAATACATCTTAGAGAGAAAAAGATTTTGTTTTTGTGAGGAACTTACTTTTGAGAGTTTCCTATGTGTAAATGTCTTACAAAATGGCTCCATCAGAACCCTATAAAGGCTTTTATTAATTTTTATATTTTTTTATTTTAATTCCAGTTGGTTGACATACAGTGTCATATTATTTTCAGGTGCACAATATAGTGATTCAACACTTCCAATCATCACCCAGTACTCATCACAAGTGCTCTCCTTAAACTCCATCATCTATTTAACTCATCCCCCCCACCCACCTCTCTGCTGGTAACCATCAGTTTGTTTTTCATAGTTAAGAGTCTATTTCTTGGTTTGACTGTCTCTCTCTCTCTCTCTCTCTCTCATTTTTTTCCTTTGCTTGTTTATTTCTTAAATTTCACATATGAGTAAAATCATGTGGTATTTGTCTTTCTTTAACTTATTTTGTTTGACATTATACTCCCTAGCTCCATCCATGTTGTTGAAAATGGCAGTATTTCATTCTTTTTATGGTAAATAATATTCCATTATATACACATACACGACTTCTTCTTTAACCATTCACTAATCAGTGGACATTTGGGCTGCTTCCACAATTTGGCTATTGTAAATAATGCTACTATAAACATCAGTGTGCATGTATCCCTTTGACTTAGTGTTTTTTTTATTCTTTGGGTAAATACCCAGTAGTGCGATTGTTGGGTTGTAAGGTAGTTGTATTTTTAACTTTTTGAGGAATCTCCACACTGTTTTCCACAGCGGCTGCACCAGTTTGCATTCCCACCAACAGTGCAGGGGTGTTTCTTTTTCTCCACATCTCTGCTTACACCTGTTGTTTCTTGTTTCATTGATTTTAGCCATTCTGACAGGTGTGAGGTTGTTTCTTACTGTAGGTTTAATTTAAATTTATTTCTCTGATGATGAATGACAATGAACATCTCTTCATATGTCTGTTGATGATCTGGATGTCTTTTTTGAAATGTCTGCTCATGTCTTCTGCCCATTTGTTAATTGGTTTATTTGTTTTTTGGGTGCTGAGTGTTGTAAGTTCTTCACATATTTTGGATACTAGCCATTTATCAGATACATCATTTGCAAATATCTTCTCCCATTCATATATCTCTCATTCTGCCTTTTAATTTTGTGGATTGTTTCACTTGCTATGCAGAAGCTTTTCATTTTGATGTAGTCCCAATAGTTTAATTATGCTTTTGTTTCCCTTGCTTAAGGAGACGTATCTAGAAAAAAGTTGCTATGAGGGCACCTGGGTGGCTCAGTTGGTTAGGCATATGACTTCAGCTCAGGTCATGATCCTGTGGTTCATAAGTTTGAGCCCCGCATCATGTTCTATGCTGACAGCTCAGAGCCTGGAGCCTGCTTCAGATTCTTTCTCCCTCTCTCTTCCCCTCCCCTGCTGGCACTCTGTCCCTGTCTCTGTCTCTCTCTCAAAAATAAATAAACATTAAAACATTTATTTAAAAAGTTGCTATGGCTAGTGGCAAAGATGTTATTGCCTATGTCCTCTTCTAGTATTTTTATGGTTTCAGGTTTCACATTTAGGTCTTTAATCCTTTTTGTGTATTGTGTAAGTGTTCTAATTTCATTCTTTTACATGTTGCTCTCCAGTTTTCCCAACACGATTTGAATACACTGTCTTTTTCCCATTGCATATTCTTTCCTGCTTGATGAAGATTAATTGACCATAGAGTTGTGGGTTTATATCTGGATTTTCTATTCTGTTACATTGATCTATGTACCTACTTTTGTGCCAGTACCATACTGTTTTGATTACTACAAAAGTTAAAGGATGTTTGTAATATAACTTGAAGTCCAGAATTATGATGCCTCCAAATTTTCTTTTCTTTTTCAAGATTACTTTGGCTATTAGAAACTTTAACTCTTAGAACTGCTTTTGCTGCATCCCCATTTGCGGTTCCCTACAAATTTTAGAATTGTTTGTTCTAGTTCTGTGAAAAATGTTGTTGGTATTTTGATAAGGATTGCATTAAATCTGTAGATTGCCTGGCTAGTATAAACATTTTAACAAGTTTTGTTCTTCCAATCCATAAGCATGGAATGTCTTTCCATTTCTTTGTGTCATCTTGAATTTCTGGTATAGTTTTTTTATAATTTTCAGAGTGCAGAGTATTTTTTTTAATAAATTTCAGAGTACAGAGTAATTTTCTTTCACCTCTTTGGTTGGGTTTATTCCTAGGTGTTTTATTATATTTGGTGCAGTTGTAAATGGGATTACAGTAAAACCTTGGATTGTGAATAACTTCTGTGAGTGTTCCTCAAGATGAGCAAACATTTCTAATAAATTTTAACTTGATAGATGAGCAATATCTTGCAATACGACTAGTATGTGATGCTGAATGTCATGTGATCACAACTGACCCAATGGTTCTTATCTCTCTCTCTCTCTCTCTCTCTCTCTCTCTCTCTCTGCAGGATTGTGGGTGACTGTCTTCCAGGCTCTGATGCTCAGTCTCAGGCTGCAGTGTTTGACAGAAATCAGTGATTTTTCAGAATGTTGGAAGGGGCCCACAACTGGCACTAGTGTATTTTTTTGTTACTTCAAAGTAACTATGGACAGTCTTTGCTTTTCCATACAAGAGTAAACTTAGGAATGCTTTGCTTCACTCTAGGTCATTGGATAGGTTCCTTGTCAAAGCTGCACATGAAGAAAAAGATTCCATTGAGCCAATAGATAGCAGTGATTCCCTTAGTGATAGTGAAAATCATCCTACACAATAACCCTCCTCTCTCTTGTCTCCCTCACACCAGCCACAAAGGTTTTCAAAGATAAGAGCAGGTTAATTTGTTTATTTTTCTTATATTTTGCATTTTATTATTTTGTATTATATTACAGTATTGTAATCATTTCTATATATGAATATTTTTGGGTTGTAGAACAAACTACCTGAGTTCCCATTATATCTTAAGGGGAAATCCGCTTTGATAGGCAAGTGCTTTGTATTACAAACATGTTTCCAGAACGAATTATGCTTGCAAACCAAGGTTTTGCCGTAATTTCTTAATTTCTCTTTCTGCTGCTTCATTATTGGTGTATAAAAATGCAACAGATTTCTGTATGTTGATTTTGTATCCTGTGTTTAGTGAATTCATTTATCAGTTCTATCAGTTTTTTTGGTGGAGTCTTTAGGGCTTTCTACATATAGTATGTCATCTGCAAATAGTGAAAGTTTTACTTCTTCTTTACTGATTTAGATTCCTTTTACTTCTTTTTTGTCTGATCGCTGCAGCTAGGATTTGCAGTACTATGTTGAATAAAGGTGATGAGAGTGGATATCCTTGTCTTTATCCTGTCCTTAAGCAAACCGCTCTCATTTTTTTCCCCCATTAAGGATAACGTCAGCTGTAGGTTTTTCATAGATGGTGTTTATTATGTTGAGGTATGTTCCCTGTAAACTTATTTTGTTGAGAGTTTTTATGACAAATCGATGTTGAACACTGTTAAATGCTTTTTTTGTAATCTATTGAAATGATCATATGGTTCTTATCATTTCTCCTATTGATGTGCTGTATCACATTGATTGATTTGTGAATATTAAATGACACTTGCAACCCAGGAATTGATACCATTTGATCATGGTGAATGATTTTTTAATGTATTGTTGAATTCAGTTTGCTAGTATTTTATTGCAAATTTTTGCATCTATGTTCATCAGGGATATTGGTCTATAGTTCTCATTTTTAGTGCTGTCTTTATCTGGATTTGGTATCAGGGTAATGATGACTTCATAGAATGAATTTGGAAGTTTTCTTTCCTTTTATATTTTTTGGAATAGTTTGAGAAGAATAGGCATTAACTCTTTTTTAAATGTTTGGTAGAATTCACCTGTGAAGCCATCTGGTCCTAGACTTGTTTGTTGGGAGTTTTTTGTTACTGACTCAATTTCTTTGTTGGTTATCTGTTCAAATTTTCTATTTCCTCCTGTTTCATTTCTGGTAGTATTTATGATTCTAGGAATTTATCCATTTCTTATAGGTTGTCCAATTTGTTGGCATACAACTTTTCATAATATTCTCTTATGATTATTTGTATTCCTGTGGTAGTGGTTGTTATTTCTCCTCTCTCATTCGTGATCTTATTAATTTGACTCCTTTCTCTTTTCTTCTGGATAAGATTGGCTACAAGTTTTGTGGTTTCATTGATTTGCTCTATTTACTTTTGTTTTGTTTTTAGTTTCTATATCATTTATTTCTGTTCTAATCTTTATTATTTCTTTCCTTCTGTTGGCATTAGGTGTTGTTTGTTCTTTTTCTAGCTTCTTTAGGTGCAAGGTTAGGTTGTGTATTTAAGATTTTTCTTGCTTCTTGAGGTAGGCCTCTTAGAACTGCTTTTGCCACATCCCAAAGATTTTGGACCATGGTGTTTTCATTTTCATTTGTTTCCATGTATTTTTTAATTTTCTCTTTTATTTCCTGGTTGACCCATTAATTGTTTAGTAGCATGTCATTTAACTTCCATGTATTTGTGGTCTTTCCAGTTTTTTTCTGGTGGTTGACTTATAGTTTCATAGAGTTGTGGTCATAAAATATGCATGATATTATCTCAATCTTGAACTTGTGGAGGTTTGTTTTCTGTGCTAATATATGATCTATTCTGGAGAATGTTCCATGTACACTTGAAAAGAATACGTATTCTGTTATAGTAAGATGGAATGTTCTGAATATATATGTTAAATCCATTTGTTCCAGTGTGTCATCCAAAGCTGTATTTTATTTGTTGATGTTCTATTTAGATGATCTGTGTATTGATGTAAGCGGTGTTCAAGTCTCTTAGTACTATTTAATTATTATCAATTAGTTTCTTTATGTTTGTTATTAAGTGTTTTACATATTTATGTATTTATGCATGTTGGATGCATAAATATTTAGAATTGTTATATCTTCTTGTTGGAGTGTCCCCACATGATTATATAGTGTCCTTCTTTGTCTCTTGTTACAGCCTTTGTTTTTAAGTTTATTTTGTCTGATTTATGTATTGCTATTCCAGCTTCCTTTTAACATCCATTTGTGTGACAGATGTTTCTCCATCCTCTCACTTTCAATCTGCAGTTGTCTTTAGGTCTAAAATGGGTATCTTGTAGGCAACATATAGATGGGTCTTGTTTTTTTATCCACTCTGCCATCCTATGCTTTTTGACCGAAGCTTTTAGTCCATTTACATTCAAAGTAATTATTAATATGTATGTACTTACTGCCATGCTATTACTTGTTTTGTGGTTGTTTCTGAAGATATTCTCTGATCCTTTCTTATCTTTCTAATGTTTTGCTGATTTTTTTTAGTGATATACTTGGATTCCTTTCTTTATTCTTTGCATATTTATTAGTGGTTTCTGATACGCTGTTACCACTCAGTTTGTATACCACCTTTTCTGCATACAGCAGTCTATATTAAGTTGATTGTCATTTAAGTTTGAAACCTTTGTTTTCTCCTCTCTTCTCCATTTTTTAGGTATACATTATTTTATTTTATATCCTTTTTGTGTGCATTCCTAGACAGTTTCTTTTACAGAAATATTCATTTTTACTGTTTCTATGTTTCTTACCTCTATACTGTCTCTTGGTCTCTCTTCTCCACTCAAAGAGTCCCTTGTCTTGCAGAACTGGTTTAGTGGTCATGAACTCCTTTAGTTGTTGTTTGTTTGGTAAACATTTTCTCTCTCCTCTATTCTGATTGATAGCCTTGTGGATAGAATATTCTTGGCTGCAGATTTTTCTCATTCAGCACTTTGAATATATCATGCTACTCCCTTCTGGCTTGCAAAGTTTCCGTTGGAAAAATCTCCTGCTACCTTTACGGGTTTTCCTTTGTAAGTCAGTGATTTCTTTGTCTTGATGCTTTTAGAATTTTTTCTTTATCACTATATTTTGTAAATTTAATTACAATATGTCTTGGTGTAGGCTTGCTTTTGTTGATTCTGTTGGTGTACTCTGTGCCTTCTGGGTCTGGATATCTGTTTCCTTCCCCAGATTAGGGAAGTTTTCAGCTATTATTTCTTCAAATAAATTATCTGCCCCCCTTTCTGTCTCTCCATCTCTCGATACTCCTATAATATGAAAGTTAACATTTGATGGAGTCATGGAGTTCCCTAAGTATATTCTTACTTTATATAATTCTTTTCTCTCTTTTGTTTAGCTTGATTATTTGCCCCACCCACTGTCTTCTAGGTCACTAATTCATTCCTCTGCTTCATTCATCTAGCTGTTCATTCTATCAAGTGTGTTTCTCATTTCATTTATTGTATCTTTTATGTCTACTATGTTATTCCTATTTTTTTTTTATTTTACAAAGAAGACTTTTAATCTTCTTTAAAAGCACAGAGTATAATTTTCCCCATTTAAAAATGCTTCCAATTTTTTTTATATGATTTTATTTTACTATTTATTTATTTATTTATTTATTTATTTATTTATTTATTTATTTTTAAATATATGAAATTTATTGTCAAACTGGTTTCCATACAACACCCAGTGCTCATCCCAACAGGTGCCCTCCTCAATACCAATTGCCCACCCTCCCCGCCCTCCCACCACCTATCAACCCTCAGTTTATTCTCAGTTTTTAAGAGTCTCTTATGCTTTGGCTATCTCCCACTCTAACCTCTTTTTTTTTTCCTTCCCCTCCCCCATGGGTTCCTGTTAAGTTTCTCAGGATCCATATAAGAGTGAACACATATGGTATCTGTCTTTCTCTGTATGGCTTATTTCACTTAGCATCACAGTCGCCAGTTCCATCCATGTTGCTACAAAGGGCCATATTTCATTCTTTCTCATTGCCACGTGGTACTCTATTGTGTACAGAAACCACAATTTCTTTATCCATTCATCAGTTGATGGACATTTAGGCTCTTTCCATAATTTGGCTATTGTTGAGAGTGCTGCTATACACATTGGGTTACAAGTGCCCCTATGCATCAGTACTCCTGTATTCCTTGGGTAAATTCCTAGCAGTGCTATTGCTGGGTCATAGGGTAGGTCTATTTTTAACTTTTTAAAGAACCTCCACACTGTTTTCCAAAGTGAAAGTACCAGTTTGCACTCCCACCAACAGTGCAAGAAGGTTCCCGTTTCTCCACATCCTCTCCAGCATCTATAGTCTCCTGATATGTTCATTTTCGCCACTCTGACTGGCGTGAGGTGATATCTGAGTGTGGTTTTGATTTGTATTTCCCTGATGAGGAGCAATGTTGAGCATCTTTTCATGTGCCTGTTGACCATGCGGATGTCTTCTTTAGAGAAGTGTCTATTCATGTTTTCTGCCCATTTCTTCACTGGGTTATTTGTTTTTTGGGTGTGGAGTTTGGTGAGCTCTTTATAGATTTAGGATACTAGCCCTTTGTCTGATATGTCATTTGCAAATATCTTTTCCCATTCTGTTGGTTGCCTTTTAGTTTTGTTGGTTGTTTCCTTTGCTGTGCAGAAGTTTTGATCTTCATGAGGTCCCAATAGTTCATTTTTGCTTTAAATTCCCTTGCCTTTGGGGATGTGTCAAGTAAGAAATTGCTGCGGCTAAGGTCAGAAAGGTCTTTTCCTGTTTTCTCCTCTAGGATTTTGATGGTTTCCTGTCTCACATTCAGGTCCTTTATCCATTTTGAGTTTACTTTTGTGAATGGTGTAAGAAAGTGGTCTACTTTCATTCTTCTGCATGTTGCTGTCCAGTTCTCCCAGCACCATTTGTCAAAGACACTGTCTTTTTTCCATTGGATATTCTTTCCTGCTTTGTCAAAGATTAGTTGGCCATACTTTTGTGGGTCTAGTTCTGGGGTTTCTATTCTATTCCATTGGTCTATGTGTCTGTTTTTGTGCCAATACCATGCTGTCTTAATGATTACAGCTTTGTAGTAGAGGCTAAAGTCTGGCATTGTGATGCCTCCTGCTTTGGTCTTCTTCTTCAAAATTACTTTGGCTATTTGGGGTCTTTTGTGGTTCCATATGAATTTTAGGATTGCTTGTTCTAGCTTCAAGAAGAATGCTGGTGCAATTTTGATTGGGATTGCATTGAATGTGTAGATGGCTTTGGGTAGTATTGACATTTTGACAATATTTATTCTTCCAACCCATGAGCATGGAATGTTTTTCCATTTCTTTATATCTTCTTCAATTTCCTTCATAAGCTTTCTAGAGTTTTCAGCATACAGATCTTGTACATCTTTGGTTAGATTTATTCCTAGGTATTTTATGCTTCTTGGTGCAATTGTGAATGGGATCGGTTTCTTTATTTCTCTTTCTGTTGCTTCATTATTAGTGTATAAGAATGCAACTGATTTCTGTACATTGATTTTTGTATCCTGCAACTTTGCTGAATTCATGTATCAGTTCTAGCAGACTTTTGTGGAGTCTTTCGGATTTTCCATGTATAATGTCATGTCATCTGCAAAAAGTGAAAGCTTGACTTCATCTTTGCCAATTTTGATGCCTTTGATTTCCTTTTGTTGTCTGATTGCTGGTGTTAGAACTTCCAACATTATGTTAAACAACAGCGGTGAGAGTGGACATCCCTGTCGTGTTCCTGATCTCTGGGGATAAGCTCTCAGTTTTTCCCCATTGAGGAGGATATTAGCTGTGGGCTTTTCATAAATGGCTTTTATAATGTTTAAGTATTTTCCTTCTATCCCGACTTTCTCGAGGGTTTTTATTAAGAATCGATGCTGAATTTTGCCAAATGCTTTTTCTGCATCGATTGACAGGATCATATGGTTCTTCTCTTTTCTTTTATTAATGTGATGTATCACGTTGATTGATTTGCGAATGTTGAGCCAGCCCTGCATGCCAGGAATGAATCCCATTTGATCCTGGTGAATAATTCTTTCTATAAGCTGTTGAATTCGATTTACTAGTATCTTATTGAGAATTTTTGCATCCATATTCATCAGGGATATTGGCCTGTAGTTCTTTTTTTACCGGGTCTCTGTCTGGTTTAGGGATCAAAGTAATACTGGCTTCATAGAATGAGTCTGGAAGTTTTCCTTCCCTTTCTATTTTTTGGAATACCTTGAGAAGGATAGGTATTATCTCTGCTTTAAACGTCTGGTAGAATTCCCCAGGGAAGCCATCTGGTCCTGGACTCTTATTTGTTGGGAGATTTTTGATAACTGATTCAATTTCTTTGCTGGTTATGGGTCTGTGCAAGCTTTCTATTTCTTCCTGTTTGAGTTTTGGAAGTGTGTGGATGTTTAGGAATTTGTCCATTTCTTCCAAGTTGTCCAGTTTGTTGGCATATAATTTTTCATAGTATTCCCTGATAATTGCTTGTATTTCTGAAGGGTTGGTTGTAATAATTCCATTTTCATTCATGATTTTATCTATTTCGGTCATCTCCCTTTTCTTTTTGAGAAGCCTGGCTAGAGGTTTAACAATTTTGTTTATTTTTTCAAAAAACCAACTCTTGGTTTCATTGATATGCTCTACAGTTTTTTTTAGATTCTATATTGTTTATTTCTGCTCTGATCTTTATTATTTCTCTTCTTCTGCTGGGTTTGGGGTGTCTTTGCTGCTCTGCTTCTATTTCCTTTAGGTGTGCTGTTAGATTTTGTATTTGGGATTTTTCTTGTTTCTTGAGATAGGCCTGGATTGCAATGTATTTTCCTCTCAGGACTGCCTTAGCGGCATCCCAAGGTGTTTGGGTTAGTGTATTTTCATTTTTGTTTGTTTCCATATATTTTTAAATTTCTTCTCTAATTGCCTGGTTGACCCATTCATTCTTTAGTAGGGTGTTCTTTAACCTCCATGCTTTTGGAGGTTTTCCAGACTTTTTCCTGTGGTTGATTTCAAGCTTCATAGCATTGTGGTCTGAAAGTATGCATGGTATGATCTCAATTCTTGTATACTTATGAAGGGCTGTTTTGTGACCCAGAATGTGATCTATCTTGGAGAATGTTCCATGTGCACTCGAGAAAAAAGTATATTCTGTTGCTTTGGGATGCAGAGTTCTAAATATATCTGTCAAGTCCATCTGATCCAATGTGTCATTCAGGGCCCTTGTTTCTTTATTGACCGTGTGTCTAGATGATCTATCCATTGTTGTAAGTGGGGTATTAAAGTCCCCTGCAATTACCACATTCTTGTCAAGAAGGTTGCTTATGTTTGTGAGTAATTGTTTTATATATTTGGGGGCTCCCGTATTCGGCACATAGATATTTATAATTGTTAGCTCTTCTTGATGGATAGACCCTGTAATTATTATATAATTCCCTTCTTCATCTCTTGTTACAGCCTTTAATTTAAAGTCTAGTTTGTCTGATATAAGTATGGCTACTCCAGCTATCTTTTGACTTCCAGTAGCATGATAAATAGTTCTCCATCTCCTCACTTTCAATCTGAAAGTGTCCTCAGGTCTAAAATGAGCCTCTTGTAGACAGCAAATAGATGGGTCTTGTTTTTTTTATCCATTCTGATACCCTATGTCTTTTGGTTGGTGCATTTAGTCCATTTACATTCAGTGTTATTATAGAAAGATATGGGTTTAGAGTCATTGTGATGTCTGTAGGTTTCATGCTTGTAGCGATGTCTCTGGTACTTTGTCTCACAGGATCCCCCTTAGGATCTCTTGTAGGGCTGGTTTAGTGGTGATGAATTCCTACAGTTTTTGTTTGTTTGGGAAGACCTTTATCTCTCCTTCTATTCTAAATGACAGATTTCCTGGATAGAGGAATCTCGGCTGATTATTTTTCTGTTCATCACATTGAAGATTTCCTGCCATTCCTTTCTGGCCTGCCAAGTTTCAGTAGAGAGATCCGTCACGAGTCTTATAGGTCTCCCTTTATATGTTAGAGCACGTTTATCCCTAGCTGCTTTCAGAATTTTCTCTTTATCCCTGTATTTTGCCAGTTTCACTATGATATGTCATGCAGAAGATCGATTCAAGTTACGTCTGAAGGGAGTTCTCTGTGCCTCTTGGATTTCAATGCCTTTTTCCTTCCCCAGATCAGGGAAGTTCTCAGCCATGATGTCTTCAAGTATATCTTCAGCACCTTTCCCTCTCTCTTCCTCCTCTGGGATACCAATTATGTGTAGATTATTTCTCTTTAGTGCATCACTTAGTTCTCTAATTTTCCCCTCATACGCCTGGATTTTTTTTATCTCTCTTTTTCTCAGCTTCCTCTTTTTCCATAATTTTATCTTCTATTTCACCTATTCTCTCCTCTGCCTCTTCAATCCGAGCTGTGGTTGTCTCTATTTTATTTTGCAGCTCATTTATAGCATTTTTAGCTCCTCCTGGCTGTTCCTTAGTCCCTTGATCTCTGTAGCAATAGATTCTCTACTGTCCTCTATACTGTTTTCAAGCCCAGCGATTAATTTTATGAGTATTATTCTAAATTCACTTTCTGTTATATTGTTTAAATCGTTTTTGATCAGTTCGTTAGCTGTCGTTATTTCCTGGAGATTCTTTTGAGGGGAATTCTTCCGTTTCATTTTGGATAGTCCCTGGAGTGGTGCAGAGCTGCAGGGCACTTCCCCTGTGCTGTCTTGAATAACTTGCATTGCTGGGCGGGGCCGCAGTCAGAACTGATGTCTGCCTCCAGCCAACTCTGGGGCCACACTCAGACTGGTGTGTGCCTTCTCTTCCCCTCTCCTAGCGGCGGGATTCAATGTGGGGTGGCGTGGCCGTCTGGGCTACTTACACACTGCCAGGCTTGTGGTGCTGGGGTTCTGGCGCATTAGCTGGGGTGTATTGGCAAGGTGCACAGGGGCGCGAGGGGCAGGCTCAGCTCCCTTTTCCTTAGGAGATCCACTTCTGGAGTGGTCCTGCGGCACTGGGAGTTTGTCAGACCCGTCGGAGGGATGGATCTGAAGAAGTACAGCATTTTGGTGTTTGGGCGGTGCAAGAAAATTCCCTGACAGGAATTGGTTCCCTTTGGGATTTTGGCTGGGGGATGGGCAAGGGAGATGGTACTGGCTAGCGCCTTTGTTCCCCGCCAAGCTGCGCTCTGTTGTCTGGGACTCAACAACTCTCCCTCCTGTTGTCCTGCAGCCCTCCTGTTCTCCGAGCAGATCTGTTAACTTATAACCTTCCAGATGTTAAGTCCCGCTTGCTGTCAGAACACACTCCATCCAGCCCCTCCATTTTTACCAGCCAGACTCGGGGGCTCTGCTTGGCTGGGGGGCCGCCCCCGCCCTGGGTCCCTCCCTCCAGTCCGTGTAGCACGCACTGCCTCTCCGTCCTTCCTACTCTCTTCCGTGAGCCTCTCGTCTATGCTTGGCTCTGGAGAATCCGTTCTGCTAGTTTTCTCGGTTATTTAGGCAGGTGTGGGTGGAATCTAAGTGATCCGCAGGAAGTGGTGAGCCCAGTGTACTCCTATGCCGCCATCTTCCTCCTTACTTCACTCTATATACTATGTTATTCCTTTTCCATATTAAGGGTCTTACTCATGTCTTCCACTCTCTCAAGTTCGGTGACTGTCTTATGATTATTGTTTTAAATTATTTATAGACATGTTACTTATATCTGTTTCACTTAGATCTCTGGCTGTGGCGTTGTCCTGTTCTTTCATTTGGAATAAATTGCTCTTTCTTCATTTTGCTTGCCTCTCTGTGTCTATTTTTGTGTGTTAATAAAGTCAGCTATGTCTTCTGCTCTTGAAAGTAGGGACTTTATGTAGAAGAGGTCCTGGAGTGCCCTTCAGTGCAGTTTCCCTTGTTTACCAGAACTTGGCACTTCAGAAGGCTATCCTATGTGTGTTGCTTATGCCCTGTTTTTTGTATCTGAGTCACTTTTCCTTTTCATGCAGTTGCCTGTACTAACTTTGCCTATTGTGTGCTGTGCTTACTCTCTGTTGTGTTAGTGGGACCCAGAAAGGCTAGCTCTGGGGAGTATGTGCCCCTCCCCAGGGAACTTGGGAGCAGGGTGATGATGTTAGCAAAATACCTTCTGGGCCACTAGCCCTATGCCAAATTCTTTGAAGTGCTCTGAATGCAGGAGTCATGTGGCTTAGTGCAGCACGAGGTGGCAGCTGTTTACCCAGCAGCTGGGCAGGAGACAGGCTTGGCTTTAACAAAATTCCCCCTGAGCTCAGGGCTGAGACCAGAAGGTTTGGAGTGGGTGAGTCCTCAGGAGAACTTGTGGGCATGATGCACTGATAGCAGGTTAGGTAGTGTCTGTGCAGCCCCCCTTCCCACAAGTGTCTCTGTGCTTGTGCTGGGAATGGGGGGAGGAAGGTGTCACCTGCCAGCTACCTTGTTTTTTGAGAATTCCCCCGAAATTCTCAGAAATCAATATGAAATGATCTGTCTCCTGTTTGCCCCCCACATTGTGCAAACTGCCATTTTTATGTTACCTCTTCACACAGGCTGCTGTCTCTTTAAGGAGGGTGACCCAGCTATCACTTGCCCTCCCAGGTCATTCAGTGCTGAGTCAGCTGACCTCCAAAGCTTTCAAGACCCACTGGTTTTATAAACTTACAGAATGCAGCCCCTCTGGTTTCTAAAGCCCAGCACATTAGTCTGTGTGGATTAGTCTTTCCCCCATTTCTCTGCCCTCTCTGGCATGCGAGCTCCCGCCTTCGGGAAGCCTCCCTCTACCTATCTGATCTTCGTAACCTTTCAGATGCAACTTCTTCTCTATATTAATTGTGGAGTTTGTTCTTCCAGTCTTCAGATTACTCTCTGGTTTGTTGGTTTGGATGTGGATGATATCTAGTTGAAAACATGGGATGGGGTGAGCTCAGAGGCCTCCTACTCCATCATCTTCCCAAGCTTTGATGGAGGGAAAAGATTTTTAAGTCTGGATTTACTTTCTTATCTTAAATAATACTGAAATTATGCTGGTCTTAACAGGCCACAGATGACAGCTCCCAGATCCTTAAGAAAGACACTCCTGGGTTATAAAACTGGCAAGAGGTTTTACATACATCTCAATGAAGCAGAGAAAAAATTGACAGTATGAAATTTTCATGTAAATGCTCTAGGAAAAAGATCAGGGGCCAAGATGCACAAAGAACCTGTTCTATTCAAGATGAGGAGAACAGTACGGTTGACTCAACCATCTTATTTGCCGCTATGACAGCGCATGCAATGCATATCACCAATGTCTAGATTCTGTTCTTCTTACTCAGCTTACTTTGTTTAATTTGATATCCAATTGAACCTCTATGATTATAAAGGTCACAAAAATATTTAAGAAGATTGTTTCACTTGTTGGTATAATTATACAGGGGTTGTATTTAGTACCACAAAGATAAAAAAGGTACATACAAATTCTCTGAAGTGAAAAAATCAAAGTCTAAAATTTCCTTTGAAGGTAAATTTACTTTTTCACACCTTCATATTCAATACAGATAAATGTTCCAAATTACTCACTTGAGATTTATCTATTTAGACTCCACACTGTTTAGAAAATATACAGACATTGAAAACTATTCCTCAGTGATGAAGTATTTTGTTCTAAAACAAAGAGTTTTGCAAAGCTTCTTAGGCTGCCATTCCTAAATGTGATTATCTTTTAATGCTCACTAAATTAGACATCCTTTTATATGTTTTAAACTATGTTCTCTTCTTATATTTATTTTCAATCTCAAGTATATGAGACCATCCATATTTCTCAATTATTTATACTAATAAACAGAAACAAATGAAATAAAAAGCATTTTAGAATGCTTTTCTGTGCTTGTATTTAAATTTATCTGATATTTCAAAAATGTATTTCGATTGCTCTGTTCCAAAAGGGGTTAGAGAGGTGCTGGCTCTTTCCACCTGAATTTGAGTTACCTCCCTGCTGTAACACACTACACACTTGTAATTAATCTCTCCCTGATGATCTTTCCTAGGATTAGGAGTTCTGGCCTGTATTTTTAATTCTAAAAAACTCCCTTTCTAAGAATTAATTTCACTTAATTTGATACAATAATTATCTATTATCTCCTACTATGTGCCAGCCATTGTATTAGTTACTGAGGCACCACTCCTATCTCAAGGAACTCATGGTCCAGGAGGATTCTATTACAAATAGGAAAGTGAGAGACAGAGGTTCACACACACATAATTCTACAAATCTTATCAGTTAACTTTAAAACAAGACTTTACATGAATAGGTCATATTCATATATATTTTCAGTCAACCAATCCTATTCCCTCTGCCTAGAACACTATTATTTACTGATCTATAAATCTGACTCATCCTTTAAACCTCAATTTGGATAGCATCTCCTCCAAGTAATCTTCCATGGCCTCCATTTCCCACCCAGATTGGGTGGCTCATAATATTCTCTGTCTTACCACTTCTGACACTGAATTGTATTCATTTCTTTACTTGTCTATACCTCCAAGACATGTATATATACTTGTCTATACCTCCAACTAGACAGTGAGTTCATTTATGACTGGGGCAAAACATTTATATCTGATTTCCATGCACTTCATCTCTGGGAATGCAATAAATACAGGTTGAATAAATAAATGAACAGATGGCTACATACAATAAGAGTGAACATTTATTGTCTAATTTATATATGCCATCCACTATGCTAAGTGTTTTACATGTATCATTTTATTTTTTTTTAATTTTTTTTTCAACGTTTATTTATTTTTGGGACAGAGAGAGACAGAGCATGAACGGGGGAGGGGCAGAAAGAGAGGGAGACACAGAATCGGAAACAGGCTCCAGGCTCTGAGCCATCAGGCCAGAGCCTGACGCAGGGCTCGAACTCACGGACCGCGAGATCGTGACCTGGCTGAAGTCGGATGCTTAACCGACTGCGCCACCCAGGCACCCCTACATGTATCATTTTAATTAACCTAATTATTATTACTGATTTATGGATGAGAAAAACAGGAGCTGTGAAAAATTAAGAAACTTGCTTAGATTAAGAAACCATTCAATCATAGAGCTAGAATTTCAACATTAGCAGTCTGACTTCGGAGCCTGTTCTCTTAACCACATCATGAATTAATAATATAATTTTCAAATTGGTATTACATAATTTAGAATTAGACTATCTTTATGCAGCAGGTGGAATAAATTTCTACTAGGTCTAGTAATTTAGCAAAGTTCCATCATGGAAGTAAAAATGCCACAGTTTAAATTGCCCCACAAAAGTAAACAAATGCCAAATATCCCACTAGAACTATTTAAGTATAAATTTGCCTAATGGCAGGAAAAGCCTTTCCAGGAATCCTTCTAATATGGGAACATCACAACTTAAATATTTTCAAGATATATATCCAGATTGGGTATATCACTGACATAATTTAGCAATTATGCTTTATTTCTTAATAACTACAGTCTTAGTCCATTTTTAAAGAAAATTTTTATCTTTGGCTCAGTTTCATAAGCTTAATAATTCAATTTGACATGTGTATAGTAATGTGTTTATACTGAGTGATGAGGTTATTAAATGCATACTCAGACCATCGTGATTAAAGCCCTCTCACCTCTAACTCACGTCAAAGAAGTACAGGTATATTCAAATTCTGCTTAAATTCTACACTCATGAAAAGTCTGATTGTTTTGAGCCAAAACACTCAATAAGCTTACATTGAGAGCATCACTGAATAAGGTTAAGTATTTGATCCAGCTTTAAGAGCAGACTGAAAGATTGTACTTCAAAAGACTTGAGAAAATAAAGAAAAGGTTAGTTGGCTGCGCAAAAATAACAATTTCCTTCATTTCATGCTTTAATTCAGGAGGTCCTGATTACAGAAAACTAAGTTCTGTTTCTAATCATGTCAATTTCGTGTCACCCTCCTGCACAACTAACCCTCCTTTGGTTAGTGTTCATAGTTTTATTTTTTTCTGAATGACTCCTTAGTGCCTCACCTCATTGGAACACAAAGGATCATAGTGTCCTTATTGCCCTTATTCTGTGGGACAGACCTTTCCCATCCAACTACAAACTTTCCAAGTATATTAGAACCTACTTCTGGGGTGCCTGGGTGGCTCAGTCAGTTAAGCATCTGACTTTGGCTCAGGCCACGATCTCATGGTTTGTGAGTTCGAGCCCCACATCTGGCTCCGTGCTAACAGCTCAGAGCCTAGAGCCTGCTTCAGATTCCATGTCTCCCTCTCTCTCTGTTCCTCCCCCTCTCACACTCTCTCTGTCTGTCTCTTTCTCAAAAATAAATGAACACTTAAAAAAATTTTTTTTTCATTAACAACTCAGGCAACAACAGATGTTGGCGAGGATGCAAAGAAAGAGGATCTCTTTTGCATTGTTGGTGGCAATGCAAGCTGGTGCAGACACTCTAGAAAACAGTATGGAGGTTCCTCAAAAAACTAAAAATAGAACTACCTTACGACCCAGCAATTGCACTACTAGGCATTTATCCATGGGATACAGGTGTGCTGTTTCGAAGGGACACATACACCACATGTTTAAAGCAGCACTGTCAACAATAGCCAATGTATATAATGGAGTATTACTCAGCAATCAAAAAGAATGAAATCCTGCCATTTGCAACTACGTGGATGGAACTGGAGGATATTATGCTAAGTGAAATCAGTCAGAGAAAGACAAAAATCATATGACTTCACTCATATGAGGACTTTAAGACACAAAACAGATGAACATAAGGGAAGGGAAAAAAAATAATATAAAAATAGGGAGGGGGACAAAACAGAAGAGACTCATAAATATGGAGAACAAACTAAGGGTTACTGGAGGGGTTGTGGGAGGGGGGATGGGCTAAATGGGTAAGGGGCACTAAAGAATCTACTCCTGAAATCATTGTTGCACTATATGCTAACTAATTTGGATGTAAATTTAAACAAATAAAAAATAAAATTCAAAAAAATTTTTTAAATATTAGAACCTGCTTCTTGAGGTGCAGACCCAATCAGCAGCTTTGTAATCAAGTGAGAGCCGAGAGGGAACAAAACTGAGTTTAAAACTTTAGTTTTCATTTATTTGTTAATGTTATTATTAATGCACAATTCATCAAAACATTACAAATTTTCATAAATATATTTTAAAAATAAAAGTAAATTTTCTTGGAAATGTACTTCTTCATTACATAGGTAAAGGTATTTTTGTTTGTTTGTATGTTTCCCCATTAGTTAATGTAATCCATTGTGGAATATTAACTATTGCTAAAGTAAGGTAACAGAGTCAATTCTATTTATATTTTCCATTTTTATAGACACAAGTATTAAAAACTTCCGTCACATCAACAAACAAAAAATAATGGAAGGAGTTTGTTTCTTTAGCAAATATCATTCAATTCTTTGCCACTACTTCACCCAAACCATACAGTGATTTAAAAGTAAAAAAAAAATCACTTTCCATGATAAATAGTTGGAAACTCAATTAGGTCCTTCTCTAATACTGTTGAAAACAAAGAACTGAAAGCCAACTGATTGCAAAAAGGTCTGCCACACAATCAGTAGTGTTGTTCACATTCCCATTTCTGAGAGGAATTGTCACATTAACTATACCCATTTTTTTTTTTCATTTAGAGGCATCTAATTAACTCTACATCTACAGAAAGGTTTGGGGAATCAAGATATTATTAATCCCAATGTACTTTTATGATTATAGCTATCTTACTATATGCCTTAAATACTTCATCAAAATGCCAAAGCTCATTCAATTACTACTGTATGATTTTATCACAGATTTCTCATCTCTAATCATAAACTAAATTGACCTATGATTTACCTTTCTTTTTCTGCTTTTGAGAATGCAGTATCTGGTATCTTATCTAGCCTAATAAAAAGTATCAAGCAATTTTTACCTCTTTTACTCAATTTTTGGACATCCTAAAATAAGGATACCACCAATAACATGGTTCTGGTTATGTATCATTTGAAAGTTGGATAAAACTAGCCTGAAAAATCATCCATCCTGGTGCTTTTATAGAGGGATGGTTTTGATTGCCACTTCAATTTATTTTATGGTCATTTTCTTTTCAACTTTTCTGCTTCTTTTCTATTTCTACTTCTATTTCTATTTGACTAAGAACCAACTTCAACATTTATATTTTTTCCAGAAATGTAACGATGTCATTTGGTTTTCTAACTAGTATATGATTGTTCATAATATTTACTTTTGATTTTCAAACCATTTTTACACATGTATATAATTATTTATGTTTTGTTTTCTATATTTGGTTTTCTTTCTTCTACATTTCCTTGATTCACTTTTCTATAGGTTTATCTAGCTTATGAATCTTTTCAAAGAAACAGATTTCAGCAATAAAAAGGAAATATCATTCACAAGAAACAATTTAAAACCTAAAATACCTAAGAGCAATTATTTTAGAAATGTATTTGAATATTATGAAGGAAATTATAAATCCTTTACTGCTACATAAACTAGAATATATTCTTGTTTCCACACTGAAAGATTAATATTGTAAAAATATCAGTTATTCTTAATTACTTTACTGCTTTAACTTATTCCAATAAAAATAACAAAATATTTTAAAGAATTTTAATGCCCAAAAAGGATTTTGAATTTCATCTGGAAGAATAATCAGACAGAAATAGCAGAGACACTTTTTTTTTAAAGGAAGTAGGGGTTCACACATAGCAGTCACTGAAATTTGTTATGAGACTATAACAATTTCTAAAGCGCAGTGCTTGCCTGAGATTATTCAGGCAAATCTTGGGCAGATCAACCTATACTTAAAAGAATTTACAAAGATATTCATGAAATTGACAGAGACATTACTGTTTACTGAATGTCCATGATTTCCTCTAAAATTCTCAATCACTTTGCATCTTGGTGGAACCATGTGACTAGTTCTAGAAAATGAACAGGAAGTAATAGGAGTCAAGTCACAAAAGGGTGGGTGAAAGTTCTCCACTTACTCTCATCCCCTGCTTTGTTTGCCATCAGGAGTATAAAAATTCAAATGGCAATACCCAAAATGGGAACAGCCTGAGTTAATCATGTGAAGGATGAAGGATGAAGCAGTAGTAGGCATCCAATTCTCAATGAAGGCTGTGTGAGCTAGAAATAATTTTAATCCTTAGTCATCTGAGTTGAGTACAGCCCCCTGAAACCTTGGAAATAGGGAAAGTGAAGTTGCTTTCCAAAGTTAGCCTAAAGAATTAACACTTATAGATCTGAGAAAAAAAACCTCTGCATCAGAGACAGAAGACATTTTTACTCATGAAAATTCAGCTTTATGGTTGTGTCTGTTCCCCTTGCCCCCAAGTCCCATGAGAATAACACAAAGTGGGTCAGGCAGATGCTATACACATAGCGGGTTAGTGTCATAGCTGAAGAACACTGCACTTATTGTACAGTAATATTTTATATTGAGCAAATATTTTATAATGAGCAATAAGCAAACCTGCCTTATCTTTGCTCTGAAAGGAGATATTATGTTTATTTTACTGTAAAACTAGCACATCTGCACTCTTCTAGAGAAGGAGACATTATCTTTATCTTTCAAAGCTATTCTCCATACAGATATCCTTACAAACATAATGTGGAATGAAAGGGCAGCTAGAACATCTGCTCACAAGATGTAAAGACACAAGAGAGACCCATAGAGAATTGTTTCCCATCAGTCATAAAAGTAAGTAACTAGTTCAATAAGTCTATCATACCTAGTTTGCATAAGTCCAAAACAATCTACTGAGCTGTATCTCCAATATACTTACAACAAAAATTTTAAGTTTTCATCTCCATGAAGAAATACCTTGG
Source organism: Felis catus (assembly GCF_018350175.1). Taxonomy (NCBI): domain Eukaryota; kingdom Metazoa; phylum Chordata; class Mammalia; order Carnivora; family Felidae; genus Felis; species Felis catus. Next base: position 16,020,871 of record NC_058368.1, on the reverse strand, counting down.
AATTTAGTCACTCTTTCAGTTAATTTCTGGAATAATGGAAGAGAAGAGGAAATTAAATTCAAATTTAAGCTTTATCACTACCCAAATGCCATTCTTAATTATTTGATTAATCCCCATATCTAAAGATTCTCATATTCCATAGATATATCAAAATTTTGGCAAATTGCTATGTACAGTATTCCCTCTTTCCCTACGGTAATATTTCTCTTTATTTGGTTTAACCTGGGGTAAGAGGGCTTTTTTCCATACTCTTAAAATTATAAGAAGCAAAAATGCAGGCAAACTCAAGCCAATGGCAAGTCAGTTACTGAATCCCTGGCAAAATCATTAAATGAGAACAGCGGCTGTCAGACGGGGCTCAGCACACACCTAAGCATTTCATAAGAGCTTGGCAAGCCACTCAAAGTACTGCCTCTGGGTAGAACCAGAAGCTTGTTAGATGGGCTCAAATACAATGGAATAAATGGAGTAATGGTCTATGTAAAGAAAACCAAATGTATGTGTCATCTATGATAATGGAAAATCAGGATCAGAGAGTTACATGACACTCTGACTAATTTGTTAGTATTTCACTGTATTAAAGGTTTTAAGACTATCTAGAGAATAAAGTCTCAGCCACACAGTCCTTTGGTGTTATATAGTTCAGAGGAGCACTGTAATTTAGGCATATTATTTCTAAAAAATAACTATTTTTACTTTGTTTAAGATATTTTACTTAAATTTTATTTTAGAGGCATTAAAAAAAAAGAGGTTAAACTTCTTTTTGTTTTAGCTCTGTAGAAAGAAAAGTTATCAGAGTTATGTGGAAAAGTAACTACAAATCATGGAATTTATCAAGATGAATGAGCCCTGAAATAATCAATGTGCTGTTGCCTAGTATCTTTTAAAATTCCAACTCCAACTTCAAATGTGCAGAAAATCCCATGAGTAATGGGAGTAGCCTAAATGTGTCTTATAAATATGCAGCTATTTTGCATTTTCTTTCTGAAGCTTTAATGATACAATATGGTTTGCTCTAGAAGCCATTTACCAAAACATTTTGAAGCTTTATTGTTTCACATATAGGTATTAAAAGTTCTAGGCCAGTTACTTTCTTCTGTCCCTCTATAGGAAATTTGAAGCAAAAATTCTTTTTAAATTCTTCAAGGCTGTTATTTTGAAAAACAATATAAAACAAGAGTTTTAAATGCCACTGGAAAAGTCTGGAAAAAGAAAGGAATTGCTTATTTACTGCTAACACTGGATAGGAAATGTAGAAAATTTAAGCTAATATAGGTCAAACCTAGAAATGTGAATTTAGGGGTCACCTACACAAATATGGGGTAGTAATTTTAAGGACAATATAATAATTTTTACAAAAAGTAAGAAGGAGTTGAAAAACAAAAACTGAGACCGACTCAGAAATATTCAGGAAACAGATTCTTTAAAAAGCTACCAAAGTAGTACTGCAGTTAGAAGAAAGGGAAACAGTCCCATGGTGGTTCCTAAAAGTGTGTCCTACAAAGCAGACTTTCACAAGATTCTACTAGATGTTATGCTGAAGGAGCTCTGTAGTTTAGAAAGTAAAGACAGCAGGACTTCTCAGCCCCTCAATACGGTAGTGCATGTCATGAACTTCCAACAGGAAGATAAAGAATGCAGCATTTCCTAAACTGGTTTGATGTTAGAACTTCCTAGAGAGTGGATCTAGCATAGCTGTGCCATGAAATTTTACAACAGAAAATATCAGTTCCAAGTCCTAGACAGCAGAGGAAAGAATAGCAACAAGGAAAGTAGGAATAAGGAGAGAGAATACGAAGTAGAAAGAAATGCTGCCAGAAAAGATTTCCTATTGTAGTGGGCTGAATGGTGACTCCCATAAGATATGTTTACCCAGAACATGTGAATGTGACCTTATTTTTAAAAAGGGTCTTTGCAGATGTAACTCAGTTAAGAATCTCAAGATGAGATCATCCTAGATTAGAGTGAGCCCTAAATCCAATGACAAGTGCTCTGATAAGAAAAGAGAAGGGGAGAACATAGAGGAGAGGTGATAGGAAGACAGGAAAGGCAAAGATTGGAGCAATACATCTAGAAAACAAGAAACACCAAGGATTTCTGAAAGTCATCAAAAGCTAAGAATAATGCATGGAACAAATTATTCCTCAGAAACCTCAGAAGGAACCAACTCTGCAGACACCATGATTTTGGACCTTGGATCTTCGGAACTGTGAGAGAATACGTTTATGATGTTTTAAGCCACCCAGTATATGGTACTTTCTTACAACAGCCTTAGGAAACTGAAATGCTTGTATTAAGAGAAAGATCCAGAAACAGAGAAGAGGGATAGGGAGAGTGGAAGAGAGAAAGAGAGAGAGAGAGAGAGAGAGAGAGAGAGAGAGAGAGAGAGAGAATATGAGAGGCAGAGAGGGAGAGAGAGCAAAATTGATACAGATGAAAAGTAAGAAGATGGAAATTAACTGGCAGGGAGTGAAGAAATCAGCAAAGAAGAAACAAGGAGGAATGACAGCTGACCTCTCCCCTTCCCTTCTCATGCCCTTCAGTATTGTCTAAAAATGGGTAATACTTGCTTTGCTAACAAATTTTCTTAATATATCTAAATCTCCTGCTCTTTTTTAATTCTCTGAAGCACACACTATTTACCCCACATGTTAATTCAGTATTAAGACAATAAGAGAAGAAAATAAGTTCTCCTATACTTCTTTGTATACCTCTTATCTGCATAGTCCTTCAGAAAGCAAAAGAAAATCTCTATCATATGGTTATCACCTGAGTAACACACAAAACCGAGAGTAGCTAGGGGCGCCTGGGTGGCACAGTCGGTTAAGCGTCCCACTTCAGCCAGGTCACGATCTCGTGGTCCGTGAGTTCAAGCCCCACGTCGGGCTCTGGGCTGATGGCTCAGAGCCTGGAGCCTGTTTCCGATTCTGTGTCTCCCTCTCTCTCTGCCCCTCCCCCGTTCATGCTCTGTCTCTCTCTGTCCCAAAAATAAATAAACGTTGAAAAAAAAAATTAAAAAAAAATTACTTTCAAAGCACACGAAAGAAAAACTTTCATGTACCTAACTGCTTAATTTTTCCTACCATGACCAGTTTACATAATTTATATGTTAGATAAAACTGGATTTTTAATTATAAAAAGTGACATCCTCATAATAGCACTTGGAAAATATATTAAAGTATAAAGAATATTAAAATCACTCTTCTTCTCAAAACGTTTGTATTTTTTTTTAAGTAGGCTCCACCCCCAACAGGGAGCCCAAGGCGGGCTTGAACTCACAACCCTGAGATCATACCTAACCTGAGATCAAGAGTTAGATACTAAACCGACTGAGCCACCCACGTACCCCAAAACTTGTGTATTTTTAAAAAGAGTCTAAATATAAATATTTCTGGGGCTTTCAAATTCCACATGATTCCCAAAACAGTTTGGATTTAATTTCTCCACTCCTTTTATTCTTTACAAAGAAAAAATGGAATAGACCAATGTCTCTAGATGATTGTCAAACATTTTGCATGTGTTCACAGAGCTGGCAACAGAAAGACACAACTTTTTAAAAAATATGTTTATAGGGGAGCCTGGGTGGCTAGCTAGTTAAGCGTCCAACTCTTGATTTGGGCTCAGGTCATGATCTCACCATTCATGAGATCAAGCCCCACATCAGGCTCTGCATTGGCAGCATGGAACCTGCTTGAGATTCTCTCTCTGTTTCTCTGCCGCTCCCCCACTCATTCTCTCTCTCTCAAAATAAATAAATACACATTTATAAAGTTTATAAGTATTTATATATTATAAAAGTGGAACATGCTCACTGCAAAACAAACAAAACAAAAATTGTAAGAAACACTGAAGTAGAAAGAGAGAATAGAAATCATCCACTATTATATTGATGGTCACTATTGGCATCTACTCACATTATTGGAATTACAATTTATATATATAAAATTATAAATTATAAATTTATAAAATATATAATTTTTTTTTTAATTTTTGGGACAGAGAGAGACAGAGCATGAACGGGGCAGGGGCAGAGAGAGAGGGAGACACAGAATCGGAAACAGGCTCCAGGCTCCGAGCCATCAGCCCAGAGCCTGACGCGGGGCTCGAACTCACGGACCGCGAGATCGTGACCTGGCTGAAGTCGGACGCTTAACCGACTGCGCCACCCAGGCGCCCCTAAAATATATAATTTTTAACCTAACAAGACATCATTAACATTTCTCATGAATTAAGAATTTAAAAAAAATAACAAGTAGCTGCATAATTGTCCATTTCACGGATAATGCATATTGCCCTCAAGCATATCTATAATGTTAAACATTTAAGCTCTCTCAGGTGGAACTAAATGCAATTATACTCAATGTGTGTGAACTGTTTTAAGGTTACTAATTCGTATTGTCAAAATGATTTCCAAAAAAGATGGTATCAATATAAATTCCCATAGGACTCTTTGAAAGCTTGTCTCACTGCAACCTTGCCAACACATCTTTTTGCAATGTTTGAAAATTAAATTCCACCATGAATTTAATTTACATGTGTGTATTAGTAATGTTGACTTCTAAAAATAATTATCATCAATTTGCATTTCTTCTTTAGTGTCTCTTTACATACAAAATATAATTTTTTAATTATAGAAGAAATCAAGGTAAAGTTATGTTTACCACACTATGTATATCTTCTGCCTTATTTTCTTTTTATACAAGTGTTGGTTTTTTTTTTCTTTTCAAGCTCAACGTCAAAATCTGAGCAGTGTCCTCTCACTTGTCTTTTATACCTCTTTGTATCTTCTCCTTTCCATCAATGGAAAACACAGCCCATATGAAAATTGATCCAGATCTTTCCAAAAGAAACATGATGTTCATGACAAACAAGTTTTTCAAATGAAGTGATTTATTATATTTTTATGTATAGTGGGAATTATTCATAAAATAATGTCCAGAATTATAGCTTGTAAGAACTTCTCAAGTTATAATATTATCAAATCTCATTCCACAGTTAAGGTTCTTTGTAGTAAAACATGCACATGACATGGTGTAAATCAGGTAATTCCACCACTCACCCCACCCCCTCATCTGTGCTGAACACTTTCATTTCCTTCTCCAATTATTTTTCCATTTTGATCTCTGGCCCTAAGAGGTTGGTCTGTGTGGACAACATCAACAGATTTCCATGTCCCTGGCTTCTTATTGGATTCAGCCAATAAAGAACCAAGCCAGGTGATCAGAAGGAGGGAGGAAGGTAAGTCAGGATATTTATTTCACTAGCTGTATCCCCCATGGTCACTGTACCTCTCAGGACTGCTATCTCTTCATAATTCTCTGCTTCTGGATTCTTCACATATTCTTTTCCAAGTAGGAATGATAGAGCACCTCCACCATTTCTGTTGCAGGTTATGAATTATCCCTCTCATAATAAAGCCTCCTTAATTTACTCTAATTTGCCTCCACACTGTCCTTTCAAGTTGAAACCGTACTGCTCCAATTCTTAATGTAAATTTTAAGTAACAGAAACAAGAGTGAATTACCTTCTAAAACTAAAATAAGCTTCTCATTTGAGACTTCATTATAATTACTGAATTTCATACCTTTGACTTCAAATTCATTGGCCTTCTCTCACCCATTTTAAATGTATGGACAACAGGGAGCAGATCCTAAAGATATCATCCTTTAGATGAGTATCTCATGACCTTGGCATAAGATGGAGTATCTTTGAAGACAAAAAATGTAGAGTTCAGTGTAGGATCTAGATAGACCAGCAGAAGCCAACAGAATTACCAATTTTATAAGGAGTACTATATTGAACACATGCTCAAAATGGAAAATGTGAGGTCATGGTGACAACCAGAAACAATTACAAGTTTTATATATAACTAAAGGGGAATTTGTTAATTATTTATGGCTGCCATTGGTTACCCAGAAATTTGCTTACATAATTAATATTAGGTGTATAATATAGGATTTTCTTTTTAATTAAATTTCTTAGCATAGATTTCTGTTGCTTAATTTTCTTAACACAATTGTGCATTTGTCCCATAGTTTACACATTGAAAATGCTGCTGGGAAATAAGGTATATACCACTAGCAATGTTCCATGAAACATTATTTAAGGAAACTCATGAAAATTGTTATAAATATATGTACCACAATTCCAAATATTCCTGCCACTTGAACCACTTCATGAAGATAAATGGCCCTCTACCAATCAAGAATCCAGATAAAACTTCTCAAATCATTCAAAAGAGTGACAAATTTGTCCCTGTCCACCAGAAGTCAATTATTACAGACTGCCATCCAGTTTCTCATCTGGATTCAATCTCTAGCTATATGTTATTGGGAAATCAGCTGAGAGATATACTGAAATGATATCATTGATGAATATTCTAAAAGCTTCAAAACTTGCTAAATTAATCCTATTCTATTGAGTGTATTTTTCATTCATTCAATTACTAACCAATACTGACTGATTGCCTTTTATGTGAAAGGCAGTGTTCTAGGCATGAACCACGAATGAGTGGGAGGCCAAATAAATATAATTCCTAGGCGTATTTTTCCTCCTGGTTTTACCTATTTTTTTTCCACACGGATTTTAGAAATATTTGTGTACTGATTTAAGAATAGACAGCAAATATGTTAATAAAAAACCATAAGTAGCTCAGAAACATATTATTTTATATATAAACATTTTGCCAATGACAAGGCTGTCATCAGAAATTCACAAAGAAGAAAAAAATTTTTGGAGGAAATGGCACTGAAATAATTGGTTAATAATTAAATAGAAAAAATAATATATATTATCCCTTCAACTCAGCATTGTGTAGTACAATAGTACATTCCAAAACCAAACAGAAAAATCAAAAGACAATAGTAATCAATCTCCATAAGAAGTTTTTACAAAGTTGATAGGAAAAAATTACCTGGAAAATAGAAAAATAATTGGAAGATTTGACTACATAGAAATGTGAACATTTCTTTGACAATATAAAAAAAAAGAAATTACTGATAAACAACAGATTAGAAAATGTATTTTTAAAGCAAGTATTTAACAGTTTAATCATATCAATAACCTACAAATTGAGGAGAGAAATACTAAGATATTAAAAGTTCAACTGTGAAAGGACATAAATAACTCACAAAAGAGAAACCAAACTATATACATTAGTGGTAGTAGAAAATGCTATCTTATGGAAAGTGATTTGGCAACATGTATCAAAATGATAAAACATTCACCAACTTTATAAAGTTATCTCAACAAAATAATGTTAATGCCAATAAAAGCTTACAAACATTATATCCAGAAATTTGAAGACTGTTCAAAGGATCAGTGAAATAATTAAATAAGGAACTTGCATTCAATGATTATCCAATTATTTTACAGAATGGCTTATAAAGACTGTGTAATGACATGAAAACCAATTATGACTAATTGAAGTAAGCTGCTTAGCACTTATGTAATATGATTACAATTATGTCAGAAAAAATTATGCATAGAAGAAATACTAAAATGGAAGATATTCAAGCAGTAATAGTTTATTTGGCCAGGATCAGTGTATGATTGATACATAGCTTTTCCTGACTTTTAATTTTTTTCTAAGCACTTAACATTTGAATTATTAAACATTTCAAATAAATACATGAAATAGACATTTGGCAGCCTTGTTCATCTAAATTCTTCTGGGAACAATAAGTCTACAAAAATGTACCATTGTCAGACTGAACTGCCAAGGCATAAAATCGTATAAATTAATTTTTGTGTAGTAATCAATGTTATATTCCATCATAATTCATAAATACTTTAGTACTTCTGGTTTTATTATTTAATGCCTCATAAATACTTTTAAAAATCTTTTCCTGTTGAAACTTGTAATTGAACAGTAAAGTGTAAAGACACTTGGGGGGGGGGAAGCATACATGTGTTTTTTAATTTTTCTGTTTAAATGATGATTAGCATGAAGAATCCACTTAGACATTAGAAAACCTAATGCACACACCCACTCATAGCATTACAAAGTCATGATTAAACAGGAAATTCTGCTGCTGATGTTTCAACCACCCACATTTCATGAACAAACTATAAGTTTTCAGATTGTGACTAGGTTTTCTGAACTTTGCTAAGCTTTCTTGGTCTATTGGTCTGTATCTCCTTCTCTCCAGAACTTGGCAGATAGTGGGCACTAGGTAAGTAAATAAGTATTTTTATAAATTTTTAAGTTAATAAATAAGCAAATAAGCATTCATTTACTCCCATTATCCACATCCACTCCTAAAGATATAATCACAGAGACTTAACTTTTCCAATACTGTAAAATTCATCACATGTGCAAATATCTTGGATTATCAAAGTAGACACTAAAAGGTATTCAAAGTGGGAAAAATTGGAATTTGGATAAATATTATCTACTGAAGAGATACATTAATAAGAAGAATTAAGAATAATTCATTAAAAGGTGATTCATTAATTTTCATTAAGAGTGTTTCTCAGTTGCCTGGGTGGCTCAATCAGTTGAGCGTCGACTTGGGCTCAGGTCATGATCTCACAGTTCATGAGTTCAAGCCCCACATCGGGCTGACTGTTGTCAGCGCAGAGACCCTGCTTTGGATTCTCTGCCCCCCCGCCCCCTGGCCTTCCCTCACTCATACTCTCTTTCTCTCTCTCTCTTTCTCTCACTCTCTCTCTCAAAAATGAACAAACATTTAAAAAAAAATGTTTCTTAAAAACAGAGTTTTCTGTATTTTCCTAATTGGATTATAAAAATAGTAAATGCATGTAACTCAGTCCATCAGTTGGGGTTACTCAATAGTATTTGGCATTTTGTGTTGGTGGCAGTGTTTTTTAATAGGTTTAATAATAAATAATTTACATGTCAAGTAATTTACCCATTGTAAGTGCACAATTCAGTAATTTTTAGTAAATTTATTTAGCAAAATTATGGAGTTATACAATCAACTACACAATCCAATTTTAGAACATCTTCATCATTTGAAAAAATTCTCTCCAAGTCCATTTACCGTTATTCTGTGCTCCCATCCTAGACACAGGTAACCACTGATCTGCTTTCTATGACAATAAATTTTCTTTTTCTGCACACTTCATATAAATGGAGTCTTACAATGTTCAGTGTTTTGCATGTGCCTTCTTTTTCTTACCATTTTTGAAGGTTTATTCATGTAGCATATATCAGTATTTCATTCCTTTTAATTGATAAATACCACTCTATTGTAAGGATAAGGCACATTTTGTTTATTCAGTCTTTAGTTGATGGACATTGGAATTGTTTCCAGTTTTTCTCTTTTATGACTAATGCTGCTATGAACATTTGCATACACATCTTTGTGGGCCAATAAGTCTTCATTTATCTTGAGTATAGAAATGAAGTGGAATTGCTGGGTCACCTGGTAAGTTTACATTTGTAAATATTTTTTTTTAATTTTTTTTAACGTTTTATTTATTTTTGAGACAGAGAGACAGAGCATGAACGGGGGAGGGGCAGAGAGAGAGGGAGACACAGAATCAGAAACAGGCTCCAGGCTCTGAGCCATCAGCCCAGAGCCCGAGGCGGGGTTCGAACTCACTGACCGCGAGATCGTGACCTGAGCTGAAGTCTGACGCTTAACCGACTGAGCCACCCAGGCGCCCCTACATTTGTAACTATTTAAGAAACTACCAAACTTTTCCAAAGAGGCTGTACCATTTTTACATTCCCATAAAAAACATGAAGATTCAAGTTTTTCCACACCAACCCCCCTCCCCCACACTTGGAATCATCCCCTGCCTTTTTTTTATCCATACTATTGGGTGTGAACTTCATTATGGCTTTGATTTGCATTTCCCTAACAACTAATGATGTTAGCATCTTTTCATGTGCTTCTCAGGCATTCATATGTATTTGTTAGTGCGATGTCTATTCAAGTCTTTGCCCATTTTGCAATTGGTTTATCTGTTTATTCTTTACTTCTAAGAATCCTTCATACATTCTCATGCAAGTCCTTTGTCAAATATATGACTCACAAATATTTTCTCCCAGTCTATGACTTTTCTAGATTTTCTCAATGATATATTTTGAAGCATAAAAGTTTTAATTTTGATAAAATGCAATTTATTAAATTTTATATTTATGGCTTACACTTTTGATCTCTTATCTAAGAAAAATCTCCACCTAATCCAAGGGCACAAAGATTTTCTCCCACGTTTTCTTCTAAAAGTTCCTTCTATGTCATCCTATTCAGCATAAATGTTTGGAAGTAACACAAGTAAGAAAAGATACAATTCCTTGGTTGTTTGTGTTTATTAGAATGCCATTGTCTTCTTTCTGTTTTTCCAAGTACTAATTCAAATGGAAAGCATGGCCTCTCAGGGTTGTAAGAATCCATTTACTCTTTGCAGATGTAACAAAATGCGTTTATCTTGCACTTGCTTTGACTCTCACTGAACTGCCTGTAAGTCCACAAGAATTCTATGTTAATGGGAGCATTGCACAAATTCTATGTAAATAGGGCAGTCAGAAACAGTGGGCATACTTGCACAAGATCTGCTCGCATGAATGTTTCAGTGTCCCATTGGACTTAACTTACAAAACACACAGGCTCAAAGATAAAATATTAAGACTTTCAAGTAGATGACTTCAGGGCCCTCCTAAACACAGATTGTGTGACTGCAAAAGTCCATGCCCACAAAACTGGCTCTGGTAATAGATTTTTCATTAAGTGCCTTTAACAGAGAAAGGAAGTTTCCTTCTATACCCAGACTTTTAGTTTTTTGTACATGTTTTTTTTTAAATCATGGATGGATGTTGGATTTTGTGAAATGCTTTTTCTGGGTCCATTAACGTGATCATATAAGTTTTTTTCTCCTTAATGGATGTTCAAATATTAAACCAATTTTTCATTCATGGAATAAATCCTATACTAAAACCCAGGTGTATTAATTCATTTGTAGTTTGCTATATTAGATTAGTTAATGCCTTTTCAAGAATTTTTATATTTATATCCATGAAGGATCTTGGTCTGCAGTTTTATTTTGCTTCCTTTGTCTGGTTCTGGTATCAGGGTAATAGTGACTTGAGAATGACTTGGAAACTGTTCCTTCCTCTACTGTTTTTTGAGAAAGCTTATATATTTGATATCATTTATTTAAATAGTTGATAAAATTAACTAATAAAGCCAGTTTAGGCCTGGACATTTCTTTATGAAAATATTTTTAATAACTAATTCAATACCTATACTTCTTATAGATCTAATCATATTTTATCTCTTATAGACTCCATCCCAGTAATTTGTATTTTTTTAGAAATTTGTGTTTCATCTAAGATAACTTGTTGGTAGTGTTTTTTATAATATTCCCTTAAAATCTTTTTAAATTTTTGTAGAATTAATAGTGTTGTCATATCTTTCATTCATGACTTTGGTTGGTATTTTAAGTCTGCTTTCTTTCTTTGTAATTCTATCTAAAAGGCTTTTCAATTTTGTTGGTCTTTTCAAAGAACCAACATTTAGCCTCACTACTTTTCTTTATTGCTCTGTTTTCTATTTCATTGATTTCCACAATGTTTTTTTAAGTTTATTTATTCATTTATTTTTGAGAGAAAGAGAACAAGCAGGGGAAGGACAGAGAGAGAGGGAGACACAGAATCTGAAAGCAGTCTCCAGGCTCTCGGCTGTCAGCGCATAGCCCAATGTGGGGCTCAAAGTCAAAAACCGTGAATTCATGATCTGAGTCAAAATTGCACACTTAACTGACTGAGCCACCCAGGCACCTCTCCACAATAATCTTTATTATTTCATTCCTTCTGTTTACTTGGGGATAGTTAGTTTTCCTTTTTTGATATTTCTATATTCTATATTTTTTTACTTCTGTATCTCTCTACATTCCATATTATTTTTCCATATGCTATATTTAGTTTGAATATCTTTAAAATTAAGGTGAAAGTTTGGATTATTTAAGACCTTTCTTTTTTTCTAATATAGGTATTTGGAATTTTAATTTTTTCTCTAAACATTGTTTTAACTACATCCTCTCAATTTTGATATGTTGTATTATTTCTATCCAGTTCATTCATTTTCACTATCATTTCCTCTTTCACCCCTGAGTTATGTAAAAGTGTGTTTAATTTTGAAATATATGGAAGTTTCTAAGATTTTTTTTCTATATGGAGATCTAATCAAATTCCACAATGGTCAGAGAATATACTTACAATTTCAATATTTTAAAATTTAGACTTGTTTTGTGGCCACTAAATGGCCTACCCTGGAGAGTGTCACATATGCACTAGAAAAGAATGTGTACTCTGTAGTCATTGGGTGGATGTGTCAGTAGAGCTGTTTGTGTTGCTCAAGTCTTCTTTAAGCTTGGTGATTTCCTGTCTAATGGTCCTATCAATTATTAAAAGTAAAGTATTTACATCTCCAGTTACGTTTGTTAAATGTCTTTCTTTTCACTTTTGTCACATTTTGCTTCATGTATTTAGAGTTCTGTTGTTAGGTGCATTTACATCTTCCTTCCATCATCATTACAAAATATCCTTTTTCTTTAGTAATATTTCTCATCATAAAGTCTATTTGCTATATTAATATAATGACTAGCTTTCATATGGTTATTTGCTTGCATAGTGTAACTTTCCATTCTTTTATTTCCAACATATCCATGTCTTTGAATTTAAGATGTGTCTCTTATTGACAGCTTATGGTTGTGTATTGTATTTTTATTTAGTCTGACAATCATTGTCTTTTGAATGGTGTGTTTGTCCATTCACATTAAAATAATATTGATATGTTAGGATATATGTCTGTATTTTTCTTTTTATTTTCTACATGTCTCATGTCTTTTTGATTCAATATATTTTGTTTAGTGTCTAACTTTGTATTGTGTCTGTGTGTGTACTATTTTAATTCCTCTGTTAATTTTTTCCCATATTTTTTAGTTATTTTCTTAGTTATTATGATTACCTTTTCACAATCTTTTTCAGAATAACACTAACAACTATGGCAAAATATACAAACTTTTTTCCAATATATCTCCTTTTCTCCTCTACTCCTTAGTGTTATTATTATATCTAACACCTATACTATGTTAAAACTCACCATTACAGTGTTATAAGTACTGCTTTATAGAGTTTTGTCCTTTGAAGAATCTTTAAAGAGAAATGAAATAAATATATTAATAGAATCTTGTATTTATCCACTTGTCATTTCTATCATTTCTCATTTTTTAAGTGGATTTGAGTTACTATTTGGTGTCACGTCCTTCTAGACTAAAACTTACATCCTTTAGTACTTCTTGTAAGACATATATGTTGACAACTAATTCCTTCCATTTTTGTTTATTTTGGTTTTCTTTATTGTGTCCAAATTTTGAAGAACAATATTGCTACATTGCTACAAAATTATCTTGACAGATTTTTGCTTCAACACTTTGAATATGGCATCCTACTACCTTCTGACTTTTATTGCTTTTAATGTGAAGTCAGCCATTAATTTTTACTTGTTATCTTGTACTTGATGAAACATTGTCTCTTGCTTCTTTCAAAATGTTCTCTTTGTTTCTCAACAGGTTGACTATGATGTGTTTAGGTCTATAACTATGTTTAGTTTTCTTGGTTCTGTTGGGTTCTGTTGCACTTCTTGACTCTGTGAATATGGAAAATCTGCAGCCATTATTTCTTCAAATGTTATTTCTGCCTCGTTATCTCCTCTCTTCTTAAGGCTACCATAATTTAGTATGCTTTATGTCGTTCCATGGTTCTCTGAAGCTCTGTTCATTTTCTTCAATTATTTTTCTGTCTTCAGAATGGATAGCCTCTATTGATCTATGTTCAAGTTCACAAATTCTCTTTTCTGCTATATCAAATCTGCTACTGAATGCCATTAGTAAGGTTTTCAATTCACTTAGTATACTTTTCAATGGTAGGATTTCCATTTGGTTCTTTTTTTTATAATTTCTATCTCTTCATATTTTGTTAAATCATTCTTATTATACTTTTTTTATTCTATAGACATGATTTTTTTAGGTCACTAAACATTATTATGATAGTTGCTTAAAGTCTTTGTAAGTTAAATGGAGTTTCACACCACTATTTATTTTGCTAAGTATGGGACATAATTTATGGTTTTCTTGCATGTCTTCTAATCTCTTATTGAGTACTTGAAATTTTACATAATATACCATACCAACTCTAGATTGTTATTTTACTCTCGGAGAGTTGTTATTGTTGATTCTTTGATAACTAACCTGAACTAAGTCTGTGAAGTGTGTCTCATGTCTCCACTATTTTTTTTCTTGCTTTTATTTTTAAGCCTGGTTTCCCAGGAATCACTGAGTATACATATAGCTTACTGTTCATGCAAAGACTTTTCACAGATTGTGCTCAAGGACCTCAGTCTAATAAGGCTTTCTGCTCTTCTGATGGATCTGTGTGTGGCCTAGAGTACATTCAAAGTTCAGGCCAGTTTCAAACCTGCTCCAGCTTTTACTTTCTACCAAGTTCTTTTGAGTCTTCCCTAAGCATGTGACATTCCATTAGCCAGGAATGTATGGAAGGCTTGGGCCCATTTCTGTCTCTGCTGCACATGAACATAGGCACTGGTTAAACTGAGATATGTGGAGAGCTTATCAAACCCTAGGATTGTTTCACTTCCTGGGAACCCCTGATAAATCCCCAGCTGATCTACTAGTCCACCATTTACCTCAAATGGGACCGCAGTCTCAGGCCAGAGAGCCGCTAGTCCTACCTGTTCACCTGGGCAGTGTTTTTAACTCAGGACCTTGAAATAACCACAATGAATTTAGCCTGCATCATTAACTCTAAGTATCTCATTAGCATTAACTTAAAAATGGCTATAACCACAGGGTAGGATTGCTGCTGTTGTTGTTGTTGCCTTGAACTGTGAACTCCTCTTCTATAATGGATTGTATGAAGTATGGAACAACAATTAAACATGGATTCTGGACTCAAAAAGTCTAACTCAAAAAGTCTTTCACCCCAGTTCAACCATTTCTAACCTTTAAACAACAATGAAAAAACTATACCACTATAAAATGCAGTTGACAATAATAGTGTCTAAAAGGTTGAAATGAAGATTAAATTATATGTCTAAAGCACTTGGCACAGTACCTGGTACGTAGTAAGTACCCAGTGAAGATGATAAAACCATTGGTTATGAATAATTTGGGTGATATCACTAACCTGCTCTTCTGATGTCATTGATGCAGTATTTAGCCTGCATGAACTATTCTGGGTTTTAGGAGATTTGCTTTCACTAAGCTAATTCACAACAGGCAGGTTATGTTCCTGACACCAATGCTGTATACCATTGCAAACAAAAATCAATGTCTGCAATTGCTGAAAGTTCAGTTAACAAAGTATGGGTTTAGTGCCTAATCTACATGTAGAGCATCAACTGTATGTCTATCACTTTTATGTTAGTACTTCATTTTTCTCTTTAGAGCTGTGTTTGCACTAATATGCACAACCCAGAAACTACAGAAGTTAGGTCTCTCCATCACCAACTATTTTTTTTTAATATATGAAATTTATTGTCAAATTGGTTTCCATACAACACCCAGTGCTCATCCCAAAAGATGCCCTCTTCAATGCGCATCACCTACCCACCCCTCCCTCCCACCCCCCATCAACCCTCAGTTTGTTCTCAGTTTTTAAGAGTCTCTTATGCTTTGGCTCTCTCCCACTCTAACCTCTTTTTTTTTCCTTCCCCTCCCCCATGGGTTCCTGCTAAGTTTCTCAGGATCCATATAAGAGTGAAAACATATGGTATCTGTCTTTCTCTGTATGGCTTATTTCACTTAGCATCACATTTGCCAGTTCCATCCACGTTGCTGCAAAGGGCCATATTTCATTCTTTCTCATTGCCATGTAGTATTCCATTGTGTATAGAAACCACAATTTCTTTATCTATTCATCAGTTGATGAACATTTAGGCTTTTCCCACAATTTGGCTATTGTTGAGAGTGCTCCTATAAACATTGGGGTACAAGTGCCCCTATGCATCAGTATTCCTGTATCCCTTGGGTAAATTCCTAGCAGTGCTATTGCTGGGTCATAGGGTAGGTCTATTTTTAATTTTTTGAAGAACCTCCACACTGTTTTCCAGAGTGGCTGTACCAGTTTGCACTCCCACCAACAGTGCAAGAGGGTTCCCATTTCTCCACATCCTCTCCAGCATCTATAGTCTCCTGATATGTTCATTTTGGCCACTCTGACTGGCGTGAGGTGATATCTGAGTGTGGTTTTGATTTGTATTTCCCTGATGAGGAGCAATGTTGAGCATCTTTTCATGTGCCTGTTGACCATGCGGATGTCTTCTTTAGAGAAGTGTCTATTCATGTTTTCTGCCCATTTCTTCACTGGGTTATTTGTTTTTCGGGCGTGGAGTTTGGTGAGCTCTTTATAGATTTTGGATACTAGCCCTTTGTCCGATATGTCATTTGCAAATATCTTTTCCCATTCTGTTGGTTGCCTTTTAGTTTTGTTGATTGTTTCCTTTGCTGTGCAGAAGCTTTTTATCTTCATGAGGTCCCAATAGTTCATTTTTGCTTTTAATTCCCTTGCCTTTGGGGATGTGTCAAGTAAGAAATTGCTGCGGCTAAGGTCAGAAAGGTCTTTTCCTGCTTTCTCCTCTAGGATTTTGATGGTTTCCTGTCTCACATTCAGGTCCTTTATCCATTTTGAGTTTCTTTTTGTGAATGGTGTAAGAAAGTGGTCTACTTTCATTCTTCTGCATGTTGCTGTCCAGTTCTCCCAGCACCATTTGTCAAAGACACTGTCTTTTTTCCATTGGATATTCTTTCCTGCTTTGTCAAAGATTAGTTGGCCATACTTTTGTGGGTCTAGTTCTGGGGTTTCTATTCTATTCCATTGGTCTATGTGTCTGTTTTTGTGCCAATACCATGCTGTCTTGATGATTACAGCTTTGTAGTAGAGGCTAAAGTCTGGGATTGTGAGGCCTCCCGCTTTGGTCTTCTTCAAAATTACTTTGGCTATTCGGGGCCTTTTGTGGTTCCATATAAATTTTAGGATTGCTTGTTCTAGCTTCAAGAAGAATGCTGGTGCAATTTTGATTGGGATTGCATTGAATGTGTAGATGGCTTTGGGTAGTATTGACATTTTGACAATATTTATTCTTCCAACCCATGAGCACGGAATGTTTTTCCATTTCGTTATATCTTCTTCAATTTCCTTCATAAGCTTTCTAGAGTTTTCAGCATACAGATCTTGTACATCTTTGGTTAGATTTATTCCTAGGTATTTTATGCTTCTTGGTGCAATTGTGAATGGGATTGGTTTCTTTATTTCTCTTTCTGTTGCTTCATTATTAGTGTATAAGAATGCAACTGATTTCTGTACATTGATTTTTGTATCCTGCAACTTTGCTGAATTCATGTATCAGTTCTAGCAGACTTTTGTGGAGTCTTTCGGATTTTCCATGTATAGTATCATGTCATCTGCAAAAAGTAAAAGCTTGACTTCATCTTTGCCAATTTTGATGCCTTTGATTTCCTTTTGTTGTCTGATTGCTGGTGCTAGAACTTCCAACACTATGTTAAACAACAGTGGTGAGAGTGGACATCCCTGTCGTGTTCCTGATCTCTGGGGATAAGCTCTCAGTTTTTCCCCATTGAGGAGGATATTAGCTGTGGGCTTTTCATAAATGGCTTTTATGATCTTTAAGTATGTTCCTTCTATCCCGACTTTCTCGAGGATTTTTATTAAGAAAGTATGCTGAATTTTGTCAAATGCTTTTTCTGCATTGATTGACAGGATCATATGGTTCTTCTCTTTTCTTTTATTAATGTGATGTATCACGTTGATTGATTTGTGAATGTTGAACCAGCCCTGTATGCCAGGAATGAACCCCACTTGATCATGGTGAATAATTCTTTTTATATGCCGTTGAATTCGATTTGCTAGTATCTTATTGAGAATTTTTGCATCCATATTCATCAGGGATATTGTACTGTAGTTCTTTTTTTACCGGGTCTCTGTCTGGTTTAGGAATCAAAGTAATACTGGCTTCATAGAATGAGTCTGGAAGTTTTCCTTCCCTTTCTATTTTTTGGAATACCTTGAGAAGGATAGGTATTATCTCTGCTTTAAACGTCTGGTAGAATTCCCCAGGGAAGCCATCTGGTCCTGGACTCTTATTTGTTGGGAGATTTTTGATAACTGATTCAATTTCTTCGCTGGTTATGGGTCTGTTCAAGCTTTCTATTTCTTCCTGTTTCAGTTTTGGAAGTGTGTGGGTGTTTAGGAATTTGTCCATTTCTTCCAGGTTGTCCAGTTTGTTGGCATATAATTTTTCATAGTATTCCCTGATAATTGCTTGTATTTCTGAGGGGTTGGTTGTAATAATTCCATTTTCATTCATGATTTTATCTATTTGGGTCATCTCCCTTTTCTTTTTGAGAAGCCTGGCTAGAAGTTTGTCAATTTTGTTTATTTTTTCAAAAAACCAACTCTTGGTTTTGTTGATCTGCTCTACAGTTTTTTTAGATTCTATATTGTTTATTTCTGCTCTGATCTTTATTATTTCTCTTCTTCTTCTCGGTTTGGAGTGTCTTTGCTGCTCTGCTTCTATTTCCTTTAGGTGGGCTGTTAGATTTTGACTTGGGATTTTTCTTGTTTCTTGAGATAGGCCTGGATTGCAATGTATTTTCCTCTCAGGACTGCCTTCGCTGAATCCCAAGGTGTTTGGGTTATTGTATTTTCATTTTCATTTGTTTCCATATATTTTTTAATTTCTTCTCTAATTGCCTGGTTGACCCATTCATTCTTTAGTAGGGTGTTCTTTAACCTCCATGCTTTTGGAGGTTTTCCAGACTTTCCTGTGGTTGATTTCAAGCTTCATAGCATTGTGGTCTGAAAGTATGCATGGTATGATCTCAATTCTTGTATACTTATGAAGGGCTGTTTTGTGACCCAGAATGTGATCTATCTTAGAGAATGTTCCATGTGCACTCGAGAAGAAAGTATATTCTGTTGCTTTGGGATGCAGAGTTCTAAATATATCTGTCAAGTCCATCTGATCCAATGTGTCATTCAGGGCCCTTGTTTCTTTATTGACCATGTGTCTAGATGATCTATCCATTGTTGTAAGTGGGGTATTAAAGTCCCCTGCAATTACCACATTCTTGTCAATAAGGTTGCTTATGTTTGTGAGTAATTGTTTTATATATTTGGGGGCTCCTGTATTCGGCACATAGACGTTGATAATTGTTAGCTCTTCTTGATGGATAGACCCTGTAATTATTATATAATTCCCTTCTTCATCTCTTGTTACAGCCTTTAATTTAAAGTCTAGTTTGTCTGATATAAGTATGGCTACTCCAGCTTTCTTTTGTCTTCCAGTAGCATGATAAATAGTTCTCCACCCCCTCACTTTCAATCTGAAAGTGTCCTCAGGTCTAAAATGAGCCTCTTGTAGACAGCAAATAGATGGATCTTGTTTTTTTTATCCATTCTGATACCCTATGTCTTTTGGTTGGCGCATTTAGTCCATTTACATTCAGTGTTATTATAGAAAGATATGGGTTTAGAGTCATTGTGATGTCTGTAGGTTTCATGCTTGTAGCGATGTCTCTGGTACTTTGTCTCACAGGATCCCCCTTAGGATCTCTTGTAGGGCTGGTTTAGTGGTGATGAATTCCTACAGTTTTTGTTTGTTTGGGAAGACCTTTATCTCTCCTTCTATTCTAAATGACAGATTTCCTGGATAGAGGAATCTCGGCTGATTATTTTTCTGTTCATCACATTGAAGATTTCCTGCCATTCCTTTCTGGCCTGCCAAGTTTCAGTAGAGAGATCCGTCACGAGTCTTATAGGTCTCCCTTGATATGTTAGAGCACGTTTATCCCTAGCTGCTTTCAGAATTTTCTCTTTATCCCTGTATTTTGCCAGTTTCACTATGATATGTCGTGCAGAAGATCGATTCAAGTTACGTCTGAAGGGAGTTCTCTGTGCCTCTTGGATTTCAATGCCTTTTTCCTTCCCCAGATCAGGGAAGTTCTCAGCCATGATGTCTTCAAGTATACCTTCAGCACCTTTCCCTCTCTCTTCCTCCTCTGCAATACCAATTATGCATAGATTATTTCTCTTTAGTACATCACTTAGTTCTCTAATTTTCCCCTCAAACGCCTGGATTTTTTTTATCTCTCTTTTTCTCAGCTTCCTCTTTTTCCATAATTTTATCTTCTAGTTCACCTATTCTCTCCTCTGCCTCTTCAATCCTAGCCATGGTCATCTCCATTTTATTTTGCTGCTCATTAATAGCATTTTTTAGTTCCTCCTGGCTTTCTTAGTCCCTTGATCTCTGTAGGAATAGATTCTCTGCTGTCCTTTATACTGTTTTCAAGCCCAGCGATTAATTTTGTGACTATTAATCTAAATTCACTTTCTGTTATATTGTTCAATTCGTTTTTGATCAGTTCATTAGCTGTCGTTATTTCCTGGAGGTTTTTTTGAGGGGAATTTTTCTGTTTCGTCATTTTGGATTGTCCCTGGAGTGGTGCAGAACTGCAGGGCACTTCCCCTGTGCTGTCTTGAATAACTTGCATTGGTGGGTGGGCCACAGTCTGACCTGATGTCTGTCCCCAGTCCACCACTGGGGCCACACTCAGACTGGTGTGTGCCTTCTCTTCCCCTCTCCTAGGGGCAGGATTCACTGTGGGGTGGCGTGGCCAGTCTGGGCTACTTGTGCACTGCCAGGCTTGTGGTGCTGGGGACCTGGTGTATTAGCTGGGGTGGATCGTCAAGGTGCTCAGGGGCAGGAGGGGCAGGATCAGCTCACTTTTCCTTTGGAGATCCACTTCTGGAGGGGCCCTGTGGCACCAGGATGTAGTCAGACCCGCCGGAGGGACGGATCTGCAGAAGCACAGGGTTCGGTGTTTGCCCCGAGCAAGCAAGTTTCCTGACAGGAACTGGTTCCTTTGGGATTTTGGCTGGGGGATGGGCGAAGGAGATGGCACTAGTGAGCACCTCTGTTTCCTGCCAAGCTGTGCTCTGTTGTCCGGGGCTCAACAACTTTCCCTCCCGTTGTCCTCCAGCCCTTCCATTCTCTGAGCAGATCTGTTAATTTATAACTTTCCAGATGTTAAGTCCCACTGGTTGTCAGAACTCACAGAGTCTGGCCCCTCCGCTTTTGCAAGCCAGACTCGGGGGCTCTGCCTTGTTGGGTGGGCTGGCTGCCCCTCCACCACCCCGGCTCCCTCCCGCCAGTCCGTGTAGCGCGCACCGCCTCTCCGCCTTTCCTTCCCTCTTTCGTGCCCCTCTTGTCTATGCTTGGCTCTGGAGAATCCGTTCTGCCAGTCTTCTGGCGATTTTCTGGGTTATTTAGGCAG
Organism: Felis catus; assembly: GCF_018350175.1. NCBI lineage: Eukaryota > Metazoa > Chordata > Mammalia > Carnivora > Felidae > Felis > Felis catus. Next base: position 15,999,529 of record NC_058368.1, on the reverse strand, counting down.
GTGTTGGTGGAATCTAAGTGATCCGCAGGACGCGGTGAGCCCAGTGTCTTCCTACACCACCAACCTTCCCCCATCACCAACCATTTGAATGTTTGTGAACATCTTCTGTGCTACACCACTGAAGAGGGAAGGACTAAGGTGAATATGCTCTTTCTGTACTAAAAAATTTCCCTGAGACTCTTCTCCATTGCTTTATTCCATAAAGTTCATTCCTTTTTATTTATTTCCTGACTCTTGATACAAATATTTGTATGTTCAGGATCCATTCTCTCTTGGAGCTGAGCCTAATCTATCTAACACAGGCTTTTGCTGTTTAACTGTTTCATATTTAGTATATGTGTGTTTATTTATATTTGTTAAAAGAATACAACCACTTACCCAAATACTGGGTGATGGAGTGAAAAAAAAAAATAAAGCACAGCTAAATCCAAATTTAAAACTTAATATTCGGAACCATTTATCCATAAAGTGTCTCTCTTAAAATCTATGCAGATTAAATTAAGTAAATATCTTCTATATGTTCTGGTGGCATTTATAATCTAACACAAATGCTGCAAATAATAATAATAATAGTTTATATTTGTTGATTGCTCACATACTCCAAGCATTATTGTGTTTTGTATATACTACCTCATTTAAAATCACAACAACTCTCTAACTTTGATACCATTATTATACCAATTTTACAAATGAGAGAATTATGACCCAGTGAGATTAAATATCTTGCCCAAGGCAGAACTAAAAAAAAAAAAATTCAAGCAAGTTTGACTCCAAAGCCTTGGTTCTTACCTGCCATGTTGTATTCCATTATAATGGTCAACATCTACAGAATACTTACTATCTCTTCTCAGTACCATACAGGTACTCTTCTAAGTACCATATATGTATAACTCCTTTAATCATAACCCCAGTCCTCAAAAGTTATATTATAATCCCCACTTTAAAGATAAGGAAAATTAAAGCAAAAATTTAAGAATTCCCATAAGTCCACATGATAAAAATTGGTAAACTCAAAATTATAAAAAAAAAAATTATGTTCAACCCAAAGTATGGAAGTACCCCACAGCACCTGATTCTTGTAACTAGTATATAATAACTAGTATATAATAAGTCCTTTATATAATAAGGAGTCAAGATAAGTTTTCAAATTCTTTCCCCTACCCTTTTGCCAGAATATCCTATGGGGTGGTAGGAGGGAGGATAGAATAATTTTCATCTCACAATGTGTTATCTCCTACACACATAATGAGTAACCCAGGCAGATGCCACTTACTCATTTGCATGCGCTGAGCACAGGCTGGCAAAAGCAAAGTGAACCAAAGAAGCCACTTTATTAACTTTGTCTTGAAGAGACAACCGAATGAATGCAACTCAATGAAGTAAAAAATATATATGTATTTTTTATACAAATGGGAATTATTTTGATCAATTGAGCTATTTACGTATTTGCTCACAAATAATTAATGTAACCAAAAGCATTAATTACTGAATGAGATTATAAAATCAAAACACCAAAAACTTGCCCCTGTCAAAATCTGAAAAGGTACTAAAAGTACCAATGATGACCTAATGAAGTTGCTATCTTTCAGTGAAGTTTACCAAGAGTAACAATGAATTGTGACAGAGACTGAAAATTCCAATGCTTCTATCTAAATATTAATTCTTCAGTTTTATCATTTGAAACTATCTATGATCACTCTTAACATTACTTGGAAAAAAACCATGTTATTTAAGTTTTACTTGTCTGCATTTAATATTTGTATAAACATGAGTAAATAAATAAAATTAGCTAAAGAAAAATAGAAATTCATATTATGCCCATAATATATTAAACAGCATATCTATGTTCACAAAAGTTTTATATATTTTTATAACACTGTCCTAAGTCGCCTGGAAAAGTGTTCAAGAATAAGTGAAACTTTAAATTATCTAAAAAAGAGTTTTAAGAGCAAATACTGGCTACCAATCATATGTATAAATCTTCCCCCAAATCTAAAAATAGGAATGCGTTAAACAGAATGCACAAAGACAGAGAACGGCTCATCAAACTTTCCCAGCTAGGAAAATGTGGCTTTCCCATACATCATTCAATAAAAAACAGATGGGAGCAAGTTGGTTGCCAAATAGAAAGGAAAGATATACAGCATGTTATAATTATGAGCTTCGGGTAAACAAAGGGAGGGAGAAGACTATATTAGAACAAAAAAGCAAGGTTTCTTCCATGAAAACTCTTTCTCCAGAGTAGGACAAACTAAGGATAAAATGATATCCTTTTAGAAACATTAAGTACACACAGAATGGACACTTTATCAAGTAGAACCCACCTCCCTTCTTTTGGTTATAACACCCCAGATCCTTTGCCACTCCTGGTACTTGTGGTTCAGGGGTTCCTTTTAGGCTCTGGTGATGGATGGTGTGATTCATGTTGGTTCAGTCTCTGTAAGTCTTATGACCAAATCAGGTCAAGTCGGTTGTCTCTCAAACTGGTCCAATTTAGAGTAAATTCTAGAGTTTGCACAAAAACTATCTAAAAGAGATAGATTCTGTTTCTGTGGAGTTGAGCCTAAGAGACTGCAGGTCTAAAGTTGCTGACAGTCATACTGACACCACATGAAAGTGAAATGCAACAAACCATATAGGAGAGCAGATTGATGAGATAGATGGTAGGCCCTGATGACAACATTTCGGCCCCTTCATCAAACTGCTCCTGAATCAGATGTTCCTCTGGAATTTTGAGTCATGCGAACCAATAAACTTCCCTTTTATCTTAAGCCAGTTTGGGTTGGATTTTCTACCTATTGATCCTACAAAAGCCCTTAATAATTAAACTCCAGTTTCAGGAACAATGTTGAATAAACAGAAACTAGAGCCACTTCAGTTTACAAAACACCTTTTTCACATTCACTCTCCTAATTCTGTGAAGTAAGTGTTACTACAATCCCCATTTTATAGACGAAGATAAATGGTGTTTGAGTTTGTGCAGGCTGCTGCAAGAAAATACCACTTTCTACTAAAAGAAATACCACTGGGTAGCTTATACATTCACAGAAATGTATTTCTCAAAGTTCTGGAGGCTAGAAGTTGAAAATCAGGGAGCCAGTATGATCTACTTGAAGGTCCTCTTTCTGCTCATAGACTTCTTTTTCTATATTCACATGGGGGAAAGGGAGCTAGCAAACTCTTTGAGACCTCTTTTATTCTTTTATTAAAGTATAATTAACATACAGAGTTATATTAGTTTCAGGTGTACCATATAATGATTCGACAATTCCATATATTACTCAGTATTTATCATGATAAGTGTGCTCTTAATCTCCTTTATCTATTTCAAACCCCCACCCCTCTGGCAACCACCAGTTTGTTCTCTGTATTTAATAGTCCTGTTTGTTTCTTATTCTTTCTTTCTTTGTTTTGTTTCTTAAATTCCACATTTGAGTGAAATCATATGGTGCATGTCTTTCTGTCTAACTTACTTCAGTTAGCATTATAACCTCTAGATCCATACATATTTCCATATTGTTGCAAAAGGCAAGATCTCATTATTTTTATGACTGAAAATATTCTACTATATATGTGTATATATATATATATATATATGTATATACTATGTATGTGTGTGTGTGTGTGTGTATATATATATATATATATATATATATATAATCACTTCTCTTTATCCATTCATCTATCAATAGACACTTAGGTTGCTCTTGTATCTTAGCTATTGTAAATAATGTTGCAATTAACATAGGGGTGCATATATCTTTTTGAATTAGCATTTTCATTTTCTTCGGATAATACCCAGTTGGAGAATTACTACATCATATGGCATTTCCATTTTTTTGAGGAATCTTCACACTCTTTTCCACAGTGGTTGCACCAATTTGCATTCCCACAAACAGTTCACAAAGATTCCTATTTCTCCACATCCTCACCAATACTTATTATTTCTTGTCTTTTTTATTTTAGACATTTTGACAGGTGTGAGGTAATGTCTCATTGTGGCTTTGATTTGCATTTCCCTAACGATTAGTAACACTGAGTATCTTTTCATGTGTCTGTTGACCATCTGTATATCTTCTTTGAAAAAATGTCTATTTAGGTCCTTTGCCCATTTTTAAATCAGGTTATTTGTTTTTCTGGTTGAGTTGTATAAGTTCTTTAGATTTTTGGATATTAATCCCTTATTGGATACATCATTCGCAAATATCTTCTCCCATTCAATAGGTTGCCTTGTGATTCTGTTGATGGTTCCTTTGTGCAGAAGCTTTATATTTTGCTATAGAACTAGGGCAAATAATACTATAATTTGTATGTAACCACACACACACACACACACACACACACACACACACACATACACACACACACAAAACCTGAACAGCCAAAGCAATCTCGAGAAAGAAGAACAAAGTTTGAGGTGCCACAATCCCCGATTTCAAGACATGCCATAAACCTGCAATAAACAAAACAGTATAGTGCTGGCACAAAAATACACACATAGATCAATTGAAAATAACAGAGAGCCCAGAAATAAACCCATGCACATATGATCAACTGATCTTCAACAAAGGAGGCAAGAATATGCACTGTAAAGACAGTCCGTTTAATAAATGGTGCTGAGAAAACTGGACATGCAAAGGATGAAAATTGATCACTCTCTTAAACCATACACGAAAATAAACTCAAAATTGATTAAAGACCTAAATGTGAGACCTGAAACCATAAAACTCCTAGAAGAAGTCAGGCAAGAATTTCTTTAACATTGGCTACAGAAACATTTTTCTAGATATGTCTCCTCAGGCAAGGGAAACAAAAGCAAAAATACACTATTGGGACTACATCTGTGAGGCCCCTTTTGTAAGGTCACTAACTCATTCAAGATAACAGAATCCTCATGACCTAATCACCCAAAGACCCACTTCATACCATCACCATTAGTATTTCAACATATGAAATGAGGGGAGATACAAGCATTCAAACCACAGCAATGAATTTCCCAAGATTACACAGTTGGTAATTAGCAGTACCCAGGTTTTATGAATTCAGATCCCATAATTGTCTACTTGTGCTTTTTAACCTCAGGTGGAAAAAAAAAGGAAAGGGGTGTTCAATGGTATGTCAGATAGTAAAAAATAAAAACACAGTTTAAGTGTAACATCTTTCTAGAACTTTAATTTTATTCAAATATCTGGGCAAAAGGGTATGAGAAATATAATTTATAACTAGTTCTATACAGATTTACTGTACTTTAAATCCTAATGTAATATAGAATAATGCAAACATTTTTAGAATTCAAACATGAGGTCATAGTATAATGTCAGGTTCATAACTGGCCACTTGGGCATTTACTTCCAGACCAGAAGGTAAGAAAGTTCTATCCTTTTGCCATAAGGAAGCACATAAAATGCAGTAACATTTTAAAGCTCAAACGAAAGGACAAAATTGATTGTTTATAAATAAATGAGGTTCCATGCATAAAATCTATCACTTTTTTCTATATTTAGACACAAAAACACTATGGATCCCAAGGAATGATTATGATTATAGTAAGTAAATAAGCCCAGGACATCTTGAATAAATAGTAGAAGGATGTATGTGTACAAAATGTTCCAAGCAAACTAAGATTTCTATTGCCATTTATGTGCTATTGACCTAGATGTTCCAAAAATTCTGGTCACTAATAATTGCCCATAGAGACTTCCAAAATATTTTAGCAGCACAGTGCAAGCAAATGTTTCTTTAAGCTAATACAAAAAAAATATTGATGATAAAATTTATAATCAATCTATAAGAAAGGAGGCAAGAATATACAATGTGGAAAGACATTTTTTTCAATAAATAATGTTGGGGAAATTGGATAGCTACATGCAAAAGAGTGAAACTGGACCACTTTCTTACATCATACAGAAAAATACACTCAAAATGGATTAAATACCTGAATGTGAGACCTGAAACCATAAAATTGCTTAGAAAACATAAGCAGTAATATCTTGGACATCAGCCTTCATAACATATTTATGGATATGCTTCCTCAGGCAACTAAAGACAAGCAAAAATAAACTATTGGTACTAAAAGAAAATAAATAGCTTTGGCACAGTGAAGGAAACCATCAACAGAATAAAAAGGAAACCAAGTGAATGGGAGAAAATATTTGCAAAGGATATATCTGAAGTTAATATCCAAAATAAATAAAGAACCCATACAACTCAACACCAGAAAAATAACTTGATTTAAAAATAGGCAGAAGACAAGAACAGACATTTTTCCAAAGGCATCCATACGGCAAACAGACACATAAAAGATTCTTAACATCACTAATCATCAGGAAAACACAAATCAAAACCACAGTATCACCTCACAGTAATCAGAATGCCTAGTATCAAAAAAGATAAGAAATACTATGTGTTGGCAAGGATTTGGAGAAGAAACCTTCATGCACTATTAGTAGGAATTTAAATTGTTGCAACCACTGTGGAAAACAGTATGAAAGTTCTTCAAAAAATTAAAAATAGAAATACCATATGAGCCAGTAATTCCACTACTATTTATACACACAAAAAAATGAAAATAGTAATTCAAAAAGATATATGTACCCCTTTATTTACTGCAGTTTTATTTACAATAGCCACTGTATAAAGCCAACTCAAGTGTCCATCAATCAATGAATGGATAAAGAAGTGGAATATATAAATACTGGAATATTAGTCACTAAAAAGAATGGAATCTTGCCATTTGTGACAATATAGATGGAGCTAGAGGTTATAATTCTAAGTTAAATAAGTAAATAAAGACAAAGATGTGATTTCACCTACATATGGAATCTAAAAACAACAACACCACCAACCAAATAAACAAACCAAATAAACAAACTCTTAAATACAAAGAACTACTAGTGGTTGCCAGAGGGGAGGTTGGTGAGGGGATGGGCAAAAGAGATAAAGGGGATTAAGAGCACAAACTTTCAACTGTAAAATAAATAAGTCACAGAGATGAAGAGTAAGCATAGGGAGGAGAGTTAATAATATTACAATAACATTACACAGTGAAAGATTGTGACTATATTTGTTGTGGTGAGCATTCAGCCATGTATGGTATAGTCAAATCAATATGTTGTAAACCTGAAACTAATGTAACATTTATGTCATTTATACTTCAATTTAAAAAAAGAAAGTCAAACATCTTAAAATGGGGAGATTATACTAAATTATCTGGGTGGCCCACTGTACCATGGTCTTTATAAGAGGAGGCAGGGGAGTAAGTGCCAGAGAGGCATACGTGATGACAGAAGTAGAGGTCAGAGTTATGCAGGCCACAAGCCAAGAAATGCCAAGTGCCCCATGGAAGCTGAAAATGGCAAGGAAAAAGATTCTCCCCTAGAATTTCTATAAGGAACACAGACCTACCAATCAATTTTAGATACCGTACTCCAGAACTATAAGATAATAAATTTGTAGTTTTAAATCACTATGTTTGTAGTAATCTGTTACAGTAACAATGGGACACTAATACAGGGGAGCTGTGTTTACTTATTGGGACATTTTGGAAAAATAAAAGTATTAAAATATTGAGTGAGGCAGGAAGATTTTCCAGGGTGAAGGGTTCCTAAAAGCCAAATATCCAATTGCTTAGTATCTGGTCTGCATCATCTAGCTCACTTTCTGCTAGGCGATCATTTCCCAGTAAACATTCAAAAATCTATTTTATTTCTAAAGGACATAGGAAATTTTAAGTCAGAAAATAAAAATTTTAAGCATACTTTAAAAATAGCACCTAAAATATCAAATGCCCAGGAACAAATCCAGTAAAACAAGACTCTGCATATGAAACTTAAAAACAATTTTGAAAGAAATTAAAGATGATCTACATAAGTAGAAACATCATAACTGTAGATTAGAATACTAGTATTACAATGATATAATTGATCCCCAAATTAGTAAAATGCAATCCAAATAAAAATACCAAGGATATTTACAAGATGATTTTAAAATGTATATGGAAATGCAAAGGGCCAAAAATAGCTCAGACAACCTTACAGTAGAAGAAAAGGGTAAAAGGACTACTCTAGTGAAAATCAAGACTTACAAGAAGAACAATGGAATAAACAGAGGCCCAGACACATACCCATACATATATGGACTTGTTATTTACTACAATGGTTATTTTGCAGAGACCATCTAAATAAAAGGTGCTAAGACAAACTGTTATTCACATGGAAAAAAAAATTATTTGACTCCTGCCTCATGGGAGACACATAAGTCAGGGAAGATGGTTTATGCTAAAGTCACAATCAACAGACCTTTTAGAAAATAATTTTAAATAATATCGTCATGACCTTGTACAGAGAAAATATCCCATTCATAAAAACTATTCACTGTAAAATAAGCAATAAACTGGACTATATTACAATTAACAATTGATGTTCATCAAATGACACCACTAAGAAAGTGAAAAGACAAATCAGAATGGGACTATTTGCAACATATTTTACCAGCGAAAGGTTTATTCAGAACATATAAAAAGTTCCTCCAGGGGCGCCTGGGTGGCGCAGTCGGTTAAGCGTCCGACTTCAGCCAGGTCACGATCTCGCGCTCCGTGAGTTCGAGCCCCGCGTCAGGCTCTGGGCTGATGGCTGGAGCCTGGAGCCTGTTTCCGATTCTGTGTCTCCCTCTCTCTCTGCCCCTCCCCTGTTCATGCTCTGTCTCTCTCTGTCCCAAAAATAAATAAACATTGAAAAAAAAATTTAATAAAAAAAAAAAAAGTTCCTCCAAATCAAAATGTAAAGGAGAAACAGTCCAATTAAAAGAGGGACAAAGTCTTAAGCAGGCACTTCACAAACGAGGAAATTCAAGACAACATACAGGAAAAGGCATTCAACTTTATTGGAAATCCAAACTAAGCAATTATTATACCCACTAGACGAGAACATTTAAAAGACTCACAATAGCAAATGTTAGCAAAGATCTACAGTAACAAGAAGTTATATACAATGCTGGTGGAAGCATAAATTGACACAATAATTTTGTAAAATAGTTTGTCACTGGAGATAAACATATTCTATGACCCAATAATTCCACTCCTAGATATATGTAGCCCATATTTTACAATACTCAAAACTATAAAACAACCTAAATGTTAATAGAGTGGATAAAAATTGAAATATTCTACTGCAATGAAATACTATGTTTCAGTAAAAATTGACAAAGAGCAATTACACAAACAACATATATCAGTCTCACCATGTTGGACAAAAGAAGCGAGACACAAAAGAATGCATATTATAATTTCCATTTACAAAAAATTCAAAAACAGGCAAGACTAGACTTAGTGTTTATGAGTGCACTGTAGGTGCCAAAATCATGAAGCAAAGTGGAAAGATGACTATCATTATCAATATAATAGTTATTTGGGGGAGTAAGAAAGAAAAGAGTGAAAGGTAAAGTAATGACAATGGTCTATCTTGATCCTGCTGATTGGTACATAAATGTTTGCTTTACCTGTAAACTTATATGCACTTTTCCATTTGTGTGGGATTTGTATAAACATGCTACAGAAAGGGAAAGTAATTACAGTTTACTTTATGGCTCAAATCTGAATAGCATACATAGATTATAATATATATAGTATAATGTAATTAATATAATGAATATAATATTTTATTTTATTAACATATTGATCTGACCGAAGTACAATGTAACTCTGTTAAGAGGATGGGGGTAGAGGGAGAGTTGGAAATACATGTGCATATGCTAGGGAAAAGAGGAGTAAGGAAAAGTAAACCCTCATCTTCTCCAGTGGGAAATCAACAGATAATGCCTACAATTAAAGAAACAACAAGTAGCAATACAAACATGTTATTTAGAGATATGGAGGTAAATACTAAAGAATATTTTAGAAGAATTAAAAGTTACTACAATTAGAAAAGAAGAAATCAAGAGCCAGAAACAACTAAATATCCTTTAAAATGCTATAGATCTCATTGATTCCTTAAACTATCCCCATATGTATATTAGGTAGGAAAGGCTAGATTATAATGTGATAACAAATGATCCTCAATCTTGGATATGTAGCAAAAGCAACAAATAAACATTTTATTGGTGTTAAACCATTGAAATTTAGGCTTATTGACTTATACAAATATCTCTAAATTTAGTTAGATTGCATTTTCCAAAATGGCCACAACAAGGTCTCTCATCCCACAAGTTCTTCACTTAATGTGATATTAGCCTTGCTTCTACTGGAGAGGTGGGTCCATGTTTCCTACCCCTGATTATGGGCGAGACTGTAACTAGGGAAATGATACTATGCCACTTCCAAGGTTAGATCATAAAACGGAATACAACTTCCACCTCATGGGATTCTTGTTCTTAGAGTTCAGTTATCACGTCATGAGGAAGGGAAGAGGCTGCCTGTAAAGACTACTGCCAAGTGTCCCGGATGACAATCCCAGACACCATCAACGTAAAGACATATGAATGAGTGAGCCTTAATATGATTCTAGCCCCAGTCATAATCTGACTAAAACTGCATGAGATACCTGAGCAAGAATTACCTCGGAAAGCCCAGTCAACACCAAGAAAAATGAAAGGTGAGAACAAATTAACTATTGTTGCTTAAGCCACTAGTTTTGGGGAAATTTGTTAAACAGCAAGAGATAATCAGAACAACTGACTTCTTATCCGTCTTATTCTAGTCAGGGATGTGTGTTAATAGATAATATCTATAATTCTGTTCTAAACATAACTTCTTACATTTGGTACCCTTCTTTGTTTGTCACCCCCATGATTCCCTCTCTCTACTTTCCTCTCTGAATATTTGCAGATAATCTGGATCTACTGGCTTGCTCCAAGAAAATCACTGTTTCTTTTCCCTAAGACATTTTTGTCCAATGAAAGGATTTACTAAGTGCCACCACACTGGAACTTTCCCTTGAACTTGATATGATTCTCACTGCAAGACTCGAGTTTTGTTATTCAAGGTTTAAATTTTACTATTTGGGAATAAGGAGTTATTTCATCCAACTTTTCAAGTCCATGAATTTATAGATTGCCTCTACTTTCCTTAATTGCTGCCTTGAATTTGCTGATTTTTTTTAGCCTGTCTCATGTCTTGCCAAAAGAAGATAACATCAACCAACATAAAGCACCAACATTTCACTTCTCTTCCTGATTTCCAAGACTACAAATTCATTTAGTACAATATCTGCTTCCTCAGTGACCATAAGCTACTGTTTTGCCAAATGTGTCACCATCTTTCCAGCCTCCAATAACAGTTTCTTTGCTGCACTACAACAGACCCTGAGACAATGTTCTCTATTTCATGTTTCTGATACAGCCAGTATCACACTCTCAGAAACTAATTTCAGCATCAGATGGATAGGCTACATTATGTGAAGTAACAAACAGCCCCAAATCTCAATTACTTTTAACAAAGTAAAAGTTTATTTCCTACAAACATTACATACAGTATGAGTCATGAAGGGAAGTCTACTTATTACATTCTCTTAGAGATCCAGAATGATGCAGGATTCATCTAAAAATGTAGTTCTTTAATAACTATAGATCCCATGGACATCAACAAGATAATAAAGTAATGCTCTGAACAACTCTGTGCTCACAAATTTGATAACCTAGATGAAATGGGCCAACTCCTTAAAAGACACAATGTGCCAAAACTCACACAAGAAGAAACAGACATCTGAAGGAGCTTATATAAAAAAATTACGTGAAGAGTCATATCTTAATGAAATTGAACCAGCAAATAATAACCTCTAAAACAGAATGCAATATGCCCATTTGGGTTTGCTGGTGAATTCTATTAAATGTTTAAGAAATAAATCATATAAATTCTCTATAATTTTTTTTCAGAATATAAGCAAAGAAAATACTTTCTAATTCATTCAATGAAGGCAGCATTCCCTAATACCAAAACTAGACGAAGGTATTACAAAAAATAACACTAAAGACCAATATCTCTCATAAACATAGATACAAAAATCCACAACAAAATCCTAGCAAGTTGAATCCAACAATGGATTAAAGAATTATACACCACGACCCAGTGGGATTTTTCCCAGGTGTACAGGCTGATTCAACTTTCAAAAATCACTTGATGTAATCTATCACATCGACAAGAAAGAAAAGAAAGAAAAAGAAAGAAAGAAAGAAAGAAAGAAAGAAAGAAAGAAAGAAAGAAAGGTCACATTATCATTTCCGTAGATGCATTAAAAAAATTACAAATCCAACATTCATTAATAAAATAAACTCTCAGCAAACTAGGAATAAAGAGAAATTTCCTCAACTTGATAAAAAAATATCTGTGCGAACACCTACAGCAAACATCATACTTACTGGTGAAAAACTCCAAGCCTTCCCATTAAGATCAGAAATAAAGCAAGGATGTCCTCTCTCAGCATTCTTTTCAACATCATACTCTAAGTGTTATCTAACACAAAAAGACAATAAAAGGAAAATAAACATACGCAAACTTGGATGGAAAAAATAAAACTCTTTTTGTTCACAGATGACATAAAAATCTATGTAGAAATTCTGAAAGAATTGACAAAAGAAAACTCCTGGAACTAATAAACACTTATAGATAGCAAGGTTGCAGGATATAAGTTTAAAACACAGAAGTCAATCTCTTTCCTATATATCAGCAATGAACAAGAGGAATTTGAAATCAAAAGCACAGTATCATCTACATTAGCACACCCAAACACAAATATCTAGGTATAAACCTAACAAAATACGTACAAAATCTACATAAGAAAAATGAAAAACTCTGATGAACAAAATCAAAGAACTGAACAAATGGGAAAATATTTCATGTTCATGGATAGGAAGACTAATATTGTCAAGATGTCAGTTATTACCAACCTGATTAATATATTCAATGAAATCTCAGTCAAAATTCCAGCAACTTATTTTGTGGATATCAACAAACTTATTCTAAAGTGTACATGAAGAGGCAAAAGACTCACAATAGACAAATAATATTGAAGGAAAAGAACAAAGTTGGAGGAGTTATACTACTCAACTTTAAGAATTATTAAGTTACAGTAATCAACACAGTGTGGTATTGATAAAAGAATAAACAAATAGATCAATAGAAGAGAACAGAGAGTCTAGAAATAGACCCTCATAAATCATAGTCAATTGATCTGCAACAAGGGAGAGAAGACAATACAATGGAGCCAAGATAGTCTCTTCAACAAACATTTCTGGAACAATTGGACATCCACGTTGGGAAAAAAATAATAAATCTAGACACAGACCTTATATCCTTAACAAAAATTAACTCAAAATGGATCACAGACCTAAATGTGAAACACAAAACTACAAAATTCCTAGAAGAAAACATAGGAGAAAACCTAGATGACCTTGAATATGGTGATGGCACTTTAGACACAATACCAAAGGTATGATCCATGGAAGAAACTCGATAAGCTTGACTGCCTTAAATTTAAATCTTCTGCTCTGTGGAAAAAAAAAAAAAACCGACAAGAGAATGAGAAACAAGCCACAGACTGGGAGAAAATATTTGCAAAAGACATATCTGATAAAGGACTCTTACCTAAAATAAACAAAGAACACTTAAAAACTCAACAACAACAACAAAACTTGGTTTAAAAGTGGGCCAAGATCTTCACAGATATCTCACCAAAGATCTAGAGATGGCAAACAAGCATATGAAAAGATGCTCCACCTTACAGGTCAGGAGGGAAATGAAAATTAAAGGAACAATAAGATAAAACTACACACCTATAGAATGGCCATATCCAGGGGCGCCTGGGTGGCGCAGTCGGTTAAGCGTCTGACTTCAGCCAGGTCACGATCTCGCAGTCTGTGAGTTCGAGCCCCGCGTCAGGCTCTGGGCTGATGGCTCAGAGCCTGGAGCCTGTTTCCGATTCTGTGTCTCCCTCTCTCTCTGCCCCTCCCCCGTTCATGCTCTGTCTCTCTCTGTCCCAAAAAAAAAAAAAAAAAAAAAAAAAAAAAGAATGGCCATAACCAGAAAGTCAACCCCACCAAATGTTGGTGATGATCTGAATCAATACGGAGTCCCATTCATGGCTGGTGGGAATGCAAAATAGTACAGTATGCTGGAAGACAGTTTGACAGTTCCTTACAAATCTAAATATATTCTCACCATATGACCCAGCAATTGCAGTCCTTGGTATTTATACAAAGGAGTTCAAAACTTATGTCCACACAATAACCTGCAGACAGATGCTATAGCAACTCTATCATAACTGCCAAAACTTGGAGCCAACAAAGAAGTTCTTCTTTTAGTGAGTGAATAAACAAACTGTGTTACATCCAGACAATGAAATATTGATCAGTACTAAAAAGAACTGAAATATCAGCTCATGAAAATACACTGAAGAAACTTAAATGTATATTACCAAGTAAAAGAAACCAATCTGAAAAGGCTACATACTGTATGTCCCCAACCATATAATGTTCTGGAAAAGGCAAAGCTGGCAAAACCACAAGTGGTTGCCAGTGGATGAAAAAGAGAGGGAGAGATGAATAGTGAGTGTGCAAAACACTTTTAGGGCACCAAAAATACTCTGTATGATACTATAATGATGGACACACATCATTACACATTTGTCTAAACCCATAGAATGTACAAGACCAAAAGTGAACCAAATGTAAACTATGGACCTTGGGTAATTGTGATGTACCAATGTAGGCTCATCAGTTATAACAAATGTACTATTCTGGTGGTCAATGTTGATAATGGGGGAGGCTATGCAGGTGAGGGACAGGCACTGCATGGGAAATCTCTATACCTTCACCTTCATTTTTCTGTGACCCTAAACTGCTCTAAAAAAAGATCTTTAAAAAAGCAAACCCAAATATGTTGTTAAATTTAATCAATTCTAAAGTATTGAATTCATTTATTGCAATTCAGATCCTTTCATATGATTTTTAATTGAAATATAATTGACATATAACATTATATTAGTAGCTAAGTCAGTCTGTGTGGGTCTTTAAAAACTGTTTCTCAGTTTCTCAGTTTGCTATACCGTTGTTGAGTCTCATAGAAGCAAGCCTGTTGGCTTTTAACATTAGGTGTTTTGCAGACTCGTTTCTCAGATGCGGGTCTTAAAAGTTGGGGCATCAGTGGTAGGATTCAAACCCTTCATGCCTCATGGAGAAAACTGGATGTGAGTTTCTCCTGATTATGGGCCACTGTACCAGGGGTGAGGGTTAAAGCAAGATTGTGTCAGACTTTCCTATCCACTTTGATGTGGGTTTTTTTCTCATTCACTCCATGTGTAGGAGTTGCTTGGCTTGTTTTTGGGTTTCTTTCAAAGGAAATCTGTATATGTAGTTACAGATTCATTGTGTCTATGGGAATTGAGTTCAAGATCCTCCTACATTGCCATCTTGAGTCAGAACCCCTCACATGATATTTTTAAATACCAAGTTATAAGAAACAACTTTAGAACATCTAAGCCAGTCAGTGTTCCTTATTTATTGGATGATCCAAGCATTATTTTCTGAGGGTTTTTAATTCTTGATGATTTTGCCTATTGTTATCTGTTAGCTTTTATAACTGGACGTGCAGTACACTCTAGTCACTCTAAAGATCTCCTGAGCTTCAGGCCTATTTTTAGTAGAACTCATTAGGAAAGCATCCACGTATCACATTGCTAATCAGGCCCAATTACTATAGTCAACCATAACTTCTTCATTCACATCACAAAGAGCAGAATCAATAAAGCTTTTCCTTAGAAATAACTCCCAGAATCACATATCAAAATTGGTCTCCTATGAGAGCTGATGCTACTTCTTGGGAAACAGAATCCTTTCTAAAACACCTTTATTGTATTTTCCTTTTCAAATTATTTCAAATCTCTGAATCATAGGCTGCTATTTCCCCACACTGATGGAACCTGAGAGAACTTTATCTGAAATGCCAACATTAGGGTGAAACTTTAACAAGAGAACTAAAATTTGAAGATAAATCAATAAAGAGAAGTGAGTATATTTGGTTTTTAAAAATTAACAGCTACCAGCTAAATCATTTATTCAGTATTCAAATATTCTATATAGAAAATAAGCAAATAAGTAATTGGAATCTGAGTAACTTAACTGAAGAATCTATTGTGTAATCACATGTGTGTTAAAGTCACATGTCTTATTAACACATTGTATAAATTTGGCAAATCTCTATCTAAATCTGTTCACACCAGGCAATTAAAATTTTTTTAAAAAATTTATTTAGTGAACCACTTCAAGACCTAATGAAATAAAGTAAGCAAAATTTAAGAAAAGTTGATAAAATAAGCAATGTATTCTTATATTTTATGTCTGGAAAATTTTAAACATATACAAAATTAGTGTTTTTTAAAAAAATCACATTTAGGGGCGCCTGGGTGGCGCAATCGGTTAAGCGTCCGACTTCAGCCAGGTCACGATCTCGCGCTCCGTGAGTTCGAGCCCCGCGTCAGGCTCTGGGCTGATGGCTCAGAGCCTGGAGCCTGTTTCCGATTCTGTGTCTCCCTCTCTCTCTGCCCCTCCCCCGTTCATGCTCTGTCTCTCTCTGTCCCAAAAATAAAAAAAAATAAATAAATAAACGTTGAAAAAAAAATCACATTTAAGTTTATGAATCACATGAGCTAATAGCTATTATAACTGAAATAGTACAAAGAAATGTCAGCTCTTTGAGCAACAATAATTGATTAAAAGTACATGATTTCATCTCTACTGAATAAGGAATAAGACACAGAAAACACAAATCAAGCAAAAAAGCATCAATTTTTCTTAAGTTAACAGAGACTTAGGGAAATTCAAACTGTTTCTCATTTTTTTCCACTCTCATATTTCCCCCCTAAAATGCAACTCTATTGCAGTCAGAGTTAAAGAATATTGGAAAAACCAATCCTATGATCAAATTTGGTAGATTAAGTCTGAACTTCTTAAGCTTTCTACTGGCAAAATCAAATCCTTGCTATAGACTTCTCTGGCCTTTGTCTTCTTGTTTTGTTTTGTTTAATTACATGTTTCTCCCACTACTGGCATAAAATCACTTGAGTCTTCCTCCATTGTAATCTTAGATAGGTGGCTTAGTTCTAAAACCTTTTATTCTTTCAGAGTAAGTACAAATTTCCAAATGCTATGCAGTTTGATAAATATGGTGAAGTCAGTCAGAACTAATGTGGGTAGTCAAGTTCTACAATGAAAAAAAATAATAAGGCAACGGAGAAAGAATTTGTTCTCTCTCTGCCTGGAAACACTAGATATTGTAGATTCTGGGGGCCATATACAGCCCCTCCTTGCAAAGTGAAAATCATTTGCACCAATAAAATATTGATGATACAGAAAACAAATTTCCTTTGGCTTAAAGTTCACTTGCTACTACCATTTACCTTCTGACTTCTCTATTACGAAGGAATGGAAGCAATATATGAATATATATGAATAAATGAATATGAGCACTATCCTATTCAATTATACTTTTAACAGTGATTTAACAGGTTGATTTCTATATGAAACGAATAAAAGGTTAGTAATTTTCATCAATACAATTCATTACAATTCATCTCCTCCATCTTCTCAGAGACAACCCTCTAGATGGAGTTCTGAGGTAAATCAGGACTTTCTATTCATCCAAAGCTACGTTTGTCAGTACCTGATAAAATCCACCTTCAAAAATCTTTCAGCTATTCAGAAAATTCTTTCAGTCCCAGGCTTCCTCTCCCAACTTGATATTCTCTCATCCCAGTCTGGTTTTTCAGTTTCTGTTCCCCCTTAGACTGACCATTTGGAATGATGCCTTGGTAATCCATGTGGATTGGGTTTCATTCCTGCCCCAAAGATGCAGCCTCCTGAACCAATGACTTTAGTTTCAAAACTCCCCATTGCCAGCCCGAATTCAGCTCTTGTAACTCTGCCTCCCTATGCAAATATCATGCAGATTTTTTTCTTTTCTTGGGAGAAAGTGCACGGTACAAGGAGGTAGGAGCAGTCTGTTTCTCTAAGTCAAAATGACTATTGATTTAATAATAATGAAAAGTAGAGAAATAATATGCTTTACACAAATCCCTCAATTGTAGTAGGTATGTAATAGGGGGCTCAGTCCATTAAGCGTCCAGCTCTTGATTCAGCTTAAGTCATGATCTCCCGGCTGTGAGATTGAGCCCTGTGCTGTCAGCGTGGAGTCTGCTTGGTATTCTCTCTCTCCTCTCTCTGCCTCTACCCCTCTTCACATTCATGCTCTCTCTATCAAAATATTAAATAAACATTTCTTTTAAAAAGAAAAGAAAATATGGGGCGCCTGGGTGGTGCAGTCGGTTAGGCGTCCAACTTCAGCCAGGTCACGATCTCGCGGTCCGTGAGTTCGAGCCCCGCGTCGGGCTCTGGGCTGATGGCTCAGAGCCTGGAGCCTGTTTCCGATTCTGTGTCTCCCTCTCTCTCTGCCCCTCCCCTGTTCATGCTCTGTCTCTCTCTGTCCCAAAAATAAATAAACATTGAAAAAAAAATTTAAAAAGAAAAGAAAACAAAGGCAGCTTTGAATGGAGGAAATAAAACTGTACACTTCCATTAAATCATTACTCTCTCCAGGGCAATACTATCTTGATTCCTTCATAGAAAACCCTCAGAATAAATCTCTTTAATTAAACTTTAAAAAAAAAGCTGTTTTTTGGGGGGTGTCTGGGTAGCTCAGTCAGGTCATTGTCTGACTTAGGCTCAGGTCATGATCTCACATTTGTGAGTTCGAGCCCTGCATCAGGCTCTGTGCTGACAGCTCGGAGCCTGGAGCCTGCTTTGGATTCTGTGTCTCCCTCTCTCTCTCTCTGCCCCTCCCCCACTCATGCTCTGTCTCTGTCTCTCTGTCTCTCTCTCTGTCTCAAGAATAAATAAACATTAAAAAAAAAACTTTTTAAAAATGAGTTAAAATTTAAAACTTTGGATTCCAGTTTAAGTAACATCATAAAGTTCAGAAACTGAAATAGTAACCATGTAACAACTCAAAAAAATTTTTTGAATTGTAATTCCATGATCTAAATCACACTCAAACTCCAGTGGGGATTTAAAATATAGATAGATAACCAAATCGCATCCCAAACCTGCCAACTCAGAACTTCTGTGGGTCAGAATAGAAAGTATTTTTAATCAGTGGTATTAGCAGTCCCTGAGAAAACTCTCAATCCCTGCTCTAATTGTGCTCCTCTAGTTCATTTTATCTTGTGTGCCTCCTCTCAAAGTTGCCATAACAATAAGCAATCAAAATAAAATATCAATTCCAATGAAAACAAGTGGAAACTAAAGCAAAAGACCTAATATAAACCTACTGACTATTACTGACTCTGATGGATCAGAACGTTTTTGATATCCACTTCTCAGTTTACAATTTAAGTGTAGTGTAGTGTAGAACTTAAGGACATGCAATTGGGAAATATGTGGCCTGGTTCCAATCCAGGCTCAGTCACACACTACCTCCCTCAGTGACCCTGAGAAATTTTCTCCAGTCCTTCTCTTCCTCAGCTGAAAAACCCAGAAATAATATTAGTATCTCCTTCATAGAGTTGCTGTCAAAATTAAATTATTAAATATACATAAATTGCTACGGACAACCTCTTAGCATACAGAAAGCATTCAAGAATCTGAGTTAGGGGTGCCTGGGTGGCTCAGTTGGTTAAGGGTCTGACTCTTCATTTTGGCTCAGGTCATGATCTCACAGTCCATGGGATCGACCCCCAAGTTGGGCTCTGCACGGACAGCATGGAACCTGTTTGGAATTCTCTCTCCCTCTTTCTCTGTCCCTCCCTGCTCGCACTCACTCTCTCAAAATAAATAAATAAACTTTAAAAGAAGAAAGGAAGAAAGAAAGAAAGAAAGAAAGAAAAAAGAAAGAAAGAAAGAAAGAAATAAAGAAAGAAAGAAAGAAAGAGGAAGGAAGGAAGGAAGGAAGGAAGGAAGGAAGGAAGGAAGGAAGGAAGGAAGGAAGGAAAGATCTGAGTTATAATTAATATTATTTTCATTACAGCATCGGAGTGGGTGTTAAAGAGTTAGATATAATGTTCAAGTTCAAAGAAATCAGGCTATAGAATATCATAAATTACTATTTCTTTTTGTAGATATTAAAATGTCCTACTAGTTTAAGTTTATTAGAAGCAAAAATGTTCACAAGCAAAAGCACTTAACAATGAAGGATAGTATGTGTGTATGTATGTATACATACATATATACGCATACATACATATTTCCAAGGCTAGCAAAAAAAAGCATACAATTTTTAAAAAGTAAAAGCAACTTTAGTAGATTTATTTTCATTTATAACTTGTTTATTTTGTTCTAGGGAGTCTGAATTTCTCAAAAGAATTCCTTGCCCAAGTAAACATGCTCTATTACACAAGAATGAAAAAACAATTTCATACTGTAAAAGATTTTCTTTCCAAAAAAGTTATCAGATGCTTAAATACATTCCCACAGGGAAGAAGAAACACCATACACGTGGTCAAGTTCTGTGTTTCTCGTTTCTGTCATTTAATCACTCTGTATTAGTATCTGGCTTTACCACAGGAAAGTTTCATACATGGAATCTGCTTCAAAGCTGAGTATAATAGATTCTCTTCTTTCAGGCTTATTCTATAGAGCATAATTTTCTGGGACAAAATGTGCAAAAGTGCTTTGTGGCAACAAATAGAGAATTGGAGGAGGATACGATAAAAAGTAAACATTGTTCAAAGGAAATAATAGTGACGGGGGTGAACCCCTCTGTCAAATAAATTTAACTTTATTTAAACCCACATGTCACCTACTATTTACATTTTTCAAGATCTAAAGGTGAATTTTTTAAAAAGTGAATTCATTAAGTAGAAATATTTTAAATTCATGTACACATGTCAAAAATCTCTTGAGTTAAGATTCGAAGAAATGTACTCTTTCCCACTCTTCCAAAAATTACAGACTACCTGCTATTATTTTAGATTTTAGACCATTTTTTCATTTTTCTCCTCTACTCCCTTAGGAATGTATATAATTTTTATTTTTTTTTTTACAGATTTAAAGGCAGATTAAAATGAAATTATATAGCTCTTCTAACCTGTTCTTTTTTATTATTTATTAGGTTTCAGAGATCATTTACAAGGAACTAAATATACACCTGTCCTATTAATTGCCACATAATATTCTATCTAATGAATGGCTGTAATTTATTGAAGCATTCCTAATTTATGGGGTACATGCAATATTTCTTCTGTTACTAATACATACCATGTAATACTGAATAATCTTTCAAAATGTTCTCCTTGGCATGCACGCATTGTTAGAATTTTTTTTATCTTTATTTTAATTCCAGTATAGTTAACAAACAGTTCTATATTAGTTTCAGGTGTACAATATAGTAATTCAACAATTCTCTATAAGGAATGTATAGTTTTTAAATTACAGACATAGAATTACAGAAATCTTTCAATCTTAGAACTGAAAAGTAAACAGAAAGACTAAAATGGGCTTGTTTCTCAGTTTCCAAAGAATTAATGTGTAATTTTCAATGCTGCTAATTTAAATCTACTTTAAGAGTTTCTGTCATGCCTAAGTACCTCCCTAGTTTTCTAAATATCTCCTTCCTTCTCAAAGCTAAAAGGCTGGTAGACACCTCCAAAAGTAGCTGAAGTATCTAAAAAAGGTGGATGATAGCAGGAAATTCCACTGTAAAAGACTGAAGAGGTACCCAACAGGGCTGGATCTGAAAGGGTATTATAATATGTTAGCCATAAACTGTACTGCCTACATCAGGGAAGGAATGGGTTAGGGTGGAAGTCAGGGAGGAAAGGTGTTTAAGAAAAACTTAGGAATACATCACACTGAAGAGATAGCATTTGCACTCCTACCATGAAAAAGTCTTCATGTTCAGCCAGTGTGGGTGAAAAGAGAGTGCCAGCTAAGTAAAAGGTATTATCCCTTTTCCTCTAACCTCGATTCTCTTTGTCTAGACAGTGGCTAAACCAGAACATGGAGTGGTAAGAAGAGAGGCATGAAGAAACAATTACTACTAGTCCTTGAGCACCAAATCTGGCTGGGCAAGAGTGGAAGTTGAGGCTGTGTGAAGAGGCAGAATCTTCTAACCGAGTATGAGATTAAAACTTTAATGTAGTCTGGACTGGATATATTCTTAGTATGTTACTTAGTACAATATGTTCTTAGTATATTATTTGAAAATAAGAAAATCCTCGGGGCTAAAAGTTAACAAAAGGTTATGGGATATTCCTGAGCTGTCATTCAGGAGTGGGAAGAGAAATGTGGCAAAGTATATATGAACCAGTGAGGGAGTAAGTAAAGGGTGGGAGACAGTCATTTCCTATTTGTACGCCACTAACTCCAGGTCATTTAATAAACAGGTTACATTTACAATAAACCTTTATCCACTAATATAAACCGTTTCTCTATTCTCTGGAAGAGCTCAAACAAAAGACCTTTGATATCTTCATTTAGACTGTCTATTATGTTGATAATTTCTTAGACAAGTAAGGAGGTGATATAGCTTTCTCTAATCTCCCCTTTTTTAATTCAATGAAACATTAAAAGATTTAAATCAATGAAAGATTATCAGCTTTTTTGGAGGTAGGGCAAAGAAAATTCCAAGTTTATTTTTTAAATGACAGGAAGCAATAAGTATGAAACTGCAAGTGTTCTTAGAGTTTGTACATTCTTTTTTGGAAAGGATATAGGCTGTGCAATGTTTTCTGTAACCATTCACTTCACAGTAAACAAATATGTCTGTATCACTTATTCAGATGAAAATTCAATTTGGCAAAAAAAAAAAAAGTTTTTGTTAGTAAAATCCATAGTTAGTAAGATTGTACATATTTTTTATAACCTTGAACTGAATTTTTAGTTCCTGCCTACCACAGCTAAAGTAAATATATATATATACTTCACCAACTTTAGACTATGTCTTACCATGTATTGCCAAGGGGTTAAAATCTAGTCTATATACTCAGATACGAAGACATATAATTTTCTGTATTTTAAATTACTTCATCTTGGCTCTCAAGCTGACTCCAACTTTGCCAGCTAAATGTATCCTAGTGGTTTTATTTGAAAATAATCTATTTAGAATAATTACTCATTTATGAAAGATTTGTGCTTTCCCTCTAACTCCTTCTTCCCAATATGGCCTCCAGGTACAAGAAAAACTTAAATTTCCAATCAGCTAAGGGTAGGAAGTGTCTGGTCCTCATAATTTCCTCTGATTGCATAACACATCCCATTTGGTCAGAGCAGCAACCTTCTGTTCTCACTGTACCTTCTAAGATGTACCCTGGGCTGCCTGGTCATTGCATACCCTAAAGCAGCATGCACAGAGATGTGGTTGCTCCTACTTGGTCTATTTAAAGTTAGGCTCAGACATGCTACTGACAATAATAGAACTTGGGGCGCCTGGGTGGCACAGTCGGTTAAGCGTCCGACTTCAGCCAGGTCACGATCTTGCGGTCCGTGAGTTCGAGCCCCGCGTCAGGCTCTGGGCTGATGGCTCAGAGCCTGGAGCCTGCTTCCGATTCTGTGTCTCCCTCTCTCTCTGCCCCTCCCCTGTTCATGCTCTGTCTCTCTCTGTCCCAAAAATAAATAAACGTTGAAAAAAAAATTAAAAAAGAACTTGACTTTGCCTCTAGTCCTGAAATGCCCACACACACTATGACCTTATCCTAACCTCAGTCATCTTATGACCAATGATTTGCTCAGCAATTTCTTTTCCCCTCCTCAACCTCTATTGTAATAGTCAAGTTTCTTTGTCATGAGCAATAGATTCTTCCCGAATGAGTGGGGGGATGGAGGTGGATAAGAAGAGCTATAAAAAGATTTTTTGTGGCTTGAAAGAACATTGAGGAGGCTCTAGAACCTGACTTGAGTATGGGCTTCTAGGAATATAATCCAAAATTATGCCATAGGAATTCCACTTTGGAGTAGAATATTGTAGGTGGCAGCAGGCCAACATTCCCACAGCAGCAGCTAGGGAAAAAAAAATGGATGGATTATATTCTTAATGCATCATAGAACAATGAAAACAAAGAGGACTAAAAAGACTAAAAGTCTAGTGCTTCCTAAGTGAGCTGATGGTCTTCAGATACTTTTGTTCCTGGGAAGAAATGCTGATTTTTAAGAATGTGCTGAAGATCCAATTTGAATCAAATAGAGGTATTGTATTGAGGAGGAAAAAAATCACTGAAGCCCTTCAAATTCATATGGACTATAATGATCCATTAGAAACTAGAATAATTCTGAAATCCTGATCTGTTTTCTCCCAAGAAATATTTTTTTTTAGTTCTGGAGTAGAATAAGAGTCTGGTGTTCTAAACTGGAAACAAAGTAAAATCCCCTATTGTCTATGTTTGTTATAATACAAAATCCAAAGAAGGAAAAAAAAAAAAGAAAGAAACACGAGGCATAAGAAACATGTAAGACACAGTCAAAAGCTCTAGTGTACACATAAATTGAACTCCAAAAGAAGAGAAATGAAAGAACTTGAGGCAGAATATCAGTATAGTATAGTTAATATAATATAATACAATAGCCAAGATTTTTCTGAAACTAACAAAAGATAGCCATCAGAAAGATAAATAAAAAACAAACAAACAAAAAACATCAATGCTCATGATAATCAAACTGCTGTAATCCCAAGACAGAAAAACAACTTGAAAGCAACCTGAGAGGGAAAAAAATAATAATAATAAAAATAAGCACTACCTCTATTAGCAAGACTAACAGCTAACCTTTCAATGATGGTATAAAATCCAGAAGACAATGAGATGACATCTTTAAAACGCTGAAAGAAGAAAAAACTTCTAATCTAGAATTTATTATCCAGCAGAAATATCCTTTAAAAATGAAAGCAAACTACACATGTTTTCTTCAATAAAATAAGAAAATTTGTCACCAAAAGACCCAAAGTAAAAGAAATACTGTTCTACATCTGAGATATTTCAAAGAAGAAAATTTTTCTCACTCCTGCAGTCTGGGAGGAAATCATTACATTTTTGGAATTTATGTTATGGAAGAAGGATCTGAGGTTTGTATTCCCATCAAATACTCCACAGTTTCTTTCTGGGGAAGAAAAAAAAAGAATCATGTAAGCCAATTCTCCTTCTTGAATTACAATCATGGTTTCTACATACAAACATATTGGCTAGTCTCTACTTTTTTTTCCAATTTCATATAATGACAGCAATGAATTTTGTACTTTGTGCACTAGGCATGCAATAAATAAATACAGAAATGTGTATGAATTTCTTGGTTTTCAGTCCAGGAGCACTGAAACAGAAATTTTTTAAAATGCTAATAACTTTTTTTTAATATAGCCTTTAGAGTTTAACTTCTTTTCACTTACATGATGTTATTTAATGCTTACAAAATTCCAGCTAAATAATTAGTATTCAAATTTATACACAAGAATAATGTGACTCTAATGAGTTAAGCAATATATTGAAGTATGTGTATCTTAATTTAGGTGGGAGAAAAGTTTGGAAGAGTCAAAATAAAGACAGCTAAGCATCAAAGAGATCAAATACCCAGATTCAGTCCAGATCTCTTATCCAAAATTATCAACTCTGTCCATTATCCACATCAAGCAAATTCAAAATGGATTAAAGACCTAAATGAGAAATATGAAACCATAAAAAAAAACTAGAGAAGAACACAGAAAGTAACCTCTTTGACATTAGCCATGGCAACTTCCTTCTAGATATGTCTTCTGAGGCAAGGGAAACAAAAGCAAAAATAAACGATTGTGATTTCATCAAAATAAAAAGCTCTGCACCGCAAGGGAAGCAATTAACAAAACTAAAACACAACCTATTAAATGGGAGAAGATAAAGCAAATGATATATCTAATAAAGGGTTAGTATTCAAAATTTATAAAGAATTTATAAAACTTAACACCCAAAAAATGAATAATTCTATTAAAAAATGGGCAGAAGACACGAATAGACATTTTGCCAAGGAAGACATACAAATGACCAACAGACACATGAAAAGATGCTCAACATCACTGATCACCAGGAAAATATAAATCAAAACTACAATATCACCTCACCTGTGTCAGAATGGCTAAAATCAACAACACAAGAAACAACAGATGTTGGTGAGAATGTGGATTAAAAAGGAACACTTTTGCACTGTTTGTGGGAATGCAAACTGGTACAGCCACTATAGAAAACACTAGGATGCTTCCTCAAAAAGTTAAAAATAGAAATGCCCTATGATCCAGGAATTGCACTACTAGGTATTTACTCGAAGAATACAAAAATACTAATTCAAAGAGATACATGCACCCCGATGTTTATAGCAGCATTATCTACAATAGGCCAAGTGTCCATCAACTGATGAATGAATAAAGAAGATTTGGTATACATATACAATGAAATATTATTCAGACATCAAAAAGAATGTAATCTTGCCATTTGCAATGACATGAATGGAGCTAGAGAGTAATATGCTAAGTGAAATAAGTCAGACAGAACAACAAATGTCATATAATTTCACTCACAGGTGGAATTTTAAAAATTTCAAAACTGAGCAAAGAGGAGGAAAAGAGAGATTGAGAGAGAGAGAGAGAGAGAGAGAGAGAGAGAGAGAGAGAGGCAAACCAAGAAACAGACTCTTAACTAAAGAGAAAAAACTGATGGTTACCACAGGGGAGGTAGGTGGGGGAATGGGTTAAATAGGTGATGGAGATTAAGGAGTGTACTTATGGTGAGCACTGGGTGTTGTATAGAAGTTTTGAATCACTATGTCGTATACCTGAAACTAATATTACACTGTATGTTAACTAATTAGAATGTAAATAAAAACTTAAAACAAATACACAACAAATATATGTAACATATATGTGTGTGGTATATATATCTACATACTTGTTTATAAGTAACAAACATAAATATCAATATTTTAAAATAACATATATTTAATAAAAGTGATCTTTTAAGTAGCAAACAGATAAAAGCAATGCCATCAGAATAAGTTCCTAACTATCTAGTAACAGACAGCCTTTAGAATTATATTAATAGTAAGGTTAACATCTCTGTGTCATTTTTAAAATACTTAAAGCAGGTTATTTTTTAATTTCCAATTTTGAGATATTTTAAACTTAAAAGTTATATAACAAACATCTATGAACCCACAGTCAAGTTAAACACATATTAACATTTTGTCACCTCCCTTCAGTTTCTTCTATCTTTGATTTTAAAGAAAAAATAATTCCCCCGTGATTTTCCTCTTTTCTTCCCCCCAAATAGCCACTCTTCTGAAGTTGGTATGTTTTTATATGTTGAGTCCATACACATGCATCTATTAATGAATTTTACTAATGTTTTGGTTATTTTTATTTATATAAAAAAGATGCTGTATCAAACCTTTTGTGGATACTTAAAAAAACAATATGTTGATTATTTATACATGTTTACTGCATGTGGATCTTGTTCATTCATTTCATTTTTGTGTGTGAAGTGTTCCACTGTAATAATAAACCAGAGTGTATTTATTAGTCCTTATATTGGTGGGTAATTAGATCATTTCCTATTTTTTGTTATTCTTAAAGCACCTGCAATGAATATTTTTTGCATGTATTTTTCTGTAATACATGAGAGTTCTTTAGCATAGATACATCTAGGGAAAATACACTTGCTGAATGCAAGGTGTTTCCATCTTCAATTTTACTAGTTATTGATTAATGCCTCTCAAATTGTGTTGTGCTAATTTATATTCTTAATGATAACACTTAACTAAGCCCCTTTCCCACATCCTCACCAACCATTAGAGTTACCAGACATTATAAAATATTTACCATTCCGGAGGATGTGAAAGATAATTACATTATTGTTATTATTTTAATAGGCTTAATTGCAATTTGGGGTTCCTCTTTTGTAAACTGTCTATATACGACCTTTGACAATTTTTCTTTGAGGTTGTTGGTCTTATCATTATTAATATGTAGAAATTCTTCTAGATAATTAGTCTAGAGTTAGTCTAAAGAATAATCCTTTGTTCTTTGTGCTACAAATATCTTCTCTCCAGCAAAATAAATAAATAATATGCCACAGGCCTTTAGTGATGAGCAAAATCTTCACCATCAAGCACTACATACTACAATCTCACTGCTCTAAATTCTCTGCCAGGAACACAATTTTAGTCCAGTTGCTAATGCCAACAGGATTAAACTACAGCCTATATTAAAAATTTGACCTTATAAGCACTTCTTGTTTTGTTTTCTTTTGTTTTTAATAAATGGCATCCACCTCTACACATTATTCAGCAACTTGAGTCATTCATTCAACAAATGGGTTTAGAGATCTGAACATGTTACTGTAAATATCATTAACTCACTCCGCTTAATTCCTTAGAATTCCATAATATGAAAATAGCACAGTTGGTTTCAGCATTTCTATTTCAGTGGAAATTTGGTTGTTTCCAAATGTTTTCACTGTTGTCAGTTCCAAGAAAGACTAAGACTTCGCTATCACTTCTCTCTTTGCTGTCTCCTCAAAGTCTTTCACGGGTGTGTGTGATGGTGGAGCTACAAAAGAGAGTATCTAGCATTTTCAGCTTTTCTAGGAGAGATCATCTTCATCCTATTCAAAACAGGAGCCTCTCCCAAGTAGAAAATAGTTCAGAAGGTGCATGGACAAATGTCCTCCTCATTGACCTTTATTGGCATTAGTACCAAAACTTATGTCTACAAACTAATTTAAGCCCTGCTTCCTTAGAGATTTTGATCAAGAATTATTTTTCTTGGGCCACCTGGGTGGCTCAGTCGGTTAAGCAACGGACTCCGGCTCAGGTCATGATCCGTTCATGATTGGTTCAGGAGTTTGAGCCCCACATCGGGCTCTGTGCTGACAGATCAGAGGCTGGAGATTCTGTGTCTCCCTGGCTCTCTGCCCTTCCCCCACTTGCACTCTGTCTCTCTCTCTCTCAAAAATAAATAAACATTTTTTAAATATTTAAGAATTATTTTTCTCTTAATTACAGCAAAGATAAATAGAATCATCTCTCTATGGTTACGATAAGTCTCCCAAAGAAAAGAAGAGATAAGGTCTTCATATTCCACCAAGATTAACTACAGATCATCCGTAACTTACAACGGAAGTAACTATCTTAAAGTACAGGGAACACCGAACACAGCAGAGTTCACCATTCTTTTCACAAATAAAACATATTAACAGATTCCTTTTTCAAATTTATCACTTAATTAAATTATTGCCTTTCTGATTCACAAAGTCCAATAAAGAGAATAGAACTTCTAAAAAGAAAAGAGGCTTTGGTTAAAACTAGGTTTAAATCTTAATTTTTATAGCTTTGGCCTTGGGAAAAATCCCTTAATCTCACAAATCTTTCAATTTTCAGAGCAAAATAAGACTATGAATGCTTATTGTGCAGTGTATTATAAAGATTCAAGATTATATACAATAAAATGTTGATTGTATAAAAAAACTTTTAAAATGTAACATAAGGAGACTTGAAATATCTTCAATGAAATTTAGAGAGCTACATTTTTTCCTTGAGGAAAAGAAGGAAATACAGGTTAATAAATTCTGCCATGGAATTACAAGTACATAGGAATAAATAACAAAAAAGGAAAGATTCTCTGCTCTCAGTGTTTCTACAGACAATTTGAAAACAAGGGAGAATCTAATGGATTCAATGTTTAGGAACAGAAACTAAACCAAAACAAAATAAATCACTTATTTGATCTCTTCCAGTCAGATAAGAAAGACTGGAACATTTCCAATATTCCTCTCATGTTTGTATAAAACATATTTGGGCTTCATTAAAAATATTTATTCAAATCTGTTCTAGAATTCTCAAGGTCTACTCTTGGAAGTATATTTTCTTTGTGAAAAGGAAACTGGTTAACAGTAATTATTTTCAATGTAAAAACAGCTTCCACGTGCCTATCCCTGTCAGGCACTTCCATTAGACTTGAATCTCATCTGTGAGAGTGATAATATGCAGGCAGCCCAAAGCACCGAAGCACTGAAGGGATGGACTTTACCAGAAAGCCATTATTTGTAAATGCAAAGTTAAGTATAAGAAACTGGTACATCAGACTACATTATGTGTCCACTCAATTTTTTCGTTTAAGCATCAAGCAAGAGCACTGTGTGTGTGTGTATGTGTTTTCTGAGGTAGCACTATGGTCATTTGGCCAGTAGAAAATGAGAAGGAATGTTTCTAATAGCAAAAGTAGAAAAGTATGTAAATACAAAATTTGAAAGTGCCTACACTTTCTACATCCTATATTTATATTGGTATATACTTTACTACCTACACTAGAAAGGAAACAGAGATCAGTAGTGGAAGGGCTTAAACAATCATTTTGTTCTCTAAAACTCAGCTTTTTGCTTCACAATATGGTTCACATTCAGTTTCTTTAAAGCCCAAGAAATAAGGAATTGTAAGATCAAGTAAATGTCTTATTAAAAACCTTTAGGGAGTTTTTCTTTCCACACATTGAAATTTCCCTAACAGAAAATATACTGAAAACTCTCAAAAGAAAATTTCCCATTTTTCTAACAAAGGTGATTATATTAAAAAATTTGAGTAGAACAAACGTTAAAAAAAGGAATTTTTCTTTCTAGTTCTCTATGAAATATGCCATCACAAAATTGAGAATCCAGAAATATTGGAATTAGTTACTTAGGTTGTCAAAGAAGATTCTTCATCTATCTTCTAATCGATCGAAGGGAAAGCTAAGGAGGAGTGACCTGACTGGGGCTATACGCCTACTGCATGGCAGAGATGAGACAAGATTAAAAGTTGGACAGCCTCCTGGCTGGCAGCCTTTTGCTCCTACATATATAACGATCCCTCCTAATGGTTAAAAGGGTGGCATGGGGGATGCCTGCTGGCTCAGTCAGTTAAGTGTCCAACTTTGGCTCAGGTTATGATCTCATGGTTTGTGAGTTCAAGCCCCCGCGTTGGACTCTGCACTGACAGCTCAGAGCCTGGAACCTGCTTCAGATTCTGTGTCTCCTTCTCTCTCTCTGCCTTCTGCCCTCCCCTGCTTATGCTCTCTCCCTCCCTCTCTCTCTCCAATATAAACATTAAAATTTTTTTAATTTTTTAATTAAAAATTTTTTTAAACTTTAAAAAGTGGCATGGAATAGCTATATAACTGCATATCTCATATTAAAAACATCAACAGAACTACACACTGGATTTAAATAATAAGCTCTTTATTCATTTATTCAAAGATATTTTTCAATACCTTCCGTTTGCCAGGTGTAATGGTATGCTTTGATTACATAGCAGCATGATCCATACTCTCATAAAGCCTAATGTCCAGTGTGGTGATAGAGTAACAAGAAAGATTTACTTTGATCTGGTAGCATCTATGTGAAGTGATAGCTAAACCAACACCAAAATTATGAATATAACTTTTTCAGTTTAAGAAAGAAAGCATTTCAGACAGAAGTAAATAAATGCAGGGGGCCAAGAAGAAAGGACCCAGCATATTTAAGATCAGGAAAAGCAGCCAGTATGGCAGAAGCACATTGAATGTATGGAAATGGAACAAAATAAAGTTCAAAAGCAAGTTCAGAGTCATATTACCTATGATCTTACAAGCCTAGATAAGAGATTTTTATTTTATTGTAATTAAATATAAAACTATAATGTTTGTAAGCAGAAAATAACATGATCTCATTACATTTTTAAAAGATCATTCTGAATGTTGCATGGAGAATGGATTAGAAGGCAGTAAAAGTAGGGGGCGCCTGGGTGGCTCACTGGGTTGAGCATCTGACTTCGGCTCTGGTCATGATTTTGCGGTTTGTGGGTTCGAGCCACGTGTCGGACTCTGTACTCACAGCTCAGAGCCTGGAGCCTGCTTCCGATTTTGTGTCTCCCTCTCTTTCTGCCCCTAACCCACTCACATTCTGTCTCTGTCTCTCTCAAAAATAAACATTAAAAAAATAATAAAAAAAAGATTCTCTTTTTAAAAAAGGCAGTAAAAGCAAAGGCTAGGAGACGAGTAAAAATATTACTGCAAGTTGGACTAATCAGGGAAGATTCAAAACCCTGAAATCAGGAATGAAAGAGAAGGAATCACTCCAAACCTAATGGAAATTTTAAAAAATTATATAAGAACATTAAGAATGAAATACTAAAAAAATTAGATAACTTACATGAAAGAGAAAAATCCTAGAAAGGCACAAACTACCAAACCTGACCCCTCCCCCAAAATATAGCAAATCTGGATAAATCTATAACAAGTAAAATGAGGAATTAGTAATTCACAAAACTTCCAGATGGCTTCACTAGTAAATTCTACCAAATATTTACAGAAGAATTAATACCAATTTTTCACAAACTCTTCTAAAAAATAGAAGAGAACAAAGAAAAAAAAGGCCACTATAAGACTAGTATTACCCTGATACCACAATCAGACAAACACATCACAAGAAAAGAAAAAATACAGACAAATATTTCTTATTAATCTAGATACAAAACTCAATAAAATATTAGCAAATTGAATGCAACAATGTATAAAACACAATTAGACATCATGACACAGTGGGATTTACCTCAGGAATTCAAGGTTGGTTTAACATCCAAACATCTATTAACATAGCATACCATATTAGTAAAATAAAGGACATAGTCACCTCAATAGACACAGAAAAAAATGACAAAATTCAACACCTTTTAATAAAAAAGAACACTCAAGACAACAAGGACTAGAATGGAAACTCCTTAATACAATAAAGGATATCTACAAAAAACAACACCTAATATCATAGTTAAAGGTGAAAGATTGAATTCTTCCCCCCTGAAATCAGGAATAAGACAAGGATGGCTCCTTTCATCACTTTTATCCAACACTGTACTGGAAGTTTTAGCCAGAACATGTAGGCAGCAAAAATAAATGCAATACATCCAGATTGGAAAGGAAAAAGTTAAACTGTCTCTAATTACAGTTGCCATAATTTTGTACATATAAGATACTTATATGCATTAAAAAAACGAAAACAAAAACAAAAAACTATTAGAACTAAGAAATGTGTTCAGCAAGTTTGCAACATACACAATCAATGTACAAAAATCAACTGCATTTCTGTACACTGAAAATGAACAATCCAAAACTAAAATTAAGAAAACAATTCCACTTATAATAACATCAAAAAGAATAAAATACTTATGAATAAATTGCAAGACTTAGAAAATAAAAGACTTATACACTGAAAAATATAAAATATTAATGAAAGAAATTAAAGGTTCAAATACATGAAAAAAAAATTCATGTGTTCAGAAAACTTAATTAAGGCACCAATATTCTACAAGTAGATCTATAGATTAAAACAATCCCTATCAAAATCCTAGCTATGTTTGCTGCAGAAATTGACAACATTGTCCTAAAACTTAAATGGAAATGCAAGAGATGCAAAATAATATTGAACAAGTAGAACAAATTCGGGGCAATCAATAGCAAATCTTACTGTAAAACTACAATAATCAAGACAGTGTGATACGCATAAGGATAGGCCTATAGAGTAATGAATAGAATTGAGAGTTCTGGAATAAATCCATACATTTGTGACTAACTGATTTTTGTCAAGGGTGCCAAGACTATTTCAACAAGGAAATAATAACCTTTTCAACAAATAGTCCTGAGACAAATGAATATTCATATGCAAAAGAATGACAATGGACCCCTGTTTTAAATTAAGGCTAAAATTAGCTCAAAATGGATTGCTGATCTAAATATAAAAACTAAACATACAAAACTTTTATAATAAAACATTGGTAAATATTCACGAACTTGAATTAGGCAATTGTTTCTTAGCTATAACATCAAAAGCGCAAGTGACAAAAGGAAATTAGATAAATTGAAGCATGTCAAAATTTCAAAAACTTCTGTACTACAATGATAACCATCAAGAAAGTGAAAAGACAGTCCACAGAATGGGAGAAAATATTTGCAAGTCATATTTCTGACAAGAACCTTATAGCCATTGTATATAAATAACCCTTGCAACTCAATAATAAAAAAACTAATCCAATTAAAAAGTGGGCAAAGGGTTTGAATAGACATTCTCCAAAGAAGAAATGGCCAAGAAGCACGTGAAAAAAAATGTCCACATCATTGAGCATTAGGAAAATGCAAATCAAAACGATAGTGAGTTTTTATCTTTAAAATTCATCTGCACTTGTCTAAAATGGTTATGATAAAAAAAATTGAACAATAGTAAGCATTGGTAAAGACAGAGAAATTGGAACCTTCACTCACTGCTATTAGCAATGTAAATCTGGTATAGCAATTTTGTAACAGAATTTAGCAGTTCCTCAAAAAGTTAAACATAGAGTTACCATATGACCCAAAATTTCACTCCAAGATATATATCCAAAAGAAGTGAAAACAAATGTTCACATAAAAATGTGTATGCAAATGTTTACAGCAGCATTATTCAAAGTAGTCAAAATGTGGAAATAACCCAGATGTCCATTAAGTGATGAATGAATAAGCAAAATGTGTTATATCCACTCGATGGAATATTATTCAGCTATACAAAGCAATGAAGCACTGATACATGGTACAATTTGGATGAACCTTGGAATTTTATCCTAAATGGAAGAAGTTGGTAACAAAGGATCACATATTGTAGCGTTCCATTTATATGAAATGACCAGAATAAGCAAATGTACAAAACAGAAAGTAGATTAGCGGTTGCCTGAGGCTAGGAGGGGGTAGCAATGGATATGCAGAGTGACTGCTGCTACATTAGGAATTTATTTTTAGGGAGATGAAAATATTCTAAACTTAGATTTTGATAACGGTTGCACAAAGATGAGAATGCAATAAAAAACCACTTAATTGTACACTTTAAATGGGTGAACTTAATGGTATGTGAATTATATCTCAATGAAGATGTTTATACAAGAAAAAAAAGAAATCACTCCACTGAAAAGACTTGTGAACCAAAACAATGGGACTGGGTATGGAAAGAAGTGTACATATGTGGAGGACTTGATATGAAGGAGTGGGAGAGAGGGGCATTGGAGATGGCTTCCTTTTCCTAGCATGATCTACCAAGTATATAGAAGTATTGTAAACCAGAATAAGGAGATCTGGGAGAAGATCCACTGGGATGTGGAAGGGGAAAGGTTGTTCACAAGTTCTGTTTCTTACACCTCAATTTTGAGCCACCCAGAAGAAAAGTCAGTGGAAGTAACAAATAGGTTTTATGAATTTGATAGTGTTCAGCAGATAGTAGCACATAAGGGTTATGTTAGTAAATAAGGTCAACCATGGCAAAATTGTAGATACAGAGGTGGCTCAGGATAGAGCCCTGATGAGGTCCAAACTTTGTAAGTTGGATGAGTGATATTGACTCCTCAATACATATAATGGCATTTCAGCATTCCTGGTAGCCTGGGTATGTGTGTGTGTGTGTGTGTGTGTGTGTGTGTGTGTGTGTGTGTGTGTATATATATATATATATATATATATATATATATATATATGTATGTGTGTGTTACATACATACCTGTTTTTGGATTTTCCTTTAAACCATTTGGAACATCATTAATTAATGAATTAAATAATACTCTGACCTGTGTTGTTTATTTCATATCTGTATGAAAATCATGATTTCATATTTTTAAACAATTATTCTACAAACAGACAATACACTAAAGTCCTTCTATGGCTTCACATTGTCCTTCAACTAAGAAACCAAAATCCTTAAATGAGCAACAGTGTGCTGCATGATCTGCCCATCTCTCTTGCCTCACTTCTATTATGTCCCCCCTTTTGCTTTCGCTACTCTAATTATTTCTGTTCTTTAGTTCTTTCATCCCCAGTGACCCTTCCCATCTTGGACTCTTCATCAGGTCCTGTGCCTGGAGTTCTTTGCTCTCTCTGTCTTCCACCTCTTTACTAGGTATCTCATGGCCATCATCTGCATGGTGTTTCCTAGCCTGTCTAAGTCAGGGTCCTTAATTCTATGTTGTTATCATAGCCCCAGGATATAGCACAGCTTAACACATAGAAAACACTGAACACTTGTTGAATAAGTAAATGAGTGAATGAATGTTATATAATTCCAGCCCTGATTGTTCTGATTTGTTGATTGTATTCTTAAAATTCAAGGAAAGTATGCAACCATCTGCTTTTACATTAAGGTAACTTTCAAATGTAAGATGTGAAATATACCTTCTTCTCTAAATTCACTTGTCCTTGTAAATGACCAAAGGTCAATTTCACCCACAGCATGCACAATACAGTACATGGCTGCAAAGCCAGATTTCCACTGCCTGTTTCTCACCTTCACTCAGTCCTTCAGAAACTTGATGTGTTTTTCTCCGGACAGGGCAAAAAATGGATGGCAGGAGCAATGTGATTGTCTCCAGACCTTTCAGGAAACATCAGTTCCCAGCATTTCTGCTAGAAGGGAGGTACCCTCGATAGTAAGACAGAACCAGAATCACAGCACAAAAAGTTTCTGCCATAGTAAAAGGGCTTTTCCACACGAAAACATCTGTAATTTTGCTGATGAGTCAGATAAGATCTCCCTGGAAGCAGTTCATCTTTTGTACCCTTTCTCTTCCCATTTGAGATGGGAGGGTGGAAATGGAGAGTGGAGATTAACTCAGTCAACAAAATGTAAATATAACATACATAAGGAACTGAAAAATATGTCTAAAGATTGATTTTCTTCTGTGCTTTATTGGGTATAAATATCTACTGACTTATGTGTTGACTCTTAATTTTATAATATTGTCATTTTTCTTTATTATGAAGTATGACTTCCCACAAAAGGAAGAGGCACTATAATATGGTACCAGTCCCTCCATTATAAAGGTAAATTATATCTACCAACCTGTTTTTTAGGTAGATTGCAAAGTTATTTCCCAAACATCATTTATCACACTATTGCATACTTATATTGTATATAAATACAAATTTACTGTAATAAATGACTTAATGGCCTGTGGCCTTCCCTTGTGTGTCCCTGACCTGATTAAAACACAAGGTCTCCTTCCCCAAACTTGAGTTGTCCCAGAAGTTTCCTCCTACTCCCAATCTCTTCACTTTTTACAAGATGAAAGAGACTGTATAATGGAGGTATTAGAGTCTGAAGTCCATAATACCTAAAACCATCTGATACATAAGCTGAATTGGGGTTGGATTGGAATTCAGGTCTCATTTTCAATTCAAGGGGTCCTACTGAGACCTAGCAAACATTAGCAACTATTGTGGACTAATACATCAGTCATTTAACTGACCCTTGCAGCATAGCCACAGTACAGGGTACTAGGGACTCTCAGATATTATTTTAGGTTCATTTGGCCAAATAAAAAGCTTATTTCCAATGCTTTAGTTACAGAAAAGCCTAGAATCCCAGGTTGTAATTAATTTCTATTTTAGCTCATTATTCCAATGAAAACATATAATTTTCTACAGAATAATATCCCTGCTATTTGAATACTGAGAGGTAACAGGATTACAAAAAGTTCTGAGAGCAGTTTTCAGAAATTTAATGAGGAATTTCCTGTACAGTCTGTAGTGAGAAAAACTGGGATGATGTCCTGGTCTTTGCAAGCTAAGTGTCCTTATATTACTAAAAATACTACTGCTTAGTTGTAGATAATACATAATACTTCTTTTATATTAAATTGTGTGATATAAAATTCTAATAATTTATCATACATATAAATGTTTACATAGGTAACAATTAACATTTTAACGGCTAAATGATATACCTAAATAGTAATTAATAGCTAGGTATGGGAGGTCCAGAATTATATCTGTGTCAGTAAGCCATTGTATTGTCAGCCCAACATCTACATTTTAAACACAGAAATCCCTCTCACCACCCCAGTTAATGTGTTCACACAGTGATCTGTTGTGAGTCATGCTTGTACAATGCAACTATTCCACTGACCACTGTTGGTTGGAGCAGGCTTGGGCCCCTGATCCAATCTGGAGCAACTAGTTAAGACTGGCTGAGAGAAAGAAGTTAGTCTTTCTTCATATAATTAGACTACATACAAGTAACACTTGGGTACTGTGGGTTGCCATCTTCTACCTATAATACTTGCAGAGCAGAAAATCCATTCTGCAAAGAAACAAAAGAAAGTTGCAGATACACAGAGTCAATTAAGTAAGAATCCTCCTGGCTATTTAGTGACCAGATCCGGACCCTGCCTGCCTGTGAGTTCTATGAAACACCCCTGTACTTTCCTAATAAATTTCATTTTTTTTTCTTTCAGCTTGCTATAATCAGATTAATGTAATCAGAATTCAAAGAGAGAAGTCATAGATGAGGAAGTGCAGTAGGCCACAATCAGGTAGGAGAAAACAGGAAACAAAAGTCAAAAGCAAGGTATCACGATAAAATAGCATAGAAATATATGCGCCAAATAGACCAGTTGAACTACTGATTCTAGGCTGCTGCTCATATACTGTGACATTCCTTCTGTATGGCTTAGACAAATCTATAGCTAACAAGAGAACAAGTAGGGATGCTTGTCTCTTTCTTCTGTATACTCAAATCATTCTCTAAGGGCTTTTTGTCCCAATCTTAAAACAATAACAACAAAATTTGTCTTTTTTTAAAAAAAAGTGAAAACTTTCCTTCTTTCTCAATCAGAACAAGTGAACAAACAACAAAAATAAACCTGTAGTTCTGCATCTTCTTGCTCTTGCTCAGTAAAATGGCTTTTTCTCTCTCCATTCTGTCAAGAATACCTCCTCAAACATTCTCTGGTTCTCCAGGCTTTCATTACCATTATTGCTCCCAGACAATTCCACATATACAATTTCTCTCCAATTCATTCCCTTCTGTATATTTCCTCTCCAGTAGCCCTATAACTCAGGTCCTAATCCTCTCCCACTACAAAAAACATAACAGTCTCCAAACTGGTTTACCTGTTCGCAGCCTTATTTCAAATCTATCCCTTATAATATCATTAGAATTAGCTCCAAAATACAAATACGATTGGGTCCACTATAATTTGAAGATCTTTGAGGTCTTTGTGTTGCCTTAAATTTATGCTTCTTAATTTGGCTGTTAAAACCACTTTCAATCTTATCTCAACTTATCTTTTCCAATTTTATCTTCCACAAACCCCTCCCCATGTACCATATCCTACATTATAATGCATAATCCCAAACACAATAGCTTTTATGCTTTTGTGCTTTTTAAAAAGTTTTATTTATTTATTTATTTATTTATTTATTTATTTATTTAGAGAGCAGAAGAGAGGCAGAGAGGGGGAGAGAGAGAAGCCCAGGCAGGCTCCACACCATTAATGCAGAGAGTGATGCAGGGGTGAATCTCAGGAACAGTGAGATCATGACCTAAGCCGAAACCAAGAGTTGGATGCTTAACCAACTGAGCCACCCAAGCACCCCTATGCTTTTGTGTTTTTTAAATGTTGCTCCCTTTCTAAAATGCTCCCCCATATATACCATCTTTCCATTCCATGCCTCATAAGTGCTTTAAAGTTCTCCTTTGTGATACTTTACCTATGTTTTTAGCTGATACTATAGCTCATAACAGATACATGGTTTTTGACACCAATAGGGCACTTGTCACATTGTACAGAGAGGTTTCTATAGTCCTCGCACTGGAATGTAAATCTCTGGAAGCCAGAGACAACACATTATTAATTTTCATACCTATAGTGTCTAAAAATGCTCCTTAAATATTAAATAAATGTTTATTAAATAAAATTAAGTTATTAAATAGTAAACCTACAGGTTAAAATGGCATTTCTATTCCCTATGATTTACACATTGACATGGCAATGTTTTTACTTTTAAAATAACAAGCCAACAAAATCATTCATTCATTCATTCATTCATTCATTCATTCATTCAACTATAGCCAGCATATTCTAGAAAGAATAAAAACTTAGTGAAAAAAGTCTTGTTGCAAAATAATTCTCTTTTCTAAAAGTATTAAATGAGTGGTACAAGGATGGGGGGAAAATCTAAAACAATAGATTTTATACCTAAATGATTTTCCACTTTGAAAAATTTTCACCAGCTCCAATTTTGTGATGCATTGAGTTCTTCCAATTGCTTCCTATGTCCAAGTGGTCTGGAATAATATTCTGAATGTTAGCAGTTGTATAAAGTTAGTATAGCTCTAATGTTTCTGCCAGATGTCATTACCTCATTTCTCAAACTGAGCTATGGAAATAGTTGGAACCATCTTATACAGACCTTTAATGACCTCAAATAAAGAAATAAAAAAAGTAAAGATATGAAAGCTAGTGAAACT
This sequence comes from Felis catus, assembly GCF_018350175.1. Lineage (NCBI taxonomy): Eukaryota > Metazoa > Chordata > Mammalia > Carnivora > Felidae > Felis > Felis catus. The sequence goes on along the minus strand of NC_058368.1, from coordinate 15,959,282 downwards.
CTTCTATCCTTTGTGATTCAAATTATATCAACATGACTGACCAAATCTATCAACATTTGCTTAATTTGAAATGTAAGGCTATGTTGAAGATAAGTAATGATTAGATATTTACATGACCCAGATTTTGTGGCTCTGAGAACCAATGATTTGCTTCATTTTGACCCACAAAAAGTCAACTAGTCATTTAGACATAGTCAGGATATAAGTCAGAGATCAAAAAATGATGAAAAAATCTCACTGGTGTCCAATTTAAGGCAGAATGAAAAGAGTTCAGGGACCATTGTCTGGAACCATACTGGTGCCCTGCTCTTCCCCACTTCCACCCTCCTAAAACTGCATTATGATTGTATGTGTGTGAATCTGTGCATTTCTGTTCTCATATATACATTTGATCTTCATTTTTCAAAGATCTCATAACTGTGAATTCATCTACTTTCTAAAATTTATTTGTAACCCCCAAATCAATATTCCCATCACTTTTGTGATAATCCACGAACATGCTCAGAACAGCAAAATGTTTAAGTTGTCCAAAGCACTCATTCCCACCTGAGGTCAAACAAGGCTATGCTTTCCTTTCTTGTTAACTCAAATGAAGAGATGAGCACAGGATGGAGATGGTAGGGGGCAGTGCAATGTAATATGGAACCCTGGCTCTGGGGTCATTGGATAGAGTTTGAATCCCAACTCTGGCACCTGTTAGTGAGACAGCTTCAGCCTCAGGCAAGACACTTAACACTTCTACAGCTTGTTTTCTCTTTTGTAAAAGAAAGGGAATAGATTCTAGCAGAGTGAGTTGTTTTTAGGATTAAAGATTATACAGTGTTTGAGAAACATAAATTTATTTGTTTGCTTGTTTCCTTATCTCCCCTAGGAGTTAATTCAATGTTTGTGTTAATTCAGTGTTTACAGCAACTTTACAGAACATAACTACCACAAATATCAAGAATCCACTGTAGCTAGACATTGGTGATGAGATTGAGGTATCACAGTGACTTAAGTTTGTACTCTGAAAAGACAGAGAGATAACTCTTACCCCCAGGCTTTATGTGCACTTATTTTTACACGCATGTCAATATTATTATATTGCCAATTTAACTGCAGAAATGTATGTGTTATCTAGTTTTTCATAATGAAATTCCCTTTCTATTTGCTATACAAAAGTGTTTATCAAATCATTCAATCCATGTGGGAGAGCCAGCTTATGTAAATTATTCATTGACTGATGTATTTTTTTATTATATTACCAAATAATATTTATGACAGGTTCAGGTCTTTTGCAAAGGTAAAAGACAATTATCAAGAAGCATCTTACAGCAGTTTCTGGCCTCACCACAGATTTTCCAATTAGCTAATTGCCGCACCTGACTTACTTATAAGCAAAAAAACAGGAATTGTTGAATTAGTCAGGGATTTGTCCACTTTCATTAAACAGAAAAACATCAGCTTTAAATTAGAAACAAATTATGTAATGCTGACATATAAAGCTCTCTTACAAATCACAATAAGATTATTAAATATATTTTAAATGGACAAAAGATTAGAATAAACCCCTTAAAATGTATACAAATGACAAATAAGCACATGAAATAATAATCAATATCATTAAACATCAGAGAAATGCAGGATAAATAACCATAAGATATCATCACACACTTACTAGATGACTAAAATTATAAAGATTAACAATACTAAGTGTCAACGGGAACACGGAAAAACTGGAACTCTCATACAATGCTAATGAGATTATAAAATGGCACAACCACTTTGGAACAGTGTGGCAGTTACTTACAAAATTAAATTTACACTGTTCATATATCCAACAAACCAACTCTCAGGTAATCGCCTAAGAAAAATGAAAGCATATGTCCACACAAAGACTTCAGTACAAATGTTCAAAGTAGCTTTATTCATAATACCCAGAAACTGAAAAGCAACCCAAATGTGGACGAATGAATAAACAAATTGCAGCATATCCATACAATGGAATACTAATCCATAATAAAAAGGAATGAACTACTAAAATGTGCAACATGAATGAATCTTAAAGCCATGATGCTCCATTATATAACCACTCATAAAAGAGTACATGGTGTATAATTCCACTTCTATGAAATCAAATCTATGACAATAGAAAGTAGATCAGTGTTTGCCAGGGCCTGAGAGGGTGAGAGCAAAGAAAGTAAAAGAGGATCATGAGGGAAATTTAGGGCTTACAGAAATGTCCTCTACCTTGATTGTGGCAGTGGTTCCATGACCACAGACATATGTCAAAATTCATTGAAGATACGTTTTATATTCAAATTATACCTCAATAAAATTAATTTAAAAATATATTGCTGAAATTGTCACTGTAAGAGAGAGTTAAGAAAAAAAGAAAGAGCTAGAGGATAGGGGAGAAGAGAAAATGAAATAATATGTAGAGGAAGAAAGTAGATATAGACAGAAGACAAGTTGAAATAAAGTGATTTAGAAAGTTTTCGTAATTTTCGGGGACTTTTAGTAGGACAGATAAACATGAAAGTAATGTGGTGTACTAAGCAACTGACTCTTGTATGCCTTTTAATGCTCGCCTTTGGGCTAAACTAAAAAATGTGTACAGCTTCCTTCACAGAAATAGTCTAATGCCAATATATGCTATGTTTTAATTATTTACCCCCTAGTAGCTGATGAAATGTGACCAGAAAAAACTACACTTTTCATATACCCTTGCTGGAAGGACCAAAAACAAGACAGTGCTTACTCACAGAGTAGCAACTCAAATCTTAAACCAGATGGGAAGCTTTTACACAGTTTTCAAAAATGGATTATTGTTAACTGAAGAATTCATTAGCTGAATCAATAAATATATACTTGTATGCACCATGTTCCAGTCTTTGAATTAGATTCTAAGGATCCAAAGATGACCAAAACATTGACTCTTCACTGAAAGTGTGCTCAGCTGAGAGAGAGGAAGTTACACACAGAGATAATTACAATAAATACAATAACCATAGGGATATAACCTAAATCATTTATGTGTATCAGAAGCACCTGGCAACTGCTACATATGCAATTTTTGGTCCTGCATCCAGAGATTATGATTTGTTCATTCTTGGTGGGGCCCTGAGAAGTCTATATTCCATGCTTTGCAGGGAATTCTGATGGACACCAAAATGTGAGACCACTGACATAAAATTTTATGGGAGCACCAATGATTATCCAAACCAGCCTAGGACTGGTTTGGGAAGTGTTGCTTGAGCTGGATGAATAGAAGTTACCAGACAAGAAAGTCAAGGCAGAGGGTTAGGTTCTCAAAAAGGTGAGAAATGTATAAATAGTTTAGTTAAAGTAACTTAAAAGACAGGAAGTGGCAGAGGTGGGGAATATCAAAATCAGATAATGGAGAGTTTTAAGTTAAAAAATTAGGGTGATATTCTGAGAGGCGGTGGTCTAACTAGAGACTAGCTGGCTATTACAGGGTAGTTGCTCAGCTTGTCTTATCACTAGTAATTTCTCTGGTCTCACTCCATGTCTATAAACCAGACCAACCCAAGGTAGGTAGGTATCCACAGAAACATCCTCAGATGCATATCGTCTCAATTCACAGACTTATACTGGTCTACTTACCTTGACCCTGCCTACTGTTCCATTTTTTGACCTAGATTCTCACCCTTTTGCTTAGTCTTCTGTTTTGGACTACAGTACTGTCCTCTTGTTTAATCATAAATATAGATAGTTTAGTCAGCTCTCTTGAACAAGGTTTGTCCTCAACCTTTGTCCTCTCTTACTCCTAGTAGTGTTTGAGGTCAGTATGATGAGCCCTGGTGGCCACTGTCACCCAACAGACGCGCATCCCTGACCCTTGAGAGAAGTTTGGACATCTAGGTGACTATAACTAAAGAACCTTTTAAATTTGAAGATGTAAATCCTTGGAAACACTTACACAAAACCTTTATTTTTGTTGGTCACTGTGTTCTATCTAGTAAGCTATTGAGTCTCTTAAGTATTTAAAGGGAATTCTGCACATACATCACTTGGAAGGCATTTATTTTGGCTGAGTTCAATCAAATAATTTAAAACACAGACTGAATTTTATGATCCTTTGAACTGTCTAGAAAAAGTTATCAATCTTAATAAGAGATGTGGCAAAAAATACACACAAGATGGCTGCTTTGCACGTTTTTCTGAGTCAATGCAATGTTGACTTACAGTTTGTTTGAAGGATTCATGGAAGGTATTTTTTTTTCCTTCAGTCCTTTTTAGTGTATGCTCCAAAAAAGAGTACTATTTTTAAGCTGGCAGAAAATATATTCTATTAACTAGTGGCTAACACCTAAAGAAGTTTTATGAGGTATGTAGATTTATGTGTGCTTAAACTTGGTTTTAAGTATTTTCCTGTAAGTTATTATACTGATTATGTATTCAGTTTGCTAAATACCTAGTTATATCCAACACTGACTTGTAACTTCAGAGTATACTACTATCAGCCCACATCTTTCTTCCTCCTGGCCTTGACTCTTTTATAAAGCCTTCTCTAATATCGATCTCCACCAAAATATCATTTTTCCATCATTTGAAATGCTCTGAGCCCTTTATTGGTACCTTTCCTTTCATATTATGCCTTATAGGCTAGAATCCTAGATAGAATGCTGAAATAGAGAAAAAGTATACTAAAAAAAAGAAGAAGAAAGAAGAAAGAAAGAAAGAAAGAAAGAAAGAAAGAAAGAAAGAAAAATTAGAACCCAGGTCAGAGCAACTTGGATGGAACACAACATCTGAATTATCTAAACACCAGAACAGAAACACTTGAATCCCATATATAGAAAAGGGATTGCTCCCATTTCCCTCTGACAATGTGTTCTTCCACTGATCAGTATCACAGACAGCATGCTTCTTAAAATTGCCCAACTGACAAGCATTTGTTGAAATCTGCACAGGGCCTGGGTTGCCCTACAAATTGTAAAATGTAAAATTTGCCTGTTTTGCTGATTCTACCTCAAAAGCAGGGAGAATGACTCAGAAACTTCATTCAAGAATGCATTTAGGAGATGCAGTACAAATGCTTGGCTGGGTATTAAAAACATTAAAAAGTTATCAGAAAATTTAGACTTTCACAAGCTTAGTAGCTCTTGTTATCATTCTGAGTTTATTTTTAGGAAGTTCATGGCCAACATAAAATCAGAAAACCATATGAGTTTTCAAGGAGCGGCTAATAAAAAGGGTTTAGTTTGGCTAGCCTCAACCTTTGTAGGGAAAAAAAAAAGAGTCAAAATTTATCTTGCTGTAACTATATCCTCCAAGTAGACCATCTTCCAAGGGCAAGAGCAACTTGCATTTAAAGTAGTTAAAAGAAGAAAATATAGCCCTGTATCATGTTAGCACAGGGCTTCTTTATCATCCTACTGTATTTATTGCTGCAACCACATAATCCCACAAACCTGACAGTTCTATTTGTCAGGAAGATTGTCTTGTAGTCTCATAACATTTGGTTTCCATCCATTCTGATTGTGGTTTTGGAACTGATATTCCAGAGTTCCAACTAGTTGGATAATAGAAAATGATGAACACATTTGAAAAGATTTAGCAAGAAGTATGAAAAAGCTCAAGTATTAGGACCCGAAGTTTCACGAGACCAGACTTTGAGGCCAAATTTCTGGCATTGTAGTTCCTGTTTATCCATTCAGAACTATTGGAAAATCTCCATTCCTGTGGTAACAGTATTCAAGATCCAACAGTAACTAAAAACCAGAAACTGTGACATCATCTGAGATCATTTGGCATTTGGGGGGAAAGCTACTGTTTTCTTTCTCTTTCTTCAATTGAATTTTTGGATTTTTAAAAATTAAAATCAGAAAATATATCTGACCCATTTAAATTATTTTACAGCCATTTAATATGGTTCTAATACATGCAGAAATTACAGCCTCATAGAAGAGATGACATATAAACATCAATGCTCAAAATACCACCCAATGTATGATATATGAAACTTAAATGACAAAATTCATTATAATTACAAATGTATTTAAAACCAGTGTATTGGTAGGCAGAAGACAAGGGTCACTCCTGGGTGAGGTGGACCCTATAGTGCTTAAATAAGTGTTGAAAGATGATGTAGATATTTTATACTCAAGACTTTCAGTTTGGTGGGAGAGAAGGGGAAGCATGATGAGGCTGAAGAAAACAGTACAATTAAAACTATGTGAACCAAAAGCCCAGTGCAAATATATGAGAATTATGAATAGAACAGATGAGCCGTTACACTAGTTTTGTGTTAGATATTTCTGAAAATTAAAAGAATTTGGAGATCACAGAGATGAAAGCCAAATTAGTGAGTCAGAACTTTACTCATTTACAAAGGCATTATAGCATAGTAAAGAGTCTAGGTCCACAACACCACCCCCCCCCACACACACACATATCCAAGGTTTGACTTCTGGCTTTGTGTCTCATAAGCTATCCTACCTTAAATATGTTGCTGGACTCTGTAAGGCTCAGTGTTCTCCACAGTTATATGATAATACTAGTCACCTCAAAGGATTCTTGTGAGGATTAATTAAGTCTATCCATGTAAACTGCTTAGAACTGTCCCTAGCACATAGTAAGCCTTCCATAATTGCTATTAGAATTAGGCTTAAAGTAATATAACCAAAGGGAAGTAATATAAACCACAGATTTAGGAAAGTTTCAAAATGCACTGGAGAAGAGTAACTGTAAGAAATGAGACCAATAAAGAGAACACCACCAATTCTTAAAGACGTGGTGACTAAGGGCTAAACTAAGGTAGTAGCAGTGGGAAAGTACTGAAAGGAAAAGATGTCAGAAATATTGCAAAGGCAAATTTGTTAGGACTTGGGGATTGATTATCTTTGGGAGACAATAAAAAGGAATGTGTCATGGATGGCTCCAAGATTTCATTACTGAAGAAAGAGAACCTCCCTTATGAAAATCAGGAAATAAATTACGAGAGTGAGAGATAATTTATTGAAAAGATCTTAAGTTCAGTCTTAAGCATGATGAATTTGAGATGCTCATATGACATCCAGGTGGAAATGTCCCAACAATGAAGAACAGGAGCTTATGAAAGAGAGGACTAGAAAGATGTGAAAACCATCAGCTTAAAGGTGACAGGATAGAGTATGGATGGGTAGGGTGTTAAATGGGAAGGGAAAGGAGAGAGATTCGTACGTGACTTTGAAGAATGCCGATTTTTGAACAGTGAGGAAAAAGAGTAACTAACATTTTCAGAGAAAGAACAATCTCAGACAAGAAGGGAACACTCTTCCAAAGGCCAAAAAGTAAAGACTTCTAAGGCATAAATGCTAAGGAATTGAAAGAAGATCATTATTAATAAAAATTATTGTATTTATCCCCTAAGAGCTCACTCATGGTTCTTTGCAACAGATTCAAAAAATGGAGAATAGGGAAAGCAGACTGCAAGGACTAAAAATAAATAAATAAATAAATAAATAAATAAATAAATAAATAAATAAGTCAAGTCGGGGGCACCTGGGTGGTTCAGTTGGTTAAATGACTGACTTTGGCCCAGGTCATGATCTCACGGTTTGTGGATTCGAGCCCCACGGTCAGTCTCTGTGCTGACAGTTCAGAGCCTGGATCCTGCTTCGGATTCTGCATCTCCCTCTCTCTCTCTCTGCCCCTCCCCCTCTCACACTCTGTCTCTCTGTCTCTCAAAAATAAATAAATGTTAAAAATTTTTTTTTCAATAAATAAAATAAAATAAAGTCAAGTATAAGGTAGCAAGTATAGACCATACTGTCAAGACATTAAATGGTTGACCATAAAATAAACTGGACAGTAGTAGTTTTAAATAAACAGAAGGTCCAAAAGGTGATGAGCTTTGATATGGATTTTGTTGATTGATTGTTTAAAGGCAAAGATAAAGGGGTGATATGCTCAGGCACCTCCCAGTGAGAACAGGAGACTGGCCAATCAGAGCAGATGCTGGCTGGCAGTTTACAGCAGTGCTGAAAAGCTGAATGAGCCCTGTTTTTAAGGACTGGGAGAACAAAGCGTGTCTACAGGTAGAAGAGAAAGAGCCAGTAAAGGGGCAGAGAGAAGCTCACATAAGAAACAAAGGAGACCACTGTCTGAACAGTTTTATGAAAGAGGTTAAAAAAATAACAGTACAGAGAGCACAAGTGACAATTTAGTCATGGAAAGAGAACAGATACATTTTTCTGCTGTGATAGAAGAAGCAAAAAAAAGAGGTGCAGATACAGAGGAATAGGAGGTTATGGGGAAAGAGTGACAGCAAAGCCATCTGAGGACAAGGGCAGAAAAGTTCCTGGAGCTCATGTTGGATGACATATTCAGGAGGTACAGGGGTCATCTCTTAGAAGGAAATGTCATAGGATTGGAAGTTGAAAAGTGTGGAAAATCTAAAACAGCTGCCATGAGGAATGCAATGAAAATTTAACAAGCAAAGAATAAAGAAAGTTGCATTCTTTATTGACAAGTAGCATTGAGAGCCCAAGTGACGTTAGATAGCGTGAATTTGCAGCAGGCAACTCTGCACAATTGCGTGACTTTTTGTAACACCAATCAGTTGACATCATCTTATCGCCTCATCAATTGTTCCTCAATAAATGCTTTTCAATTTTTTCCAATATTCTCTTAAAAGAGTTCAGAAATGAGTTAAAAATCCACAATATGTGATGAAGATCTACATTGCATAATACAAGAAATATAAAATTATACTTAACCCCATAAAGCATATTCAATTTTACCTCTAACTACAATTCTTATCCTCACAATATGACTGGTGAATGATTAAATAATCTTGCCTATGCAAGCAATATACAAAATCTGCTCACATAATTACCACAGTAAACAAAAAAAATACAGTCCAGTTAAAAAAAAATTTTTTTTAATGTTTACTTATTTTTGAGAGACAGAGAGCACAGGTCTGGAAGGAACAGAGAGAAGGAGACACAGAATCCATAGCAGGCTCCAAGCTCTTAGCTGTGAGCACAGAGCCAGAGTGGGGCTCAACCCCATGAATTGTGAAATCATGACCTGAGCCGAAGTCGGATGCTTAACCGACTGAGCCACCCAGGTGCCCTACAGTCCAGTTTTTAAATATAACTGATATTCACATTTTATTCCAGGGGTTGGCAAACTACAGCTTGCAAGCTAAATCAGGCACAATATGTTTTTGTATATCCTATGAGCTAGGAATGATATCTACACTTTCAAATGGTTGAAAAAAATCAAAAGAAGAGTGTTTCATGACATGTGAAAAATTACATGAAATTCAAATTTCGGTGTCCACAAATATTTTTATCGGGACATGCCGTGTTCATTATTTATGTATTGTCAGCAGCTACTTCTGCACAACAAGGGCAGCATTGAGTAGTTGCAATAGAGACCATATGGTCCGTAAAGCCTAAAATATTTACTATCTGGCCCTTTGCAGAAGTCTGCAGATCTCTATTCATCCACTTAACCAATATTTATTGAAGACCTATTGTGCATTAGGTGCCAGGCTAAGTGTTTTGAAAATAGAAATATGAAAAGGGGGACACAGTTCTTAACCCCAAGGAGATTACAATCTCAATGGTAATAAATTAATGCCATTTTAATGGTATTTTTAAAATTATCAAATCTGATTTATGTCACATGGCAATGGACCCTCACAGGGTCCACTGATCCCCCTTACATATTTCCAGAAAAAAAAGCTACAATATCGCAAGTGTAAGTGGCTTATTCATGGATCACATAACTCATACGTAATAAAGTAAAAGCTAGAATCTGTCTTCTGATTGTACCACCTCACATCCCTCATATCAATAAAGTGAGGGTGATTTATTGAATCATATTGAATCATAAGGCCTATTAAGAATTGGCAAGATGTTATGAATAAATTTTTAAATAAACTTTTAAAACTATCAAAAGTATGCAAACGCCAGAAATTAATACCGTTACAAAGTAACCAGGAAGAAGGGCATATGCACACCACAAGACAGAATGTGAAAAGTATCACCAAAGGGTACAAATAAATTGTAACAATGGCCCATTTCAGGAAAGATCACAGTTCAATGAAGGTGTCAAGGAAGACATCATGATGAGGGTTGCCTTTGTGCTCAGCCCAGAGGGGTGAGTAAGCAACACTTCAATAAGGGACAAAGGAAATGATTAATATTTTGTTTATGATTTTAATTAGCAACACAATGAGGTTATTCATTCTTCAAAATTATTCTCCTATATCCCATTGTTTAGCTGCAGTTTATCAACAGAATCACATCGATATTAAAATATGCGAACCTGTATGCCACCTCTGTTGGTACCAAGAGGCCAGATGGGACAGGCTGCCACTCGTCCCCTGCCACAGGACAGGCACTGATCACCTGATTCCTGCACTTTTTTCTGGAAGGCAGGACCAGCCTCGAAATCGTTCTCCACACAGCTCCTTAGGCAGCACTACCTAACTTAAAACCTACCTGACAGCTCTAGACATGTAAGAAATTAAGGGGTTAACACCATACTGTACTCCACAAGAATGTATGAAAAAATGCAATTCTTGTGCTGGGAATGTACCAGTTTGGTTTGTGGGTGGCAAAATTACTTCCAACTGAATATGTGTACCGTTTGCTAGAAAAGAAATTTATAATTACTCAGTAGAAATACCCTGAGGTGGGTTCTGACAGCAACTTCATGTACATTCAGGCTTGGAATGTATTACATGATTATAAATATCCTCATTCTGAAGGTAAATTTAGGGAACTGGTTTTCATTATTCTTTGAGATTGTCTTTGGACTCATTATTCTTTGCCATGTCTTCATCAATCAGCAGTGTTTCTAGTGGGAATCAGGATATTTTGACTCTTTTCAACTTGCTGTTCAACGTCCTATTGAAGTAGAATATTCTCTACTTTTCTAACTCACTCTGATTAAGCACAGTAAGCAGAGTAATCACTACATCCATTGTGGGGCTCAAACCCACAATTCCCAATCATGAATCACATGCTCTTCCAACTAAGTCAGCCAGGAATCCTAACCTGCTGACAACATTTAAAGAATTACTACTAAAGGGGTTAAAGGATAAGAGACTCCTAAATACTGAGAACAAACTGAGGGTTGATGGTGGGTGGGGGAGAGGGGAAAGTGGGTGATGGGCACTGAGGAGGGCACCTGTTGCGATGAGCACTGGGTGTTGTATGGAAACCAATTTGACAATAAATTAGATTTTAAAAAATAATAAAATTAAATTAAATTAAATTAAAAAAATAAATGAGTTAAAGGAACATTAAACTTACAGGGCACAGATACTTGAATTATCCTTACACCTTAAGAATTTACCTCAAATAAGAAAAGTACAAATAATGTATTCATTAGTTTCAAAATTACAAATCAATTAGAAACTATAATCAAGACTCATTCTCGTAACGAAGTACATTCCCAGAACTGGTAGCCTATATAGAAGAAATCCTTGAACCCAAAGTCAGAACTATGGATTCAATCCTTAGATGTGTAGTTGTTGCTGTGTGAATTTGGTAAGTCACTTACACCCCCTGAGTTTCAATTTCTATAAAAATAGTACCTATCCCATAGGATTTTTGAAAATGGTTTCTATGTAGCAAATGCTTACTGAAGGCCTATTACATATTAAGCACTGACTATAGATATCAAAATTAGAAAATTAAAATTTTGGTCCCTGACCTCTATAAATTCAGTCTAGTAGAGGAATCAGTCAGATGGCAAAGACTTACAATGTTGTGCAGTACTTTCTATAAATGAGGTTATGGGGAGCCTGGGTGGCTCAGTCAGTTGAGCATCCGACTTTGGCTCAGGTCATGATCTCATAGCTCGTGAGTTCGAGCCCAGCGTTGGGCTTCTGCTGACAGCTCAGAGCCTGGAGTCTGCTTCGGATTCTGTGTCTCCCTCTCTCTCTCTCTCTCTGCTCCTAACACACTCGCATTCTGTCTCTGTCTCTCTCAAAAATAAATAAACATTTAAAAAAATTCTTTATAAATGAGGTTATGGAGGGAAATAAAAGAAAAGAACAACTGAAGAGAAAGCTTAGAGAGTGGATTAAGAATGGGTAAGATTCAGGGGCGCCTGGGTGGCGCAGTCGGTTAAGCATCTGACTTCAGCCAGGTCACGATCTCGCGGTCCGTGAGTTCGAGCCCCGCGTCAGGCTCTGGGCTGATGGCTCAGAGCCTGGAGCCTGTTTCCGATTCTGTGTCTCCCTCTCTCTCTGCCCCTCCCCCGTTCATGCTCTGTCTCTCTCTGTCCCAAAAATAAATAAACGTTGAAAAAAAAAATTAAAAAAAAAAAAAGAATGGGTAAGATTCAGAAAGGTAAAGTTTGAGATATTCTAAAAAGATGGGATTCATACTACACCACTTTATCACTCTTAAAAATCAGTTAAAACTCTTAGAGATGAAAACTCAAAAAACTTAATGATCAAAATTGATATATAAATTAACTGAGGACTATGTAAAATGAATTCAATTTAAAGTCTCATTCAAAAATCACACAGTTGATGGTGGAGTTGAAATTAGTCCAACAAAATTTAACTAGACCAATAAAATGCCAACTAGCGTGGCACCTCCTACATTCCTAATGATAAAAGAAAAGCAGGTATTAATAAAAATATATACATAATTCATATTTTTACCCTCAAGGCATTTACCATTACAATCAATAAGATTACATACATGAAATAATTTAAAATATAAAGTAAGTTTATACATGACACAATGCCAAAAAGACATTATAAAAAATAAATGGTCGGAAAGTGAAGAGAAACAGGATTGTCAGGAATTAATGAAGAAGGCTGTAAGGAAAATGTGGTACCTAGAACAGGACTCATCAGCTATAAATAAATCATGAGAAAAGAGAGTGGCAGTCCAGGTAATTGACATGATTAAGGCACACAGCAAAACTGTGCATGGAATGTGTGTGCCAGAAAATACAGTAGACCAAAGAGAGTTAGATTTAAGCATTGATAATCTATGAATTTAAATAATCACGGACATATCCTCAATGCCAAAGAAATATTAGTAATATTTTCATTAAATCATGGAATCACGTTTTTTTTAATATCACAATTAGATGTTTAAGTCACATTTTTCCTTAAGCGTTTCTTTCCAGCTTATCTCTTAAGTCAGGCAAATGGAAAGCAAAACCACCCCTTGAGCAATAGAGACTGCCCTGACAAGACCTCCAGCCGTCCCAGACCACCCACACCAGTTTGAGGTTAACCCCTGACTCATGCCTACACAAATGGACTATGGACTGACCTCTAGAATGACAGATGACTACCTTTACCTCATGATAATACTAAAATCTCTACCCAAGGAAGCACCTCAGCTTCCTTTACATATCACACAATATATGTATAGGCATGCTTCAAGGTGCATGCACAACCTTATGCTCCCCCCTTCATATGATGACAAGGCTTCCCTATCTAAAAATTCATCCTAACCCTAAATAAAAGGAACCCATACACCTTTGCTGGGAAGTCATGGCTTTGGAAGTTATTCCCTGCAATCTTCTTATTTGCTGCAAATAAAGTTTTCTTTGTGCGACAACTCAGCCTAGTGCAGTTTCTCACTCACCAATGAGCGAACTCATGTTCATTTGGTTATATAACTGCAATTAAAAATAAAATAATTTTTAAAAACTTCATGGAACTATATTAGAATTAAAGATTTCAGTTCAATGAAAATCAACTTAAAGTTAACCGACAGAGCAAAGATGTTTACAATTTCTAAAAGCAACAAAGGATTAATATTTTAAACACACAAAGAACTCCTACAAATCAAAAAGAAAAAGACAGGAAGCCCAATGGAAAACAAGGATATGCATAAACAATTAAGAATCTGAACCCTAGGGGCGCCTGGGTGGCTCAGTCGATTAAGCATCCGACTTCGGCTTAGGTCACGATCTCACGGCTCGTGAGTTCGAGCCCCACGTCGGGCTCTGTACTGACAGCTCAGAGCCTGGAGCCTGTTTCGGATGCTGTGTCTCCCTCTCTCTCTCTGACCCTCCCCCGTTCATGCTCTGTCTCAAAAGTAAATAAACGTTAAAAAAAAAAATAAAAAAAAAAAGAATCTGAACCCTAATGACATACACCTAAGGGTTCATGAGGTGATGAACCCTCTAACTTATTAGTAATCCAAGATATGTGACTCAGCGATTAGATGCCACTTAGCCATTTAGAATAGCTAATAGTAGAAAATGTCAATGGTACCGAGAATAAAAGGAAACAAAACTCTCATATTCCACAACAATTCTGGAGAGCAGCCTGGAAGAACATACTAAAATTACTTAATGGAATTATGTAGATGTAAACTCTAAACCCAGCAATCTCATTTTTGTAATAAAAAAACCAAAAACTATTAATCAGCTCAGTACAGGAGCACAGAACAGGATGTTCATCAAATCACTGTTCTAACATTTTGTGTAAATGAGTAAGTGTGGTAAATACATAGAATTAAATAATATGTAGAAATTAGAAACAACAAAATAGATATAGATCCAACAGTATTAACAGATCTTTAAAACATAATGTTGAGTGGGGGAAAAAAAGAATAAAAATTAAACCCCAATGCCATTTAAGAAAATTAAAATACATGCACATGACACTAAATATGAAATAGGAATGAAGATTTTAGATGAAGAGAATGTAAGGAAAAAGATGGGAAAATAATAAATAAGTGCAAAACATAAAATATAAGGGAAGGAGAAAGTAGATAAAGGAGTACCATAGTATAACATAAAATCAAAGTTTAAGTGGCTTGTATTAATCAATAATAATAATGAGCTGAGATCCTGAGGAAAATTATTTCATTAAAAAGGAAAGGGTAAGAGAGACACTCAAGCCATCTTAAGTAAAACTGAGCTTATTGTAACAGTATACAGTAAAACCTTTGTGAGTAACTTGTTCTGCGAGTGTATTGCAACATGAGCAAACATTTCTAATAAATTTTAATTTGATGAATAAGGGATGTCTTACAATACAAGTAGTATGTGATCACATGACTGTCACATGATCACATCTGAGTTAATGGTTCCTCTCTCTCTCTCTCTCTTTCTCTCAGAGTGATTTTGGGTGATCGTCTCCCATGCTCGGACGCTCAGTCTCAAGCTATGGTGTTTGGCAGAAATCAGTGATTTTTCAGGACACTGGAAGGTGCCCATAACTGGCACTAGTGTATTTTTTGTCACTTCAAAGCATCTATGGACAGTCCTTTGCTCTTCCACACAAGAGTAAGCTTAGGAATGCTTTGCTTCATTCTAGGTCAGGCTGCCTGCAGATATAGACCCTTCCCTCTGCTGCTTTATTGCCAGCTTCATTAAATACAGTATATCACAAGAATTTATTAATACTGTACTGTAGTCACCTTCTGTTAGTGATAGTGAAAGTCGTCCTACACAATAACCCTCCTCTCTCTTATCTCCCTCACAACAGCCATAAAGATTTTCAAAGGTGAGTGTAGGTTAATTTTTATTTTTCTTTATGCTTTGTATTTTCCTTATTATTTTGTATTATATTACAGTACTATAATCATTTTTAGATGAATATTTTTGGGTTGTGGAATGAATCATCTGAGTTTTCATTACCTCTTACGGAGAAATTCGCTTTGATATACAAATGCTTTGGATTACAAACATGTTTCTGCAATGAATTATGCTCGCAAACCAAGGTTTTACTGTATAAGGTCTAGAACTACAACTCTCAACAGATAAGCAGTCAGGAACTGATAAATATGTAGGAACCAATTATTCTGTCTCTCAGCTTATCTCTCCTCTGGCTTCCAATTTGCTGAGTTATCTCCTACTGTGCTACTGGTGTATCCATTCCTTCATTGTGTATTCTTTTTACTACTTCATAGCTTCAGCTTTTTTCATCATCACATGAGTTTTGACATGATAGATCATTGTATAAACTCTGTTTCTCTTTTTCCCATGTGTTCCTGGCTCTACTTCTTAGCTTCTCCACATGCACCCTTCCCACTGCTGTCACATGTCCTCACATTTCCTACATCAAATACAGCCATATCCCATTTGACACTAGAAACAATATTCCTGGAAATGAGAACACTGAATCAACACTTCACAGGGTCAGCAAAGCTATGTCTCCGTGAGGACTCATTCTTAGCTACAAACAGCTTATCATTAATGTTTATTGGTTGCTATTCACATTCTCTTTGTTCTTAGTAATTATTCTAATGGTGACTTTAGAATATGGAGTGTTGCATGCACTGGGAGTCACATCATACAAATGCCTGCCTAAATTTGCACTTTCAGTAGGCTCCATGATTGAGGCAATTTGTTGGAAATGCATTGAATTTACAGGCTAATTTGGAAAAAAAATGATATATTTACTCTTAAGCATGTATGTATGGATAGACAAGTGACAGGTAGATGATAGAGATAGATGATAGATAGATAGATAGATAGAGATAATAGATGATAGATAATAGATAGATAATAGATAAACAGACACATATCTTCATTTATTTAGATATTTTCTATGTCTTTCAATCAAGTTTTAAGATTTTTCTCTTTTTCATTCTTTACCAGGTTAATTCCTATATAATACAGAATTGTTTTCCTTTTGCAAATGGCTTATTATATCCTATTATTGTCTTGTTGGCTTTTGCTAGTATAGAAAGAGAATATTGAAAAAGGAAAGAAAGAAAGAAAGAAAGAAAGAAAGAAAGAAAGAAAGAAAGAAAGGAAGGAAGGAAGGAAGGAAGGAAGGAAGGAAGGAAGGAAGGAAGGAAGGAAGGAAGGAAGGAAGGAAGGAAGGAAGGAAGAAAGAAAAGAAAGAAAGAGTATTGATTTTTCTAAGTTGAAGAGAAGTTTTCTTTTTGAGTAAATTCTTATTCTGTTACCCTGGATAACTTCTTTTAAGCTCTATTCTCTATCTCCATTTTGTCCTATTCTTTTCCATTTTTATTATAATCTTCATGCTGGTTCTTTTGTATATTATCAATCTTCTTTAAATGTAGTCATTTAGCAAAAAAAGAAAATGGTACTGAGGCTTTGATTTTGGGTTTTTAATTAACCAAATATTTTATTTCCATAGCCCTAAATTTGGATGTTAAAAAAGTTGATGTGACTCACAGGAGTGTTCTTAAGTCCCAACTCTGGGTGTTGTGATTCATGTTTCCCCGGCTTCCAGGCTCCCAACTCCTCACTCTTTGCTTATGTGACTTCTGGCAGTCTCCCTTCACTAGAAAACAATATTGTAGATAAATGTCATTGAACTTCCAGGCAAAATGGTTGCCTAAACAGATATAGTCTCCTTCCCACCATCAATTCTGACAACTAGAAATACGGGGTTAATGTGTTTTAATTCAAACCACATGTATCTTTTTTAACACGGTATTTTGATTTTATATCAGAAGTGTGGCATTGCCTAAGGACAAATATAATGCAGAGAAAACTTAAACTGGTCTCAATAGGTTTATTGTTAGCAATGTTGGTATAATCTGTAACTACCCTATGAATGAGAAGGCAATAAGTAAATATATTAAGGTTTTAGGAACCATCTTATTTAGGATTCTCCCTGAAGCAAACCCTGAGATGGTAATTCTAGTGAGAGTAGTTTAGTTGGAAAACACAAGCAACACTGGTAAAGAATGAGAAATTAATACTGGGAGGGGAAGGCATCCCATAAGGGCTGCGCTATTATGACACCAAGCTACGACAGTGAGGAATTAAAGCTTAATCCTGCAAGAAAACTCTGAGAATGCATGCAAAAGATACACCTCAGAATTGTCCACCTCTAGGAAAGAGGGAGCTCAAGTTTTCATATACCTGCTTATGAGAGTCACTAATTGAGGGCTACGCTCTAGAAATTGTTCATTCATTGGCATTTCCAATATATCATGTGCACAGGCAGCTCTCCATAGTTGCAGGGAAAAAAAGAAACTTAGTCACAGATGCAGATACTAGCAGTTGTAAATGAGCAGGATTTCTCAGAGACATGGATGGGGAACTGACTGTATCTACTGCAGCCCATCCCTTGCACTAATCAGATGTACTCTGTCCTCATGTTAATTTCACTTCATCTAGTTCCTGTTTCTTCAAAATGGTACCCAGTCACAATTCATTTTTAAAAAGAAAAAAAAAACTTACAACTTAATATTGGTACAAGCTACTGTCTCAGCTGGCTATTGCAATCCGTCCCAAGGCCACAACTGATATTCATCATCTCCCTTTTCTAAAATACATTCTAGATTCTCCTTACTCATAAATAGCATTTCTACTCTTCCAGGTTGGCTGCTCAGTGGAGTAACCCATACCTTCCTATCTGAGAAGTCTGCACCTCTGGCTACCTGACTTTGTCAGGATACTGTTTCTGCAATTTCCTATTTACAGTAATCATTGGGTTTGAAGGCAAATTCAAGTTAATCTCCTAGTTCCAGATATACTTCTTGCTGTCTCATTATATAGCAGCAAACCTACCTCCTCATAATAATCAAGGTCAATCACTCCTGTAAACATATTAACCCTTCATTCCCATCTAGTCTATTCATATGGGGAACCCAAAATGACTAGGCAGCTGCTGTGACTTGAAGATTAGTGGAATGTTACTTTGTTCCCTGGGAACCCAGACCTCAAATCCTACAAATCTTAAAGTTGTAGGAATATAAAGCATAATTTCCCCCAAGTGGGTCACTTGGGGTAATGGTGTAAAGACAGCTTCTACTTCTATGCCTTGGATCTATGCATTCGATCTAAAGGAGATATAGAGCAGTGTATACTGGATCAAAGGATATAACATCTTTAAAGGTAGCATCCAAAAACTCCAAGCAGATGCCTTTGCTTTACCTTTAAGTGGCTTTTTCAGCGTTCAGATTGGGGGCTTCTAGGTGATAGATAGTGAGATCAGTAGATCCCACATATACTTACTCTTTACCATAAATCAGTTCCTTTGTCAAAAAAAATTATATGAGATACCATAACTATAAGTCAGACACTCTGACCCCTAAGACAATGGTGCTGACTAAGGCACTTTGGCAGAGAAAGTAGACTAATAACTGGAATATGTATCAATCCAGTAAGAATAAATGGCTGCCACCTCTAGTTTTGGTGTCCTCAAAGTGTAGGACATACCAACAGCTCAGCTCTTGACACTACTGCTGACACTTTGAACATTTCACAATAGTGAGAGCCAGATTAGCCTCAGTAAGAGGGAGCCTAGGCTGTTGGCCTCATGTATCACCTGCATCCCTACCACAAGGCTACTCCTTTCATGGGCCCATTGTGCACACACTGGGATGGCCAAGAAGAGAGACTCACTAACTTTGCCTAGAAAAAAATCATCCTTTCCCTCTATTCAGTGTCTTCTCTGACATGGATGACTTCTGGAAAGTACTGCTGTGAGATAAAAATCTACATACTTTGTTCCCATTCCTATTGATCAGTCCACATTCCTCTTTCCCACATCTCTTGTTAATTGATCTTCCAATTGCACTCTCTCCAGATCCCTAACCACCCAGCCTTTCAAGTACTGAGCATTTTCCTTACTGATAGGAAATGGAAAGTATGATGGCTTTTCTACCTTGGTTGGGATGTCTTGTCATCCCAAAAATCTCTAAAATCTCTAAAACTTTCATAATGCGGCAGGCCCTTAAATGTTTGTAAAATAAGTCTCCCACCCTCTAGCATGTGTCTTACCAAGGCATCTAGAGTACTTATGACTTCTCCAAACATCATGTCATCAGAAGGGTAGACCAACATGAGTTTTCTGAAAAATTTTCAGATAATTAAGTTGCCTTTACACTATGTTGTGATTGAGAGTAGGAGAGCTAACATAACTTGAACAAGTCCATGAATGCATATTTTTATCTCTTCTAAATGAATGTGAACTTCCTCTGACCCATTTTTCTGTCAGGGAATGAAAAGAACACATTCTCCAGATCATTTGCTAAACAACAAATGTAAGAGACTGTGCTGATATGTTCTGGTGAAGATACACATGCAGCACAGAGATGGAATTGAGTTCTTGGTTAAGTTTTCAGGGGTCCGCTTTGTCTTCTCTGATCCATCTGTTATTTTTCTTTCATAAGCAAGACTAGTGATGATGGTCACTTGAAACATATTTTCAGGGTGTTTCTTATCTCTGACATTCCATTTGGGATTCAGTATTTCTTCCGATTTTCTGTCTCAGTTGGGAAGAAGGTGAGGAAAGTTCAAGGGCTTCCATTTGACCTTTCCTACCATGGCTGCTCTCACTCTATAGATCAGGTAACCAATGCAACAATTCTACCAGCTACTAAATATATTCATCGTGAGTATGAACCAAAGGACTAGGCAATGACCACAGAAGCCTTTGTACTCACTAAGAGGTGGACTTAGGCCAGGATCCCATTTATGACTTCACTTACGAGCTTGCATTAGTTTGCTAAGGCTGTCATGACAAAATACCACAAACTGGGTGGCTTAAATTACAGAAATGTATTGTCTCATAGTTCTGGAGGCTAGAAATTCATGATCAAGGTGTCAGCAGGTTTGGTTCCTTCTGAGGTCTGTGAAGAAAAGATCTGTTCCAAACCTCTCTCCTTGGCTTATAGACAATCACCTTGTCCCTGGGCCTCTCTACATCATCTTCCCTCTGTAAATGTCTGTCTCTGTATCCCCAAATCCCCTTTTTACAAAGACACCAATCATATTGCATCAGGGTTTACCCTAGTGACTGTACTTTAATTTAATAATCTCCATAAAATCCCTATCACCAAATAAGATCACATTCTAAAGTACAGATGGTTAGGACTCCAACATATCTTTCCTGAAGGACACAATTCAACCCAGAACAGACCTGAACTCTATACATACCCTCTCTAAAGGGATATCAGTGTCAAACCAGACACTGTATCCACCAGCCCTGGAGAAGTATAGGTATTTCCTTTTACTAGTATATAACTACTCTCATAAAGGACTACAGATATTGTTAGGAAAAGATTTGGGAAATTATTGCTGTTTGTGTTTACTGAAGCACTGAAAAGTTCATCATCAAGATAATTCATCATTCCCTTCAGTCAATGCTGAGTGTGAGAACAGCTTCAGATCTGGAAACTTGATAAGGGATCATGATTTTTTGTTTGCTGTTTGTTTGTTTGTTTGTTTGTTTGTTTGTTTGTTGGAAGCCAACATGAACATTTGAAACACCTGCTCTTGATCTTTTTGCATAATGAGATACAACAATACCCTCATGGGTGCCCCCTCCAAATTGTCCTTAGTAAAAACATTGAGAATGAAAGTGTTCTTTTTCTTTGTAGAAAAGAAAAAAAAAACTATCAAGAGCAGTTTGAACAGTAGTCACCTTCTTCTGTCTTATAGATAATGATATAAATCAACCATCTTTTTATGCCTTGACAAACTGTCATACTACTTTCTAAGTTTGAATCAGCTTCTAGCATCTTATCCTTTCTACTTTTAATGTGATGAAATATCTCTGAGAATTCCATGAATATAAAGCTTTCCACTAGCATCACTTCCTTAGATGTTTTCATCTTTTGTGTCATGACCAATTTTCTCATGTATGTCACTTGCCTTCACTAAGTTCCTCTGATTGCACATCTGGGATCTCCCTTTTTTTTAATTAAGTTTTTTTTTTTAATTCCAGTGAGGTTAACATACAACGTTATATTAGTTTCAAGTGTACAATATATAGCGACTCAACATTCTATACATTACTCAGTGCTCCTTGTGGCACATATGGAATCTCAGCAGTGTCAATATTCCCATAGTCAGCTATTTCTTTTATAACCCCATTTACATTCAATTAGAATTTCACTTCTTGCATTATCACTTTAGTTTCTTTCCTGTACTTGTAATGGCTAACTCCCTCTTTCAGTTATCCATTTTTATAAAATGTTACATGGCTTTCTTACTGGGAGATAAAGAGACAATACAACTATACATTTGTCATCTGGGCGTAAACTGAATAAAAGATGTTCAGTGGCCAATTATCTTTGGATTTTGCAAAAAAAAAAAAATGGTGCTGTCCTTGATCATGATGTGAATCTGTTATTTATGAAGTGCTCTGTGCACTGACTAGATAGAAGCAAAGTTTGTACTCTATGGAATTAATCACAGTTAATATACCTTGATAACTGAAATTTGAACTGTGTGGTTGGAGCACTGGTTTTTAACAGAACTAACATAAATTCATGCATATTGGAACCATGTAAAGCCAGGACTTTAAAACCCATCTAACATGCCCACCTCTCTAAGTCTCTTAACTCCTCCTTCAGTACTTTGCCAAGGCACTTCCAGCATCTCTACCATCCAAATAGAAGATTATAACTGATTCCTGGTGTCCTTGACAGGATGTTAAATCCTGAGCCATGTGAGAACATTCATATCAGTAAACTCTTCCTTATCCAGACATATTTCGTAACTCCTGGCACAGCACTTTCAAGATTGATTTCTAGGCACATTAATAATATATTTCTATGTAGATCCTGCAACTCTTCTGGTGAATAGTACCTTTCTTCCCAGTCAGAGACAGTACTTCCCTAACTGGGCTACGCTGAGGATGAGCCTAGTTATTGGCTTACACACTTTAGGGACAGTTGGAGCCAATCTTCAGGTAAGTATACTTGTGAAACATCTGCCTCAGGTAAGGATTCTGTATAGTGTCCAGGCAAGACAGAATTGGGAGTGGAGGTGACTACTATCTTCTGATAAGAGGAATCAGTAACTTCTGCAGGCCCAGGAGTTCAAGGATATCTTGAAGATAAATTCAGTAGGTATTTCTGCAAGCTCAAGAATTCATGAAGATCTTAAAGAAGTTCAAGATTCTCAAGTCAATCCATTCTAGATATCATGGTCCCACTCTTTTTGGGTTACTAATTTTAGAAAGAGACTTGCCAGAGCTGCTATTCAGCCTTCTTTGTAATTCTACTACAGGAGAATCAGAATCCTGAGATTAATTTTCAATACAGGCTATCCTCTAGCTTTAGAAAATGAGAGCTTCCTTAAATACTGTCAAAGAGATTTTCTGGCTTTCACACAACTCCCATGGTTCAGGACTGGCTAGTTTGAGTGTGTGGTTTTGTGTTTTCAGCACATCAGTGCCCATTTAACAGCAAGTGACTATATCCACAGTCCTTATAATTACCAATCCCACCATCTCTCAAATTCCAGATATACTGCATAAGACGGTGCATTACCCTGTGCCTCATCCTATCCCAATTCCCCAAAAGACGAATCTTAGTGATTATAATACTACAACATGCCAGAGTTTAAGTCCACCCTACCTAACACTAGCTATGGAGTCTTTTACGTAATCTTAAGGTCAAGAGGTCCTATTCTAGAATCCATCTTGAAAATCTGCCTTGTAGTATAATTTCTGGCAGAAATTGCCTTAGTTTGGGATTCTCCGCCTTTCACAAGCAGACCCCCAAAAAAAATAATCAAATGCAAATCTTTATTTTGGAGTTGCAGTAAATAAGGGGTGGGGGAGAATGTGAGATAGGGAAGATGAGACTAAGTATCACAGAGGGTAACTGGAGTTTAATGCTTTGGGGAATATCTTGGAAATGATATAAAATATATGCATCAGAATTATTTGACCTGAAGGCCAAAGAAGCTGGAATATTTATATACTTATTTTTCTCAGTCACTTGTTGAAAGCAGCTCCCAGGAGTTGTTCATTCCTCAGCAAGTCCAACCTGCCATGTTCACAAGGGAAAAATCTTTCTGTATCATAGAGAGCCTGCATCCAGTATTGGCAGTTAAGCTAGCCAGAAAACACAGTATCGAAAAGGCCTCCGGAATCTAAACAAGGCAATACTGCATCTACTATACGAGCCATCCCTGATCCCCAGAAAAAAACTGCGTATCTTGAATCTTGGTGCTGGGTAGAATTGAAAAGCAGTCTCACCATGAATCAGATTTAGAGAACTCCCTGGATTACCAGATCACCAAAGAAGGAGGAGCATTATTAGGTGGGTGTTATGACCTGAATTATATTCAAATTACATGCTGAAATCCTAACTCCCAGTCCCTCAGAACATGACTGTATTTGGAAGTAGAGTCTTTAAGGAGGTGATTAAGTTAAAATAAAGCCATAAATCCAATTTGGGTGTTGTCCTTATAAGAAGAAGAAATTTGGACACACAAAAAGACACCAGAGGCACACATGCACAGAGGAAAGCCAATGAGAAAACACAATATGAAGGCCAATATGCAAGCCAAGGAGGGAGGTCTCAAAATATTCTGAACGTGACAATACTTTGACCTTGGACTTCTAGCCTAAATAATTATGAGAAAAATACATTTATACTGTTTAAGCCACCCAGTAGAGGTAACTTTGTTTTGGGAGCCATACCAAGCTAATATAGTTGGGATGGTTCAGTGATCCAGTGACAACATTCTCCTGGGAGCAGAACCACAGGAAAATGATCCTTCCATCAGGGTCAACTCTATCCTGGATCAAGCAATTTCTCTACAAGTGCAATACAGCACTTTTCCTTGTGCTCCCTGCTCTCAGAACAAACAAAAGTTGTAAATTTTACTGTGCCTTCATTTGATAATGTAGAGGCCCATCTTCAGAAATGGGATCCAGTAGAAATGACACCACAGATCTTCTTGGTCATTTAAGTATGCCTGATTCACTACTCCTACCTGAATGGCACATAGTTGGCCTAGGTTTTCATCCTCCATTGCATCCTTCAGTCAGAGGTAAGATGCTGCAGAAGATACCAGGGGATAATTCCTGAGAAGAGGACCTTCTGTCCCTTTCTCTCCCTTGGAAAGCTAGTATGGGCCTTCTCAAGGATCCTCTCCCTATCCCAGCATACCCTCTATTGGAAATAAGAGATGTCTCTCCACCAAGCACTGGCTTTTGTCTTCTGTCTTATAACCTGAAAATAGAAATTAGTTAATCTAGCCTTCCTATTAGCCTACTTCTAAAGATCCAGGATCACAGAAAGGTGTTATTTTGTGCCTCATACAAAGTACTTTTTTTCTTTTACTTTTATCATTATTTGTTAAGTAAATATACAATAGCTTAAATGGAAATCTGATAAAATTATAATTCTTTTTTTATGTTTATTTATTTTGAGAGAGAGAGAGCAAGAGCAGGGGAAGGGCAAAAAGAGAAGGAGAGAGAGAATCCCAAGCAGGTTCCATGCTGTCAGCACAGAGCAGGGCTCAATCTCACAAACTATGAGATCATGACCTGAGCTGAAATCAAAAGTTGGACACTTAACCAACTAACCCACACAGGTACCCTGGTAGAACTATAATTCTTAAAATAATGATTACTGCAATGTGAATCTTATAAGCCACTTTAATTTTGTATTGTAAATAGTGTAATTACAGTAAATTGGTTGTTTTTAACAAGTCCAGTAAAAAATTCAAATACAGAGCAAGAAATTTTTGTCCTTCTAAAATAATTTTGAATTTTTTTGTTTTTTATTTTACTGCTCTTAGTTAAGTGGCTATATAATAGTTTAAATAGAAACTTGATAGATTTATAATCCTAAAGGTATTATTTCATAAATACCTTGTAAAAATATACATATAAAAATATAAACCTTATCAATAAACTGCTTTTATTTTATAAGTTGAATTGGAATCCAATTCCAAATGTCATCCTTAAGCCTTAGATAATGTTAATTTGATATTTTGTTGTTGCTCTTTAACAAGTCTTTCTTGTTAATACAGAAATAAATCTTTTATTCTCAGTGTTAAAGTCAAGTAATTATATAACACCAAACAGAAGCTTACCAGAATTATAATTTGGGGTATATAAGTTGTTAGTGTTGCTTATTTAAGAGTGAAATTTATGGATCAATTGTTTCATTTTCTTCTATTTCTAGATAATGGGAGTACAGCATTTTGTTTGTTGTATTAGTTTCCTACAGCTGCCATTACAAATTACCATGAGCAAGGTGATTTACAACAACCAATTTATTCTCTTACAGTTGGAAGCCAGATGTCCAAAATCAAAATGTCAGCCAAGGTATACTCCCTCTAGAGGCTCTAATAGAGAATCTTTCCTCCCACCTCTGGTAGTGCCAACATCTCTTGGGTTCCTTGGCTTGTGGCCACATTACTCCATTCTCTACCTCTGTTTTTGCATTGCCTTGTCCTGTGTGTGCCTTCTCCTCTGGGTGTCTACCTTATAAAAACTCTTGTCATTGAATTTGGAGCCCACTCGGTTACTCCAGGATGATCTCCTCATCTCAAGATCCTTAAATTATTTACACATATAAAGACCTTTTTCCAAAATAAATAAATAAATAAATTCATTCATTCATTAATAATAGTAACATTCACAGATTCCAGGACTTAGGACGTGGACATTCTCTTTTGGAGGCCACCATGAAATTCAATACAATATTTTATAACTTCCCCATAAAATGAAGTACAGTGAGAGTTTTTGATGAGTAGTCTAGCAAGTTGAGACATCTGAAATTCTAAATCAATTTCTGTATACCAAGAACTATATTTACTCTGGGTATTAAACCAATGTTTATTTTTAAAAGATGGTAATTACTCTTTTTGAAAAAAAAGAAAGAGACTTATATTAGTGAAATGAAAAGATAGTGGAATTGGAAGTCAAAGTACATTTATTTTTTTAAATGTCTATGTATGTTAAGGACTACAAAGATACATACTAAAATGTAAATAGTGGTAATGGTAGGACAATGGGAATGGGGAGGGGGATGAAGAAGAAATTTTATATTCTTTCTTTGCATGCATTTGCATTAAATGCACTAGTGCACATGTCTGATGCCCCAGCGTTTGTGGCTGCCACCCAGAGGAAACATCCCTTGATACCTTGGTTCAGGTGGCCAGCAGAGATTGTGTTCATGGGTTCAAAGGGACGGTAGCAAACAAAGAAACAGTTCTTAACTGGCTATCATGTCAGAGCTCAGTGCAGAGGGAGCAGAAAGAAATACCCATCTTCCAGTCCTCCCTGAAACAGGTGTATTTGCACTTTAAAAGCTACTGCCTGAGAGTCTAGTTTCCAATCAGCCTGCATCTAGGTGCTGATTGAAATCTTTTCCTTTGGAACACTGACAGGTCTTGGCACACCCTCAATCACTGGGAGCAACTAAGAACAAAGTAGGCAACTAGACACTCACAAAGACTTAAGAGGCAACTACAAGGTAGGGCAAAGTTGAATGACAAGACTCATCTCCTACATGAGGTCACTCCTTCAAGAAAGGGAGAGGTGGCTATTTTATCTAATGCATAGACACCAACACACATAGCCAAGGAAAATGAAGAAACAGAAAATGTGTTCTAAACAAAAGATCAAGAAAAAATGGAGCATTTGAGATGACCCAAATTACTAAAATCAAGAACAAAAGTGGATGGAAGTCCTAACCAGAGCAATTAAGCAAGAAAAGAAAAAAAAAAAAAAAGTAAGGCATTCAAATCAGAAAGGAATTGGTAAAACTGTCACTATTTGCATATGACATGATATTATATAATGAAAACTCTAAAAATTCCACCAAAGAATAATTAGAACAATTGAATTCAGTAAAACTTCAGGATACAAAATCAACACACAAAAATCAGTTGTGTTTCTATAAACTAACAACTAACTATAAGAAGGCCAAATTAAGAAAACAATACCAGTTACAATTCCATCAAAAAATAATAAAATATCTAGGAATAAATTTAACCAAGGAGGTGAAAGATCTATGCACTAAAAACTAAAACATATTACTGAAAAAATTTGAAGAAGTACATATAAACTTTTGTGTCTATACTTTTACACAGTAAAGGAAACTATCAAAAAAATGAAAAATCAACCTACTAAATGAAAGAAAACATTCACAAATGATATATCCACTAAGTGATTTGTACCCAAAATATATAAAGAACTCATATAACTCAGTAAATAAAAAAAACAAATAATCTGATTTTTTTAAAAAAAGAGCAGAGATCTCTTTACCAAATAAGACATACAGATGGCTAACAGACACATGAAAGACCCTCAATATCACTAATCACCAGGGAAATGCAAATCAAGATCACAATTAGATATCACCTCACACCAGTCATAATGTCTAAAATCAAAAAGACAAGAAATAACAAGTATTGGCAAGGATATGGAGAAAAGGGAATCCTCATGCACTGTTGGTGGGAGTGCAAACTGGAACAGCCATGGTGGAAAATAGTATGGAGCTTCCTCAAAAAAATTAAAAATAGAAATACCATATAAGCCAGTAATATCAATACTGGATATTTACCCAAAGAAAATGAAAACACTAATTTAAAAAGATATATTCACACCTATGTGTACTTCAGCATTATTTAAAATACCCAAGATCTGGAAGCAACCCAAGTGTCCATTGGTAGATGAATGGATAAAGAAGTGATATAGATAGGTAGATAGGTAGATAGATAGATAGATAGATAGATAGACAGATAGATGATAGATAGATATAGATGTACACAGACACAAGGATATTACTCAGCCATGAAAAAGGACGTGATCTTGACATTTGCAACAACACAGATGGAACTAGAGGGTATTAGGCTAAGTGAAATAAGTCATACAGAAAAAGACAAATGTCATATAATTTCATTTATATGTGGAATCTAAAAACAAAACAAATGAATAAACAAATACACAAAAAACAGAAACAGACAATTGCCAGAGGGAAGGGGATGGGAGTGATAAGCAACATGGGTGAAGGGGAATGGGAGAGACAAGCTTCCAGCAATGG
The DNA here is from genome assembly GCF_018350175.1 of Felis catus. Lineage (NCBI taxonomy): Eukaryota > Metazoa > Chordata > Mammalia > Carnivora > Felidae > Felis > Felis catus. The sequence goes on along the minus strand of NC_058368.1, from coordinate 15,930,615 downwards.
AATGAATATGTTAAGGGGAAAAAAGGTACAGCATAGGGAATATAGTCAATGGTGTTGTAATAACATTGTATGATGACAGATGGCAGCTATACTTGTGGTGAGCACAGCATAATGTATAAACTTGTCCTGTCACTACTTTGTACACCTGAAGCTAATGTGACACTGTTTGTCAGAACTATCCATCAATTAAAAACAAAAACAAAACAAAACAAAATTCTGTTGGGGACTATGAATTATGATCATTTGGCATTTAGAAACAGAGTGAATATGGTTTTCTTTTTTGCCATAGTATTTCTCTGTTCCTTTAAAACATTTGAAGCACTATCTAAGCATTATCTAAATATGAAAATGCCTGATGGAAAAAAATATCCTATGACAGTTTAAAATACCTTCTGAAGCACAGATTGAATCTGATGCACCAAAGTTTGAAATAGATGAATCTGGTGATGTTACTTTTTATTTTCTTCTAATAATATTCTTCATGGTTACATATGTTTTACTAACTTGTGCTCTATGCAAACATTCCTTTACACAATTACTCCTCCAAAAATAACCCATTAAAGGCTTTTATATAATAAAGGTCCAGTCTACATCTTAACTTTGATAAATCAGATTTTCCTAAATACACATGGTGAGGAGCGCGGGGTTGTCTCAGTCAGTTAAGCACCTAACTTTGGCTCAGGTCATGATCTCCCGATTTGGGAGTTCCAGACCCATATCTGCTGTTAGCACAGAGCCTGCTGCTTCAGATCCTCCGTCCCCCTCTCTCTCTGCCCCTCCCCCACTTGGACTCTCTCTCTCTCTCTCTCTCTCTCTCTCTCTCTCAAAAATAAATAAACATTTTTTAAAAATCACATCTTGGGGGGTGCCTGGGTGGCGCAGTCGGTTAAGCGGCCGACTTTGGCTCAGGGCATGATCTCGCGGTCCGTGAGTTCGAGCCCCGCATCAGGCTCTGGGCTGATGGCTCGGAGCCTGGAGCCTGTTTCCGATTCTGTGTCTCCCTCTCTCTGACCCTCCCCCATTCATGCTCTGTCTCTCTCTGTCTCAAAAATAAATAAACGTTAAAAAACTTAAAAAAAAAATCACATCTTGGAGGTACCTGGTTGGCATAGTCAGTTGAGCATCTGACTTCAGCTCAGGTCATGATCTCACAGTTCGTGAGTTCAAGCCCCACATTGGGCTCTGTGCTGACAGCTCAGAGCCTGGAGCCTTCTTTGGATTCTGTGTCTTCCTCTCTATCTCTGTCCCTACCCCAGTTGTGCTCTCTCTCTCTCTCAAAAGTAAATAAATAAACATTAAAAAATTTTAAAAAATAAAATTAAAAAAATCACATTGTGAATTTTATCAACAGATAAGTTTTGATGGCCAAGTAAGAAATGTATGTTTTTGGAAGAAAATTTAAAACTGAGGCTGTCTATGTCTTATATGGACATCAAGGCCCCTGATGGGTTTTTTTTCCTTAATAATAAATGGTTATCTGTTTCAGTTCATTGCCAGGATTTTTTGCAACTAACCAGTATATTAGGAGCCAGCTTATTTCCCGAGAGATATGATTACATTAGTCACTCAGTAAATCTTGAATTAATTTCGTTCCATAGTTTTCTAAAGAATTCATTAGATAATCTCTGGATCTAGAGAAGCTAGTCACAAGGCCTAAAGAAATTCACCTTTGGTGAACCAAAAGAAAAAAAAAAAAGCACAATGGGTAGCAGCAATATGCTGAAGAAATCTTAACAAAAGTTTTCCCAAATCTTAACAAACATGAATCCATGATACACACTGAATATTTCTACTACAAAGTAAATAACTCAAACCTCTATGTATAGCCTCTCATTCTGTGTGGCAACTGTAGCATCTTATTCTGACAGTCTGTAACTCTAAAGATTTTATGTAAATCAGGGATTCACTGGAAGCAGAGCTCTAGATCCAACAGCCACAGGGGTGATTCTTCAACGAGGGACAGCTTAATAGCACAGGCCTGAACTCATGCTAAGGTGTTGCTGACAAAACTCTCGGCTGCTGGGAATATCGTCCTTCAAGTAAGGAATGAAATTGTAGCTCTCTCACTGACATACTGCATTCACCCTTTTCTCTCATCACATCAAAATAAGCCAAAGAGAGGAGATAAGCAGAGCCAAGTTGCTAAATATTCATTAGCTGCATCCCTGCTGGCCCTCTCAATGGCAGGCTCTCCTTAGGTCACTTGTTCCAGAGAGCACACAGACAGGAAAAGTATATGGCAGCAATTGTTAGACTCCACCCCACAGAAATATACCATTCCCACCCTCAAAACCAGTCCAGAAAATCCACCTAGCTCCACACAGAGTAGGCTTCAAAATCAGTTCACCCACTGCATTCCCAAACCAATTTTCTATCACCTACATTTTTTTAATAAAATCTCAAAATGGCCTTAGAAAGAAGGTACTAATTACTTCCTACATTTAACTGCCCAGAAACAACTCTGAATACATATTAACAAAACTTTGTTTCATAAATAAACAAGACTAATCCTGTCCACAGTTTGTATATTTGTCAGCAAAAAGTTTAGAACTAAAAGACGCCATGGGAAATTAGAGTGATATTAAAAGAAAGTCAAAACAAGTATCAAAGTACTTGATGCATTTTTCAATAAAGTCATGTTACTAATTAGCAAAGCATAGTCAGTGGCATTAAAAACAAAAACAAAACAAAACAAAAAACAATGTAACTCTGAGTTTTCATTAATGTGCTATGGAAGAGAGAGGTTTATTTTCACTGAGGTCTGACCCCACTAGAACTTGTTTAGTTTTTTTCTAGCAGTGATAAATGACAATCAAAGTCTAAACCCTGAGACCTCTTAACTGTTAGTTTTCACTGGAATATAAAAACCATACAAACTGAAGTGTATTACAGTGAATGAAGTATATTCCAGCTGGCCTTAGCTGCCTGAAGAACCCAGAACAGCTGTGTGAACTCCTTCATAAATTTGCCTGCGTTTGGTGAAAAGGGAGGCTAAAGTCTACAATAAACAATGCTGGAGGGCTGGTGTGGCCAAAGGAATCTGGTCCCTGCACGAAACACTAAGGCCCAGATGTTCAGTTGCCCAATTAACCATCAGCTCTCACTTATTCCACATAGTTTTTATAAAAACTTAGTTGGAACAGTCTATACTCACCTTGAGAGCAGACACTACAAAAGAATATGGATCTTTTCAAGATTAATCCTTTTCTTTTTTTTTTTTCAACGTTTTTTTAATTTATTTTTGGGACAGAGAGAGACAGAGCATGAACGGGGGAGGGGCAGAGAGAGAGGGAGACACAGAATCGGAAACAGGCTCCAGGCTCCGAGCCATCAGCCCAGAGCCCGACGCGGGGCTCGAACTCACGGACCGCGAGATCGTGACCTGGCTGAAGTCGGACGCTTAACCGACTGTGCCACCCAGGCGCCCCAAGATTAATCCTTTTCAAGAGTTAAAAGTTTGATAACTCAGCAACATTCCCTTAAAAAGCAAAATTATCTTTGTATTTATGCCATGAAATAATATATTCAGATACTAAGGAGATAAGTAAAATGCTAGCACCCTGAAATTTTTTTTCCATAGAAAAAGATAAAGTCTCTTTTAACAGCCTAATTGTTGCTCTTTCTCATATATTTAGAAGTATTTTGTTTACAAAGAGTTTTCCCCCCAAAATTTACTTATCTGAGAAAACCATCTGAATTCCACTAATGAAGCCAGCCTAAGCAAAGATCAGTCCTCATACCAGCTCAGTTGCTACAAAGGAAAAGGAAAAAAATTGACCTTGACCCAGAGAATTACATAACATATCTATTATATATTACGTTGAACAATGCAAGGGAAGATTAAAAAGCATAACATTAAGGTGTAAAGATTAAAGTATAACATTTTATATGAAATATGTAGGCTACTACCAGAGCTTTCAATCTTTTCAAGTGTATACGTTATATGGAATTTAACAAAGAAGTAAATGCCAGACAAAACTTACATTACTGGTGTTTGTAGAGCTATAATTTAAAATTGGTTATCAAAAGGCTGTTTTTCATCCACATTGGATATATCTAAGAGACCCAGCAAAAAAAAAAAGAGAACTACAGGCCTATATCCCTGATGAATATGGATGCAAAAATTCTCAACAAGATACCAGCAAATTGAATTCAACAGCATATAAAAAGAATTATTCACCATGATCAAGTGGGATTCATTTCTGGGCTGCAGGGCTGGTTCAATATTCACAAATCAGTCAATGTGATATATCACATTAATAAAAGAAAAGATAAGAACCATAGGATCCTGTCAATCGATGTAGAAAAAGAATTTCCCACAAAGGAAAAAATCAACAAAACTAAAAGGCAACCAACAGAATGGGAAAAGATATTTGCAAGTGACATATTGGACAAAGGGCTAGTATCCAAAATCTATTAAGAATTCACCAAACTCCACACCGAAAAACACATAATCCAGTGAAGAAATGGGCAGAAGACATGAATAGACACTTCTCTAAAGAAGACATCCACATGGCCAACAGGCACATGAAAAGATGCTCAACGTCACTCCTCATCAGGAAAATACAACTCAAAACCACACTGAGATATCACCTCACGCCAGTCAGAGTGGCCAAAATGAACAAATCAGACTATCGATGCTGGAGAGGATATGGAGAAACAGGAACCCTCTTGCACTGCTGGTGGGAATGCAAATTGGTGCAGCTGCTCTGGAAAGCAGTGTGGAGGTTCCTCAAAACATTCAAAATAGACCTACCCTATGACCCAGCAATAGCACTGCTAGGAATTCACCCAAGGGATACAGGAGGGCTGATGCATAGGGGCACTTGCACCCCAATGTTTACAGCAGCACTTTCAACAACAGCCAAATTATGGAAAGAACCTAAATGTCCATCATCTGATGAATGGGTAAAGAAGTTGTGGTTTATATACACAATGGAATACTACTTGGCAATGAGAAAGAATGAAATATGGCCTTTTGTAGCAATGTGGATGGAACTGGAGAGTGTGATGCTAAGTGAAATAAGTCATACAGAGAAAGACAGATACCTATGTTTTCACTCTTATGTGGATCCTGAGAAACTTAACAGAAGACCATGGGAGAGGCGAAGGGGGGAAAAAAAAGTTAGAGAGGGAGGGAGGCAAACCATAAGAGACTCTTAAAAACTGAGAATAAACTGAGGGTTAATGGCGGGGGGGGCGGGTAAAGTGGGTGATGGGCATTGAGGAGAGCACCTGTTGGGATGAGCACTGGGTGTTGTAGGAAACCAATTTGACAATAAATTTCATATTAAAAAAATTAAAAAATTAAAAAAAAATAAAAACTAAAAAAAATAATATATCTGATGATTTATGAATACTTATCACTTGTATTTAGAACACTTTCTGTATAAACATCAGATGCACACCAATCAAATGCCTCAGTGGACGCTTTTTTTATCTTAATATGCTCTACCAAGGATTTGCAAATTACACTATCAACCACCCTGCACCACACCTATTTTCGTAAATAAAGTTTTACTGGGACACAGCCAGTTCATTTATTTACCTATTTTCTATGGTTGCTCTTGAGTAGAATTTAGTAGTTGTAACAGAATTAATGTAACAGTGTGTGTCGACTATGCTTCAAAAAAATAAGAATAATAATTAAAAGAAACTAAAAAAAAAAAGGCTGCAAGAGACACCCTATGGTCCACAAAGTTTAAACTATTTATCATCTGGCCCTTTAACAAAAAGTTTGCCCAATATTTTTCTATACTCCATCTATCTTTATTTAATCTCCCAATTTTACACTCATTTTCTACTAAAATACATATTTCTAATACTTATTTATTATAAACCCTGATTAACATTTAGTATACCTTTAGTGATTGGGTTGGAAAACACTTGTTCTTTCCAAGGAAATATGAGTTGTTAGGTTTCATAACATAAGCCTTGCTCGTCATCTTCTGCCTGTTTTTACATTTACTCATGTTTCATTTTCCCTGTGCAGCCATATAGGTTTGTGCAGGTTGTTCACTACATAAAAGGGCCCAGCAAAGGGATGAACTGAGGCTAAATGCAACCTGTACACCACCTACCAAGCCATAATCCTTGACACAAGGCCATGTCCCCCCAAACGAAAGGGCACTTTTATTCTAAATTGCATGAAGTCTCTTGCTCACCAGCTTTGCACCCACATCACATGGTTTTCTTGCGCCCACAGACAAAAAGGCATTGTTTGGTCCAGCAGAACCCTATGTGCCTCCAATGTTTTTCAGCAGATCTCTGATAGGAACCCAGAAAGTGCAGGTACAATTCCCAAGTAACATTCCGTATGTCCCAACTTCTGCGAAACTTAGTTCTGGGATTACCCCAGACTGTCCGCAATTTATACTGATGAAGTAGGAAGTGGAAGTTGAGAGAGAAGATAAAGATAGCCTGATAAACAGAATATATGTATCATTTATGTTGGGGGTGTGAGAAGGTTCCTAATAAGAGGAAAATAAGGAAAGAGGTTTGAACTTGTCTAAATCACTTACAACATGGCCCAATCTCTCTGTGGAAGTTATAAATTTCTAGGGTTAATTATTTCCTGAAAAGGAAAACAGAGAAGAGGGAAGAACTACCTTTCCAGAATCCTCTTCCTTGTTTGGTTACAGGTTAAAATCTGCCTGTGAGAGGCACTTGCATGAGCTCTAGAGGGCAGAAGAATAGAATATTTTGTTACCCTATGTAGGCAGTTGCAGATAGCCACATTAGCCAAAATGAGGACCCAAGTAATTTGACCTTCTCTGAGAATCACCAAAATCACTGCTGTAGGATGAGATCATCAGGGCAGTGTTCCTGGCTTTTGCTCCTGCAGGGCTTCCAACAGCTACAGAAGTCTCCATTTCCCTGTATTGAGACCCTTCACATTCACAGTGCAGATATGCCTCCTGTATTGTGACCAAACCCAGACTATACATCATCAATACATCCTTTGAGGAAAAAGAGGGAGGAAGATCTTAATTTTTTCCTATTAAATGGCCTCAGATGAGACTATACTAATCTTTCAGATAGGATATCATAACTTGGAGCTCTAAGAGGGTTCATAATCCTCTCCTTCCCAGAAAGTCCAATAATTCTGAGGAAAGTGGGTCAATTTTTCATCCTCCTGTCTTTAAATCCACAATCCTGAGGTCACTGAAGAGAAGCACCATGACTCTCTCTATAGCAAGAATGAGGTGATTCTCTTGGCAAAAATATCTCCCATTACATTTTCCCTGGAAGAGTATGTTCCAACTTATCTTACACAATGGTGATTAAGACAATAAAACAGTTCTTCTTAAAACAAGAAGATCAATTGATGGTTTTATCTTCAGAAATAAAATTGCTGACATTAGAACAACAGTTTATCCCTCTTAAGTACCTGTGTGCCTTGTGTCTGTTTTCTTTAGCTCCATCTCACAGATACCCTACTGCAGTAGGAAAACCATAAAACTCATCCTATTACAGTAGGATGAACCTTGAGCTCTTAACTTGACTATGACTCTTAATCTGGTCCTTACTGCTCTGTGTAACGTCTCAGACTCACTTCACTCTGAATTCAGGCCTCACGACTCTTTTCATAACGTCTTGAGTCAATCCTTTTCCTTTAAGTCTTAGGGCCTTAGTACATTCCATTCCCTCTGCCTGAAAAAACTCCCATGGTCTCTAATGCTAACTTTACATCCTTTGTGTCAGTAACTTCTACTCACTCTCCAGGTCTCCTTTTAACTGTTGCTTCTACAGCCAAGTTACTTTACCCTATTACACATGTTTATATTATCTTGTACCTCCCCTCTGTAACACATATAACTCACTAATTTTTAAAATATCTTTCTTCCATGTTAGACTGTAGCTTCCTGGTGTTACATTTTCAACACTGTATCCTTGGTGCTTAGCATGGTATTAATCAAATAGACCCTAAATATGTACTGAATAAAAAGAAAAAAAAAAGGAAGGGAAGGGCACCTGGGTGGCTCAGTCAGTAAAGCATCCGACGTTGACTCAGGTCATGATTTCACAATTCAGTTCTTGAGTTCAAGCCCTGCGTCGGGCTCTGTACTGACAACTCACAGCCTGGAGCCTGCTTCAGATTCTGTCTCTCTCTCTCTCTCTCTCTTTCTCTCTCTCTCAAAAAATAAATAAACATTTAAAAAGGGAGGGAGTAAGGATGGAAGGGGTGGAGGGAAAGAAGAAGGAAGGTAGGGAGGGAAGAAGAGAGGGAGGAAGGGAAGAAGAAAACAAGGTTGGTAGGTAGGTGATGTGATGGCTGAAATTAAATTCACCGTAGATCGATGATATTTCCAGCAAAAGGAATCTATGGACTGACCGAAGAAAAAGACCTTCACAGAAGACTAGAAAATAATTCTTCCTGGCAAAAAAATTAATACAGTGCTAGGTCACTAAAAGAAACTTTGTATTTTGGAGATGGTAATGATAACAGAAAGTGGAGAGGGCTCTGTATTTCAAATGCAGTCCTGACTAGATAAGCAAAACTTTTAAGGTAGGTTGACATTGGTGCACTGGTGGAAACTGCACCACCTCTATTTCTGGAAGCATTTAGCTGTCCCTATTCCTCAACTGAACTCCATGCACTATGTCAGCAAACAATGGCTCCATCCTTTTCCGGATTTTGGCAATATGGTATAACCCAAATCATAGAACAGGAAACAGAGCAGATATGACTTATTCTCTCCTGGGTACATGAGTAGCCACTTGCTACATGAAAAGGAAAGAAGTGAAGACACCATGTCACGTACTCAAAATATGAGAGTAACTCATCATTTGAATCAATCTGTCTTATAATAATCTGCTGAATTCCTGCCATTACTCTCCAACTTCCTCATTCTGCCTTTACAACCATCCTCCCCCAAAGCCAACATAACTTTCCCTAGAGATTTGTTTGGGTGTGTCTGTGGTTGGCGGGGGGGGGGGGGGGGGGCTGAGTGGGAAAATCAGAAGGAACTTGGCACCACCAACATATTTAGATAAATCAAGTCAGGTCAAAGAGAGAGGTCAGGTCAAGAGGAAATGGGAGATACACAGTGAAGGATACATTTCTTTAGAACTAGATTCATGGACATTTGCCAACACTACACAACTGCTTATTGTGTGGAAGAATGCCAGAATGTGACAGCAAGAAATTTCCACAAATAAGAAAATAAAAGAGCCTTTCCATGAGGGCTTAATGCACTGAGAATGAAAAACAATTCAATTTCATGGCTTTAAATTATAGGAAAAATTATTGAATGCAAAAGAGAAATATATCCTAAAAATTCTGTGTCCTGAAGAAAAAGCATACACACTACATAGAGCAAAGATATGTGATATACTGTATGTACACAGACATGTAACATGTATATACATAGAGCAACCAAGACATGTAATATACTGAAGTGCAAAGTATTTAAATTCTCTCCGTTCTCTGAGGGAATGAAAGAATCAAACATATATGCACATATATACAAGTACACATTGATGTTATAAGGAAAACAAGAGGAAGCTCATGTAATTAAGAATTTTGATGGAATTTCTTGGCCAACAGACTCTACTTTAGCTTTCAGAATTTATATTCTTACAATGCTCTTGCCTGCTTTTCTTTTACCATTCTGTATTGTTAGGGCATCACCTAAATCTTGGTCACTTTATTTCCTACATCTGCACAACCTTCCAAGATATTTTTTGTGCTATGAATAATTTTCCTTTATCCATAGTAGTTGCCAACATCTACCCTATTTCTTTAAATGTTTTCATTCCTTAAAACTCCCCTAAGCCATGATAAGGCATCCTTCAGAAAGATATTAAAAAAATAAAAACCTAAACTCAAAAATTACTTAAAATCTCTTTCTTCTATGATACCTATATCTCACTTGGAAGTTTTGTCCAAAAGCTCCACTCACAGTAACTATTCTGTCTGTGTTTTGTTTCTTGAAGCATGAAGTCCGCCTCTGTATGTAATTGATTTTGTTATTGCCCCGTATGTAATATTATGAAGCTTGATTATGCATACTGATTTGATTCTTTCCAAATTTTAGGATAGCACTAGTGCTGCCAAAATATATTAAAGAAGTCTCTCTGGGGCGCCTGGGTGGCGCAGTCGGTTAAGCGTCCGACTTCAGCCAGGTCACGATCTCGCGGTCCGTGGGTTCGAGCCCCGCGTCAGGCTCTGGGCTGATGGCTCAGAGCCTGGAGCCTGTTTCCGATTCTGTGTCTCCCTCTCTCTCTGCCCCTCCCCCGTTCATGCTCTGTCTCTCTCTGTCCCAAAAATAAATAAAAAACGTTGAAAAAAAAATTAAAAAAAAAGTCTCTGTTATAAAAATATTGATAAGACTTTGAATTGACTCAAACGAGAGTAGCTTACAAGATAGCCACAGTGAGGAAGACTTCCACTCAATATAAAACAAAATGTCTTATCTGCAGGATGACCTAGTTGATACTGTGATGCCTAGGTACTCCTTGACAAAGGAAAGACTTGCTCCACTAATTGCAGAAGATGATCTTCAGCTTGTAGTCTTTTGTGAGGACTGCCTCAGTTGAAGAAAACTGCCTTGCCCAAAATCCAATGACTGGTCAATAATGGGGCATAAAAACCCAGCACTTTAGTCCAACTTATGACAACTCTGATGGGCCACATCAGTGAATTATGAGTTCACTGTGGGTTCAGTAGAAGCTTTCACTGGGACTGCATCACAGCTTGAATTCTCCCTCTGTCCAATCTTGCCTCCTTCCCACTCTTCCTCAAGGGATGATGCCAAGGGCACTTCCTAATGAATGCCCTGCACCCTCATTTCCCACTTTGAGTCTGCCTCCAGAGGAACCCAACCTGGGACACTTGCCAAATATGGAATTGCCTGCATCCTAAATAGTATGAACCCATTGCTGAAAATGTCTAAAGATGGGACAATGATTTTTAAATGTTAAAGATAATATGCATATATGGATGTCCTCTAATGTTCCTTTAAGATATATGATTTTATGATTCTAAGTTTTAGACATTGGGAGTCATATAATTAATATAGTTTATGTGCACAGTATTTTATAGATTATACATATCTCACTCAAGCCTCACAAGAACCAGACGAGGTGGAGTACTGGCCCCAATTTACAGAAGAAACTGAGGTTCAGAAATGTTACTTGGCCCAAGGTCACATATTTATAAAATAAAGGATCTAGAGCTTGAACTGAGTTCTCAGTTCTCCATCTACAATCAAAGTACCTTTCACTGTGTCAGTTATGAAAAAGGACTATGTGTTTATAAAATATACCGTATAACCAAAAAATTATATTAAATTTTTAATTTTCTCTGCCATTGCCAGTATTTTAAAGAGTATTTTCAAAAATCATTGAAAATGCAGCTGTGTTTCCTTTTGCCTGCTATAAATAATTCCATACAATAATTTTGATGGGACTTTAAGAAGTCCTTCATTATTTCATTTGCTTCCATATGAGAGTCTGTCTTTCTGCTCAGTTATATGGGCACATCCTGTGATATACCTGGCAGCATTCATTTCATAGCTTCCAGACAGCTAGGACCAAAGCCAGAGGTCCTTGAGTAAAATTTTGCATGTTCATAAGAACATTGCAATAGCAGATGAGAGAAGTTTTGTATAAAATATTTCTGAAATTAAGTTAGCATGTAGACTCTATTCTAGCATTCATCATTCCAGACAAAGGAAAGACTAGCCCTTTACATTGCTGGAATTTGAGATTGTACGGGAGAAAACTTTAAACAAAGGCCTGCCAAATGCTGTTATTATCTTAAGAGTTACATTAGGTTCTCAGAATAAAGCACTTGACTACACTCTGAGGGACAATACCATCTTTCTCTAGCTCCAGGTTATGTCCTTTGAAATAATGATATAGTCAAAATTAACCTTATAAAAGCAAAGCTGAGGACAGAAGTTTTCACCGAACCTGACCAGAACGTACCAGTCTTTTAGTCAATGAAGAGCAGTGCTTCCTACACGTTTTGTCATCAGAAAGAATTTTCATCCCAGAAGTAGAAATGATAGTTTCAAACTTGATTACATGTAACTTCCTTGGGGCATTCCAGGGGATGGGAAGAGGGTAACCACGTTAAGAGGATGACAGGGATACAACCACTCCTACTTCAGTCTCATATGGGACTTTCTTGCAAACTTGCACTGAAAACATGTTACAAAAATTTAGCATGAAAAAGTCTGAAACCACTCCAATAAGTGACACAAAGCTGTGGTTTCAAGGCTGGTGTGTCCACCAGGTGCTGCAAGCAGGACAACACATCACCTCCTTCCTAGGAGGCACTGGAGTCTGGCTTTGAATCTGAGTCCTGTCACTTTCCAGCTGTGTGAGACCCAGGGCAACTTACGTGAGCTTCAGTTTTTCATCTAGAACTTATGACTAATCATACCATCTTCACAACAGTACTATTATGTGCCAGCTATGGGCTATTGTGTGCCGGCATCCATCACCACAACTTCCTCAGGCTTGGTGACATCTTCTGAATCTGGAGCTCCCTCGCTGCTGATGCCCTGACACCACTGCAGCAGCTTCAGCTGCCCTCATCAGTCCTCAGGTCTATCTGGTCTACCAAGAACTTCTTCCCTTCTTAGACATCCTTTCAACACTGATAAAGACTTTACCATTTCTGTCACCACCGTCACTGTTATTCTCATACTGTCTTCTATTTTTTTATACAATAACATTTACGGTTGTCTTCTTAAAAATGAAAACAATGAAATCTTAGAAGCAACAGAGCATTTAATGTGTGAGCTTAGGAGTCAAACCACCTTATGTGCGTCTTAACTCCACAGCCTATTTAGCTTTATGATCATAGGCAAGATATTTAATATTTCTAGACCTCGTTTTTCTCATCTATAAAATAGGCACAAAAATGACACCCACTTCCTAGGGTCATTATGAGAAAAAAAAATGATATAATCAGTGTAAACTTCATGGAACACATTACATATTCAACAAATGCTAGCTTTTATCATTGTAGCATCTCACTAGAGTAATTCAATTTTCCAATTGCATATTTCAGACTATAGAGTCCTAAAAACAAATATAAAATGAGTAAGTAATAAATATTAAATGAAGATGTAAGAATGGGCACACTATAAATGTTTTGTGATTTTAAAAACAGGGCAATATATCTAGATTTATAAACTATCCATGGAAGAAATAGACATCAGGGATTCCTTCCAAGAAGGAGAACCTGGGAAGTAAAGAAAAGGAGTGGTAAAGAAACTTACTGTTACCGTAGGCTCTTTCTTATTCTGTGACTTGTTTAATATGTGTTTGAATTACCTAATCCAATTTAAAAAAGCATGAAAAATGAATCTTTCCTTTTAGTTTAGCTACAAATAATATTTGGATTATTTGCAATTAATATTTGGATTAAAAGCAAGATACTATTGCTTTTTAGGGGCATATACAGTAATCACAAAAGTACTGATTAGAAGAGCTTTGACTGCAGTTATATTTCAAAATATTATTCCATTTTATAGACTGTCATTGATTGTATCAGTTACCTCTTCGACAATAAAGCATATCAATTTCAATTCAGGCTTCAGAAAGGTGATAGATAAAAACTATGCCAAAAATTTCTATGAGTGAGAATATGATTCTGCACCTGATATTCAGTAACACAATCACATATTCCTCCTCACTCCATATACCACCCTATACTGTATTATTTGCAAACTGACTCCAGAAAATTTAAGTAATGTGTAAGGAAGTCATTTTTATTTTATTTTAATTTAATTTAATTTAATTTAATTTAATTTAATTTATTACTTTATTTTAGAGAGAGCAAGAGAGCATATGAGCAGGGGAGAAGGGCAGAAGGAGAGAGAGAGAGAAATAAAGAGAATCCTAAGCAGTCTCCATACTCAGCAGAGTCTGAGGTGGGGCTCAGTCCCAAGACCCTGGGATCATGATGTGAGCCAAAATCAAGAGTCAGATGGCTCAACAGACAGAGCCATCCAGGCACCCCAGGAAGCCATTTTTAATCCTGTTCTTATTATGTTTTTTTTTCCTCCTATGAAATCTCCAACCCCCATAGGTGGCCTTCTCTTCTACAGGACCGTTAACTACAATTTACTGGTTGATTTCTATGTGCCAGATTCTATTTTGAACACATTCTATGCATTTTCACTTTATGGTTCCCAAGGGGGAAAAAAAAGCCTATTTTTAAAATTCAGTAACAGAGAATAAAAAATAATTTGACCAAGAGTACACAGCAAATAAATGGCTAAATGTAAAATAAGACTGGATGGTTACAATGCCTGTGCTTTTCATCATTAAATAAATACTAACCACAATTATAGTGTGTACTCATTCAACACTCAAATGTGCTACTTTGAATTATTTCTTTTGTGTTTTGTTTTTTATTTTGCCCATGTCCAGACATCCTAAATTGACCTGAAGTCCTTCCAGGAAAGAACCTTATCTTTTGACTCCTTTGTATTCCCAGCAGTTGGTACTGGCCTGGAAGACTAACATGGAAATAATGGGATTATGGTGATGATGGTGGTGACAGGTGATAATGATATAATGACAAAGCCCACCTGTCAGACTTGAGGCAGGCACTCTATGCTGAAGTGTACTTACTCATTCAGGATGTACTATCCCAGTACCTACTTTAAGCCAAGCCAGTTTAGTCTCTGGACTTACATAAGAATTACAAGGTACTGTTATAATAAAAACAAAACAAAAAACCAAACACTTTAGGGAGTGTACTTGGGGTAGAGAGGGTGACCATTATATCCAAAGAGGAGAAAAAGACTTTGTAAACCCAATTTGTAGTTCAAGCATACATTATTACCATTTTTATTCTTCCATGAATATAATGAGGGTTTAGTGTATACCAGGCCAACTTAAGAGCTTTGCATGCCTTATTTCAATTAATCCTAGATAGAACTTTGTGAGTTTGGTATTATTACCCCTATATGAAAATGAAAAAAAAAGCAAAACTCACTTTTCCTAGGATCACTTGGCTTCTGAGTGTTATAACTAGTATTTGAGCTTCTAGGTCCAGAATATAAACTCTTATTTTTAACTTTTTATTTAAATTCCAGTTAATGTATAATGTAATGTTAGTTTCGGGTATATGATATACTCATTCAAGACTTCCATACATGACCCAGTGGTCGTCATGACAAGTACACTCCTTAATCTACGTCAACTATTTAACCCATCCCCCAACCATCTCTCCTCTGGTAATCATCACTTTGTTCCCTATAGTTAAGAGTCTATTTCTTGGTTTGCATTTCTCTCTTTTTTTTTTCCCCTTTGCTCATTTGTTATGTTCTTTATTTTTTTAAATTTATTTATTTAAATTCAAGTTATGGGGCGCCTGGGTGGCGCAGTCGGTTAAGCGTCCGACTTCAGCCAGGTCACGATCTCACGGTCCGTGAGTTCGAGCCCCGCTTCAGGCTCTGGGCTGATGGCTCGGAGTCTGGAGCCTGTTTCCGATTCTGTGTCTCCCTCTCTCTCTGCCCCTCCCCCATTCATGTTCTGTCTCTCTCTGTCCCAAAAATTAAAAAAAAAAAAAAAATGATAAATTCAAGTTAGTTAACATACAGTGTAGTATTGGTTTTAGGGATAGATCCCGGTGATTCATCACTTCCATATAACACCCAGTTCTCATCCCAACAAGTGCCCTTCTTAATGCTCATCACCCATTTAGCCCATCCCCCACTGACCTCCCCTCCAGCAACCCTTAGCTTTATTCTCTGTATTTAAGAGTCTCTTGGGGCACCTGGGTGGCTCAGTCAGCTAATCGTCCAACTCTATTTCATCTCAGGTCATGATCACACAGTTCATGACTTCAAGCCACACATTGGGCTCTGCACTGACAGTGCAGAACCTGCTTGGGATTCCTTCTCTCCCTCTCTCTGCCTCTCCCCTGCTTATGCTCTCTCTCTCTTTCTCAAGAATAAATAAATTAATTTAAAAAAACTTTAAAATCTCTTATTGTTTTCCTCCCTCTCTGTTTTTATCTTATTTTTCCTTCCCTTCCCCTATGTTCATCTGTTTGGTTTCTTAATTCTACATATGAGTGAAGTTATATGATATTTGTCTTTCTCTGACTTATTTTGCTTAGCATAATACACTCTAGATCCATCCACATTGTTGCAAGTGGCAAGATTTCATTCTTTTTGATCAGTCAGTAATATTCCATTGTGTGTGTATGTATGTGTATATATATATATAATATATAATATATTATATATTATAATATTAATATTATAATATTATTATTATTATATTATATATATTATATATATAACATATATATATTATATTATATATAATATTATATATATTATATATATTATATATATTATATATATTATATATATTATATATATTATATTATAATATTATAATATAATATATATAATAATATATATATAATATATATATATTTTATATATATATACACACTGCATCTTCTTTAGCTATTTGTCAGTCGATAGATGGTTGGGCTCTTTTCATAACTTGGCTATTGTTGATAGCACTGCTATAAACAAAGGGGCATGTGTGTCCCTTTGAATCAGCATTTTCATATTCTTTGGATAAATACCTAGCAAAGGAATTTCTGGGTGGTAGGATAGCTCTATTTCTAATTTTTTGAGGAACCTCCATACTGTTTTCCATAGTAGCTGCACCAGTTTGCATTCCCACCAACAGTGCAAAAGTGTCCCCCTTTCTCTGCATCTTTGCCAGCATCTGTTCAGTTCACTGAGTTGTTCATTTTAGCCATTGTGACAGGTGTAAGGTGGTACCTCATTGTAGTCTTGATTTGTATTTCTCTGATGATGAGTGATGTTGAGCTTCTTTTCATGTCTGTTAGCCATCTGGATGTCTTCTTTGGAAAAGTGTCTATTCATGTCTTCTGCCCATTTCTTGACTAGATTATTTGTTTTTGGAGTGTTGAGTTTAAGTTCTTTATAGATTTTGGTTACTAACGCTTTATCCAATATGTCATTTGAAAATATCTTCTCCCATTCCATCAGCTGCCTTTTAGTTTTATTGATTGTTTCCTTTGCTGTGCAGAAGCTTTTTATTTTGAGGTAGTCCCAATAATTTATTTTTTCTTTTGTTTCCCTTGCCTCATAACATAATCTAAAAAGATTGCTTTGGCCTCGGTCAAAGATGTTACTGACTGCCTGTGTTCTCTTCTAGGATTCAGATGGTTTCCTGTCTCACAGTTAGTTCTTTAATCTATTTTAAATTTATTTCTGTGTATGGTGTAAGAAAGTGGCCCAATTTCATTCCTTTGCATGTTACTGTCCAGTTTTCCCAACATCATTCATTGAAGAGACGGTCTTTTTGCCACTGGATATTCTTTCCTCTTTTGTCACAGATTAATTGACCATATAATCATGGGTACATTTCTAGGTTTTCTATTCTGTTCCATTGATCTATGTGTCTATTTCTGTGCCAATACCATACAGTTTTGATTACTACATCTTTGATATATAACCGGAAGTCCGGAATTATGGTGCCTCTAGCTTTGCTTCACTTTTTTGAAGGCTACTTTGGTTATTTGGGTTCTTTTGTGGTTCCATACACATTCTACGAGCGTTTCTTAAATGTGAAAAATGCTGGCAGTATTTTGATAAGGATTGCATTAAGTCTGAATTACTTTGGACAGTACAGGCATTTTAACAATATTTGTTCTTCCAATCCATAAATATGGAATGTCTCTCCTTTTCTTTGCATCATCTTCAGTTTCTTTCATCACACTAATGAAAGTGTGTTATAGTTCTTAGAGTACAGGTCTTTTACCTCTTTGGTGAGGTTTATTCCTAGGTATCTTATTATTTTTGGTGCAATTGTAAATAGGATTGATTCCTTAATTTCTCTTTTTGCTGCTTCAATATTGGTGTATAAAAATACTACAGATTTCTGTACATTGATTTTGTATCTTGTTTCTTTACTAAATTCATTTATCAGTTCTAGCAGTTATTTTGGTGGAGTCTTTTGGGTTTTCTATATATAGTATTATGTCATTGGCAAATAGTGAAAGTTTTACTTCTTCCTTGCTGATTTGCATGATTTTCATTTCTTTTTGCTGTCTGATTGCTGTAACTACAACTTCTAATACTATCTTAAATAACAATGGTGAGAGTGGACATCCTTGTCTTGTTCCCAACCATTTACACTATGATACTTTCTAAACAAACTCTTCAAAAAAAAAAAAAAAAGTCTGGTGTTTCCTTAAATGTTACAGTAAAACAGATGTGAAATAGACAATAAATTATAGTTTCTATTTACAAAAAAGCTGTAAGTGCAAACAGTGTTAGATTAAAATGTATTATTTAATCAGTTCAGTATGAAATTGGCTTCCTAGTACATGATTGTGAAAATGACACTTTAAAAACATTCTACGATTTCATCAGCAACTCTCATTTTTCCCATTGAGGATGATATTAACATGGGTTTTATTATGTTGAGTAGGTTCCTTACTTGTTGAAGGTTTTTATCATGAATGGATGTTGAACTTTGTCAAATGCTTTTTCTGCATTTATTGAAATGATCATATGATTCTTATCCTTTCATTTATTAATGTGATGTATCACACTGATTGATTTGTAAATATCAAACCACCTTTGCAACCCAGAAATAAATCCCACTTGATTGTGGTGAATGATTTTTTTAATGTATTGTTGAATTCTGTTTGCTAGTATTTTGTTGAGGATTTCTGCATCTATGTTCATCAGAGATATTGGCTTGTAGTTCTCTTTTTTTGTGGTGTCTTTATCTGATTTTGGTATTAGGGTAATACTGGTCTCAAAATAAATTTGGAAATTTTCCTTCTCTCCTACTTTTTGGAATAGTTTGAGAAGAATAGGTATTAACTATTCTTTAAATGTTTGGTAAATTTGCTTGTGAAGTCATCTGGTCTTGGACTTTTTTGTTGGGACTTTTTTTTTATTATTGTTTCAATTTCTTTGCTGGTTGTTGTTCTGTTCAAATTTTCTATTTCTTCCTATTTCAGTTTTGATAAATTATATGTTTATAGGAATTTATCTATTTCTTCTAGGTTATCCAATTTGTTAACATATAGTTTTTCATAATACAGAATCTGAACTTTAACTGATGTTCAACACTGCCCTTTCTAAGACCTCTAAAATGAAAAACATTCCATTTGAAGTCATCTGAAAATTCCACAATTATACAAAAAGGAATCTGTAAATTATGTTAAATCTGAGCAAAATCCATCCAGTCTGGCAGCAATAACTCTAGCAGAACAGAATTTTGGGGATCCTTACAACTCTACTGTATATATGGCAACCTGTTCTATAGAGTAGGAGAGGGATATTGTCTGAAACTATACTCTGATTATCAGTGGGCTCCCCCACTCCAGATCTACAAAGTTAAAGCAGATAATCTAAGTAACATAATTTTGAGCTTTCATTAAAAACAAAAGACAGGGGCTTCTGGGTGGCTCAGTCAGTTGAGCATCCAACTCTTGATTTGGGCTGAGGTCATGATTTCATGGTTCGTGAGATCAAGCCCCACATCAGGCTTTGGGCTGACAGTGCAGAGGTTGCTTAGGATTCCCTCTCTCCCTCTCTCTCTTCCTCTCTCTCTCTCTCCTTCTCTGCCCCTCCCCTGCTTGTGCTCTCTATCAAAATAAATAAATAAAAACTTTTATAAAAGCAAAAGACAATAGTATTTTAAATGGCCGAGCATTATAACCTGGTAAAGAAGTTATGGGAATAATCAAAATGCACAGTTTCTAAGTGTCTAGGCAAACCAGAGCCCTGATGCCTAGGAGAGAAGCAAGTCAGATATTAGTAACCAAAATTTTTCTAAATTCTTTTAATGCAAACAGTTTGTCAAATAAAATGAACATAGTCTGGATATGCATAACTTCCAATTTCTTAAGGAAACCATGAAGAAAAATCCAGGAAGACTTTCCCAGAAATAAATCAAAGCTTTACCAATGACATTTACTACTGAATTGTGGGACAGAATATAAGGCCAAAGAAGAGGCAGAACTATAAAATAGTTTCTTTCAGAAGCCAGAGTTATTGTAAATAGATTTGACATTTGGAATTTGAAGACTATTATGGAAACATATGGCTTAAAATGTCACATTCTCTTCAAGGGTCCTAAAGTTTCAAATAAAGTAGTTAAATGCTCTGTGCAACACAAAATACTTCATAGGTGGCCTGAAAGAATAGGTTTGATCATGCTACTAATTCCTTCCAGTTCCACATACACACCTCTGTTGCATACCATTGGGCACAGGTTGCAATAATTGTAACTGGTTGTCAGTTATCTAACCCCCGCCAAAAGTCACTAAAAACCCTGACATGTTATTAGAAATACAAGAAAGAACAGTACTAATGTGTATAAAAGAGAAAATGTTATAAACAAAAGACCAGCCCAGAGTTTTAGAACAGTGAAACTACTCTGTATGACACTATTATAATGTATACATGTCATTACACATTTGTCAAAACACATAGAATGTACAGCGCCAAGAGTGAACCCTAAAGTAAACTATGGACTTTGGGTGATAATGTTGTGTCATTGTAGGTTCATTGAATGTAACAAAGGAACCACTGGTGGGAGATGTCCAAAGTGGGGGAGGCTATGCATGTGGGAATAGGGGATACGGGGACTGTCTGTATTCTCCACTCAACGTTTTTGCTGCGAACTTAAACTGCTCTAAAAATTAGTCTTAAAAAAATAAAAAAACAAAATAAAACAAACTAACAAACATAAAAACATTAGACCATGGGTGATTGATGGGGCCATAAGCCCAGAGACAATGTCTTAAAGAAACTGAAGTCTGAAGCTCCATTCAGCTACCTTCTACTTGGTCGCTCCATTATGCCAAAGTATTCACTGAATATTTCCATCTGCCTACTCCTCCTACTCCTTATGCTGTTTCCACTGTGTTGACTACTTTTAAAAACATATTAAGTGTGTCCATTCCAAAAGGAAATAGTCACTGAATAATGAGTTAGTAAAATAGATTAGTGAGATTTTTAATTGCCAAATTTAAAAGCAATTAGTGTTTACCCTACAAAAATGCACTTCAATTATTTCCCTTTTGTTGGGATGCATGGGTGCTCAGTTGGTTAAACGTCTGACACTTGATTTTAGCTCAGGTCATGATCTCACATTTCGTGAGATCAAGAACCACATCGAGCTTGTGCTGACAGCAAGGAGACTGGGATGTTCTCTCTCCTCTCTCTCTGCCCCTCCCCCCACTCACACACACACACACATACACACTCTCTCTCTTTCTCAAAATAAATGAACATACATAAATAAAATAAATAAATAAATAGAATTATTTCCCTTTTGTAATAAAGATTAGCATAGCAAGCAGTAATTTTAGCATTTATAGAAAAAGCTCAAAGCTGTGTAATGGATAGATACATAAAGGATTGTTATATTATCTATTTTTGTAACTGTTTGAAATTCTCCTTAATACAAAGTTTTTTTAAAGGATCAACTATAAAGTATATACTGGCTTAATGTACCAATAACTGTATAAATTAACTTGATTGCTATGATATTATGTTAAAGATATTTTATATTCTATATCACCATCATCTGAAAATATAGCATAGTATTTAAGAATATGAATTTTTGGAAATCAGATTGTTTCAATCTGATTTGCATTCTACCTACTCCAGCTGTGGTAACCTCGCAAAAGTTGAGTTTTATTCTGTAGGTGGAGAGAAAGATTTCAAAGATTCACAATTCACAGATTAAAAAACTATTCCCTATTCTAGTGTATTTCTAAGTTAAATATTTAGAAATTACAAAGAATTTTCAAAAATAGAAGGAATTATATAATCCTTTCATGGCCTTTGAAGCCTAATTAAATGACCTAAAGAAAGCCTTATTGAATTAATCAGTCAGTTTTCAATAATGTCCTGGATTTTACTTCCCACTAGGCCTTCTGGCAGCAGCTCTTTGCAGGTATACAGTCTCACGCTCAGCCAGGGATATGGGGATTTGGGGGTCTTCTCCAGTCCCTCCTGGATGGACGTGCGGAGACCTTACCAAAGCTCTTATTTCCCTTATCTCCCTGTTAAATTTCAGGCCAGTCTGCTAGTCCACTGCTTACCGCAACCTCGTGCTACCTGAACCATTGGTCTTCCTCCTTCATTTGCCACCAAAACCAGTACTTTTATCGACAACACTGTTAAACCTGAGGTTTGTCTCCACTCTGCTCCTACCAAGTGAATCCCCTGTGGCAACGAAGCTGATGGCTTTCTTGTTTTGCAGTGTCCTGTACATTTCTGCTCAGATCAGCATGAGTGTGGGTGTGGATGGGAGAAGCCCCAGGCAAAAATGCCAGACTCCCACTGTTCTTATTTGACATTCAGTACTTTTTTCATAAATAATTCCTTCTCAACTTGTACGACTTTGGTCAATTCAGAAGTCCTGAAGTGGTTGTTTTTAAGCCTTGAAATTTTATCCAATTTTATCCAATTTTATGTATATAATGCTTTATCAGAAAACAGAATCAAATATATGACATTTTATCACAGACAGTTAATAGTAGGGCATATTCTAAATTGTCTAACTGGTAGTCATTATTATTAGCATTTTGTTTTGCGGATCACAACAAATACATACAAAATAAATATTCACCTAATCTCAATAAATATTGGCCCTCTTCTATACAATGTTTAAATGTTTCTTATCTAGGGCCTCCTGGGCAGCTCAGTTGGTTAAGCGGCCAACTCTCGATTTCAGCTCACGTCATGATCTCACAGGTTCATTAGTTCAAACCACACATCCGGCTCTGCACTCAGTGCAGAGCCTGCTTTGAATCCTCAGTCTCCCTCTCTCTGCCCCTCCCCCACTCATGCTCACTCTCTGTCTCTCAAAAATAAATAAACATTAAAAAAATTTTTTTAAATACATGTTTTTTATCTAAAGTTTATATGGAGGCCCTTTCCTATATAATATTTCTCTACAATCTTTATATGTTTATGTTATATGTTTCCATACAATGTTTACATGTTTCTATATGACGTTATATATTCATTTAATCTCAATAAAATATTGGCTCTTTTCTATATAATGTTTATAGTCCCTAATAGTTAAATTATTCAAGTTCCTCAAGACACAAGGATTCTGAAAGTTGGTAATGAACAATAAT
This sequence comes from Felis catus, assembly GCF_018350175.1. Lineage (NCBI taxonomy): Eukaryota > Metazoa > Chordata > Mammalia > Carnivora > Felidae > Felis > Felis catus. The sequence goes on along the minus strand of NC_058368.1, from coordinate 15,907,475 downwards.
TCATTATTCTGAAACTCTTTCATCCCAAAACAAGTCCTTTTTGAATCCTTTTTTCAAAAGCAGGATTCTAGAAATGTACTTTTAGTGAGAATGAATGATGGTTGGAGAAGATAAAAAACTCTCTATGAACATAATTATAAGAAACCAGGTTAAGACTACAAAAATAAATATATTTGACTGCAGAACCCAGAGTTATCAAAAATATTTGTGGTCTGCTAGACTATAGTGTTAAAAAGAAATTTATTGGGATTAAGTGCAAACTCGTGTCTACATATTTAGGGTGCACTAAGCTGTATTTCAGCCAATCCTTTCATTTTCTATGCCATTATCTGTCCTGATCGCAGTCAAGCTAATCACAAAATGAGCCCACAAAATAAGTAAGACAGTTTTATTGAGTAGATCACACATACTCAACCTCAATCATTTTTAACATCTTGACATAGTTTTAACCTACAACTTTCTTTTTAACTGTAGGAAATAACTTTGTTAGAACATGAGCACAATCAGCTGAAAGGAAATTGGAAGATGTAGTAAGTGTGATATTATGTTATGAACTGCTGCCATGTAATTTTTCTGATCCTTTGAATAAAGTAACATAATTTGTCAAAATGTGTTCTCATAATAACCTGCCAACAAACTGGATGAGCTTAAGAAATAAAGTAACGGCCCGCACCGAAAAGTTAAAAGAGTATTAATTCCTTACCGCTGTGGAAGGAAGTGAAGAAAGATGTCAAAATTTCAACATCTTCAGAGCAACCAAGAAAAAAAGGTAATAAATTTTAAGGCTTACATTGCATCTTCCATTCTCAATAGAGTAAAATTTGTATTTAAAAGTCCTTTTTTTCAGGGCACCTGGGTGGCTCAGTTGGTTATGCGTCCAACTCTTGATTTCAGCTCAGGTCATGATCTCACAGTTCATGGGATTGAGCCCTGCATCAGGCTCTGAACTGATAGCACAGACCCTGCTGGGGATTCTTTCTCTCCTTCTCTCTCTGCCTCTCCCTCACATGCTCTCTCTCTCTCTCTCTCTCAAAATAAATCAATAAAAGTAAAAACTTAAAAATAAAATAAAATTATATAAAAAGATTCTTCTTTTCAAATAAATGTATTGCCAAGTTTCAAAATGAGAGAACAGATGCCAAACAATGGACAGAAAATGTTCTTTCTTGAAGGAAAGAAATCCAGCACATTGCAATGTGGCCCTCTGCTGCTATTTTTCAATACTACATGAAAAAGACTAATTTCCAGTGGTGTCTCTTTGCAGGGTCAATACTTCAACAAAGTTTTAAGGAAAAAAATGACTTAAATCCTTCAACAAAGTGTAGTCACTTACAAGATTTTTTTGAAAATCGAAGTGATTGATTCAGCGTAATGTTATTCTGAACACAGTGTCTGAGCTACATTAAATACCTTAGTGACAGCACTATTCATTTAAGAACAGATTTTCATTATTTATGTTCTATTTCAATATTTCCAAAAAGAGATTATATTCATACCAAATGGTTTCTACAATAACAATAGTTCATCCAATGCTATGGGGAAAAAACATTTTTTTTTAATTAGAAAGAAACTTGTGTCTCACAATGCCATTCCTAATAAATATCTCCATTTTCTAGGAAAACGTCACAAATAGTCTAGAAAATAAACTCAAAAACTCATCTAAGACTAAACTCAATGCAATTTGACCATCACTTTTAAATTGCCAAGACTGAGGGGGGACTTACTGGGAAGTGAATAAAGCCTCACATGCATGGTCCCTGGGGTGCCTGGAGTCGCCAGGAGCTGCGAAGTATCCTAGGTGAGGAGAAGCCAGGTTGGCAATACAGACTCTTCTATGTAAGCATTTCTGGTAAATTGCCTCAAGATACCTTAGGAAAAAAAAAAGAGATCTGAACCTCCAAGTTCAAGTAAATTGTCATGATTTCTTTTCCTATGTTAAATATGGCATACTTTTTTTTTTTAATGTTTGTAGTTTTTCTTTTTTTCTTTTTCTTAAAAGGGGCCAGAAAAAAAAATGTGTAAGCTCACAACCCACAAAACCTGAATCTGCCTTTAGGTAGAACAATTTACCCAACACAGTCAGTCCATACAGAAAATGTTATTTTACTTTCGATGGGAACATCTTACATTAATAGGAAAAAATGGTTTTAATGACAATTTTGAAACCAAGACTAAATAGTAGCTTAAAAAGGCATTGGTAAAAATACTTTATACAATTTTTAAGGGGAAGAAAGAAGATTAGTATCTGCCCAACAGTGACGCTCTCTAGCATTCAGAAATCTCTAGCTTTTGATACCTAGGTAGTGTTCAAGAGCACTGGCTGTGGAGTCAGGCAATCCTGGATTTCAGTCCTGAATACATCACTCTATTGTTATGTTACCTTTAGCAAGTTAATAAGTTAATTGTGTCTTACAAATGTAGGCATTTAACAACTACTTGTTAAATAAATATATGAATCAATTCCACACAAAAACTTCAATTTAGCAAATACAGTAGTTCAATTTATTTCCATTAAAAAATGATTTGTTGCATATCTGTTAGGTGAAAGGTATTGGGCAAAAGGGGAAGAAGGAGTACAAGAGTTCAAGCAAAGTATTGTTTGAGGATTTCTATTTGTATTCGATGAGACGGGAAAAGACTTGTGGAGCACAAAGCATTTAAAGACGAAGCCTTGAAAAACTTAGAATCAGACCCGGTTGACTGAAAAGGTGGATCAGGCTGGAAGCATTTCAGCTGAGGGAACAATATCCTAAGCCAAGAGCCAGAGACAAGAAAGGAGAGATCTAAGTGTTCTGGGAAGTCAGCAGCTCTGCTAGCTTGAGGTTTAGAGAATTCAGGGAAGACTGGGCTGGAAACAAACCAGGGTCATACCACCACTTCGGTTAACAATGCTCCACATTCTGGGGGCGCCTGGGTGGCTCAGTCGGCTGAGCATCAGACTTCGGCTCAGGTCATGATCTCATGGTTCCTGCATTTGAGCCCCACATTGGGCTCTGTGCTGACAGCTCAGAGACTGCAGCCTGCCTCAGATTCTGTGTCTCCCTCTCTCTCTCTGCTCATCCCCTGCTCGTTCTCTGTGTCTCTCAAAATTTAATAAACATTAAAAAAAATTTTTTTTAATTTTTATTTTTTTTTATTTTTTTTTATTTTTATTTATTTTTTTTTCAACGTTTATTTATTTTTAGGACAGAGAGAGACACAGCATGAACGGGGGAGGGGCAGAGAGAGAGGGAAACACAGAATCAGAAACAGGCTCCGAGCCATCAGCCCAGAGCCCGACGCGGGGCTCGAACTCACGGACCGTGAGATCGTGACCTGGCTGAAGTCGGTCGCAACTGACTGCGCCACCCAGGCGCCCCTAAAAAAAATTTTTTTAAATAATGCTTCCCATTCTGAAAATGCTCACAAAATTCCTTATCAGTGAAAGTCCACACAAGCACCATTATAAATTACATTTGGCCCTCTTTCATAGACAATGCCTTTAACTGATACAAAGAAATATGGGACTTAGGACAAATTTTTATTAAACAATAATTAATCTCAGTTCCAGATTTGAAAAAGAATTTTATTTTTTTAATTCACACTTTCATCAGAAACTGGACTATCTGTAACTTTAATTTTTTTTAAGTTTATTTATTTATTTTGAGAGAGACAGAGACAGCATGGGTGGGGGAGGGGCAGAAAGAGGGAGACAGAATCTCAAGCAGGCTTTGTGCTGTCAGCATGGAGCCTGATGCAGGCCTCAAACTCGCGAAACTGTGAGATTATGACCTGAGCCGAAAGTAAGAGTCAGATGCTTAACCAACTGAGCCACCCAGCACCCCAACTATCTGTAACTTTTAAATACTGACTTCTGTCATACAGAAATCATTTGAAGTTTAAGGTTTATGTTAAAGCCATCGATTTGAAAGACTGGAAGAGAAGGAAACAATGGACACTGTTCTAGTAGGTCATTAGGAGGAAAACTGCTCTCAATGTCATCAACAAAAATAAAGGGATAAATGAAAGAAAATGTCATTCTTGTTGGTATAATACATAAAGTAATGGCCTCCAGTCCAACTTGAGTTCCAAACTGTCCTCGACCACTTGTCAGTAGTGTGATCTTGGACAGTTCTTCTAACTTCTCTATGCCTTGGTTTCCACTTGTGTAGAATAAGAAGGGCAACCACAATAGCAACACTTGTCTGTGGTACATTATAATACTACCTGGCCATGGGAGGAGTATACATTTTCACACACTCTGTCTTTGGACCTGGACATATGACATGCTTTGTCCAATGTAATGTGACATTTGTCCTAATCCTTTGCTATTATAACACACCCATAAGGGGGCTGCTCTTTCAGCCTGGATTCTAGAATGAAGAGCACTCAGGAAGCAGACATGCACTGATTTATAGCCTCCATAAAACATAAATGACAAACTTCATTGCTGTAAACCACTGAGATTAGAGGGTTGTTACTGTTGCAAAGCCAAGTAATACAATGCACTACCCACTTCACATATTTGTTATAAAGACTGAATAAAACAATATCTTTTAAAAGACTTTATAACCTTTTATGCCCTCCCATACCTCACACTAGCTCCTTCTCTTACCTAAATTGTCGCAGATTAGAATATTTGGGAACATAGGGGTGCCTGACTGGCTCGGTCAGTTTAAGCATCCAACTCCTGATTTCAGCTCACGTCATGATCTTACAGTTCCTGATATCGAAGACTGCTTCAGGCTCTGTGCTGACAGTGCAGGGCCTGCTTGGGATTCTCTCTCTCCCCCTCCTCCAATCATGCTCACATGCTCTCTCTTCCTCAAAAATAAACAAACATTTTTTTTAAAAAGAAGAAGAAAATTTAGGAACATAACTTGTGATGTGAGAGAGTGAGGAAGATGAAAATGCCAACTATCAAAGCTGCACCTCCCTCTCCAGCCCCTGTGCCAATGCCTCCCCAAATTCAATGCTACTGCCCTACTAGCAGAAATTTGTCTCCTTACCATAACTCATAAAACAAAATAAGCTTAGGTTTTTTGTTATTTGTGATGTGAATTCTCATGAGAATACTGGAGGGAAGATATGTCTTTAAAATGATACAGTTTTTATGCTAGTGTGCATCCCAATTTTTCTGAGAAAGTGCTCAGAGCCACTTATGTCTGGTTCTCTTCTGTATTTTCGTTAAATTTTACTTAAATCTTTGTTTAGCCAGAGTGATACCAGAGCTTCTATGTGGAATCTTGTTTATACTTAAAGGATTCCATGGAAAGAAAAAGAAAAAAACAACAACAACACTGAAAAAGGAAACTTTTTTAAAAAAGACATTTCATTTAACTAACAGAAAGACAAAAACAAAACCAAAAAACTTTGACAAAACTGAATAAAGAAGTAACCACAGAAATGGCAGAGAAAAGGCCTAAGAGATGGTGCCATGATCTGCAATAAATCACACAGAGGTAATGGCTAGGGAAGCAGGTGAGCCAATAATTGGACCAGAAAACAAGACCATCCTTATTATTCAAGCCCTTGGCACTCCCATTTCTGCATGAAGTTGAAAGAACATGAGCCTCAGAGTTGTACAAGCCCAGGCAGTTTTGAATCCCAGTTCAGCCACATTCTCTGTACAACCTTAGACCAGCTACATACTTTGAGACATACTTTCCTTATTCAGTAAAGGAAAATAACAGTTATTTTCCCTTACCCAGTTAGGGGGAATAACAGCTACCTCATAGGATTGTGGTATTAAATGGAATAAGGTGAGTGGAGCACCTAACATAGTATTTGAACAATAACAGCTTCTCAAAATTTATGTCTTAGCTCTTTACCATTAACTCCTCTTTTTCCCATTCCCTGAACTAATCTTCAGCAACACATGTGCAAATGCTTTTGTTCCCAGGTTGGGAATCTCCTGTAGAGTAATAAATTATAATCTAACACATAAAGACAGAAGATATTTTATGCTGTAAAGCTAAGAGGTTTTTTTTAAGTATGCACACATTTATATGCAATTTTTTCTCTTAATATATTTACAGCTTTACATTGGTCACACACACACATACACACGTGCACACATACACAACCACATCTGAAATATGTAGAAATAAAATGACACATTTTCCAAATAAAGCTGCATCATCAGTTCTGTATTTCTCTGACTTCCAACTTTGAAACCCCCAGGAATTACAAAAGAGAGAGACAGACACTCACCCGTCAAGAGGTCATGTTGAGTGATTCCAAGGAACATTAGAAAACCTGTACTGAATCCAAGTTTTAACTGCCAGATTTTTAACTCCTGGCTACAGTTCCCATGTATGATATAATTTAGAAACAGTTTAGGCACAGGAGAATCACAGGATTTAAAACATTGTGTCCCTCAACATGTAAAATATTAACGGAAAATCCAGACAAGTCATAAATTGTTATAAAGAAACTAAAAAACAAAAAGAAATTTGCAAAATGGCAGGGAGACCTTTTAAACCATAAGGGAAAAGAAGGAATGATGGCTCCTTTATTAATGCATAAGTTGAGTGGAACCTCCAAAGTCCTTCACACCTTTCCCTTCAGGCATCTTCTACCTCAAGGATACCTTAGGTACATTATGAGGGACTAGAGGCACAGAGCTAGAGGGACAGAGCAGCCAAGTATGCTGCTACTTTTCCAGTCGGAGATGGATCACAGAAGTTCAGACACATACGCTTTTTACCCCAATCTAGTAGTACGAGCATCACTATCCACAACACGAGCATACATACAGACTTGTTCATAAGCATCTTGATAAAAAAGTTCTGAAAGCTTCCCACTGCATTTCTTCAAGCTCATTTGATGATTCTTGGTTTGAGATTTGACTCAAAAATTCTAGATAAAATTTATTTTTACCTATAAATCTCATCTTTACCTCTAAAATCCAATGTAGTCAATCTGTTATCCCTATTATGGAAAGAGAGGAATAAAACAACACAGGAAAACATCAAATTATACAAACCAGTTTTTTTCTACCTCTGCTAACATTAGACATGTTCTGATACATAAAACCCATCTGGACGTGGCAATCATGCCACAATTAAACAGTGGAGAGATTAGGCTACAGTCATGTTTCAGCATAGTTCATTCATATTTTCATTTGTTCATTCAACATTTATTTATTAAGCACATACTATATTCCAAATATTTGTTCCAAATGTTTCAGTTGCTGGGGTTGTATAAGTGAGTAGATGAAAACTCCCTTCATGGAATCTATACCGTAGTAGGGGCAAATAACAAAAAGAAATAAGTAAATTAAATTATTTAGAAGATGATAATTATTGTGATGAAAAATAACACATGAATTATAGGTAGAGCCAACAAGAGGAGAAAGAGAGAGAGGCAAGTCAAAAATGACTTCTTAATGTTTGGGCTGGGTAACTAGGAGGAAGTTACCATAAACTGAGATGGGAAAGACCTGGCAGTGCCTGTTTTGGGTGGGTCAAGATCAAGAGTTTGGTTTTGGGGGTCCCGGGGTGGCTCAGTCGGTTGAGCGTCTGACTTCAGCTCAGGTCATGATCTCACAGCTCGTGAGTTCGAGCCCCTGCCAGCTGTGTGCTGACAGCTCAGAGCCTGGAGTCTGCTTCGGATTCTGTGTCTTCCTCTCTCTCTGCTCCTAACCCACTTGCATTCTGTCTCCATCTCTCTCAAAAATAAATAAACATTTAAAAAAAAAAAGAGCTTGGTTTTGCATATGTTAAATCTGAGATGCCTGAGAGACGCAGATATCTAATTGGAAATGCCTACGGGGATGCCTAGTAGGCAGCAAATTCAATTGACTCCTCCTTTATAGCTATTTGGCTTTATCTACCTCCAAGGGGTCCTTTAATGGTCTCCTTTGCCCTTCAGCCCATGCTAAGTACTTCCCCCTTTCCTCACTTTAGGGGATTGAGAGAGAACAAATACTTCCATTGCTGATTCCATCTGTGATTCAAGATTTCTTCCATGCTTTGCTTAGGTAACTGTTCAACAGCACTGTGAAATCTAAAACATAGTAAGGGACAAGCAGAAAAAACTTAGAGACTGAATCATCCTGGAAATAACTTGGAATTTTAAAATCACAAGCAAAAACACTCTTGGAATACAGTGGAAAACCAGCTATGGCTGAAACACTGCCACTATTAAGACCACTATTTGGTGTGAGATATTTGTATAATGCATATTTTATAAGATCAAACCATTTCCTGTATTTATTATTAAACTAATGCATTTCAGCTGCTGTATCTTCTGGTTTACAAATCATCAGGAGCCTGGGACATTCATGTTCATGTGAAGAGCCAAAAACGATGTCATTCCCCAAATTAAAAACTGACCTTATTAGGAACAAACATAAATATGATGAGCAAAGAAGCAAACCACTAACTTAGCCTTGCCTATAGGCCTGTAAAGTTTCCACAGGGTGAAGCTCCAACAAGGAGCAACAGACGAACCCTCAGTTTTAAATTAGATGACAATTCTAATCCATGAGCATGGAATGTTTTTTGTTAAATGTCTATACTACCCAAAGCAATCTACACATTCAAAGCAATCCCTATCAAAATGACATCAGCATTCTTCACAGAGCTAACACAAACAATCCTAAAATTTGTATGGAACCAGAAAAGACCCTAAATAGCCAAAGCAATCCTGAAAAAGAAAACCAAAGCTGGAGGCATTACAACTCCAGACTTCGAGCTGTATTACAAAGCTGTAATCATCAAGACAGTATGATACTGGCACAAAAACAGACATACAGATCTATGGAACAGAATAGAGAACACAGAAATGGACCCACAGATGTATGGCCAACTAATCTTTGGCAAAGCAGTTAAGAATACAATGGAAACATGACAGTCTCTTCAGCAAATGGTGCTGGGAAAACTGGACAGTGACATGCAGAAAAATAACACTGGACCATTTCTTATACCATACACAAAAATAAATTCAAAATGGATGAAAGACCTAAATGTGAGACAGGAAACCATCAATATCTTAGAGGAGGAAACAGGCAGCAACCTCTTTGACCTTGGCTACAGCAACTTCTTACTTGACATATCTCCAGAAGCAAGGGGAACAAAAGCAAGAATGAACTTCTGAGACCTCATCAAGATAAAAATCTTCTGCACAGTGAAGGAAACAGTCAACAAAACTAAAAGGCAACCAATGGAATGGGAGAAGATATTTTAAAATGACATATTGGATAATGCATTGGTATCCAAAATCTATAAAGAACTTATTAAACTCAACACCCCAAAAACAAATAATCTAGTCAAGAAATGGGCAGAAGACATGAATAGACACTTTTCCAAAGAAGACATGCAGATGGCTAACAGACATGAAAAGCAGCTCAACATCACTCATCATCAAAGAAATACAAATCAAAACAATGAGGTACCACCTTACTCCTGTCACAATGGCTAAAGTGAGCAACTCAGGAAATAACAGATATTGGCAAGGATGCAGAGAAAGGGGAACACTTTTGCACTGTTGGTGGGAATGCAAAGTGGTGCAGCCACTCTGGAAAAAAGTATAAAGGTTCCTCAAAAAATTAAAAATAGAGTTACCCTATGACCCAGAAATTCCTCTACTAGGTATTTATCCAAAGGATACAGGAGTGCTGACTCTAAGGGGCACATGTACCCCAATGTTTATAGCAACATTATTGACAATAGCCAAATTATGGAAAGAGCCCAAATGTCCATCAACTGATGAATGGATAAAGAAGATGTGGTGTGTGACTACACAATAGACTATTACTTGGCGATCAAAAAGAGTGAAATCTTGCCACTTGCAACATTACGGATGGAACTAGAATGTATTATGGTAAGCAAAATAAGTCCATCAGAGAAAGACAAATATCACATGGTTTCACTCTTATGTGGAATTTAAAAAAACATGACAGATGAACATAGGGGAAGGGAAGGAGAAATAAGATAAAAACAGAGAAGGCAAACCATAAGAGAATCTTAAATACAGAAAACAAACTGAGCATTGCTGGAGGGAAGGTATCAGAATGGGCTAAATGAGCGATGGGCATTAAGGAGGGCACTTGTTGGGGATGAGCACAGGGTGTTATATAGAAGTGATGAATCACTGGGTTCTACTGAAACCAATACTACACTGTATGTTAACTAACTTGAATTTAAAAAAATAAATTAAAAAATAATAAGGTGACAATTCTAGCATTTGTGTGGGTAAACATTTGTTCTGATATTCAGTACTTAAAGACACATAGTGTGGATCCTGCTTGCAATAGTATACATTTTGAATATAAAGAATAAAAATATGTATAAGTCGATGGAATTCTTGAGCACTGTCATTACATCTCAAGATGAGCAAAAGGCTAGCTAACTTCCTCGGGCCTTTTACACTCCTTGATAAATGATACAGAGCAACTTCCTCTCTGGTTTTAAACAGATTCCTTGCTCCTCTGTATGAGGAAACTCCCATCTGAACAAGACTACCCACTCTTCCCAATGTGCAGTTACACTAGTTAAGGCAGAACAAATAACAGGATAATGCAAGCAGTTATAATTGTGTCTAAATTATGCCTTATGTCTAAAATGGCAAATCTTGGAGCCTGAACAATTTGTTGCAATTCTCAGACAACTATTATCTCCAGAGAGCCTCGCTGTTTGTAATTAATGAGTCTATATTTTATTCACTTCAAAATTAATGAGATTCACAATTGCCATTTTTATAGTCCTATAGTAGGGTACAGTGGCTAAAAGTTCAGTTTCTGAGGCCAGAGTTCCATTCCAGGCCCAGCTCTGCCTCTTCTGGGCCAGGGGACCTTTGACAAAGCTACCTAAGCTCTCTATGCCCCAGTTTCTTTGTCTATAAAGTGAAGTCAGAAATAGAACCTTCCAATTGACTATTGTGTGGATCAAATAATAAATGACACTTGACATTGTGACTGGCAAATAATTAATGCTCAGTAAAAAGGCTCAACCTTACTATTTGTGGAGCCTGGAGACAAAGTCTAAGATACTATGTGATGAGAAAACAGCAATTTTGAGTTGCTGCCTAGCCATTTTACAGTGTAACAACCCTGTTCATACCTGGACACTGAGATAAGGACCTGAGCTTAAGTTTCCCACCCCATGTTCCTGCTTTGCTTTCCCCAGGGCACCTTTGAGGAAAGGGATCTAGAAAAATATTCCTGTGGCTGACGTCAGAGAAATTACTTCCTGTGATATTTTCTAGAATTTGTATGACTTCAGGTCTCAAATCCAATCCATTTTGAATTTTTTTTTGTATATGCTGCTACAAAATAGTCCAGTTTCATTCTTTTAAATGTAGCTGTCCAGTTCTCCCAGGACCATTTATTGAAGACTCTATTTTCCCCATTGTATATTCTTGCCTCCTTTGTCATAGATTAATTCACCATATAATCATGGGTTTATTTTTGGACTCTCTATTCTGTTTTATTGATCTATGTGTCTATTTTCATGCCAGTACCATACTGTTTTGACTACTATAGCTTTGTGGTATATCTTGAACTTTGGAATTGTGAGACTTTCAGCTTTATTTTGCTTTCTCAAGATTGCTTTGACTGTTTGAGTCTTCTGTGATTCCATTCAAATTTTAGTATTATTTCTTCAAGTTTTGAGAAAAATGCTGTTGATAAATTTTGATAGAGACTTCATTGAATCTATAGATTGATATTCTAATTCTTCCAATCCATAAGCATGGACTATCTTTCCATTTGTTTGTGTCATCTTTAATTTCTTTCATAAGTGTTTTACAGTTTTCAGAGTTCAGCTCTATCACCTCTTTGGTTAAGGTCATTCCTAGGTATTTTATTCTCTTTGGTGTAATTATAAATGGAGTTGTTTTCTTAATTTCCCTTTCTGCTACTATTCTATTAGTGTAGAGCAATGCTACCAACTTCTGGGTTAATTTTGCATCCTATAAGTTTACTGAATTATTACTTATGGTAATTTTTGGTGGCATCTTTAGGATTTTCTATGTATAGTATCATGTCATCTGCAAGCAGTAATAGGTTAACTTCTTCTTTACCAATATGGATGCCTCTTATTTCTTTTTTCTTTTCTGATTTCTGTAGCCATGACCTCCAGTACTATGTTGAATAAAAGTGGTAAGAGTGGACATACTTGTCTTGTTCCTAATCTTAGAGGAAAAGCTCTGTTTTTCACAAGAATGATGTTAGCTGTGGATTTTCATATATAAGCTTAATATGTTGAGGTATGCTCCTTCTAAACCCACTTTATTGACATTTTTATCATGAATGGACGTTTTACTTTGTCAAGTGCTTTTTCTGTATCTACTGAGATGATCATATGATTTTTATCCTTTGTTTTGTTGATGTGGTGTATCATGTTGATTTGTGAATATCAAATCATCCTTGTAGCCCCAGAATAAATTCTATATGATCAGTGAATGACCCTTTTAATGTAGTGTTAAATGTGGTTTGCTAATATTTTGTTAAAGATTTTTGCATCTATGTTCATCAGGCATATCAGTCTGTTTTCTTTTTTTGGGGTGTCTTTGTCTGGTTTTGGTATCAGGGTAATTCTGGCTTCATAGAATGTATTTGGAAGCCTTCCTTACCAAACATTTAAGAAGAGTTAAAACATATTCTCCGCAAACTATTCCCAGGGCACCTTCAAATAACCACTTGGAGTAGAGCACATGAAAAGTTAGTGACTGCCATCCCAACCACCTCACCAAGTAAGAGGAGCTCTCCTTCTCCTGCTCCGTTATGACCTAGGATGGAGAACTGCCATTACCCCTGGCTCACTGTGCAACCCCCCACCCCTAATTTCTGGTATCTATAAGTAATAAATCTTGTGACTTTCCTTTCCTTTGTGTGACTATATTGAAATCACACCTTCAATCCAAAATGACCTCAGGGTTTTCATTTCCCCAAAGTGGGAGTTCAAACAATGACAGAGCTAGCTACCTGCTGACCCCAAGTGAGCGGTTTGTGCCTTTTCATTCACCAGGTCATAATCTGCATATTCTTAATTTAATACAGCAGCTATAGAGTCCCAACACATACTGTCAAAAAGATCCAAAGACAGACACTGGTCAAAGTGGTAAAGATATATTTTATGCAGAAACTATTATAATTAGGGGAAAAAGACTTTTTTTTATATAACTTAGCTCAATTCTGAATACAAGAAGGATAAGTGGGAATCTATAGCCAAAGAGCTAGGTGAGGTGGTCAGTGGATGGAAAATTACTAAGAGGAGAAAGACATCATATTCTTGCTAAACTGACTTAACAGAAATCTTGCTGAAAGTAGGCCAAGGTGAAGAGATATCAAGGATGGGGAGATTCACCATAAACTGATTTAGCAGCAATCTTATTAAAGCTGGGCTATGCAGACCCAGCAAGAACTGGGGCCCGAGGTCAAAGGTTAGTCTACAAGGAGCCTGACTAAAGTTTGGTCAAGGAGGGAATTTTCATTAACACCATATATTTTATATTTTTATATTTTCTAAACATTTTAAATGTATATAAGCAAATCAATAAACAGGTAAATAAAGTATGTACTATTTATTATTGTACCTAATATACAGTACATATATATACAACATACATATATATTTATATAGTCTTATAGTAACCAAGGGCTCCTCCCAGCTCCATGCTAGAAAATAGCAGTTAGGACAGAGCCAGAACCTTTCTCCTTAAGCAACAACTTCCCTTAGCTGCCCCCTGGGCCTAACCATGTGTGCACCGTGGGGTAGACCACCCTCAGGAGGATGGAGACTGGGAAAAGACCCCAGAGCAGGCTCAAGAACTTTGGGCAGAGAATTCCAGGGTCTCAGAACCCACATCGGACTTCATGCTGGTCATGGAGCCTGCCTAAGATTTTCCCTCTCCCTCTCCCGCTGCCCCAACCCTGCTCACGCTCTCTCTCTGCTTCTGTCTCTGTCTCTCTCTCTCTCAAAAAGAAGAAGAAGAAGAAGAAGAAGAAGAAGAAGAAGAAGAAGAAGAAGCAGCAGCAGCAGCAGCAGCAGCAGCGATAACAGGGATTCAGAGAAAAGGCCATGTGAGAACACAATGAGAAGGTAGCCATTTACAAATCAAGGAAAGAACTTCTGGAGAAACCAAACCTGCCAACATCTTGATCTTGGGCTTCCAGCCTCTGAAACTGTGGGAAAATCAATTTCTTTTGTTTAAGCCACTCAGTCTGTGCTACTTTGTTATGGTAGCCCCAGCAAACTAATACACTTATCTTCACAGAATTCTGGGAACCAGTTGGCTAGTTTCATTTTGCTTTAAGGAAATTACTACTGAGATAGTATTGTTGTTATAATTTATAATAATTACTGTCTCTGTTCCCCAGAGAATCAAAAGACAAAATTATCATTTAAATGCTAAGAAAAGCAATTCAGCATTACATCTCCCCTAATAATGCTTATAAACAGGGTGACCCATAATTTATCATTTAAACTAAAACACTTTTGAGTGTGAAAAGGTGATTCTATTAATAATCATGCCAGGATAAACATATAAATTGTGGTTGATCCACAGCAAAAACATTTGGTCACTGTAGTTATAAAGTGCATTCATTAAATTTATTTTCAATAAACAATTGTTAAGAGCATATCAAGCACTAAAGTTGTAAAAATAATCTCTGCACCCAGAGAATTTACAATCAATTTCACAAAGCAGAAACAATTTTGTACACTTTAACCACAACTTTGAAACAACTTCTGTAGATACATGCTCCAGAAGATACAAGCTCAGATCAGGTACTAAATGAAGCTTTGGAAGAGAAGGGAGAGGAAGAGTGAAGGAAGATTGCCTTGAGGAGGTGAGTATTCTAAGAAGAGAAAAGAGCAAGTGTAAGACAAGGCGATGTATAAAAGAATGTGATCTCCAAACTCACAACCTCTGAAAACAGTTAAGTATTGGAGAAAGTAACAGAAGTGATACTGGAAGAACTACTGGAAGGCTGTATCACTAAGGAGCATATGCAACATTCTAAGAAATTTAGAGTTTACCCTGGAGGATTTGTTGCAAACTGGTCAAAGCCAAGATGGCCATTTAAGAAATGCAAGTCCTTTTTAATTTTTTTCAGCTTTATTGAGGTACAATTTACAAATAAGATTACAATATAATCAATGTGGTGGTTTGCTATGCCTATACATTTTAAAGGATTATCCCCATCAAGTTAATTAACACATCCATCTCCTCGCATATTCACCTGTTTTTGTGTATGTGGCTAAAACACTTAAATTGTACCCTCTTACCAAATTTGAATTATACGATACAGTATTATCAACTGTAGTCACCATGGTATACATTATATCCTCAGACCTTATTCATCTTACACCTGTGAGTTTGTATCCTTTTACCAAACTCACCCCATCCCCTCATTCCCCAGCCCTTGGCAACAACCACCCTATTATTATGAATTTAATTTTTTTTAATTTCACATCCAATGACACCATGCAGTATTTGTCTTTCTGTCTAGTTTATTTCACTTACTGCCTTCCAGTATCATCCATGATATCGCCAATAATAAATTTTCCTTCTTTTTTAAGGCTGAAAAATATTGCATTATATGTGTGTAAATTTCTTTACCCATTCATCTGTTGATGAACATTTAGTTTGTTTCTATGTCTCAGCTACTGTGAACAAGGTTGCAGTGAATCTCAGAGGGCATATATCTCTTCAAGATAGTGATTTCATTTCTTTCAGGTACATATCTAGAAGTGGGATTTCTGAATAATATGATAGCTCTACTTTTAATTTTTTGAGGAATGTCTGTGCTGTTTTCCATAATAACTGCACTAGTTTATATTCTCACCAACAGTGTACAAGGGTTCCCTTTTCTGCACATCCTCGCCAGCATTTTTTTAGAATAGCCTAACGGGTGTGAAGGGACATCTCATTGCAGTTTTAATGTGCATTTTCCAGATAATTCAAGATGTTAAGCATCTTTTCATGTACCTATTGGCCATATGTATGTCTTCTTTGGAAAAATGCATTTTCATGTTTTTTGCCAAATTTTTAATTGGATTATTTCTTTTTATGTTATTAAGTTATAAATTGTATCTTTATATATTTTGGACATTAACCCGTGTCAGACAAGTGGTTTGCAAATATTTTCTCCCATTTATTAGGTTGAGTTTCATTTCATTGATGGTTTCCTTTGCCGTGCAGAGTTTTTTAATTTGATATAGTCAAACAAACTGTATCTTTTGTTGCCTTTGATTTTAGTGTCAAATTCAGAAAGATCCATGTTGATGCACTTACCTAATATGTTTTTTTTTTCTTCTAGGAGTTTTGTCATTTTGCAGCTCATGTTCAAGTATTTCATCCATATTTAGTTGACTTTTGTGTATGGTGAAAGAGTGATCCAGTTTCATTCTTTTTCATGTATTCAGTTTTTACAACACAATTTTTTGAAGACACAATTCTTTCCCCATATTGTGGGTGCTTTGTTGAAAATAAATTGACCATATATGCATGAGTTTATTTCTGGGCTCTCTATTCTGTTCACTGATCTCTGTGTGTTTTTATGCCAACCAGTCCATTTGGTTACTATAGCTTTGTAATACAGTTTGAAATCAGGGTAGATGATTCCTCTAGCGATGTTTTCTCTCAAGATTGCTTTGACTATTCAGGATCCTTTGTGATTCCACACAAATTTTAAGATTATGTTTTTCTATTTCTATGAAAATTGCCATTGGAATTCTGATAGGCATTGTACCAAATCTTCAGATTGCTTTAGGCCGTACATTTTATTTACCTATTTTTTTTTAATTTGTTAATGTTTATTTTTGAGAGAGAGAGAGAGAGAGAGAGAGAGAGAGAGAGAGAGAGAGAGAGAGCATGAGTAGGGGAGGGGCAGAGAGAGAGAAAGACAGAATCCTAAGCAGCCTCCAGGCTCTGAGCTGTCAGCACAGACCCCAATGCGGGGCTCAAACTCATAAACTGTGAGATTATGACCTGAGTGGAAGTCAGACACTCAACCAACTGAGCCACCCAGGCACCCTAGTACAGGCATTTTAATAATATCATTTTTCCAATCTATGAACACTGAATACCTTTCATATATTTTCATCTTCTTTAATTTATTTCATCAATGTTTTATAGTTGTTGGCACATAGATCTTTTACCACCTTGATTAACTTTATTCCTAGATATTTTATTCTTTTTGAGGAAGTAACAGATGGGATTATTTTCTTAATTTTTCTTTTAAATAGTTCATTGTTAATGCATAGAAACACAATTGATTTTTGGATGCTGAATTTTTATACTGCAACTTTACTGAATTTTTTATTCTAACAGTTTTTTTAGTAGAGTCTTTATCTAATGCAGCATCTGCAAACATCGCTCTGGTTAGCATTTCCAACACTATGTCGAATAAAAGTGGTAAAAATGGACATCCTTGGTTTGCTCCTGATCTTACAGGAAAAACTTTTAGCTCTTCAACACGGAGTTGATATTATCTGTCGGCTTGTCATATATGGCCTTTATTATGTTGAAATATACATACCTAATTTGCTAGGCATTTTTATCATGAAAAGATGTTAAATTTTATCAGATGGTTTTTCTACATCTATTTAGGTAACATATAATTTTTATATATCACATTTTTTAAACATGGTGTATCACATTTACTGATTTCTAGATGTTGAACAACCCTTGCATCCCAGGAATAAATGCCACTTGATCGTGGTGTTTGATCCTTTTAATATACCGTTGAATTTGGTTTGCTAATATTTTGTTGAGGATTTTTGCATTTCTGTTCATCAGTGACACTGACCTTTAACTTGCTTTTCTTGTAGTGTCCTTTTACAATGTTGATGCTAGGGTAATGATGGCCTGGTAAAATGGGTTTGGAAGTGTTTCCTCCTTTTCTATTTTGGAAGAGGTTGAGAAGGTTGGTATTAATTCTTCTTTAAATGTTTGGTAAAATTCAACACTTAATCCATCTTGTCCTGGACTTTTCTTTGTTGGGAAGCTTTTCATTAATTAATTCAATCTCTTTCTTAGTAATCTTTCTGTTCAGACTTTCTATTTCTTCATGATTCAGTCTTGGTAGCTTGTGTGTTTCCAGAAATTCATCCATGTCCTCTAGGTTATTTAATTTGTTGGTATAACTGTTCATGATTGTTTCTTATGATCCTTAGTATTTCCGTGTTACTAGTTGTAATGTCCCTCTTTCATTTCTAATTTTATTTGAGTCTTCTCTTTTTTGTTTAGAGTAGTTAAAGGTTTGTCAATTTTGACTATGTTTTCAAAAATTCAGCTCCTAATTTCACTGAACTTTTCAATTGTCTTTCTAAACTCTATTTCATTTATTTACATTCTAACATTTATTTCCTTCCTCTTCTAACTTTAGGCTTTGTTTGTTCCTCTTTTTCTAATTCCTTGAGGTATGAAGTTGGGTTGTTTATTTTAGATCTTTCTTTTTTCTTAATGTAGGTGTTTACCACTATAAACTTCCCGCTTAAGAATGCTTGTACTGCATCCCATATGTTTTGGTATGTTGTATTTCCATTTTCATTTGTCTAAAGGTATTTTTTACTTACCCTTTGATTTCTTCTTTGACCTGTTAATTATTCAGGAGCATCTTGTTTAATCTCCACATAATTGTGAATTTTCCAGTTTTCCTCTTGTAATTGGTTTCTATTTTCATACCAATGTGGTCAGAAAAGACGCTTGATGTGATTTCAATCTTCTTAAGTTTGTTAAGACTCTTTTGTGGCCTGGAGACTGTTCCATGTGCACCTGAGAAGAATGTTTATTCTGCTGTTATTGGATGGAATGTTCTGTATAGATCTATTAGTTCCATCTGGTGTAACATGTAATTTAAGTCCAATGTTTTCTTATTAATACTCTGTCTGATCTACCCATTGTTGAAAGTGGGTAATTGAAGTCTTCTACTATTATTGTATTGCAGCCTATTTCTCCTTTCAGATCTGTTAATATTTGCTTTATATATTTAGGCATTCCAATGGTGGGTGTGTTTATAATTATGATTATTATGTCCTCTTAATGAATTGACCTTTTATCATTATGTATTGACCCATTTTGTTCTCTCATTACTGTTTTTCTTTCTCATGTAAGTATAGCTAGCCCTGCTCCCTCTTGGTTTCTACTTGCATGGAATATCTTTTCCCATCCCTTCACTTTCACTGTATGTATAACCTTAAATCTAAACTGAGTTTCATTTAGGGAGCATAGTGTTGGTCTTGTTTTCTTAATGCAGTCAGCCACTCTATGTCTTTTCATTGTATGAATCAGACCATATACACATGATATGTAAGGACCCACTATTGAGATTTTGTTAATTTATTGTTTTCTTGCTATTTTGTATTTTCTTTGTTTCTTTCTTCTTCTCTTACAATCTTTATGATTTGACTATTTTCTGTAGTAGTGTTTTGACTTCTTTATTTTTTATGTATCTACTATAGGTTTTTATTTTGTAGTTACCATTAGGCTTACATAAAACACCTTAAAGTTATAACAGTCTATTTTAAGCTAATAACTTAAATTTGAACACATACAAAAGCTCTACATTTTTACACTCCTCTCCCACCCCATATTTTTATTTTTGATGGCATAATTACATTTTTTTATGTTATGTATCCATTTATAAAATCATCATAGTAATATTAATTTTTTTACATTTATTAATTTTTGAGAGACAGAGAGAGATAGAGTACGAGTCGGGGAGGGGCAGAGAGAGAAGGAGACAAAGAATCCAGAGCAGGATCCAGGCTCTGAGCAAGCTGTCAGCACAGAGACCGACATGGGCCTTAACCAACGAGCCATGAGATCATGACCTGAGCCGAAGTCAGACACTTAACCAACTAATCCACCCAGGCACCCCATAATATTAATTTTAATACCATTGTTTCTTAATCTCTATGCTAGAGTTATACACGGTTTATCTACCACCTTAACAACATTAGAGTATTATGTATTTAACTACCTGTTTTCCTTTATCAGTAAGCTTTATACTTTCATATATTTAATGTAACCATTAACACCTTCTAATTTCAGTTTGAAGAACCCTAAGATTTCTTATAAGGCTAGTCTAGCGGCGATGAACCCTAATTTCTGTTTGTCTTAAAAACTCTTTATCTCTCCCTCAATTCTGAAGAACAACTATGCTAAGTAGAGTATTCTTGGTTGGCAGGTTCTCTCAGCACTTGAATATATCATCCTATTCACCTCTGGTTTCCAAGGATCCTGCTGAAAAATCAGCTTATAATCTTACAGGGGAAGGAGGAGAAAGGAGATGTTCTCTTATATGTAAAAAGTTTTTCTTTTGCTGCTTTTAAGATTCTCTCTTTAATTAAATGTGTTTCAGATTGGGGCTCTTTAGATAGATCTTTTTTGGAACTCTTCAAAAGAGAGTTCTTTTGGAGAAAGAGAAACTCTCCCTTTTCTCTTTCTGGGACCTCTATAATGTATATATGAGTATGCTTGACAGTTCTTCATTAGTCCTTAAGCTATCTTCACTCTTTTTTCATTTTTGCTCCTCTGATTTGGTGAATTCCACTTCCCACCACTGCCTTCTCTTCAAGTTCATTGATCCTTTCTTCCATTTCATCTACTCGGCTATAGAACCCCTCTGCTGAATTTTTCAGTTCAGTTATCATCTTCTACTCTATGATTTCTCTTTGATACTTTCTTATATTTCTATCTACTTGTTAAAATCCTCACTTTGGTCATGTATTCCTCTCCTGACCTTGTGAGCATCTTTATGCACAACTGTTTTGAACTGTCTATTGGGTAAATCATTTAACTCCATTTCATTACGATCAATTTCTGTAAATTTATCTTGTTAATTTGTTTGGGATATATTCCTCAGTTTCTTCATCTTGCTATAACCTCTGTTACCTTCTGAGCATTAGACATAGCAGACACCTCTCCCAGTTTTGATGGTCTGCCCTCATGTAGGAGGTGAACTTTATCAGTCAGCCTAATCTAAGTTCCTGGTTGCCCCTCGAACCTTTGTGATTGTTCAAGCTGGCATCTTTGTTCTTAGTGGTTCCCAGTCATTGTGGGTGTGCCAAGACTGTCAGTGTCCCAAAGTGTGGGAAATACTAATATACCTGTTCAGGTTCCCAGAGAACTACTAACTGCTTACCCCCTTAGCTCCCCAATGGAGGATAACTGGAAGCTCAACCTTCAGGCAACAGCAGGGAAAGTTGGAGATTAGCACTTATTAGAGATAAATTAGGAATAATTTTTTTTGCATATTCACTCTGTGATAAGCCAGAGGGAAAAGTTGTTCGGGCTGTTTGTGGCCAAATAGAACTGCCTCTTTGTTTTATGCGGTCCTAGGTGATTCATGAATGTTGGGCCCTATAAGTTCCTAGGGTTGGGTCATTTGGGAAACAGTCCCTTGGGTGGCAGCCATAACCGTGGGGGGTACTATATGTGTGGGCAAGCTCCTTCCTGGGAGAAGCTGGTAACATGGTTTTACTGAAGGAACAAGTAAAAGGGAGAAGGTAGGGAAAGTGCTCTCTAGCTCTTTCAGGCTCCAGGAAGGTATCCAGTAAGCACCTAAATGTGGTTTAAATAGAAACTAGACCCTCAGACAGCAGCTGGCAAAGTATGAAATCAAATCCCTTCCATGGAAAAACTGGAGGGCAATTTTGTCTGCTCTCTCTGCACTGAGTCCACAGAGATAGCCATGAGGAGTGCTTATATCCCTGATAATTGCTCCTTTGTTTGTTAAACTTCCGTGAGACTGCTCCAAGGCTGTGATTCATGGTCAGAGTGTGTCTCAGCCTTCCCTACCCACTTCATTGTTGGTATTTCCTCAGCCACCCAACATGTAGGAGTCATTCAACTAGTTTCTGGATTTCTCTCAGAGGGTATTGATCCATGTGTAGCTGTATATATAGTGCAGTGAGAGGAGGGAAATTCAGAAAGAAGCCTATGTTGCTATCTTGGTGATATCCTGTAGGTTCTTTATATAAATGTTAGTATGGGATCATGTTATAATATCATGCCCTCTTCTCCAACCGTACATGGCATGTTAGAATGAAAACAAGTCCCCAAATGAATTTAACTTAGGCTTCAAAAAGACCAATTTATCATAGACCTCCTCTCCAGATTCAGAATTGATCAAGATATATAGAAAACTATAAGGTAGGAATTGAAATAAATATATATCCTTTATTATTAGAAAAACTATATTGGGACCTCATTTGGAAATATGTAGGAATGAAATTTGGCAGTTTAACTATACAAGTAGCAACAATTAAAATCTAGACAGAATCTGAGGTAGTTTCTTATCTGAAGAGAATCTGGAGTTTAAATATGGGTAAGATCAGTTTTAGCAACAGCAATGAGGTCATAGTCAGTGGGCTAATTATCTCAAAGTGGTGAGCAAATGCAATTTCCTAGGACAAAAGCAGCTTGTAACTTTAGCGAGCCAACACAATTTCCCACAGCAAACATTTGAATAAGCCGTGACGTTAACATAGTCTTAATATTATAGGTTATAACATTAGATTAAAAATAAAACTTGGTCTTTCCTTAATCTTTCTTATCTGAAATGAATGGCAAATGCCACAGACTTATAGTTTGAATTCTTAAAGCCCTTGTGTCAACAAATTTATTCTGACTCTGTATTTCTTTCATTAAAAGTTTTTTTAATGTTTATTTATTTTTGAAGGAGAGACAGAGTGTGAGCAGGCAGGGGCAGGGAACAGAGAGAGAGGGAGACACAGAATATGAAGCAGGCTCCAGGCTCTGAGCTGTCAGCACAGAGCCCAACATGGGGCTTGAAGTCTTGAGCTGTGAGATCATGACCTGAGCCAAAGTTGGACACTCAACTGACTGAGCCACCCAGGTGCCCCTGTATTTCTTTAATTTTAAACATGATTGAACTTAACCTGCCTAATTTGGACGATTCCAGGCTTGTCTGATGTGCTTACCTTCAAAAAGAGAAGACCAACAAAAGATCTGGGGACAGAAGAGGAAGAGGAAGAGAAAGAGGTAGGAAGGAAAGAGAGAGATAACTCTGGAAAACCAGAAGCTAGGCTATACACTGAACTCCTTTTCCCAATCTCACCCAAAAGTGGTCACTCCCACTCCTGGGCAGAAGAGCAGATTAGAGGTGTGGAGAACAATGAAAGCTTATTCCCAATGAGTGCTTCTAAATGGATGAAAGTATTAGTGGAAGCTCTTATTTATGACCAGAATGAACTTGACAATAGTAAAGAATATTTCCCCTAGTGTTAATATTGCTCAGGAAAATTATGGCTAATGATGGAATACTGGAGAAAACAAACAATAAAGGAGCAGGTGGTGAAACAGAAACCAGCAAAGGTAAAGGATAGCCAGGAAGATTGGAAGAGAAAAAACCCTGGTGTCTTAGGAACATAAATGAGATAAGGCTGACTGGAAAAAAATTCAACAAGGAGAAATTGTTCAAGTCACCAAACATTACACAGTCTATAATCTACATGATTAAAGACAATTGCTGTGAACCACTTGTGTCAGGCACAGTGCTACACGTGCAGCTCAGCCAATCCCCTAAAGAGGAGGTGTTATTATTTCCACCTCACTAAGAAAAAAACTGAGGTTAAGACAAATTAAGTAACTCACGACAGAGCTGGGATCTGAACTTATTACTTCTTTCTGACCATAGGATCTGGTCAGATCCTTTTCACCATACTGCAAAGACTCTGAGAATGTAAGATTTGGCCTATGTATCAGATACATTTTATGCACCTCCTCAGGGTCTCTTGAGGCAATCACTAAATTCTCAGCTTCTTTTTTATTCTCAGCTATCCTGCAGCTATTCCTTCTATGACCATGGCCTACCAATTCCACTGGGATTCCCAAAGTTCCAGCTTCCTGGGATTGATGAGTCACTTTTCCAGTGTAACAGATATTTATTCCTGCATCTATTTCTGTGGGTCAGGAAACTGCACTGTTTTCTCTGGCTTTGGTCTCTCACAAGGCTCCAATCAAGGTGGGTGTTAGGGCTGCAATCAACTGAGGCTGACCCGAAGAAACACCCAAGTTCATACATGTAGTTTTGAACAGTATTTGGTTCCTCATGAGCTGCTGGCCTAGGCCTCTCTCAGTTCCTTGCCATGTGGGCCTCTCCATAGGACAGCTCACAACATTTTGGCTGGCTTCATCAGAGAGAGCAAAGAATATAGATGACAGCTAGATGGAAGTCACAGTGTTTTATAACCTAATCTCATAAGTGACATCCATCACTTTTGTAGTATTGTCATCGTGAAAAACATATCACTATAACCAGCCCATATCCAAGGGGAAGGTATTACACAAGAAGAACAGGAAGTGGGGATCATCGGGAGCCATTTCAGAAGTTTCAGAAGCCGCCTATCACACAGAATGGCTGGGCTGTATCACTAGGCTGCCTCTGTGCATCCTGAATTTCTGACCCCTATCAGTTCCATACTTGGAAGAAACACCATTAAGCTTCCTTCAGAAGTTTCACTTGCTCCCTATCTTTGACAGGGAAGGAGTGTATTTTGCAACTGGCTGCTAAAGTAATGTCCAAAAAGTAAAGGGCCTCCCTGATGAAGAAGCAAATGTCAGATGATATCCATCCCATTAGAACCTTCAGGGACCATGGGAGAGGCTACCAGAGTACAGTTGGCTCATGAAGGTCCTGGAAGAACTCTGGCCCGGGGTTTACTGCTGGGGGTGACTACTAGAGGTTCCTGATAGGGCAGGTTCCACCTTACCACACTGAGGACTGTGGGGTTCACTGTCTGGGGACACATCTGTATCTCATTCACAGTCTACCAGGACACCATGGCACATTGGGAAGAACACCAAAAACAGGTCATTAAGGATGGTCCTTAGTTAGCTCTAGTTTCAGTATTGCAGGGAAAGGACAGAGAATTAAGGATTTGAGGTTATTAGTCTTGATTCTGCAAATCCTAGCATTCAACCAAAACTGGAAATAATTAAGTACATTGATAGATGTATTAGGGTTTCCAGAGAAACCAAACCAATAGGATGTGTGTGTGTGTGTGTGTGTGTGTGTGTGTACACCTATATATATATGTATGTGTGTGTTTATATATAGATATAGATGATTTATTTTAAGGAATTGGTTCATGTGATTATGGAGGCTTGACAAAACCAAAATCTTTAGAGTAGGCCAGCAAGCCAGTGATCCCAGGGAAGAGCTTCAGTTAAAGTCCAAAGGTAGTTAGTTTCCTTCTTGCTTGAAGAAGATCAGTCTTGGTTCTCTTCAGGCCTTCAACTGATTGGATGAAGCCCAACCACATATGGAAGGCAATCTGCTTTACTCAAAATCCAAAGATTTAAATATTAATCCCATCCAAAAACACCTCCATACAAACACCCAGAACAATGTTTGACCAAATATCTAGTCCAGCCAAGTTGGCAAATAAAATTAACCATCACAATAGGAAATTTTCAAATATTTCTTTGTGTTGAAAGCCCAAGTTTACCATTATCTCCTTAGAGCCTTGAATTGGCACAAATTCTCTGCAATGATTGTTCTCTTTTGCCTTGAATCCTAAAATGGTTTAAGAGTATTTTTACTTTTGCATTCCTCACTCTACACACACCTTCAGGTCAATAGCTATATGGTAAGAATCCAGTCCTCTAATTTATAAAACTAATATGAGAAGAAATCTTCAAAAGCATTCTGTTAAACTTGATATTGGAAAGCCTGGAATGGTGCTAGGAACTTTGGGACATCAGTCAGAAAATAAGTTCCACAATTTTCCCTCTTACCTTGGTATTTAATGAAATGGGTGCTGTCATGTGATAGAGGGGACAAAACTAGAAGGAGACTGGGAAAGATACTGTAGTAGCAGAGCTTATAATATCTTTGTTAAATAGTTCCATTTTCTAGTCAGACTTGTGTCATTCGACCCATACATTTCCTAAAAGTCAATGTGAACTGAATGTCCTTATCTTCCCTATGGCCATGGGCCTTAAAGCAACTTAGGCTTGGCTGGCACTTGTAAAAATTCAGATTCCCATGCCCCTGCTCAGAAACCCTGACTCAGTAGTGAGTCTGGAAAGGAGCCTGGAGTCTGTTTAACTGCTGACCAAGTTGAAAGACTCAGCAAAAGTGAGAATCTATAGAAAGAAAGCAAACTGCCTCTGCCTTAGTGTCCAGATTCACTTATAATGTTGTTAGCCCCATTCTTACTCTCTCTCTGACTTCCCAAACCCAGGGTACCTTTTATTCTACAAGTCCCTTCCTTTCTCCCTAGAACTTGAATTTGTCTCTACAAGACGTATCATCTGCTGCATCACTATTGCTTATATGAACTCAAAAGTTCTGTCCCATTCAACACAGACCTGCCTGATGCTACACACAAGTAAGAAAGATAAATCCCTATTCCTAGCTTGGCTAGATTTTTGTTTTTGAGAGTCAGGCCTAAGTCTTGTAACAACAGATCAAACTACTAATAACTTTAAAGCCATTCTAAACTGCTAGTATATCCATAGATCCCTGAGCATTGTCCAGAAATTATCTAGCTAGGCTTTTTCTTTCCTTAAGCTTTGACTCAGTCCTGAATTATTCTGGTTTTTCCCAAATCCCTTTGTAATTGATGAGCATTTATTAGGTTTCTCTCCTTCCCAATCTCCCAAATACCAATATTATTTTGTTAAATTGCTTTTAAGACTATTAAGCCCTCTTCTGGTTAATTTCAGCCTAACATTCTTTCCTTTCAGAGGCCCTACATACTCCATTCCATGTGATTCCTGTGGGGCTGTCAATAATCAGGCCTCGTCACTTTCACCCCCAAAAAATAGCCACAAGATCCAAGCTTGCCAGACAGAGTATCCTATTTCCCCAGACTCAATGGATGGTTGATTAGTCCAGGGTAAGCACCTATACCAAGGAAGAAAACTCAGAGTCTTTTTTTTTTTTCAGAGATTAATATGGATGCAAAAGAAAGCAGAGAGTATACTAGAGATTTAAGGATCACTTGGGTCTGAATATATTAGGGACCGTATTTCCTACAATTTGAAAGAGAACCTGACATAGAAATTAAGCCAAAAGAAAATAGTCCCTGATGAACATAAATGCAAAATTCTTCAACAAAATATTAGCAAACCAAATTCGACAAGACATTGAAAGGATCATACACCATGATCAGGTGAGATTTTACATTAAAAGGATCATACACCATGATCAAGTGAGTTTTATTCCAGGGGTTCGAGGATGGTTCAACATCCACAAGTCAATCAATGTGATATATCACATTAACAAAATGAAATATAAAAGTCGTAAGATCATCTCAATAGATTATGAAAAAGCATTTGAAAAAATGCAACATCCACTTATGATAAAATTCTCAAAAAATTGGTAATAGAGGGAACACAGCTCAACATAATAGGCCACATATGAAAAACCCACAGTAAATATCACACTCAATTGTGAAAAGGTGAAAGCTTTTCCTCTAATCAGGAACAAGACACAGATGCCCGCTCTCACCACTTTTATTCAGTATAGTACTGGAAGTCCTACCGTGGAAAGTAGGCAAGAAGAAGAAACAAAAAGCATCCAGATAGGAAAGAAAGAGGTAAAACAGTCATTATTTGCAGATGATATGATTCTATATTTATAAAACTGTAAAGACTCCACCAAAAAACTACTGGAATAAATGAATTCAGTAAAATTGCAGGGTACAAAACCAATATACAGAAATTGTTTGCATTTGTATATGCTAATAACGAAATATCAGAAAGAGAAATTAAGAAAACAATGCCATTTACAATGGCATCAAAAAGAATAAAATACATAGGAATAAATCTAACCAAGGAAGTGAAAGACCTATACACTGGAAAATATTAAAACATTGATGAAAGAAATTATGAAACATTGATGAAAGTAACCACAAACAGAAAGATACTCTATTCTCATGGATTAGAAGAATTCATACTGTGAAAATGTCCATACTACCCAAAGCAATTATAGATTCAGTGCAATCTCTATCAAAATTCCAATGGAATTTTTCACAGAACTAAAACAAATAATTATAAATCTTTATGGAATCATAAAAGACAGCAAATAGTAGCCAAAGAAACCTTGAGAAAGAACAAAGCTGGAGGCATGATGTTCCCTGATTTCAAACTATACTACAAAGATACAGTAATCAAAACAGTATGGTATTGGCATAAAAACAGACACATAGGAGCATGTGGGTGGCTCGGTTGGTTAACCATCTGACTTGAGTTTGGCTCAGTTCTTGATTTCACAGTTGTGAAATCTAGCACCACGTTGAGCTCCATGTTGGGTATGGAGCATAATTAAGCTTTTCTCTCTCTCTCCCTCTGCAACGCCCCTACTTGTGTGCACACTCTCTCTCTCAAAAATAGATGATAGATAGATAGATAGATAGATAGATGATAGATATTTTTTAAAAAACAGATACATAGATAAATGGAACACAACAGAGAACTCAGAAATAAATCCACACATATATGGTCGATTAATTTACAACAAAGGAGACAAGACTATGCAATGGGGAAAAGACAGTCTCTTCAATAAATGATGCTAGAAAAACTGGACAGTCACATGCAAAAGAATGAAACTGGACCACTATCTTACACTGCACCCAAATTTATTCAAAATGGATTAAATATTTGAATGTAAGACCTGAAACCATACAAATCCTAGAAGAAAACATCAGCAGTAAGTTCCTTGGCATCACTCTTAACAATATTTTTTTGGATCTGACTGTAAAGGCAATGTCAATGTAAGCTAAAATAAACAAATGGGACTACACTAAGCTACAAGGTTTATGCACAGCAAAACCATCAATAGAATAAAAAGGCAAAGTTCTGAATGGGAGAAAATATGTTTAAATCATACATCTGATAAGGGACTAATATCCAAAGTATATAAAGAACTCATACTTCATAAAACAGACTCTTAACTATAGAGAACAGAGTTGGTGGAGGGGAGGTGGGTAGGGGGCTGGGCTAAACAGGTGATGAGTATTAAGGAGGGTACTTGTGATGAGCACGGGATGGTGTTGTATGTAACTGATGAATCACTAAACTCTACACCTGAAACTAATATTACACTGTATGTTAACTAACTGGAATTTAAATTTAAAAATGAAACAACAAAAAGCAAACAAAAAACTCATGCAACTCAATAACAACAACAACAAAATCCAATTTAAAAAATGGGCAGAGAGGGGCGCCTGGGTGGCTTGGTCGGTTAAGCGTCCGACTTCAGCTCAGGTCATGATCTCACAGTCCGTGAGTTCGAGCCCCGCGTCGAGCTCTGTGCTGACAGCTCAGAGCCTAGAGCCTGTTTCAGATTCTGTGTCTCCCTCTCTCTCTGCCCCTCCCCTGTTCATGCTCTGTCTCTCTCTGTCTCAAAAATAAATAAATGTTGGGGCGCCTGGGTGGCGCAGTCAGTTGAGCTCCAACTTCAGCCAGGTCACGATCTCGTGGTCTGCGAGTTCGAGCCCCGCGTCGGGCTCTGGGCTGATGGCTCAGAGCCTGGAGCCTGCTTCCGATTCTGTGCCTCCCTCTCTCTCTGCCCCTCCCCCGTTCATGCTGTGTCTCTTTCTGTCTCAAAAATAAATAAAACGTTAAAAAAAATTTTTTTTGTAAATAAATAAATGTTAAAAAAAAATTTAAAAAATGGGCAGAGAAAGGGTTAGTATCCAAAATATATAAAGAAATTACACAACTCAACACCCAAAAAACAAATAATCTAATTAAAAATGGACAGAAGGGGTGCCTGGGTGGCTCAGTCAGTTAAGTGCCCAACTCTTGATTTCAGCTCAGGTCATGTCATGGTTTGTGAGATCAAGCCCCACATTAGGTTTCACTCTGATACTGCAGAGCCTGCTTGGGGTTCTCTCTCTATTCTCTCTCTTCCCCTCCCCCAACTTTTATTCTCTCTCTCTTGAAATAAATAAATAAATAAATAAATAAATAAATAAATAAATAAACTTTTTTTTAATTGGCAGAAGACATGAACACACATTTCTCCAAAGAAAACATCCAGATGACCAGCAGACACATAAAAAGATGCTCATTATTTCTTATCATCAGAGAAATGCAAATGAAAACTACAATGAGATATCACCTCACACATTTCAGAATTGCTAAAATCATGGGGCACTTGGGTGGCTCAGTCAGTTGAGCAGCTGACTCTGCTCAGGTCACGATCTCATGGTTTGTGAGTTCCGAGCCCCACATCAGGCTCTGTGCTGGCAGTTCAGAGCCTGGAGCCTGCTTCAGATTCTGTGTCTCTCTCTCTCTGTGCCTCTCCCCCACTTGTGCTCTGTCTCTCTCTGTCTCAAAAATAAATAAACATTAAAAAAAAAGAATTGCTAAAATAAAAACAGAGGAGACATCAGGTACTGGCGAGGAGATGGAGAAAAAAGAACACTCATGTATTGTTGGTGGGAATGCAAACTAGCACAGTCACTCTGGAAAACAGTCATGGAGATTCCTCAAAAAGTTAAAAATAGAACTACTCTATGATCCAGCAATTGCACTACTGGGCATTTACCCAAAGAATACAAAAACGCTAATTCAAAGGGAGACATGCACCCGTATGTTTACAGCAGCATTATTTACAATAGTCAAGATATGGAAACAGCCTATATGCCCATTGATTGATAAAGGGATAAAGGAAATGTGGTATATAGATACAATGGAATATTATTCAGCCATAAAAAGAAAGAAGCCTTGCCATTTGCAACAACACAGATGAAGCTAGAAAGTTTAATGCTAAGTGAAATAAATCAGTCAGAGAAAGACAAATACGATATGATTTCACTCATATGTGGAATTTAGGAAACAAAACAAATGAGCAAAGGGGGAAAAAAAGAAAGAGATAGACAAACCAAGAAACAGACTCTTAGCTATAGAGAACTGATGGTTACCAGAGGGAAGGAGGGGGCGATGGGTGAAATAGGTGATGGGGATTAAGGAGCACACTTGTTGCAATAAGTACCTGGTGATTAAAATAAAAACTTTTTTAAAAATGGGCAGAGGATTGAATGGGCAGAGGCATTTTGCCAAAGAAGACATACAGATGGACAACAGGCATATGAAACGATGCTCAACGTCACTAATCATCAGGGGAATGCAAATAAAAACCACAATGAGATATCAACTCACACCTGTGAGAATGGCTAAAATCAAAAACAAGTGTTGACGATATGGAGAAAAGAGAACCCTCACACACTGTTAGCAGGAATGAAAATTAGTTCATCCACTATGGAAAACAGTATAAAGGTTCTTCAAAAAATTAAAAATAGAACTACCATATGGTCCAGCTATTCTGCTTCTGGGTATTTATCTGAAGAAAACAGAAACACTAATTGAAAAATAATATATGTTCCCCTATGTTTATTGAAGTATTAGTTACAATAGCCATGATATGGAAACAACCTATGTGTTCATCAATAGATAAATGGATAAAGAAGTTGTGATATATATACACAATGGAATACTAGTCAGCCATAAAAACAGAAGTGGTCTTGCCATTTGTGACAACATGGATGGAGCGTGAGGGTATTACGCTAAGTAAAATAAGCCAGACAGAAAAAGACAGATACCATTATAATTTCACTTATACGTGTAATAAAAAACAAAACAAAGTAAAACAAATCAAAACTCATAGAGATAACAGATTTATAATTGTCAGAGGGAAAGGGGGTTGGGAGGTGGGCAAAAGGAGTGAAAGGGATTACTGTATAGTGACAGATGATAACTAGACTTATTGTGGTGATCACTGTGTAGTAAAAACAAATACCAAAATAGTATGTTGTATACCTGAAACTAATATGATGTGAAATACCAATTTTACCTCAATAAAAAATTATTGTAAAAAAGAAAACAGAAAAAAAAAAGAATAGAGCCAAGTGATGAAAAAAAGAAACAGATACCTGATAACATCATTTAAGCACCTGGAGACAGCCATGCCTAAAGCAGTAAACTCCTGTACTTTTCTGTTATGTGAACCAATAAATATTCTTCTATTGCCTAAGCTGGTTCAAGTTAGGTTTGTATCACTTGTAAGGAAAAGAATCCTGACCAATTTATCTCCATTGTCATACAATAACTCCATAGTTACTTTTTAGTACAATTATATACTTTACAGTGGCACAAGAATTATGTTCTTTCTTTTCCCTCTTTTTTTTTAACCTCAACTAGCTAAATAACTGTGCTAAGATTTCCAATTAGTCAACATTTTTTTAATGTTTATTTATTTTTGAGAGAGAAAGTAGAGTAACAGAGTGTGAGCGGTGGAGGGGCAGAGAGAGAGGGAGACACAGAATCCGAATCAGGCTCCAGGCTCCGAGCTCTCAGCACAGAGCCCAACATGAGCTCAAACTGACGAACCATGACAGCATGACCTGAGCCACGACCTGAGCCAAAGTTGGGCGCTTAACTGACTGAGCCACCCTGAAGCCCCTCAAGTAGTCAACATTTTTAAACACTATGCTGCCTTCAAGTAACTTGGGAAGAGGTGTGGCCACACAGATATGCAGTGACTGGTCTGGTCCTAATATAGAGGTAAAGCCACCTTGGGTTTGTTAACATGATCCATCTTATTCTTTCATGATTAGGCCATGAAATATACACAAAACCTACTGGGTATTATTGTCAGCAGCCTGAGACCAATAGTAAGGCTTAACATATTACCTATCACAACCTATACGCATCCCTTCCAAATTTCCCCATTTCTATCAAACTGTCCCTTTCTCCTTTACCAACTATCTTTGATCTACTATCATAATTCATTGCTTCTTTTCAAGAGGTTCACAGAGCCTCTTGAATCTGATGCTGACTTTGTTTTCACAGTCCCAGGTTAAAACCATTTGGCTTTCATGGATCTGGCTAAAATAGTCCTCAGTCACACTTTATCATGGGGCTCCTAATAATGTGTTAACATGTATTCCCAGATCCACTGCCACTGTATTCAATCCAGACTCCTCACCATCTCTCCTCACCACTCAGTACCTCCTCTTCCTCCTCATCTACCACCTCTAATCTCTCTCCTCCACTCTTTAAGTTGATCCTCTTCTAGGTTTTTTAAAAAGTCTAGTTGAGTCACTATCTTGTGTGGGGTCCACCCTATCAAAGATTGATTTTTTTTTCATTTTTAAAAATAAAATCTCCAAAAAGCAAATTTTGAAAAAGCAAATTTTATACTATAGCACAATTCCTAGGAGCAATTTTATGATAAAAGTGAAAAGAAGAAACCTTTGTGGTTGAATATTTTAACTTGATAAAAATGCTTTCTAGGTTTCATTGTTTCAATGTATTAGTTAAAAACTACACTAAATACTTCCATATGGCAGTGACTTCATTTTTGTGAATAAATAACTGACCTAAATACATGCCAAGAGAGATTGCTCAACTAAACCCATAAATGTTGGATTAGAAAATATATTAAACTCTAGCCAAGAAGAGTAGAGGCTGAAAGTTAAAAATGTTGTATACAGTTCAGGTCAAATAGAAATGCAGTTAATTTCTAAATCCTCTTTAAACATTTAAAAAAATAGAAAAGCATCAGTGTACTCCTGAGTCAATTAACTCAAAAGTTGTTTCCACTTTAGAAGTTTATTCTCTTTCAGGCTCGCTCTATTTGAACAGGTAGTTTCTTTTGAGCCTTAAAAATTCTTGTCAGAATTCCTACACAAAAAAAATAATAATAAGTAAGACATACATATTACTCTATATGTTTGGGTTAGCCAAACTCTAAGAATTGTTGTTTGTAGAATACTGAAGTCCTGTTTTAAAGTCTTCTTATGACATTTATATTAATATGGCTACTCCCCACTGAAACTAAAAAGAACACTAAATGGACAGCAGAGGATAAATTTCAGACAGTGACCAATTTACAAGGTCAACAATATGACTTACAGATTAATCATCAGACAAATAATTTGACTTCACAGTCTATGCAATTCAGATTATCAAGGTTCACTTTATTAACTAAAACCTGATCTGAATGGACATGAGGATATTTATAATATTTACTGTCTTTATTTACTCATTTATTATGAATCATTAATGGAAAATACTACCCCAGTGAAGAGGAAAAATTCTAATTTCCAAAACAATCTGGCCTCAGGGATTCTGGATCAAGGATGGGAAGCTGTATCATTATTTCATCGTATTGGAAATGTCGATCCCCTTTCTCCATTATGTACAGATTTTAGAAACAGTGTCTTCAACAGTAAGTTCCTTAAGTGAGGAGATTAGTCATTTTCACACCTCTCTCATTACCCCAGCTACTCTGAATAAAGTACCATGCTAGGCATTGGGACAGTACAGATAAGGCACGATCCCTGTGTTTTAGATGCTCACAAATTGAGGAGTCATGATACATGCACTCATAGTTACCAAATCTGTAAATAAATGCTATAGAATTTCCAAGGTAAGAATGTTCACACAAGCCTTGAATCTCATGGGATCTCTATGAAAGAGGTGACACTTGTGCTGGGTCTGGAAGAACACATAAGACTCATACAAATACAGAAGAGGGAAGTGTACTCCAAAATAAGGCAAATGGCATAAACGCAAGAAATTGGAATGTTCATGACCAGCTCCTAGAACAATGAAATGACAGATTTAGCTAGAATGAGAGGTAGGGGACTTATGTAATATTGATTGTATGTTTTTACCTAGCACTAAACTGGAAACTTGAAACATAACTCTGCCCTCAGAGAACTATAATCTAGTAAAAGGAGACTGATACCTAAAGAACTGTCCTAAAATTTTATAGGTGCTGTGATTGTGAGACATGAGGATACCAAGGAAGAAATCATCAAATCTGAGTGGATAGCTAAGGAAAGGCTTCTTGGGGAAAGTAGTGATTGAGTAAGTTCATAGAAAATACATTGGTATAATTAACCATGTACTCAAAGCCAGAGGCTGTTCTAAAATGTTATCTAAATGGATCTATATTGCAAGTTTAAAGCTCTTACAAGAAAATTCTACAACCTCTTGGTAGGCTATTACAACATTTAACAGCCTTTACTCTTACAATGTTCTTTTTACTTACCACATGAAGGTCCCTTTTCTTACAAAATTCAGCACAGAATATTTTATAACTTCCAGGTTAAGTTTCCCATGTTCATATCAACATTTCCTAAGAGTGAAAATTAAAGGGGAAAGATATGCTGCTTAAATCCCAATACAGACAACTTTAACTCAGTAACCCTGACACAAAAGAACACCTGATTTAGCCTCAGTGCTGGCAATCTATCTTTGTTTGCCTTCCTTGGGCTGCTATACAAATACAGAGAACAGTACTGCTTTGGGAAACAGGATTAACTAAAATCCAGGTGCTTAAAATATTACTCAATCCAAACATAAACACGCCAGAGTGTTTATGCATCAGTCGCTCCAAATACCCTTCACAGGCTATTTTATTTCCCACTTTAGTTTACTTATTGTAATCCCTTCTCTTCAACATACTCAGGAACCCTATTAAATGATAGCAAAGATTTTCTCTTTCTAGAATATGGAATCTCTCTCTTGCAATTGGCAGAACATAAACATGCTCAAATTTCTTTAAATTTTAAAATAATTGTATTATTTAAAACCAATTTCCCTGAACCTTCATTTTAATAGACATGGGGTATTCTTTTTCTTTTAATGCATGACCCAGCAGTCCCCAGTTTTCTTAGGGCACTCACATTAGTGGCTTCATGTGCTCAGAGAAAAGACCTACCCTTAATCTGATTTAGATCTCCTCCATTGTACTGATGTAGCATTCACACACACTATAATTATACTGAACTGTGAACCCTGATTTATTATCTGTCTCTTCACTACACTAAAGACTTACAATGTTTTATGTGAATCTCATCCATTCAACATGGATGGATAAATGGGTGGATGGATAGATCAATGGATGGATGGGTGAATAAAGAGACAGATGACAAACCTCATTTAATCTTTATAAGCAGAGATTTTAATTCAACTCTATAATTTCATGACTGCAAGGGCCATGCTTCTTTACTTTTTAAATTTGTTTTGAATTGGTTTTGAAGTTTATTTTTATTTATTTTGAGAAAGAGATGGAGAGCAAATTGGGGAGCAGCAGACAGAGAGGGAGACAGAATCCCAAGGAGGCTCTGAGCCATCAGCACAGAGCCAAAGTGGGGCTTGAACTCATGAACTATGAGATCATGATCTGAGCCAAAGTCAAGAGTCGAACATTTAACCGACTGTGCCACCCAGACACCATGCTACTTTAAATGTAGTATGTCTGCCATCTAGATGTCCTCTTTCCAAAAGTGTTCATGTCTTTTGCCCATTTCTTCATTAGATTATTTG
This sequence comes from Felis catus, assembly GCF_018350175.1. Taxonomy (NCBI): domain Eukaryota; kingdom Metazoa; phylum Chordata; class Mammalia; order Carnivora; family Felidae; genus Felis; species Felis catus. The sequence goes on along the minus strand of NC_058368.1, from coordinate 15,871,220 downwards.
TTTTTTGGGTGTTCAGTTTGATAAGTTCTTTATAGATTTTGGATACTAACCCTTTATCTATCATCTGAAAATAACTTCTTCCATTCAGTCGGTTGCTTTTTAGTTTTGCTGATTGTTTCCTTTGCAGTGCAGAAGATTTTATCTTGATGAGGTCCCAAGAGTTCATTTTTGCTTTTGTTTCCCTAGCCTCCAGAGGCATGTCTAGTAAGAAGTCGTTGTAGCCAAGATCAAAGACGTTGTTGCCTCTTCGAGGATTTTGATGGTTTCCTGTTTTACATTTAGAACTTTTATCCATTTTGAATTTATTTTTGTGTATAGTGTAAGAAAGTGGTCCAGGTTCATTCTTCTGCATGTCACTGTCCAGTTTTCCGAATACCATTTGCAGAAGAGACTCTTTTTTCCAATGGATAGTCTTTCCTGCTTTGTCAAAGACCAGTTGGCCATACACTTGTGGGTCCATTTCTGGGTTCACTATTCTGTTCCATTGATCTATGTGTCTGTTTTTCTGCCAGTACCAAACCGAAAATTGTCGAACAAGACATCCAGATGGCTAACAGACACATGAAAAGATGCTCAACATCACTCATCATAAGGGAAATACAAATCAAAACTATAATGAGATATCACCTAACACTTGTCAGAGTAGCTAAGATTAACAACTCAGGAAACAACATATGTTGGCAAGGATGTGGAGAAAGGGAAACACTTGCATTGCTGGTGGAATGCTGGTGGTGCAGTCACTCTGGAAACCAGTATGGAGGTTCCTCAAAAAATTAAAAATAGAACTACCCTAAAATCGAGCAATTAAACTACTAGGTATTTACCCAAAGGATACAAAAACGATGATTCGAAGAGACACCTGCATCCCAATGTTTATAGCAGCACTATTGACAATAGCCAAATTATGGAAAGAGCCCAAATGTCCATTGACTGACCAATGGATAAAGAAGATGTGGTATGTGTGTGTGTGTGTGTGTGTGTGTGTGTGTGTGTGTGTACATATACACAATGGAATATTACTTGGTGATCAAAAAGAATTATATCATGCCATTTGCAACAATGTGGATGGAAGTAGAGTGTGTTATGCTAAGTGAAATAAGTCAGTCAGAGAAAGAGAAGTATGATTTCACTCATATGTGGAATTTAAGAAACACAACAGATGAACGTAGGGGAAGGGAAGGAAAAATAAGATGAAAACAGAGAGGGAGGCAAACCATAAGAGACTCTTAAATACAACAACAAACTGAGGGTTGCTGGTGGGGTGTTGGGCGGGGAGATGGGCTAAATGGGTGATGGGCATTATTAAGGAGGCACTTGTTGGGATGAGCACTGGGTGTTATATGTAAGTGATGAATCACTAAATTCTATTCCTGAAATCATTATTACAGTATATGTTAACTAACTTGGATTTAAACAAAATTTTAAAATTAATAAAAATAAAATAAAATAATTTAAAAAGTAAATGTAATATGGTTTCTCTTTCATTCAACTAATGAACAAATATATGAATGAAATGAAATTAGTTACCCAACTAATATATAAACTATAATTGACTTTATTTGTACTTATAAAACATTGCAATATCATAAAAATCTGATGTTGCTTTCAGTTATTTTAGTAAACTATCTGGATTTAAAAAAGATATCATTTCGTTTTCTTTACCTAACCAATTATCCACCTATGCAACAACAACAATAACAAAAACTATTAAATATTGCCAGTTATATTCTTATACATCTGGGAAAAAAATATAGTTCAGAACATTCTTCTAAGTAGTTAAAATAAATATAAAGGTTTAATACTGATATGGGCTGGAAAGAAGAGATATACTTCCAAAAATAATTTCTGAGAACTTATTATATAGGGTGATAGTAGAGAATTTTAATACTTCAATTTTTAAGTAAGTGAAAAATACATTAGCTAAGTATTTAAGAAATTCCTAAGACCATTTTAACTAGACTTAAAGAATTTTTTTCTTTTTTTTTTTTAACGTTTATTTATTTTTGAGACAGAGAGAGACAGAGCATGAACAGGGGAGGGGCAGAGAGAGAGGGAGACACAGAATCTGAAATGGGCTCCAGGCTCTGAGCTGTCAGCACAGAGCCCAATGCGGGGCTCAAACTCACTGACCATGATATCATGACCTGAGCCGAAGTCAGACGCTTAACCAACTGAGCCACCCAGGCGCCCCAAGAATTTTTTTTAATGTATATTTATTTTTGAGACATAGAGTACAAGCGGTGAAGGGGCAGAGAGAGAGAGGGAGACACAGAATCGGAGCTCTGTGACTCCGAGCTGTCAGCACAGAGACTGATGTAGGGTTTGAACCCACAAACCATGAGATCATGACCTGAGCCGAAGTCAGCCACTTAACTGACAGAGCCACCCAAGTATCTCCATTTTAACTAGACTTAAACAGTTCAGCATGATTCAGATCAGGCCCAGGTGTAGATAATAATAAAAGGCTAGCTAAAATCCATCACCTCACATAGTTAAATTTTTTTTCTTGAAATTAGAAATGTTAAGATTTACTTTCTTAGCAACTTTCAAATATACAATATTATTAATATAGTCCTTGGTCTTATTGGTCCCACTTTATATACAGGTGAACTGACACTCAAAGTGGTCATGTTACAAGATGACATAATAAAGTAGTGCCAGAATCTAAACCCCAGATTATCTGGGTTTAGTTCACCAAAGTAAAGATGTGATTCTCAAAATGTATAAATTACTGCTATTTTCATACTCATTATTGTTTTGACATTATGTTCTGGGGCAGTAATTTACCATAATAGTTGTGTTACTTAAATTCAATTTCTCCCACTTGTAAAGAACAAAAATAACACATATCTACCTCTATCAGCATCTCTAATAAAAATTATTACTGTGATTAAATTGAAGAACTTCTTTGGACCCTCAAGGCCACCCATTCATTCAATAGCAGGAATGTTTCAAAAAAAGTTCCAGAGACAGCACTGGGAAGCAGACCTGTGCACAATCCCAGGGAGGAAACACAGCTGCAGATTCCCACAATAGCCACAGACATGCCTTAGTTCCTCCTCTCCTTTACTGTCATCCCCTTTTTCCATGCTTGGTTTCACTAGCATTTTTCCTATTGTCTTATTTTTCCTGTTTTACCATTTTAAGCAGAATATTGTATACAACTAAAGCAGCATACAAACTGAATTAAACTTCCAGGATACAGAAGTGTTTAAATCTGGGAAACATATAGTTTTAATATAGTGAAAATGGTTTAAAATGGAAAAATTATATTGCAAAATTATATTTAACCTTTTAAGACAACCATCATTTATATTTAAGAGACAAAAAGGTTTACCCAAGAATTCCTAATGACACCTCATTAACAAAGATTTTTCCACTCTTTTACAAAACTTAAGTCTAGATCCTTCATGAAGTCCAGTATGGTACTTATTATTTTTAAAACAAAGTCCTGACCTCTAGTGGCTAAATTGAATTAATTCAATAATTGAATCTACTGAATAATCCTAACATCAAAAAACAGACAGCTATTATAACCCCCCAATGTAATTCAGTAGGGAATATACAGTTCCACCTATGACATATTTGTAAAAAAAGAAAAAAAAGAAAAAAAAAGCTCAAACTTGAATCTGAATTAGCCTCTAGGTCTAACATAACAACCAGGTTAATGGAAATAAAAAGCTAGATAAACAAGGTAAACAATACCAATCTAGAATGTGGGAAATTCTACCACCTAAGATCCATTCTTTACAAAAAGAAGAAAGTGGTGGGAGAGAAAACCCTTACAGATTAAAAGTATCTTAAGAGACATACTATGTAGAATCTTAAAAACAAAAAAAAACGAATAAACAAAAAATAAAATCAGAACTATACATACAGAGAACATTCTGATGACTGCCACAGTGAAGTGGGGTAGGGGGATGGGCAAAATAGGTGAAGGGCAGTAGGAGATATAGGCTTCCAGTTATGGAATAAATAAATCAAGAGAATAAATGGCACAGAATAGGGAATACGGTCAATGATATTATAATAGCATTGTATGGTGAAAGATGGTAGTTGCACTTGTAGTGAGCATAAATAACATAAGATACAGACAAGTTGAATCACTACGCTATATATCTGAAATTAATGTAACACTCAAATATACATATGTATATATATATATATATATATATATATACATACATATATATGCATGTATCATCATGAACATACAAAAAAGAGACACACTAAACAAATACAATGTGTGAACCTTGTTTGGATCTTAATCTGAACAGATTTCCTTCTAAATTACAAAAACTAGGGAAATGTAAACTCTGTAATCAGATGACATTATGAAATTACAGTTTAAGACATGATAATTATGATTACTTTTAAATGATCTCTTAGATGTAATGAAGTATTTATAATTAGAATTTTTAAAATATCAGAGAATTATAAGAAAACTATAGATGCAAAGGCAGAAATGTGTTTGAGAAGATAATAATAGATCAAAAAGGTCATGGAGGTATGGGATAACATAGAGTTTTGTAGGGTTTTTAATGACTTTGGCTATGTGAAAGGGAAAGCCATCAAGAATATTTTTAGCAGAGGAGTAATATAATCAGGTTTAGGTATTAAATTCTTCATGGAAAGCACACTGTTGACAGGCAATGGTGGACACAGAGCAACCAGTCAGGAAGCTGTGGCCATTAGAGAGGATAATAAATGGTGGCTTGGACAGCACAGTGAGAAGTGGTCATGTTCTGTCATATTTCATAAGTAGAGCTGACAGGTTTACTAAATGTGAGCAAATGTGATTACATGTGACTATGAGAAAAAGAAAGGAGTCCAATATGGCCACAGTTTTCTAAGCTGATCTATTGGAAAGATGAAAATGCCATCAGGAAATGGGAAAGATAACAAGAGAGGACTTGGGGAATTTGAAGTTCAGTTTTTACCATGGTTTCCCTCCTTAGTTTTATTGAGATATAATTGACATATATTATATATATAATATTTTATTAGCTTAAGGTATACAACATAATAAATTTGATATAAGTATATATTGTGAAATGATCACCACAGCAAGTCTAGTTAACATTCATCACCTCACATAGTTACAACTTTTTTCATGAGGTGAGGCTTTTAAGACTTACTTCTTAGCAACTTCACGTATACAATACAGTATTATTAACCATAGTCACCATCCTGTACATTCCCAGAACTTATAATGTGAAATTTATACCTACTGACCACCTTTGATTATCTTCACCCATTTCTCTCACCCCCCTAACACCTCCTCCAGCAACCACCAATCTTTTCTGTTTCTATGGGTTCAGGTTTTTTTTTTTTAATTCCATATATAACTGAGGGCATATAGTATTTGCCTTTCTCTATATAACTGATTCTACTTAACATAATGCCCTCACGGTCTAAACATGCTGTGAATGGAAGGATTTCCTTCTTTTTTATTGTGAAATAATAACCCATTATAAATATACACCACATTTTCTTTCTTTTATCCATTGATGGACAGTTAGGTTTGTTTCTACGTTTTGGCTATTGTAAATAATTCTGCAATGAACATTGGAGGGGGTCAGATATACCTTCAATATAGTTATTTTATTTCCTTCAGAGATATGACAGAATAGAACTGCTCGATCATAAGGTGCTTCTCTTTTTAACTTTTTTAAAGGAAACTCCATACTGTTTTACATATGGCTGCCCCAATTTATATACCCACCAGCAGTACACAAGGATTCCCTTTCCTCTATACCCTCACCGACACTTGTATCTGTTGTCTTTTTCATGACAGCAACACTAACAGGTATGAGGTGATATCTCATTGTGGTTTTGATCCGGATTTCTCTGATTATTAATGATGCTGAGCATCTTTTCATGTACCTGTTGGCCATTTGTATGTCTTCTCTGGCAAAATGTCTAATCAGTTCATCTGACCATTTTTTTAATCATATTGTTTGTGGCGTTTTTTGCCAAGTTATGTCATGTCTTTATATTTTTTATATTAACCCCTTATCAGATATACGATTTGAAAATATTTTCTCCCATTTGATAGGTTACCTTTTCATTTTGTTGATGGTTTCCTTCATGTGAAGAAGTTTCTTAGTTTGATGTAGTCCCACTTGTTTACTTTTGCTTTTGTTGCCTTAGTTTTTGGTATCAAATATAAAAAAACATTGCCAAAACTGTTATCAAGGATCCAAGTCCCATGTTTTCTACTAGTTGTATGATTTCAGTTATCATGTTCAAATATTTAATCCATTTTGAGGTGACTTTTGTATATGGCATAAGACAGAGTTCCAGTTTCATTCTTTGGCATGTGGCTGTCCAGTTTTCCCAGCACCATATATTGAAGAGATTTTCTTTTCCCTGTTATATGTTCCTGACTCCTTTGTTGTAAATTAATTAACTATATCTGCATGGGTTTATTTCTGGGCTCTCTAATCTGTTCATTAAGATATGTGTCTGTATTCAGACCAGTATCATACTGTTTTGATTACTAATGCTTTGTAATATAGTTTGAAATCAAGATGTGTGATGCCTCCAGCTTTGTTCTTTCTCAAGATTACTTTGACTATTTGGGGTCTTTTGGGGTTCTATATTCCAAGATATTTTTTTTCTATTTCTTTGAAAAATGGCATTGGAATTTTGATAGGGATTGCAAAGAATCTATAGATTATTTGGGGTAGTATAGACATTTAAACAATATTGATTGTTCTCATCCATAAATACTATCTTTCCATTTAATTATGTCTTAAATTTCTTTTATTGATGTCCCTGGTTTTTAGTGTATAGCTCTTTACTGGCTTGATTAGACTTATTCCTAGTTTTGTGCAATTATAAATTGGATTGTACTCTTAATCTCTTTCAGATAGTTCATTTTTAGTGTATACAAAGATGTTGATTTTTGTAAACTGATTGTGAATCTTGTAAATTTACTGAATTTGGTTTTTTGTTCCAACAGTTTTTTGGAGGTATCTTTAGGGTTTTCTATATATAATATCATGCCACTACAAATAGAGACTGCTTTACTTCTTCTTTGATAATATGGATGCCTTCTCTTTTTCTTGTTTAATTGCTCCAACCAGGATGCAGTACTACACTGAATAAAAGTGACATGAGCATCTTTGTGTTGTTCCTTATCTTGGATGAAAAGCTTTTATACACACTACTGCATATAATGTTAGCTGTGGGCTTGTCATATACAGCCCTTATGATTTTGAGGTATGTTCCCTCTAACCCATTTGGATGAGAGTTTATATCATGATGCATGTTGAATTTTATCAAATTATTTTTCTGCATCTATTGAGATGATCAGAGAGTTTTTATCCTTCATTTTGTTAATATGATCTATCACACTGATTTGCAGATGTTGAACCATCCTTACACCCCTGGAATAAATCCCAATTGATTATGGTATATGCTACATTTAATGTACTATTGAATTGGGCTTGCTATTTTGTTGAGGACTTTTGCATCTATGTTCACTCAAGATATTGGCCTATAATTTTCTTTTCTTGTGTCTTTGACTGGTTTTGTTATCAGGATAATGGTGGCCTCAAACAATGACTTTAGGGGTATTCCCTTCTCTTCTATTTTTTGCATGAGTTTGAGAAGGATTTGCATTAATACTTCTTCAAAAATTAGAATTCACCTGTGAAGCCATCTGGTCCTAGATTTTCATTTGTTGTTAGGTTTATGATTACTGACTCAACAAACTTATTAGCAATTGGTCTGTTCATATTTTCTACTTCTTCACAATTCAGTTTTGGAAGATTATATATTTATATGGATTTATCCATTTCTTCTAAGTTGTCCAATTTCTGGGTGTATAATTGCTCATATTAATCTCTTATGGTCCTTTGTATTTGTGTGGTAGTAGTGGGAGCGTATCCTCTCTTATTTGTAATTTTATGTAATTGAGTCCTCTCTCCTTTTGCGTTGGTGAGTCTAGTTATTTTGGTTTCTTTGCAAAAGTCAGCTTTCAGTTTAACTGATCTTTTCTATTGTCCTTTAGTCTCTAATTCATTTCTTTTTGCTCTGATCTTTATTACTTCGTCCCTTCTACTAACATTGGGCTTAGTTTGTTCCTCTTTTTCTACTTTCTTGAGGTGTAAAGTTAGTTTTTTGGGGATCTTTCTTCTTTCTTAATGTAGGCACTTATTGCTATAAACTTATTACCTCTTAGAACGGCTTGTGGTGTGTCCCACAACTTCCAGTATGTTGTATTTGTTTTCATTTGTCTCAAGGTAGTTTTTTATTTCTCTTTTGATTTCTTTCTTGAGTCATTGATTGTTCAGTAGTATGTTGTTTAATCTCCACATACTTGTGAATTTCCCATTTTCTTCTTATAACTGATTTCTGGTTTATGCTATTGGCTCAGATACAATATTTAATATGATTTCAATCTTATTAAATTCACTAAGACTTCTTTTATGGCCTAACATCTGATCTATCCTGGAGAATGTCCATGTGCTTGAGAAAACTTATGTCCTGTTGCTTTTGGAAGAAATGTTCTGCCTATCTCTGTTAAGCCCATCTCGTCTAATAGGTAGGTTAAGTCATATGCTCTTTTATTGATTTTCTGTCTGGATGATCCATGTATTGTTGAAAGAAGGTTATTAAAGTCTTCTATTATTATATGACTACTTCTCTCTTCATGTCTGATAATATTTGATAAAATTAGGTGCTCATATGCTGAGTGCATATTTGCAAATGGTATATCCTCTTGTTGGATTGACCCTTTCACCATTATTTGCCTGTTATTACACTCTTTGGCCTAAAGTATATTTTACACAATGGAGTACTACGTGGCAATGAGAAAGAATGAAATACGGCCCTTTATAGCAACGTGGATAGAACTGCAGAGTGTGATGCTAAGTGAAATAAGCCATACAGACAAAGACAGATACCATATGGTTTCACTCTTATGTGGATCCTGAGAAACTTAACAGAAACCCATGGGGGAGGGGAAGGAAAAAAAAGAGGTTTGAGTGGGAGAGAGCCAAAGCATAAGAGACTCTTAAAAACTGAGAACAAACTGAGGGTTGATGGGGGGTGGGAGGGAGGGGAGGGGAGGTGATGGGTATTGAAGAGGGCATCTTTTGGGATGAGCACTGGGTGTTGTATGGAAACCAATTTGACAATAAATTTCATATATTAAAAAAAATAAAGTATATTTTATGTGATATAAATATAGCTACCCCTACTTCCTTTTGGTTTCCATTTGCATGGAATATCTTTTTCCAACCCTTCACTTTCAGTCTATATATGTCCTTAAGGCTGGACTGTCTCTTGTAGGCATTATACACTTGAGTCTTGATTTTTTATCCATCCAGCGACTCTATGTCTTTTTATTGAAGCAGTTTTTACCATGCTAAACTTGAAATGCGTATTAGATGTTCAAGAGGAGATATTGAGTCAAAAGTTCAGGGCACTAGTCCAGGTTTGACACATAAATATAGGAGTTGTTAAACTCTACCCCTAACTCTCCTTTGTCTATCTTAACCTCTCAAATTTCCTCACCTTTTAGGTTGGGCCATATGTAACTGCCATTTTTGTAAGTCAAAAATGGTAAAATATTAGCAATTTCATATAGCTCAACCAAATATAAAACAGGAAAATTCCTACCCTATTCCACAAGGTAGTTAAAATGTTCAAATAAGATAAGCATATATTAAAATTTACACAGTAAATGTTTAAAGACACTGTTATGAAAGAGCTTGTCTAGTGAAAAATTAGAAGAGGCATTTTCATAACTCAGAATTCATTCACATATAAAATATACATTTGAAGACAATTTCAGGTTATCCATGTGGAATCTGTTTAGGGAAGAGGCCTTGTAACCAGGAAAATGCATTCAGCAAATGTTGGGAGTGCTCACTGTGTGCCAACACAAAGCTACGCACCTATTTCGGCAACTGTTCTTAGACAATGCTGGGGAGATAAAGTCTGTCAAAACATGCTTTTTAAAGTAACCTAGTTGTGGGGCGCCTGGGTGGCGCAGTCGGTTAAGCGTCTGACTTCAGCCAGGTCATGATCTCGCGGTCCGTGAGTTCAAGCCCCGCGTCAGGCTCTGGGCTGATGGCTCGGAGCCTGGAGCCTGTTTCCGATGCTGTGTCTCCCTCTCTCTCTGCCCCTCCCCTGTTCATGCTCTGTTTCTCTCTGTCCCAAAAATAAATAAAAAACGTTGAAAAAAAAAATTAAAAAAAAAAAATAAAGTAACCTAGTTGAGACTAATCCAACTCCAGATCAATACCCCTAATTAATATACCAAAAGGTAGTCCAGTCTTGACCCAGGCCCTGCTGAAGTCAGTTTGAACTCAACTCAATTTGGGTAACTGGGTTAGACACTCTATATCTAGCAGCAATATCTTAGTTTGTATCATTTATTTTACCTTTGTTAACTAATCATTTTTAGGTCTACAGTTCCTAGAATGTGTCAAGGACTTACCCACCATCATCTCCATTCATTTCTTCACCTTTTCACTTGTTGTGGGTTCATTCCCTCACCTCCTTCAGATCTTTGCACACGTGTTAGTTACTCATGGAGTCCTTCACTGACTATACTTTTTAAAGATCAAAACCACTCCTCCCTATCTCTATCAGCACTCCTTATCCCCTCCCTCTCCTTGATTTATTCTTCTTCTTCATGGTATTCACTATCATCTAAGAAAGCAAGAATTTCTGACCTCTGGAAATTGGCCTGATGCTTATAGCTACACCATGGTGGTCTCTTGTTGGACATAAACAACTCACAGAATATTAACAATAGACAAGGACACTCAATTATAGAATTGTCCCTGCTTTCTGATAATATCAAATCCACAGCAAATTTCCAATTCATTAGGCCCTTCTCAAATTACCCAAATTAACCCTGTAATAGGTTCTGTCTAATCCTCTTACTGGGCCTCCCCACAGTTCCCCATGGTGACAGTTCTCCCTCACTGCAACAATAAACCCAAGTTGTTCAACTACAAGTGTGTTCCTGCTGGTCTTTGCCTGAAGGATGCTGACACATCTGTGTTCTTGTTTAGTTGTATAATGTCTGTCTCTCCCACTAGGATGTATCTCTATGAAAACATGAATTTTTGTCTTTTTGGTTACCACTAACATTCCCAGCAGTTAGAATCATTCCTGGTATATTACAGGCTCTCAATAAATATTGCTAAGTGAATGAATGAACACTAAGCACTAAGATTTCATCAGGCATTAGAGACACAAATGTGAATCAGAGTAAGTCCCTGAGATTTTCAGATTGGTGGCCCAGTTCCACCAATAATGGTTCAATAAGTTTGCCTGGGGAAAGGATGAAAGGGCACAGACAGTTAAGTTAAATTCTGCACTGGGGACTGGTATGTTACTCTGCTTTTAATTCCTGCTTTTTTGTGTGTTTCTTTGCTTTCTTTCATTATCAAGGCCATCCTTGGGAGAAAGTCAGACACATTTTTTTTGAAAACAGTGATGGCTAAAGGAAACTTGAGTTTAGACTCTGCCAGTGAAAACTGGACATGCTGTAGGATCTCATGCCAAGTCTATAAAATGGCCTCATTGTCATCATAATCCCAGACTTTAGCCTCTACTACAAAGCTAATGGCCAACTAATCTTTGACAAAGCAGGAAAGAATATCCAATGGAAAAAAGACAGTCTCTTTAACAAATGGTGCTGGGAGAACTGGACAGCAACATGCAGAAGATTGAAACTAGACCACTTTCTCACACCATTCACAAAAATAAACTCAAAATGGATAAAGGACCTGAATGTGAGACAGGAAACCATGAAAACCCTAGAGGAGAAAGCAGGAAAAGACCTCTCTGACCTCAGCCATAGTAATTTCTTACTTGACACATCCCCAAAAGCAAGGCAATTAAAAGCAAAAATGAACTATTGGGACCTCATGAAGATAAAAAGCTTCTGCACAGCAAAGGAAACAACCAACAAAACTAAAAGGCAACCAACGGAATGGGAAAAGATATTTGCAAATGACATATCGGACAAAGGGCTAGTATCCAAAATCTATAAAGAGCTCACCAAACTCCACACCCGAAAAACAAATAACCCAGTGAAGAAATGGGCAGAAAGCATGAATAGACACTTCTCTAAAGAAGACATCCGGATGGCCAACAGGCACATGAAAAGATGCTCAACGTCGCTCCTCATCAGGGAAATACAAATCAAAACCACACTCAGATATCACCTCACGCCAGTCAGAGTGGCCAAAATGAACATATCAGGAGACTATAGCTGCTGGAGAGGATGTGGAGAAACGGGAACCCTCTTGCACTGTTGGTGGGAATGCAAATTGGTGCAGCCACTCTGGAAAACAGCGTGGAGGTTCCTCAAAAAATTAAAAATAGACCTACCCTATGACCCAGCAATAGCACTGCTAGGAATGTACCCAAGGGATACAGGAGTACTGATGCATAGGGGCACTTGCACCCCAATGTTTATAGCAGCACTCTTAACAATAGCCAAATTATGGAAAGAGCCTAAATGTCCATCAACCGATGAATGGATAAAAAAAAATTGTGGTTTACACAATGGAGTATTACGTGGCAAAGAGAAAGAATGAAATATGGCCCTTTGTAGCAACATGGATGGAACTGGAGAGTGTGATGCTAAGTGAAATGAGCCATACAGACAAAGACAGATACCATATGGTTTCACTCTTATGTGGACCCTGAGAAACTTAACAGAAACCCATGGGGGAGGGGAAGGAAAAAAAAAAAGAGGTTAGAGTGGAAGAGAGCCAAACCATAAGAGACTCTTAAAAACTGAGAACAAACTGAGGGTTGATGGGGGGTGGGAGGGAGGGGAAGGTGGGTAATGGGTACTGAGGAGGGCACCTTTTGGGATGAGCACTGGGTGTTGTATGGAAACCAATTTGACAATAAACTTCATAAGAAAGTGAAAAAAAAAGAATCCCCTAAGAAATTTGGGGTGCCTGGGTGGCTCAGTCGGTTAAGTGTGTGACTTTGGCTCAGGTCACAATCTCGTGGTTTGTGAGTTCGAGCCCCACGACAGGCTCTGTGCTGACAGCTCAGAGCCTAGATCCTGCTTCGAATTCTGTGTCTCCCTCTCTCTTTGCCCTTTCCCCATTTTCTCTCTCTCTCTCTCTCTCGAAAATAAATTTAAAAATTTTTTAAGAAGAATCCCGAAAGAATTAGAAAAGAGACTTTTTAATTGAAATAAAATTTACTAACTTCGTAATAAAATTAGTACATTGAACTTAAAGGCTTAAAATATCTAAATTTACAAGTTTACACTTACAATAAATTGAAAATTCATTAAAAGACTGGCAACTGTAAATATCTTTTTCAAGTCCAAAATCTTCCCTCAAGAAAATTAATAATACAACAGACATTTCTCAGGGTTCTTTGCAAATACTCTTGGCTTACAACAGCCAACATACATGCTTCTCCTTTTCTTTAGTTTCAACTGTCAAAACCTTTAGGCCTATTATTTAAAAATCAGTAATTTTAATTTAGGGAATCTCTTAAAAGTGTGGTGGGTTTCAGACATGGTAAAGGCTGTGGTGATCTAGCCAGGAATTGTCCCAGGCATCCGTTAGCAATGCTGTTAGCCTATTATCCTCTGATTGCAATCATGCTTATTTTAGGTAAACTTTAAAGAAGACATATGGAATCTGGACTTTTTAAAAGAGAAAAATTTGTTCAAAGAAAATACTGATATAGTACTGACTATTCCACTTTGTGCCACAAGATGTCACTTATACATCAGACAATTCTCCATGTATAATAGAAACCATTTGAATTCTTTTCAGTAAACATTTTTTGAGCCCTAACATGCTTCTCAACCTCCAAGGGCTTTAAACATCACAGAGGAAAAGATGTGTGCTCAAGTAGCTAAGTATAATGCATGGTGCATACGATGCAATGCTGGAAATATGAACTGTCAAAGCAAAAACTGCCCCAAGGTTAAAAAGGTAAGGAAGACTACATACAAAGCTACTGAAATAAATACGAGAGATCAGGACACAGTCAGAACTCACCTTCTCTGAAACAAAAAATGGGAGAGTTGTTTTAGAGGTGTTTTCAGTATTTTGTTATCATGGGTAAATACACATAAGATAAAATTTACTATTTTAACCTTTTTTAAATAAACAATTCAGTGGCATTAAGTACATTCACAAATGTTGTGTAACCACCAGCACTATTTCCAGAAACTTTTCATCTTACAAAATGGAAAGTCTATATCCATTAAGCAACAATTTCCCATTCCTCCCTCCTCACAACCCCTGGTAAACTGTTCTATTTTCTGCCTCTATGAATTTGATATTTTAGATACCTCATTAAGTGGAATCATAGAATAGTTGCCCTTTTGTGTTGAGCTTATTTCACTTTGCATAAGATGCTAGGTCCATCTATGTTAGCATATATCAGAATTTCATTCCTTTTTCACACTGTATGTTAGACAATTTGGCAAATTATATACATATAAAAAAGAATTTCATTCCCTTTTAAGGCTAAAAAAATACTCCAGTGTATGCAAACACCATATTTTGTTTATTTATCTGTTGATGGATACCCTAGTTGTTTCCATCTTTTGGCTATTGTGAATAATGCTACTACGAACAAATATGAACAATGCCGTGCAAATATCTGTTAAAGTCTCTGTTTTCAATTCTTTTGGGAATATACTTAGAAGTGAAATTGCTGGATCACATAGTAATTCTGTTGAACTTTTTAGGGAACCACTATACCATTTTCCATAGTAGCTGTACCATTTTACATGCCCACCAGCAATGTGTAAGGAGTCTCATTCCTCCACATCCTTGCCAATATCTTCTATTTTCTTATTTGTACCTGTGAGGTTTTTTTTTCCAATCAGGATAAGCGTACTCTTTAATCTCCATCACCTGTTTCACCCAATCCCCCCACCCACCCCCTCTCTGGTGACCACCAGTTTGTTCTCTACAGTTAAGGATCTGTTCATTGGTTTTTCTCTTTTTTTTTTTTTTTTTTTTGCCTTTGTTCGTTTTCTTTCTTAAATTCCACATATGAGTAAAATCATATGGTATTTGTCTTTCTCTGACTTATTTCACTTAGCATTATACTTTCTAGCTCCATGTAAATGACAAGATTTCATTCTTTTTTATGGCTGAGTAATATTTCATTATATATATATGTATATATGTGTATATATATATATACATATATATATGTGTATATATATATATATATATATATATATATATATATACCACTTCTTTAACCCTTCATCTATCAATGGACACTTGGACTACTTCCATAATTTGGCTATTATAAATAATGCTGCTATAAACATAGGGGTGCACGTCTCCCTTTGAATTAGTATTTTTGTATTTGGGGGGTAAATACCCAGTAGTGCAATTGTTGGATCATAGTTCTATTTTTAACTTTTTGAGGAACCTCCATAGTGTTTTCCACAATGGCTGCACAAGTTTGCATTCCCACCAACAGTACACAAGGGTTCCTTTTTCTCAACTTCTTTGCCAACACTTGTTGCTTCATGTGTTTTTGATTTTTGCCATTCTGAGAGATGTGAGGTGATATCTCATTGTAGTTTTGATTTGTATTTCCCTGGTGATCACTGATGTTGAACATACTTTCATATGTCTTTTGGCCACCTGTATGTCTTCTTTAGAGAAATGTCTACTCATTTCTGTCCACTTTTTAATTGGATTTTTTTGGGGGTGTTAAATTGTAAAAGTTCTTTATATACTTTGGATATTATACCTTTATCACATATGCCATTTACAAATATCTTCTCCCATTCCATAGGTTGCCTTTTAGTTTTGTTGAGTCTATCCTGTGCAGAAGTTTTTTAAAGAATGTTTTTAAATATTTATTTATATGAGTGTGTGTGTGTGTGTGTGTGTGAGAGAGAGAGAGAGAGAGAGAGAGAGAGAGAGAGAGAGAGAGAGAGCGCGCAGACAAGGGGCAGAGAGAGATAGATGAAGACAGAATCTGAAGCAGGCTCCAGGCTCTAAGGTGTCAGCATAGCCCCAGCGTGGGGCTTGAACTCATGAGCCATGAGATCATGACCTGAGCTGAAGTCAGACGCTTAACCAACTAAGCCACCCAGGTACCCTGTGCAGAAGTTTTTATCTTGATGAAGTCCCAGTAGTCCATTTTTGTTTCTCTTGCCTCAGGAGACATATCTAGAAAAAATGTTGCTATGGCCATTGTCAAAGATGTTACTGCCTGTGTTCTCTACTAGGATTTTTATAGTTTCAGGTGTCAGATCTAAGTCTTTAATCCATTTTGAGTTTATATCTGAGTACGGTATAAGTGGTCCAGTTTCATTCTTTTGCATGTTTCTGTCCAGTTTTCCCAACACCATTTGTTGAAGAGACAGTCTGCTTCCCATTGGATATCCTTTCCCCCTTTGTCAAAGATTAATTGAACATATAATTGTGGGTTTATTTCTGGGTTTTCTAGTATGTTCCATTGATCTATGTGTCTTTTTTTAAATTTTTTTTTCAACGTTTATTTATTTTTGGGACAGAGAGAGACAGAGCATGAACGGGGGAGGGGTAGAGAGAGAGGGAGACACAGAATCGGAAACAGGCTCCAGGCTCTGAGCCATCAGCCCAGAGCCCGACGCGGGGCTCGAACTCACGGACCGCGAGATCATGACCTGGCTGAAGTCGGACGCTTAACCGACTGCGCCACCCAGGCGCCCCGTATGTGTCTTTTTTTAAATGCCAGTACTATACGGTTTTGATTACTACAGCTTTGTGATATAACTTGATGTCCAGAATTGTTATATCTCCAGTTTTGTTCTTTTACAAGATTGCTTTGGCTATTTATAGGATTGTTTGTTCAAGTTCTGTGAAAAATGCTGGTGGCATTTTGATAAGTATTGCATTAAATATGTAGATTTTTTGACAGTATAGGCATTTAAAAAATATTGTTCTTCCAACACATCAGCATGGAATGTCTTTCCATTTCTTTGTGTCGTCTTCAATTTCTTTCATCAGTGTGCTATAATTTTCACAGTATATAGGTCTTTCACCTCTGGTTAGATGCATTCCTAGGTACCTTATTCTTTTTGGTGCAATTGTAAATGGAACTGTTCTTTTATTTCTCTTTATGTTGCTTCATTATTGTTATATAGACGTGCAACAGATTTATGTATGTTAATTTTGTATCTTGCAATTTTACTGAATTTGTTTATCATCTCTAACAGTTCTTTGGTGGAGTCTTTTAGGTTTTCTATATATGGTATTAAGTCATCTGCAAACAGTGAAAGTTTTACTTCTTCCTTGCTGATGTGGATGCCTTTCATTTCTTTTTGTTTTCTGCTGTGGCTAGGACTTCCAGTGCTATACTGAATAAATGTGGTAAGAGTGGACATCCTTGTTTTATTCCTGATCTTAGCGGAAAAGCTCTCAGTTTTTCCCCATTGAGTATGATGTTCACTGTGGGGTTTTCATACATGGCCTTTATTATTTTGAGGTATGTTCCCTCTAGACCTACTTGTTGACGGTTTTTATCATCTATAGATGTTATATTTTGACAAATGCTTTTTCTGCAGCTATTGAAATGATCATACTTTTTTTTTATCCTTTCTCTTATTGATGTGATATATCACATTGGTTAATTTGTGAATATTGAGTCACCCTTGCATCCCAGGAATAAATCCCACTTGATCATGGTGAATGATTTTTTTAATGGATTGTTGGATTCGGCTTGCTAGGATTTTGTTGAGGGTTTTTGTATCTATGTTCATGAGAGATATTGGCCTGTAGTGGCCTCTTTTTTGTAGTGTCTTTATCTGGCTTTGGTATCAGGGTAATACTGGCCTCACAAAACGAATTTGGAAGTTTTCCTTATTCATCTATTTTTTGGGGGGGAGGAATAGTTTGAGAAGAACAGGTATTAACTCTTCTTTAAATGTCAGGTAGAATCTGCCTATGAAGTTGTCTGGTCATGGACTTTTGTTTGTTGGGAGTTCCTTGATTACTGATTCAATTTCATTACTGGTAATCAGACTACACAAATTTTGTATCTCTTCTTGCTTCAGTTTTGGTAGGTTATATGTTTATAGGAATTTATCCATTTCTTCTAGGTTGTCCAATTTGTTGGCATATATTTTTTCATAATATTCTCTTACAATTGTTTGTATTTCTGTGGTATTGGTTACTTTTTTCTCCTCTCTCATTTGTGATCTTGTTTATTTGGATCCTCTCTCTCTCTCTCGATTTTTTTTTTTTTTTTTTTTTTTTTTTTTACTATGGCCATACCACCTTGATCTCATCTGTGATTTTATTTGGGTTCTCTTTCTCTCTCTCTCTGTTTTTGTTTTCGTTTTTTTTAATGAGTCTGGCTAGAGGTTTATCAATTGTGTTGATCTTTTTTTTTTAATTTTTTTTTCAACATTTATTTATTTTGGGGACAGAGAGAGACAGAGCATGAACGGGGGAGGGGTAGAGAGAGAGGGAGACACAGAATCGGAAACAGGCTCCAGGCTCTGAGCCATCAGCCCAGAGCCCGACGCGGGGCTCGAACTCACGGACGGCGAGATCGTGACCTGGCTGAAGTCGGAAGCTTAACCGACTGCGCCACCCAGGCGCCCCTGTGTTGATCTTTTAAAAAAATCAGTTCCTGGTTTAATTTATCTGTTCTACTGATTTTTTGTTTTGTTTGTTTTGTTGTTATTGTTTTACTTTCTGTATCATTTATTTCTGCTCTAATCTTTATCATTTCCTTCCTTCTGCTGGTTTGTGGTTTTATTTGTTGTTCGTTTCCTAGTTCATTTAGGTGTAAGGTTAGGTTGTTTATTTGAGATTTTTCCTGCTTCTTGAGGTAGACCTGTATTGCTACAAATTTCTCTCTTTGAACCATTTTGCTATACCCTAAAGATTTTAGATCAATGTGTTTTTATTTTCACTTGTTTCCATGTAATTTTTTACTTCTTTGATTTCTTGGTTGACCCATTCATTGTTGAATAGCAGTAATGTAACCTCCATGTATTGGTGTTTTCTCCACTTTTTTCTTGAGGTTGATTTCTAGTTTCAAGTGTTGTGGTTGGAAAAGATACATAATAGAACTTTTTGAATTTGTTGTGGCTTGTTTTGTGGCCTAACATGGGATCTATTCTGGAGAATGTTCCATGTGTGCTTGAAAAGAATACGTGTTCTGCTGTTTCAGGATGGAATATTCTAAATATATCTGTTAAACTCATCAGGTCCAATGTGTCATTTATAGCCACTGATCCCTTGTTGATTTTGTTTGCATGACCTATCCATTGATGTAAGTGGAATGTTAAAGTCCTCTACCATTATTGCATTACTATCAATTACTTCCTTTATTCCAACTTCCAACTATTAAGTTGCTTTATGTATTTGGGTGCTTCCATGTTGGGTGCACAAATATTCACAATTGTTATTATTTTCTTACTGGATTTTTCCCTTTATGATTATGTAATGTCCTTATTTGTCTCTTGTTAAAGTCTATGTTTTAAAGGCTGTTTACAAATATTGCTATCCTGGATTTATTTTCACTTACATTTGCATGAAAAATGTTTTCCATCGCTTCACTTTTAATCTGCATATGTCTTTAGGTCTGAAATGGGTCTCTTGTAAGGCAGCATATAAATGGGTCTCACTTTTTTATCCTTCCCATCACCCTATGTCTTTTGATTGCAGTGTTTAGTCCATTTATATTCAAAGTAGTTATTTTAATGTTTATTTTTGAGGGAGGGAGAGAGAGAGAGAGAGAGAGAGAGAGAGAGAGAGAGAGAGAGAGAGAATGAATGAGTGGGAGAGGGGCAGAGAGAGAGGGAGACACAGAGTCTGAAGCAGGCTCCTGGCTCTGAGCTGTCAGCACAGAGCCTGATACAGGGCTCGAGCCCATAAACTGCAAGATCATGACTGGAGCCAAAGTCGGATGCTTAACTGACTGAGCTACCCAGGCACCCCTACATTCAAAGATTATTGATAGGTATACACTTATTGCCATTTTGCTGTTTTAGAGTTGTTTTTGTAGTTCTTTTCTGTTCCTTTCTTCTCTTGCTCCCTTCTGTCGTGATTTGCCGGCTTTCTTTAGTGATATACTTGGATTACTTCTCTCTCTTTCTCTTTCTTTTTGACATCTATTACCAGTTTTTGATTTGAGATTACCATTAGGTTTACATATAACATTGTATGCATATAGCAGTCTCTATTAATTTGATGGCTACATAAGTTTGAGCCCATTCTAAAAGCACTAAATATTTACTCTTCTCCCCATCACTCAGGCATGGTGCCATGCCTTACTTTCTTCTCTTTTGTGAACCCTTTGTCTGATTTTTATAGATATGCTTAATTTTGCTGTTTTTGTGCCTCCTACTTTCTTACTCTTACTTAAGGTCTTTTCTTTCCATTCAAAGAATCCCCTTTAATATTTCTTATAGGGTGGGCTTGGTGATGAATTCCTTTAATTTTTGTCTGGGAAAGTCTTTGTGCCTTCTTCTATTCTAAGTGATAGCCTTGCTGGATAGAATATTCTTGGCTGCAGATTCTTTCCTCTCAGCATTTTGAATATATCATGTCAATCCCTTCTGGCCTGCAAAGTTTCTTCTGATAGTTTTATGAGGTTTCCTCTGTATGTAATTGTTTTACTTTCTCTTGCTGCTTTTAGAGTTCTCTTTTTATCATTATTTTCTGCCACTTTAATTACTATGTGTCTTGGTGTGGACCTCCTTGGACTGAATTTGTTGGGGGCTCTCTGCCTCCTGGATCTGGATTTCTGTTTCCATCTCCAAGTTAGGAAAGTTTTCAGCTCCTATTTCTTCAAATCAATTTTCTTCCCCCTTTTCTCTATCTTCTTCTAATGGGATCCCTAGAATTCAAATGTTAACACTTGTGGTCACTGTGTTCCCTTAATCACTTCTCAGGTTTTATTATTCTTTTTTCTTTCTTTTTCAGCATTATTTTTTCATTACTCTGCCCTCCAGGTCACTGATACATTCTTACACTTCCTCTAGTCTCTTACTTATTCCCTCTGGTATGTTTTTAATTTCAATTATTAAGTTTTTTTTATCTCTGGTTCTTTTTTATGTTTTCTACCTCTTTGTTGAGGGTCTCACTGATGTCTTCTACTCTTTTCTCAAGTCCAGTGAATATCTTTATGACCATTACTTTAAATTCTCAATCATTCATGTCACTCATTTCTGTTTCATTTAGCTCTCTTGTGATTTTGTTCTTTTCTCTCATTTGGGACATAGTCCTCTGCCTCTGTCTCCTCATTTTGTCTACCTATCTGGATATGCTTCTATGTGCTAAGAAAGTCAAGTATGTCTCCTGCATTTGAAAGCAGTGGCTTTATGAAGAAAAGCTCCTACACTGCCCTGCAGTAACAATGTCCCTAGCACTTCAGGGATGTCTCTCTCCTATGTATGTTGTGTGCACCCTACCATTGTAGCTAAGGCACATTTGCCTTCAGTCCAGTCATCTGCAATGGTTCTTTCACCTGATATAGGTAGGGTTTGGTCTCTGTGTTATTAATGGGCCAATATGGGGTTGCCTTGGGCTTTATTTGTGTCAGACTAAGCATCTACCAGAGCTCCAGTCACACCTAACTGAAGAACACTCATCCTGTTTGTCCTCAGAACCTTTATTCATGGGAGGGGTCTGCAGTCAGACCAGATGTCTGTCCCCTAGCCAACTGCTGGGGCCACAGTCAAACTGGTTCTCTTACCCCCTCTCCAGGGCAGGAGTGGCCTTCCACAGACTCTTGCCAAGGGTGTGCTAGATGGGGTGGGCCCATAGGAAAATATGAGGGTGTGGCACAGGTATTAGCACAACTCTGCTGTGGGAGGAGACCTGGAGCAGCTTTGGAAAACTCCTGCAGAGGCCAGGTTGGAGGGGGCAGGTCTGAAAGAGAGGGCAGGGGCAGGGCATGTGGTTAGCAAGCTAGGTAGAAAAGTGTTAGCACTGGTTCCCACAGATATATGAAAGCTGGGGGCAGGGGAGGGAAATGGTGGCTGTCAGATCTTTTATCCTTGAAGAAGTCTCCTAATGATCCCTGCCCCTCCAGCACATTTCCTAAGATTAGTAAATAAACCTTCCCCTATACCCCACGACTTTTTCAAACTGCAGCTTCCATGCTATATCTCAGTGGGGCTATTTGTTATACTGCTTTTTTTTTTTTAATTTACATCCAAGTTAGTTAGCATAGTGCAATAATGATTTCAGGAGCAGAATCCAGTGATTCATCACCTATATATAACACCCAGTGCTCATCCCAATGATGTTCTCCTTAACACCCCTTGCCCATTTAGCCCATTCCCCCAATGAAAACCCCTCCAGCAACCCTCAGTTTGTTCTCTGTATTTAAGAGTCTCTTATGTTTGTCCCCCTCCCTGTTTTTATATTGTTTTTGCTTCCTTTCCTTATGTTCATCTGTTTTTTAATCTTAAATTCCATATACGAGTGAAATCATGTGATATTTGTCTTTCTCTGACTACTTTGGCTTACCATAATACACTATAGTTCCATCCACATTGTTGTAAATGGCAAGATTTCATTCTTTTTGATTGCCAAGTAATATTCTATTGTATATATACACCACACCTTCTTTATCCATTCATCAGTCGATGAACATTTGGGCTCTTTGCATACTTTGGCTATCGTCAATAATGCTGCTATAAACATCAGGGTACATGTGTCTCTTCGAAACAGAACACCTGTAACCTTTGTATAAATACATAGTAGTGCAATTCCTGGATTGTAGGGTAGTTCTGTTTTTCATTTTTTGAGGAACCTCCATACTGTTTTCCAGAGTGGCTGCACCAGTTTGCATTCCCAACAGCAGTACAAGAGGGTTCCTCTTCCTTCACCTCCTTGCCAACATCTATTGTTGCCTGAGTTGTTAATATTAGCCATTCTGACAGGTGTGAAGTGGTATCTCATTGTGGTTTTGATGTGTATTTCCCTGATGATGAGTGATGTTGACCATTTTTTCATGTGTCTGTTAGCCATCTGGATGTCTTCTTTGGAAAAGTGTCTATTCATGTCTTTTGCCCATTTCTTTAATGGATTTTTTATTTATTTCGTGTTGAGTTTGGTAAGTTCTTTATAGATTTTGGACACTAACCCTTTATCTGATATGTCATTTGCAAATATCTTCCCCATTCCACTGGTTGCCTTTTAGTTTTGCTGATTGCTTCCTTTGCCATGCAGAAGCTTTTTATCTTGATCAGATCCCAATAGATCATTTTTGCTTTTGTTTCCCTTGCCTCCAGAGACATGTTGAGGAAGATGTTGCTGTGGCCGAGGTCAAAGAAGTCTTTGCCTGCTTTCTCCTCTAGGATTTTGATGGCTTCCTGTCTCAATTTTAGGTCTTTTAACCACTTTGAGTCTACTTTTGTGTATGGTGTAAGACAGTGTCCAGGTCCATTCTTTTGCATGTTGCTGTCCATTTTTCCCAACACCATTTGTCTTGATTCTATTAGATATTTTTTTGTGCTTTGTCAAAGATGAGTTGGCCATATGTTTGTGGGTCCATTTCTGTGTTCTCTATTCTGTTCCATTGATCTGTGTCTGTTTTTGTGACATACTATCTTGATGATTACAGCTTTGTAATACATCTTGAAGTCCGGAATTGTGATGCCTACAGCCTTGGTTTTCTTTTTCAGGATTCCTTTGGCTATTCAGGATCTTTTCTGGTTCCATACAAATTTTAGGGTTGTTTGTTCTAGCTCTGTGAAGAATGCTGGTGTTATTTTGATAGGGATTGCATTGAATGTTTACATTGCTTTGGGTAGTTATCAATGTTTTAACAATATTTATTCTTCCAACCCATGACCATGGAATGGTTTTCCATTTTTTTGTGTCTTTAATTTCTTTCATAAGCTTTCTATAGTTTTCAGTGTATAGTTTTCAGTTCTCTTTGGTTAGGTTTATTCCTCGGTATTTTATGGTTTTTTGGTGCAATTGTATATGAGATTGATTCCTTGATTTCTCTTTCTGATGCTTCATTATTAGTGTATAGAAATGCAACTGATTTCCGGGCATTGATTTTATATCCTAAGACTTTGCTGAATTCATGAATCCGTTCTAGCAGTTTTTTGGTGGAATATTTTGGGGTTTCTACATAGAGTATTATGTCATCTGCAAATAGTGAAAATTTGACTTCCTCCTTGCCAATTTGGCTGCCTTTTACTTCTTTGTGTTGCCTGACTGTTGAGGCTAGGACTTCCAACACTATGTTAAATAACAGTGGTGAGAATGGACATCCTTGTCATATTCCTGACCTTAGGGGGAAAGCTGTCAGTTTTTCCCTATTGAGGATGATTATCAGTGGTGGGTCTTTTGTATATAGCTTTTATGATCTTGAGGTATGATCTTTCTATCCCTACTTTATTGAGGGTTTTTATCAAGAAAGGATGTTGTATTTTGTCAAATGCTTTCTCTGCATCTATTGAGAGGATCACATGGTTATTATTCTTTCTTTTATTAATATGATGCATCACATTGATTGATTTGTGCATATTGAACCAGCCCTGCATCCCAGGTATAAATCCCACTTGATCATGATGAATAATTATTTTAATGTATTGTTGGATCCAGTTGACTAGTATCTTGTTGAGGATTTTGCATCCATGTTCATCAGGGAAATTGGTCTGTAATTCTTTTTAGTGAGGTGGTTTTGGAATCAAGGTAATGCTGGCCTTGTAGAATGTGTATGGAAGCTTTCCTTTCATTTCTATTTTTTGGAACTGCTTCAAAAGAATAAGTGTTATCTCTTTAAATATTTGGTAGCATTCCCCTGGAAAACCATTCAGGCCTGGATTCTTGTTTTGGGGGAGATTCTTTATTATTAATTCAATTTCTTTACTGGTTATGGGTCTGTTCAAGTTTTCTATTTCTTCCTGTTTCAGGTTTCGTACCTTATACATTTCTAGGAATTTGTCCATTTCTTCCAGATTGCCCAATTTATTGGCATATAATTTCTCATACACTCTCCTATTATTGTTTGTATTTCTACAGTGTTGGTTGTGACCTCTTTCATTCATGATTTTATTTATTTGGGTCCTTTCCCTTTTTCTTTTTGATCAGTTTGGCTAGGGGGTTATCAATTTTGTTAATTCTGTCAAAGAACCAGCTCCTGGTTTCATTGATCTGCTCTACTGTGTTGTTGTTGTTGTTGTTTTAAATTGCAATATCATTGATTTCTGCTCTAATCTTTATTATTTCCTGTCTTATGCTTGTTTGGGGCTTTATTTGCTCTTCTTTTTCCAGCTCTTTAAGGTGTAAGGTTAGGTTGTGTATCTGGGGCCTTCCTTCCTTCTTCAGGAAGGCCTGGACTGCAATATACTTCCCTCTTATGAGTGCCTTTGCTGCATTCCACAGATTTTAGGCTATTATCATTTTTGTGGCTTTTTAATTTCCTCTTTAATTTCTTGGTTAACCCATTCATTCTATAGTAGGATGTTCTTTAATCTCCAAGTATTCATGGTCTTTACAAATTTTTTCTTGTGGTTGATTTCAAGTTCCATAGCATTGTGGTCTGAAAATATGCATGGTATGGTCTCGATCTTTTTGTACTTGTTGAGGGCTGATTTGTGTCCCAGTATGTGATCTATTCTGGAGAATTTTCCATCTGTACTCGAGAATAATGTATATTCTGCTGTTTTAGGATAAAATGTTCTGAATATACCTGTGAAGTCCATCCAGTCCAGTGTGTCATTCAAAGCCATTGTTTCCTTGTTGATTTTCTGCTAAGATGATCTGTCCATTGCTGTATAGGAAATGTTGAAGTTCCCTACTATTATGGTATTATTGTCAATGAGTTTCTTTATGTTTGTGATTAACTGATTTATATATTTGGGTGCTTTCAAACTGGGGGCATAAGTGTTTACAATTGTTAGCTCCTGTTGGTGGAGAGACACCTTAATTATGATATAATGCCCTTATTCATCCTTTGTTACAGTCTTTATTTTAAAATCTAGGTTGTCTGATATAAGTATGGCTACTCCAGCTTTCTTTTGGCAACCAATAGCATAATAGATGGTTGTCCATCCCTTGCTTTCAATCTGAAGGTGTCTTTAGGTCTTAAATGTCTCTTGTAAACAGCACACAGATGCATCTTGTTTCTTATTCATTCTGTTACCCTGTGTATTTTGATTGGAGCAGTTAGACCATTGACATTTAGAGTGAGTACTGAAATATATGAATCTATTGCCATCGTGTTGCCTGTAGAGTTGGAGTTTCTGGTGGTGTTCTCTGGTCCTGTCTTTGTTGCTTTTGGTCTTTTTTGTTTTGTTTCATCTTTTCTCTCCTCAGAGAGGCTCCCTTAAAATTTCTTGCAGGGCTAGTTTAGTGGTCACATACTCCTTTAGTTTTCATTTGTCTGGGAAACTCATTATCTCTCCTTCTATTTTGAATGACAGCCTTGCTGGATAAAGACTTCTTGGCTGCATATTTGTTTTGATTCAGCACATTGAATATATCCTGCCACTCCTTTCTGGCCTGTCAAGTTTCTGGGGATAGGTCTGCTGCAAACCTGATCTCTCTTCCTTACAGGTTAAGGAAGACTTAACCTATAGGAAGACTTTTTTTCCCTTTCTGCTTTCATAATTCTTTCCTTGTCTGTATATTTTGTGAAGTTGACTATGATATGCTTTGTTGGTGGTCTTCTTTTGTTTGTTTTTAATATAATGGGATTTCTCCGTGCTTCCTGGATTTTGATGTCTGTGTCTTTCCCCAATTAGCAACGTTTTCCAGTATAATTTGCTCACATAAAATTTCTACCCCCTTTTCACTTTCTTCATCTTCTGGGATTCCTATGATTCAGATGTAGTAAGGCATTGAGTTCTCTAATTCTTGTAGCATGCTCGTTTGCTTTAGTTTCCCCTCTTTTTTTCTGCTTCATTGTTCTCCATAATTTTTGTCTTCTATATCGCTGATTCACTGCTCTGCTTCATCCATCCTTGCTGCCATGGCAGCCATTCGAGATTGCATCTCGGTTATAGCATTTTTAATTTTGTCCTAGCTAGATTTTACTTCATTCATCTCCAGAGAAAGGGATTCTATGGTTTTTTCAACCCCAGTTAGTATTCTTATTATCGTGGTTCTAAATTCTAGTTCAGACATCTTGCTTATATCTGTGTTGAGTAAGCCCCTGGCTGTCATTTCTTCCTGTTCTTTCTTTTGGGGTGAATTCCTTTGTTTTGTCATTTCAGAGGGAAAAAAGAACTAATAAAATAAAGAATAAAAAATAAAAAATAAAAAAAAAATTAAGAACAACACAAAAAATCAAATAAAGGAATCTCGATCTTAGCGTGTTTGGTCTGGTCGTTGAAAGAAGCTTGATAGAATAGAGAAAAAAGGGAAGGAAGAGAAAAAAAGAAAGAGAAAAAATTTAAAAATTAAAGTATACAATAAAATAGAATAAAGTGAAATAGAATAAAAGACTTTACAAAAAAAATAAAAACATAGTAAAAAGAATTTTAAAAAGGAAAATAAAAATTAAAATATTCTCTTTCTGTATCCAAGAAAAAGAAAAAAAACAAAAAGAAAAAAATTTAAAGCAAAAAAAAAAAAAAAAAAAAAGAATAGATGAACAGCAAACAGAATGAAACCCAAATGAAGTTACATCCAATTTCCCCTAGAGCTCAAACTATGAAGTACTCTATAGTCCATACACTAAGCTGGTAGAGGGACTTGTGCTGGTCTATAAGGGATTGTGCTTGGAGGGTGCAGTTGGGTGGGGTGGGGTGTAACGACTCTTTTCTTCACTAGGTGATGCTGCTTAGCTTACTGGGGTGGACAGGTGTGGTACGCATGCCCATGCAGGTGTATGTGCATGCATGAGAGAGGTGAAAATGGCATCACCCAGCTTCCTAGTTTCTGGCACAGGAACTCTGCACTTTCATTGACCCACAATCAAGTACCCCTCCTTTGTCTCAGGCTTCTGTCCACTCCCTGTTTCTACACTGTCCAGGTCCCAGCTGTCAGCCTGCCAGGCAGCACCTCCCTCCCAAATTTTATCAAAATTGGGGCTATGTTTCCAAACCCCTCACTTCTGAGAACCCAGTGGTGTGGACCCACTCTGACCCTCTGGGGGAGGGTCTTGCTGAGCAATGGCCTGGTACCAGCTTGCCCCAGGGAACATTTATGCAATTTCCCTGCAGCAGAGGTTCAGAGATTATGGCAAATCCCAATATACAGCTGGCACTAGATTTCACCACACTCTGGAAACTTTGTTCCAATACCAACAAATGTGGCTGTTCTCCGGGGTCCCCTGGGGCCTTTGCCTGTGGGAGACCGTATGGCCTCTACCAAATGCCCTCCAAGAAGCGGAACCGCTTCTCCTCATGTGGCCCACAAAACCCTTGGACCTGCTGCACTCCTGTCCCCCCCTTCCTCTTTCCCTCTCCACAAAAACAGATCCCTACCCTCTGTGACTTCTCTCTCCCAGTTCACCTCTCTGCACCACATACCGGCCGAGTTCTGTGGCTCAAGTTATGCAGATTTTTGTGTTCTGCTATGCTGCCTCTTTAAAGGTAGAGACTCAGTTTCCTATCACCCTCCCCTCTCCCAGAGCTGAGTCACTGCTTTTTAAGCACTGTTAAGCCCCACTGATTACAAAAACTGGTGATATTAATCCCCTCTGGTTTTCAAAGCCAAATGTTATAGGGATTCATCTTCCCAGTGCAAGTCCCCCAAGCCTGGAGTGCCTGGTGTGGAGTCTGGTCTTCTCCCTCCCCCACTGTGGGTCATTGGGCAAGTCAGTTTTGTTCCTAACTGCATCTCTGCCCTTCCTAGCATTTTTTATTTGGCTCTTCTCTGTGTTTAGCTGTGTAGAGTCTGTTCTGCCAGTCTGGGTTTCTGAGTTATTTTCTCAGAATTTTCCTAGCATTTTTTATGTGGCCTTTCTCTGTGTTTAGCTCTGTGGAGTCTGTTCTGCCAGTCTTTGGGTTTCTGAGCTTTTTTCACTGATGTGGGTGTTATCTGGGTGTACTTGTGGGAGGAGGTGAGCTTAGAGTCCTCCTACTCTGCCATCCTCCCTGGAAGTTCTATTAGCTTTTATTTTTTAAAAAGAAACTTTTCATAAATTAATTGAATCCCTTAAGGCACAGAAAATTACAAAAACAGAATAAAATGCTTTAAGACTCTCTTTATTTACCAGTTTCCATTAGTATTAGTAACAAAAGACACATATATATACATACATATATATACATATATAATATACAATAAATACATGCATATTTAATATACATGTATATAGTAACTATATTAAATACAATAAACCAAAAAAAAAAAACTAATATAGTTTTGTTACCAATATAGGGAAAGAGGAACAGGATGAGGGAACCGGAATAGAAGCTAGAATTTCTGAGTTTAACCTAATTTGTAGATTTGATATGTAACCACATATTTATTTCACATTTTTATGAAAGTAAATTATTAAAAAAATCAATTCCTAAAAAAAAAAGCAAAACCATACTGAAAGACATTTCAAACGTCTCTAAAAAAAACACAATTTATAGGTGTATTTCTAATAGTATATACTCTACAAAAACATCTTTAAAAAATTTTTAAATGTTACAGTAATCGTATTGTTGATGGTAGTCTTGGTGTTATTATTCTGAAACAGTTGCAAATGTTACATAGGACAAAGCAATGGTCATTATTTTGGTGCACTTGGGGATGAGCATTTTCACTGTGGGAGAAAGCCTATATACACTTAAGATAAAGAGGTTAAATAAAAACCCAAAATACTGAATTTAAATTAAAATGTCCACACAAGTTCATGATGTATGTCAATATATTTACTTTTTATTTTTATTTACACTTATATTTATTTCCTACCACTGTCCACTGAAATACCTCGAAACAATGACTAATCTGAAAGCCAAGAACACTATTAGTGCCAAGTTGTGCTCTCCTTCCCCACTAAAAGGAATCAGGTGTGAAGGGCACCTGGGTGGCTGTTGGTTAAGCATCTAACTCTTGATTTTGGCTTAGGTCATGATCTCACTGTTCACGGGACGAGCCCCATGTCAGGCTCTGCATTGACAGTGCAGAGCCTGCTTGGGATTCTGTCTCTCCCTCTCTCTCTGCCCCTCCCACGCTTGCACACATGCATTCTCCCTCTCTTTCTCTCAAAATAAATAAATAAATATTATTTATTTATTTATTTATTTATTTGTTTATTATTTATTTAAAAAATAAAAATAAAAGGAATCAGGTGTCATTGTAGGTGTGGGGCTTTCTTCACATAACAATACATGCTATAAAGAAATATATTTTTCATTCCTTTTTAGGGCCTCAGATTAGTGTACTATGGGGCCCTATCCTGGTTTACTCAGGTTACCTTTTGATGAAAATTTGGTTCCTTCTAGATCTGTGCTATCATAAACTGTGCCACAATAATAGACTCACTTTTTTATTGTTATATATTTTTGTACTGCTTTATGTTCATGTATTATCTGTCCAACTTTCTTTAAAAAGTTATGACAAAAAAAGATGACTTTAGCAACAATCTGAACAAAACTGAGTGGGAGACCCAGGATAAGAAAGGAAGCAGGGACTGCAGGTAAGAGGGACCTACAGCTATCCAGGTGTGAATACAGTAAACCAGAGTGAGAACCATGGAATTGACATCAGAGAGGAGAGGCCAGACCTGACAGGCATTCAGAAATAGGACACCAGAAACTTGAGGACTGGTGAGATGTGGGGCCTAAGAGAGGAGATCTCTAAGCCAGACTCTTATCTGTGGAAAGCTGATGATCACCAGCAGACAAACATAGAAAATCTGAAGGAAAAGATGTGAATTAATTTTGGACATTTTACATGTGAAAGGCCTCTGGCACAGCAAGTAAAAATGTTGAGTTACCAGAAATGGATAAAACTGAGGACTTGAGAGTCTTTAGCACATGGGCAATAGCCAAATCCATGAGACTAGATGAGTTTGAACCAGAATTCTGAGTAAAACTATATTTCATATAGCATATATTGGCATATGGCATGTATGTGTCTGTGGTTGCATGTGCATACGTTTATTTATTTTGGACATTTTCAAACATATACAAAAGTGGAGATAAAATGCATTACTAATACCTCTTACTCAGTTTCAGTAATTACCAATAGCTTACCATTCTTATTTCATCTACCATGTATTTTTTAAGTATTTTAAACCATATTACAAAATTCATAATTTCACCTGTAAACACTGTATTTTGTATCTCTAATAGATAAGGTTCATTTCTGTTATTCTTATAACCAAAAATTCACTGTTCCACCTAATGTTATTGTACTCATTTGCTGGTCTGCCATTATAAAATACCACAGATTTATGTGTTCACATCCCTGGTGTCTCTTTATGTGTCCCCACCTCTTTTTACAAGGGTATGAGTCATATTGGATTAGGACCCACCTTAACAGCCTCATTTAACTTAATCACCTCTTTAAAGGCTCTATTCCCAACTGTAGTCACATTCTGAGGTACTAGGGATTAGAGCTTCAGCATATGAATGGGGAGAGGGGAGGCACAAAATTCAGCCTATATCAGTTAACAGTAATTCCTTAATATCAACATGGCAAGTTCACAGTCCGTTTTCCTGCAGTGGTTACCACATCATGTACTGGGTGGATTGTAGTATCATGGTGTTACTTAACATGTTACTCTGTGCCTCTTTTTTCAAGTAAACTGGTAGACCTGTAGGCTTCATTAGATTCAGATTCAATTTCTGATTTTGTGAAAATATATCATAAATAGTAACAATATGAAACATGTCATATGACAAAGCACAGAATATTTGATCATCTCACTATGGTACTGTTAAGATTGATCAAGTGTTGGCAGCCTGATCCACTTTTTATAAAGTTCTCTTTCAACATTCTACCTAATGGTTATTTGGCAATCATGAGTTGTTATTTCCTCTGCCAGCCCAGTCTACTACTAGGCCCATCAAAGGCATTCTTCCTTTCTTTCACACATTTTTTGGTCTCTAGCATTTATTTTTGGTTCTGTTAAGACTTTCGTCTCCATGCTCACACTGCCCATCTTTTCTTGCATTCTGTCTACTTTATCCATTAAAGCCTTCAGCAAATTACTCTCGGTTTTAAATTCCCAGTCTGATCATTCCAAAATCCATGCCATGTCTGGTTCTAATGCTTGCTCTGTCTCTTCAAACTATATTTTTTGCCTTTTAAAATGTCTTGTAATTTTTTCTTGATAGCTGGACATGATGCACTATGTAAAAGGAACTGCTGTAAATAGGCCTTTAGTAATATAATGGTGAGGCTTAAGGGAGGAAAGCATTCTACAGTCCCATGAGTAGGCCTCAGTCTTTCAGTGAGCCTATGCTTCTGAACTATGAACCTCATAAGTGCTTCTCTGCCTCCTCCCCATTCCTCCCACATATGGGACAGGATGGCTAGAGTTGAGTATTTCCTTTCCACCAGGTGATCTAGGCTCTGATAAAACCCCTAATCTGACTAACTGGTTTCTTCTGAGGACAAACCTTACTAAGAATACAGTTTTTTGTTTTTTGTTTTTGTTTGTTTTTTTTTTTAATGGTTCTTCTTCCTCTTCTCCTGCATGAATCATAAGATTTTTCTCTGATATTTACTGTGAGATCCTGGTAGAATTCTTGGAGGTATAAACTTATAAGTGTGGGGGCTGCCTCATGACTGGTCCCCCTGGAGATTTTAACTCTCAACGTTGTCGACACTGAACCTCCAGCAATTCAATTGCAGTTCAGTTTCCCTACCCAGCACTGGTTCTCACAGAGGCTGCTGCTCCAATAAGTTGTGAATCTGTAGTCATCTGTCAGTTTCTAATTTGGGGGCAGTGTGTGCCCTGTGACTTCACTTCTCTTGCAGATCTAAGAAGAGTTGTTGATTTTTCAGTTTGTTCATCTTTTTGCTTATTATTAAGATGGAGTATCAACTTCTGAGCTCCTTATATGTGGAACTGGACCTATTATTTCCTAGAAGCATTATTTTCTTATGGGTTTCAAAACAGCGATAACTCTATCATTCCTCCTTCACTTATTCATTGGATGTTTTCTATTAGTTTTTCTTCATCAGCAATTTGGTTACTCTGAATTTCAGTTTGTGTAGGAAAGCAGGGTAATTACTTTTTTAACCTTTATTTACTAATTTCAGAATAATGAATTGGTGTCCTAGCATTCCTCAACGTGACTAGTGAGGTGTTTTTTTTTTCTTAAGAAATATTAAGAATTCATGTAGCAATATCAAGAACTTTTGGGGTGGCTCAGTTAATCAGCCAAACCTTGGTTTTGGCTCAGTTCCTAATCTCATCGTTCATGAGTTCAAGCCTCACATTGGGCTCTGCACTGTCAGCAAGGAGCTTGCTTGGGATTCTCGATCTCTCTCTCTCTCTCTCTCTGCCCCTCCCCTGCTCATTCATACACTCTCTCTCTCTCTCAAAATAAATAAATAAACATTAAAAAAAGAAAAAAGAATTCATGTACTCTTAACATATTTAATATGCTTCAATCCATTGCAGTAAAAACCTTTTAATTATCCTTGGTGCTGCAAGTATTATTTCTTTTTTTTTTTCAACGTTTATTTATTTTTGGGACAGAGAGAGACAGAGCATGAACGGGGGGGGGGGGGGGGGCAGAGAGAGAGGGAGACACAGAATCGGAAACAGGCTCCAGGCTCTGAGCCATCAGCCCAGAGCCTGACGCGGGGCTCGAACTCACGGACCGCGAGATCGTGACCTGGCTGAAGTCGGACGCTTAACCGACTGCGCCACCCAGGCGCCCCTGCAAGTATTATTTCTTTTGCCAGTAGGAGCCATTTCAAGCTGGACACTATATAATTGCCTACAGAAACACACACATACAAACACACATGTGCACATGAAAAGCCAAAGGATTCAGAATATACATGCCTTCTCCTTCTCTCCAAGACCCCAGCTAATTTCCCAATTAGTGGACACATGTTACATCCACTCACAATTCCATTGGCCAAAGTAAGTCATATGGCAAAATGCAAAGTCACTAGGGTGGGGAAGTATACTCTACCCAAACTTAAGCCATGAGAAAAGTGAATTTTTTTATTTAAAAAAATTATAAACTAATAAAACTATCTATCACACTGGGCGTGATGGTTGGTTTTACGTGTCAACTTTGCTAGGCCACAGTACCCACCTATCTAATCAAACAGTAAC
This sequence comes from Felis catus, assembly GCF_018350175.1. NCBI lineage: Eukaryota > Metazoa > Chordata > Mammalia > Carnivora > Felidae > Felis > Felis catus. Next base: position 15,837,071 of record NC_058368.1, on the reverse strand, counting down.
CCAGGTGTACTGTGAAGGTATTTTGTAGATGTGTTTTTCATCTACAATTGATTGATTCTAAGTAAAGGAGATTATTCTTGATGACATGGGTAGGACTTTTTTAATCAAGTTTGATAATACATGAAGGCCTTTACAGCAAAAACTGAGGTTTCTTGGAAAAGAACAAATTCTGTCTCAAGATTGCAGCATCAACTCCTGCCTGAGTTTTCAGCTTACCAGTCTGCCCTATAAATTTCAGACTTGCCAGCTTCCACAATTGCATGAGCCAATTCCTTAAAATGAAAGAATAACTCTAGCCAAAGCAATTAGGCAAGAGAAAGAATTAAAAGGCATCCAAGTTGTGAAGAAGAAGTAAAACTATCTCAATTAACAGATGCTATAATACTATATACATAGAAACCCTAAAGAACACACACACACACACACACACACACACACACACACACACACAACTATTAGAGCTAATAAACAAATCTGGCAAATTTCCAGAGTACAAGATCAGCACTCAAAAAACTTTTGTTGTGTTTTTTTTAATACACCAACAATGAATAATCCAAAAAGTAAATTAAGTAATAATTGCATTTATAATATCATCTGCTATGGAGTGAATCATCTCCCTCCCCACCCCCCATCAAATCCATATGTTGAAGCCCTAATCCCCAATGTGATTGTTTTTTGGAGATAAGGCCTATAAAGAGGTAATTTAAGGTTAAATGACATCATAAGGGTAAGGCCCTGATCTGATAGATTAGTAGCTTTATAAGAACAGACACAAGAGTATACTCTGTCTCCCTTTCCTTCTCTCCCTCCCCACTATGGAAGGGCAAAGTGAGAAGGGAGCTGTCTACAAGCCCAAAAGAAAACTCTCACCAGAAACCACATTGGCCAGAACCTTGATCTTGGATTCCCAGTGTCTAGAACTGTAAGAAAGAAATTTCTATTGTTTAAGGCACTTGGTGTGTGGTATTTTGTCACAGCAACCTAAGCAGACTAAGACAGCATTCAAAAAGATGAAATATCTAGGGATAAATTTAATTAGAAAGGTGAAAAGTTTGTGTACTAAAACTCACAAAACACTGATGAAAAACAATTAAAGAAGACCTAAATAAATGGAAAGACATCATGCTCATGGATTGGATTAACAGACCAATACTTATTAAAGTGTTCTACCAATTCAATACAATCCCTTTGGCATTTTGCAAAAATGGAAAGGCTAACCCTCAAATTCATATTAAGTTGCAGGATAGCCAAAATAATATTAGAGAGGGGCACCTGAGTGGCTCAGTCAGTTAAGCAGCTGACATCAGCTCAGGTCATGATCTTGCAGTCTGTGAGTTCAAGCCTCATGTTGGGCTCTGTGCTGACAGCACAGAGCCTGGAACCTGCTTGGGATTCTGTGTCTCCCTCTCTCTCTGTCCCTCCCCTGCTTGCACTCTGTCTCTCTCTGTCTCTCAAAAATAATAAACATTACAAATTTTTTTTAAATAAAAAAACTATTTTTTAAATAAAAAATAATATTAGAGAAGAACAAAACTGGAGGACTTACACGTCCCAATTTCAAAACTTACTACAAAGCTACTGTAATCAAAACAGTGTGGTGCAGGTTTCTTCCTACTATCCAAAAATGAGTTCCTATGAAACCTTTCATAAACAGAAATGGCAAGGAGTGAAGAAGCAATTACCATAAATTTAGATGGAAAATATTTTTGAACATTCCCAGGCCCCAAAAATAATTTGTAGTAGGCTTTTCTCATACTCTGATCTTGCTAATGAATGCACAACATACATCAAGATTAAGCACAGATGCTCACAGGTACAGTTCAAAGCTATGATGGCTTGGTGCTAAGATGTAGTTCCCAGGGAAAGAGCTTGGCTGTGCCTCTCTTATGGCTAAGGGTGCACACTGCCTCTATAAAGACTCACTGCAAAACAAATGCTGAACGCTAGTGTCTCTTTTTACCTTTTGTCATAAAAGGGCAAATCCTTTTCAGATTTCTTTCAGTTAGCAAAAGTAGGTAGTAATGTAGGTCTTTTGTAAAAGCAAAGTGGTATAACACAAACTTTTGAAAAGCAGGGAATACCTATACTGACATAGGATAGACATATAGACCAATGAAATAGAATTAACAGTCTAGAAACAAACCCATACATGCATGGCAGATTGATTTTTTATAAGGAGGTCAAAACCGGTCATTGGGAGTAAGAATAGTCTCTTCAACAAATGGTTCTGGGACAACATACAAAAGAATGGAACAAAAACCTGATTACACAACATGTACAAAAACTAGCTGAATGTGAACCAATGACTTAAATACATGAGCTAAAAATCATAAAATTCTTATAGGAAATCCTAGGGTTAAATACTATAAAATTAAAACTAAAATGGAGTCACTTATCATGGCAACAAAATGGTGTTGGCCAATGCACGCACATTAAAAAATAAATAAAACTTAGCCTTACCTGACAAATTGCAGTAATTTATGGCTCTTCTCAGAAATCAGCACAGGATGCTAGACAATCCCCAATGCCAAGTCTGTTCATAACATCTTTGAACTTTCTTGTTTCTCCTATCTCTCGTTTCAGTTACACTGATACAAATAAGAAAGAAGACCAAGCAACCAATCAACAGAAAAAGCCAAGTAACTTCCACATTTAACTCCATAAACACCTTTTAGTCTATGAGCAACTTGAAACTCATTATTCTTTTAGCCTTGAGTTTCCCAGCTTACAGGTCAAAACAACTGCAATAAACTCATCCTTCTGCTTTATCCTGCAATAAACTCATCCTTCTACTTCACTCAGTATGCAGAATTCAGTTTTTGACAACCCTTATGAACTTGGATTTGGTAATGGGTTTTTAAAATTTTTTTTTAATGTTTATTTTTATTTTTGAGAGAGACAGAGACAGAACGTGAGTGGGTTAGGGGCAGAGAGAGAGGGAGACACAGAATCCGAAGCAGGCTCCAGGCTCCGAGCTGTCAGCACAGAGCCCGACGCAGGGCTCAAACTCACAAGCTGTGAGATCATGACCTGAGCCAAAGTCAGACACTCAACCAACTGAGCCACCCAGGCACCACGGTAATGGGTTTTTAAGTATGATGTCAAAAGCACAAGCCATAGTAGAAAAAATAAACTAGGCTTTGTTCAAAAATTTAAGTTTGTGCATCAATGGGCATCAGCAAGACAGTGAAAAGACAACCTACAGAATGGGAGAAAATATTTGCAAATCATACATCTGATAAGGGTCTAGAATCCAGAATATAGATCAACTCATAACTTAAACAAAGACAACCCAATTAAAAGATAGGCAAAGGAGATGACACGATACTCTACGTGTTAAACCTGAAAGACTCCACCAAAAAGCTGCTAGAACTGATAACGGGAATTCAGCAGAGTTGCAGGATACAAAATGAATGTACAGATATCAGTTGCATTTCTACACACCAATAATGAAGCAACAGAGAGAGAAATCAAGAAATCGATCCTATTTACAATTGCATCAAGAACCATAAAATACCTGGGAATAAACCTAACCAAAGATGTAAAAGATCTGTATGCTGAAAACTATAGGAAACTTATGAAGGAAATTGAAGAAGACACAAAGAAATGGAAAAACATTCCATGCTCATGGATTGGAAGAATAAATATTGTTAAAATATCAATACTACCCAAAACAATCTACACATTCAATGCAATCCCAATCAAAATTGCACCAGCATTCTTCTCAAAGCTGGAACAAACAATCCTAAAATTTGTATGGAACCACAAAAGACCCCGAATAACCAAAGTAAGTTTGAAAAATAAAAACCAAAGTGGAAGGCATCACAATCCCAGACTGTAGCCACTACTACAAAGCTGTAAACATCAAGACAGTATGGTATTGGCACAAAAACAGACACATAGACCAATAGAATAGACTAGAGAATTCAGAATTGGACCCACAAATGTATGGTCAGCTAATCTTTGACAAAGTAGGAAAGAGTATCCAATGGAAAAAAGACAGTCTCCTGCAAAAAAATGAAACTAGACCACTTTCTTACACCATACACAAAAATAAACTCAAAATGGATGAGAAACCTAATTGTGAAAGAGGAAACCATCAAAACCCTAGAGGAGCAAGCAGGCAACAACCTCTTTGACCTCAGCCATAGCAATTTCTGACTTGACACATCCCCAAAAGCAAGGGAATTAAAAGCAAAAATGAACTATTGGGACCTCATTAAGATAAAAAGCTTCTGCACTGCAAAGGAAACAATCAACCAAACTAAAAGGCAACCAACAGAATAGGAAAAGATATTTTCAAGTGACATATTGGATAAAGGGTTAGTATCCAAAAATCTATAAAGAACTTACCAAACTCAACACCTGAAAAACAAATAATCCAGTGAACAAATGGGCAGAAGACATGAATAGACACTTTTCCAAAGAAGACATCCAGATGGCCAAGAGACACATGAAAAGACACTCAACATCACTCATCATCAGGGAAATACAAATCAAAACCACGTTGAGATACCACCTCACACCTGTCAGAGTTGCTGAAATTAACAACTCAGGAAACAATAGACGTTGGCAGTGGAGAAACAGGAACCCTCTTGCACTGTTGGTGGGAATGCAAACTGGTGTAGCTGCTCTGGAAAACAGTATGGAGGTTCCTCAAAAAATTAAAATAGAACTACCCTACGACCCAGCAATAGCACTACTAGGAATTTATCCAAAGGACACAGAAGTGCTGATGCATAGGGGCACATATACCCCAATGTTTATAGCAGCACTTTCAACAATAGCCAAATTATGGAAAGGGCCTAAATGTCCATCAACTGATGAATAAAGATGTGGTCTATATATACAATGGAATACTACTTGGCAATGATAAAGAATGAAATCCTGCCATCTGCAGCAATGTGGATGGAACTGGAGGGTATTATGCTAAATGCAATAGGTCAGTCAGAGAAAGATATCATATGTTTTCACTCATATGTGGAACTTGAGAAAGTTAACAGAGACCATGGGGGAAGGGAAGGGGAAAAATATAGTTAGAGAGGGAGAACCATAAATTCAGAGAACAAACTGAGGATTGATGGGTGGGGAGCAGGGGAGAGGGGAAAACAGGTGATGGGTATTGAGGAGGGCACGTTTTGGGATGAGCACTGGGTGTTGTATTTAAGTGATGAATCACGGGAATCTACCCCTCAAACCAAGAGCACACTGTGTACAGTGTATGTTAGCCAACTTGATAATAAATTATATTGAAAAAAAAAAAGAGAGGCAAAGGACTTGAATAAAGTAACGAATAAAAAAAATAACTTGAATAAAAAAAATAACTTGAATAATGTCTTCTCCAAAGATATATAAATGGACAAAAGGGCATGAAAAGATGTGTAACATCACTAGCCTTAGGAAAATGCAAATCAAAACCACAATGAGATACTATTTCATACCTAGTAGGATGGCTATAATTAAAAAAAAGAAGAAGAAAAAGAAGAAGGGGCGCCTGGGTGGCTTGGTCGGTTGGGCGGCCGACTTCGGCTCAGGTCATGATCTCGCGGTCCGTCAGTTCAAGCCCTGCGTTGGGCTCTGGGCTGACAGCTCACAGCCTGGAGCCTGTTTCGGATTCTGTGTCTCCCTCTCCCTCTGCCCCTCCCCTGTTCATGCTCTGTCTCTCTCTGTCTCAAAAGTAAATAAACGTTAAAAAAAAAAATTTTTTTTTTAATTAAAAAAAAAAGAAAAAGAAGAAGGAAGAGGAGGAGGGGAAAGAGAAATGTTGGTGAGGATGTGGAGAAACTGGAACCACCACACGTTGTTAGTACATAAAATGTCTCTGCCACTGTGGAAAATGGTTTATCAACTCCTCAAATATTTAAGGATAAAATCACCATATGACCCAGAAATTCCACTCCTAGTATTTTGCAAAGACTCTCTCCATGATTTTAGTCTGCCTTGTGGGACATGTATCAACCAGTTGTAGCAAGAACCCTAAATCAGATTACAAAGAACACCCACCTAGATATCTGATCACCTTCAATATCTGATCAAACTCTCAATCTCCATCCACCCTTGGTGTCTGATCACTCTGATGTGCCTTCAGCCAGAACCCTGTCAAGTCAACTTAGCCAGAATTCCCCCAATCCCTGTATTTCTTACTAAGAAATTTCCATCCAAAAAAAAAAAAAAAAGAGGGAGAGAAAGAGGCAAAAAAAAAAAAAAAAAAATTCCACCCACTGCCCTCCAACTCTGCTCCTTGGCTATAAATCCCTACTTGTTCATGCTCTATTTGGAAGTGAGCTCAGTTCTATACTGAGGTCTCTTTCCCTCTTTTGCAATAGTTCCTGATTAAAATCTCTTTTTAATACTTGAACTATGTCAGGCCCTGGTTTTCTGTAATAGTACATACCATCCTACCCTCCCCCCCAATTGAATACCAGGACTCAAATTCTTCCACACAAATATCCATAGCAGCACTACACACAATAGCCCAAAGGTGTAAATGACCCAAATGGTAACCAATGGAGGAATGCATACAATTGTGGTATTTACATACAATGGAACAGAATATAAACCAGAAAAAGGAATGAAATACTGAGTGGACTTGGAAAACATTATACTAAGTGAAAGACACAAAAAAGGTCACACACTCCATTTATGTGAAATATCCATATTAGGTAAATACACCAAGTAATTATTGTCTGCTAAAGTCTAAGAGAGGGAAAAATGGAAAGTCCTTAATGGAGGTGATAAAAATGTTTTGGAATTAAGAGTTGTTGGTTGCACATCGTGAACGTAACAAATGCTACTGAATTATACTCTTAAAATGTTTCATTTTATATTCTGTGAATTTCACCTCAATATTAACAATAAAGTTTATAACCAAAAAATCAAAGTTGTTTAAAGGTACAGAACTGCAATCAGACATTGCAATATATCCTGGTTATTCCATTTCTGAATTGTTAGAACTCCCCAGTGAGGTTACTTTTGTCTGTTTTTCGGAATTTTTTAAACATTAAATTCATTGGCATTTTACAATACACTATCGAGGGCTGAAAGGCTTGGACTAGTAACTGTAGGAATGGTGACATTTGCTTCCATTTGCATGGGTTGGGCAATAAAAGCTCAGGGCAAGTTTCTTCGTTCTAGAAATTCAAAAAGGCACCCTACCCACCAAATAGCCACAACCTATCCCGCATTTTACAGTACTGGAAGATGGGCCAGCGAAGGAGAATATGGACCCCGCCCCCTGCCGGACCTCAGTCCCCACGAACCTTGTAGGTACCAACCCCTGCGACACCTCCCCCTGGCTCCGCGAGCCTCCCGGGGGCCACCGAGCCGTCCCAGCTCCACCTCTTCCGCCCGCGGTTTACAGGCTCGCTCCGCCCTGCGCGCCAGTCGGAAGTGCGGACGCCGGAACCACCCTTCAGCTGAGCTGCGGCGCGCCCGTGAGGTACGTGCGGAGCGAGCCTGCAGCCTCCAGCGCGGGGCCCGTTCCCGCATGTCGCATTCCGGCAAAGTCAGCGGCGCCGTCATGACGCCCAGCGCGCCGGCATCCCGCACAGGTGGGCGGTGGCGGGTGGGAGAGGCGTGACCGCTGCGGAAGGTTAGGCACGCGAGATCTTGGCCGGGGTCAGAGGTGAGTGAGCGGTTTCCCGAGTGGCTTTTCGCGGCTTTCCAGACCCCGGATCCCGCAGGAGGAGGACGGCGTTCCCGTAGGCGGGGCGGGCTGAGCTGAGCACCACCCGCCCCCCCGGCCCTGCACCTTCCAGGTAGTCGCCTCAGTTGCCTCTCGAAGTGCTAACAAGCAACGCTTTTCGTTGTAGTTTTCACTTTTGGATTCCAGGTATAGGTATTTCCGGAAATTCCCGAGAATTTCGCGTGGCGCTTCTGGGGATTGGGGGGAGGGTTTCTTGGTGTCCATATTGAATAAAGGCTGGTCGCCTGGCTGTTGAGTTGCGGCGTTATACTGCTAAACCCTAAGTTGTTGGAAAGAAAACAGTTCGAACAGTTGAAGAGTCAGATCGATCAGGAAAAGCGATGGAACCGATTGCGAGTTTTACAGTTGGATCAATTGCTGGTTGTCGCATTGGTTACCGGGAGTTCAGAATTTTACTTAATAGCTAACTGCTCCTGGAAACCATCTCTTGCAACCTTCGCTTGAAGGAGCGGCTGCGTTTTCCTGAGTACAATACATTAAAGTCCCGGGTAGGAAAATAGAAAGTGATTAACAAGAATTTTCGGGGTTAGATTGGGTGCAGTGTACTCCGTGTACATGTTGAGAACCATGAAGTAAAGTTAGATCAAAATTAAGGAAAAATATGTATATTAGTCTGAGCAGAATTGGTCTTTTTTTTTTTTTTTAGTGTTTTGTTTTTAAAAACCTAAACATGGGTGCTGGATTGAATAGCCTGAAGGTCGTAAGCTTTACTAGAAAGAATCTAAGAGTAAAAATTGAGAGAGGTGTGAACTGAATTTGTCTGTGTGTGATCTTGGGAAAGTCGTTAGTTTTGAGTGCCTTATCCTGTAAAATGGAGATGATAATTTCAGTGGTTTTCTCACAGTGTCTGGCAAATCCTGCATACAATCATAATGTTTGGTTTGTAAATTGTACACGTAGTTAATGGTTTTTATCTATAAAACTTAAAGTTTGCTAAGCTTCGTCTTCCCATCCTCCCTCCCCCAATTTTCGTGGAAGAAGATATGATTTGAAAATCACTGCATTTTGCCTCTACCTGGTATGCCTTCGTCTTTAGATTCATTGGTCAGAAAGTTTTCACCTTAACTTAAATTCATATTGAATCTAAGAGCTATTGCAAGGTAGGATTAATGTCTTATTTACTTTTTAAGATACTATTCCTGGAACTTGTATGATGCCTGTCACTTGTTTTTGTTTGTTTCTTGAACCCAGACTGGCAAAACCTAAGCTTTGGGTTCACCAGAAACCAAAATCATTTTACAGTGGAAAAACACTGTTTTTTGTCACTTGAAGATGTGCTTTTTAGCTTAGTGTTATGTAGACAGACAAGTTAGAAGGTGTTAGATATAGAATTAGACTTTGAATTGCCTGGAGAGTTTCAAAAATGCTGGTCCCAGTAAATATTGGGGTGCCTGGGTGTTCTAGTTGGTTGAGTGTCTGACTCTTGATTTCTGCTCAGGTCAGGATCCCCAGGTCTTGGGATCAAGCCCTGCCTCAGGCTCTGCACTGAGTGATGAGCTTGCTTACAATATCACCCCCCCCCCCCCCATCTCCCTCTCTCTCTCTCTCTCTCTCTCTCTCAATCTCAATACATAAATAAATGCTGATCCCTGGTTCCTACTCCAGACCAATTAATCAGAATCTCTGGGAGATATGACATGGGTATACCACTTTTTAAAACTCCCCAAATTATTATGTTGTGCAGCTAGGATGAGAATCCATGTGTTAGAGGAATGAGATTCTTCAGCAGTGTATCCAGTTTGCTTGAGGAAGGAATGGCTGGAGGAACTGGAGCTGCATCTGACATCTGGAATATGTAGCTTGGGACGTTTAGGGGAATATTTTTAGAGGACTTTTATCAGCAGGTATGATGAAACGTATGATTTGTAAAGTGAACTGTACAGTGACCCATGGGAACAATGACAGCAACAGTGGTGATGGAGAGATTAATAAACATTCTTTTCTCTCCTGGATGTTAAGTATTTTGTAGAAAGCAAGTAATGATTTTAATTTGCAAACTTTTTTTGCCGTACCTAATAAAAACTGTACCTTTCAACAATTCAAAAGATTGTGGTATGTGATTTCTTTGTTGCTGATTATTTAAAAATGTACTCAAAAATTTATATTTTTCAAATGGTTTTCCTTGTTAATAATGAAATAATCTCATTGCTCATAATAGCTTTATGTTAATATGGGTTTCTTTTGTTTTTGGTTTTTTAGTACTATAAGATTGATATTAAAGACATGGTTTTCACTCCTCATCAACACACATAAGTTTTCTCTTCATTTTGGACCCCTATTTTATACCACAATGGTAAGTTGTAGCTCATTATGTTTGTGGTTGTATTTTAGAATGTTCTCTTCCTTCATTTCCATAAAAATACTGTATTACGGGTACAGAAATACTTAATGTATGCCCAGGTTAACCTAACTGGTGAATTACTTAGCAATCACCTGCAAAATCTGTTTCAGAAAATAGGGGGCTTATCTCTCGATTCAGTGTTGGAATTATGCCCAATTTAAACTGATCAATTATCTGTCCTTATCTTTGTGAAGCATTAAAAAATACTTACCTTCTGGGCACCTGAGTGGTTCAGTTGGTTGAGCATCCAACTTCAGCTCAGGTCATGATCTCACGTCTCGTGAGTTCAAGCCCCGTGTCAAGCTCTGTGCTGACAGCTCAGAGCCCGGAGCCTGGTTCGGATTCTGTGTCTCTCTCTCTCTCTCTGCCCTTCCTCTGCTCACTCTGTCTCTCTCTCCTTCAAAAATAAACATTTAAAAAAAAATGTTTTTTAAATAGTTACTTCTTTCTGCCATAGTCAAATCACTGCCAAGGAGGATGGGTATAAATACAAACGGCTTTGGAGGACATAGGTTTCTCATATTTTAAAACTCTTAATTTAGATTTTTTTCTTTAATTCAAAAACAAATGTAACCTGCTTACCGCAAATAACATTTTAAGCAGCATCCATGTTGGATTTTAATGGCACATTTCTGTTCACTGACTTACAGTCATTAAACATACTAGGGACTGGGTGTTTACCTTTTGCCATTAAAAAAAATAAAGACATGGAAAAAATTACTTTATTATGTTTTAAAGAATCAGCAGCATTTGACAATGAAAAAATAAACACTGACCACCGTGTTGAATAAACCTTTGAGAACGGTTCTCTTCTTTTCCAATCTTGGGTATCCACCACTGCCCTGTTACAGAAAAGTAGAGCTGCTGAGGCGCCTGAGTGGCTCAGTCAGTTGAGCATCTGAGACTTCGGCTCAGGTCGTGACCTCGTGGTTTGTGACCCTAGTTGGGCTCTGTGCTGACAGCTTGGAGCCTCCTTAAGATTCTGTGCCTCCCTCTCTCTCTGAAAAATAAACAAACATTAAAAAATTTCAAAAAAAATAGTGGAGCTGTTACAATGAGATGCTGACCTTGACTTATATTTTGCATCCATATTAGCTATCAATTCCTTCTTAAATGTTGGAAGGAAGTAGTGAATAAATGATGTTTATGTTTACATTTGCAGTTCTATCTCTCTAGAGCTTTTGAAGTTTTGATTTCAGAAGATGAGGTACTTACTTGAGAAGACTAACAATAGCCAGTTGTCCTCAAGTGTACATTTGATTGTGTTTATTATAGTTTTTTATATAAATTTACTTTAAGGTTTTATGAGCAAAATAATTTAAAAACCTTATATATTTGTTCAGAGTACTCATCCAGAAAATGGTTTATACTCAAGAATCTCATCTTGAATCCTGGGAACCAATTTCGTTATGAATCTGCTGCTCATAAGATTTTTTTCATAAATTGGTATAAATTTATTTTAACAACCTTTTGAAATGATGGCATATTTCAGTTTTTTTTACTTTTAAATTTTAGGTGTTTAGTAATGCGTTTTTTTTTTTTATTACAGTAAAAACGCAGACAAACTATTTTTGTAATCCTACGAATTCTCCATCCTTACGACTAGAGTGGCAGGGGCACTTAAACCTTTTCACAATTTCCAAAGGCTGGCACTATTTCTTTTTTCCATTGCATTCTTGGGATTTTGGTGGGTGCTAGTAGTTTTTACTACATGGAATTTGGTAGGTTGAATTATTGGAGTCTACAAAATAAAACAAAAATTTAGGTCCTTGTATGTTAACAATGAAAGCTGTCTCTTGATGGAATTAAAAATTAAAGAGGACTATCATTGTGAATGAAAAATACTGTAATCCTGTGTGGTAACCAAACCACAAAACTAGAAAGAGATATCATTGGTGTTAAATTTTCTTATTTAAAACTTAATACTTTTTATTCTTAGATGTCCTTACAAAAGAAAGCTTTACAAATGAGGAAGTCAGAGACTCATCTTCTCTTGGCTTGAAATCATGGTCTCTAAGAAATGGATGAAGGGTGGTAATCTACTATAAGATCTCAAACCCTATTTGCAGTAATAAAACTATTACTTCATTCTAGATACATTTTCTTTTACATTTTAGTATTGAGTTAATGATGAGTCTATAATTAATGACGTCTTACAATTATAATTGGCTTTTCTTAATATTATCTGAAAGCCTGGCTGGCTGACTCAGTTAAGCGTGTGACTCTTGATTTCAGCTCAGGTCATGATCTCAACAGTTGTGAGATCAAGCTCTGTGGCGAGCTTGGCACTGTGTGTGGAGCATGCTTAAGATTCTGTCTCCCTCACCCTCTGTTTCTCTATCAACTCACTTGCTGTCTCAAAAAAAAAAATTTTTTTTTTTTTTTTTACCTAGGTTACTGATAACATGCTTATAACTGATGGTATCTTATAGTCATTGAAACATGGTAATGATAGCCATCATTTAATGCGTTTCTAGTAGGCACTGACCTAGAAACTTTATATTATAGATTCTCTGCATTAAGATACTAGAAATTTCTATATTGGTGTTATGTACCAATATAATAGCTCCCCCACTTTTCAGGATTCCTAGCAGATTCACTTTAATTGCATGCTTGATAGCCATATATTTTCCTGAATGGTGCTCTTAGAGTGTTGTAGAAGTTAAAGTTCATAAAGTGGTAGTAGTTTCTCTGACTCTTGGCTCTGTAGCCAGAGAAAACCATTTTAGCATTTCTGATATAATTTGTTGTCCTAATCAGGTGCCCAAGACTGCCATGTTTTCTCTTTGTAACATATCTCTAACATAGAGTGGGGTGGGTAGAGGGTACAAAAATAAAGGAAAATATGTTAGATGTATTTTAGGAGATAAAACATATTTAAACACTTAACTAGAAATGTTATATGTATATTAAATTTTTTGTGAGAATAATATCAAATACACTATTTACTCTTTACAGCAACAAGCTTTAGAACTAGCTTTGGATCGTGCTGAGGTGAGGCATGACTAAGTTACATATGAAATAGTGTCGTCTTAATTTGTCTTAATTAACCAAACTCAGTTTTAAGAGATTTTTATATGTGGTTGTCAAAGGAGTATGTTAACATTTTAGGACAAGTATGCATATAATTTTGCTATAAATTATAAAAATACTTTGTGATGATGTTTAGGTCATCTGTTAGAATTCTCAGATAATGTTGTGGAATAAAAATTATTGAATAAAGACATAGGATTTCCAAAATTACGTTTTCCTGTTTTGATAAGTTTTCTAATTATTCAATTAATGAGGAGGATAATTCAAAATGTGTAGATTTCTTGCACTTGGATACGCTGTGCATATTCTAAATAACCATAAAACATATTGAGAATAATTTTGACCTGTGAAACCTCAGTTCTGAAACTATATAATTTTTTTATATCATAGCAGTGAAATATTATGCTAAGTTTTAGTACAGTTTAAATTTCACTTGTTTGTGACATATATTTAGAAGTTAAGTAGTTTTTCTCCAAGGTATAATTTTAATATGAATCAGAGATTGAAGCGACTAAATAGTCTGTTCAGTCTTAACCCGTGTTTTAAGTATACTTAATATAGGTGTTCATGTGCTAATAAGCAAAAGGCAAACTGTTTTCATAAACTTTTCTTTTTTAGTATGTTATTGAAAGTGCCCGACAGAGACCTCCTAAAAGGAAATACCTGTCTAGTGGAAGGTATGAAAATTTTATTGATTGGTATTTTAGATTATTTAAAATATGATATCTACCATTTATTGCATTCCTGCTAGGCACTGTGCTAGAAATGTTATAGGTACTTTACGTGTATTTGAAATTTCTGAGTTGATATTAGCTACTATATCCAGCTTACTTCATCCTCAGTTTGGGGGAAATTGGGGGGAAGAATTATGGGAAAATTCAAAATAACATCCATTTTATGATTAGAATATTCACATTTTGTTTCATTAAATTTTAGAAAATCTGTATTTCAAAAACTTTATGACTTATATATTGAAGAATGTGAAAAAGAGCCTGAGGTTAAGGTAAGTATAAATTTTTTATGTTTTTACGGCTTTTGAAATGTAGAGGAACAGGGACATTTGAAAGATTTACATTTGAAGCAGGTAATGATTTATATTTTTGTGAGAGAACTAACATCTTTCCTAGCCAGACTCTAGCCAGTTTTGCAGCTCACCCACAGCCTTGGCTAATCTGGCACCAAGTAGAGATCACCTGCTTAGGTAGGAGAGACGACCAGTGTTTATCGAGTAACAGAAAATCATTGAGAAGTCCAAAGAAGCAAAGCTCCTATATATATTATCTTTTGCTTCTTTTTCCCCTGATAAGTGATTTGTAGACTGGAAGAAAAAGTAACCTGTTCCTCATGGTGATTTGTACTGGAAATTTAAAGGTTTTACAGGATGTAGGACATTCAGGTATGATAATAAAAGATGAATTTGGTCACAAATATTCCAGATTAGATTAACAGAACTCATTTTTAATTAGCATAAAAGTATGGGCAGTAGAAATGTAACAAATTGATTTCTTAAGATCTTTTGGACTCTTGGTATAAAAGCCTTAAAAAGTTTCTATGTGCGGGGTGCCTGGGTGGCTCAGTCGGTTGAGCGTCCAACTTCAGCTCAGGTCATGATCTTGCGGTGAGTTCAAGCCCCACATCAGGCTCTGTGCTGACGGCTCAGAGCCTGGAGCCTGTTTCAGATTCTGTGTCTCCCTCTCTCTGACCCTCCCCCATTCATACTCTGTCTCTCTCTGTCTCAAAAATAAATAAATGTTAAAAAAAAAAAAAAAAGTTTCTATGTGCTTCTTTAAAAATGAATACCGTTTTTTCGTGAGTTTGAGCCCCGTGTCGGGGCTCTGTTCTGACAGCTCAGAGCCTGGAGCCTGCTTCAGATACTGTGACTCCCTGTCTCTCTGCCCCTCCCCTGCTCTGTCTCTCAAAAAATAAACTTAAAAAAAAAAAAAAAAAAAAGAATACATTTTACTTTTTAGACAAAAAATTAGTAGAATTCCAGTAATATCCTGCCTTTAAAATCTTCAATAGGAGAAAACATTAAATATTGAGTAAATTTTACACTGTGTTTCTCATAAGTTTTTTTGAGGTATAATTGATATATAATAAATTACATGTGTTTAAAATACATATTTTGTAAGTTTTGACATATATGTACACCCATGAAGCCATCATCACAATATAACAAATATGTCCATCACTTCAGAGACAGATTTAAGGTAGGAGAGATAAAGGTTCTAAATTGGGTTTGGCAGCCATTACCTGCCAACTGAATCTTGCCCACTGCACGTTTTCGTAAATGAGGTTTTATTGGAATCCAGCCACACCCATTCATTGTCTTGTCTGTGGCTGATTTTGAGGTACAACAGCAGAGTTGAGTATTTGCAACAAAGACCATATAGCCCACAAGCCTAATACGCTATCTCGCCCTTTAAGAAAGAAATTTTCTGACCTCTGATTTGTATATTGACCCAAAAACTAAGTGGAAACCAACTTTTATTGTCTTGAAGAGATGCTGTCACAGTTTTTCTGACTATTCTGTCATGTGTCAAATTACGACTTTTTTTTAACTTTAATTTTTTTTTTTTTTTTTTGGAAATTTACATCCAAATTAGTTAGCATATAGTGCAACAGTGATTTCAGGGGTAGATTCCTTAGTGCCCCTTACCCATTTTGCCCATCCCCCTTCCCACACCCCCTCCAGTAACCCTCAATTTGTTCTCCATATTTATGAGTCTCTTCTGTTTTGTCCCCCTCCCTATTTTTATATTATTTTTGTTTCCTTTCCCTTATGTTCATCTGTTTTGTCTCTTAAAGTTCTCATATGAGTGAGTATGACATTTTCTTTACACTTGAAAATACTTTAAAATTTTAGTCTCCCTTTACTAGTTTTTTGAAGTAAATGTTGATTGGCTTTTTTTTTTTTTTTTTTTAATTTTCAAAATGCTGGATTTTTTGTTTCCTGGTCACAATAAATCAGTTTTTCATTTCTCTGTGCATAAAACTATGTATACATGTTTAATATAAAATATAGAAATAGTTAGGTTTGTTTTTTGATATTCTTCAGAAATACCCTATTGATTCAATTTTTTATAAATAAGATGTGATGAAGTGAATTCTTATATCTATGTGGGTTTCATTTTAAATCATAGGCATTAGTAAAATAATGAATTTTTAGGTATGTGTATTATATTTTTTGATAGTTTTTGGTTTTTTTATTAACAAAATAGTTTCTAAGGAGCTGTTAAATTGAATTTGTCGGAAATTGCTTAAATTCCTAATTTCCTCTTCTTTTTAAAAATTTTTTAATGTTTATTTTTGAGAGAGAGAAAGTGGGAGAGGGGCAAAGGGAGAGGGAGGCAAAGGATTCAAAGCAGAGGGATGTCCCTTGCAGAGGATATCTCTGCGCTGACAGCAGAGAGCCTGATGTGGGACTCAAATTCAAGAACTGTGAGATCATGACCTGAACTGGTGTTGGATGCTTAACCGACTGAGCCACCCAGCACCCCAGTTTTCTTATTTCCTCTTACAAGCTAAGTGTCTTTGAGCCTAACATTACAACTGACTAGAGCTGTTGATTTGTTTAGATCTAATTATGCCAGAAAACGTGTTAAGAAGTAAATACCTATAATAGGACAACTGAAGATAAAACCCCAAATTCTTTATTTATTTTTGTGTAGACTTAAATTTAATAGAAACTAATTATATGGCATCTGTGTTTTATATGTTTGCATTTAATGGTTTTACTCTTCACTTAAATATTTTTGTTATATTCTATTTATGTACTCAAAGATACATATTTCATATATAGACTTTTTTCTTTGTCGTATGAACTAATTTCTATAAAATGTAATCAAAATTAAGTTTATGTAAATGTTCTGTATTTGGTAGCTGTAGTGTTTGTGCATTTTCCTCATATGTGGAAGGAGCACCAAAAGATAATTGATCTAATTTTGTTAAAATAGCATTTTTGTTAGGGTTATGCCTGATTATTTTCATGAGCTCTGCCTCTTTTTAAAGCAGAAATTAAGAAGAAATGTGAATCTGTTAGAGAAGCTTGTTATGCAAGAGACATTATCCTGTTTAGTGGTCAATCTATACCCAGGAAATGAAGGATATTCTCTGATGCTCAGGGGAAAAAATGGATCAGGTAAGAACCTCCAAAGAGCTACAGCCACAGATATCCCTCTGCAAGGCAGGGTGTGCTGTCTTCTAGAAGTAGAAGTGGTCTGTCCTTCAGGTCATTGATGACTTGATAAAAGAACCCTTTGAGTCCAAATTTTCCTCTTTACTATGTTTTGTTAGAAATTATCTCTAAGATGATTAGTCTTCATGAATATGCATTTGTAAAGAATTCTAATTGAGGTAGGTCTTTGAAGTTAAGTTGTATAAGACCCAACCTTTAAATAATTGTCACAATTTTCTATTTCTATTTATACTTTAAGATAGCATAAGGTGTTTTATGTTTTTCTTCTGTATTTTGACTGTACTGAGTCTGAAACCTTCAAAATTAAGCAGATTCACTGCCTTTTGAATAATTTTTCATATTTACATTTCTATTAATGTAAACTTGAAAATAGAGTTTTGGAATATAAGCACTCTTAGATTTCACTAAAGACGTCTTAGAAATGTGTTATGGTGATGATTATGTGGGTTCTACAAGGAAATCACCTATTTAAGAATTTCTTCTTCTGTTGATAATGTATTGTAAAATGTAACAGCCAGAGAATTTTGTTCTGTAAGTGACCATTTTTCATATGAGGTACCAAATCATCACTTATTTTCAGATTAGATTAAGTTGTTTTAAAGGGAATTTTCAGTTACCAGCATTGGAATTTTATCATATTCTCATTTTTGCACTACTGGCTGTGGTTTGCATTATGTTGTTATGCCAGATTCTTTTTCACATGTGTTGGAGGTTTTCTCCTTTCTGGCCTAAAATTGTATACAGTTTACCAAGTCTTATAGCAGTATGTGAAGTGATTTATTTGTAAGACAAATACAGAAGGACTTTAGAAGAGCCTTTTGGATTTATTTGCTTTATTTTTTTATGAAAACTCATTTAAATTATGCACCTAAGCTTTATGGTGAGCCTGATATTTTCAGAAACTTTATGCTTTAAAATTAAGATTCTGAGACCATTCGACTGCCTTATGAAGAAGGGGAATTGCTTGAATACTTGGATGCAGAAGAATTACCTCCGATTTTGGTTGATCTCCTAGAAAAATCTCAGGTACAAATTTGTCTCTTTAAAATTTCATTAGGGTCGCCTGGGTAGCTCAGTCAATTAACTGTCCGGCTTTGCCTCAGGTCATGATCTCGTGGCTTGTGAGTTTGAGCCCTGCATTGGGCTCTGTGCTGACAGGTCAGAGCCTGGAGCCTGCTTCAGATCCTGTGTCTCCCTCTCTCTCTGCCTCTCCCTCTGCTCACACTCTCTCTCTCAAAAATAAACAATAAAAAAAAATCTTTTTTAAATGTCGTTAGATTTGTCATCTCTGTGGTGTTTGTTATAAATGATATTTATATTTAAATGATATTAAATTCTCAATGGTATTTGGAATAGAAAGTGAGACATTGTATGTAATTAGATGGTAACCATTTTATTGTGGGATACTTACCCTTAGGCTGTACTGAAATGTATAGATTTAGTTGATTCTTCTAAAATTCCTTTAATAATTCGCTCATTTGTTAGAAATTTCTCTATACCTACAACAAGGATTATGGGAGAAACTCCTGACTTTGGCTTCACTCCAGCGATACTGTATACTTAGGAAAAAAAGGCCATCTGATGGGAACTTGCATTTTCTTCTAGCCCTAGTCGTCTAGAGGTCTGTCCACACTTTCTGCCTGCCTTTCTGTTAAAATGGATGAAAAGTATTCTGTTCTTAAGAAATCCCCTCTACTTGTATTCTGGATCCTCCTTCTCAAGGACTTGTGACTATAACCTCTCCTTCTATCATTTCTTTACTTCTTTCTACTAGATGAAAAATACAAGTATGTTTTACTGTATCTCAACTTAAAAAAATAATCCTCCCTTGACCCCGTGTCCTTCTTCAGCTAGTGTTGTACAATTCTGCTTTTCTTGATGGCAAAGCTACTCACAAAGTTGTCTATAATCATACTCTTTTTTTCTCACATCCCGTTATTTTCTCTACCCACCGCTTTCAGCATTATAACATCACCATTCTACAGAGGCAGTTTTGTCAAGGTTACCAGTGATCTCCATGGCACAGAATCAGTTGGTCACTTTGCTGTTCTCATCTTTAATTGGTCTCAACAAAATACAGTGCAAATGAACTTTCCTCCTTGAAACACCCTTCTTTTGGCTTCTGAGACATCTCATTCTGGTTTTCCTCTTCTCTCTGTTCCTTCAGTCTTCTTTACTGTCTTCCCTCTTCCACTCCTAAATGTGTGCAGGTTTCAGAGTTCATTCCTAGGCCCTCTATTCTTTAGTAACACCGTCTCTGGATGATCTCAGCCAGTGTCAGGAGTTGAAAAATGACATCTAGGGGTGCCTGAGTGGCTCAGTGGGTTGGGCATCTGACTTTGGCTTGGGTCATGGTTTCATGGTTCGTGAGTTCGATCCCCGGGTTGAGCTCTGTGCTGACAGCTCAACCTGGAGCCTGCTTCGGATTCTGTGTCTCCCTCTTTCTCCCGCTGACACTATGTCTCTGTTTCTCAAAAATAAATAAACATTAAAAAAATTTTTTTTACTAAATAAAATAAAAGTGACATTTTATCCCTTGCTTATATCTTCAGGACTATTCCTTCAAGCTCCAAACTTCTGTTTACTAGGATACGTATTAGGTTCCTCAAACTTAAAATGACAAAAACAGAACTTTTGATTTTGCCTTCCAAAACAGATCTTGTCCTTCTAATCTCAGACTCTGCTCTGACCTTTTACGTTCAGTCCAACAATAAATGTCAGCTGTACCTTCAAAATATGTATGGTCATGACCTGCTATAGTTACCTTGCTGAGCTTTTTGCTTTCATTCTGGAACCCCAGAAATCAGTTCTCCGCAGACAACCAGATTCAGCTTAGAAAACAAACAATAGGAAAAAAAAGTTCCCAGGCTTCAAATTCTTCAGTGTCTTCTCACTGTATAAAACCTCTATCTTCTTGTCTTCATCTCCTGATTCTCATCCCAGTCTTTATACTCCAGCCATGCATTGTTCTTTACGTACTAAAACACACCAGGTATATTCCTCCCTTAAGGCCTGTCATCTGCTATTCCTTCTGTCTGGAATGATCTGTGCCAGATGTCCAGTCCTTTGTTGTGATTCAGGCCTAAGCTAAAAAGTCACTCCTTCTGAGAGGTTTCTTTCTGAGCACACAATCTATGTTAGCTCCTCCCTATTTTATTTCCTTTTTAGCATTCATCACTAAGATTATCTTGTTTATTTCTGTACATGCTTATTGCTTGTCTTCCCACACACTAAGAGCAAATGTTGTCCCACCACCCGTATATCTGTGAAGCTTCTTTAGTGCCTGGCCTATAGTTCACGTTGTCATGGACATAATAATGACTCATAGCATAGAAAGTCACAGGCTCCAGTAAAAGTTCTGAAAGCGTGAAAAAACATAACACTTTATATAAATGACTAATGTAGATTGTAATTAGCAAGACTTGAATTATAAAAGTCCTTACTTTTGGACTTACAAAAGGATTGGAAAACAGACAATATTTGAATTTATAGTTCACTTTCTTCCTTTTATTAATAAAGACTGTCCTATTTCTGGATATCTTAGAGTGAATAGAAGTTTCATCTAGAAGCTGAAACTGGCAGGGTTGATTGACACTTGATAACAAAAGACAAACTTGGTAACAATGACAGAGTTAGCAAAGTATAACAGCCAGTGAGCGTCAAGAATAGCATTTCCAGTGATTTGTAATATTAATAGTATATAAATGTCAAAACCCAATCTATAACTAAGAAACCATTAAACAATTTAAAACTGCTTGTTGAGTCATAATGATGAACATAAAATAATTCCTTGGAAAAGTTTGTATAATGGTAAATCCATCAAGGAAGTCCACTTTAGAGTATGTGAGTGGCTAGAAGTATTGCATAAGCATGTAAAGAACTCGAAACATTCAATATAAGCAGACTTCTGTAGGCTTTTGAAAAATGAGATTTACTTAAATGTTTTTACTCAAAACAGGTTAATATTTTTCATTGTGGATGTGTCATAGCAGAAATACGTGACTACAGGCAGTCCAGTAATATGAAATCTCCTGGTTACCAAAGTAGGCATATTCTCTTACGTCCAACAATGCAGGTAAGGAATGTTTAACTATTTTAGGAGTGCCTGGCTGACTCAGTCAGTGGAATGTGTGAGACTTGATCTTGGGGTTCCAAATGTGAGCCCCCATGTTGGGTATAGAAATTAGTTAAAAATAAAATCTTTGGGGGCGCCTGGGTGGCTCAGTCGGTTAAGCGGCCGACTTCAGCTCAGGTCATGATCTCGCGGTCTGTGAGTTCGAGCCCCGCGTCAGGCTCTGTGCTGACAGCTCAGAGCCTGGAGCCTGTTTCGGATTCTGTGTCTCCCTCTCTCTGACCCTCCCCCGTTCATGCTCTGTCTCTCTCTCTCTCAAAAATAAATAAATGTTAAAAAAAGTAAATAAATAAAAAAAAAATAAAATCTTTGAAGTGCACCTGGGTGGCTTGGTCAGTTGAGCGTCCAACTTTGGCTCAGGTCCCCAGTCTCTGCAGTTGTGAGTTCGAGCCCCACATTGGGCTCACTGGTATCAGCACAGGACCTGCTTTGGATCCTCTGTTCCCCACTTCGTCTGCCCCTCCCTCACTCGCACTCTCTTAAAAATAAACATTTAAAAAAATATTTTTAATAAAATAAAATCTTTAAAAAGAAAAATGTATTTTCGATTTTATTTGGAGCTTTATTAAGTATCTTCATATGTTTGTACATTAATGTGTTTTTTAAAACTTTTATTTCCTTTAGACTTTAATCTGTGATGTGCATTCAATAACAAGTGATAACCATAAATGGACCCAGGTTAGTTGTTTTTTAATTCCAAACAGGGAAAATACAGGATGGAATAATATTTAACAAGAAGTAAAGTGAAAGATATTTTATTTGTAATTTTATTCATGAGTAAATTTTGGGATTCTTTAATGAGCTTTAGATATCAGGGGTCTGTTGGGGTGCCTGGGTGGCTCAGCTGGTTAAGCATCCGACTCTTGACTTTGGCTCAAGTCATGATCCCACACTATGTGGGTTTAAGCCCTATATCTGGCTCTGTGCTGACAGCATGAAGCCTGCTTGGGATTCTGTCTCCCTCTCTCTCTCTGCCCCTCCCCTGCTTGCTCTCTTATCTTTCAAAAAAATAAACTAAAAAAAAAAAAAGAAATCAAGGGTCTCATCATCCATGCAGTAATCCTTCAAAGAACTAAGCAGTTCAATCCCATTTGCTTTAGGACCATGATGAAATAGGGTCAGGCTGACCTGAGCTGCCCAATATGTGAAATTCAGTTTTTTATGCCCTCTCAAACAGAAGAAAAAAAATTCTTTTATACCATGGATACAAGTGGATTCTGATTTTCCATAATCCAGGATTCTAAAGTGAGCTTACCCTGTCTTTGCCATTCGTACCAGTTGCAGCACTGGGGGAACTCTATTACCCTTGAGAATAGCCAGTAACTCTCCAGTGCTCACTCAGTATATATGAGGTGCTAACTCACAATAGTGTTCGCTTATTTCTTTGCTGCTATAGAGAGGAATAGTTACTAAACCAAAGAAAATATCAATAATGAAAATTATCTGCAAAATATGGTTATGAGTTGTCAGTAACTGTCAAGTGTGTTTTAATTTGGGCTATAATCTTTACAGGGTTAAAAGCTATTGAAAGAATACTCAAAACAATTAAAATCATTGGCCACCATCAGATGTTGCTAGGGTATCAGTTTCTTTTTTTTTTTTTTCTTTTTTTTTTTTTAACGTTTTATTTATTTTTGAGACAGGGAGAGACAGAGCATGAACAGGGGAGGGTCAGAGAGAGGGAGACACAGAATCTGAAACAGGCTCCAGGCTCTGAGCTGTCAGCACAGAGCCCAACGCGGGGCTCGAACTCAGGGACCGCGAGATCATGACCTGAGCCGAAGTCAGCCACTTAACTGACTGAGCCACCCAGGCGCCCCAAGGGTATCAGTTTCTTATTCTGAAGATGAATAAAGGGAAGGTCTGTATGTAGCATTTTACTCTGCTTTTCTTGTATGAACTGTATGTTAGGTGGCCAAAGAATAACTAAGATTAGAAAGTTCTTTAGGAAAATTAGATCTTAAAAGTTTTCACAAGAAAAAATAAATTTGTAGCTGTGGGTAATGAAACCTGTTAACTAGACTTAGGGTGGTGATCATTTTTCAGTGTACAGGAATATCAAATTACTTGTGCTCCTGGAAATATGTTCTATGTCCGTTACACCTCAACAGAAAAGAGAGAGAACAGACAGAATTATCCTGGTAAAGAGTAAATGTTAGTAGGGGAGATCGCCTATAGGTAGATGCATAGTTCCTGTCTTGGAAAAATAACCACCTGCCTCTCTGCGCAAAAGTTTATTTTCTTAATTTGCTTTCTTATAAACATGAGTTTAGAGTTAACTTTTGAGAATATAATACATTCAAATATGCTTCAATAATGATCTATTTAAGTGGGTTCCAGTAAGAATCAGGAAGTATAGAAGATAATTTAGCATTAACATTTCTGAATTAACATTTCTGATATTGGTGAAAAATTTAATTTTTTTGCATGAGGTGCTTTTGTAATTAAGGATTCCAAATAGAAATTTCTACTTGTGATTTCACATATTATAGATATTATTGATATCTCAACTGTTAGATGTTGGCGTAGGCTCCATAGCATTCCTGCTTGATGGGTAATCTTACCACGATTGAAAGGTTGACACTCCCAACTACGTAGCATATATACAGCCTCAATAGAGAAAGGGAAAAAAAGAATTCCTGCTAATAGATAACAGAAGAAATAAATGATGGACTTTTTAAAATATCAATTTGGAAGTCTTAATCTAGACAGGTGTAACTCTTAGGTATAAAAGCCATTAGATTATAGGTCATGGGAAATTTTATAATGCAGAGATCTGACTGACCCCATTGGTGTAAAAATGGGACAGTCATTGTGTTTCTCCTGGTGTGATGCAAGAGAAAGTATATAACAATACCAATAAAGAATTCTTGTCTAAAAAAATAGAACCAGAATTAAATTCAGCTTCTAGATCTAACAGTGTATGGAATTGGGGAAATAAGAGAAACTTAAGTGACACAGTGTGGAGATAGTCAGCCAGGAAGTAATTGGGTCAAATCCAACAAATCAATTACATGAGAAAAGGGAAAAACGTGGGAGAAGAAGTGATCATTACAGAACAAAGTAAGATGTTTAAAAGATAAAAACCCAATACAAACTGTAGAGTTTGAGTTCAAATTCAAACAAACCAACTAAAAATACACTCTTGAGGTAATGGGACATTTAAATCCATACTGGATGTTAGAGGTCCATATCAATTAGCAATGCATGCTGAAGTATTTTGAGATGAAACAATACAACATCAAAGATGTATTTTAAATTACTCCAGCAAAAGAAAAGCATAAGAAGTTAAGGGGCGGTTGTTAAATGAAATTGAGTGTTGGTACATGGATGTCACTACACTTCTCCTTTTGTGTACATTTGAAAATATCCATAATAAGTTGAACTGTTGAAAGAAGCAGTGTTTCTTTCTTTGCAAAAATCCTTATTCAGCAGTAATATTAATTGACTCATTTGACTAAAATACTTAGTTGTTGCTGTTAAAACATTTCACTGATTAAGTAAAAAAAAAAAAAAAACTAAATAAAACCTGTAGAGCACCTGTATACATTTTGGAATTGGGAATATAGAGTTTACACAGTATTAGTGTAATCATTTTTATTCTTGTAATGAAGTTAAGCTGAGTATTGAATAGAATGGTTATTAAAAATTCTATGATTCATCATGATCTTGTAAGCTTTGTGGGAGCAGATGATTTTATCTGTTCACTACTTGATCCTCAACTCTTAGAACAGAGGCTAACACATAGTAGGTGCTCAGTAAATATTTATTCAATCAGTGAATAGGCATTCTTACAACTTGATCATTTTGTAAACTACAAATTATTGAATTTCCATTAATAATTTCATTATGCTGTCAAGTTTCTGAAGTCTGCAAAGTTGTGACATGAAATACTGTGTTTTATGGTAGTACATAGAGTTCCAAGGAATATTTCTAGATTAAGAAATATGTATGATTTGAAAAACTTAAATCTGGTACTGACATATGTTATACATTTTAGGAAGATAAACTCTTGCTTGAGAGCCAACTGATCCTAGCTACAGCTGAACCACTGTGTCTTGATCCTTCTATAGCAGTAACCTGTACTGCAAATAGACTGCTTTATAACAAGCAAAAGATGAACACGCGCCCCATGAAACGGTAATTGCCTTTGTAGATGGGTAAACCAAAAGATGCTCCTAGACAGTTAGCTTTAAATTTTGCTATTTATGGGGGCACCTGGGTGGCTCAGTCAGTTAAGTGTCCAACTTCGATTCAGGTCATAATCTCGTGGCTCGTGGGTTTGAGCCCTGTGTTGGGCTCTGTGCTGACAGCTCACAGCCTGAGCCTGCTTCGGATTCTGTGTGTGTCTCTGTCTCTGCTCCTCCCCCACTCACACCCTGTCTCTCTCTCTCTCTCTCCTTCAAAAATAAACAAACATTAAAATAAATACATTAATTAAAAAAATAAAATTTGCTGTTTATGGTATCTTTTCTCTCTAAAGTATATATATAAGTACTGTGACTTTTTTTTAAATAGGATTTTTATGGCCTTAAGTTACATTTTTTGTGCATTACTGTTTTTAACTACTGTCTGCTTTATATGGGAGTGATGCATTCTCTGCATTTTGTGAAAGGACACGCTTCCTGTAAGTTTAGAGTCTTTACCAAAAACAGGCTGAGAAGACACAACTATAAACAGAATGATTTCTTTATTACTAATTACCAGTAACCTGTTTGTTTTGTTAATATTGCTTTTAAAGAAACAATTCATAATTTATTTTTGATATCTGATAAAATACCAGTTTGTGATTAAATACCTTTTTGTAACGTGGTAATTTGTTCTTTACATGTTTTAGCTATCTTTTCTACTTAATAAAAGAATGCATATTAACTTGGATCAGTTATAATTGGTTCATCATTAGGTACTCTTAACAATTGTTTGAGTTGCCCATTTTGGGTCATCTTAAGAGTTCAAAAACATACCCATTTTCTAAACTCCTTAGTTTACTACGTAAACAATATATGCTAAGGAAAAGGTACAGTTTCAGAAATAGTGAAATAAGTCTATATAAGATCTGTCAGCAGTTCTCTAAAGTCTCCTTGTATCTTCACATCTCCATGCCCCACTGCCAGATTTTAAAGTCGGCATTATCTTGACTTCCGTAGTCAATTTCTGTTTGATCTTCCTGCTACCACCTTTGCTCCCTTTGGTCCGTTTGCCACATAAGCAAATTGGAATAATCTTTTAAAAACTTCAAAGCAGATTATGCCACCACTTGCTTAAATTTCCATAAAAGCGTCCCATTGTACTTCACATTAAATCTAAACACATTACCATTGATCTGCAAGACCCCTGCTTCACTCTCTGACCTCATCTATTATGTGTACCCTCATGCTCTAATCATACCTATTTCTGTTTTTAAAACAAAGTAAGTTTTTAATTTTTTTTTTTAATTTTTCTCTCTGTTTCAAATACTCATTCCCTGATCTTACCGTATCTGGTTCTTTCTTGCCATTTATGTCTCAGCTCACACATCATTTCTTCAAAGAGTCTAGTTCTTCCTTTTCTCTTACCTGCTGCTGCGCTATCACTGACTCACTGCAGTATCCCGTTTTCTTTTTTTTCTTTTTTTTCTTTTTTTTCCCCCCCTCCTGACCAATGCTCTCTGAAATTATCTGTTTAATTGTGAATGTCTTTTTCCTCTGGACTATCAGCTCCATGGTAGCAGGAATTTTGTCTTGTTCATTTTTATTTTGCCAGTGCCTGGGACTCTGTTTGATAAGTGATAGTGGTGATTTAATTATATTTTAATGCTTACTGATTTAAACCCAGATTTATTCTGAGTTTCTTTTATTTTCAACTCTTTGTATTTCAGGTGTTTCAAGAGGTATTCCAGGTCGTCTCTGAATCGGCAGCAGGATCTCTCTCATTGTCCACCTCCGCCTCAGCTAAAATTACTTGATTTCTTACAAAAAAGGAAGGAAAGAAAAGCAGGTCAACATTATGACCTCAAGATTTCTAAAGCAGGAAATGTAAGTGTGTTTTTTAAATGAAGCTTATTATTTCAAAAACCTTGCTCATTTTGAATTTTTCAGCATTTTAATACTGTTTTTAATTTTTCAGTGTGTAGATATGTGGAAACGGAGTCCCTGTAATTTGGCCATACCTTCCGAAGTGGATGTAAGTCAGTTCATGAATTGCATTTATTTTCATACAAGATTCTTAAGTTTAATAGCAACTGATACTTTGGAAAAACAAAGACTCTTACTTGTTTTAAAAACAAAATTGGGGCGCCTGGGTGGCGCAGTTGGTTAAGCGTCCGACTTCAGCCAGGTCACGATCTCTCGGTCCGTGAGTTCGAGCCCCGCGTCGGGCTCTGGGCTGATGGCTCGGAGCCTGGAGCCTGTTTCCGATTCTGTGTCTCCCTCTCTCTCTGCCCCTCCCCCGTTCATGCTCTGTCTCTCTCTGTCCCAAAAATAAATAAACGTTGAAAAAAAAAAATTAAAAAAAAAAAAACAAAATAATGATTTTTTTAACCAATTGCTCGTTTTTAGAATATTTTAGAATATTTCACATTAACGTGTAAGAATGTAGCCCCTTAATATGTTCTGTGTATTGCTGTAGAAGGCCTGTGTTTAGGAATAACATCCAAAGAATTTTGAACTATGGGAAAAGCGCAATAATATGCATTTAATATGTTTTTTTTCATAATACTTTATTATAATTTCCTGATAATGCTCCTTTTCTCAAATTGGTTAAATTTAAAAATTAATATTGGAGAAGTGGTCAAATTAGGAACTTTGGATGGTGTTCTCTACTGATCCATAATAACCATGAACTATTAATGGTAAAAAACATGAAAAAGATCTTTTGATGACTGGTCTCATATTTTTCACTTTCCTATTTCTCCTGTGTTACTTTTTGTTATTCACTCAATTTTACAATTGGTTAGTTATTTTATTTTTTTATTTTTTATTTTTATTTTTTTAATGGAATTGAATTTTATTTTTTAAACTTACATCCAAGTTAGCATATAGTGTAACAGTGATTTCAGGGGTAGATTCCTTAATGCCCCTTACCCATTTAGCCCATCCCCCCTCCCACAATCCCTCCAGTAATCCTGTGTTTGTTCTCTATATTTAAAGAGTGTCTTATGTTTCATTCCTCTCCCTGTTTTTACATTTTGCTTCCTTTCCCTTGTGTTCATCTGTTCTGTGTCTTTAAAGTCCTCATATGAGTGAAGTCATATGATATTTGTCTTTCTCTAATACCGCTTAGCATAATACCCTCTAGTTCCGTCCACATAGTTGCAAATGGCAAGATTTCATTTTTTTTTTTGTTTGCTGAGTAATACTCCATTGTGTATATATACCACATTTTCTTTATTCAGTCATCCATCGATGGACATTGGGCTCTTTCCATAGTTTGACTATTGTTGATAGTGCTGCTATACACATTGGGGTGCATGTGTCCCTTCAAAACAGCATACCTGTATCCCTTGGATAAATACCTAGTAGTGCAATTGTAGATTGTAGGGTAGTTCTATTTTTAATTTTTTGAGGAACCTCTATACTGTTTTCCAGAGTGGCTGCACCAGTTTGCATTCCCACCAACAATGCAAAAGAGATTCTCTTCACATCCTTGCCAATGTCTGTTGTTGTCTGAGTTGTTAATGTTAGCCATTCTGACAGGTGTGAGGTGGTATCTCATTGTGGTTTTGATTTATATTTCCCTGATGATGAGTGATGTTGAGCATTTTTTCATGTGTCAGTTGGCCATCTGGATGTCTTCTTTGGAGAAGTGTCTGTTCATGTCTTTTGCCCATTTCTTCACTGGATTATTTGTTTTTTTGGGGTTGAGTTTCATAAGTTCTTTATAGATTTTGGGTACTAACCCTTTATCTGATATGTCGTTTGCAAATATCTTCTCTCATTCCATCGGTTGCCTTTTAATTTTGCTGATTGTTTCCTTCGCTGTGCAGAAGCTTTTTATTTTGATGAGGTCCCAGTGGTTCACTTTTGTTTTTGTTTCCCTTGCCTCCGGAGACATGTTGAGTAAGAAGTTGCTGTGGCCACGATGAAAGAGGTTTTTGCCTGCTTTCTCCTCAAGAATTCTGATGGCTTCTTGTCTTACATTTAGGTTTTTCATCCATTTTGAGTTTATTTTTGTGTACAGTGTAAGAAAGTGGTTCAGGTTCATTCTTCTGCATGTTGCTGTCCAGTTTTCCCAGCACCACTTGCTGAAGAGACTGTCTTTATTCCATTGGATATTCTTTCCTGCTTTGTCAAAGATTAGTTGGCCATGTGTTTGTGGGTCCATATCTGGGTTCTCTATTCTGTTCCATTGATCTGAATGTCTGTTCTTGGGTCAGTACCATACTCTCTTGATGATTACAGCTTCGTAATACAGTTTGAAGCCCAGGATTTTGATGCCTCCTGCTTTGGTTTGCTTTTTCAAGGTTGCTTTGGCTATTCAGGGTCTTTTCTGGTTCCACAATTGGTTAGTTATTTTAATAGGTGTTTATTTTTCTTCTGTATCCTTCATAGGCTGGCACATGTACTATTGTTATATTTTTTAGATTAGAAGAAAAATTTGTGAAAAACACAAAGCCAAAACCATCAGAATTGCACTATATACAACTCAAGGGAATAAGCCACGTTATTTTTTGATAACTTTTGTGTTTTCTGACGGAATGCTGCTTGAGAAGAGATGTTAGTGTAAATCCCAAAAGGTGGAATTTAGCTTTGAAGGGTAGATTGGATATCTAAAGCAGTGCTTCTCAAACTTTAATATGCATCCTAGTCACCTGGCTTGCTTGTTAAAATGCAGATTTTAATTCAGCAGGTATGGGCTAGCGCCTGAGATGCTGCAGTTTTGCCAGGCTCCCAAGTTGCATGATAACTGGGGTCCACAGCCTACTTTGAGTAACAAAACCCTAATACAAAGCTTTTCAGTCGGAATCCATCAGAAGACTCATCTAGAATACCAGTGAAATATAGATTTCAGGCTCCACTTCAGACTTTCCAGTGGAGTCAGGTCTTCAGGGGAAGGACATGGAAATCTGAAATTTTACTAAGTTCCCAGGGGAGTCTGATTTACTCTTAAGATCATGGTTGCCAGTAAAATGAGTATATTTGATTCACACAGACTAGTAGGAGATAATACAGAATATATGGTCATTATCTTACTAGGAAATGGAAAAGGTTCACAAAAATCTTACCAACTTTAATACATAACTTCCCTAGTCTTCCTCCAGTGTTGTCCCCACTGTTACATGACAACTCCTGTTTCCTTCAAGTCCAGAAAAGGAAAAGATCCTGGTCCTGATCTCTCTGACATTCCAACTTTGCTAAAGGATGACTGTGATACCAATTTATGGAATAAAAAGAAGAGGCACTGTCCAAAAAAGCAGCTGTGTTTGTTACACCTATTTAATGACAAAAGAGATTCTGATTTTGTTTAGTTTTTAAAACCAGTTGGTCAAGCTTAACGAATCAGGAGAGTTTTGAACCAAGCATAAATAGTTGGTGATATTAGCGAGTCAGGAATTTTTGTGCTTGAAACTATATTGTTGAGTTACTTAGGTTTTTCTCTCTTCGTCACAATACTGATTCCATTACATCTGCTGTCTATCGATTTGATTGTTTAGGTGGAGAAATACGCTAAAGTGGAAAAGTCCATCAAATCTGATGACTCACAACCAACAGTCTGGCCAGCCCATGTAAGTAATCACTACAGCACTCTCCTTTCTAATAAAGCAGTTTCTAATCTGGGATCTGAATTTATTAAACATGAAGTGCGCAGGATTTTTTTTTTTTTTTTTAATTTAAAGGACGTATTGGGGGTTTAGTGAATTAAAGGAAAAAACAGGTGTTTTGTTTTTCATAAAGTATGGTTTCCATTATAAAGGGCAATTTTAATGTAATACTGCATTTTTACTTCTCTTTTGGTTGCATAATGAAGTTTTATCTTTTTAGTATTTGGTATTTGCATTCATATGTCCATATGAAATTCTGCCATATTTCACTTGGGCTTGGTTAACTATTTGGAACTCTTCATTCTTAAAGTGCTATGTAAAAAAGAGTCCTAGTCTTTATTCTCTCAGAAGTGTTAAACAGGTCTATAACCAAAATGCTGTGTCTTCTTATTGCCCAATACAAGTTAATATGTCGTTTATTTTGTTAATTTTGATTATGTATTTACTGAAGAAGGTGCTTATCTGGGGTGTTCTGTCTTTTTCAGGATGTAAAAGATGATTATGTATTTGAATGTGAAGCTGGTAATCAGTATCAGAAAACAAAGCTGACCATTTTGCAGTCACTTGGTGATCCACTTTACTATGGCAAAATACAGCCATGTAAAGAAGATGAAGAAAATGACAGCCAGATGTCTCCATCCCAGTGAGTTCTGTTAAATACATGTAATTGACAAAATTAGGCATCAGAATTTATTCAGCAACTACGGATGAACCATTAATGAATAAAAGTTTCCCTTTGAGGATTCATTTGTTAGTTAAGTACTGCAGTTAGATTTGTGAGTGGACATAAGTAAACCTAAATTACAGTTACCATGTTGTCCAAGAGTTATTTAAAATAATAATGATATATTTTTAAAATTCTGTGGTATAAATATTTTCATACTTGCTTTGAACGGTATGCCATTGATACCCCTCTTACTCATTATGACTTCTTCCTGGGAGCATGAAGTTTTTCCAAGAAGTAGTTTAAGTAGGAAGCAAGTTCACTATAAATGATGAAGCTATTAAAGATACTTGGTATTGTGGTACTGCATGTAAGGACAAAGACTCTGCACTTAATGTAGTTATTGGCTCTAGAAATCTCTATATATTTATATTAATTTGATGTATATATCTAGTGTTTATATGTCTATACATACATGTACATATATATATTTGATTTTCCAAAACTTATGGACTATATATATTTAGTACAAGCTAATAGTAGTTAGTTTTGTTTTTATTGTTAGTTTATTAGTTTTTCAATGAAGTTGATGCTGTTTCGAATAGAAGAAACTACAAAGAAGAGGAGCTCAACAGGAAAAAAAAGCAGGGGCCAGGCCTATGTTAAATTGTTTATAAAGTCTTTGCTTTTAACACAAGATACTAATTGAAACCATAACAGAAAGATGAATTATAAAGAACAACCTCACCAGTATCTAAATAAAAGTCAATGGTAAGAAATAGTTTGTTACGGAATCGTTAGGTAATTTTTCACATTAGCAGTTTCTTTTGTTGAATACTATGTAGAAAGGTCACATGTTTTGATTACCTGTATTTTAAAAAATCTTCCCCTTAAAGACATACATTGGTCATTTTAAATTATTAACTTTTCTCAAACACAAGAAAATAAGAGATACTCTTTTTTTCAATTAAAAAAAATCAGTTCAAAACCCAACTGATTAAATCTAACAAGAATTGAATTTTTTGCCTTTATGTCAGGGAGTTGCTGCAAAAATGCTGCATGATTTATTACTTCCAGTCATTCCTCCATATTCATAAATTACTTGAGTTAATAACTATGAAATTAAAGTTTGAGCTGCATTAACCAAGTTTTTTCTTTTTTTTACATTTTATATTTCAGCTCCTCCACAGATGACCATTCAAATTGGTAATTAAAAAATAAACAAACTCACTACTTTAATCTGTTAAGAAATCATATAAATGTCAAATTTTTTAAAAGGATTTGGTAAAGACATTTTATTGAATTGGCAATAAACTACCTTCCTTGTCTAAAATCTCTTCTAAGATCTGCTCTGTAGACATTAATAATGACGAAAATCAAAGGTTAAAGTGAGAGGAAGGCCAAAGGCCTTTCACACAGCAGTCCAGTGAATTGTACTGTAGGGCAGACACTTGCAAGGATGTATAGTATTTGGTAACTTTCAGCCCAGATTTTGTTTTGACACATAAGTTTTGTGCAAAACTACATCTCCCTTAAATTAAATCAACCAAATTATTCACAGGATTATTTTATAATGCATGCAAAACTTGGTCATTGCTTCATAAGTTTAAATGTATTTAAAAAATATTTTTTTTTTTGGAATATCTCAGTAGACTTGACTCCTTTTATAAAACTACAATCACTAAAATATGGAAGCCTTCAAAAGTAATCCCAGGGCTCTTTAACACTATTCTTAACCTAATACTTTTCTCTTTCTTAAACATTTCAGGTTTATTATTGGATCAAAGACTGATGCTGAGAGGTAAAAATATTTGATTTGTGTCTTTATCTTTAATCTGGATGGATATGAAAAACTTCATTTTTATAGGATAAGGGAGTACTCCGCTAGGAGTCACAACTTTTTTGTTATACCTTAGCTATTACTAGGATTTTTTTTATAGAATTAGGAAAAAAAGGATTTTGTTTAATTAATGTTTAAAAGAATAATGTTTAAAATAATAGTTTATTTTAAATAAGTAAATACATATCTGTGGTAGCTAAGGAAGACAATTCCTAAAATAGTACTGTAATCAGAATGTGGGTAAAAGGTAATGGGTAATTTCTTTGTCTGCTTATTGGTTAAGTAATCTGTGCAGTATCTGTATTAAAAGGAAGATGTGTATGTTTATGTTTCAATTGTTAATTAGCAAAATGTTTTGAGCATTAGCTTGTCATTGAAAAGATTAAAAGAATATACTTCTGGGGTGCCTGGGTGGCGCAGTCGGTTAAGCGTCCGACTTCAGCCAGGTCACGATCTCGCGGTCCGTGAGTTCGAGCCCCGCGTCGGGCTCTGGGCTGATGGCTTGGAGCCTGGAGCCTGTTTCCGATTCTGTGTCTCCCTCTCTCTCTGCCCCTCCCCCGTTCATGCTCTGTCTCTCTCTGTCCCAAAAATAAATAAACATTGAAAAAAAAATTAAAAAAAAAAAAAAAGAATATACTTCTGGCACACAGTTAAATTGTCTAATTTGAGGTTTTTGTGTTAATTTTGATGGAAGTTCTTTTATTAGTAGTTATTATTTATTGCCTGTAAATTTATGTTTAAAACAGTTAACTAATCCTTACTTGTTTACTCCTGATATTCCAGGGTAGTCAATCAGTACCAGGAGTTGGTCCAGAATGAAGCCAAATGTCCAGTCAAAATGTCACACAGTTCCAGTGGCTCAGCCAGCTTAAGTCAGCTTTCTCCAGGGAAAGAAACAGAAGTGTGTTTGGTTACTTTTATGCACCTAATTTTTTGCACTGCTACTTTTTTGTGCCTAATCGTTAATCAAGGAATATAAGAAATGTTAAGGACTATTTTTTGAGGGATGGGGGTATTATTTACTGTGTAACTTTATATAATGGAAATTTTCAAATATACACAAAAGTAGAGAGAAAAGTATAATGAACACCTGTGTATACTAATCACCCGGCCTCAACAATTATTATTTTCCTGAAAAAGATTTAAGAATGGAAGCTTTGCCTTCAGTATACCTTTCTGCCCTTCTCCCTCAAAGTCTTTGTCTCCACCTACCTAGAAATCTTTCCTTCATCCTGTATGTATACTGTAATTTATCTCATGGATAGCCTTATGCAAAATTATATTTTTTTGTAATGCTTATAATACCCAACCTATAACACTAAGCGTACTTTGCAGAGTTTTAAATTGTGTGTTCTCATCTAGAAGCTGTGGTGGGATTAGTTTGTGAATTTCTGATTTGAACTTAATTTTAGCAAGTATATTTAATGTCCCTGTTTCTCAGCAGCCCGAGACTGTGTCAGTTCAGTCTTCAGTTTTGGGGAAGGGAGTAAAACACCGACCTCCACCCATCAAACTCCCCTCAAGCTCAGGAAATAGTTCTTCAGGTATCACATTCTTTACTTTTCTCTCATCTTGAGTAAGAAACTTCATACAGTCATTATCTATTTTTTAAACTTTACTCATATTTTGACATAACGCACAGAATTTTGAATTATAAGTGTGGAAAATAACTTCTGTATTCTTCTAGGTAACTATTTTACACCGCAACAGGCCAGCAGCTTTCTTAAATCTCCAACTCCTCCTCCTGCTTCCAAGCCACCAAGTCTTTCTCGGAAGTCATCTGTGGATCTCAATCAAGTCAGCATGCTTTCTCCAGCTGCCTTGTCACCTGCCAGTTCATCACAAAGTGAGTTATAACTTAAATACTTCATTAGCTTTTTGCATTAGCATTTCTTAAAAGTTATTTTTTTTTGACCAGTAAAATACTGAAATCTGAATGTACTATGTACCCAAAATGTATAAGTTTTTAGAAGCTTCAGGCAGATCTCTTGTTGATTGTATGTATTATGTGTTTATTGTAATTGTATTTGTTTTTCTGTATCTATGTATGCACTGTGTGTATACCTTACAGAGTTGCAACCTACACATCTCCTTAAAAAAAATCTGTTAAATGTGGCAATAAGATTCCAAAATATTTTTTA
Source organism: Felis catus (assembly GCF_018350175.1). Lineage (NCBI taxonomy): Eukaryota > Metazoa > Chordata > Mammalia > Carnivora > Felidae > Felis > Felis catus. The sequence goes on along the minus strand of NC_058368.1, from coordinate 15,801,278 downwards.
TTCCAGTGTACCCTAGGATCATGTTACATTTTATGTAAACTATGTAGCTGATATGGAAAAAAATGTCATAAGAGTTGTTGCTGCAGTCCTATCTTTGTATATGTAAAAAACCAACTAGTTCCAAGGTGGTGATAAAATAAACTGAAAACCGATTTTTCAAAAACACTCCTACACTCTTAAAAATTGTAATCAGTTACTAAAATGTGGTAATGATCATAAAGCATTATTCTGAAAATATTAAAATGTAATTTTTACTACTGAATACTTTTTTTTTTAACATCAAGAATTATGCAAGAATTCTAGCATTCAGTTGGGAGAATTTCTTCATATTACAGATTTCTGAGATATTTAGGTACCAATTTGCAAAAAAGCATTCCAGTTTTTTAGATTTTTTTGTAGATAACTAAAGTGTGCTGAAAGTTTTAATACACTGCACAGTGATAGGGTAGTCTTTGCCTTAGATATAAACATCTTCATCTTGATAGCTCAAAAGGTGTAATTTTTCTGCCTTCTTGTTTTGCACAAAGAAAAATTTATAAATTTCCTGGAAGTCTTATTCACACTTCTTATGTTGTGGGTATGGATTATGTTAATCTACTGCACACAGTTGTTACTTTAAGTAAGGGTTGAGTGACAGCTTCTGGACATTCACATTTCTTTCCTTTCTTTCTGCAGGACATGAAAGCTAAAAAAGAAAACACCTCAAGAGCTTTTGGTTTTATTTTTTTGGTTTTTGTTTTTTGTTTTTGTTTTTTTTTAAAAAGTTGATAAACTGTGCATACTTCATTCACAACAGATTTTCTATACATTCTTACATTTAAACAGAAGTACACAGTTACTGTTAAAGATGCAGTATTATCTATCAAATATTTGCTTTTATAACTGTGTTTTGTAAATTTGTTTGTCAGGATAAACTTGATGTGTTAGGAATTAAACATGTATATTTAGGTGCCAAATATGATTGTTAACCATATGTAATTTATTAAATATGTTCAGAGTTTATCTCAGACTGTTACAGAAAATAAGCAATATTTTTAAAATGAAGTTCTAAATTAGTGAAATCGTAAATAACAAAAAATAATTTGAATTCCTCTTAAACTTTTTAGGCCAAAGGTAGCATGTAGGAAATTAACTTTCAAATGGGTATTGTGGTAGAATACAAATGTATATTTTTACTGTTACTGTAATAGCATCTTTGATGGAATTGCTAGGTGATATACTGCATCCTTAATTGTAATTGAGTGTAGCAACACTCATGTATCATGTGTAGAAATTAACACTTGCAGTTAACTGCTTAAAAAAAAACTGGAACAAATTGTCAGTGCTAAGTAAGATTCCATTAACCTTATTTTAAAAAAGGACTGGCCATTTATAACAAACTAGCAATTTTTATTTTTCTCAATGAGCAGGATCTGGAACTCCTAAGCCATCTACTCCTACACCAACCCCTTCATCGACCCCACACCCTCCTGATGCTCAGAGCTCAACTCCTATTACCCCTTCAGCCACCCCTACTCCCCAAGATTCAGGCTTCACCCCTCAGCCCACTTTGTTAACTCAGTTTGCTCAGCAGCAAAGGTCTCTGAGCCAGGCAATGCCTGTAACGACCATTCCTCTTTCCACCATGGTAACATCCATAACTACAGGAACCACGGCCACCCAGGTCATGGCAAACTCTGCTGGACTTAACTTCATCAATGTAGTGGGCTCTGTTTGGTAAGTTTGCACTGATGCTCTGAATTTTTTTTTAAAGATACTGTCACTGATCTAAATAAATTCTTGTGAAATTAATAACAAATTGCATATATCTGTAACTGAAAAACAGTTTAGATCTGAGTAGAAGCTATCTCAACAAGAATGTTTTTATTTTAGGTAATGCATGTATTAGTGCACTAACACAATACTACTTCGGATTGACCGCAGCATAAATTATCCTGTTTATTCTCAGTGTTACCACCTTTTAATCCCTTAATTAATGTTTTACTCTTCCAAATTATATCTTAAACCTTGGTAAATATACGGTGCTTAGTTTTTAGATAATCTTACTGTCACTGTCTACCATAAAAATGAAACTGAGCCCCAAAGCTGATGTTTAAGACCAGAAGTAGCTACTTGTGTTTGTTTAGTAGTTTGTTTTTTAATCCAAAGAATTACTGTGTAGTTGAGTTTTTCTTTTGTAGTGCAAGTTTAATGCTTTGTCTTATTCTCCCACAGTGGAGCCCAGGCTTTGATGAGTGGTTCAAACCCTATGCTGGGCTGTAACACTGGTGCCATAACTCCTGCAGGAATAAACCTGAGTGGCCTTCTACCCTCAGGAGGTCTGCTACCAAATGCATTGCCCGGTGCAATGCAGGCAGCTTCTCAAGCAGGTCAGAATATTGGAAATAATAACCTCTAAAAAAATTAAAGTATATTCTAATATAAAAATGTCATTATAAGCATATTGTATACACTTAATGTGCTTATTTCTTGAAGCATTATGTCGCAGATATTTCATTTTAAAAGCCCTTGAAGCTCTGATATTTGAATTAAAAACCATTTAACAATTCTGTGAAAAAACATGGTAAGTTTCTACAAACTCGATCTGCCTTCCAAACATAATAAATTAACCGGTTGCCTTATTGTCAGTGTAGTCCTATTCCAGGTAAAAGAAATACATTTTGCAAATTAGGTTGCGTGAGAAAGGCAACAGGGAATGGCAATAAAAAGCCCAGCTTCTGGAGCCAGACTGCCTGAGTCTGAATTGCAGTTGTGCAGTTTACTAACAGTGTAATCATGGGAAAGTCACCTCACTTTCCTTCTTAATAAAATGGGGAATAATTATTAATGCCTTGCCTCAGACTTGTGAAGATTAAATGAGTCGATACAGATGATGGACTTAAACTGCCTGAAACACATAAGCATTCAAAAATATTTTTTGTCCTCATCATACTTAGTAATAGTTTTATTTCAGCAGTAGTTATTGCTATTACATGTCCTGGGAAACAGTTGTAACCACTTACAGTATTTTTTTTTAATTTTGAAATTATTTAATTTTGAGAGGGAGAGAATGTGCAGGGGTGCAAGTTGGTGAGGGGAGAAGGGGTGGGCAGTATCCAAAGGTGGCTCTGCGCTGACAGCAGTGAGCCCGAGGCGGGGCTCAAACTCATGAACCATGAGATCATGACCTGAGCCAAAGTAGGACGTTCAGCTGAGCCACCCAGGTGTCCCAAGTACTAATTTTTAGTGCTGTTTAAAAGAACATGTTGTAGTATCTTGGAACAATCCAGTTTCTTACTGCTGACAAAAAATTTAGCAGGAAAAACAAACTTAAGAAAATTTTATTCTGAGTTGAGAAGTCAAACCCAAAGAATATAAACAAGGTGACACATACTGCTCTGATTTCCTGAATCTAGCTGGTGATTTCATTTTAATGTTCATAAATGTTTCTTTAGTGGCAGAAGCCCTGGAAATGGAATCAAATGTTGAAATTAGGACGTTTATATTTACATATACTTCTACCAATTAGTTACACGTGGCTCCAGATGTTAACCATGGGGCCTGAAAGAAGTCACTTGTCTCCCTCAGTTTCATTGCTCTAAAATGGGAGTAAAAATATCTAACTTCAGATGGTACTTAAGAGAAACTAATGAAGTGATCTGAAAGTGCCTTTGGTAAGCTATTAAGCATTATACAGAGGTGATCCATTTTTAAAAGGAGTTATGTCCTATCTTTTCATGAGAATCTATAGTATATCAATACTGTAATATTTTAGAGTGATTATGCACCTTCATTTTCTTATACAAGGCTTTGATACTATTGCCTGTGAATGTCCTGCCTCATGTCTTTTTTTAATGCAATTGTCTGCTTTAGAGGACTAGATACATTTTAATGAGTGTTCAATTTGGTATATTTTGTTAGCAAAATGTACACATACTTTGAGAGCATATGTGGCCCACAAAGCCTACTGAAAAAGTTTGCCAATCCCTGCTTTATAATCTGCTCTGTGTTGCCTCACAGATTTTTGAGAATAAATTCAGAATAGCAGAACATTGTTTCCTGACTTTCAGTTTTGAGCCTTATACACAAAATTCAGTGTTCTTTAACCTTATTAATATTACCATTTATACTTGAAAAAAAATAGCATCTGGGTTCTCAAAGATAGGATTATTACTGTATATACGATACTTAGTATGAAAGAATTTAAATATATGTCAATACCTGAAATGTTTTCCTGTAACAGTGATGGTTTTATTATGCAAGAAAGTTACTACTTTCTCCAGCCAAAAGTCAAAACAGTAATAAGGAAGTTATCATTTGTGAAACGATAGACTACAGAAATGCCTCGCTTTATTGCATTTTGCAGATACTGCATTTTCTTTTACAAATTGAAGGTTTGTGGCAACCCTGCATTAAGCAAAGCTGTTGATGCCATTTTTCCAACAGCATTTGTTCATTTCATACCTCTTGGTCACATTTTGGTAATTCTTGAAATATTTCAAGTCTTTTCATTATTAATTGCATTTGTTACAGTCATCTGCCATCAATATGACTCGTTGAAAGCTCGGCTGATATATTTTTCACAAAATATTTTAATTAAGGTTTGCACCTTGTGTTTTTAGACACAGTGCTGTTGCCCACTTAATAGACTATAATATCAACATAACTTATATTCACTGGGAAATCAGAAAATTCATTTAACTTGATCTAATGCAGTATTTGCTATTGCAGTTTTGCTTCCAGACTACTGCAGTGGTCTGGAATTGAACCCCCAATATCTCAGAGTTATGCCTATAAAATGTACATGTGGTGCTCCATAGTGATGAATTTTTTTGTTGTTTTCTAACATATTTTGAAACTAGAAAAAATAACCACATCTATGCAGAAAGTACTTAAAATGTTATATTCCTATACACTAACATATAAAATACTTTGAAGTGTAATAAAATTTTAATTCCCTGTTCTAATCATGAGTTTCATTTAACAGGTGTTCCATTTGGTTTAAAAAATACTTCAAATCTCAGGCCCTTAAATCTACTCCAGGTAAATGTGAAAACACTTTTTGATTGAAGCTTGTATACTTTATATCTTTTTTAATGATGTATGTCTGATCATATGAGCATTGGAAATTTTGAAGTCTGTTTGAAATCTTCTGAGGGTGTGGTTAATTGTTGTTCTTTTTGTATGATCACATGGAAAGTGTGTAAGGAGAAAGAATCTGTATCCTGTATACCCTGCTCACTGGTTCCAGCACCCTGCCTAGTCAACTACCAAGGACTACACTTGCCTGCGATAGCAGTAATCAATATACTTAGAAAATAATTCCTCTCTCAACAGACATTTTATGTGTACATTGTATGTATGACTGTTTGTTTGAAGAGAGATTTTAAAATAGCTATTTGTTCTTTCCTAAGTAGAATGTGATTGTTTAGCACAGTGCCAGGCACTTAATAGTCATTCAATAAATGTGTGTCAGATTAGTTTGTGTCTAATGATGAGGCGTTACTTACATGTTGTCAGTGTCAACATACAGATATTGAAAGTGGAGAATTTAGTACACATTGTGAACTTAGAATATTCTGGGTGTTACGCTAAGTACTTGAAGGATGAAGTCCAATATAAAGCTACCAGTTGGAAAATCAATAGGATTATCTACAGAGAATTTTAGATTTAGATTCTAAATGTCTGGACACAAAATGGCGGAGTTTTGGATTATTGGGAAATAAGAGAACCAGACAAATCAACCCAACCTGGTATTCAGGAATAAGAAACAAATCAGGAAATGTATTTTAAGCCAAAACTTAAAAAAATATTTCTTACACAAGATGCAGACAGTGTATTTACAGAATGTAATCACATTGGTTTATTTAGCCAGCTTTCCTGCCTGCATATTCCTTAATAGCACTAATAATAAGGAACAAGGCCACTTTATACGTTAATTATGTTTTGCTACATTTATTACCTGACATAGGAAGGAATAGTTGGCTTAGGCTATGTTCAAATTTCTAAATTTGTCTAACGATGAGCTGTACTGGGTTTAGAGATTTTGACTTACACTTTTTTTTTTTTTTTTTGACTATGCAGATCTAACAGTTCTATAGTTGGGTATTTATTTGCTCAGACTTTCTCATAAGGACTTCAGTGTGCTTACACAGTAGTCCCCCATTATCCACAGGAGATAATGTTTCAAGAACCCCACTAGATCCCTAAAACATGGATAGTACCAAAACCCTGTATATATTGTTTTTTCTAATACATCATACTGTTAACCTTAAAGATAAAACTGTCAGGTATTTTACCAACAAAATGGGTTTATTTGGGAATAACAGAAAATTGCTATTTGGGCCAAGCAAGCTATGACAAAACCATAGGCAAGTTCAACAGATGAAGGAGAGGAATGTTATTTTATGATGGAGGAGGAAGTTGGAAAGGGTTGTTTTGAATGAAGTCCAAATGAGAAAAGTTCAGGGTAATGACAGCTTCTCATTGGATGAGTTTCAGGGTGGTTGATTTCTTGTAGGAGATGCAGTATGCATCCCAGTAACTGTCACTGATAATTCTTTCCTGTTGAGGATTCTTTTGTTGGGGTCTTATAATTGACAATCTTCCTATAAATGACATTGAGCCTCCTAACTCTAGTTAGGCTTCCCTTTATTTTAACAGTTCCTACAATGAAGTTTAATTTATGAATTAGACACAGTAAGAGATTAACAGTAACTAATAGAACAGTTACAATAGTACAGCGTACTATTAGTTATGTAAATATGGTTCTTCTCTCAAAATATTTCATTGTACTGTACTCACCCTTCTTGTGATGTGAGATGATAAAATGCCTATGTGATAAGATGAAGGGAGGCGAATGACATAGGCATTGTGACATAGCATTAGGCCACTTTTGACCTGACCATATCAGGAGGCTCATCGGCTTGTGGACTACAGTTGACTGTAGTAACTAAAACCGGGGAAAGCAAAACCATGCATAAACGGGGACTACTATAACTTAAACCCCTATAGAATAAATGGAAAAACCATTTGTTTCCTGATGCATTTGGAAACCATAGTTTTAATTTTTAACATGGAGTTTTCTGGGTGCTTTAACAAGTGCTTTGGGGTGTTTGGTTTGGTTTGTTTTTTGGAGTATTTTAGATAATGTAATGACAGCAGCGAGTAGTACCTCCAGACTAAAAATATGGGTATCTAATGCACTTCCTTTGCAGCTTTGAAACTCCTTACTGTGTTACATAAGAATCCATGCATGCTGGGTTTTCATAAAGCTAGAACAAATTAAAGAAGTTTTCTTAATGTGTGTCTCTGATCATCACTAGTTTCCTTTATACTTTGTAGTCATTTGATGCTGTTTTATATTGATGTGTAAGAAGAGTTCAATGTATATTTGGATAGCTAACTATTAACCTGAAGCAGATAAATACATGTTTGAGATTACTTACATATTTGAGAGCCCAAAGCCGTAGCACTTAGAAATTGTTTTTAGATTTTCTTTAAAGGCAGGGATATTGGTTTGGTTTGGTTTTTGTTCACCTGTTTTCTTCAATCCAGAGAAAAATGCCTGATACACAGTGAATGTTCCAAAAGTAGGTATGGAATAAAGAAATTTAAATAATAGGAAATCAGCTAATTAGTTCTTCTTTAATAGCTTCCAGGTGGTTCACTCATTTTTAACACTCTGCAGCAGCAGCAACAGCAGCTTTCTCAGTTTACGCCACAGCAGCCTCAGCAGCCCACCACTTCCAGTCCTCAGCAGCCAGGAGAGCAGGTATGTACTTCCTAGCCCTCCATTGGCTTTGTCTTACAGAACTGCCAACTTTTTTTTTTTTTTTTTTTTTGGTATATTTCAGGCATATTTGATGTGCTTTTAGTTCAAACAAACAGTTCTTATTCTGCTTTTCTTTATTAGCAGTACTAGTGATGAGTTACTGGGTGCCTATTTCAAATCCTCTTTCTGCTCCTATTGCCCATGAACTTTTGCCCAGTCATCAATCTTCTGTGTACAGTATTTTTTGTCTCTGTTGGAATAGAGATGTCCCTATTATGAAGCTTAGGGCAGAGGGAAGAGACACACAAATAAATATTTATATGTTGTTAAATAGAATGAGATTGAATAATAGCTGCAGTAAGTTAAATTAGGAGAAACTACATGTTTTTCTGAACCTTTGCTGTACTTTGGAATGATCTGGGAACTAAAAATACTGATTTTTGGGTCCTACCGCCCCAGAGTTTTCTCTTAGTGCACAAAGATTCCCCAGTCAAGTCTTGGTTGGGTAAAAAGCTCATCCTCTAATAGACTCTCAGGAAGGGCACATTCAAAACAATTTTTCTTTATTCTTTAACTCATGAAGGATTACTTGGCTGGATAGAAAAATTGATTTGCATTTGTTTTTTAATTGTGATAAAATACACGTAATACATAATTTGCTGTTTTCAGTCATTTTAAATGCACATCTTAAATAGTGTTAAGTATACTTATATTGTCACGCACCACTATCTAGAGCATTTTCATCTTGCAAAACTGAACCTCTGTGTCCATTAGACAATAATTCCCTAATTCCCTTTCCGAGTCCTGACAACTGCTTTCTGTTTCTCCGTGTTTGACTGCTGTAGACAGTATTTGTCTTTCGGTGACTGGCTTATTTCACTACTGTCATGTCCTCCAGGTTCATCCGTGTTTTAGTGTGTCAGAATTTCTGTACTTTTTAAGGCTGAATAATATTCCATTGTGGAATTCCATTGTGGATATTCCATAGATCTCGAGATATCTGTACACACCCACACACATATTTTGTTTCTTCCATCTGTCAGTGGACACATGAATTGCTTCCATCATTTGGCGGTGATAAATACTGCTGTGAACATGGGTGTACAAATCGCTCTTCAAGTCCCTGCTTTCAGTTCTTGTGGATAATCCCCAGGAGTAGGATTTTTAATTTTTGAGGGACTTGCACACTGTTTTCCATAAGGCTATACGATTTTATATTCTCCACAGCAGTGCACAGTTTGTTTCTCCACATTCTAACAGGTTTCAACACTTGTTATTTTCTGGGCTTTTTTAAAATAGTAGCCATCCTAATAGATGTGAGGTAATCTCTCCTTGTGGTTTGTATTTCCCTAATGATTAGTGCTGTTGAACATCTTTTCATGTATTGCTCTCATCATTTATATATCTTCTTTGGAGAAATGTTTACTCAGCTCCTTTCGCCCATTTTTTAAATCAGGTTTTTTGGGGGTTTTGTTGTTCGTGAGTTACAGAAATTCTTATTAATCCTTTATCAAGTATATAATTTGCACATACTTTCTTCTACTCCATGGGTCGCTTTTTCACTCTTTTGATTGTCTTTTGATGCCCAGAAGTGTTTAATTTTGATGTAGTCCCCACTTACCTATTTTTACTTTTGCTGCTTGTGCTTTTGGTATGTCATATTGAAATCTTTGCCAGATCAAGTGTTGTGAAGTTTTTAAGTTTTCTTCTGAGAGTTCTATAGTTTTAATCTGTTGAAAATGCTGCCCACTGTTCACTTGCTTTGTAGGTTTTTGGAAAGTCTGGCACTAGTTACAATTACCTTGCTGTTTGTTGTAAGTTAACTGCAGAATATTGCCTAGAAACCCTGAAAATTTGTTTTTATGTTTAAAGTCTGAAACTGTCAGAATTTATCTTTCCATCCTTTCCTATGGGCCCTTTTAATGTGTATCTTTAGGTCTTTATTTCTGGAATAATTTCCTGCATTGTAGTTTTAATTTGCTCCTTTTTTTCCTAGTTTCTTAAGTTAGGAGCTTAGATTATTGAGTTGCAGCCTTTCTTTTCTAAAATAAACAGTGTTATAAATTTCTTTCTCCAGTAGTGTTTGAGCTGCTTTCCAGAAATTTTGATGTATGTGCTTTCATTTTCATTCATCAGAGAGTATTCTCTAATGTCCCTCATGAATTCTTTGTTAAGTCCATGGGTTGTTTAGATGTGTGCAATTTGATTTCCACATATTTGAGAATTTTCCAGATAACTTTCTGTAATTGCTTCCTATTTTAATTCCATTGTGTTGCAAAAACATGTATTTTTCAGTTCTCTCAAGTTTTTTGAGTTTTTCTTTTTGATGATCTTGTGGTTTTTGTCTTACAGTTCTGTTTAACACTGTAGGTGTTTTTAGGAGAAGTTGTGCTAGTTGGGTGGAAGTTTTGGGGAGTTATATTTGGGGAGTTTTCCTTTGTTTTAGGATAGATTTGTTATAGAAGTAATGTAATCTGTTTTTCTTATTCCTATTCATTTCATGAGCAGAGTTCCAAGTTCAAGAGGGTCCTCTTCTGTCAGTTCTGTGCTCTTCTGTGCAGTATCTAGGGAAGTCCCTTGAAGATAAATGTCTTACAACGTTTTTGAAATGTTTGAATTAATGTTGTTTACGAAAATGTTATTTCAAACACTATTTTTGGTGGTACCAAAGTCTTTCAGAACAAAAGTTTTTAGTTTTGGTGATGTCTGAGTTATCAGTTTATTTCTTTTATAGACTATGCTTTATGTATTATGTCTAGGAATGCCTCAGCCCACCCTAGACCCCAAAGATTTTCTCCTGTGTTGTCTTCTAACACCTTTATAACTTTTCATTTAAATCTGTGATCCATTTCCAGTCAATTTTTGTGTCAGGTATAAGACTTAGGTCCACATTGGTGGGGGGCAAAGAGGGAACATTGTCCAATTTCTACAGCACTGTTTGTTGAAAACGCCATCTTCATAGGTTTAATTACTTTTGCACCTTTGTAAAGATGTATTTGCATGGCTCTTTGTGTTCTCTATTCTTTTCCACTTATCTATGTTTCTGTCCCTGTGCTGGTACCACACTGTCTTGATCTGTGTAAGCTATATGGGAAATCTTAAAATCAGGCTATTCCAGATCTTTTGCCTTTACGTACAAATTTTATTTAAAAAAAAAATTTTTAACGTTTATTTATTTTTGAGACAGAGACAGAGCATGAACGGGGGAGGGTCAGAGAGAGAGGGAGACACAGAATCTGAAACAGGCTCCAGGCTCTGAGCGTGGGGCTCGAACTCATGGACCGCGAGATCATGACCTGAGCCGAAGTCAGACGCTTAACCGACTGAGCCACCCAGACGCCCCTACGTACAGATTTTAGAATCATCCTGTCTATAGATAAGGGGCGGGGGGGCAAGGGAGGAAAAATGGGATTTTTAAAGAAATTGAATTTAAACCCATACGTCAGTTTGAGAGTGACTTTACCATCTTTACTGTGTGAATTTTCTAGTCCATGAACACGGAACTGTCTCTACCTAAGCCAAAATCAGCTACCTTTCAGCATATAAGTCCTATATATGTTTTGCAGATTTATACCAAAGTGGGTTTTTGTTTTTCTTTTTTTGAGTTGTAAATGGTAGGTACTTCTTTAAATTTCAGGTTTCCACATGTTCACTAATAGTATATGAAATTTATTTTTGTATGTTGATCTTATATTCTGAAATCTTACTGAACTAACTCATTTATTAGTTTTAGGAGCTTTTTTGTAGATTCTTTATGATTTTCCTTTTAGATACTCATGCCATTTGCAAATAAAGACAGTTTTCTTTTTTTGTCTCTTTATTTCCTTTTTTTCATTGTGATCATTAGAAATTCTGGTACTTAAAAAAAGGAAAGAAAGAAATTCTAGAACTACATTGCAAAGAGTTTTAAGCTTTAAAAAATAGTTTTGATGAAGCTTTATAGAAAACTTAGGAATTATTAATACAGCATCAAACAAACCAATAAAGAATCAATTCTGGGAAATTAGGTTGTTTTCTTTTTTTTTTTTTTTTTTTTTTTTTTTTTTTGCTTTCAAAATATGACGACATACTGGAGTGCCAGTAGTAAGACAGCATGTGACTCTTGATCTTTGGGTCATGATGTCATGCCCCATATTGGGCATAGAGCTTATTTGAAAATTAAAAAGAAATAGCACATCTTTATTCTTGCTAATTCTAAATATGTTTGAAATATTTTTTTATGTTATTCTTTTTACAAGATGTAGTCTTAAAGTTGGTATTTTTCCTCATACAAGAAAAAAAATTTTTCACGGATTCAAATTGTTTTTCTTTCTGTACAAGTCATGTATCATTTTTTAATTCAGGGTTCTGAACAAGGTTCTACCAGTCAAGAACAGGCCTTATCTGCTCAGCACGCTGCTGTTATTAACCTTGCTGGAGTAGGAAGTTTCATGCAGTCACAGGCAGCTGGTTGGTATCTTCATACCTTCATATGTTGAATTTACTAAAAATAACTGATCACTTAGGGATCTCACTCAGTATTTTAATTTTCCTTCTGTTACAAGCAGTGACTGGGGAAAAAATATATTCTATTTAATGCATGAACTATTAAGTCAATTGATAGCCGTCTGAGTTTTTTTTAATTTGACAGTTGATTAAAAGTATTTTTACCAAAGTACATTAACAGCAGTTGTGTTTTACTCACATTACAGTTTGTTAGCAGAATTTTATACAGTCACCCAACTTACTAGGAAGCTACCAAAGCTATTAAGTCTTCAGTTCTTCTGAGTTATTATTGAGACTGCATTTTTCTCGATTGCATAATCTTTTGAATCATTTTGGTAGCTTGCAATTGCGTGAATTAAGACTTAATTGTCAGAAATAACTTTATAAGCCACTTTTACCATCAGTTAAAAAAAAAAAAAAGTTGAGATTATCCTGAATAACTGTTCACCACTTCTGGCAATAAATGGTGAACCAAAGATTTACCTCTAATGAAAATATCTTGTCACTTAAAGACAGTAATTATAACTTTGCATTTAATTAAAATCATGAAGCCACACGTGTAAGTAACCTATGATAGAGTTTGAGTATTGAGTAAATGAACATACCATCAACATTTCGAATTGTCACTGGGCTCACTGTTCTATCTATATACAACTCCCAGTGTCTGAATTTAGAGTAAGCAAGGTCTTACATAATGTCCTATTTACAGCTGGTGAATTTCCAGATGGAAATTTGTGACCATAAACCTTTTAGCACCCAAGTTATAAATTTCCTAAAATGGCTGTCGTATACATTATTGGAAAGAATCCAGGCTGAAAAATCATGGGAATGTTTGTAGCATTAGCCCTGCCAGTGATTACTTTTGATTACATTTTGGCCTGGAATTTCATCTGTACATTGAGAGGGTTGAACTGATTACTCTGGCCCCACTCAGCTTGGAAAGAAATCGAATAATGAATGCAGTCTCAGTTAATCACCATTGTTAGTAGTTTAGTCTAAACTCATTGCAGCATCTTTTGTTTAAAGCACTGGTCCACCAGTTTCATCAGACTAGTAGATTGGACTTCTCCCACCCCTTTTCCTACTTCACTGACTATATTTTAAAGTACATACTGTATTTTACATTTTGCAAGAAAGCCTTCTCAACAAAATAGCACTAATATCAAATTTCATTGAAATTTAAGAGGGATACAGTGCTTTGTCACATGGGCACTCCCTTCCCTTTCATATCCAGGAGATTTTATAATCAGTGGTACCCTCAACTAACAGGAGACTATACTAAATTTATTCTGAAATGTCTGTGATTTGATACTTAAGATTAATCATACTGATAACTTTTCTATAATTTCATTTTCTGTGTTGTCCTTTTCTAACCCTGGTAGCCTTCAAACTTTTTGACTGGCCTGCTTTCCCCTTCTCCTCTCTGTAGTGTTGTCTCAGCTTGGCTCTGCCGAGAACAGACCTGAGCAAAGCCTTCCTCAGCAGAGATTCCAGCTCTCCTCTGCCTTTCAACAGCAGCAGCAACAGATACAAGTAATCCAGCAACTTCACTCTGATTACATTTTTAAAGATACTCTGCTCCAAAAGTACCTTAACATACCTTTAGTTTTATTTTACTGTCTTTTAAGACTATAAGGTAGTAGATAAATAATTTAGCAAATTTTACTTGAAAGTCTGACATTTTAGCTAGTCAACTTGGAGCACGGAACATAATTTGTACATTTAAGCCATACTCTTCCTAATATAAAACCTCTCAAGAAGTGCTGGTGGCACAATAACCTACATTTTGTAGTTTCCAGTAGATTTTGAAACAGACAGCTGTTAAGTGCCAAAGGTTAACTTTTTGATACTGTACTGCAGAAAAAGGCAAGTATACCAGTGTTCCTATTAGTAAATGTCATTACCTGTTTTAGGAAAATGTTATTCCAGGATTGTAGGAAGTCAGCGTATTATAGTTGATTCTCTGATATGCAGGGTGGTTTTATATTGCTATAAACTATCCTACAACAAAATAGTGTAACTGAAGTTGCTGAGTTACTACAATATAGACTGGCGGGGCAAAGTAACAGAAATATTTTTAAAGTTTGCCAAGAACCATTTTTAAAGCCCTCAGCAGGCTTCTGTGCCACTGGTGCTGTTTGACTGTGCATTGTCTCAGTGTGGTATAGTCCCTTTTCGTTATCTTGGTGCTTTCTCCCTTTCAGTTTTGTTGTTTTCATCTCTCAGGAAAAGCACCTTTCCATACCTGCCTACATTTAACGTAACTTGACTTTTTTCTCCCTCCCTTCTGCAGCAGTTGCGATTCTTGCAGCATCAAATGGCTATGGCAGCAGCAGCAGCACAAACAGCTCAGCTACATCGTCATCGGCATACAGGCAGCCAGTCAAAAAGTAAAATGAAGAGAGGCACGCCAACCACTCCAAAATTCTGAGTCTTGCTTTTTTTTCTTTTTTAAAACCATTAAGAGCATTGAATCAAAAGGATTCTGAGTTTCTACTTCATTTTTTGGTTTTGTTTTTTTTAAATGTCAGTATTTTACATTGCTAGATGTACAAACTTTATACAGAAGCACAACCCTAGCATTTTTAAGTAAAAACAGGGAGATGGTTTAATGAACCATTAGGGTTGGTTTGCCTAAGTTACTGCTTTTTAAAAATGGTTTCACTGTACATAATACATGTGGAAGTGACCTAAGAAATACTAGAAACATCTTTCAGAAGAATGTAGTTTGATATTTATTTAGTATAAAAGGTTTGTGCACAGTGTAACAAATACAGTTTTTACAAATCCGTTTTGAAAATGTGGTGGTGGTTTATTTGGGTTTCATACTCTTAATTACTTCATCCATTAGCTTTTTTACTTCTTTGTGTCTGGTAACTGCTCGGCTCATACAGTCCTGAAGTTTAGCTCCAGTCAGCCCACTTCCACCTGAAAAATTGTTGTGCCAACACTTTTAAGATGTTTTACTTACAGAAAATCAATATCAAGTTATAAAACAAAAAATTCAATAATGCAAGCCAGTGAGACTGTCTCAAGATTTGAGGTTTTGTTTTAACAAGACCTGCAAATGATTCTGATGCATACCTTAAGAACCATGGTAGACATATATATAGAAATGTAAGGAATTTGAAATAACCAAGAAACCACAGTAACTTGTATTAGCAAACAACAAAACATTCCATTTGGCCCTCTCTAATACAAAGAAGCTCACATAGAGTTTTTACTTTACATGTTAAAGGACTGAATGGGGGGGCGTGGAGCACCTGGGTGACTCAGTTGGTTAAGCATCCTTAACCAACTTCAGTTCAGGTCATGATCTCATGGTTCATGAGTTTGAGCCCTGCCCCACATTGGGGTTCTGTGCTGACGACAGCTCAGAGCCTGGTGCCTGCTTCGGATTCTGTGTTTCCCTCTCTCTCTACCCCTCCTCCACTTGCAATCTGTCTCTCAAAAATAAACATAAAAAAAAAAAAAAAATTAAAGGACTGAATGGAAGGAACATACCTGGTTTGTGAAGACAACATAGTTTGCCTTCCTCATCCATTACTACTGTTAAGGTTCCTGTTGCCAGATGTTCCTCCTCTCCAGTAGGGTCAACTATGAGCAGAGTGCTATTTAAAAAAAAAAAAAAGTATAAATTATCAATCCACGGAACAAATTTCATTTGCAAAGAATACAATCACTACTTGCCTTTTAGCTTAGGTATTAATGTCAAATACAAACACTAGAAAGAACTGTTAGGAAACCAGAAAAGTTAATAGCAACCTAATATTCTACTACTTGTTAGAATCTTTAATACCCGTAGTAAATACAGAAGGTAGCCTAAGGTAAATCTGTGAAATAATTGAAGGTTAATTACACAGGAATAAGGAAATCGAGGAACAGGTAGGGAGAGCTGAAAGTGTAAGTGTTAGCTGATAATTCTGCAGGGACAACAGCTATAAATCTAGGTGTCCAAGGCAAACTAGGATGTATGGTCAGCTTAGGCACTTCCTGAAAAGTTAGAAAGCTGAGTAACAGTCCATAATTACCTTGAATACACAATATTTTTAGACATTTGATTAACTTACTCATCAAATACAGCAAAAGAAGTTGCAACTGGATGAGTTCTAATATTCAAATAACTTTTCTTCTTTAAATTAACTTCTGCTAAGGCAGTTTCTTCATTTATAGTAACTTCTGGTAGCTGTACTAGAAAAGGCAAACATGTGAAGTAAATCACTGTAGTTTAATAAATACAGCTTTCTATGCTTTGTTAATTCACTTTTCCCTCATTAAATTGTCTAGAAATATTCTTTTTAAAAAAATTATCTTAGGGTAATTAAGGTAAATTTAGTGGATATAAACATGGTTTTTAATTTAGAAACATCATTAAATCTTAACAAAAAACCTTTAAAAAGTTTATTGATAACGTTTAACAGAATATCCTGATATATAAAAAGGAATATTCCCTTTTATTAAAGTTGCTTACCATTTTTTAAAGCTGCTAACAAAGCAAATGTACAGGCATCCAAGATGTTCCCATCATAGTCCAGGCAAATGATATCACAGTACAGAACCCAAGAAAGCTAAAACAGAGTTTACAGAGTGTAAATTACAGCCTTCCGATGGTTAGAACATGGTATTTCAACTTAAAACCACACAGAACCCTTGGGTAGACCAGCATGATAACCTTCAAGGCTCAAAAACTTAAAAACTTTACAAAGTACACAACCAGTAACCAAACATAGTAGACAGGTCTGGTAAAAGCTGGCATTTAACTATCAAGCTGTCAGGTAACAACATCTACATTTCCATCAAGGGCTACAGAAACAAATTAGCAGATGAAGGAAATGCTTTTGAAAGTTCCAAATGAAACCCAAAATGTACTTTCCCACAAATACAAAAAGCCTCTACATCCTACTCAACTTAGTTCTTTTAAACAGACTTAAAATTTATAGTGTAGATATACCCTAAACACGTTGGCTGATCAGATATTAATACTCTATATGGAATAAACAGTGGACTAATTATGTGTTAAAAGTTACCTCAGCTCAAAAAGTAGCTCGCAATCAGGTAATAAATTAAGTCGATTTTTTTTTTTTTATAAACCACATAGTTTATTTAGATGTTACAGAGTAAGCCTGATTTTTTTTTTAGGCTGAATTCCAGCTTAAGACATTCATATCTGAGGCCACTGTGGTATACTATTTTAATTCCCCTGTTCTCTTCCCACAAAAAACAATTCAGAATTAATAAAACCTCATAGCTTCTTTATTCATCTTACCTTTCCTGGAGAAATGCATAAGTCCTCTTTCTGAATTATCTGTGAACTTGATTTAATAATAAAGTACAATAAATTAAAGGTCAACAATTATCTGAAAATGAATGACAGTCAAATGTTATAATGATCTTACTTTTCAATGACATCTGCAATGAACTGGCTAGCCACTTGGGCCTCTTCTCCAGGAGGTCCAGACCGAAATCTCGACGAACACAGAGGTGGTAGATCCACATTAGGAACTGAAAGAAACACTGCAGCTATGAACTAAACTTCACCTCTGGTTTATGGAAGTCTTAAAGACATTATTAATCCACTGCAAAGGTGACGGTGGTCAAAGCTAGGATTGGCCAAGTGGAAAACACTGTAACACATCATTTCGTTTTTGGTCTAAGATTCTTAGGCTTAGATAAAATAAAATTTACATTTTCCAACTTTTTTTCTCACACAAATAATACCAAAAAAATACAAAGCATCTATCTATTAAGGCCTCAATCATCCTAAATCCTTCAGAAAAATATTAACAAAATACTTCAATCTGTAACAGTACATAGCACTCTACTCATTACCCAGCTGCCTGCATTTTTAAAATGTTGGTTCCTACCATAAAAAACAGATGATCAAAGGCAAGAAGAAAATTGCATAGTGGTATAAATGAATCTTTATGGAAACATAAACGTTTGTAATTGCAACTCTCCTAAGATTTTTATTTTCTTGGTTGACATCTGAATATATAAACAATTGATCATAGTTGAAAATTTTACAGAATTCTCTATCTTGCTATTAGGCTATCTTCTAAACAATACAGAAAACTTTTCAGCAATGTCTGCTTCATTTCTATGTATTTTTGAATCATAAATTTTCTTCAGCTCAACTACTAGGACTTAACATTAGCATTAAGATCAGAATTAAATGTGTTAGAGTATTTGTATTAAAATTACAAAACCATTTAACTTACCAACATATCCTTTATCAGGGGCATCTGTTGGTGGTGCTGCAAATTCCTATAGAAGCAAACACACTTCCTATGAAAGATGCTACTGAAATTGTGAAGACAGTTTAGCAATCACTTGGAGAACCCTTCAGCAAAGACCACCTTAGCTAGTTAACTACAAGAGCATCTACTATGCTTTGGGAGTCATCAGGCTACATGGACACTGGAGCCAATCCTCACATTTAGGTCTACAAGATAAAAAAGCAGGATGACATAGCTGCCTACACTCTAGTGCTACCAAAATTACCTGGGCTCAAAATAACAATAATAATAATAATAATAATAAAATTACCTGGGCTCTTTATAAATACATATTGAGTTTCTGCACCACCCTCTTCCAATCATTTAGTAACCAAAAACTCAACAGTGCAGTATACCGGAAAAAGTACATGCTTTGGAGTCGAAGTTATATCTAAGCTCTAGTTATGATATGTTCCTGGACAAGTCACTGAACCTCATATAAATGATTGTTTATCATTTATGATTGTTCATGATTGTTCTCATGATTAAACTGGTAATTTTGTAATAAAGCACCTAATTTAAGGTGCCTGGAACACAACAGGTACTCAGTAAATAGTAGCTCTTACTCCCTCAAACTTTTCTTTTGAGCAATTTCAATTTGCACAGATTAAATGGCTAACAGGAGGTCACCAAAAATCCCTTTCTCAACCAAATTCTTAAAAACTTAAAAGCAGTGAGGATTTAAAAAATTGTTTCATTTTAGAGGTGCCTGCATGGCTCAGTGGATTAAGCATCTGGCTCTTGATCTCAGCTCAGGTCGTGATCTCATGGTTCATGGGTTCAAGCCCCACATCAGGCTCTGTGCTCACAGCGGAGAGCCTGCTTGGGATTCTGTCTGTCCCTCTCTCTCTCTGCCCCTTCCCCACTCATTCTCTCTCTCTCCCTCTCTCTCAAAATAAATTTTAAAAAATAGTTTCATTTCAGTCCATCTGACAAATGTTCATAAAAGTCATTAGACTTTGAGTATTATCAAAGGTGAAAGCTCTTGGAAAATGAAAAATACTAAAAAACTGACAGCTGACTGCCTAATCAACAGAATTATCAGTGTAAATTACGATCTAACAAGTATATGAAGCTAATTTGGTAATTCAAATTTCAGTAAGATATATCAAACCTACCGCCTTAATTCCACAAATTACTGTAGTATTTCCCAGCTTCACTAAAGCAGAACCATCTGCAGTACTAATTGAACCTGGAAAGATAAGCAAAATGAAAGAGTTCACAGAAAGTTTTCATTTTCTACATATAATTTTTCTTGCTATGTATCTCAGTTTCTTATTAAAATGTATTCATACCTCAAACCCTTTTTAAGTAATGTAACTATTTAAAATTACTGTTTTAGGAATTATTCACCTGTCCTTGAATTTGAGTTAACCATTTAGTTCAGTCACAGAACTGTTGTACAGATAAAAACCTCTTAACACAAAATAATAGGATTCCCTTAGATATAGAATTTGGCTGAAATACTGTTTAAATGGCTCTGACTAAAACTTAGGAATGTCAGACAGGTTAAACTGGAAAATTCTGTGTTTGCAACAGAAAGTTTAGTAAGTATAAGACATACGAGAAAACCATGTCTTGTGGGGCATCTGGGTTGCTCAGTAGGCTAAGCATCAGATTCCTGGTCTCGGCTCTGGATAATCTCATGAGAGGTTGAGCCCCACATCTGGCTCTGTGCTGACAGCGCCTGACAAGGCAGAGCCTGCTTGGGGTTCTCTCTCTCCCTCTCTCTCTGCCCCTCCTGACTCTCTCTCTCCGACATTAAAAAGAAGAGAAAAAAAAAAAGAAAACAGGGCAGCTGAGTGGCTCAGTCGGTTGAGCACTGGACTTCAGCTCAGGTCATGATCTCGTGGTTGGTGAGTTCAAGCCCCACACTGGGCTCTGTGCTGACAGCCTGGAGCCTGCCTGAGATTCTGAGTCTCCCTCTCCCTCTACCCCTCCCCTGCTCACACTCTGTCTCTCCCTCTGTCTCAAAAATAAACATTTTAGCAAAGAAAGAAAACCATGTCTTGGAGATTTTGAAGGAAGGAAAACTTCAAATTTTAAAAAGATCAATTGAGGCGATAGCTTAAAAAAAAAAACTTTACAAATAAAAATACTAGCATAAAAAAAAACACAAGAAAAATACTGAAGCAACTTCATTCTATCTGAGAACTGAAAATACCTCACCTATGTTCACAGTTGTGGTTCTGAATTCACCAAGTTCTCTTCCATCTGGACGGCAGTTCTCTTTCTAAATAAACACATTTACATGAAAGGAGATTACATCTACATTTGTATTTTACACACACCAGGGAAAACACATTAAGCCTCATTAATTCATATAAGTCAGTTTCCAAAGAGGCACCTGATACTGTTATCAAAAGATACAATACAACCTGTACAAAACCACCTTTACTCACCAGAAATCTCCTGTAATACTCCAGGGGTTCCACAGTTCTGAAACACGGAATCATATATCGAGGTAAGTTAATGAATTTTAACATAAATCCCGAAACTGGCAAAGATCTTAATGTGATCATGCAGCATAAGTCTCCCCAGTTTGTAACTAAGTTTCTTTCATGAATTCTGATGTTTACTTTGCCAGCTAGGACTCTTCCCGTAGCAATCACACCCAACTGCTGTCCTTAACTCTACCTTAAACAATCACAGGTTGGAGCCCAAAACCTTTGGACATCTTTAATACATCCAGTTGTTAAAATATTAGTAATGTCAGTTTCGCTCCGAAGCATAAGAAAAAAAAAAAGTATTCGCACTATCCTGTAACTGAAACTTAGCATGTTCTTCAATTATGACTAGGCAATAATGAAATGAATAATGAATTATGCCTTCATTAAAATATTAGTGCCTGCAACTTTAACAACCACAGAGATTAAATGTTTTCGTTTTACTTTGGAGTTGTCGAAGGTTGTGTGCCAACTCGTTACTTTGAAATTCCAGTTGTTACTATACTCCCCACTAGATCTTGTTTAAGAAAGTTCATTTCGAAAAGCATATATTTATCACTCTATGAAGAACTCAGAGTTTATACAAATAGAAAGAAAACTGTGTCAACATAATTGTTTTCCTTTGGAATCGTCTATATCTTATCCATTTAAAAACTTGACTCTGAGGACAATCTACAGGCTTCACCAGACTGGCACAAAAGAGGCTTAAGTAAAACCTTCCGAACAAGGCACAGTCTTTTAGAAATCAATCAGGGAGAGGGAGAATAGGGTGGTATGTGGTTCTGATACAACACTTTTTAAAAGATTTATGACGGTGTCTGGTGGGGCCGCGCGTCCACTACACAAGCGCTTGCAGCCGATACTGAACTCTGTACACAGTCCCTTCCATCTCCCCTCTCACTGCGGGAAAGCCCGCTTTCCCTTCACTACGACCACCTCCAGGTCCTTCCGCCCGTCGCCTGCTTCCGTTAGAAAAAGGAGTGGGAAAATGGCAGGGTGGCCTCCAGGTGAAAAAATCCCAGCGAAGGGTTAAAGGAAGCCTCCATCCGCCAGGGTACAAACACGCGCCCGCGGGCCGCCGACACTCACTTGAACCCGGCCGCCATCTTCCCGCCCGCGCGCGTGCGCCTGCGCAGAGCAACGCCGCGCCTCGCGACCGCTCGCCTACACCGCCTCCAAACTTTCGACAAGGACGCCTGCGCTCTCGTCCCGCTGCCTGAGACGCAGCCGGCTTGGCGCGGCGCGGGTGGTTCTCGGCCCACCTTGCTTCGACCTTCTCTGTCCAGGCAACGCCCCTAGGCTTCTTCTTTACCTTGGACGCGTTTTGACGAATCTGCCATCAGAGAAGACGAGAGTGTATCTTTCTAGAAACAGTCTGGTAGTTCAAGAGTTTAAGAGAAAACCGACCCTACTGCCAGGAATTGAGTATTAAGAGTGGAGCATTATTCCAGAGTGTCTGTGTCCTTTTCCCGCCTCCGTCTTAGGCTGGGCCCTGGGCTTGCCCCCTCCCAAGCAAAGGGCCCCCGGCTCTAGTTACTGGAGAATTACATAAACTTTCTGTGCACTCACTATCCGCACCAGGTTATACTTTGCAGGTCCCGGGAGCAGGCTCCAAAGGAGTGGCTTGTGTTGCGGCTCAAAACCTCCCCCTCCCTCCTAGGTAGGGTTGCCGGACACAAGACATCCGATTAAATTGGAATGTCAGATAAACAAAGAGAAAATGTTTTTCTTAAATATAATTTACTGTCAAATTGGCTAACGTACAGTGTGTATACCCCAAACAATACATGCTATTAGTTGTTACCAGGGGCTGTGGGGGAGCAAAGAATGTTTTAGAAATAGATGGCGGTGATGGATGCAGAAAATTGCGAATGTAATTAGTAACACTAGTGTACACTTAAATTCGTTAAAATGACAAATTTTATGTTGTATCAGTTTTTTTAATTGTTTTTAATGTTTTATTTTTGAGACAGAGACAGAGCGTGAGCAGGGGAGGGGCAGCGAAAGAGCGAGACACAGAATCCGAAGCAGGCTCCAGGCTCTGAGCTGTCAGCACAGGGCCCGATGTGGGGCTCGAACTCACAAACCGCGAGATCATGACCTGAGCCGAAGTCGGACGCTCAACCGACTGAGCCACCCAGGTGCCCCAATGTTGTATCAGTTTTTAAAAACTCGTGTAATATACCGAAAATTTTTTTAATGGGTGGGTTGTATGGTGTGCGAATTATATTTTAACAAGTCTGTAAAAAAAAAACACAACTGTTCATTGCTTATCTGAAACTCAAGTTAGTGGACATCCTGCATTTTTACTTGCTGATTTTGTCCACCATACTGTGGAACAGAGGGCCCGCCTCCACAGCCGACCCCGGCTCCCAAGAACTACATGTTCTTCTCCTCGCCTTGCCGCGAGAGGGCGCTGTGGGCGGCGGGCGCCAGGCCTGCGCGGCCCCTCTGCCGGCTGGAGGCGGGGCTGCACCGGGGCTCTTCCGCGTGTGTGTAGGTACTTGGTAGGGCGGGCGGCGACCTGGGCATGGAGGATGCTTTCGCTGGTGCTGCAGCTGGCGGTGCTCGGCGTGGCGCTGGCGGCCGCAGCCTTGATACTGGTGAGGAGAGGGATGGGGGATCGCCGCGGGCCCAGGCTCACTGCTGTCTTAGAGACTCGGCCGGCACGCATCTCCTCTGCATTGCCCACTCTTCGCCGGGTCCCTTTCCACCAGGCTTCCCGCAAATCTTGACCCGAGGATTCCTTCTCCTAGAATTCTACACACCCTTTCTTCCGTATTTATTTTTGTTTTGCAGCTTTACCTCCCTCTATGCCCGGAGTCTTGTACGCTTATTCACTGGGGGTCGTGCTTACCAGTCTCCATTTGCCCCCTGGTCCCTGGACCTCTGTCCACCCGCCCTATCTGTCCCGACCTCTCCAAGACCCCCCACCCCCACCCCCGGGCCTGCAGCCTATGCAGTTCTGGCTCCACCCAGGAAGGTCTTGAGCCCCCAGGAGGTGTGTGCTGTCTAGACTCACCCTTTTCCTGATGTTAAACAGAAAGTGGTGACAGCGCACCGCCGAGAGCCATCTGTTACAGATTGGAATAAATTCGTGGATCAAGAAGACCCAGGAGGGACACAGTAAGACGAAGACACACAGGCGTGGTGTTACCATGTGTCTGGGAGTCGTTACGTCCCATTATTGAACACCCTAAATTCGCTGCCTCGGAATGAGGCTATACAATAGAATTCAAACTCGTGTTTTCTCTGCTCTTATTGTGGAAACAGAAACGTTGTATAAACACTTGCTGATCCATAACTAATAGTCAATTTGCCAAGTGACCTTTCCCTCATATAATTTGGAATGAACCTGCCATCCATTAGTAAATGGAGTTTACTCCAGTACACTTCCAGGAGTGAAAGGAAGTTTCAGCTTCCTTGACACTCATATTAGCCCTCTAGATAGCACTGCTAGGAAGGCCATTCTTCCACCTTGCTAGGTTTGCAAACTCACGGTTTAGAAACAATAGAGAAAAAGCCATGTGTCCTGACTACTTTGGTGATTTGTGTCTGAGTGAGAAAGGGGTCTTCTTTCTTCCATAGTGGAGATTCTGGGTTTTTTCGGGGTTTGGAGCAAGTCAGGGTTTCAGTGGGGCAAATTTTGACAGAATCCGGGATTGAATCGTCTTGTTAAATCTGTCTGTTGCACAGAGTTAAATGAGTCCATTATGAGGGTATACTGGAAGTATTTGATCCCACTGGCTTGAAGTGATTATAAGAACTACCATTTATTGAGGACTTATAATATGTTGGGTATTGTATTCAGCGTTTAACAGGGGCATCCCTTGTGATCTTTAAAACAATGCTGACATAAATGTTATTATCATTAGCTTTATTTGATGAGGAAGCAGATTGAGATTGAGAGATTTCACACATGAAAATGTCACACAGCTAGTGGAACTTCATTTTTTTTTTTTAATGCCAGAGCAGGAAATTATAAAAGAAAAAAAAAAAGCAACTAGTTTCATATATATCCATCTTCCAGACATTTCCTCACCCCACTTTTCTGAATTATTTTGAAGCAAATCTAAGACATAACCTCTATCTGTAAATCCCCAGCATTTATCTCTAAAGACAAGATTCCCTTTTTTAAAATATAATCATAATAAAGTTATGTGTTTTTTTTTTTTTTAAGTTTATTTATTTTGAGAAAGAGAGTACAAGCAGGGGAGAGCCAGAGAGAAAGACTGGGACAGAGAATCCCAAACAGACTCCCCACTGACAGTGCAGAGTTCGATGCGGGGCTTGAACTCAGGAACCATGAGATCATGACCTGAGCTGAAAACAAGAGTCAGATGCTTAACTGACTGAGCCACCCAGGTGCCCCGTGTTATCATGGATGTTTAAAAATTTTAACCATTATTAAGTGATTTCAAATATCCCATCTGTTCAAATGCCTCATGTATGTTTTAGTATAGTCTTTTTGTTCCATTGACCATTAACATACACTTAGCACTCAATTGATACGTCTCAAGTATCTTAATCTGTAACAGTTTGTCTTGCGTTTTTGTTTTTGTTTTTCCTTGTCTTTAATAAGTAGTCGTTTGTCCTGTAGAGTTTCCAACAATCTGAATTATACTGACTGCAACCCCTTGGTGATTGTTAACATCTTACTCTGTCTCCTGGATTTCCTATTAACTGGTAGTAATATTTAGATATGTAATCAAATGCATGTTTGAGGTTTTTAATCAAAAAAGGCATGTGATTGATGCTGAATACTTCCTCTTGTATCATACCAGAAGGCTTGTTATATCTAATTTTTTCTGGTGTTGAGAGGATCCAGGAGTTCAATTTTGTTAGCCTGACCGACCAATCATAAAGTTTGTCAACCTAAATCCATTATTTCTCTGGGGGTTGCAAGGTGGAATATTCTAATTGTTATCATTCCTTTTTCGTGTATTACCTGGAATTCTATAATGAAAAAAAATTCATTCTCAGCCATTCAGTTACTCTGACATATCTTTCACTTATAAAAGGTAAGACAAAAGGCAGAATTTTCAAAATAATGAGGTGATTCTGTGGCATCTTACAGAGAGCATTGATTACTTTTGTTAGGAAATTGAATTTAGAAATCACATTCTGGACACTGGGGTGCAGAATAGGAACTTTCTTTTTTCAGGGAGAGGGAGAGAGTGCGTGTGCATGTGAATAGGGGAACGGGGGAAGGGCAGAGGGGGGGGACAGAAGATCCAAAGTGGGGTCTGTAATGACAGCAGAGAGCCAGATGCAAGGCTGGAACTCAAGAACCATGAGATCATGACGTGAGCTGAAGTCGGACACTTAACCCACTGAGTCACCCAGACACCCCCAGAACAGGAACTCTTAACCACTAGTCAGGATACTGCCTCCATGCTCCTACTAATCAGAACAAGTTCAATTTCAGTATGTACCCAATGGAATATTATAAATGGTCACCACATTAAAAATGAGTAGCATTCCAAATATTTGTAGATTGACTGCTTTAAAAGCAGGAAGTGGACCAGTAGAAACAGTGTTACAAAGAATGGTTATTTACAGGGCTCGCTCCCAAATAAAAATGGAAGGGAGCTATAAAATGTTAGTAGTGCATGGTGACAGAGCTTACAAGTTTGATACTTTATTTAAAAAATATATATATTCTTTTTTTTTAATTTTTTAATGTTCATTTTTGAGAGAGAGAGAGCAAGCGAGTGGAGGAGGGGCAGAGAGAGAGAGAGAGGGAGACACAGAATTCGAAGCAGGCTTCAGGCTCTGAGCTGTCAGCAGAGTCCAATGTGGGGCTTGAACTCACAAACAGTGAGATCATGACCTGAGCCGAAGTTGGATGCTCAACCGACTGAGCCACCCAGGCACCCCAAAAAATAATGTATTCTGGGGGCGCCTGGGTGGCGCAGTCGGCTAAGCGTCCGACTTCAGCCAGGTCACAATCTCACGGTCCGGGAGTTCGAGTCCCGCGTCAGGCTCTGGGCTGATGGCTCAGAGCCTGGAGCCTGTTTCTGGTTCTGTGTCTCCCTCTCTCTCTGCCCCTCCCCCGTTCATGCTCTGTCTCTCTCTGTCCCAAAAATAAATAAACATTGAAAAAAAAAATTTTTTTTTAAATAATGTATTCTGAATTCAAATCTAGGGTAAGTGCCAAGAATATATTCTTGGGGCGCCTGGGTGGCTCAGTCGGTTGGGCGTCCGACTTCGGCTCAGGTCATGATCTCACGGTCCGTGAGTTCGAGCCCCGCGTCGGGCTCTGTGCTGACAGCTCAGAGCCTGGAGCCCATTTCAGATTCTGTGTTTCCCTCTCTCTCTGCCCCTCCCCTGTTCATGCTCTGTCTCTCTCTGTCTCAAAAATAAATAAACGTCAAAAAAAAAATTAAAAAAAAAAAAAGAATATATTCTTAAGCATTACTGGCCCCTACCATGGGGGTGGAGGGGTCGTTTCTTCAAAACCTTGCTTGATTTGGCCCTAAGATGGGAGGTCTGGCCTCATTCCACACATTCTGCCTGTACTGTGAACTTACCTTCTGTCACATACAGGCTCCAAGTAGAAATCAGACCTAACTATGTGCTTGCCAGGGGATTGGAGGTTCAGGGCATCATAGATTGCACTTCTAGTGACTGTTCCCTATTAGATCTAGGACAATGGAGTCCTGGGGATGACAGATCAGAAGAGACAAAGAGCCTCCTAAGGCATTATTAGTACCTTACCAGTTGAAGAAAGGAAAATAACCAGTGCATAAGTAAGGGATTTGAATTTTGGTGTCATCTCTAGACCATTGTTAATGGACTAAAAACTGAGAGTAAATATTCCACCAAACAAAAAAAATCATGTAAAAGATGTGTTCTCATATAACAAATCGAAAAAAAATGTCAACATAATTTCTTGTTAATATACCTGCTTTTAGATTTCCTTTGTTGCATTTATAACTGCTACAAAAATGCCACATCTCCGTCAATATGAAGAAGAGAAGTTCTTCTTAAATGCCAGAGGACAGAAGGAAACTTTGCCCAGCATATGGGACTCACCTACCAAGCAACTCTCTGTTGTTGTGCCTTCATACAATGAAGAAAAACGGTGTAAGCCCGATTTCATTTTTTTGGTCATTTGGGAAGAAAAGGAAATTTAAAGTATGACCTTTATTGTCTTTGCCAGAACGTTAACAGATGTGGGCTGTGGTAGTTAGTAGATGTAGTTAGTAGATGTGCATAGTTAGTAGATGTAGTTCAGAAGAGAGGAAACGAGTAATAGCTGCAGAGGATAGGGTCAGCATCAGAAGTGGTAGGACTGAAGAAGTATTCTAGAGACTAGAGTAGCTAGATGTGAACAGCAGACCTTCCAGATGGGAATGGCCACTGGAGGAAAGTCCCAGAGGAGCCTATTAGACTATTCAGACTTTTTCCATATGTAAACTGAGTGTTCTGAGGCTTGGTAAATCATTTTCAAAAACAATTTTTCATATATATATATATATTTTTTTTTTTTCTTTAAGTGCCTGTAATGATGGATGAAGCGCTGGGCTATCTAGAGGAGAGACAGGTATCATGTTTTCTCTTTCAATATGATGTCTCCAATTAAAACCAGACTAGATCACCAACTTGTAGATCCTGGCTAGACCCACGGTGAGAGGCAGTGCCGGCCATGGCCTGGCCGTCAAGGTCACAGGGCCTCCCGTGCTCAGCTTGTTGCCTGCCATGGGCTGTCAGCGAGCAAGCCCGGCACGTGGCTCACTGCCTCCAGCAGCAGGTGGGTGAACCCAGAACAAACTGGAAAGCTGACATTACTTATGTACCCTCCCACCCACTTTTATCTTCTTGCCTGATGGTACATTTAAAGTTGAATGTGGATCTTGAGAAACTTAACAGATGGCCATGGGGGAAGGGAGGGGAAAAAAATAGTTACAAACAGAGAGGGAGGGAGGCAAACCATAAGAGACTCTTAAATACTGAGAACAAACTGAGGGTGGATGGGGGTGGGGGAGAGGGGAAGTGGGTGATGGGCACTGAGGAGGGCACCTGTTGTGATGAGCACTGGGTGTTGTATGGAAACCAATTTTACAATATATTTTAAAAAATAATAAAAATAAAAAATAAAACAGCCAAAAAATAAAAATAAAAAGATTGAGTACATCTGCAGACTCTGTGGCAGCACAGTGCTGTTTTTACTTTTGTGACTTTTTAAAAAGACATTTATTTGAAAAAGGCTTATAATTAGAGTCAAATTATTTTTGTTTTTCTTTATTATGCAGAGGAGTTCCCCTCATTTATTTACTCTTCTTTCCCTGAATAAAGAGAAGAAAAGTAATACGTGCCCTTGTTTAATAGCATCAGCTGCTGTTGGAATCTCCTTAGAGACTTTAAGGAAACAAATGGGTTTTGTGGCTGGTTCTTTTTTTTTTTTTTTTTATAAGAAAATTCCTTGTTTTGATTTACATTGGTTTTATGTTTTCTTTGTAAAAGGAACATAGAAGATTCATTGAAAGAGAGGAGGACATGTTGAAAAATTAAATTTAAAGAAAAGAAGGAGAGAAGGGCGCTTGACTGGCTCAGTCAGTGAAGTGTGCAAATCTTGATCTTGGAGTTGTGAGTTTGAACCCCATGTTGGGTGTAGAGATTACTTAAAAAAAAAAAAAGAAGGAAAAAGGGAGAGAATGGAGCCCTTATTAAATGTGTGGCTTCTGCCTCTTCTATTACATGTGTTCTTTACACCAACCACATAGACTGGGTGTGGGGGGTTTTTGTTTGTTTGTTTTTTGTTTTTTTGTTTTTTTAAATGAGAAAACAGGCCAAAATGTAACTTGCCCAAGGTCATAGGTTGTAGCCTGTCTCCAAAGTGCTCAGCACAGCAAGCACGTGGCTGCTCCCACCAGTTTGGTGCAGGGGGACCAGGGCAAGAGCAGGACTCACGGACACTCAGTCAGTGTTTGCTCTCTGCTCTTGCCCAGCATCTCTCTTCCTTTTGGTTCTTGGACTTTTTATTTTATGTGACTTGTGCCCTTACATATCACTCTATAACAACTATTATTTATAACCTTCAAGGACAGCTAAACTATTTTATTGTGGTAGGATTTGGTTAAACTAAATAAATGTCCAGGATTTATATTCCTAGCCTACAGGAAATTGGGAGAAATAGCTACTCAAGTAAACTTAGAGAAAGAAATGAAAGAGCTTGCATCTTGGGTTAGAGGACATGAGAAGTGAGGAGGAAACCCATGAGTTAGTAAGGATTCTTAGCTATTCTTGCCTCCCTCCCCAGCCAAACAAAAGCCAAGCAAATTCATTGCAAATAGCAACATGTTACATAGGATGCCCTGCCAGTACTTGGGAACGGCAAATAGCAGAAGTGCAGCGTGAGGCAGGAGTGACGGGCATCTCTGGGAGTCTCTGCTGTGACAGTTGTCTGTTTTTGCTTATTTTTGACTTATGTATCCCCACTGGGTTTAGAGTAAGGATGTATTCTCCAGAGGGAACAAAGACTGAAAAAAAACCCAAACAGTTGTTATTTAAACTCTTTGCAATCTTATCAGAATTCTTGATGGCATTTATGCCAAATTGAGGTATTTTATCTTTGCTTCTTGCAGAAGCAAGATCCCACATTCACGTATGAGGTGATAGTAGTTGATGATGGCAGCAAAGACCAAACTTCAAAGGTAAGTAAACTTGCTTTTAGGATTGCCAGTGGATAGAAATGTAGAATAATTTAACAAATGTAAAGTCTTATTTCCGGTCATCAGAGAGTGCTAAAGCTGTGCCAGCACTCTCTGTTGTTACAGTGTGGGTAGTCAAAAAAGCAG
Source organism: Felis catus (assembly GCF_018350175.1). NCBI lineage: Eukaryota > Metazoa > Chordata > Mammalia > Carnivora > Felidae > Felis > Felis catus. Next base: position 15,770,515 of record NC_058368.1, on the reverse strand, counting down.
AGAGGTTTCACCTATGGAAAGCTGGAAGATAAACCTGCTGTTCTACCACTCCATAAGACCAGGGAAGCTTTGAAGATCATCACATTGGGAGAAAACATGTACAACAACAATTCACCTTGGCCACTTGGACCCTTCTTTGCCTACCAATATGTGGTTCCTTTTTTCTTAAGCATCATTTTTTTTCTTTATACTCCACCTTGCCTTACAGTTTCTAAGCAGTCATGCAAATAGGAAGATGCCTTCATATCTGGCAGTGGGTGTCAGATATGTCCTTTGGCATACCTCTATCTGGATTTACCCACAGGAGGTAACAAGTATCTTAGAGTATTATCCTCTCTCATTCCTGCATTCTTAGACCTATAGCTCCTAAGCTGCTAAAAAAAAACTAAAAGCTGGTCTGCCAGGAGGGCAAACAGCAGATGAGAATAACTTCACACTCTCTGTGGAGATGAGGGTCAAAAGGAGAAGGTGTTGGGGCACCTGGCTGGCTCAGTTGGTAGAACATGTGACTCTTGATCTCAGGGTCATGAGTTCAAGCCCCATATTGGGCATGGAGCTTACTTAAAAAAATGAGGGGGAGGGCTGTTGATGAAGATAGGTAATATAGAAAAGCGATGTGGAAAAGCAAAGGGCATGGACCATACTACAATGGGTTGATGACTAAATGAGTGATGAAGAGATGTGTATAGCAAATACAGATCACTGTTTCACGGCTTTGATTGTAAATCAAAAAATAATGGCAATGGAGTGAAAAGATTTGGGGGAAATATTCCAGGATATGAGCAACTTTTGTGGGGAGTAAGATCAGTTGCTGACATGTAAGTAAGTCCTTAAGCAGTAAGCGGCAGGGTCAGGGGGAAGATCACAAGTGTGTACCAGTCGATCAACGCATGGGTTTTATTTTCTCAAGCAGTTCATTAGCATAAATAAAGGAGTCAAAATAAGAGACAGCCACTGCCTCTTCTGTTGTTGCCGCTGCAGGAAGGTGAATTGTGACTTCAACTTAGTGGGTTGAAGGAATTCAACAACTCTGGGCCACTAAAATGTACAGTGTGTATAATCTAGTCAGAAGAACAGTGTAACGGAAATAGCAGTATTTAAGCCAAACTCAGAAACCTGGTTTACTGTCTTAGTATCCAAGTTGATATTATTCTGACTTTTATATAATTTGACAGGTAGCTTTTAAATATTGCCAGAAATACGGAAGCGACAAAGTACGAGTGATCACGCTGGTGAAGAATCGTGGGAAAGGCGGAGCTATTAGGATGGTAATACATAGTTTCAGCATTTTAATCTAAAACGTAAACATTTTTTAATAAATTCTTTTGCAGACTAATATGTTTGTTTTCTACAGCTGTCTAATTGAATACCACCATTTCAGGTTAGTGGTGAATTAGTTTTAACAAGAACTTCATATACTTATCTATATATAATGTGATCAAATCTTAAAAATCATGCCATATCTATGATATACTGGGTAATTCAGGAGAATAGGTGTATCTTAATCAAAATTTATAATGTTATCATCTGCCTCTGTGTGTCTTTAATACAGTCACCAGATAATAAGAGTATATGATTTTTTTGCAGTTTATAAAATGCTTTTACATATTAAGGTTTACCTATATGAAGACACTGTGGTTAACATGGTACCTGAACTAAGATAAATCTGATGTGGGTCTATCTTGATGAAATTGGCAGTCTGCTAGAACAGATGATTATACTGATGAGAGGTACACATGATGTGTTATAGAAATTCTAAAAAGGATAGGTTACTTTCAGCTGAGGCATGTCAGGTAGAAGTCAAGATACTCTGAAGAAAGACCACAAGTCAAGATATGTGGAAGAAAATCCAAATAGTGTCTTAAATGATTTAGAGGTTTAATTTATTTTGCCCCCCCCCCCCCCCCCCCATAAAAAGAACTCTAAGTACAAGCAGTCCAGGGCTTATTCAGCAACCCCACTGTGTCATCAGAAACTCTGCCTCCTAACTTTTCACTCCCTTTTTCCTCATTCACACAAGGTGACTCCTGGAGTACCTGGGAGCCATTACATCCACATTCCAGATAAGAAGGAGAGGGGCAGAGGGCAAAAGACATATGCTGGCTGGTTTGCTCCCTTTTGGGGAACTTTCCTAGAAGCTCCACCTAAAAATTTACTTAATTGTCATTGGCCAGAACAGTGTCCCAAGGCCACCCCTATTTCCAAGGAAGGCTGAGAAATGTTTTTTCCTCACATTTTCATTCCTGACCTGATGAGACATCCATTAGTAAAACAGAAGGAAAGAATAGATTTTGAGTAGGTAACTATCAGTCTCAAACACATGTCAAGCAAACTTTGACAAAGGAGATACCACTGAAGCCAAGCCTCCAGCAATGGTGAAAACTGGCTTCCACCTGGTTATTCCACTCGACTGGTCATTTTCAGCTGGACAGTAAATTAGCCACTTCAACATAATTATCACATTTAACCCTCCTCATATTGTCTCATGAGTTAGGTCCTACTTTTCAATTACGTAGTTGAGGGAAGTGACACATAGTAAAGCAACTTACTCAAGGTCACATGGTTATTAATAGAATGAAGATTTAGATTAGGTTAGTACCCTGAAATCCATGCTCTTAACCTAATATCTCTGTTAGTGTGTGGGAAATGTTGAGAGAAGAGCAGCAAGACAGAATTCAGAACTCTTGGAATACATACTACGAACAGTGAGCTTGCTCTGACTAGGTCATAAGCCATGCAAAGAGGAGAAAAAGAAAATAGGGTTGGTGTAATATCATGGTGGCCTTTAAATCCATCCATTCACTTATTAGAGATACTTAGATGAAAGACAACCATCCTATCCTTAAAGATACCATACTTTAATAGTGTTGTAACGCTGTAATAGAATGGCGCCACTTTCCAGCTGGGAGGAACAGCAGCAGAGACTTCCCATAGGAGGTAAATTCTGCACAGAATCTTCAAGGAAGACTAGAAATTCTATCCAGGCAAAAGTTGGGGCAGGGAGCTTGCAGAGGAGGGACATGACCAAAGGTATGAGAGAAAGCGCCACAATCACGAACTGCTAGTGGTACATGTGGGTTGACTTTATAGGAGTAAGTTCAAGGGGGTAGGTGGGTTCATATCCTGAACTTTTAGGGTAGGGACTTTTAGGCTTTCACCTTTGACAGAGTGACAGTAGCCAGCACAGTAGTGTAAGCAAGGTACAAGTGGGTTGTTAATTTGGATTATGATGGTGATGCAGCATCAGAAGAGGAGAGACCAATATGGTAGGGGTGGAGGGCAAAAAATGAGGTAGAATTGTATCAGGTGATCAGGGAGAGGAATAAGTTACCTAAGACCTTGGAGGAGGCCAAGGAGAAGGAGAATGTCATAGAAGGAATGAAACACTGGAGAAGGAGCTGATTTAAAAGACAACTTTAATTGAGTTTGAGCCATATTAAGGTTGAGATACCATGTAGTGGTATCCAGAATAGCCTGGTAGAGAAGATGTGAGTGAGTAATCCACATGCATCAGATGATAGTTGAACCCATTAAGTTGGCAAGGAAGAAGGTATAGAGAAAAAGGACAGCTGGAAACCAAGCCTTGGGGAAATGCGGCTCATGAGAAAGAACAGTGCAAGCAGTGAGAAGGGATAGGGCGTGATTGAATGGACAGGAATGGGAAGTGCTAGGATAGACTACCTTTTCAAGAAGTTTGGTGGTGAAGTGAAGGCCTTTGTCGGTAGAGTGGAGAATAGCCAGCATTGAAGAACCTCCTTTAAAAAATAAAATAATATGGGTGTCTTGGTGGCTGAGTTGGTTGAGTGTCTGACTCTTAACTTCTGCTCAGGTCATGATCCCAGGATCATGAGATCAAGTCCCGTGTTAAGCTCTGTGCTGAGCGTAGAGCCTGCTTGAGATTCTCTCTCTCTGTCTCTCTCCCTCTCCCCCTCCTTCCCTCCTCCCCCCTCCGTCTCTCTTTCCCTCCTCCCTCCCTCTCTCCCTCATTCTCTCTCTCCTTCTCTCCCCACCTCCCTTTCCCCCCCTGCTCCCCCACCTCTCTCCCCGGTCATGCTCTCTCTCTTTCTCTAAAATAAAATTTTTTTTAAAAGATAAAATAATAAAGTGGACTAAACAACATTTAAAGCCAAAGACATTTTCCATAATGTTAAATAATTACCTCCAGTTCACCCTTAACATGTATTGCTGAAATAGTCCTTTGTTGTTTTTTTTTTTCAGTTTTTTTTGTCCAGATGTTAAACAAAACATTTTTATTCTGCCTTTTTACCTGTATTTTTTTTTTTTTTTTTTTTTTTTTTGAGAGAGAGCGAGAGAAAAAAGAGAGTGCGAGCAGGGAAGAGGGGCAGAAGGAGAGGGAGAGAGAGGGAGAGAATCTTAAGCAGGCTCCACACTTAGCACACAGCCTGACTCAGAGCTCGGTCCCACAACCCAGGAATCATGACCTAAGCAGAAATCAAGAGTGGGATGCTCGAAAGACTCAACTACCCAAGCCCCCTCACCTGTATTCTAACTGATATGACTAAAAAAAAATTACAGAAACTAATTAGTGGGCTTATCCCATAGAATAAATGATCAAAGTTTTGTTTACATTTGTATATATCTTATCTATATTCACATACTGTTAAGTTATATCAGAAGCTATATTTCTCCTGTATCAAGCCATACATATATTTATACTTAAGAAACAATGAATTCACTCAAATGGACCATGAATTAAGAGTTGATGTGTAGTTTGTTTCCATGTGAAATGTACACTGATAGAGCCATATTTTGCACAAAATGCCAATTGATTCAGTATTGAGAGGCATAATTTTGCTAAGTGTCAGATGATTCAAATAACATAAAATAGTATTTGGATATATCCATGCTTCCCAAATTTTAGTGATATTCCATATTTCTTTGTTCAACAATTAATTTAAACTGCTTTAGATTCCATAATAAAGAATACTGGAGTGCCTGGGTGGCTCAGTCTGTTAAGCCTCTGACTTTGGCTCAAGTCATGATCTCATGGTTGGTGGGTTCAAGCCCCATGTCAGGCTCTGTGCTGACAGCCCAGAGCCTGGAGCCTGCTTTAGATTCTGTGTCTTCCTCTCTGTCTGCCCCTGGCCTGCTCATGATCTGTCTCTCAAAAATAAATAAACATTCAAAAAAACAAAGAATACTAAAGATATGTCTGATGGTGGGTTTCACAGCAAGTCTGTATATATTGTATTTGTTCAATCCACTCATAAATATGTTCTTCATATGCTATCCTAAAGTAGCTCCTGATATGCACACAACACATATATAATATATATGATAGATATTTTACTTTTGTTCTTACTGATGTGGGATATCTTTTATTCATCCAGATCTATATTCCTATCATGATATATTCCAAAGTAATAGTGGTAGGACCTCACAAAGTTTTTAAAATCATGAACTAGGTATTAGATACATTTGGAAGAATCTTATCAATGTAATTTGTTTTCAGGGAACTTTGGCATCCTGCCATTTCACACCTAGTATTAGATATGAGATTATCTAATATTAGTTATCTTAAGTCAAGCAGAACAAACTGATATGTCATTGGATTTAGCCTTAATTTTAAGCAACTTTCTTTTAATTGAAATGTTTAAATACAGGGTATATTCAGTTCTCGAGGAGAAAAGATCCTTATGGCAGATGCTGATGGAGCCACAAAGTTTCCAGATGTTGAGAAATTAGAAAAGGGACTGAATGATCTACAGCCTTGGCCTGTGAGTATGAGAATATAGATTAAATAATCTTCAGTCAAGAACACGGGGAGTCTAAAGTAACATTAAAATGGAATTTACGGGAGTGCCTAGGTGGCTCAGTTGGTTAAGGATCCCGACTCTTGATCTCAGGTCTTGATCTCAGGGTTGTGAGTTCAAGCCCCATGCTGGGTGTGAAGCCTACTTAAAAAACAAAACAAACAAACAAAAAAAAACTAACAAAAAAATGGAATTTACATATAAGTTTAAAAACTGGTGTTTTTTTTGTGTGTGAAATTCCTGTATACGGTCCCACAGAAAAGCTAATCATTTTATTATAAACATTCACTGATGGTCTGAGATTTACTTAACAATTACTTATTTAATATTCTGGCCATATCACTCCATTTTCAATCCCTTCTATCAGAGTTTTAATATTTATTATCTATATATTCAGCTAAGGCTTTTATTTAAAAGCATAGATGGAGCCTCCCAGGTAAATATGTGAAATGAAACTGGATCACAGAGACTTGGTTTTGATGAAACAGACCTAAGCAGGAACCACTCAGTAAAGATCATGTGCACCTTCATGACATAGTTTCAAAAAGTAGAGATAGACTTTTATTCAGCATTTGAGATTCATCCATATTGCTATGTTTATCAATAATTTGTTCCTTTTAATTGCTCAGCAGTATTCCATTGCTTGGGTGTATGACAGTTTGTTTATCCATTCAACTGTTGAAGGACATTTGGGTTGTTTCCAGCATTTGGCAATTACGAATAAAGCAGGTATCAACGTTTCATTTAAAAAAAAAAAAAAAAAAGTGGAAGTTAAAGAAAGAAAACTCCTGGTGCCATTTCCACTCTTTATTTTTATTTTCTTTTTTTAATTTTTTTTTAATGTTTATTTATTTTTGAGACAGAGAGAGACAGAGCATGAACGGGGGAGGGTCAGGGAGAGGGAGACACAGAATCTGAACAGGCTCCAGGCTCTGAGCTGTCAGCACAGTGCCCGATGCAGGGCTTGAACTCATGGACCGCGAGATCATGACCCGAGCCGAAGTCGGCCGCAAATAAATAAAAATAAAGGTCATTTAGAGAAAGACGAATTTACCACATTCTGAGCTTTTTACCAAATAGTCCCAACCTGGAAAGAATCAGACTGAGACATTGAATAAGCACCCTGGGACAACATTAATCAGTACACCTACCTGCTATCACACAGTATCCCAGGATTTCAGTCGCAGCAAGAAAAACTGCTAGGGCTTGCCAGTTTCAGGGCTTCAAGCTCAGTTAGGGCACAGATCCATGTGATTAGACCCCTTCCTCAGTGGAGTGTATCCTTGTACAGGACATGGCAAAATCTCACAATAACAAAGAACCCATATAACCCACCAAAGCTACACTGAGCTCTAAGGGAGCTCCCTCCTTCCCCCAGGTGTAATATTCAGGCCTTGAAACTCTAGTTCAGAGGGGAAAACCAGGGGCTACCAAAGGTAGAAGTACAGGTTTCCCCTGCTATCCAGAAGCAGAGTGTTCTCATTCGTAAGCCCAGATGGCATAAAGCAAAGAAGCAATTACCATTAATTCATGTGGAAAATTTTTTTGAATGTTCCCTGACCCAAAAAATAACCACCCTTAGGCTTTTCTGACACCTTAAGACACAGCTACTGTCAGTCTTTTATAAAAGCAACATGGCCTAACAAGAACTTTTGAAAAGCGGGGGATACCTGTGTATCAAGGAAAATTCCCTTGTACTGTACAAGTGCTACCCATGTTAGTCACGACAAAATGAAATAAATGTCAGCTATACCAACATATTACTATAGAAAAAGAAAGCTTCATACCAAAGTATTTTTGCTGAACAAATAATGAAAATAATTCAGCAACACAGGCGTTTGAAAGAGTGAGGACAAAACAACAGAATGATATTAAAAGAGACGCCACAGAAAATTTTCATAAATTTAATACCCTCATGATTGTCAAGAGGATTATCCTAGTTCTCCCCAGTTCTCCCCTAGTCCTTCCCAGAGAACTGACAAAGATTTGGTAAATGTTTCTAATGCATTATGCCTCTAGCTTGGGGGAGCCATGAGTGGGAGGGAGGATGGAAGATGTCAGGTTGTTTGCAGCTGACTTTGTGTCATTCTACGTAGGGCAAAGAAAAATTAAATAATTTAGCCAAAGTTAGAGGGTGAACCAAACAATAAACAGGAGAAAAATCTGAACCTTCTGTGAATCCCAATTCCCTATATACAACTCTGAAAAGGAAAGGAGTTCTGATGCCATCCTTTTCATTGTCATAAGCTAATTTACTGCGTTGTTACTGTAAATATCGAGTTTTAAAGAATGAAAGCATTTGATGATGATTAAACTTTTAATTCACAGCCTTGGTCTACAGCACCTCACAATATGTCTAATTATTTAAGAGTATATCACAATTCACTTGAATGAATTTGAACTCAGTTTATTAAGAATTTTAATCAATATGCATCATATATTTCTTTTTGAAGGAGGCAGAGAAGTGACAAAGTTCTAAAATCCACTGTCTGGATCAACTCAGTAATAATTATTTTTGAATTGGGATGCTGTCTACTCATAATTATGACAAAACTCATAAACAGTCGGGCATTACTCAGCAAACTTGTACTCTGAAGCTAACATTCATAGAGGAATTAGAAGAAATCTTGATTATCTAATTCAGAGGTTGGCAGACCTCTTCTGTAAAGGCCCACAGAGTGAATATTTTCAGCTTCAAAGCCATACAGTGTCTGTTGTTACTCAACCCTGACTGTAGCACAAAAGCAGACCTAGATAATACTAGATACTAATACTAGATACTAGATACTGTGTTCCAATAAAACTTTATTTACAAAACCAAGCAGCAGGCCAGATTTGGGCCACAGCCTATAGATTACAGACCCTTGGGCTAATTCAGTCATTTATCTAGTATTGGAAACTTTTTATAATTACCAAGTGATCTTTTAGTCTTTGCTTGCATAGCTGTAGTGATGCCCAAGCAGCCCATGTATCTCAACTCAGTTACAGAGTTCCCTTTTGCATTAAATGCAAATATGCCTCCTTTTGATATCCCCTTTGGTTGGTTCTGTTTTTCATAGCTACACAAAATAGTCTACTTCTCCTTTGTGACAGCCTTTTGGAGAGTTAAAGCGATTTCCATGTGTCTTCTCTATTCTAAGCTGTCAATAGTTCTTCCAATTTTCAAACAGCATATTTCTTTTTGTTATCATCCTGGTCATTTTCCACTGAAGATGCTTCAGTTAGCATGGATCTGGTTATACTGCATTTACATCATTACCTCATGTAGCCAACTCTTTCATATGCAGTGCCATTGCCATTGAACCTTGTCTCCCTATCCTCAAACTGGCACAGTTATTTTTGTTTCTGTGTTTCTTTTGCCTTGTTTTATTTAGGAACAGAAGTGTGGCTCTTTATTAAACATCAGCATATTTGATCTCTGTTTCTTAGGGTGTAGGGCTTTTTTTCCATCTTTAATGAAATTGCCGTTCCCTTCTCAATTAAGTCACGAATCTGATAAACGTGGCTTGCATATATTCCCTTGAGCCCAAATAAAAATTGACTAGAATTTTCAGAACTAGTTCTGAAAATAAGGAAACAAGAACATGGGTTTCAAAGTAGTGAAGTCCTGTTATGACCACATGACTAACCCACTAGATACTAACCCACTAGTACTAATCTACTAGACAATAGTTAAATGTCTTTTACAGCATTGTGTTGACTCTCCAGAACATTTGTAATGGCTTCTAATGTTTTTTCAGTTGATTTTATTTTTAATTGCAACAAAAAGAAATTAACTACTACTTTGTACTTTTAATTCCTCTTAGAGTTCTGGTCAGATTATTCTTAATGAATTTAGAAAAGTTGCTTGCAATTTCTTCTCTGAAGAAGGTCTTTTAAGGTTTTAAATTAAATATATGTAATTTAGGTAGAGTTTTGTGTAACACACAAATAAAATAGGATTTACATTTAGTTCCAAATACTTTATCTGTATATCTTTTTTCTTTAAGTGCAAAGCTTTTATCCTAGCTTTTCAATTTCTTTTTTTTTTTCCTTTTTTTAAAAAAATTTTTTTTTTTTTAATTTACATCCAAATTAGTTAGCATATAGTGCAACAATGATTTCAGGAATAGATTTCTTAATGCCCCTTACCCATTTAGCTCATCCCCCCTCCCACAACCCCTCCAATAACCCTCTGTTTGTTCTCCATATTTAAGAGTCTCTTATGTTTTGTCCCCCTCCCTGTTTTTATATTATTTTTGTTTCCCTTCCCATATGTTCATCTGTTTGGTCTCTTAAAGTCCTCATATGAGTGAAGTCATATGATATTTGTCTTTCTCTGACTAATTTCGCTTAGCATAATACCCTCCAGTTCCATCCACATAGTTGCAAATGGCAAGATTTCATTCTTTTTGATTGCTGAGTAATACTCCATCGTGTGTGTTTGTGTGTGTGTGTGTGTGTGTGTGTGGTGTGTGTGCGCGCACGCGTGTGTGTGTATATATACACATCACATCTTCTTTAGCCATTCATCCATCGATGGACATTGGGCTCTTTCCATACTTTGTTGATAGTGCTGTCAACATTGAGTGCATGTGTCCCTTCGAAACAGCACACCTGTATCCCTTGGATAAATACCTAGTAGTGCAATTGCTAGATTGTAGGGTAGTTCTATTTTTAATTTTTTGAGGAAGCTCCATACTGTTTTCCAGCTGGCTGCACCAGCTAGCATTCCCACCAGCAGTGCAAAAGAGGTCCTCTTTCTCCACATCCTCACCAACATCTGTTGTGGCCTGAGTTGTTAATGTTAGCCATTCTGACAGGTGTAAGGTGGTATCTCATTGTGGTTTTGATCTGTATTTCCCTGATGATGAGTGATATTGAACATTTTTTTCATGTGTCAGTTGGCCATCTGGATGTCTTCTTTGGAGAAGTGTCTATTCATGTCTTTTGCCCATTTCTTCACTGGATTGTTTTTTGGGTGTTGACTTTGAGAAGTTCTTTATAGATTTTGGATACTAATCCTTTATCTGATATGTCGTTTGCAAATATCTTCTCCCATTCTGTTGCTTGCCTTTTAGTTTTGCTGATTGTCTCCTTTGCTGTGCAGAAGCTTTTTATTTTGATGAGGTCCCAGTAGTTCATTTTTGTTTTTGTTTCCCTTGCCTCCAGAGACGTGTTGAGTTAGAAATTGCCGCGGCCAAGATGAAAGAGGTTTTTGCCTGCTTTGTCCTCGAGGATTCTGATGGCTTCTTGTCTTACATTTAGGTCTTTCATCCATTTTGAGTTTATTTTTGTGTATGGTGTAAGAAAGTGGTCCAGGTTCATTCTTCTGCATGTCGCTGTCCAGTTTTCCCAGCACCACTTGCTGAAGAGACTGTCTTTACTCCATTGGATAATCTTTCCTGTCTTGTCAAAGATTAGTTGGCCATATGTTTGTGGGTCCATATCTGGGTTCTCTATTCTGTTCCATTGACCTGAATGTCTGTTCTTGTGCCAATACCATACTGTCTTGATGATTACAGCTTTATCGTATAGCTTGAAGTCTGGGATTGTGATGCCTCCTGCTTTGGTTTTCTTTTTCAAGATTGCTTTGGCTATTTGGCTCCAGCTTTTCAATTTCTTAACCAATAATTATGTTACCTCTTTTAATAAAATATGCTTGGGTTTGCAATAATTTTTCTAAGCCAAAATATATGATGATCACTTGTTTAGTAGTAACTGTTCACAATAGAATCAAAACTTCCTGAACAGGTAAAATAGATGACAAAAAGTCTGCATTCTATTAACCATAGAGTCATTCCTCAGGCCATGACTTGGATCTTAAATTCTCATTTAGACACAGTTTCAACAAACTTAGTTTTTAGGTTTTGAAGGGCACAAATGATTAAAGGTAACATATGAAAGAGATATGGAGTAAAACTGAATTGACAAAAACTATAAGGGCAGATATTAACCACCACCACCACCACCACCACCCCACACCCAAACACACCCTTCAGTCTGGAGCAGTTGCTACCTAGTGGCCCTGAATGTTCCTTTGTCTTCAATTCAGTAGTCCTGGGCCAAAATGTGGGTTTGGCACACCCAAACTTCATATATGTATACATGGTTTGGCTTTTTCCTTAAACAGGAATGTGACAATTATTATTTCCTTTTTTTTTTTTTTTTTTTTTTGTGACCATGGGCAGGTTCAAGAGCCTTTATGTTTGTGTCACCCTCTCAGATGACCAAGCATGCAAAAGAGATCCCTGAACTTCCCAAATCATTTGTTTTATAGAGCCAGCATTCTGGTGAGATCTTTTTGAAAATCAAACAAGGGAGAAAAGAAAAATTAAGAAGATAGTTTTGAAAATGTAAAAAGAGGAAGAGTATATGTAATTGACCTTTCAGGACAGTCTGTCTCAGCAGATCACAAAGCATGTTTCCCACACCTGTGAAGGACAAGAGCTGCCTATCAAAGCAGGTATATAATGCCAACCAACCTGGCTTGAAAGTGGATATCTCTTAAGTACAGAGAAAGCAAAACTTTTTCTCTAAAGGACCAGAGGGTAAATATTTTAGGCTCCATAGACCACATGTGGTCCCTGTTGCAATACTCTTTTTTTAACAACACTTGAAAAATCATTCTTGCTCATAGGTCATGAAAAAACAGGCAGCAGGCTGTTTTTGGCCCACAAATCATGGTTTGCCAACCTTGTTCTAGAAGATTGAAATCTTGATGTTAACCATAATTTTTGCTGACCACATAAAATTTTCATAAATTTAATATCCTCATGATTGTCAAGAGAAGATATACTAATTTAAAAGGAGGAAAATAATTAGGCATCTTTTGTTGCCAAATTTATTTGTTGAGTGTGCAGTTTGATACAGTATTTTTATAGAACAAGTTAAAAGTAAGAATCAAAGGTTTGGGTGCCTAGGTGGCTCAGTTGATTGTCCAACTCTTGATTTTGGCTTGGGTCACGGTCTCCTGGTTCATCGGTTTGAGCCCTGAATCAAGTTCCAAAGTGGCAGTGTGGAGCCTGCCTGGGATTCTCTGTCTCCCTCTCTTTCTGCCCTTCCCCCATTCATGCTCTCTCTCTTTCAAAATAAATAAATAAAATTTAAAAAAAAAATCAAGGAGTGCCTGGGTGGCTCAGTCGGTTCAGCGTCTGACTTCAGCTCAGGTCATGATCTCATGGCCCATGAGTTTGAGCCCGTGTCAGGCTCTGTGCTGACAGCCTGGAGCCTGAAGCCTGCTTCGGATTCTGTGTCTCCCTCTCTCTCTGCCCCTTTCCCACTCACACTGTGTCTCTTTCTCCCAAAAATAAATAAACATTGAAAAAAAAATTTTTTTTAATAATAATCGAAAGGTTTAAATAATTCACATCCATTGATCCAGTAATACATATCTCTTAACCCAGCTTTGAGAAACTTATCTTAAGGAAATAATTACGAATGTGTATAAAAACAAATTTTCAAGGATTTTTGCTTATTTTTTATTATAGCAGTGTTTTTTAAAGAGAAGGAAAACTTAGAAACAATTTTAAGTGTTCAATATTACTTTACACAGGTTAAATTCATTATAATAAAGGATGCTATTCATTGTATACTACTAGGTGAAAAAAATTTTTTTGAGACGGAGAGCATGAGCATGTGCCCAAGTGCGGGAGGGGCAAAAGGAGAGGGAAAAAGAGAATCTTCAGCAGGCTCCACGCTCAGTGCAGAGCCTGATGCAGACTCCATCTCAGGACCATGAGGTCATGACCTGAGATGAAATCAAGAGTCAGATACTTAACCCACTGAGCCACCCAGCCACCCCCAAAAAATAAATTTTAAACATCTGGATATATATAGATAGCTAGAGTTATATCTAGTTACCTACCTATAGAATTGTCTGTGGATAGTGGAATTATGGATATCTTTTCAAATTTTTATATTTCTTTAATTTTATTGTTTATCTTTAACAATGAAACTTTATTGCTTTTGAGGAAAATGGGTATAGGATTTTTTTAATTTTTTAATAAATACAAATTTTTCTAAACTCAGTACTTTGCTTTATATGCTAAGTTTTCCATTTCTGCCCATATTGGATGAATACGACTGATTTCATCATAAATTGTTTCAACTTCATTTCTATGTATCTATCTCATTTGGAGTCACGTTTGCCTCATGGAGTACCTGTGCCAATTTCCATTTCCACTTCAGTAGGTTTCTTAATTTGGGGTTCAGAATTCAAATGCACCTAGGTTCAAATTCCATGTGACCTTGGACAAGTTAATCCATCCACCTCATTTTCCTCACCACTGACATATGGACAGTGAGCCTATGGACAGTGATGGTCAGTGGGCTTTGCACTGACATCTCAGAGCCTGCTTGGAATTCTCTCTCCCATTATCTCTGCCCCTTCTCCACTCCCTCCCTTTCTCTCTCTCTCTCTCTCTCTGTCTCTCTCTCTCTCTCTCAAAGAAATGAACATTTAATTTAAAAAAAGGAAGAAATCCTGAGGTGATGATTAAAATGTTTTAAAATGCATGTCAAGTGTTTATCATTATGTCCAGCACTCAATAACCATCATCTCTAATTATAAACGTTAGCCCTTATGCTTAATTCTCAGAGCTAATTCTAATGTTACTGTTTATAATTGTTAGTATAAATTAGATCTACCTAGTTCTTCAATTCTATTCTTCTAGTCTATTCCTTTTCCCCAGTGAATTGTGAGAAAATACTTAAATGGAAAAGTATCAGAGTTCTGATTAAACATTTCTTTCTAGAAGACAATATGGTACCAATTTACCACTTTTAAAAGCTAGCTGTAATATTCAGTGACTGAAATATTCATTTTTTTCAATACTACAAGAAAATTAGTGATACTCTGAAAGAGGCATAAAAGAAAGAGACTCCATGTTTACATACATTGTCTAATATGAGCAGTTTTTAAAACAAGACTATCTTTTCCTGAAGAATAACTAACTGTTCTAAAAGCCGTTTAGATGAATTCCTTGCGATAGTGACATTAGTACCAGGGATTCAGTTCTTACACCAGAACTGAAGATAAACAAAATTCTCTTAAAAGCTTTTAGGAGATTTTAAATGAAAGCTTTTGGTTTTTATTTGTTTTTGTTTAATTAAATGGCATTTTAATGCTATTTAGTCTCTGAAAGGTGGGAGGAGGTCCGTTTGTTTTGTTTTGTTTTTTCCTATTGCTTGGTAACATTACTGTTCTTTTTGGGTTTAAAGTTGAAGTTTATTTGCCATATACTATTTGAACTTTTTATATAGGTCTTCTTTAAGAAAAGCATTCTCAGGTTACCTGGGTGGCTCAGTCAGTTGGGCATCCGACTCTTGATTTTGGCTCAGGACATGATCCCAGGGTTGTGAGATTGAGCCCTGTGTCAGGCTCTGCACTGAGCACGGAGCCTGCTTAAGATTCTCTCTCTCTCGCTCTCTTTCTCTCTCTTCCTACCCCTCTCCCCTGCTCATGCTCTCTCTAAAACATACACACGTACATACATACGTAAGTAAGTAAAAATAAAATAAAGACAAGCATTTCTCTCCCTTCCTGAGGAAAGTACCTCTGCCAGAAAAAGAAGGGAAGAAATTATTCCTACTACTAAATAGTAGGCAAAATATATAACAGATAATTTTCAAAAGAAAATATAGCCAGTAAAATTTCCCAAAGTTTACCTTTTCATTAAAAAGGAAATTAGGGGGGCGCCTGGGTGGCTCAGTTGGTTGGGCGGCCGACTTCGGCTCAGGTCATGATCTCGCGGTCCGTGAGTTCGAGCCCCGCGTCGGGCTCTGTGCTGACAGCTCAGAGCCTGGAGCCTGTTTCGGATTCTGTGTCTCCCTCCCCCGTTCATGCTCTGTCTCTCTCTGTCTCAAAAATAAATAAACGTTAAAAAAAAAAAAAGGAAATTAGGGGTGCCTGGGTGGCTCATTCAGTTAAGCATCTGATTATTGGTATTGGCTCAGGGTGTGACTTTGCAGTTGTAAGATCAAGCTCTGCATTGAGCTTTGCACTGACATCTCACAGCCTGCTTGGGATTCTCTCTCTCCCATTCTCTCTGCCCCTCCTCCACTCCCTCCCTTTCTCTCTCTCTCTCTCTCTCTCCCTCTCTCTCTCTTTCTCAAATAAATAAACATTTAATTTAAAAAAAGAAAAGGAAATTATATCACAAAGGGTTATATTTTTCCCTTTTAAAATTAGCAAATTTAAAATGAGAATAATTAGAAATGGCAAGGATTGGATGAGGTAATCAATATTATACCCATTTAGTGGGAATATAAAGAGCTTTTTGAAGAATAATTTGGCTCATATATATTTAAAACACTCATACTTTCAACTTAGTATTCTATTTGTATGACTTTTTCCAAAGAAGGAACTCCAAAATACAATTAGAGTTTTATATCCAAAGATGTTCTTTTGAGCCCCTTTCTGAAAACATGAAATTAGAAATAGTCAACACATACACAAACAGTGAAAGTATGGTAAATCTCTGTGGTGAAATATAATATTGCACTTGCCCTTGACACAAAAAAGAAAGATGGACATGCAACACTGCTATGATAAGTTCTTGAAAAGTAAACTTGAATCTTATCAAGCTTCTAACCCAAACAACCAGTTTACAGGGAACACTGGGAACAGAGGAACATGATAAATGTCACCAGTGTGGATACAATCAACAAAATCCAAAACCTGGGTAAGTCTACAAGACAAGTTACATAGTTTCTTCAACAAATAAGTATAAGAAAAAAAAAGTAGGGGGAACCCACAGGTAAAAGAAATATCAGCCAATTTGTTGAGTGGGGTAGTGATGAGGGGCTGTAGAAGAAGCAAGGTTGGCCATGTATTGGGTTTTGTTTTTTTTTTAATTTTTTGTAATGTATTGATAATTGTTGAACCACGTTGTGGGTACATGAGGGCTTCATTTTCCAATTCTCTCTACTTTTATGCAAAACAGTGAACTTGAACATAAGAAATTTTTGGATTATTTTAAATGGAAAAGAACATGACATAGGTGAATTTCAGCTATGGTTTTAAATGCAGAGAAAAAAAAGAATACAAAAAAAATATATGAAATACTATCAGTGGCTGCTTTTAGGTAGTGAGATTATACATGACTTTTCTCTTTATAATAAAGTTTTACTATGTGTAAATTTACGTGCTTGACAAATTTTTTTTTTTCAATATGCACTTTTTTATTTTGTTTATTTTGGTGAATGGTTTAAAGTTCAAATGGTATAAAAAGAAAACAGTGAAAGGAGGCCCACGCTTCATTGCTCAGCTTAGTCACTTAGTTACTCTCAGAAGTAACCAGTATTATTTATTTCTTGCATATCCATCTGAAAGATGCTATAAGTATTCTTTTTTTTAATTTTTTTTTTTCAACGTTTATTTATTTTTGGGACAGAGAGAGACAGAGCATGAACGGGGGAGGGGCAGAGAGAGAGGGAGACACAGAATCGGAAACAGGCTCCAGGCTCTGAGCCATCAGCCCAGAGCCTGACGCGGGGCTCGAACTCCCGGACCGCGAGATCGTGACCTGGCTGAAGTCGGATGCTTAACCGACTGCGCCACCCAGGCGCCCCTAGTATTCTTTATTTAAAAATGCAGATTGTAACACTATTACTATTCTGTTGTTTCCACTTAATGATGTACCTTGGAGACTGAGCCACATTTATATAGCAGAGTGCTTCCTTATGCTTGCACAATATCATAACTAATGCCTTTGGATAGATCTACAGGATTGCTTTGCTGCTAGAAGCAATACTGAAATGATTAACCCTGAATGAAAGTCCTTTCCCACATATACAAGTTTATTTACAGGAAAATTCCTGGTGGTGGAATTGGTGGGTCAGATTATATGTATATTTGTAGTTTTGATCATTTGTCACATTGCTGCCTGTAGAGTGTGTAGGCACCATATAGTAAACACTGTTCGCCTTGCTCTTAAGTGTGATTGAGGATGTTTTCAATTGTTTAAGAGCAGTTTTCACTTCCTGTTTTATGAACAGTCTGTTCATAGACTTTGCCATTTTTCCAACTGAGTTGGGTACTTTTATAATAGTTTGTAGGAGTACTTTAGCATTTTGGAAGTAATCCTTTTGTCTGTAATATAAATTACCAATATTTCCCCCCAATATATTTGTCTTTTAATTTTGAAAATGCTTGGGTTTTTGTTAAAATTTAAAAAAAGAATTAAGTTCATTTTAAGACGAGGGGAGGGGCAGAGAGAGAGGGAGAGAGAGAGAATCCCCAGCAGGCTCTGTGCTGACAGCACAGAGCCCAACGCAGAGCTTGATCTCATAAACCATGAGATCATGGCCTGAGCTGAAATCAAGAGTCGGATGCTTAACAAACTGAGCCACCCAGGCACCCCTCTCTCTACACAGTTTTTTAAAAAAATTGTTGTCAAATTGATCTATCTTTTCTTCTAGATTTTGTGTACTTATGTTTTCCTTGAGGTAATTTTAAAAATTATTCCTGGGCCACCTGGGTGGCTCAGTCGGTTGAGTGTCCGACTTCAGCTCAGGTCATGATCTCACAGTTTGTGGGTTCAAGCCCCACATTGGGCTCTGTGCTGACAGTACAGAGCCTGGAGCCTGCTTCAGATTCTGTATCTTCCTCTCTTTCTGTCCCTCCCCCAGTCATTCTCTCTCTCTATCTCAAAAATAAATAAACATTAAAAAAGTTTTTTAATTATTCCTGATATTTTACACTTAAATCTTTGATGTATCTGAAATATATCCTACTTTTCAGTATGAGGCCCAGGTTCAACTTAATTTGGTTTCCATGTGGCTACCCAGATGTCCCACAGCATTTATGAATTCAGTTTTTACCCACTACTTAAAAACATCATCTTTGTCATATTCTAAATATCCATATTTGTGTGGTGTGTGTGTTTCTGGCTTTTCCTTTCTGGTTCATGGACTTATCTATTCATTTTCTAGTACTGTAGTTTTAATTACTATAGCTTTATAATGTATATTAAATCCTCTAAGGCTAGTCATTCCTCATTCTTAGAATTTTCCTGGTTCTTTTGGTTCTTTATTTTTCAATATTAACTCTAAAAATTAGCTTGTCTGGTTCAATGGAAAATTATTTTGATATTTCTATCAGTAGGGTACTAAATTTAAAGATTAATTTTAGGGAGAATTGATTTTTTGATACTGTCAACACATGTTCTCATCCATGATCATGGTATGCCCTTCTATGTGTTGGATTCTTTTGTTTCCCTTGGTACCATATACATGTTTTCTTTATTTAGATATTGCTACGTTTTTGTAAAGTTTATTTCTAGATTTTCCTTTCTTGACTTTACAAATACTGTCTTCCATTATATTTTCTGATTATTGTTTGTACATATGAAGACTAAAGTATGATATATATTCATTTTGTTCCACTTTTTTAATTCCCTTAATGTTTGTAGTAGTTTTTACTATAGTAGTTGATAATCTTGGATTTTCCAGAAAGTAATGATTATATAGATATAATCATACCATCTGTAGATACCCTTTTCTTTCTAATACCACTATTTTCCCTCTAACTATGTTGATACAGTGTTTTTAATCAGAAAAATCATTTAAAAATATGAATTTTCAAGTTGTACATGCCCCTGATATTTAGCCCTGAATATTGGCCTCTTAGTAAGTATAATCAGGCTTCTTGAAGCTGTACATATTCTGAATATCTTAGTAAACCTTTGAAGATATTTAATGTGACTTTAAAAAAAAATCAGTGTCTAAAAAATGAGATACTTGGATTGAAAATAAATGTTTTTATTAATATTTATTTTTAAAATTTTTTGTTTACATTTTAATTAGTTAACATACAGTACAATATTGGCTTAAGGAGTAGAATTCAATGATTCATCACTTACACACAATACCCAGTGCTCATCACAAGTGTCTTCCTTAGTACCCATCTAGCATATCTCCCACCATCTCCCTCCATCAACCCTCAGTTTGTTCTCTGTCCTTAAGAGTCTCTTGTGGTTTGTTTCCCTCTTTTTTCCCCCCTTCCCATTTGTTCATCTGTTTTGTTTCTTAAATTCCATATGAGTGAAATCATATGGTATATGTCTTTCTCTTGACTTATTTCGCTTAGCGTAATACACATTTGATTATTGATATTCAAATATTCAAATACTGACAAATCATTTTACTGCTTTTTCCTCAGGACCAAATGGCTATTGCATGTGGATCTCGAGCTCACTTGGAAAAAGAATCAATTGCTCAGGTGAGGCTTTACTAACTGTCCTGGATCAGATTTTGTTTTTCTTGTTTTCATACTCATTAGCAAAAAGCAAGCTTTCATGTTTAATTTCATAAAAATGAATTTCTTTTCAAAGGGAAAGAAAATTTTTTACTGTGTGAAAGATTAACACGTTTAGGAATTGATTATTTTTCTCAGTGAGTTTACAAAAAAGGATGTAAACTTCACTTTGACTTAGAATGCAAGCAGCTTATTTTTTTTTTTTCTTTTTAAGACACAGGAGTCCCCATTCAGTTCTGATATAAGGCAAACTTTTCTAAATGATACAGTTCTGAACCATTCAGCTTACCTTTAGTTTTTCTTTTAATGGCACATTTAAGTACATTTAAAGGTTTTTTTTTTTCCTTTTTTTTTTTTTAACTTTATTCCTCTTAGAAAAGTACTGTATCTTAAAATTTAACAAGTTGTGACTGCCCTCACTAAAGACCTTAAATTCTTCATTTTGTAATTTGTATTATTGGGCTACAAAAGTTGGAGTAACTTGGGAGGAAAAAATAATAAGGAATTTATTCTGTGCAATTTTAAATTCTTTTTTAATTTTTAAAATTATTTTAATTATTCACTTAAAAATGTGGGCCCAGTGTATCAAGCCCAGTAATTGTCCATTATATTCTTTATGGTTCATCTACTGGAGTCGCCAAATAGATCAAGAATAAAGCAGTATTTTTCAATCCAACGTCAAAATTATCTGGGGAGGTTTTTTTCTTTGGTTTTAAACATGTGTATTTCTAGGGCAATCCCAGGCACACTGAATAAGACTGTAGAAATGAACCAGGAATCTGCATTTTTAACAATTTCCCAGGCTACGCTTACACCCAGAGTTTGAGAACCAGTGGAATAAAAGGTTAAACCTTTCCCTCCCTCAATGATTCTGAAATAAGACACAAAGAAATTTTTTTTTTTCAAGATATACTGATGGCAGGGTCATAGAACCTCTTAAGAATTATGTTCAAGTATGGAAACCTAGACTCTTTCTAAGAAATAAATTATTTTAATATCTTAGCATCTAATCCAGTGTTCCGTGTCTCTGTGGACACTCACTGGTTTTAAAAAAGGTAATCTGTTAACCATCGAGATTATCATACTCCTAGAAATTTAAAATTGAAAGATTGCTTAGAGATTAGCTAGTCCAGCTTCATCAATTTACTGATGCACAGGGGATAGAAGAGGAAGAGTATATGTCTAAGATGTTTACATTATTTATAATTTTATACTTCTATAAATTTTATAATTTTATAATTATAAAATAATAGAAACTATAGGGGTGCCTGGGTGGTTCAGTTGGTTGAGCATTTGATTCTTGATCTTCACTCAGGACATGATTCCAAGGTTGTGGGGTCGAGTCCCATCTCAGGTTCCATGCTGAGTGTAGAACCTGCTTAGGATTCTCTCTCTCTCTCTCTGTCTCTCTGTCTCTCTCTCTTTCTCCCTCTGCCCTTCTCCACCTCTTTCTCTCTTTCCCTAAAATAGAAAAAATAAAAAATAAAACCTAATACTTGATATCTAAAAACAAAAAAGAAATGATAAAATGCTAAATTCCAACAATAGAAAATACAGATATTTTCCTGGATGAAATATGCAGCCAATAAAACAGATGATCATGCAGGCTATATAATAATATGAGAAAATATCCAAAATATTAGGTTATATGAAGAAAAGAGTACAGTGTTATAAATACTGCATAATTGTTTATGTAAAAATTATCTGTATAAACAAAAACACTTAATGAGACCAGGCTGATATTAAATTAATGATTTTATGTTTACTTTTTTCCTTTTTAAAAAATGTAGAAAAGTAGAAAGGATAATGTATTTGGTGAAGAAAAAAAGATTTGGAAAAATAGGAAGCAAGAGAGTAATTAAGAAGCTAGTGAAGGCAAGAGAGAGTGTGTTCATATGCCCATATGTTCTGTGTAACAGTTATAACAGGGATGTTTATATTGTCTGGGTATTCTTGCATTTATTATTTTTAAAAGATTCAAAATAGAATCCATTGGTGTTTATTTGATGTCCTTAGAATTTCTTCGAAGAGTCTTGGCTTACATCTTGGGACTTCTTTGAACTTATTTTAAGATAATAAAAGTACCAGTCAGCTTTAAATTCCACCTGAATTCCTTATTTACATTTCATCAGCATTAGAGAGAATATTGTTAATAATGAAGTAGTGAATGTCTTTTTCCTTCATATTTTTAAATGTCTATTTCAGAAGTTCGTATAATGTTACTCTATGACTGTTAGTTTTATGTAACTAAGTCCGTTGCATAATATATTTTTAGATGGCTTATAAATTATAAGATATTTTGCAAAGTTAAAATAAAAATTAAAGGGAGATCCTCTTGTTTGTATGTTAGGAATCAAATAAGTTAAGTTCTTCATATGAAGTCCATGTGTTTCTGGTTTTTTAAAAATAACCATTATTCTTAAACAAACAAAAATGTTCTATTAACATCCAAGCAAGAGTGGCCATGAATATTTCCATTTGGTAACCAGTAAGTTCACCTAAATCACATTCAAGATCATTCAAGGAAAATAGTTTATAGGCATTATTATTATTTATTTTTTTTTTTTTACCTTGTGATTTTAATTTTTCTATCTTTCAGTTTCTATTTGTTCCTTTTGTAAGCATAAGTGCTCTTTTGGAGGTTTAATCAGTCAACCAGTGTTTATTGGAAATATTTTATGTGAAAGGCTCTGAGCAAGCTGTTATGAGATTACCCAAGTATTTTATGATGAGGTTTCTGCCCTATCTGCTTAGAGAGGTAAGACCTGTTTACATCAGAAAATAACTAATGATTCTAGGTGATAAGTGAGAAGTGATAGATCCTTCCAAAAAGTTTGTTTTACAGTTGACAAACATTTTGCAAAACTGCTCCAAAGTGGTAACTGATTTATATTTCCATTAGTGGAATAATCCCATTGCTCCACATCCTAACAAAAGATTTAATGCTAGGATTCCTTTTAACGCTTGCCAGTTGGATGGGTATAACACGGTATCACGCTATGGTTAAAATTTGGTTTTATTGGTTGCTAATGAGAATGACCATTGTTTTATATGTTCAAAGGGCTCTCTTGTGTCCTTTTCTATGAGCTGCTCTTATGCTCTTTCCAATTTGCTTTAGTACTCTTTTCACTTTTTATTTCTAGAGAGTTCTAAAATTTTATCTAATGTAGAAAGAATGGAGACTAATCATTTTCAGTCGTTTGCACAGCAGCTATTTTGTTCCACTATGTTATTTCACTTTTTTTTTCCTTTGTAATGTGAAATATAATAAAAACACAGAGAAGTACGTACACACAGACACACACACACACTAAAAAAAATGTTTCACGTACCTTATAGATAAGTGTTTTATTCTTTTTCCCTTCCTGCCCTGTTTAATACACAAATGAAACTGCAGTTAGGATGTAAAGTGAGCTCCCAAGCTTTCTTCCTTTATTAAAAACATTTATTGAGTTCCTGTTACTGTCTGTGCCAAACACTTGGCTAAAGGCTTTAATCTTATCTCATTTAATCTTTACAGTAACTTTGTGAGGTGGGCATTTTCGTTCCCATTTGATAAAAGAGGAAAGTGGGATAGAGAGTTGAAGTAATGTGCTCAAGGCCACCCTAATCATTAATGTAGCCAGGATTCAAATAATCAGTCTGCTCAGGTCACTGGCTTTCTGTACTTTGTTGTGTTATCACTGGTCCGTCATAGTTCTGTTTGATAATAATAGAAAAAGCCACGTAAATGAAGAATGACACTACAGATTACAGTTATAAAAAGCAAAAGCCAAAAGGAGGAAGGGAAACACTAAATAGTATGAAATATTAAATGTTCTACATAGATTCTTAGTAGGTTGCTAGTGTGTATATATCGTGTATCATTCCATGGATCTATTACATTTGAGAAAACTTTTAATCTTAAACATGAAAGTCTTGAATATGATAATTAATGACCTATTTATCTTATGTTTTAACGTTTGCAGTGTTTAATGTATAATGGAATATTATGTTGTGTTACTATTATTAATAAAAGTAATTACTAATAATAGTGAATATTCAGATAGGATTACAGACCACTTAGGTTTGATATCCAAAGCATTAAAAAACTTAATTGTTAAAAGTATATTTATCAGATGTCTGCCATACCAATTGAAGAGACTGTTGTTTCAGACTCCTTAGTCTGTGACTTTTTGACAGATACTCTGCTGTACTTTTTCTATCAGTATTCTCATTAACTAAGCATAGAACTTTAGGTTTAAACCATAGTGTTTTGTTTTTCCAAGAATCTCTAGTAACTGTCACCTTTTTTGAAACTGAAATCTATTTGGGGCAAACAGGCACAAAATCTATAGATGAACCAGAGGCTGGTTCATCAGCCCAAAACTGCTGTGGTGTACTTCTGGTAAAGCCCTGACCTCTCACAGGTACTGTGATTCTTCTTGTCTGACTCTTCTCGAACCTGTGGGAAATGAATAACTGCTCCCCTGGTACCACTCCCCTGCTCTAATATAATATACTTTGCCAGTGAAGCCAACAGAACAATGGTGTTCATATGTAAGATCTACCCAGTCAATTAAATATTAAAATGCAGTTGTCTACAGCCAGGTGTTTTCAATTGTCCTCTACAGATTAATGGAAAAGTCATTTATATTTTGTCTTTTAGCGTTCTTACTTCCGTACTCTGCTCATGTATGGGTTCCACTTTCTGGTGTGGTTCCTTTGTGTCAAAGGGATCAGAGACACACAGTGTGGCTTCAAATTATTAACTCGAGAAGCAGCTTCACGGACGTTTTCATCTCTGCACATCGAACGATGGTAAGTTCCCAGCAGATGTCCTGGGCGTGTCTTACACAGCAGTTGTTCCAGGCAATGAGAAACAGCCCTATATTCTCAGAGTGAACACTGAAGTTTAAACAGAATTGACACTTAATGTATGTAAAGTTCATCTGTGCCTTTATTCTTTTACTGAGTTGGATCTAATTTTCAAAATCTCAAACCTAACATATGGTATAAAGTTAATTTTTTCACCTTAATTGTGGATGGTACAAATTGAAAAGCCTTAAAAACATCCTGTTTCTTTAGGCTTCCTTCTTTTCCTCTGAAGAAAAAAAAAAAAAAAGCTCAGAAATAGCAAAGTGAAAGAGGGTACCCGTTTTCTTTTTGTTCTTTACTTTTCAGTAGTAAGTTCCCTCTCCGACATATGACAAACCAGTCTTTGGACCTCTGCATCCCCTTCTACCTTCTGTGGTTTGTTTGTTTGTTTTGTTTTTAAATTTTAACGTTTGTTCATTTTTTTTTTTTTTTAATTTTTTTTTTTCAACGTTTATTTATTTTTGGGACAGAGAGAGACAGAGCATGAACGGGGGAGGGGCAGAGAGAGGGAGACACAGCATCAGAAACAGGCTCCAGGCTCTGAGCCATCAGCCCAGAGCCCGACTCGGGGCTCGAACTCACAGACCGCGAGATCGTGACCTGGCTGAAGTCGGAGGCTTAACCGACTGCGCCACCCAGGCGCCCCTAACGTTTGTTCATATTTGAGAG
This sequence comes from Felis catus, assembly GCF_018350175.1. Lineage (NCBI taxonomy): Eukaryota > Metazoa > Chordata > Mammalia > Carnivora > Felidae > Felis > Felis catus. Next base: position 15,744,976 of record NC_058368.1, on the reverse strand, counting down.
CAGAGAGAGACAGAGTGCAAGCAGGGGTGGGGCAGAGAGAGAGGGAGACACAGAATCTGAAGCAGGCTCCAGGCTCTGAGCTATCCACACAGAGCCCGATGAGGGACTCAAACTCACGAACTGTGAGATCATGACCTGAGCTGAAGTCAGACGCTTACCTGACTGAGCCACCCAGGCGCCCCCCCACCCCGCCTCCACCTTCTACCTTCTTAAAAACTTCATCCTGTTCATTTATTTTGTCTTGTCTTTTCTCCTTAACCACATCTTTTACACAGGTTTTTAAAACAAGTTTAAATTTCCCTTGCCATTTAAAAATCAAAAAACAAAAAACAGCCTCTCTCTATTGATAGCCCCCCTCAGTACCTCTCCAGCTCCAGCCCTTTTTCCCTTCACAGCCAGCTTTTCTTGAAAGAGCACTCTATGTTCACTGTCCCTGTTTTCTCACTTCCCACTCATGCCTTACGCCACCTCAGTGTGGATTTTTCCCTCCGCCCCTCCATCTAAGCATCTCGTTACCTCCTGTCATGAAACCCAGTGGTCATGTTTGATATGACCACTTACTGTCTTAATTAACCCATCAGCAGTGCTCCATACTTCTGAGCTCACTGTCCGGACATATCCCAGTCTCCTGGCCTGTCTTCATCCCAGACCTCTCCTCGGCTCTCTGCCGGTTTAGTGAGTAACACTGACACATGAAAGCTTAAAACCTTGCAGTCAGCTCTGACATTCCCCACAGGTCCTCCACATGTCCAGTTCATGGCCCAGACCTGTTACTTTTGGCTTTTATGTCCCTTTGTTTCTCTTTGTCTTTCCCCCCACCATCCAAGACACCATCATGTCCTACGCTGTAGCCCAAGGAGTCAGTCTTTTCAAAATTAGAAGTAATCAATCAAATGCACCTTTTTTGTTTAAAATCCTTCAGTAGCTTCCCAGTGCCTTCCCATGGCCTTGAGAGGTGCTGCATAATCTACCCACCCATGTCTCTACATAGGGACCCTTCCCTTTTCAACTTCTCCTCCTTCAGCTCTTCCATAGGGCAACGAACTCTTACTCTCCAAACCAGATCACATGCCCCTAATCGTACGATGTTGCTGTACCATAAGCCCTTCTTCACAGCACCCATCACATCATTAGGTTTTTGTTTTAATTTGCATAATGTTTCTTTGTCTCTATTAAAACATAAGCTCCAAAAGGGCAAGAATCCCATCTGATTTTGTTTGCTAATACATCCATCCCCCTATCTAATAGAGTGCCTGGCACATTATAGCCCCTCCTAAATATTGTTGAAAGAATTAATACTTAGTGTTACTCATGGGTTCTGTATGAATTGTGTTCATGGTGGGAATCTACATAATTATTCCAGTAGATTCCATTTTTGTAGTTTCTGTAACTTTTGTGCATCTATTTGCGAAGATATGTTATCTCCCTATAAATAGATATCATATAAACCCCCCATAACTTTAAAAAACTAATTTCAGGATTAAAATTATCAAACATGGTTTTTAATATCTATCCTAAATTTTAAAAAAAAAATTTTTTTAATGTTTATTTTTGAGAGAGTGAGCAAGCATGAGTGAGGGAGGGGCAGAGAAAGACAAAGACAGAATCTAAAGCAGGCTATCAGCACAGACAGAGCCCAACATGGGGCTTGAACTTAGGAGCCTTGAGATCATAACCTGAGCCAAAGTCAGACACTTAACAGACTGAGCCACCCAGGCACCCCTAAATTGTTTAAGTAATGTATGTTTGATCTTCAGATTCAGATACATGTTTCTGTTATGTTGAAAAATAAAATATATTGATAGTTAATGGACTCCAAAATCAGTGAATCTAATTTAAGAAGCCATTCTAGAAGTAAAGCCCTCCCTCTGGATATAGTTTTCAGTCAACTGTTGGGTTCAGAACTAGGGTCAAAAAGCTAGGTTCTTTGTAGTTTGAAAGGAAGTTGGGAACTAAGGGTTGAGGACGTTAGGGTTAGGGTTGATAATTAAGTTAGGGTTGATAACTTAAAAATCATGAAGTTTCTCTTGTCATAATTGTTCTGGCAATATAATGTCTGTTCTGTAATATAATGTCCAATATATAATATAATGTGAGACATATATGTAATTTTAAATATTCTAGTAGCCACACTAAAAAAGTAACAAGAAATAGATGAAATTTATTTTGTTAATGTTTATTTAGTTTTAAGAGAGAGCATAATCAGGGGAGGGGCAGAGAGTGGGGGCGGACAGAGGATCCAAAGCCAGACCGTTGCTGACAGCAGAGAGCCCAGCGTGCGGCTGGAACTCATGAACCGTGACATCATGACCTATGACCTGAGCCTAAGTTGGATGCTTAACCAACTGAGCCACCCAGGAGCCCCAAAATGTATTTTATTTTTTTTATTTTTTTATTTTTTTCAACGTTTATTTATTTATTTTTTGGGGGGGGACAGAGAGAGACAGAGCATGAACGGGGGAGGGGCAGAGAGAGAGGGAGACACAGAATCGGTAACAGGCTCCAGGCTCCGAGCCATCAGCCCAGAGCCTGACGCGGGGCTCGAACTCACGGACCGCGAAATCGTGACCTGGCTGAAGTCGGACACTTAACCGACTGCGCCACCCAGGCGCCCCGCCAAAATGTATTTTAATAGTGTACTTTAACACTGTATAAAAATGTCACGTCTCGGCATACACTCAGTATGAAAAAATATTCAGGTATTTTACACATTTTTCTGTGTACCATGTCTTCCAACTATAGTACATCTCACTTCAGACTAGCCACATTTCAAGTGCTCATGTGGCTACTATATTGGACAGCATAATTCTAGAGTTTTACTTAAGTTAAAGAACATTTTAAACTTTTTTTCTCTTTTAAATTTTATGTTCATGTGCATGCCTTTTTAATTATTTATTTGGGCTTGATTAACATAGGATTGACCTCATTTAAAATTTTAGCCTCTCACATCTCTCTTTAGGGTCCACATATGTTTATTTTATGCCTGTAAAGGAGAACCACTAAATATACATGTATCAACTTGATTAACAATATGCCCGTCACCATATTAATGTTTCATCAGTGGCTTTTATTCAAGCATCTCTGTTCCTGCACTTAAAATCAAGAAAGACTAAAGTATTTCTTTCTTATGCAGCACAAGTTATAGAAACCAAGTTGTGCATCTACTCTTTATGTCCAATGTAAGTGTCCCCTCAGACTGATATTTTAAGGACTTATTCTAAAATTTCATTGCAGTTTTTCTCATAACTTTCAGGAAATTCAAGTAAAGTAGAGTTTCTAGGTATTAGAATACATCAAGCTATAGTTAAAAACCAGTAGGCAGGCATCTCTGATTCAGAATTACAGACCTAGTATGGGTTATGCTAAATAGTAAAGATATACATAATGTTAAATATAAATGTATGTTTATGTATGTTAATATTTATATAATTTTAACATTTTTAAACATAAAATTTTAAGCATAATATTTAACATGACATAAATATATTTAATTTTATATATATGTATATACACATATATATATATGTGTATATACATATATATAAAATCTCCATCCTCAGAACTGTTATCTCACCTAAATTATTTCCATTTAATATTAAGGTATAATTTGACTCTTTTTATGAGTAATTTAAAAAAATTTTTTTTAATGTTTGTTTTTGAGACAGAGACAGAGTGTGAGCGGGGGGGGGGGGGGGGGGGGGGGGGGCAGAGAGACAGAGAGAGAGGGAGACACAGAATCCAAAGCAGGCTCCAGGCTCTGAGCTGTCAGCACAGAGTCCAATGCAGGGCTCAAACTCACAAACTGTGAGATCATGACCTGAGCTTAAGTCGGATTTTTAACCAACTAAGCCACCCAGCCCCAGTTTATGAGTAATTTAAAAAATGGAGTCCTTGAAATGTACTTTCTTCCCATGAATATTTTTTTTAATCAATGTTATATACATGGTTATAATTTAAAGTCACTTCCATAAGGCTTCTAAAAAATCATCGTCCTTTGCTCCCTGTCCCTCAACCCAATTCCTACTCCCTGACTATGGCCACTTTCAGCTGTGTGCTATTCCTTTGTGGTAATTACTTTCATATTCAAAATAATGGGTTTGCATAGCCATGTCTCTGTTTTTTCAGTTTTAGATATTACTCCAAAATAAATCAATGGAGAAGTATAGTTTTCTTAAACCCCTGTATACCCTTCACACTTAACCTCCTAATACAGTTTCTAAATACAGATCACTACTGATGGGTACAGGTGTGTAAAGATAATTCACATTCAAGCCATAGTGTACAATCTGATTATTTTACCTTTCTTGTAGTACTTTTTGTTTTCCTGAAGATAATAAATTTCTGGAGTTTTCTGTTGCACTACTTGACGATGGACCTGTCACTTACTTACGTTCACACTACATGAGGAGTAGAAAGTACCTCTCCATGTGTTCCAGTGCATCCGTGTGTTCCAGACTGTGCATCAGTTTCACTTTTTTCTTGGAGACGTCTCATTGGCTCTCACCTTTCTAGCTGTTCTCGGGCTTGCTGCACAGCTCCTGTTTTTTTCCTGGGTTTATATCCCTATTGTAGTAGAGCACGTCCTCTGTGAATCTTCCTAAAGAAATGACAACAAAATCTTGAGACTGCGTTGGCAATGCACTGCATTATTCTCCTCTCACATTTGCCTCATGGCGAGCCGGAGACAGAAATCTAGGTTGGAAATCATTTTTCCTCGGGATTTTGAGAACATTGCTCTGTTGCCTTTGGCACTCGGTGTTTCTGGAGAGAAGTCCAATTCTGTCAGTAATCTGAATCTTGATTCTTTGTCTATGGCACGTTGTTTCCATCCCCTTTTGGAAGCTTTTACTCCACAGTGTTTTGAAATACCATGATTCAGGGACTTAATGTGGCTTTTTCATGCATCTTGTTGTGTATGCAGTAGGCACTGTAAATCTGGAAAGCTGGGTCCTTTACTGCTGAGAAATGTCCTTTAGTCATTAAATAATTTCTCTAGTTTTTCCTTCTCTCCTATAAACAAATGTGAGCCTTCTGTGCTGATCCTATAATTTTCTCTTCTCTTTTCTGTTTCATGTCTTTTGAGATTTTCCTCAATTTTATCATCTAGTGCTCCTTTTTTTTTTAAATTTTTTTTTTCTTCACTGTTTTTATTTATTTTTGGGACAGAGAGAGACAGAGCACGAACGGGGGAGGGGCAGAGAGAGAGGGAGACACAGAATCGGAAACAGGCTCCAGGCTCTGAGCCATCAGCCCAGAGCCCGACGCGGGGCTCGAACTCAGGGATTGTGGGCTCGAACTCACGGACCACGAGATCGTGACCTGGCTGAAGTCGGACGCTTAACCGACTGCGCCACCCAGGCACCCCTCTAGCACTCCTTTTAAATTTGTGTTTCTGCTATCAAAAATGTTAACTTCCTACAACTCTTGTTTTCTAGTATTCATTTTTTTTACCCTATTCGTTTCATGAGTACAGTACCTTCCACTACTTAATGTCTCATTTAAAACTGTGACATTTTCTTCTTTCCCTCCATTGTTTCTGTTGTCCCAATTTTCTTTGTTTTTATCATTAAAGTCTGGCCTCACACGTATTTAGTATGGTACTACAAAGCTCATCGGAAGCTGTGTACATGGTCAGAGAACTCTGATCAACTCACCACGGATTAAATAGTGGGCCGCTTTATGTGGGAAACTTTCAACTGTCCTTATCTTTTGGGCTGGTTGTTTTCACTAAAGTGGGATTTCCTGATTTCCTGTCTGGTGGAAATGAGCCTGGCTGCCAGCATTCACACAACCAACTTGAGGAAAGGAGAATCCCCTTGAGCTTTTCTGTGAGTCCTCCCTTTTGAAGCCCCACCTGCACCACCTGCTGACCTCATTTGCAGTGAGGCCAGGGATGCCTGAGCCTTTGGAGAGCTCTGCGGGACCCATAGCCTGCTTCTAAGCTTCTCCCTTCTCACAGTCTACTTTTCCTAGTTCCCAGTTGTCCAGCTACTTTCCAAGTTTCAGATTTTTTTTATTACTTTCATCCCTTCTTTGTTCTTACATGTTTATTCCATCATTGTTGTTTTAATTTTAGTGGGACTTCAGGAGGGAGCAGTAGAGGACATGTGTGCCTGGTGTGTTTAAAAGAGTATCAACACGCCCTTTGTTCTTCAGGAATAGATCTGTGAGGTCACAGCTATACGAGGAACTGAGTAACAAAAGAAAACAGTGGCTCTGCCCTCCCGCATTTGTGAAAACACGTGAAGGCATCGGAGATGGAGAGTGACCCTTATACTGCTTATGTGCCATAGCGTGAGATTCTATCCAGAAGTACTTGGTATTTCAGTTATGTTTGCTCTGGTGACAGATTGGTCTCTTATGGTGATGTGAACTGGAAATTTCTTTTTAAGCAAACATCTTCGTGTCTTTTAAAATGTTAAAAGAGAAGGATATAGTAAAAGTAATAGAAGATGAATAGTCCTTACAAGGTTTTTTTGTAAATATAATTTCAGTTAATCCGTGCTTCTTTTTCCCCACTCCTTTCCACTCATCATTCTTATGTTGTTTTGCATCTTTGATAAGTCATCATATGCTGATATCCTTAGAACAGTATTTAATAATCGTGTTCAAATTATTGCATATCATTAGAACCAACTCAACCTTTTGGGTATTTTTTGGTTTTGTGTTAAAGGGGAGGGTTAAGGGTTAACCAGGTTTAATATTCATAAAATTTCCTCCTTTTGTGAGTGTCCCATGCTAGTTAACAGAAGTTTTACACAGTCCTTTTAACAACACAAGGAACGCCTCTGTAGATGGTTTTATCATCTTAAGTAAATATTTTATTAGGATAAGAAAAAGCATTACATGTTTTTTTTTTTTTTAAACGTTTTCATATTCACTTATCCAAACACTTGGGATTTAAACAAGTCACACAGTGGACAGTCACAGTTTTGTGGCCAAGAAGACAGAACTCCCAAATTCAAGTTGTCTGAAATCCGGGAAATCAAGCAGAAGTGGGTTTTAGATATTTTCGTGTTTGTGCTAATATTTTAAAACCAACCCCCTGGAAGTCCGAAGTGTGTTCCATGCAGTCCAGAAAGCGGGGCTTAATGGCTCAAGAGGAAAGCAAAGCTGTGAAGGACTCGAGCGCTTTCAGTTACCAGAGCGTGAAGAAGGTTTAGCAGGTGATGGTGCTGCTCTCCCCGAGCTCACTGCCAGTGAGAGGAGGAAACTGGCCTCAAGAATTTTGTAAGCAGAATCCAGGAAAATTTCGAAGTCAAGATGCAGAAACTAGGGAAAGCAGATTTGACCTAAACCACTGAGGAGGAGCTTCTGGAGATGATTTTAACATGGTTAAGTGAAAATGAGACAATATATCGAATTCCCATGTATATATTTAGTTATACCCAAAGAGCATTTCAGACTAAAGTGGCTTTTTACTTTCAACAGCTGGCAGTACTATATTGCCCAGGACGTATGAGGAAGGGCAAAGGAGAAAACAAGGCCCTAGTGAACCATGTATTTAAAAAAGAAACCTTAGGGCGCCTGGGTGGCTCAGTCAGTGAAGTATCCAACTTGGGCTCAGGTCATGATCTCATGGTTCGTGGGTTTGAGCCTCACACTGGGCTCTGTGCTGACAGCCCAGAGCCTGGAGCCTGCTTTGGATCCTGTCTTCCTCTCCGTCTGCCCCTCCCCACTTATGCTCTGTCTCTCTCTCTCTCTCAAAAATAAACAAACTTGAAAAAAAAAAAAAAAAGAAAGAAAAGAAACCGTGATCCTCTGGTGGTAGATGAATGAAATCAAACAACTCTTAAGTGATGGACATTTTCTCTAAGAGCTGCTCAGAGTTCTGTTTTATCAACTCTCTGAATCAGTTGAAAATGCTATGAGTTCTGTACCTTGAGGTAGTGAAGCGTGGGATTGAAAGCAATCGATTTTGAAAAATTTCCATGATTAAATTTTCTCAGAGCCCAAGCGGCCTTTTTTACCTCTGGGGGTTTCTGACTTGTGATGGAGACACCATATTTCTCATTTAACTGTTATGCAATGACACACTAAATTATTGACCTTGAAGCTCCTGAACTACTTAACCTTTTGTTTGACCTTCTGTGAATCTTTCAGTTTTACTATATAAGCTCTATATCTGCCTTTTAAGCTTCTTTAAAACATGCCAAAGTAGAGATTTAATTACACTCTCTCTCTCTTTTTAAAAATAAAAATCAATATATTTTCTGTTTCAGGGCATTTGATGTAGAACTGCTTTACATAGCACAGTTCTTTAAAATTCCAATAGCAGAAATTGCTGTCAACTGGACCGAAATTGAAGGTGAGTATATTGTTGATGTTACGGCTGATCCTAGGTGGGGGTGGGGAGATAGGAGACAATACAGTAGTCCAGTAAACTTAACTGGCTGCCCCCTTCAAGACCTCCTCAGCTGGCTTGACTCGGACGTGGTTGTGTAGAGTTCTGGCTACTAATCCCCTCCACCCTCCAGACGGCACACAACCTTCTCTATCCTTGCAGTCACCTCCTGGGGGCTTCAATAGGCCTACTACCCTACCCCACTGTAGAATTCAGTAAAACTTCTACAGCAGACAAGATCATGGTAATCTGAGGTTAGAAGAAAGTTGGTAAGTCTTTTAAGATAAATTTTGTGTCATCTTTTTTTTAATATTGTCTTACTTCATTACTCAGTAGGTATTGATTACCTACAAGCCACCATGCAGAGCTTAATAAGGAACTATAGTTGTTTTTACCGCAAATGTCCACATCCATTCAGAGCCAGTCTTTAACTGGTATCTGTACATATATCCAAAAATGTGAAAATCTCTAAGATCTCAAATAATGTGAAATCTATCAGAAATCTTAATAATTCCTGTTTGAAAAAGCTTTGAAAGCTTATATTGTAGAACGTAAAAAATATTCTAGTTTTCTCCTTTGCTTACCTTACAATGCCCCTAAGTTAATTCACAGTGTGGGCGCACTTACCATTCAAGTGGAGATTTTTCAACTGAGTCCTTCCTCCTCTGCTGAGCATGGCCTCCTCTCAGAAAGTCACTGTTGCAGTATACCATGACTGTTATGTAACCGTGGATGTTTAGGGACAGGAAAAGGTTAAGAAGCAGTCTGGGGATCATACAAACTATACAGTACAGAACAAATGCAAACGTCTTGGAGTCTTGCTGAATCAAACTTAGCTTACAAAAATTTTAGTACTCTCTGCAGTAGCTACCTAGATCAAAGGGGATTGAGAAGCTGGTAAAAGATTGCTCAGATTTGTAAGATCTGTTGTGTTGATCTGTGTTGATTTATGCCCAGCATAGACTCTGTAGGAAGTTGAAGTGGGGAAAAGTAAAAATGGGTTTCATATTTATATCATTTGTTCATTTGCATTTCAGAGATAGTTGTGTATTATTTTTCATTAACCGGCACTCAATGAGCGGTTTTGTATCAATCGTTCCCAGAATTGTCGGCCATATATACTCAGTGCCTCCTCCCTATAATAGGGCCATCCAAAATTTCCACAATTTAGATCCTTCCCAGTTTAATTTCACTTCCAAGATGTTTTACTTTTGTTGTTATTAGAGAAACCACTCACTTCAGCTTTGAAGATGTTTCTTTTGTAAATGATACAAATAAAATTAAGGTGGATATGTTAATTAACTGTGTTAATTAACTTAATTGTGGTAAGCATTTCACAGTATGTGTATGTAAGTGTATGTGTGTTTATATATATGTATATATATCAAATCCTTACATTCAACACTTTAAATATATTTCAATTTTGCCAACTCTACCTCAAAATTTGGGGGAAAAAAGAAAGAAAAACAGGAAGAAGCCAGAGTATTTGGGCTTAAATGTGGAAAATTGTCACCAATCAGTCCGTGACAGTTTACCACCTCGCACTCGTTACCTGACCTGCAATCTATTTTTGACTTACTGAAAAAACAGTTCTATGGGATAAAATCAAGGAATACAAGCTTTTAAAACATGCTCCAGGAGGCAGATCTCCTGTAGTCAACTAGGGTTGGCATACTGCCTCTTAGCAACCACTGGAAGAAGATGTCGTAGCTAAGATATTATTTATCTTAGCTAACTGAAGAGTCTTTGGTAGAATTAGAATAAAAAGTGAGTTTTTGTCTTATATTTCTTCTCCCAGATTATTAATTTATATTACATGTGGAGATGTACCTGTTTCTTTATAGTACATGAGACTGAAAAGTAGCATGTAAAACAAAAAAAAAAAATACACCCCAAAAAACATTTTTAAATGTATAGATGGAATTAAATATATACACATATACATAATTACATGCATACATACCTAATATAAAAAATAAGGTGACTAGAAGCTCACAAAGGTCATGTAGACTGACTTCTAAAATATAATTTCACACTGATATATTTTCTCCAGAGTTTATTTAAGTTAATTACTTTTTAATTATTTTTAAATCACAGGTTCTAAATTAGTTCCATTTTGGAGCTGGCTACAAATGGGCAAGGACCTACTTTTTATACGACTTCGATATTTGACTGGTGCCTGGAGGCTTGAGCAAACCAGGAAGATGAATTAGGTTACTTGCCGTCTTTGTATTCTTATGTATCAGTGTCACGTTATTTCACCGGAAATTAAAATTTTAAATAAACCTGGAATAAACCTATGCCCTTGCCTGCCTTTTGATAATTTTTAAAGAAGTAACTGTCATAACTAAAAATGTTTATACCTCTTTTGAACCCCCCCAAAAAAAAAAAATTAAGGTGTTCGTAACAAAGATTTTCCTCTGCTTCAGCAGTTTTGTTTATTGATTCTCATTATCATTATGATTCTGAGAAATATAACTTTTAAGCAGAAGAGAGAAGCAGTTATTCTACCTGCATAATTCTCATGAATTTAAATATAAACCATAATCATATACCTGTGCTCAGAGATTTAAAAATAAAATTGGCATATGTTTAAATATATGCAAACTTATTAGTATTAAGCCCATATTCCAACTTATAAAACACTAGGAAATTGTATGTTAAAGAAAGGATATAGGGCACCTGGGTGGTTCAGGCTGTTAAGCATCCCGAATCTTCACTTTGGCTCAGGTCATGATCTTACAGTTCATGAGTTCGAGCTCCACGTTAGGCTCCACGCTGACAGTGTGGAGCCTGCTTGGCATTTCTCTCTCTCTCTCTCTCTCTCTCTCTCTCTCTCTCTCTCACACTCTCTCTCTCTTTTTCACTCTCAAAATAAATAAACTTCAAAAAAAATTTAAAGGAAGGATATAGGCTCTCTCACCAAGGCATCTGCTTCCTTATATGGTCTTTACATCTCTCTTCCCCAATTTTACTTACATATATTGCACTTATTTTCTTACTTCCTGGCAACACCTTGCTCTTGAGTTCATGTTACTAGAAATTGAAAATTCTTTATAAAAAAGAGAAAGTTTTGGGGGCACCTGGCTGGCTCAGTTGGTAAAGCATGCAACTCTTGATCTCAGGGTCATGAGTTCAAGCCCCATGTTGGGTGTAGAGATTATTAAAAAAAAAAAAAAAAGTTTTCTAATATTGATAAATGCATATACTTAACATCAGAAGCCTGTGTTTTTGAGATACTATCAAGACTAATGAATAGCAATTGTACAATAATTTACCCCTAAAACTCAGAATTAGATTATTTCTGATGTTTTAGAGAAACTAATAACAATATCTAACATTTATTGAGTGGTTACTGTATGCCTGCCACTGTTCTAAGCATCTGGTGTATATCATGATTCACTTAACTTTTACAATGGAAGAGGAAACAGGTATAAAGTAGTTACTCACTCAAGGTCGCACAGCTAGGAACTAGTGGAGCTGTGATTCTAGCCCATGTCGTCTGGGTCCAAAGCCTACACTCTAATGGCTATCCTACCTCAGTTTCTGAAGGTATGAAAATTGGAGATACCTAAATAGAAACTTTCAGAAGTACACTAACTATAACATTTTAAAGACAAAACTTAAGTGGAAAAGTTTAAAATAAGCTAAAAAATGACTCCTCCCCAGTAATTTCAGCAACAGTGATATTATCACATCTGCAGTAGACAATAAGCCCCTTGAAAACAGAAACCATTTCTTACTCAAATTAGTATGCCAGCACAGTACTTAGTATATAGTAGACACTTAATGCTGATTACGTGAATAAACAAACTTCATTTACCACCAGATTTTAAGAGCATTTAAGTCACTTAAGAGAACAAAGCAAGGCTTATGCAAGTAGAAATGATAGAAAGCCAATTGTAGAAGAATGACTGAGCATTTACGAAGAGTGTAAAAGTACAAACCTGAACCAAAAATAAGATCCTTAATGAAACTAAATAAAAATAAAATAATTTACAGGCATAGCTCATTTTATTGCACTTCACAGATACTTCATTGTTTTTACAAATGAAAGGTTTGGTCACCCTGTGCCAAGCAAGTCCTGGTGCCATTTTCTTCAGCATTTGCTCAGTCCATGTCTCTGTGTCACATTTTGGTAATTCTCACAATATTTCAAAATGTTTCATTATTGTCTTTGTTATCGTAATCAGTGATTACGACTCACTGAAAATTCAGTCCATGTCTCTGTGTCGCATTTTGGTAATTCTCACTGAAAACTCAGATGATGGTTAGCACTTCTTAGCAATGAGGTAATTTTGGATTAAAGTATGTACCCTTTTTAAATAGAATGCTATTACCCTCTTTAACGGACTACAGAATAGTGTAAACATAATAACTATTATATGCAGTGGGAAACTAAACTCATTTGACTGATTTTACTGCATTTGCTTTATTGCAGTGGTCTGCAACCAAACCTGCAATATGCTCTTTGCAAGCTAGTGATAAAAATGCATATTTAAAGAATAATAGGATTTTGAGGGGAAGTATCAATACTTTTATGTAGTTCATCCAGGAACACTATTTAGAAAGGTTTCTGATCTTGATGCCAATTTACCCATCTAAGCCCAGATTCACCTAGGTTAACAGCATACTATAGAATCTGAAGCACACTGTAAGAGAAAACATAGTTTGACTTGTTGACATTTCAGAACCTGCTCAAAAAAAATAACAAGCAGCCACAGCAAAAGTGAAACTATCGGCTATTATTTTCCCTATATATAAGAAAGTGTGATAAAAATGTTACATGCATTAGTTTCTCTGATCAAGTAAATCTATCAATAGGAATAATTACATTTCAGAAATAAGTAGGATTAGGCAAGGGATAGGGTGCTTGGGTGGCTCGGTCAGTTGAGCGTCCAACTTTGGCTCAGGTCACGATCTCACAGTTCCTGAGTTCAAGCCCTGCATCGGGCTCCGTGCTGACAGCTCAGAGCCTGGAGACTGCTTCAGATTCTGTGTCTCCCTTTCTCTGTACCATCCCCCCTATCCTGCTCATGCTTTGTCTCTCTGTCACTCTCAAAAATAAACATTAAAAAGCTAAAAGAAAAAAATAAGTAGGATTAGGCAAGGGATTTGTCCATGGTCCCACAGGTAGCCAGGAGTTGTGCTTCTACTGAATAAAAAATAGGAAACATAAAGGATGGTGAGGTAGGATTAAAACTGAGAGGATAAGTTTATTACATGCAGATAACCTGACCATTCACTTTGTACCTTCTGACTTGTTCTTACATAATATTTACATATGTAGTTTCACTTGAGATTGTATCAGGACAACAGTGTGTTTCTTGACACCCGTAATTCAATGTCTACAATCTTGTGTCTTTCCACCATTCGTGGTTGATTCTCAGTTCTATTTTCCATTTTCTTTATTCAATTACGATTTCCTTACGAGCAGAAACCTTGCCTTTTATTTTATTTGTGTGTCTCCACAGCATCCTAAATTGTGGTTTTTCAATAAAGGTTTCTGAAATGGTTAGATAATGCCACCATTTCAATTCATTTGTCAAAAAAAAAAAATTACAGGAATGAGTTTCTCCATTTTATTAATAGCTAAATCCCCTGAAGTAATAGTCTAGTAGGCTGTTTTGTTTTTGCACAATCTCAAAATCCATCAAATCTACAAATTAATGATTTCATTATATCAATCCAATAAAGGGCTCTATGAAGTAATACATTTGTAATTCACTGTTTTTGAATAAAACTCCAGGTAGTATTTTGATGGTCACAAAAAAAGAAGTATCTTTACAGATTTGATCCAATCCAGGTGGTCTTTTTGCACGCTATATATATACATGTGTGTGTATATATACATATACATATATATATATTACATATGTTATATATGTATGTATATAAAACACACACACATATATATATATAACATACACATTTTTTGAAACTCATCCCAGGATCCCTTGATACAGTGATAGAGTGCTCTAGATATGCAAGCAAAACAGATCCTATCCTGACATTTTGAAGACTTTGCATTTTAAGGGCACGATGCCTGCAAATCTTACCTGCAGCACCACATACCTGGAAGCATTCAGCCTGTCTTCAACTTATAAACCAAAGCCAGCTTACAAATCAGTTGTTTGAAACCTATAAGGTGTTTCCCGTGAAAAATAATATTAAAAAATATGGTTAAGTCCTTACAGCAATCTGAAAGATGTATAGCAAGCCTATAACACACCTGAACTACTCTGTACCGGTCTGCAGTAATACCTAACCATGCTTTGCAATGTGGAGAAATCGTTTTCCATTTTCCAAGTGGGAATGCCATGGAACTATCTCTACCCACAGCCTCTAGGAATCCCAATGAAAAGGTAGGCACAAAGGCGTGTGGGTGGTTCAGTCAGTTAAGCGTCCGACTTGGGCTCAGGTCATGATGTCGCGGTCTGTGAGTTCAAGCCCCGAGTCAGGCTCTATGCTGACAGCTCGGAGCCTGCTTCAGATTCTGTGTTTCCCCTCTCTGCCCCTCCCTCATTCACGCTCTGTCTCTCTCTGCCTTTCAAAAATGAATAAATGCTAAAAAAAAAAAAAAAAAAAAAAAAAAAAGGTAGGCACATGAGCAGTGGATCTAAACCTCACTGCAGCCGCGGTGGAGGCTATGGGCAACTTCCCCCACCTAGGAGGGTCTGATGGGGTAGGGCAAGGGCTCCAATGGTAATCAGCGGAAACCTGCTTCTAGTACTACATCAAAAGGTAGTCCTACAGGAAGGACTGAAGGCAGAGAAGGGACCAAGAGTGACAGCAGTGATCCTTAGCTGAGATGTATCACAATGCACCTCAGAAATAGTCCCAGGAAATGAAGATATGTATACTACCTCTCTGACCCATGAATGTCTCCATTAATAAGATAATATATGTGTGTGTGTGTGTGTGTGTGTGTGTGTGTGTGCTGAAGGTAAAGGGTAAGTGATTGTCAGTGCAACTCATTCCACTACGAGAGTAGGGACAGTAAAACCTGGGCCCCAAGAGCCATAGTGCTGACAAACATGCCCGAAACAACCAGAGTATGAATTTAAATTTGAATCCTCCAAAATAAAATTGAAGAGCAAGTACAAGTCCTTAAAATAATGATATATACACCCTCAAGGCCTTAGAAAAAATTCTTTTATAAATCACTCATTTATTCCCTCTTTCACTCAGTGAGTGCATATATATTGAATGCCTAGCTTCCAAGCATTGTTGGATGGCTTTATTATACAATTAGGAGGAAATCGATAGCAGTACCACATTTAAACGGCATCTACCCCCAAATAATCTACTTGCAAAGAAAATGTGAAGCATTTATATAGCAATTCCAAAAATGTAAAATCAAGGGGCCAGTTATATTTTGAGCACAAATAAATCTTTGCAGTTCAAAATTAGGACAATTTTCCCTAAATTATTATATTTCTATGGGACTCTCCATGCACAACATACAACTTCAATGAAAGTAGATTCACCTCCATCTGGGAAGATAGTTTATATCCTCTCAGTTCCTTTTGCTTTTTGTCATTCTGAAAAAAAAAAAAAAAAAAAAAAAAGAACAGCAGTCCTACTCATTTATAGTTTTCACTATATTCCTTGAGACCTAAAGAAATATTTCCTCGGGGCGCCTGGGTGGCTCAGTCGGTTAAGCGGCCAACTTTGGCTCGGATCATAATCTCGTGGTCCGTGAGTTCGAGCCCCGCGTCGGGCTCTGTGCTGACAGCTCAGAGCCTGGAGCCCGTTTCAGATTCTGTGTCTCCCTCTCTCTGACCCTCCCCCATTCATGCTCTGTCTCTCTCTGTCTCAAAAATAAATAAACATTAAAAAAAATTAAAAAAAAATATTTCCTCAAACATTTTAATGGAAGGGCCAGCTAAATCAAGATAATGACACTACGACTATAAAAATTATAGTAAGTATTCCCACTTCTGGGAAGATAGAGTAAATGTACTTTTCCTTTCTCTCTCTTTTTTATTTGTAAGAACAAATAAAACCCCTGGACATTATATATACAACAAACATGAATAGACTCTGAAAGGTGCAAGAAGAAGGCAGACTGTGTAGAGACCTTGAGACATAAGGATGGACATGGTGGTGACTCCCTTGGGTTTTCTTTTTGTCTCATATATCCCAGACTTGGAGGTCAAGGAGCCACCTAAAAATGCTGATGGGCACAGACAAAAAAAAAAAAAAACAAAACTCCCTCAAATGCCTCTCTCTCTTTCCAAAGGACCAAGAAAGGAGCAAGGTCAGCAAAACAGTCACTGGTCCATTCCAATCAAACACTACAGAAAAATAAAATGGTGACCCCACCCTTGCTGACAATAGCAAAGGCTGAATGGGGAGCCTAGACTCACATCCTCACGAGGCTGTAATAAGGCAGCTGAACACCCTTATCCAGGTGAAGTCAGAGAAGGCCAAGTAGGGAGCAGGATTTTCATTCCCATCAGCTAGCAGTGATTCCTCTACCTCATGACGTCAGTGGCGACCAGCCAGGGAGCCTCTCTTCCACCCCACCCCGCAGTAACAAACCGCTTCACCCTCTCCTCACTGAGATGGTGTCAGAGGAGGCCTCATTTCCTCTGGTGGCCCAGCAGTCATGAAACCACTCTTACCACAGTCACAATGAAGACCAGGTGGCTATAGCTCCCTTCCCTCCAAAAGTAATAAGCAGACCCCCTTCCCTTTGGTATCAATAGGGGCCAAGTGGGGAATCTGTACTCACACCTCCACCTGGCAATGTAACAAAACACGTTCCCCTCCCCCTGTGGTGGAAAAAGCTAGCTAGTACAAAAAGTTTAAATGAGACCCAGAGTCCAAGAATATAATTTAAAAGTCCAGGTTTCCAAAAAAAAAAAAAATAATTTGTCAAAACAAGAACCAGGAAAACCTCAACTTGAATAAAAACAATCAACTGATGCCAACACCGAGATTACCAAAATGTTAGGATTATCTGACAATGATTTTAAAGCAACCATCATAAAAATGCTACAATGCATCTGCAAGCATGCTTAAAATGAATGAAAAAACAGAAAGCCTCGGGGGGGGGGGGGGGGCGGAATCTCAGTGAAGAAAAAGAAGATACTAAAAACTAAATGGAAATTTTAGAAGTGAAAAATATAATACCTGAAATTAAAAGCTCAGTGGATGGACTCAACAGTAGAATGAAGGCAAGGAAGGAAAGAGTCAGTAAACTCAAAGACAGATAAACAGAAATGACTCAATCTGATCAAGAGAGAGCAAAATGAAAAAAAAAAATGTCTTGGGAACCGATGAAACTATAAAAATAAAAAGATCTAGCATTTGTATCATCAGAGTCCCTGGAAGGACTGAGAAAGTACTTGAGGAAATAATGGTCAAAAATTCAAACTAAACTATGGAAACAGTTCTTTGGACACGCATATATTGATCTAACAGTTCCCTGTATTCATTTTTTAATTTTTTTGAATGTTTATTTATTTTTGAGGGAGCGACAGAGTATGAGTGGGGGAGGGGCAGAGAGAGAGGGAGACACAGAATCCAAAGTAGACTCCAGGCTCTGAGCTATCACCACGGAGCCCGACGCAGGGCTCGAACTCATGAACCGTGTGATCATGACCTGAGCCGAAGCCAGACACTCAACCAACTGAGCCACCCAAGTGCCCCAAAAAAATGTTAAAAAAAAAAAAAAACTACACATAAAATCAGCAAGAAATAGAAAACACCACCACCAACAGGATCTAACAGACATTTATAGAAAATTTCACACAACAGCAGCAGAATATATATTCTCTTCAAATGCCACCTATATCAAGATGGATCATATCTTAGACCATAACAAATGAATAAACTGAAATAACACAGAGTGCTTTCAAACAACAGATGAAACTAGAAGTCAACAGTAGAAACATGACAAGAAAATCTCCATCCGAACACTTGGAAACTAAACAGCACACTTCTAAATAACACAAGGACTGAAGAAGGAAGAAGTCTCAAGGGAAATTTTAAATATGTGTATATATATATATATATATATATATATATATATATATATATATATACATTGAACTGAATGAAAATGAAAATAGAACATAACAAAATTTTTGAAACACAGTCAAAGAAATGCTGAGAGGTAAATTTATAGTGCATACATTAGAAAAGAGGGAAAGTCTCAAACCAGCAATCAAAGCTTCCACCTCAACAACCTAACATAAGAGCAAAATAAACCCATAGTAAGCAGAAGGAAGGAAATAATAAAGATAAGATCGGAAAACAATGAAATTAAAAACAGCAAACCATAGAAAATAGCAATGAAACAGCAATGAAAACTCTACACACACAAATTTGGCAACTTAGATGAAATTGAATACTTCCTTGGAAAAACACATAGTACAATGCACCCATGAAACAGATCATTTGAATAGCTATAGCCCTACACTATTAAAGAAACTGAATATAAAATTTTAAAAAGAAATCTTCAGGCTTCGATAATTTCACTAGAAAATTCTACCAAACACTTAAAGAATTAACACCAATTCTATACACTGTTCCAGAAAAAGAGAGAGAGAAACACTTCCCAATTCATTTTATGAAATATTAGCTTGATATCAAAACCAAAGAAAGGGGTGCGTGGGTAGCTTAGTTGGTTAGGCGTCTGACTTCAGCTCAGGTCATGATCTCGCGGTCCATGAGTTTGAGCCCTGCATCGGGCTCTGTGCTAACAGCTCAGAGCCTGGAGCCTGCTTCAGATTCTGTGTCTCCTTCTCTCTTTTGCCTCTCCCCCACTCATGCTCTGTCTCTCTCTGTCTCTCAAAAATAAAGAAACATTAAAAAAATAGAAAGTACAAAAAAAGGAAAACTGCAGACCAATACCCTTTATGAATACAGACAAAAAAATCCTGAATAAGATATTAACAAATAACATTTCTCAGTATCTAAAAAAAAATTATACACATCATGATCAAGTGTGGCTTATACTGGGATGCTGGGGTGGCTCAATATTTGAAAATCAATCAATATCATACATCATGTTAACAGACTAAAAAAAAGAAATACTATATATGAATTATTTCAGAAAAATCATTGGAAAGTTCAATATCCATTCATGATAAAAATCTTCAGAAAAATAAGACTAGAGGGGAACCTCCCCAACTTGATAAAGTGAATCTACTACATCTACAGATACCATTATATATAATAGTTAAAAAAATGACATCCAGAGTTGGGGCGCCTGGGTGGCGCAGTCGGTTAAGCATCCGACTTCAGCCAGGTCACGATCTCGTGGTCCCTGAGTTCAAGCCCCGCGTCAGGCTCTGGGCTGAGCCTGGAGCCTGTTTCTGATTCTGTGTCTCCCTCTCTCTCTGGCCCTCCCCCGTTCATGCTCTGTCTCTCTCTGTCCCAAAAATAAGTAAACATTGAAAAAAAAAATTAAAAAAAAAAAAATGAATGCTTTTCTCTAAGGTCAGGAAGCTTTGCTCTAAGGTCAGGACCAAGGCAAGGATGCCCATTCTCACCACTCTTATAATTTTTTATTTTATTTTATTTATTTATTTTTAATATAATTTATTGTCAGATTCTCACCACTCTTACTGAATATAGGGCTGAAAGTTCTAGTCAATGCAATGAGGCAAGGAAAAGGAATAAAAGGAATATAAATGAAAAAGTAATAAATAAAACTGTCTATATTTGTAGATTACATGATTGTTTACATAAAAAATCCCAAGGAATCTTTAAAAAAAAAAGCATCCTAGAACTAATAAGTGAGTTCAGCAAGGTCACAGGATACAAGATAAACATATAATTATCAATTTATTTATACTAGCAGTGACCATATGGATACTGAAAGTAGAGACAACAAAAGAAAATAGGCAAATTGAACTATAACAAACTTAAAAATTTCTGTTCATCAAAAGAAATAATCAAAAGAGTGCAAAGGTGACCTACAGAAGGGGAGGAAATATTTGCAAATCACGTATCTGATAAAGGATTAGTATCTAGAATATATAAGGAACGGCAAAAACTCAACAAAAAACCCAAATAGCCCTGTTACAAAATGGGCAAGACTTGAATAAACAATTCTCCAAAGAAGATATACCAATGGCTAATAAACATATGAAAAGATACTCAACATGACTGATA
This sequence comes from Felis catus, assembly GCF_018350175.1. NCBI lineage: Eukaryota > Metazoa > Chordata > Mammalia > Carnivora > Felidae > Felis > Felis catus. The sequence goes on along the minus strand of NC_058368.1, from coordinate 15,724,500 downwards.
TTAGGAGCAAGACAAATCAAAACCACACAAGATATCACCTCAATAGCCACTATTAAAAGAAAAGAAAGTAATAAGTGTTGGCAAGGATACTGAGAAATTGGAAGCCCTTGTGTACTATTGGTGGGAATGCTAAATGGTACAACCATATGGAAAACAATATGGAGATTCCTCAAAAATTTTTAAGTAGAATTACCATATGATCCAGCTGTCTACTTCTGGGTATAAGCTCAAAAGAATTCAAAGAATTCAAAGCAGGATCTCAAAGAGGTAATTTCACACCCATCTTCACTGTGGCATTATTCACATTGACCAAGGGGTGGAAGCAATCCAAATGTCCATTGACAGATGCACTGGGTAAAGAAGATGTGGTATATACATACACTGGAATATTATGATTCCTTAAAAAAGAAGGAAATCCTGTCCTACAACATGGATGAACCTCAAGGACATTATGCTAAGTGAAATAAGCCAGTCACAGAAAGACACATACAGTATCATTCATATGAAGTATGTGAAATAGTCAAAATCATAGAAACAGAAGATGGAAAAGTGGTTGCCATGGACTGGGGGAGAGACTGAACAGGGGCATTAGTGTTTAATGGCTATGGATCATCAATTCTGCAAAACGAAAAAGTTCTAAAGATCTGTTGTACAACAATTTGAATATACTAAACGCTATTGAACTGTCCACTTAAAAATAGTTAAGATGATAAAAAAAGTTCGATCTAGTCCCTAAGTAACATGTGACTAAGCAACAATTTGAATGAATGGATTAACTTGATTAATCCTAATGTTAACCTCTGCCTGTTACCACATCTGCTCACTTTTCGATTCAACTTCAAGTTCCAGGAAGACAGTGAGGTGTAGTGGTTAAATGTCTGGGCTTTGGAGTCAGGCAGACAGACAGTCGGTTATGCCTCAGGTTCCTCAGCTGCAAAGTAGGATAATAATTCTCATCCTGAGATGTCATGAAGATGAAACAAGATGATGTGCATAAAGCCTAACCTGGTCCCGGCAGAGATTCGCACAACAGGAGAAAGCTGTCACTTCACCACCAAATCAAGATACTCTATGACTCCCTTGTTGCAATCCCAGAATGCTTATTTGGTGATATAATATCTTGTAACGTTATTTTTCTCGTTTATCCAACCAGTTTGACAGTTCTCTTAGGAACATTAAGGTTTTCATACATAAAAGCTCAAGTATTCTGCACATAGTAGGCATTCTGGGCTGCCTTTATGATGTGTACCTGCATCAGAGCGCCTGGCCAAGGGGGCTAAAATACAGCTACACTCTGCTGCAAAGTGAGCACCCACAGAGCTGCATTTACCCAGAACGTGGGTGTGGCGGCGGGGGTTCTTTGGCTATGAGTTAGTGGGCATTTCATACTCACTTCTCCGGGTGCTTCTGTGGACACCCCATGACACCTCCCTTGTGCCTTCACCCTCTAAGTGACACAAAAAGTTGTATGATCATCATTGATCTATGTGTCTTTTCTAGTGGAACCTAGTTTCCTCAGGACCAGTGCTCTGTGTCCACATGATTAGTCCAGGCACCTGTGCTCAGGAAAGTGTTTAATACTCATTATGGACTGAATGATAGCTCTGGAAGAAAAGTTCAAGAAGGAGTCAGAAAAAGCGCAGAGTGAGGACAGAATTACAGATGAAATGTATGAAACTAGAAGTGGGAGGGGTATGTAGGCAACAATTCCTAGTTGTGGCTCTGAGTAGAAACATTATAATGCTAGATCAAACATCAGGTATAGCAGATGCACAAAGTAGAATCTTAGTATCTATGGATTACTACAGCCTTTGTCCCCAGCATGTCCTATGCTGAGTACTTTACAAAAGAAAAGGAGGCTTCTCCTCCTGTCACTGTTCTATAGGCTGCAGGAACTCATCTTGCATCAAGTCCTTGCAATTCAGAAAAGGAGGAGATTGGTTTCACTGTGGTTTTCAGGTCTTGAACCAAAACTTTTTTGGAGGTTCCACCAAATCACAACCTGTGACTGAGTCTCCCCCTTCGTAAGATTCCCATTGCATAGTTTTTTTTTTTTTTTTTTTTGCTGGAAGTTCCAACAAGCCTAAAATTGCAGTTAATCAAGAAAGCAAGAGGAAAAAATTCAGCAAAGGATTTCCTATTACAAGGATAGTCAGCTTCTGAAAAATGGAGTGCCAACATTGAGCCTTCTTTCCTGGAGTGGGCATTTTCTCCTTGGAACTCATCAGATCTTAGTGTTCCTGTATAGAATGGATTAACTTTCTACACTAGGTTTCAGGAATAAATGGCAGGAATTATCTAAGTGACAGTCTAACTTTTAGGTGTCAAAATTTCCTGGTATGTAAACGATAATGTACAGAAAAAGGAGACGACACACACTCAAAGAACCTGTAAATCCAAGTCCTGCCAACAGCCAGGAGAGTTCCGTGAACTTAAAAAGACTCCATGCCAGAAGCATGAGCCAGCACTGCAGAGGTTATAATTTCTTTCTCTGCATCGTGTCCTCTGCATTGTCTAATGCACATACGGAAACTGAAGCAGTGCCAGAGTCATTTCTTTTCTCAATAACATTGAAAACAAAACAAAACAAAAACAACACGAGCCACAAGGTATTAATTCTGAGGACTTGGTTTACTCGCAGGCAAGTGCACATCAAGGGCTCTCTGTAGCTTTTAGCAGTCCAAATGTTTCCTAGTGTCTCACACCCACAATATTTCCAAATTGAACCCTCAGCCTGGAGCAGAGGTAGAGGTAAATGGGCCAGGCGTAGAAAGAGGACTTAAATTCGAGTTTCAGGTTCAAGTACAAATGCTGTTTTAAACAAGGTCATTGCTCAACCACATGATAATGCAAAAATGGCATCTGCCAGGGGAAGAAAATGCAGTGCTTTGAGAACTAGAAAAAGCCATTAAATTCAGAGCCTTGAGCTTCATTGGTATCAGGGCCTTCTGGAACACTGATTTTTCTATATAAAGGAGCAAAATGAATACTGCCTCTGCAGCTGAATGCCTTTTCCATGAAGAGGTACTGGCTGATGGGAAATCAAGGATCATGAGTATGTTGGTGGCATTTCCTAAATGTATTCCAGTGTGTATGTATTCTAGGAGTCCACAGTGACTCCAAGAAACAGACTACCCAGGGGATAGCCAGGCCTTAAGGCAAGAAGGCTGTACATTAACATTGCTCAGTGCCCATAAGGTTATCCCTTTATTAGATTAGATAATATTATATGTTATATGCTAGGCTGTTAAGCATACAAATACATATAAATAAACGACAAGCCACATAATTACCTGACTAGTTTTTACCACCACTCACCACTCACAGTGATTAGATTTTCTTCTGCCCATGCCAATGCAAACCAGTTGATCTGGTGCTGTCGACGGTGTAATGATTCCTTTAGTCTGAAAAGCTAGCAAGCAACGAAAGGCAAGTAACAGTAATCATCAGGGCCCAGAAACGTTGTCAGAAAGAGTGGCTGGTGGAGAGAGGGGGTCCAAACCGATTTGTTGGTCCTGTATCTCTTGTTCTGGTAACAACCCTCCTCGGCCTTAGGCGGACCCAAGAAATCTCAGGAGTGGCGGGTGAAACAGAGAGATGCGAGGTGACCCAGGCTGGCCAGGGCCTCCCCACCGCGGCCGGCCAGGGGGGTCCGGTAGCGCACAGAGGCGAGGCGAGCCTGGGGACCCACGGGAGGACCAGGGAGCAGCGCGGGGCCGCCGCGAGGCGCCCCCGCCGCAAGTTTCCGCGCACGTGGCCGCGGGGCGGGCCGCGCTCCCCCCGCCTCGCGGGCTCCCGGCGCGGCCAGGGCGCGCGGCGGCGGGCGGGGGCGGACCCGTGCGCAGGACTCCTGGCCGCTTTCCAGGTCGGCGCACTAATACGGGCGATGAGGCTTCGCGGCTCCAGTCTGACTGACGCCGGCTGGGGCCGCCGCCGCCGCCGCCGCCGCTGCAGCCGCTGTCTCGGTCCCCGCCGCCGCCGCCGCCGCCGGGCCCTGCAGCCGCTGGGCGCGCGCAGCCAGGCAGTGAGTGCGCGGCGCTTGGAGCAGGCGGCCGGGGACCCACGGCGGGGGGCGAGGGGGGGTCAGCCAGACCCGGGAGGGGGGGGGGGTTGAGTGACATCGTGGGGGACAGGTAAGAGATGCCCTCCCCGGCGCGCGCTGGGCGAGTGCGTGTGTGTGTGCGTGTGTGGCTAAGTTGTTCTTCCCCGAGGGAAGTCTTCGAGGCCCTTTGGTGGGTGGCTTGGTTCTTTGTACTCTCCATCCCTGTATTTCTTGGTGGAGCCTGTTTGGGGTGGGGTTGGGCGGAGGGGACAGCTCCAGGGAGTTGGCCTCGCGCCCTCCGCGTCGCCCCAGCCGCCGGCAGGCGACACCTGGGACCTGTGGGAGGATGCTCGTCCCACTGTGGGGGCGCTGGCTGTGCGGGGCTGTGGCCCAGGGCGTGGGTAGGGATGTGAGCTAGGTCTCCGGCCCCCCCTCGGCTGGGCACCGCGCGGGGGTCGAGCACTGAGGACTGGCGCTGTGGAGACCCAGACTTAGAGCTGGGTAACCGTTGGTTGTGACCGAAAGTTGGGGGGGGGGGCAGTGGAGAAATCGGGGTGGGGGTAGTAATTGCGACTCAGCTGGTCTCCCTGGCCTTCTGTCTCTTAGGCTTTTTACTCTGCTTACCTTTGAGGCACGCGAAGAGGGAAGGGAAAAAAAAAAAAAAAAGTTGGGAATGTTGTTCAAGTGTCTCCGGGCAAGCGCTTGGATTGTGTTGGGAGCTGGGATGTTTGTCTTTTCCTTCGCCTGCCATTCGGTGCCAGCTCTCCGCAGAGGGGAGGGGGGCGAGGTGGGGAACAGATACAGGAGACTAACTGACGCCAGCATTGTGATCGGAAGGAGGAGCGCGGGGAAAACATTTTTATGGATGGCTAATCGCTGACAAGCCTTCCCGTTACTATTCCTTCCTCCTCCCACCCTTGACAGTGGAAATTTCAAATGATAATTTAGAAATACTCCGTTGACTTGTTTCTGGGTTGGAAGCGGTACTCTGAGAAATCGCCTGCAAATGATGTAAATCTAGTTTTGGAATAAAATTGCATGTAAATTATTTACCCAGTAATTAACAGTCGGATGCACACCCACAGGACACTGTGGATTGCTTTTAATGGATCCAATTTACAAGTGCCATTTCAGTGGTTTGCCAGATTTCTTGGATGCTCTTTTGGAAGTGTGGTTTAGCAGGAATAATAGAGGATAACTAAAGTCGTAAGGCATTTAATAATTCTATCTCCTTGGCCATCACTGAGCAGAGCTTTGTGGCATCCTTCAGAGTAAGAGAAATGTTCATACTACCAACATATCTTCTGGCTTAAGAGTCCTGTCGGTGTGAGGGAATGCCATGGGATGTTTATATTTTAAAAATAGTGATCTATATTTAAAAAGGAAGTAAAAGTGAAACCCAGACACATTCTCCTAACTCCATATTCAATACGTCTTTCTATACTTGTAGGAAGCCACGAACAAGATTTTGGACTGCTTTCAAGTTCGTGGTTATCCAAGAAGGACACTGCAGATAAGAAAATGATGTAATAGTTTGTAAGTAAGGAGTGTTTTAAATATGACAAAAGTTTAAAATAATATATCAGAAAAATAACTTTTAGCTATAATAATTGCCTTCATTGATGGCAAGACAACGGTCTTTAGCAGACAGCCTTCAGCCTTTTAATCTATTCTGACCCAACCAACTCCCACTTTTATGCTTGACTGGCTATCTTTGTCAGAGTTGTTTTATGCTTCAGCTCTGTGGTTTTAAGCTAGGTTTAAGAGAATGCCAACATATTCTTGATCTGAGCAAACTCATTTTTCTCAGTACAGTGTTTCCTAAAGATCAAAGGTATAAACAAATTTTAGGTGAAACCCCTACGTGCTTTATAATCCTGGCATCTCTGTCATGAGCATCTTAAAGTCAGCATGAGCTATTTGACTTTTCTCCTTGTAAAATATTTTTCTTTTACTTCTGTGTCTTCAGTTAATGGCTAATCAGGGAATGTTCACAGATGTCAGTTACTGCATCCCTGATTGCCCAAGACATGGAATGAGAAAGAAGAGTTTTGTTGACTTTTTTTCTTTTTTAAATGAAACCTTGCCAAGGATATCTATAAGTAATAAACAACTGGCAAATTTGTTTATGTTTTCTGTCCTTGTGGTCAGTCAGAGGAGAAAAAAAATCTGTCAAGAAATAGTTTCATAAAGATTAAGTATTCAGTTTCAGTGTTACAAATAGTTTAATTGTGATTAATGAGAGTGCAATTTCCTTTGTCAAATTGGAGGGCTGATGTTTCATGAGTGGTCACTGTAGCACTTAGGCAGCTAACTAGTTTATATCTTATGTTCTCTTTGCAATAAATAAAATAACAATTTCATCGTATTCTGTTCTATTATTTTGGAAATAATACCCACAGAGTGTACTCTGATTTAAGGTAAGGTAAAGGTTATGGAAAATGAAGACTTTTTTTAATTTGCAAAACATACTAATTAAATTTTAAGCCTCCAACAAGGCTTAGTGTAGATTTTGTTTACTGCTTCTAACATTCGGAGAGGAATTCAGAAACAAGGAAGTGACCAGAGTAAAAGAAAAAATATAGCAGTACAGTTGAAAGCATGAATCTCTTCAAATAGTTGTAATTCTAGGCTGTTGGATTTATATTTCCTTGGTTACTGTTGCTAGTGAGTTGAAAAGTTATTCTAAAGCAAAAAAAAAAAAAAAGCAAACAGTAAATTCATAAGTAGTTGCAACAGTTTGAGCATGCTTTATAGATTTTTTTTTTTTTCTGTTAACCTAGTGAATGTCCAGGTCATGAGTTGTCACATAACAAAAAAATAAACAATTATCCCTTGGCAATAAACTAACCTTTTAAAATAAATATTCCTATAAATAGTGTCTCTTAAGAAACGTGTGCTAAATAAAGTTGTTAAGATTTCAGAGGAGCTGTTAGCATTAGAAGCCATCATACCCTTGAAAGCTGGGTATTAATCTTGCCAGTGCACTGCATGCTGAGACTTCCACCCCAAACCATCCTGAAGACCGTGTATGTCTCTCCTTTGGTGGCAGCCTCAAGCTGACCCCAGACCGCTTTTTCAGGTTTATCTTCCTACTCCTTCCAGATTTTATGCTGTCATTGAAGTAATGGATTATAATTTCCCATGCATGTCGTGGCTTTCCTCTTTCCTGCATCTTTCTTTACTCATGAGAAGGCCTAGAATGCCATCCCCTGCTTCCCAGCCTGTCATCTGATCCTCAGAGCTACCTACATCTTCTCATGTCTTGTGGCCCTGTACAGGTGCTGCCTCCACAGAACTTCCTAATGACCCTGGTCTCAGGTGTGTCCTCCTTTGAGCTCCTATGGCTCTTTGCATTTTCCACCGTTGCCACAGCGTGTCTTGTATTAAGTTACTCCTGTGCTAATTTATTTCTTTTCTTCAGTCAGTGCTTTCAAGTTCTGTGAAGGAAGGGACCATGTTTTCATCTATCTTTGTCATTCCCTTAATACGGACCACAGTGCCCAGCATAGCGGTCAGTCAATAAATATTAATTAAATGACACATCTTTCGCTGAACCCATGTTTTTTTCTGAAATAAAAATCTGTAAAGGAGTTTTCCCCCATATAATCGATCTTAGCGTTGGTTCCATCTTTCAAGAAGCCAGTGTTGAACTTGAGCTGAGGACTTTGTTAAGAGGCTGTGGAGAATTAGCCCTGAAACCCCTGCAGTCCTATTGAGCTTCTTCTGAATATTGTGGCTGAGCATTACAGTCAGGAAACTTATATGATACTCCTATTGCATTAGCAATTTTCCATATCAGATTCACTAAATACACAATGGAAACCATTTAGCAAAAAAAAACCCAGATTTTAATGTGATATGGCTACTGCAGTGAAACTCTAATGTGATTCCACAGAAAATTGCTAACACGATAGGCTGACCCCTCTCCCCACCCCCACCATAGCCACAGAAAAATTGATACTGTTTTTAGTGTATATGTTTCAAACTATGCCCAAAAAAGAAAAAAAAAGACTGCTGCTGAGATGAGCTTCTGTTTTAGTCTGGTTGGATCTATAAAGGGTCTTGTTATCAGCCTTGTCAGAGAGCTGAATCTCCCTTTTGTGCCTTGCTCCTTGTGTTACCAAACCATGCTAAATCATTTTGCAAAATGTGTCATATTCTGTTAAGTACCTCAGAATTAATAGAGATAATATAATGTAAAAATATAATTTGTGTATAAATATCATGCTTCTATAATACATTGGATTTTACAGTTTTAATTGGGAAGTCTAATCAAGTCAAAACCAATTTTCTAAGAATCAAAGAGATTCTGACAAAACTTGAAATTCAAAACTTAAAATGAAATGCAAAAACATTAAGAAGCAAATTATAAATATGTGTATGCAGCTCTGTATCATTTTAGAAGTCATAAACACTGAAAAGATTTTGGTTTTTCCCCTTCATTCTCTAACCCACGTTTAATTCAAAGACAGAAATTTAACCCATGAAAGGAGTCCTACAAAGTTCTGATTTTTTCCTATAAAGGCAATTTTGATTTTCTTTCTTGGGGGGGAATACTAAATATCAATTTTTTTTTCTCTCTTTTTGTGTTGTGATTACCTCTCTTTTTGTGTTGTGATTCATATACAAACATGAATTTCCCCTTGGGGAAATTTAATATTTGATCACTTCCTTTTCCCCTTTTGCAAATTTAATTTTGAAGGACCGTAAGTGGAAAACATGTATTCCTCAGTCATGAAATTGTTTAGTGCAAAAGTAGTGAAAAGCAGTCTTTGCTTTATAAAACATTGCAATTACCAGGGATGACCATTCATTCCAGAATTGCAGTTGCCAGTTTTTACCGCTGGGCTAATAATCTGTAAAGTGCACAAGTGCTCTGGGGGCCACCCTGACATGTTGACACTGGAGATTGGTTCTGAAACCACCTAGGGAAGAGGCTTTGGGAGTAGTAGAAGTGTGAGCACTCTGTAAGTGGCAACAGCTTAGGCTGAGAGCCGATGCTGAGAGCGCTTCCCAGCTGGAGCAGGCCCAGAGCCTTCACCAAACCCTGCTTTATCCCAAGGAATATATTCTTCCACGTAGCCTAGTGTTTTTCACTTTTGATCTGTTGAATTGCTTGAAAGCTGATCAAATGTCGATTTGCTTTGGTTAGTGTGTTTGTGACTGTATGTTTCGATTTGAATTTACGAAGTGCAAAAATTGTGCCGTGAGTAGTGTGGGTGGGAGATAGACCCGGAACTGTAGATTGGGACAGTTTATCGGAAGCCTTTAGGAGTTTGTCCTGAGTACTTGTGGGCTGTGGGAGGTTTAGAGCAGACTTTTTTTTTTTTTTTTTTTTTTTTTTTTTTTTTTTTTATGGAGAGTTTGATGCATGGTGAAGTTCAACCGATGAGCTGGGAGTTGGTTTCTGAATTCTTGTATCTAAATTTAACTGACTTAGGAGCCACACATTTCAGAAAATAACTCCGAAAAGGATTTACAGATTCCATCAGAGTTTTCCATCTTGTGGTAGAATATTTGACTTCTACTATTCATGCTTCATTAGGAATCCATTAATCCATCTTGTTTTATTCTTTGCTAGGAATCACACATGAGAGAACTGGAGTTTGACTGGAGTAGGAAGGAGGAAGAGTTAACTGAAAAGTTTGTGCATGGGCTCAGTGGTGAGGATTCGAGGCACCTTAAGCTTGGACAGGCTTATGCATGTCAAAGGCAGACATTGCTTATTTGGACTGGTGTTAGTTTAGAAGGTCTCCGTGGGCTGGCCGAGGAACATATCAGCACTCAGAACATTGTTTCTCTGGGCAAATGCATTCCAGTTTCCAAATGACTACCCCCAAACTGGCACAACTTGTTCATAAAGTGGTACTGCCGGTGATTAACGGTTATGATTAATGATATGAGTGATTATGGTTATGCTTATGATTAATGGTTATGATTGATGATGTGAGTGACTGTGAGAAGCCAGTGAATGTGGAAGGTGAGAAAATGTGTTAAAGCTAAAAAGATTTTAGTTCTCGTGTGTTTTTCTTTCACTTCTTGGTGCATTTATATCATTCTTTCCCTGTTTACTAAGGGCAGTAGAATTTCACTTTTAGGAGCAAAAATTAGATCAGACGTTTGTCAAAGACAAACCTGTGTGTCCCCCATGCTTCCCTTAGGGCTTATTGGTTAATTGTGTTTACATAAAACAGTCATTAGGTGTTGGCTGTGTTTGCAAACAATTGCAAGCTGGTGCCCAGGTATTATTTCAAGGGAGTGGCACTTCCTTTCTGTGGTCATTCATCTAAATTGATTGCAAACACACATTTTAATTTTGTAAAAAAAAAAATTGTATGGATTATGTTTGGTGTTTTGTGATTTTTGTGGGGCTCCTGGGTGGCTCCGTCAGTTAAGCGTCTGACTTCGGCTCAGGTCATGATCTCATGGTTTGTGGGTTCGAGCCCCGTGTTGGGCTCTGTGCTGACAGCTCGGAACCTGCTTTGGATTCTGTGTCTCTCCTTCCCCCACTCACACCTCTCTCTCAAAAATGAATAAACATTAAAAAAAAATTTTTTTTAGTAAAATATGATTTTGTGGATATATTAATTGGTCTAGAAAGTGGGACTTATAAATTTGGGGGCTTATAAAGGTTATTCATTCAGTCGTTGTTTGTTCTGTGCCTATTGTACTTACACTGCTTGTGAGGCCCCAAGCCCTAAGGACCATATAACAAAATAAAGTAACAGAAGCAAATAAAATCTTGATTTCCAGGATATCATAGCCTAATTAGAAAGAGAGTGGTGAGGAAGGCAAATATCAGAATATTTATCAAATGGTAAATTTCTTTTTTTTTTTTTTTTAATGTTTATTTATTTTTGAGACAGAGAGAGACAGAGCATGAACGGGGGAGGGTCAGAGAGAGAGGGAGAGACAGAATCTGAAGCAGGCTCCAGACTCTGTGATGTCAGCACAGAGCCCGACGCAGGGCTCGAACTCACAGACCGTGAGATCATGCCCTGAGCCAAAGTCGGAGGCTCAACCGACTGAGCCACCCAGGCACCCTGGTAAATTTCTTTATGCAAAAAAGAAGTAATCTATTTGGATTTCTCTATATTTTTTCCTGGTTAGAATTCCATTTTTACTTTGTGAATTTTGCTTCACCCTTGAGAAGGATAATTAGAATGATCCCATTTAGTTTAGGATTCTAAATAAAAGTGAAATACAAGGTATAATGGGAATAGAGATTCTTGCTGTAAGTCCTTGCAAGAAGTTAAGGAAGCTGACGATGTCCCTAGGCCTGGAATTGTACTACTGTGTCTATCAAGAGAAGAGACCTTGCTTCTCTGGTTTTTTCTTCCTTAGGAAGAAACCACCCATGACCCTTTTAATAGCAGTAATAATAATCTTCTATAGCCTGCCTGGTAATAATGTGTTTAGATTCCTGTCTCCCCCCATAGACTATAATATCACAAAGCAAAGAGACCGTGTTTTATCTTAAAATACCAGTACCTAGAATAGGTGTCTGGCTCATCCTTGATACTTGATACATTTAGTTTCTTCCTTCAACCACGGTCCTTTCTCTTCCCTAAGATATGTTGGTGTTTTGTAGAATAAGGTGGAAGGAAAGATAAGGCATTTGGATTTTAATCTGTAGACAAAAGAAAACTATTACATTTTAACCTGTGGTCAAAAGAGAAATACTGAAGGGTTTGAGCAGGAGAATCACATCATCAAAGGGGCATTTGAAAAGAGATTGAAGACAAATTGATATGGTACTTCTAAGTGGCCACATTCATACTAAGCAAAGCTGCCGAGATGGTATTTGACACACCATCTCCACTGTTTCATGCATGTCATTGGCAATTAAAAATCTGAGTTTCTCCAAACAGCAATCTATAACACGGTTATTAGTGATTCTTCTCCATCAGTTTCTAATCTCCACAGCTCAAGCAGCCCTTGGCCCGGAAACTCAACCTCCCACAACATACACACATCAACGAAACTTTAAAAATTACCCATACACCATTTTAAAAAAACACTTAAAGTATTATTTATAGCCATTTAACACTTTGCAGGTATTCACGTACAGGTCAGTGTTCTTATAACAGCACTTTAAGTAGAAAGACTATTAAGTGCACAGGAAGGAGGGAAGGCATTATATATGCTTTTGCTTGTCAAAGGAATTTGTTATATTACATCAGCAAAGCAATGGCTCAGAATCAGAAGTTAGACTAATTATATAGGGCTTCATAATGTAGTAGTTGATGTTATCGATGAGACTGGATTTTACCTTCATTCGTGCAACGTTTATTGTGTACCAGACCTAGTGTTAGGCAGTTCAGAGCACTCTGTAGCATGGCCTGTGGCCTTCAGAAAGAGCTGAGCTTCTCTGGGGAAAACAAATAACCACGGTAAGGAAGCAAGTGTCCTCTGTGCTTTTATGAAGGTGTATGCCAGGTGCTGTGGAAGCCCAGAAGAGCTGTGGAGAGCTCATTAATGCTGCTGCCTGGGGCCATGGGGGAGGTTTCCAGGATGTAGCTGCTCACAGGCCTCAGGGCGGAGGAGAAGCAGTGCAGGGCAAAAGGAGTGAGGATTGATGAGTCTGGGAATGCCATTTGAGGAGAAAGATTGTGAAGAGCCTGGTTGGAAAGTGATGCTCAAATCATCAAATCTTACCCACCATACTGCTTCCCACCCTCCCCCCTCCCCCCTCCCCCCTCCCCCGTTTAAAATACATAAATACACACTCATAATAGAAATTTGGAGATGGGACGCCTGGCTGGTTCAGTGGGTAGCACATTTGACTCTTGATCTCGGGACTGTGAGTTCAGTCTCCAACGTTGGGTATAGAGATGACTTGAGAAAAATAGGATGGCTCAGTGAGTGAAGCGTCCAACTTTCGATTTTGGTTTAGCTTATGATCTCAAGGTTTGTGAGATGGAACCCTGGGTGGGGCTCTGTGTTGATAACTCAGAGCCTGCTTGGGATTCTCTCTCCCTCTCTCTCTGCCATTCCCCACTTGCACAGGCGTGTTTGCACAAGCACTCTCTCTCAAATAAACATTAAAATATTTTTAAAAAGGAAGAAATTTGGAGACCAACTGTTTAAAGCAGAAATAAAAGACTTTTAACTCTAACCCCTGGAAATAGTTACTGTCCTAGTCTGTTTTAGTCTCAGTGCAAGACTTGTCACTAAAAAGTGTGCAGGGATCTGCTCTGGACTTGGAAGGACAGGCCACTAGGGGTCCAACAGGGAGGGTGCTCTTGGGGGGGGGGTGGTGTGCAGATGAGGGGAGGCCCAGTAGGACACAGCTGCCTGGGTAGAGTAGACTCATTGAGGACATCTGGGATGGGGCATAGCTGAGAAATATGTGGAGGATCCATCCATGGGATTTGATGACCTAGGGAAAGTGGGATTGAGGAACAGGATGAATAACATTTCCATGGGGTTGTTCTGAGTCTGTTTCTAGCTTAAGCAAGTGGTTGGGGAGTGGTGCTCCCATTAAATATGGAGGAAAAACTGTTTTAAGAAAGCTAATAGGTTCCATTTCTTTCTCTTTTAAACAAAATAATAAACATTTTTTGAAAAGTTTTAGGTTCACAGGAAAAATTGAGCGAAAGGTACAGAGAGTTCCCATATACCTCCTACTGCCCCACCCCCCCACCCCCCACCCCCCGCCCACATGCACAGTCTCCTGTACTATGGATGTCCTCCACCAGAGTGGTGCATTTGTTACAGTTGATGATCCTACACTGGTACATCATTATCACCCAAAGTCCATGGGGTGTTGTACATTCTATACATTCTATGGGTTTGTGCAAATGTATAATGTGCAAATAGCCATTGCGATATCATACAGAAGAGTTTTACTGCCCTAAAAGTCATCTCTGCTCCACCTGTTCATCCATCCGTCTCCCCAACTCCTGGCCTAGATTCCATTACTACATTGGAACATACTGCATTTAAGGATCTTGGAGTATGGAAGTCAGTGGTGGTCAAATTTTAATGAAAAAAAAAAATTTTTTTTTAAACCAACAGGGCCCTTAGATCAAAGAAGCCTCATTAAGTAAAGCTGAATGAAAACGGGCTGCTTTGGTGGAAGGTGGCAATCTGCAGAGGGACGAAGCCTAGTGCTTTGCCATTCTCCTGGTGTCCAAGTCCACCCTGCCACTCTCTTGCTGCTGTGTTGGAGACTCTCTGTGGTCTCCAGAATTTTGAAGAACTGCATGGTAAGCAATTCTGGAGCTGGAAAGAAGGGCCGGTAGTTCCCAGATGCAGCGACCTCAAACTCTTGTGCTTTTCAGAACTGGTGTCTGCTTTTCAGGAGCTTTTTCGTTGTTTTGTTTTGTTTGGCTGGTTTTGGTCCCTTTCCTTGGGGCCAGGACACCAGCTTTGATTTCACTTTGCTGTCACGCACCTGCTGGTGGCATTCCTCATCTGTCTCCCAGTTTGCTGTTCTGATTTGCTGTAAACTTCGAAATCCTGTAAACCCGCTTGTTTAACCTAAGTCGCAAATAGTCGCAAATAGGTCCTATGTGATCTTTTCTGTACAGACTTGATAACATCCATTTTGGCAGGTACAGCTCTTTTTTGCTTGTTGGTAGTTCTCAGGTTTTGTACAGTTGGAACTGCTGGATAGTCAAATTTTATACAGTGACCATCTCATTTCTCTTGGGGTCCATTTATCTTCTTGCCTTTTCCCTCTTTCTGACTGGTCCTGGAGTTATGTAGGAAGTATGTATTGCGGCCTCAGGAATATCTGTCCATCAGCTCTGTTGGGTGAATTGTAGCATTTCATGCTGATTAGGAAGAAAATGATGTCATAATTTGATTCCTAATGAGACGCTAATATGTTGAGATGGTTGAGATACTGTTTTTTTTTTTCTTTTTATGTGAACATTTGTCCTCTTTTTTCCTTCTTTGTCTCTGATGATTTTCTGATGTTGTTTTCCTTTTTTTTTCTTGTCTTTTCTTCTTTTTTTGGCACCTTTTACTTCTACAGTGAGGCATGTAGGAGGAATAAGTAGAAGTATAACCACTTGTTAGTAATAAAAAATAGTATCTTTGCATTAAGTTTACAGTGTTCAAACTGCTTTTGCACACATCCTCTCAGTATGAAAAGCAGTGATTTTTCTTTCAGTTTTGCAGAGGAGGAAATAGGATCAAAGTGGTTGATTACTTAAAGGTCACATTAGTGAGGAAGCTAGCATTCAGTTTCAAGTCTTCTTCCTCCACGTCCTTCCTCCAAATATTCATTATATCGTGTTGCATCTTTTCCTGGAGGCACTAGTTACATTGTGGGCCCTTCCAAACTTAAATAATAAAATACCACACTTGTGGGGTGGTCTATAGCATCTCTCCAAGAAAATGCTGACAATATAAAAAAGAGAGCGTGGTGGGGTGCCTGGGTGGCTCAGTCGGTTAAGCGTCTGACTTTGGCTCAGGTCATGATCTCTCACGTTTTGTGAGTTTGAACACCATGTCAGGCTCTGTGCTGACAGCTCGGAGTCTGGAACCCACTTTGGATTCTGTGTCTCCCTCTCTCTCTGCCCCTCCCCTGATCATGCTCTGTCTCTCTCTCTCTCTCCTTCAAAAATAAATAAACATTCAAAAAAAAAAAAAAAAGAATAGAGTGTGGAATGCTAGAAACTTACGCTGTAATCTTCCCAAATCTTGACATTCTCTGACGACAGTCTTAAGAGTTGCTTACCGTTAAAATGTTCAATCATGCTCTTACTATTCAGAATAGCACGTGGAAAGAAAATGTGTAACATTTTAAGTCTACCTTAAAAGTGGCCCAAATGCTTAGGTGTATTTGTTAGATCCCCTCTTTGCTGCTTTATTGCCTGTTCTTCTTCCCTTTCACTATAAAATATCAAATAGGCAATAGAATTATAATTCTGTCTCCAAAGGTGGTAGGGAGAAACAGTAAAAAATGTATCCTTTTTATTAAAAAAACAAACAAACAAAAAACAATTCCATGGGCGCCTGGGTAGCTCAGTCAGTCGGGCTTCTGATTTTGGCTCAGGTCATGATCTCACGGTTCATGAGTTCCAGCCCCATGTTGGACTCTGTGCAGATGGTGCAGAGCCTGCTTGGGATTCTCTTTTCCTCCTTCTCTCTCTGCCCCTCCCCTGCTCACTCTCTCTCTCTCTCTCTCTCTTTCCCTCTCAAAATAAATAAACTTAAGAGAAAGAAAAAAATAAAAAATAATTCTAAATCTCCACTGAAACTTAAGAAATGATAGCCAATCAACATTGACATTCTAGCTGAAAAATCAAACTAGATGAGTGTTCAAGAGGACCATATCCCAGGGATTTAAGTGAACGTAAATCAAGCCTATCCCAGTGACCTATTAAGTATAAATCCCAATGACACCAGTTTACTTCAGCACCTCCTGTCATGAGCACAGGGCTGCCTATTATAGCCCTGTCTTGGTGTAGGCAAAACATATCACTTTTAATCAGGACCTTTTGTGAAATTCAGTACTAATGTAAAAAGTAATGAAGCTGATTTTGGAGTTCTGTTTTAAAATGAGATTGTGTGTATACTTTATGCACGTGGGGGTTTTGATATATTTGTGGGATTTTATTGGATGAGACTCAGGCAGTCATTATGTAGTTTGGGCCACAGTTTACCCAAATCCACAACTGTTGACAAAGATTAACTTCAAATATTCTGGTACTTAGTTGTGTATTATAGGGTAAATTTATTAATCCAGTAACATTTTCAGGTAGTAGGCTCTATTACATTCCTATTAAGGAGGGGTCATAAAATCAGTTTTATGAAAGAGTGAATTTCAAATTCTGTGGACCTTCTAATGGATTTGAACACACAGAGATTCTGGAGTATTAGTAGATTTTAATACAACTTCAAATATCAGATGTGGGGGTGCCTGAGTGGCTCAGTTGAGTGTCTAACTCTTGATCTTGGCTCAGGTCATGATCTCATGGCTCGTGTTGGGCTTGTGCTGAAGGCATGAAGCCTGCTTGGGATTCTTTCTCTCTGTCTCTCTCTCTCAAAAATAAATAAACATATATAAACATATAGAATAAATATCAGATGTGTTCGTGCATGAAAAGACTTCTATTTCTGCTTTCTTTCAGAATGCTCACAGTTGTTGAATCTATGGATGTTTTTTGAATGTAATTATTTGCTTTGACTAAAGGAATTTTATAGTTTGTATTGAAAAATAGCTGATTCCAAGAAAATAAAGCTCAAAAATATTGATCGATAATATGTAAAATTGCCATTGGTTGGTTCTGGGATAGACAATAGATCTCATTAAAAAAAATAATCTTTCTGGACATTGTTCTGTATTTTCACCTTTTCTTAGCATAGAAACAAATGATATTTTTAAAACAGTACTTTCTTTCTCCCCTATGCTACAACCATCAGAGAAAATTGATATGTTTACATGAATCAGCATTAAGTGGAAGAAAGGATCTGAAAGGCAGGCAAAATGCCGGGGATGGCACAAAACTATGCCTGTCCTTCACTGAGTATGGGCTTTTGAAAGGAGATTATCCTATATAATTGGGCCTGGGGTTTGTGTGTGATGTCCTAGCATTTTATATTATCAGGGATTCTAATTTCTTTCAAGACATGCATGTACCAATGGCACATTATTTTCCATCTCAAATTTAGATAAAAACCTAAAATTCTGTTAGTGGGAGACATTATTTGTAAAATCCCTTGAAGACAGTGATGAAGCAAATTATTATAACATTTGGAGTGAGACTTTTTCCACTGTATTTTATTGTGATAAAACACACAAAATTTACCACTTTCACCATTTTTAAGTGTACAATTCAGTTGTATTAAATTCATCACATTGTGGTGCAACTATCACTACCACCCTTCTCCAGAACTTTTTCACCCTCCCCAATTGTGACTGTGTCCCCATTCAACAGAACTTCCCATGCCCCTTTCTTCTAGCACCTGGTAGCCTCTGTTCTATTTCCTGTCTTTATGAATTTGCCTATGCTAGTTACCTCATATAAGTGGAATCAAAATTTGCTTTTATTTTTTAAGTTTAAATAAACTTGTTTTGAGAGAGAAAGAGCACACTTGTGCGCACAAGTGGGGGAGGAGCAGAGACAGAGGGAGATGGGGAACCTCTAGCAGGCTCTGTCCTGCCAGCACAGAGCCTGACTCGGGGCTGGAACCCGTGAACCTCGAGATCATGACCCAAGCCAAAATCAGGAGTCAGATGCTTAACCGACTGAGCCACCCAGGCGCCCCAAAATTTGCTTTTTTGTGTCTAGCTCATTTCATTAGTGTAACATCTTCAAGTTTTATCCATGTTGTAGCATGTATGAGAATTTCTTTCCTTTTTAAGGCTGACTAATATTCCATTGTGCATATCTACCACATTTTGTTTACCCAGTCATCTGTTGATGGACACTTAGGTTGTTTTTCTCCTTTTGGCTGGTGTGAATACTTCTGTGAATATTGGTGTACAAGTACCTGAGTACCTGTTTTCAGTTCTTTTGTGTGTACATCTAGGGATGCAATTACTGGGTCATTTAGTAATTCTGCATTTAATTTTTGAAGAGCTTCCAAGCTGTTTGCCACAGTGGCTGAACCACTTTATAGTCTCACCAACAATGCACAAAGATTCTCCTTTTTCCACACCCTTGCCAACACTTGTAATAGCTATCCTAATGAGGGTGAAGTGGTATCTCATTGTGGTTTTGATTTGCATTTCCCTAATGACTATTGATGTTATGATGTTATCATACAATCATATGCTTGTTGACCATTTATATATCTTCTTTGGAGAAATGTCTTATTCAAGTGCTTTGTCCCCTTTTGAATAGTATTGGTTTTTCTTTTGGTTGTTGAGTTATAGGAGTTCTTTATCTATTTGGGATATGAATCATTTATCGGATATGTATATATATGTATATATATGTATTTATATATATGTATATATATGTATTTATATATGTGTATATATGTATTTATATATTATATATATTTATACTTACATTTATAATTATAATTTATAATTATATATTTTTATATTTTATATATTTTATTATATATATTATTTATTTATAAAAATTTATTTATTGTATATATTTTTATATATGTATATATATGTATTTATATATATGCATTATATATATTTATATATATATATTTTTTCCACCTACTTCTGTATGTGATTTTTCACATACTTCTGTATGTGATTTTTCACATTTAAGAGTTACTTCTGTGGAATTTCATAACATTTGGTCATCTAAATAAAGGGAATCACGTATGTTTTTCAAAAGTCTTTTGTTTTTAAAACTAGTCTTAGATCACATTAATTTTGAACAAATCGTGGTTAGATTAGAGGATATCATGGTTAGATCAGAGGATATCTAGCCGGCATATATCAGTGTGTGATATAACTGTCAGTGAAACAGCATTTCAACTGCAAACAAAGTTAGAAGGGACATTTGGCTTTTTGTAGGTTTAGAAATTTGGATCACTGAAGAAAATTAGCTGCCATCACTTCAGAGTCTGTTTTCTCAGTGTCCTCCTAATTTAAAAGCTTTCATTTGGGTTAAGAGAGTTGTAAAGCACCTAAATTAGAGATAGGAATTTTTAAGACTTGGTTCCAGTTCTGCTTTTGACATATTGATATATTGATAGTGTTGAAAATCCAGCAGCAACTAAACCAAAAAACAAAGACATTTAAAAAAGTGTAAGACCCAGCGCCTGGATGGTTCAGTTAGGCCAGCATCCAACTTCTGCTCAGGTCATAATCTCACGGTTTAGAAGTTCAAGCCCCGCCCCAGGCTTTGTGCTGACAGCTCTGAGCCTGGAGGCTGCTTCGGATTCTGTCTCCCTCACTCTCTCTGTCCCTCCATGCTCAAGCTCTGTCTCTCTCAAAAATAAACATTAAAAAATAAAACAAAAAGTATAAGGCCTTTGGAGCAGAAAAACAATGAGAAATATTTTTAGTCTCGCTTATATGTGGAATCTAAAAAAAAAAAAAAAACCAGTGGGGCACCTGGGTGGCTCAGTCCGTTAAGCATCCAACTCTTGATTTTGGCTCAGGTATTCATCTCAGGGTTACTGAGATTGAGCCCACTTCAGGCTCTCTGCTGACAGCATGGAGTCTGCTTGGGATTCTCTTTCTCCCTCTCTGTCTGCCCCTTTCCCACTTGTGCCCAAGATCTCTCTCAAAATAAATTAAAAAATTAAAAACAAACAAACAGAAACAAAACCAAGTTCATAGGTACACAGAATAGGTAGGTGGTTGCCAGAGGTTTAGGATGGGGTGTGGGCAAAATAGGTGAAGAGTGTCAAAAGGTGTACAAACGTCGAGTTACAAAATAAACAAGTCATGGGATGTAACATACAGCATGGTGATATAGTTAATGATACCATATAGTATATTTGAATGTTGCTAAGAGAGTAGATCTTAAAAGTTTACATCATAAGATAAAAATGGTGACAGATGTTAACTAGACTTGCTGTGGTGATCATTTTGTAGTGTATACAAATATTGAATTGTGCTGTACATCTGAAACTAATATAATGTTTTATGTCAATTATATCTCAAACAAGGAGATTTTTAGGAAGAGTAGATTAGAAAGAAAGAATAGGATTAGAAGGGAATGACCAGGAGTCAATTTCAAGAAATGAAAGTCTAGGGGCGCCTGGGTGGCTCAGTCGGTTGAGCGTCCGACTTCAGCTCAGGTCATGATCTCGCGGTCTGTGAGTTCGAGCCCCGCATGAGGCTCTGTGCTGACAGCTCAGAGCCTGTAGCCTGCTTCGGATTCTGTGTCTCCCTCTCTCTCTGCCCCTCCCCTGCTCATGCTCTGTCTCTCTCTGTCTCAGAAATAAATAAAACATTAAAAAAAATTTTTTTTTAAATGGAAGTCTAGGCAGAGTTTCTCACCTACTGGCACTTGGGGCCAGATAATTCTTTTTTTTTTTTTTTTAGGTCTTTATGTATTTGTTTTGAGAGAGAGAGAGAGTGAGCACATGAGCAGAGTAGGGACAGAGAGAGAGGGAAAGAGAGAATCCCAAGCAGGCTCCGTGCTATTAGCACAGAGCCCTACCTACATGGGCCTTGAACCCACAAACTGTGAAATCATGACCTGAGCTGAAACCCAGAGTCACACACTTATAACCGACTGAGTCACCCAGGGGCCCAAATAATTCTTTGTTGTGCACACTGTTCTCTGAGTTGTGGGATGTTTAGTAGCATCCTTGGCCTCTATGCACTAGATGCCACTGAGGCCCGCTCCCTCTGGCCTGCTTCTGGCAACCCAGAATGTCTCCAGACATTGCCAGATGACCGATGGGGGGCAAGGTCACCCACTCTTCCCTCACTGAGAACCATTGGTCTAGGATGAGAGCCTGACCTGTGTTCTAACAGAAGAATGGTGATGAAAAGGGGAGAAAAAGTGAAATTTTGAGTAGAGGAGAGGAAGACAGTTTCTGATACTTAAAATTTATTAAGCATCTACTATTTCTTGGGCACCAGCACTAGGAGACATAGTCATTTAACATAATTAGTACTAAATATTTATTAAATGCCAATTTTTTGCGAAGGATTGGAGCTACAGAGGTGAACAAGGTAGTCACATCCTTAAAGACTTTGTTATTTAATAGAGGAGGGACATATATACAAACAAGTTATGATCCAAACTGAAAATAGTAATGTGTATAAGGTACTGCCTGAGAAGAGAATTCTATCTACGATACCTGAGCTGCACTTGAAGGATAAATAGCAGTTTCCCCTCCTGTGGTGGGCTTTGCAGGGGAGGTGGTGAACTGCCCGTGGTCTTTTTTATAGATCCTAAGATGAAGACCAAGTTCATGCAAAGCTGTCTCCAGGCTGTCACCTCTGTCCAGGGAATAAAACTCTCAGACCATAATTATACCTAGGACGACTACACGGGGCAATTGTGCATTTTCCTCCAGGCTTCAGTAGAGCAATTAGCACCTGGCAAATCCCAGAGCTATGCAATTTTAGCGCTAGTTTATTTATTTCACATACCGTGTTAAATCATCCTCAGTGCAAGAGGATTAGGAGATGCATATCTAACTCCCGTAATAAGTCAAACTCTGCCAAATTATATCATTAACATTTTGTTGATTTTGAAAAATTAAATAAGAGGCATATTTGCATCCTGTGGTTAACAGTTTCTTTTTTAACCCGTAGGCGTACTGTAATGGAACCTGGAAACAGATGGAACCATATGGCTTTATTTGTGGGGTGGCAATATGTTGCTTAATCTCATGGGAGCAGTATTTGCTATTATGTAAAAAAAATACAATTAATCCATGGCAGTTTATGTAATATATATTCAACAGGAGTGATACCCTTCATCCTTCCTTAAGTATTTACATTTTAAACATTTTGCAAATTGAAAAAGAAAGTAATGAACACCAAAGAAAATTTGCCAATGCATCTATCTTAAACTGCCCTACATGTACTTTAGCTCTGCTATTTCTTCACTGGCTTCTGTCCCACTAGAAACAATAGTGTTCAGACTTGCTGATGTCACTACCCAGTTATTTAATTTGACTAAATGCGATAGGTATATTTATTTAAGATTTTGTTCAGAATTTTTTTTAAAAGGTCAGTACGGTACTTTTACATTGCAGGGGATGTTGTGTGATATGATTGTAAAATTAATTAACTTATCAAGAATAATTATTTACATATGCTAAAAGCCATGGAGACTCTTAAGATAAGATGCAAAAGCTATTTGCCCTTTCAGTTCACAGAAAATAATTCACTGTTATTCATTCTGTTTCATCTTATCTGATGTTTTGTTTTTGAAAAATATAAAATGTTCAACGTGCTAGTAACTAAATGGTTTTTAGTCTTAGTACATTTCAATTACTAAAGACTGACTCACACACCAGAATGGCTCCTGCTGCGAATGCCCTCCTGGCAATATGGTTTTGAAAGGGTCCCTTGGCACCCTGAGACCTTAAATTGCCCCTCCTTCTTGCCATTTCAACTGTTCTTTGACAGGAGTTGCTCAACCATAGCTTTCTCTCCTTTTCCTCTTCTCCTCCCACCCCCATTACTTTCTGGGAGCTGTGAATGACTCTGTGAGCCCATTCATTCATTTAGTAAATATTAAACAAGCTAGGCTCTATTTTGTGTGCTGGCGTACAGCAGTGAACAAAATGGTCAAAAAATTCACGTCCTAATACAGTCAATGTTGTGGGGAGGAAAAAGAGACAATAAATAATAAAAATAAGTAAAATACAAAGCAATCTTGAAAAGGGAGAACAAAGTTGGAAGGCTCACACTTCCCAGTCTGAAATATCCTAGAAAGATACAGTAATCAAAACTGTGGAATTGGTGGGGCGCCTGGGTGGCTCAGTCGGTTAAGCGTCCGACTTCAGCTCAGGTCACAATCTCGCGGTCTGTGAGTTCGAGCCCCGTGTTGGGCTCTGGGCTAATGGCTCAGAGCCTGGAGCCTGCTTCCAATTCTGTGTCTCCCTCTCTCTCTGCCCCTCCCCCGTTCATGCTCTGTCTCTCTCTGTCTCAAAAATAAATAAACGTTAAAAAAATTAAAAAAAAAATTATATATAAAAAAAAACCTGTGGAATTGGCAAAGGATAGACACAAAGATCAATGGAATAGAATTGACAGTCCAGAAATACACCCGAGCATCTGTGGCCAATTGATTTTTGACAAAGGTGTTCAAACCACTCACTAGAAGGGCGCCTGGGTGGCTCATTCAGTTAAGTGCCTGACTTCGGCTCCGATCATGATCTCGTGGTCTGTGAATCTGAGCCCTGCGTCGTGCTCTGTGTTGACAGCTCAGAGCCTGGAGCCTGCTTTAGATTCTGTGTCTCCCTCTCTCTCTGCCCCTCCCTTGCTCACACTCTGTCTCTCTCTCTCAAAAATAAATAAACATTACAAAAATAAAATAAAAAATAAAACCATTCAACAGAGAAAGAATAGTCTCCAACAGATGGTTCTGGGACAACTGGATAGCCACATGAAAAACAGTGAAGTTGGACCCCTACCTTATACCTCAGTTAATGTATAAAAATTAACTGAAAATGATCAATGACCTAACTATAAGAGCTAAAACCATAAAACTCTTTGACGAAAACATAGGGGTAAATCTTAATGAGCTTGGATTTGGCAATGGATTCTTAAATATGATACCAAAAGCATAAGTATCAGAAGAAAAAGTAAATAAGTTGGACATTATCAAAATTAAAATATTTTGTGCATCAAGGAGCATTATCATGAGAGCAAAAAAGGCAACCTGCAGAAGAGGGAAAATATTTGCAAATCATATATCTCTGTATCTATCCACAATATATTAAGAAAAAAAAAAAACCCTCTTATAATGCAACATAAGAAACACCTGGTGGCCCAGTCACTTAACCATCCAACTCTTGATTTTGGCTCAGCCATGATCTCACAGTTCATGATATCAAACCCCACATCAGTCTCTGCACTGACAGCATGGAACCTGCTTGGAATTCTGTCTCTCTCTCTGCGCTTAACCCGCTTAACACATGTGCATGAGCTCTGTCTCTACTTTTCTCTCTTTCAAAATAAATAAACTTTAAAGAAAATAATGCAGGGGCACCTGGGTGGCTCAGCCCATTAAGCATCTGACTCTTGGTTTCAGCTAGGGTCGTGATCTCATGATCTTATGGTTCATGAGTTCAAGCCCCACATCAGGCTTCACCCTGACAGTACAGAGCCTGTTTGTGATTCTCTCTCTTCCTCTCTCTCTGCCCCTCCCCCACTCACTCTCTCTGTCTCACTTTCAAAAATAAATACACTTAAAAAAATATTTAAAGAAAACAATGCAACATAAAAAAAACAGCACAATTTAGAAATGGGTAATGTATTTGAGCCAACATTTCTCTGAAGAGGAAGTACAAATGGCCAATAAACATGTGAAAAGATGCTTAACCGCATTAAGTGTTAGGGAAATGGAAATCAAAACACAATGAGATACCACTTTACACCTCCCAAGGTGGTTGTAATAAATAAACAAAAAATGGAAAACAACCTGTGTTGGTGAGGATTTGGAGAAATTGGAATACATATATTTTTTTTAATGTTTATTTATTTTTGAGAAAGAGAGAGAGAGAGACAGAGCGTGAGTGGGGGAGGGGCAGAGAGAGAGGGAGACACAATCCAGAGCAGGCTCCAGGCCCTAAGCTGCCAGCAGAGTCTGACATGGGGCTCAAACTCACTTGAGCCATGAGATCATGACCATATGATCCAGCAATTCCACTCCTAGGTATATACCCAGAAGATTTGAGAACAGGGGCCCAAACAAATACTTGCACACAAATGTTCATAGCAGCACTATTTATAATAGCTCAGTAGAAACAATTCAAAAGTTAATTAATGGTTGAATTTATGAACAAATTGTCATATATGTGTGTACACACACACACACACTCTCTCTCTCCCTCTCTGTCTCTCAATGAAAAAATATTAGCCGTAAAAAGGAATGAAATACTGATCTGTACTACCTTGTGGGTGAACTTTGAAAACATTTTGTCAAGTGAAAGAAGCCAGACACAAAAGGCCAGGTATTGTATGATTCCATTTATATGCAATATACAAAATAGGTAAATCTAGAGAGATAGAATGCAAATAGGATGTCATCAGGGCCAGGCGCCTGGGGGTGGGAGCAAGAGCTGGAAATAAGGACAAATTGCTTAATAGGTTTGGGGTTTTATTTTGGAGGGGTGGTAATGTTTTGGTACTAAATACTGGTAGTGGTTGCACAACATAACAAATGTACTAAATGCCACTGAATTGTTCACTTGAAAATGAATGACTTTGGGGTGTCTGGGTGGTTTAGTTGGTTGAGCGTCCAACTCTTGATTTGGGCTCAGGTCATGATCTCAGGGTCGTGGGATTGAGCCCCACATTGGGCTCCACACTAAACATGGAGCCTACTTAAGATTCTGTCTCTTTCTCCCCCTCTGCCCTTCACCCTGCTCACGAGTTCTCTCTCTAAAATTAAAAAAAAAAAAAAAAAAAAAAAGAATAATTTTATGTAATGTGATCTTCACCTTAACAAAATTTGTAAGAACAGGTAAAGTATGTGGTGTGTTAATCATAAGTTTGCTGAGGGGGAAGTGAAACAGAAAAGGGTGATAGGAAGATGAGAGAGGGCTTCAATTTAAAATAAAGGCGAGTAGGGGCACCTGGGTGGCTCAGTCGGTTAAGCGTCCGACTTCGGCTCAGGTCATGATCTCGCGGTCCGTGAGTTCGAGCCCCGCGTCGGGCTCTGTGCTGACGGCTCAGAGCTTGGAGCCTGTTTCAGATTCTGTGTCTCCCTCTCTCTCTGACCCTCCCCTGTTCATGCTCTGTCTCTCTCTGTCTCAAAAATAAATAAACGTTAAAAAAAAATTTTAAAAAAATAAAAAAATAAAATAAAGGAGAGTAACATAGCCCTGTATGTTAACTAACTGGAATTAAAATAAAAACTTAAAAAGAGTACACTTATCTTGATAAGCAGTGAGTCATGAATAGAATTGTTGAATCATTATATTGTACACCTGAAACAAATGTAAAATTGTATGTTAATTATCCTGGAATTAAAAATTAAGCAAATAAAAAATTATAAATAAATAGATACAGTAAATAGATAAATAGATAAATAAATAAATAAATAAATAAATAAATAAATAAATAAATAAGGCAGGTAAGGCTTTGCTGAGATGACAGGAGTAAATTTCTGAAGGGGATGGGTGAGGGAGACAGCCACGCACATACCTGATGGAAGAACACTACAGAAACAGAAATGCTCTGGGGTAGTTACATGCCTGCAATGTTCAAGGCAAAGTAAGGAGGCAGTTGTGGCAGAAGTAGAGAAAGCAAAGGGGACAGTAGAAGGAAGAGAGATCAGGGAAGTGGATGCTCAAGGAAGGGTCATTCTAACGTGCCACCAGGGTTGAGAATATAGTACTGCAGAGCCTTGTAGACCACTGCAAAGGCTTATTTGGAGTGAATAAAACCTTTGGAGAGTTTTGAGCAGAGAAGGATCACGAACTTGATTTGTCTTAATAGGGTCAACCAGACCTGTGTTAAGAACAGACGAGGAGCAAGTGCAAAAACAGGAAGACCAGTTCGAAGGCCATTATAATAATATAAGGAAGTGTTGTTCTGGCTCTGCTTTTTCCATACGACACAGTTTCACCCACACTGTCATTTCCTTTCCCACCTAAAGATGCTGATAAACTTGGGACTAAATCCCTTTGCTTCAGCCCTGTCATCTGAGCTCCAGATCCTGTACCTAACTGCCTATTGAATTCCACTTTGATACAGTGCTTCTCCTGAACGTCTGTCCACCATACCATTTGAAACCCGGTATATCCAAAATAGACTTCATTGCCATCTATTCGACCCCTGACTTCAATTCCTCCTGAATTTGCCATTTTAATGAATGATATGCCATCACCTATGTGCCCAAGAAATCTGGACTCTTCCTACTCCCTTAGTCCCAAGAGTCAAGATTTTTTTATATTTTAAAATCTTTACTTTTTCATATAGATTTCAAAATCACCAAGTCAAGTTATACAAAAAAATACTACTGCGAATCCTGTCAAAATGGCACAGTGTCTACAGATTTATTTGGGGAGAACTGAAATCCTAACAGTTTTGAGTCTATAAATTCATAAACCTGATATAACACTTCACTTAATTTCTTTCTGAAGTGTTTTGCAGTTTTCATTATAGAGTTCTTGCCCATTTTTTAAATTAAATTTATTCCTAAGTTTATTTCGGGGGGTTTGATAGTATTGTAAATGCTTTTACTTACTTCATTTTCCACTTGTTCGCTGCTACTTAGTAGGAATAGAATTGGTTTTGCACATTTACCTTTTATCCTGCCACTTGCTAAATTCACTAGTTTCAATTTTATAAAAATAGATTCAGTAGGATTTTCTTTGTTGTTATTTCTGTTGTTTTGAATATAAACAGTTTTACATCTTCTTTTCTAAGCATTATGGCTGTTTTTTCCCCCTTGCTATATTGCACTAACCAGGACAATGATGAATAGAAGTTGTGTGGGTGGATTTTCTTGCTTTGTTTCCAATCTTAGTGAAAAGTACTTGATGTTTCACCACTAATTATGATGTTAGGTATAGGCTATTGTGGCTGTCCTTTAAAGACTATGGAAATTTCCTTCTATTTCTAGTTTGCTGGGAGTTAATAATTTTTTAAAACTCATGGATGGGTAGTGACTTATCAAATGCTTTTTCAGCATTTATTAAGATAATAATATGGTATTTTTCCTTTATTCTGTTTATATGGTGAAGTATGTTGATTTGTTTTCAAATGTAATGTCAAGCTTCGATTTCTGTGTTAAATCCTACTTGGACATGGGTATTAATCTTTTTAATACTGCTGGAGGTTATTTGCTTATATTTTGTTAAGGATATTTATATCTATGTTTCTAAGTGGTCTCTTCCAGGGAAAGTTTTTAGTTGTGAATTCAGTTTAACAGAAATAAGGCAATTCAAATATTCAATTTCTTTCTCTGTAGATCAAAATTAACTATATTGTATACATCTGTGTAACCCGCACTTTTATTAACACCTAGGACATTTCTATCACCCCCAGATGTTCCCGCTAATGAACTTTGGATAAATAGCTCTTTGTAATTTAGGCTCTATATGAACTGAGCAATTATAACTGAAACTGCATTGTGGTATACCTTTTTTTTACCAATCACATATTAGCTTTATTTTGTTATCATTTATTAAAAATTAAAAAAAAAAGAAATTAAAAAAATAGATATTCTGTTAGGTTATCAAAACAGGTTACCAAATTCTACATTTTTTTAGTATTTAGGAAAAAAATTATTTTAGAACTTCTTCTCAAGATATCCCACATTCCTTAAGTTGATGCCAGATTTAAAACAGACAGACATGAATATATTTTAGATTTCTTGCATTGTGGTAGACTCATTTGAATGGCAGGCTGAACTTAAGCAGAAAAGGGCTTTGTCATAACATAGAATACTGTGCAGCAGTTAAAAAGAATGAAGGAGATTTATATTATACTAACATAGAAAATAACCTTAAGCAAGTTGCAAAAATAAAAATATTTTTATTTTTTATTTTATATTAGAGCAAGAGAGCATGTGATTTGAGGAGAGAGGTAGAGGGGGAGAAAGTGGGAGAGAGAGAGAGAGAGAGAGAGAGAGAGAGAGAGAGAGAGAGAGAGAGAGAGACAAAGTCCTAAGCAGGCTCCGTGCCCAGTGCAGAGCCTGACTTGGGGCTCCAACCATGACCCAGGGATAATGACCTGAACCAAAATCAAGAGTCTGACGCTCAAATGACTGAGCCATCCAGACACCTCTGATTAAATAATTTAAAAAAATACAGACTAATACTACAATTTTTTGTAAGGATCTATCTATGGATGAACATGCAGAGTAAAATACCTAAAAATAAGCTCAAACTTGTAACAGTAATCATAGCAAGAAGTACATGAGGATTTAGGGATTGTGGTTGATGATCAGATAAAATTTAACCTTATCTATAATGTTTTAATTTTTGGAGGAGTAATAACTTGATGTGGACCGTATGTAATTAGAACTGTCAAGTGACTTGACTGATTTACGTATGGCTAGAGGCAAAATGCAACTAGGTCTTGTTTTTGGTTTTGTTTTAGCAATTACTCTGGAACTGTAGAAAACCAGCTTGTAAAATCTGTACAGAGAGTGCTCTAAATCTGGTTGGTTTTGTTTTGTTCTGTTTTGTTTCAAACTATGGCACAAGAGAGTACCGCAAGTGAAGTAAAAATGCAACTTAGAATTAAAATTAAAAATTGAATATTACTCTACCACAGAACTTTAAAAACAAAATAGTTAATAACATGAAAATATCATTCATTGAAATAGGAAGAATATAAGACATATCTATGAACTAATGCTATTTTAAAATATGTTTATTTATAAAAAAAGGTTTAAAAATCCACAACAATGTTAACAGGGATTATTATCTCTGTGTGGGTAGACAGTGATTATTTGAGCTGTCTTTTTTCATATTCAAGTGTTTTTTTTTCATGAACACAAATTATTTTTTTTTAATTTTTTTAATGTTTTTATTTATTTTTGAGACAGAGAGAGAGAGAGAGAGACAGAGCGTGAGCAGGGGAGGGGCAGAGAGAGAGGCAGACACAGAATCTGAAGCAGGCTCCAGGCTCTGAGCTGTCAGCACAGAGCCCGATGCGGGGCTTGAACTCACACACCACGAGATCATGACCTGAGCCGAAGTCAGACGCTCAACTGACTGAGCCACCCAGGCGCCCCACATATTATTTTTTAAATCAAGGTGAGAAAACCCCCTTTCTATCCCATTTAAAGAAAGAAGGAAGGAAAGGAAGGAAGGAAGGAAGGAAGGAAGGAAGGAAGGAAGGAAGGAAGGAAGGAAGGAAGGAAAGGCTGGACAGGGCAGAGAAGATCAGAGAAGATGGGAAATTCTTAGCGTTTGCAAACACGCTATAGGGAGTTCTGTACATCTTTTAAGTGAGAATGTTAGTCGAGATGTGTGTTAGAAACCTGGCGAGTTGGAGAAGAGGTTTGGGAGGGATGGAGGGAAGTGAGCAGGATGGAGAGGAAGAGCTGGTTTTGAAATATGTTTAGAAAGTAAACAGTCCACAGGATTGGTAACAGGGTGGGTAGGACTGGAATGAGAGAATGAGGGAGAGGTTAATTTTCTCTTTTTTATTTTTCAACTTAAAAACAAATCATTTCAGATCTATTTTGTAACTGCATTACTCTTTGATATAAACAGAACTGTGATTCTTCTCTTTCCGTGACAAAAACTCCTATCTGAGCCCTTTGGCTTTTGCTAAGGTGGTTTAAAGTAACACTAAATCACAAAGTTTCAAGCTGCCCAGGAAAATGCTATTTCTTTCAAGTGGAGTACAGAAACCAATATCCAAATCCTTCTATTATCTTCAGTAAAAACAACCGCACAGGGTAACATTTCCTAGGATAACTTAACAAAAATAAAGCACTAAATTTTCTTTCTTTATTGTTTTTTTTATAAATTAAAAAAAATTTTAATGTCTATTTTTGAAAGAGGGAGAGAGACAGAGTATGAGTCGGGGAGGGGCAGAGAGAGAGGAAGATGCAGAATGTGAAGCAGGCTCCAGGCTCTGAACTGTCAGCACAGAGCCCAATGAGGGGCTCAAACTCACAAGCTGTGAGCTCGTGACCTGAGCCAAAGTTGGTCACTCAGCTGACTGAGCCACGTAGGTACCTGCTTCCTCTGATTATTTAAATTCATGGTAAACACATCTTTCTCTGGAATTCTATTTCATTTTTATTCAACAATAATCGAAATCTAAATTTTTCAAGATCTCGTGACTATTGAACAGAATTATGATTGATGTTAAACCAGTGGTGATGTTGACACAGAGTGTGATTTTTACCCCCCAGGGGACACTTGGCAATATCTGGTGACATTTTTAGGTTGTCACAACTTGCACGGGGTGTGCTACTGACATATAGTGGATAGAGGCCGGGGATGCTGCTAACCATCCTATAATAGACAGGACAGCCACCACACAAATTGTTGTTAAAATCAAAGGGGAAAAAATGCCGTAGTGCTGAGATTGAGAAATCTGTGTTAGACCCTTTAAGAGATGCGGAGATTCATGGGACTTCCCATTTTAGTAAGGGATATATATCCAGAAAATTACGATACTGTTTACAGTAGAGGAATAGTTGATACATATATGGATGTAGAGCATTGGGACTCATTGGACAAAGGATGACCTGGGAAACTGAGGAGGGCATGGATTTGAGGACTTCAGGTTGATGGAGCAGTAGAGGGATCTAGCTGGTTAATCTGGCCTAATGCCAACAAATGCTGGCTGAAACTGACTGCAGGAGATGGGGTGGGTGGCAGCTAGGCTGTTTGGAGTCCCTCACTACCAGATCATGGAGAGAAAACAGGCAGCCATCATTGCCACAAATGTGAAAGAGAGATTGACATAAACAAAGCAATCATAAATCACAGCCAAGGAGATTCATGGGGTAGTAAATGTATCAAGGGCTTAGAGCACTGCCATCTTTTTAATGGGTTGGCTCAAGATTTCCAGGGAGACTTCACGCAGAGGTGAAAAGGGACCACAGCCTCAGAGGAGGTGAAGTTCTCTGCTAGGACCTGAATCAGTGTGAGGCCACACGGGATAAGTGACATATGGGAGGTATAGTGCACCATGAACAGTTGTAGAGATCACATTCAGGTAGGGGATCAGGAGGGCTCTGTGGAGGGCACTGAACTTCAAAGAGGGGAGATTGAGGTCAGGAAGTCGAAAAGGCGCGAATGAAGACACAGGGCCAGGGAGGGCTATAACAAATAATTAACTCTTAGATGCTCACTCAGTGTTCCATGTGTTGCTTGTAAGTTTATAACTTGTGTTTAGTGGATGCTTAAGAAATGCTTGTTCTTAATCTTTTTATTCATTGTTTTGAGGCCCTTCTGATTATAGATTAGAACCTTTTTTTAATCTCTTTCTTTCTTTCTTTCTTTCTTTCTTTCTTTCTTTCTTTCTTTCTTTCTTTCTTTTTTTTCTTGAGTCAGAGAGAATGAGTGCCCACTCAACAAGTTGGGCAGAAGGATACAGAAAGAGAGAATCTTAAGCAGGCTCTACACCCAGTACAGAGCCCCACACAGAGCACTGTGAGATAATGACCTGAAGTGGAATCAAGACTCAGATGCTTAACCAACTGAGCCACCCAGGCACCCCTCCCTGTTTGTGCTTTTTTTTTTTTTTAAACCTTTTTTTAAAATGTTTATTTTTGAGAGAAAGAGTGTGTGTGTGAGTGCGGGAGAGGTAGAGAAAGAGGGGGACAGAGGATCCTAAGTGGGCTCTGTGCCGACAGCAGAGAACCTGATGCAGGGCTCAAAGTCACGAACCTCGAGATCATGACCTGACCTGAAATCAGATGCCCAACCAACTGAGCCACCCAGGCGCCCCACCCCTCTTTTTCTTAATCTTTGATTAGACTTTGGTTCTTAAATTTTGTTCTGCTGAGAGATATCATTGTTAATTAATAAGAGGGAACATTTTATACATGTCCTCTGAGATTTTGTTTTAAATTGATTAAAACATTTCATGATATAATAGTTAATACTTTCAACAGAATATGTGATATATGTGTATAAAAAAGAATATGTGGGGGCATCTGGGTGGCTCAGTCAAATGTCTGACTCTTGATTTCGGCTCAGGGTGACATCAGTCCTGAGTTGGGCTCTGTGCTAACAGTGTGGAGCCTGCCTGGGTTCCTCTCTCTCCCTCTCTCTCTCTCTCTCTCTCTCCCTCTTTCCCTGTATCCCTCCCCAACTTGTGCATGTGCTCTCTCTCTCTCCTCTCTCTCTCTCAAAGTAAATAAACATTTAAAAAAATTACTAATAAGGACCTAATAAACTCAGTAAATAAATAAGTAAATTGCATTAATTATTTCTCCCTAAGGATTGAAAACTAGTCTAGGATATATACTGGGCTGTGAAATTGGCTAGATCTTGTGATATGCAAATTTCAACTTTAAAAAATGATGGCTAAGTGTTTCTGAAGTGTATAATCCATCTATTCCTACCAATTTTGGTTAATCACATTCTCATCAACACTTGTTATGTCAGACAAAATAAACCAAATGAAGATATATTAATTATTTTTACATATGTTCTAATTTTACAATTAAAAATTTCTTACTGAATAAAATGCCAGACTTCTGGAAGGCTGGAGAACGCTGAGTTATCCTGTATTCAGTTGAGAGCTTGCTTAGGGAGGTCTTCACATTTTCTTTGCTTAAATGTACATCTTCCTTGTTATTCTGTATGCTTTATTACTCAAGTGTGCAACTATTGATCTATCTCAGTTGTGGCTTGGCATTTGATTATTTTATAGTTAAGCATTACTGAGAAATTACTTGCTAAGTAAACCTGAAACTTACTGAGAAAATAGCTATGTTGTCCTCAATGTAGTATGACACATTTCATTCCAGAAACATTGAAATTTTTATGGACGTTTGGTGATATCAATTTTAAAGCTCAAAGGTTTGGTTAAATGTATATAATCAGGCTGTTTGATGAAAAGTTTTGGTTGAATTTTTTTTAAATGTGGCCTTATAGACCCAGCCCTAAATCTTAGATTGATTTGTAAGAATTTTACTTAGCTCATTTTTGTAGGTCTTGCCACCATTTTTAAGGTGGAGACTGTCTTTCCTGATATTTTCTGTACACTTACTAAGGTAGTGCTTCTGTATGCTGGTGTATCCCCTCCTGGCTTCTGCTGTGTTTCATGAATCCATAGCATGTAAAAATCCACTTGTTAGTCTAGATATAGTGACTAAACTACATAGGAAGAATTTTTGTTCTGCACAATGATTAACTTCATTGTTCATGGCTATCCTCTTGGTTAATGGGTGATCAAACATAACCTTGCAAGGCACTTTCCTTATGCCTGTCTGACGTAGGTGGCTCCAGCTTCCCTCCAGCTTCATCTTTCAAGTCAGTGGTACAATCAAGCCTGGTCACCCAATAATGCTATTCTGTATATATTTCAACAAAATTGTCATCATCACGGACAAAAATTTTTCCAGCATGGTCTTGCACTTTGTCTTTCTTTTGGGTGTTTTTCTGGCCTGAGCATATACGGAGCTCATTACAATGGACAAGCTCACGTTTACTCCGGCACAGGTTCAGTTTTTTGTTTTGTTTTTAGATTCTGGAATTCTTTCTCAGCAGTAGGAATCCACGCTGTACATCTAAAGAGCACTTGCTTGCACAATGGGAGAGTAGCAGTGAGCAGATGTGACGCAGTGTAGAAGGAGTTGATGAATTTACCCTCAGAAATACTAGGACTCTAGTAGGTATCATGTCCTCAGTTATACCTGTCTGCATTTGCAGACTGGAGAAAATGTAACAAGTTGGAGCAGCTCAAGTTCAGGCACAGAAGTCCATCCAGTTCAGGTCTAGGGAACAGGGGAACAGTCCTTTGGGTGTCAGTGACAGATTGTGGGTCTCCCCAGACCTGTACAATGAAGAAAACACATTGCTTCTGGGCTGGGCCAGGCCAGGGTTTTAGACTCTCTGTGATGAAATTACTGTTGTCACCTATGTTTAAAATAAAGATAAAACAAAACAAAACAAAACAAAACACTCCCATAAACCATTTAGTAAAGTCAAAGCTAGCCCAGCAGGTATCCTTTATTACATTTTGAAGACTAAATATTTTGAAGCAGTTTAATGGCATTGTGTCCTGACTTAAAATTCTTTTAATTCCTTGAGTAATGAAGATGTTTGACCGGGGAAGCTACTGTAGCACACAGCACAGCACCCAGTAGCATGGTGGAGACTGAATCTAAAAATTTTGAGAATTACCTCAGGATGACTTCCCAAAGGGTATTTTTAAGGGCTTTTTAGAAATAATTCCTACTTTTTGTAGTGCACCTGAACACAAGGAAGGGTAGTAAAATGTTTTTGGTAGTAGCAGGTATGTGACCGTTCATTCTTCTGTAGATTTGTATTTCTCAGAGGACCAAAGCGAGAAAGAAGAAAAGTAAAAGGCCATTTATTGTGTTTAACCATAATTATAAGCTGGAGTTATGGAAGTTAATTAAAAAAAAAAATTTTTTTTTTGAGGGGTGCCTGGGTGGCTCAGTCGGTTGAGCGTCCAACTTCAGCTCAGGTCATGATCTCACAGTCTGTGGGTTTGAGCCCCGCATCAGGCTCTGTGCTGATGGCTCAGAGCCTGGAGCCTGCTTCCGATTCTGTGTCTCCCTCTCTCTCTCTGTCCCTTCCCTGCTCATGCTCTGTCTCTCTCTGTCTCAAAAATAAATAAAAACATTAAGAAAAAAAAATTTTTTTTTTGAGGGGGCTCCTGGGTGGCTCAGTCCGTTAAGCATCTGACTTTGTCTCAGGTCATGATCTCACGGTTCATTAGTTCGAGCCCGGCATCAGGTTCTGTGCTGACAGCTCAGAACCTGCTTAGGATCCTCTCTCTCTCCCTCTCTCTCTCTCTTTCTCTCTCTTCCCCCCCCACCCACTCATGCTCTCTCTGTCTCTTTCAAACATTAAAAATTTTTTTTCATGTGCCTCATTATACATTACTTGTGCGTTGACATATGAGACGTTCTGAATGAAAAAATAGGGAAAGTTGTGAAAAGCCATGTTTCTGTCCTCTGTGTAATATGGTTGTGATGTAGTGTCCCTACTGTGCCACCAGATCACATTTCCCATATTTGGGCTGAACTACATTTATCGAGAGAAAGAGGGAGGGAAAGAGGGAGGCAGTGGTGGATGGAGGAGGGGGTATGAAGAAAGAGAGGGAGGGTGGGGAGAGAGAATATGAGAATGAAAGTTTGTATTTGTTGAAGGGAAGCTTGTTTCTGTTGTTCCCAAACACTATTCAGGGTTTAAAAAAAAAATGACATCCAAGCTGTCCTGAGGTGACTTTACAACAATGGGAAGGTGGGAATATACCTCATTACCTACAAAACCAATTTTAAAACATGTGAGTTTTTTTTGTTTTGTTTTGTTTTGTTTTTAAGGGAAAATATCCCTTTCCCAAAATTCAGCTAAGCTGTTCTACATGGTTATCATCTGATATTTAGAATTGTCATTGGTTTTCTGAAAGACATGCTGGGAACATTTTTAAAAAGTGGCTTATTGACTACATCAGTAAAATAATGTATTGCTTACAAAAAGGCTGGAACAGTTACAAAATTCTTAAAAGTTTTAAGGTTTGGTGTTTTGAAGGGCAAACTGATTTGTTCTGCAGTTTGTTAACAAGGGTGTTCATTATTGCCCAACAAAAACATTTAGATAAGATGGGCAGAATATATTTTTTTAAATGTTTATTTATTTTGAGAGAGAGCATGGGGAGAGGGGCAGAGAGAGGGAGAGAGAGAATCCAAGCAGGCTCCGCACTGTTAGTGGAGAGCCCAACGTGGTGCTCGATCTCACAAACCATGAGATCATGACCTGAGCCAAACTCAAGAGCTGGATGCTTAACTGACTGAGCCACTCAGGCGCCCCTTACATTGTTTTAAATTAGAATTGAATTTTAGAAGTAGGAAGGTAAAATGAATTCTCTTAATTAAACTAAAGAGTCTAGATTGTTTCTGACCAAAGAATCAGATACCTTTAGGAGTAAACTTTGTGAAGTTTAGCAGTTAACTGGGAACTGCAACATAAATAACTTGGTAAATACTTATGAAATGGAAGGATATTTATTCCTGAAAAAGCTGCATACGATCAGACTTTTGTAAATTGAATAATACTTTTACATTTATCATAACTCATTTTGTAGGACGAATAGTCTCTCTCAAATTTATATTTGTGGTAATCCCAGATTTTCATGGGTCAGGATTGCTTGGAGTAAGGACACCTTTAAGATGCCTTGTGTTGCTTAAGATCTGGTTTATTCTTTCTGAGGTTGCTAAGGTACAGAAAAGTTTAATTTTTTTTTAAAGGGCAGCAGTTATTTGCCAGTTTATAAACAATTCAGTAAAAATAGATTTAAGGATCTTCAATTTGTAATTGATAAGTCATGCATGCTGAAATAGTTGGCTGTGATCCTTATTCTCTTTGAGAATGCGGAGTGTTTTATAAACACATTAAGAGTTACAAATATATCCGGGCGCCTGGGTGGCTCCGTCAGTTAAGCTTCCGACTTTGGCTCAGCTTATGATCTCATGGCTCATGGGTTCGAGCCCCACATCCGGCTCTGTGCTGATAGCTCAGAGCCTGAAGCCTGCTTCAGATGCTGTCTCCCTCTCTCTGTCCCCCTCCCCTGCTCATTCCCTCTCTCTCTGTCTCTCAAAAATAATTAAACATTAAAAAAAATTTTTTTAAGTTACAAGTATAGAGAGAAGAAAGAATTGTGCTGTCAGTAATATGACAGTATACATTTGTGCCTAGTGAAATTTCAATCAAAGCACTCTAATGCAAATAATAAACCATGCTAGAATTAGGTATAAATTGAGAATAGGCTCTAAGTAACACATAGTCTACCTTTTTGCAACCTGTTTGGGTCCCACTGTGAGTAAAGGCCTACTTTGTTTTTATAATCCTGGCTCTCTGCTGAATTCTGGGTATGCAGTTAAAGTTTTCGGACAAGTAAGAGCTCTTGATGAATGAAACAGCTCATTCCTGTGTGTAAGATTGTTGCTACCTACTGGCTAACTAGGAATGCAAGACTTACCTTGGGAGCGAAGGGAACTTGGAACCACATTTTAGAGTGATGGCAGACCACTTTCAGAACAGATGTGGGAAATCCAGTCTTCCCATAGTTTTAACAAGAGATGAAGCAAGATATGTGAGTACTATTAGTACTCAGAGAGACTAATTATATGTACTTCTTCAAAATGTGTTGAGAGGGGGCCCTGAGTGGCTCAGTCAGTTAAGTGTCCAACTTTTGATTTGGGCTCAGGCCATGATCTCACAGTTTGTGAGTTTGAGCCCCGCATTGGGTACTGCGCTGACAGCACGGAGCCTATTTGGGATTCTGTCTCTCCCTCTCTCTCTGTCCCTACCCTGCACTCTCTAAATAAATAAATAAATAAATAAATAAATAAATAGCATTTAAAAAAACAAAAACAAAAACAAAAAAATGAGTTGAGGAAGGGTGGGGAAAATACTCTTAATTAACATTCAAGCATGAAAAATCAGTGCTTGCAATAAGTGGGCAAAATCCTTCCCACTTTTCTAGAGTTCACTTCCCAGTTTTCTGTTGGGGTCTTTCTGACTCTGGAGGTAATTTTCAGTTCATACAAAAAAAGTACAGAAGTAACATGTCTTTCCCTGTTCTCTCCAGGCACCATTAGTTCTTTCCCGAAAACAATGAATGTTGTCAGTTTCATGTGCAGCCTTTCAGAGTAATGAAAGTATTTATCTCTGGCCCCTTCCTCTAAGCTATCATATTAAAGTGTTTAAAAGACAATCAAGTTAATCACATTTTTTTGTATGGAACACAAATACTGTGTATCACCATCAGAATTTCTTCCGTCTTTCCTAACTTCTGAGGGCTGAGTGCATGTGCGTCACAAAAAAACATTTAGAGGTGTTATTTTTTTTCTCCTCCTAAGGGCACTGCCTACTTTAATAGGAGCGTGCCCAACTTATATTTTGAGAGTTTATTGTAGTGATGTTTTTGTGCCTCTTAGGGATAAGTGCCCAAGCACCGGCTTGGCTGTCCTGCTTCTTTTTCCAGCTCTGATCATTTCCTCTTGTCATTAAGGGGAAAGAGCCCAGTGGTGGAGGAGCCAGGCTTTTGGACTTAGAAGGGAGCAATGTTCATTTTCCAAGAGTATATCTAGTTTTTCCTGAAGTTCCTCAGAGTGGGGCCCTCCAAGGGTTTTGTTGTCAATCATGCTCTATGGGAGTTTGCCTTTTGCTTTTTATCCCATAATTCAGAACACGCTCCTGCCTTCCCACCCTCTCCTTACTTCCTATCTTTTCCTTGCTTCTCAAATCTCTCACCCCTGCCCCTCCAGTCGTACTCAGACTTCATCAAGACATCAGATCTTTTGGAGGGAATACTCTCATTCTTGCTGTGACCAGATGGGCAGGCCTGCACTACCCTCTTTCTCTCCTCTTTCCGTTCGTAGGCTGTTCCACTTCCTATCTTTTGCAACATGAATGTTCTCTTTGTACTGATTAATTCTTCTTAATCTGTAATATGCTCTTTAGAAGCCCCTTGTTAAAACAAAACAAAGCAACAAAACAGTAGTCCACTGATCCACCTTCCTCCACAGCTACCACTCCTGTGAGGGCTCCCACAGTCCGTGAGGGCTCCCACAGTCTCTCACATGAACTTTACAGCATCTTCTAGTTGGTTTCCCTGCTTTCTCTCCTCTCTGATTTATTCTCCATACGAGCTGTTGTGATCATTGAAAAATACATGATGTCACTAAACTTAATTGTTTTTTAAATCCATTCAAAGGCTTCCCTTTGCACTTAAAATAAAACCAGTTTTCCATATGTTGCTTTCAAGGTCCAGCACAGCTGTCTCCAGTCCTCACCTCCAGCCTCACCTCTAGCTGTGTACCTCCTTGCCCACTCCTCCTTGGCCACACAGACTTCCCTTCAGTTTCCCAAGGGCACCAAGTTCTCCCCGTGGCTATGCCACCCTCTTAGAGCTTTTGCCTGGAGTTCTCATCCCACAGCTTGTGGACAGGCTGGCACTTCCTCTTCCTCTCAGTTTAATTGTTACATCCTCAGTGAAGTCTTCCCCAGTAGGTCCAAGGAGATCTCTTGCCCCTGCTTTTCTCTGTCTCAACACTAGAAACTAGTGTTTCCTAGTTTCAACACTAGGAAACACTATGCATTTCCTGCATAGTACTTTATGGTTTGTTAACATTTGCTTTAATATTCAGAGAAGATTCTAAGCTCTGTGAAGGCAAGGACCATGTGTGCTTTGTTCGCCACTAGGCAGTGCCTGGCACAAAGTAAGCACTGATGGTAGGTATTTTTGTTGAAATACACAGATGATTGACTGCTGAGTAACAAATGAAGCTTGGTTCTGATTTATCCTTCAGGTACAGAAATCGTTCCTTTACAACAGAAAGCCAGTCCTTCACTTGAACTGGGTGTCCCTTTAGAATCACAATATTTTGGAGATTGAAGAGACCTCGGATGACTTTAATCCTGCCTTCCTATCATGCATGTCCTTTCTGTCCTCATCCTCCATTTCAGTACAGAGTTCAGACTCAGCTTTGGGTTCGTGTCCTCTCTTGTTCCCAGTCTCGGCATGGCCAGGGAGACACCTATTGTTGCTTTCCTCCTATCTCCTTTGGGTACCACTGCTTCCTACTTGTGTGATCTTGGAGAAGTTACTTAATTTTGATGTGCTTCAGTTTTCTCAAATATAAAGTGCAGTTATAAGAACCACGCACGCCTGTGCAGTGATTCAGGGAAGAAATGCATGTGAAAACTAACTCAGTACATGTTAGCCATAAGTCTTTCTTACTTCCGCTTTGTTTTTATTATTTCCATGAACGCTAGTCTTTTAAAAAATTATTGCAGTAATCATAAAATTTATGCAGTATCATAAAATTTACCCTATTAACCATTTTTAAGTGAACAATTTGGAGGTATCAAATACATTCATAATGTACATCGTTGTAATGTTCATATTGCTGTGCAACCATCACCATTATTCACCTCTGTAACTCTTTTCATTTTGTAAAATTAAAATTTCTATACACATTAAAATAACTTGCCACCTCTCCCCACTGTCCCCCCAACCCCCAGCCTCTGGCAACCACTATTCAAATAAATGGATTCATATAATATTTGCCCTTTTGTGTGTGACTTACTTCATTCTGCATATTGTCTTTGAGATTCATTTATCTTATAGCATGTCTTAGAATTATTTCTATGTATTTATTTATTTAGAGGAAATGAGCAGGGGAAGGGCAGAGGGAGAGGGGGGGAGAGAGAGAATCGTAAACAGGCTCCATGCCCAGTGGGGAGCCCAATGCAGGGCTCAATCTCATGACTGTGAGATCATGACCTGATCGAAAATCAAGAGTTGGGTGCTTAACCAACTGAGCTACTCAGGTTCCCCAATTTCTTTCCTTTTAAAGGTTGGGTAATATTTCATTATGCGCAATGGAATAGTATTTATGTATCCATTTTTCGGTTAATGGACATTTGGGTTGTTTCCATCTTTTGGTTTTTGTGAATAATGCTGCTGTGAACATTGGTTTACAATTATCTGTTCAAATATCTGATTTCCATTAAAAAATTTTTTTTTAACATTTATTTATTTTTGAGACAGAGAGAGACAGAGCATGAATGGGGGAGGGTCAGAGAGAGGGAGACACAGAATCTGAAACAGGCTCCAGGCTCTGAGCTATCAGCACAGAGCCCAACGCGAGGCTCGAACTCACGGACCGCAAGATCGTGACCTGAGCCGAAGTCGGACGCTTAACCGACGGAGCCACCCAGGTGCCCCATGATTTCCATTTTTTTGAAGAATATATCCAGAAATGGACTTGCTGGATCATATGATAATTCTACTTAAAAGTTTTTGAAGGGTACCTGGGTGGCTCCGTCAGTTAATCATCTGACTTTGGCTCAGGTCATGATCTCAACGGTTCATGAGTTCAAGCCCACATTGAGCTCTCTTGCTGTCAAAATGGAGCCTGCTTCGGATCCTGTCTCCCTCTCTCTCTGCCCCTACCCCGCTCATTCTCTCTCTCTCGCAAAAATAAATAAACATTAAAAAACATTTAAAAAAATAAATAAAATTTTTGAGAAATTGCTATACTGTTTTCCACAGTGGCTGTACCATTTTACATTCTCACCAGCAGTGCACAAGTGTTCTGAGTTCTCTGAATTATCTGCATTCTCAACACTATCTCTTCTTTCCTTTCTTTCTTTCTTCTTTTTAATAGTAGCTGTCCTAATGGACGTGAGGTGGTATCTTATTGTAGTTATGGCTTGCATTTCCCTAATGATTAGTGATGTTCAACATCTTTTAATGTGCTTATTGGGCATGTATCTCTTCTTTAGAGAAATGTATGTTCAAGTCTTTTGTCCATTTTTTAATCAGGTTGTTTGGATTTCTGTTGAGTTTTATATATTCTGGATATTAATCCCTTATCAGGCATATGATTTCCAAATATTTTCTCTGATTCTGTGGGTTGACTTTTTATTCTGTTGATAGTGTCTTTTGATGTACAACATTTTTAAATTTTCGTGAAGTGTAGTTTGTGTATTTTTTTTTGTTTGCCTGTGCCTTGGTGTCATGTCCAAGAAATCATTGCCAAATCCAGTGTCCTGCAGTTTTTTGCCCTATGTTTTCTTCTAAAGTTGCTAATGGTTTTAGGTCTTACATTTAAGTCTTGATCCATTTCATGTTGATTTCTGAATGTAGTCTTAGATAAAGGTCCAACTTCCTTCTTTTGCGTGTGGATATTCAATTTTCCCAGCACCATTTGTTTGTAAGGTTGTCCTTTCCCATTCAATGGTCTTGGCATCTTTGTCAAAAATTATTTGACCATATATGCAAGGATTTATTCCTGGACTCTCCATTCTATTCCATTGGCCAGTATGTCTGTCTTTGTGCCTGTACCACAATGTCTTGGCTTCAGTAGCTCTGTAGTAAATCTTGAAATCAGGAAGGGTGAGGCCTCCCGCTTTGTTCTTCTTTTTCAAGATTATTCTGGCTATCCAAGAGATAGCCTTGAGATTCTTATCCTTGAGATTCAGTATGAATTCTAGGATGAGTTTTCTATTTCTACAAACAACTTCTTTGGGATTTCGGTCAGAATTGCATTGAGTCTGTGGTCGTTCTGTCCATTATTGAAACTGTGTGGGGGGCGGGTATTAATGTCTCCAAGTGTTACTGTGGCACTCTCTCATTCTCCCTTCAATTCTATCAGGTTTTGCTTCATACATTTTGCTGGTCTGCCTTTATAGGTATAAATGATTATACTTGTTATATGTTCTTGCCATAGTGAGTTTTTTTTTTTTAATTTAGGTTTATTTATTTATTTTGAAAGAGAGAGGAGTGAGCAGAAAGAGAGGGAGAGAGACAGAATCCCAAGCAGGCTTTGTGCCGTCAGCCTGACATGGAGCTTGAATTTACAAACCATGAGATCATGACCTGAGCCAAAACCAAGAGTCACACACTTAATTGACTAAACCACCCAGGCACCCCTGTATTGAGCTTTTTATTAATTATATAAAGTTCTTGTTTATCTTTTATAAACTTTTTTGGTTAAAGTCTACTTAGTCTGATATTAGTACAGTTATTCCCATTCTCTTTTGGTTGCTGTTTCCATGAAATAGCTTTTATCATCTTTTCATTTTCACTCTATTTGTGTCTTCGGATCCAAAGTGATTTGAGTCTTTTTTTAGACAAAATATAGTTGGATCGTGTTTATTCTCTGTTCTGCCAATCTCTATCTTTTGGTTGGAGAGTTTATTCCATTTACAGTTAAAGTAATGATAATGAGAGACTTCTGCCATTTTGCTATTTGTTTTCTATATGCCTGATAGCTTTGTTTGGTCCCTCATTTCCTGCACTACTTCTTTTGTGTTAAGTTTTTTATGTCAAGTAAAACATTTAAATTCCTGTCTCATTTCCTTTTGTGTATATTCCTTAGCTGTTTTATTTTTGGTTGTCATTGGAATTATTTTAAACATCTTGAAGTTATAACACTCCAATTTGAATTTA
Source organism: Felis catus (assembly GCF_018350175.1). NCBI lineage: Eukaryota > Metazoa > Chordata > Mammalia > Carnivora > Felidae > Felis > Felis catus. The sequence continues at coordinate 15,680,293 of NC_058368.1, read as the reverse complement.
TGCCAGGCTAACTTCAATAACGTATAAAACTGCTTTTTCACTGCTCCAGCCCCATCCCTTTCAGTTGTTGATGTCACAGAATTGCATCTTTATACATTGTATGCCTCAAAACATAAACTATAATAATTATTTTAAATTCATCAGTCTCTCTTTTTTTAAAGATTTTATTTTGTTTTTTAAGTAATCTCCACACCCAACATAGGGCTCAAACTCATAACCCCGAGATCAAGACGCGCATGCTCTACTGACTAAGCCACTCAGGGTCTCCTAAATGCATCAGCCTCTTAAGTTATATAGAAAACAACATAAAGAGTTGCAAACCAGGGTTACAATAGTATTAGCTTTTAGACTAATAATTTTTTTTTTTTAATTTTTTTTTCCAACGTTTATTTATTTTTGGGACAGAGAGAGACAGAGCATGAACGGGGGAGGGGCAGAGAGAGAGGGAGACACAGAATCAGAAACAGGCTCCAGGCTCTGAGCCATCAGCCCAGAGCCTGACGCGGGGCTCGAACTCCCGGACCGCGAGATCGTGACCTGGCTGAAGTCGGACGCTTAACCGACTGCGCCACCCAGGTGCCCCTAGACTAATAATTTTTTAAAAAATACGTTAATCTCTTAAATCCTGTAGAAAACAAAAAGTGGATTGCAAACCTTTATTATAGAAATTCTAGCTTTTATAATTGCCCATGTATTTACCTTTATTTAGATCTTTATTTCTTCATACAGCTTCGAGTTAGTGTCTAGTGTCCTTTGTTTCACACTGCAAGAATCCTTTGATCATTTCGTTTACTTCCAGGACACATCTAGTGGTAATGAACTCCCTTAGCTTTTTGTATATTGGAAATGTCTTAATTCCTCCCTCGCCCTTGAAGGACAGGTTTTCCTGATATAGGATTCTTGGTTAATAGTTTTTACCTTTGAGCGCTTTGAATATCAGTGGCCCACTTTGCAACCCTCTAATGAATTTTTCATTTCTGTTTTAAAGTGAATGGGTCATACTTGTCCATTTCTCTGTATGCCTCTGATTTATTGTTGAAACCCAAACGTCTCAATCTGATAATGTGGCAAATCTGGAAATCAGATTCTCTCCCTTTGCCAGGAGAATGCTGGATTTTGTTATTGCTTTTGGGCTGTTTTTGTTTTGTTGTGTTTTGTTTTAATGTTGTAGGCTGTTTCTGTGCCAAGGATCAGCCTGAGGTGTAAACTCAAGGTCTTCTCAAGTCTTCTCTGAGTCTGCTCCTTTCCCTAGATATGCATAGTCACTTTCTAACTTTCCCCACGTATGCAGTTGCTTTTGAGTGTCCTAGTCTTTAATGTCTAGCTCCCACAAGAATAAAAAGAGAAAAATAAAAGGGATGGGGGAAGGGTGCTGGCCCTATTGAAACACCCTTGAAGTCACTTTAGCCAGAGAAGGAAAGACCTGAAACACTGGGGAGAGTGCAACTACAGTGGCTACCCTCCCATTGGCACCTCAGTGATCAGAAACAACAATTGGTGCTCAGAGCACAGATCCCTGATGTTTGGAGGACAGGGTCCTTTTCGTCTTCCCTGGATCCTGGCGAAGTGATTGCAAGGTGCTGCAGGGACACATGCACAGCTGCCTGCCAAGGGGTAGGGGATAAGTGGCTGCTAATGGGCTAAGAACTGAAATTGGCCAAAACTAGCCACATTTACCATCTAAGCATTCAACTGACTCTAGAGTTCCAGCCTAGTTACATTATACAGATCCTGCCAGTGCAATCACTGTCTAGATGGAGAGACAGATTTCTGGTGCTTCATACTCCACCATCTTTCCAGAATCTTCTGACCCTAGTCTTTCTTAAGACTCTCCTTTGTTTTAGTCAGTTAGAATAATCAGTAATTCTCTTTATCTCTTCAGGTTCTACCCCTTCTCTTACTTCTTTTCCCTTCTTTTCCAGTTTCTTCTAATTCATTGCTTTTTTTTTTTTTTTTGTAAGTGTTCAGAGGTCAGAGATTCTTTTAATAATTTTAAGAAAAATACCTATGGACTGTCTTCCTAGAAAAATCCATATATGCAGTCACCCAAAATGAGCAGACAGTTCAGATGTCTAATAGATGACCTGAAATCCCACCATGGCCCTCTTGAGTAGAGCCTCTGTTATAAAGATGCATCTCTGTCATCTTCCTGTGTCACTGTGGTCAGAAGACACTCTACCCTGCAACAAGATGCTCACTGGCAAACTATGAACAGGAACTGCCCTTTCACAGATTTGTAGGGAAGCTCTGAATACAGCTAGAAAAGCGTCTTTCCCAGAGTATGAAATTATGATACCATTTCCATGTTTACACAACTGACATGTTTATCCAGTGACACTAAACTGGTACATGTATGGGGTAGTTATTTATCCCTTACAATGCAAACTTGTAATTACCACTCATTTGAAACACATAGGGATGACAGACTAGTTTAAGTGAAATACACATTGCGCGCACGCGTGTGTGTGTGTGTGTGTGTGTGTGTGTGTGTGTATGTGTGTTTTAAGCTTGGTTTCTCTCCAAGTGTATGCAGTAATAAGACATGATATATATGTGCCAATAGGGGTAATAATAGCCAACTATTTTCTAGGTAGACATTTTTTTGGATCTGTTTTTAACTTTAAGACACTTGTTATTGCCATATTAATTACTGGTATACAAAAGTGCTATAAAAATAGGGATACTATGGATTAGAGGGTCAAAATTGATAAGATTGAAAAATTAAAAAACAAAAATAATGAAACAATTATGTCTCAACGTGGTGAGTGTTTCTGGAGTGGGCCCTTGCAGAATGGGCAAATGCTATCTGATCCCCTAGGCTGGCTGGCATACAGCGTGGTTGGTGATGTTGACTTTTCTTGGACACACTGACAAGGAACCAGTGCCCCTGGAGGGTTGCTCAGAAGTTCTGTGTGTCAATGCTTTGGCATGCTCCAGAGCAGATAGCCAACATATTCATCATAAATGGTATTTTTTTAAATTTTGTTCTCGTCACGATTAAAATCACCAATTGAATCTTCCAAGGAGGACAGTAAGGAAAAATAATCTTGAGTAACTGCTAACAGGAGTTTGATTTAAACCAACAACTTAAAAATGAAACGTTCCGGGGCACCTGGGTGGCGCAGTCGGTTAAGCGTCCGACTTCAGCCAGGTCACGATCTCGCGGTCTGTGAGTTCGAGCCCCGCGTCGGGCTCTGGGCTGATGGCTCAGAGCCTGGAGCCTGTTTCCGATTCTGTGTCTTCCTCTCTCTCTGCCCCTCCCCCGTTCATGCTCTGTCTCTCTCTGTCCCAAAAATAAATAAACGTTGAAAAAAAAATGTTTTTTTTTAAATGAAACGTTCCTATCTCCCAAACTTTTGTACAGCCTGACAAATTGGAATTTAGGGTGGAATTAGGTAGTTAAATCATAGTGTATATGCTTGTGGTCAGCTCTGCTCTTCTTTTAAGTGGTCCTGTTTATTTTAAAAACTTGAAAATGAGGGGTTTTTTTGCTTACTCAGTTGAGGTTTATTGTAAAATTCAGATGCCCAAAAAAGAAAGTACTGTTTTGTGGGGCACCTGGGTGGCTCAGTCAGTTGAGTGTCTGACTTTGGCTCCGGTCATGATCTTGCGGTCCGTGAGTTCAAGCCGCACGTCGGGCTCTGTGCTGACAGCTCGGAGCCTGGAACCTGCTTTGGACTCTGTGTCTCCCTCTCTCTCTGCCCCTCCCCACTCATACTCTATCTGTCTCTCAAAAATAAATAAACATTAAAAAAATTCTTTTTTTTAATTAAAAAAAAAAAGGAAATACTGTTTTGCGCTGTATGTGAAGTGGACCACGAGTGAGCCAGAGGAGGGATGAGCTGTGCTTTTGTCCTTCTGCCTACAGAAGGCAAGCTGTAATGGCCAGCAGATAACATTTGTGGAGGTCTGGGGTGATGAAGGCTTTGACTGAAGGCACTGCATGTAATGTCAAACACAGTAATACCAAGCATATGTTTTCTTTTTTTTTTTTTAATTTTTTTTAACGTTGTATTTATTTTTGAGAGAGGGAGAGACAGAGCATGAACAGGGGAGAGGGTCAGAGAGAGGGAGACACAGAATCTGAAACGGGCTCCAGGCTCTGAGCTGTCAGCACAGAGCCCGACGTGGGGCTCGAACTCACAGACTGTGAGATCATGACCTCAGCCGAAGTCGGCCGCTTAACCAACTGAGCCACCCAGGCGCCCCCCAAGCATATGTTTTCACTCTGGTTCCTTCATGGTAATAAAGACAATGCTAGAAAGAAACAAAAGTATGGAGAGAAGAGTGGAAATCATGCTGTGTTGGTACATGACATTTGCTATAAAGAGGGTCAATTTGACAACAGTGGAAAAAATTGTTGTTTTGCTCTGCTCTATGCAATATAGCTTCATGAGTGAAGGCTTCGTTCTGAGGCTGTGCTACCCCAGGAGTAGACTAGGGTAGTAATGTCGTGTCGGCAGCAGCTGAAGGAGTCATACAGTCCCATGTGGCAGGTTACAGCCGACAGCCATGGAGTCATGGAACTATTGCCCAGGCAGAGCCTACTTTGAGGGTGAGCCCCCCTTGATCTGCAGACGAGGAAATGAGGGGGGCCAGAGAGACCACATGACTTGCCAAAGCTCACATGGTTGGTTTGTGACAAGGGATAGACAGTTGTCTTAGGAAAGTGAGAATTTAACCACAAAAAGAATTACTAGAAAATCATCCTAATCTGCCAAGTTAGTTTGTTTTTTTTAACTGTGACCTACATCCTTCTAAGGGCAGCTCACCAATCATCTCCAAAATCCTTCCAGAACCCCCAAAGTTGGGCCAGAGACTCCTCCCCCTGTACCGCCTGGCATCTCTCTTCCATAGCTCTTGTTAGATTTTGTGGAAATTGTCTGGTCAGGTTTTTGTTTATAAATACTTCACATACATTCATCTTTATAGACTATAAAGATGGCTTTATCCTTCTTTGCATTTTATAGGAATAGAGTAACTAACTATAGCAATATTAACAACCCCCCTCCTATTTGTGAAACAGTGTTTTAATAACCTCCCTGGGAGTGCTCTGTTTTAATGATGATGGTGGGCCTGGGCAGTGCTACTTGAGGAGGTTGTGCTCAGTTTGAGCAGATAGTCTAAGGGCATTTAAATTATCTGACAGTGGAAAGCTGTTCTGAGCCAGGTTGACACTACTAAACAAGCTTGCATGGGGGGAAGGGGGGGTGCACTATTGATGTCAGAGTGATGACCAGCTGGAGATAAACAAGGGGCCCTTTGTTCCTTTGGTGGCAAAGACTTTATATGAGTGAGAATGGAATGGCCTTAATGAACCTTCAATGGTTCCCCTGGACAAATAGGAACTGAGGCCTTAATGTTAGTGAGATTCCAAGTCTGATTCACTTTTTAAACTTACTTGTTCTATTAAAAAATGTATCAAAACAAAGAACAAGTGTAGAGAATATTATTTTGAACATCTGTGTATCCACCAGCCAGCTTTATTAAACCTTAACTTTTTGATATTTTCTATCCTCTTTCCTTCCCTGCCTGGAGGCTCCTATTACAAATTTAGTGCTAAATACTCTGAGATTCTAAATTTGACTTTTTGGGGCCTCCCTCAATGCAAGAGCCTCTGTGTAATGCGATGGGAGCTGGGTCTTAGAGCTATAAAGAGCCACTGTGAGACCATTATATAGATTCAGAATGTGGCAGTGAGATCAGACTGTAGAGGCAGGGTTCCTTGGACCTTAGGTTTCTGACCAGTCGGTGTTTCCCCAAGGGATGAGGAGGGATAGTGGCCCTGGCAAGTCACTTATCAAGGTGAACCTCAAACAGACATGGCTTGAGGAACTCTATGGCTTAAAGGTAGTGCTTTTCAATCTTTTTTGATTGTAACCCGCAATACCAAATGACATTACATTGTGCATTGAAAATTCCATTGTGACCTCATGTCCATCTGTCACACAGAACATACACCTCTGAATGAAAGTTTTAGTGAAAAAATACTCTTCCTTCATTAGCTGCACAGCACTATAGTCTATTTTGTTGTTTTTACAAAAGCTGTTTTGTTCTAATAAGTTGATTTCAGGTGCCATTCGTAGATAGGAACACATAGTTTAAAACAACAATGAGCCCTGGTTTAGAGAACTGTTACTTGTCTGCTGGAACAAACGTTTTTTAAAGGGTATATTTAGTTTAACTCTGTGGAACATTTTATAGAAAGCTTTTATCGGTCACTGACCTAAACTTAAATATTTATTTCACAATTTACTAATAGAAATCCCATGTAAAACTAAGCAGAATTCAAAGCCTGTTGGGGGTTCAGATTATTCTGCATCATGTTACTTCTCTTTAAAGCTCCTAATCTTCTTCAACCATTGCTTTAAGGCAGCCTGTCTTGATTAAGTAAACAGAACTAGAACATAGTGACTTAACTATATTTCATGACCGTTAAGCCACAAAATCAACCTTTCTAAATAAAACCGGGTGTAAGTCAAACTTCCAAGTGAAAAAACCCAGCTATCAAGCCCTCAAGTCTCCTTTCCATCATCATTTACCTCTATACACTGCTAAATAAAGTCTATATACGGAATAAAGTGATGCAGGTGTTGCTTTAATTTACTAAATTCATCAATTTTTGAGTAACCAGGCTGACATCCTCCTCACATGGGGCCCCTGATAATTACAATAGCAGGGGTTTATGTAGCACCTTCGTTGGGAGAAGTTTATATCATTGTGTTCAGAAAGGTGCAGCTTTCCCTCCAGGGAAGTGAGGAGAAAATGATATTTAATTCATACTAAACAAGCAATTGTTGGCGATGTTGAGCTAGATTGATTCTTGAATACTGAGAGTTTGCTTGCTCCAAAATGTTACCAACAGACACTTTAAACGTTAATCAGGTAGCTGGTTTCTAAAATCTGGAGGAGGGAGAGGGTTTTGTTTAAGCCAACTATTTCACGGAGGAGGAAGTACAGTTCAACCTCAGGAGATTTAAATGGGAATGTTGAATAACTGGGAAAGAATGTCTCCTCTGGGTGCCAGGGCAAAGAAGAATTCAGCTGATTTTCAGGCAGAATAACAAATGTGACAGCAGCACCTTTTTCTGTCCACATTTATGTACCGTGACTATATGTAACTTCTAAAAAAGCAGTTCCCAAACTTTTTGGTCTTATGACTTCTTTCTACTCTTAAGAATTATTGAGAACTCCAAAGGTTCTTTGTGTATGTGTCTTATATCTATCAAATATTTACCATTTTGAAATTAAGAGTGAGAAACTTAAAAATACTTAATTATTCATTAAAAGAGAATGATAGGGGCGCCTGGGTGGCGCAGTCGGTTAAGCGTCCGACTTCAGCCAGGTCACGATCTCGCGGTCTGTGAGTTCGAGCCCCGCGTCGGGCTCTGGGCTGATGGCTCGGAGCCTGGAGCCTGTTTCCGATTCTGTGTCTCCCTCTCTCTCTCTCTGCCCCTCCCCCGTTCATGCTCTATCTCTCTCTGTCCCAAAAATAAATAAACGTTGAAAAAATAAATAAATAAAAGAGAATGATAAACCCATTATATATTAACATAAACATTTTTATTTAAAAAACTATATTTAAAAAGAATTATTGGAAAGAGTGTTATTGTTTTATATCTCTGCAAATCCCTTTAATGCCTGGTTAATAGATGACACTTGGAATCCTCTTACCTGTTTCTGCATATAATCTGTTGTGATATATTTTTAAAGTTGAAATACATGAAGAAAAGTCTAGCACACACAGATATGTAGTTGGAAAAGAGAAAGCCTTGCAGCTCTCTGAAAGGAACTCTGGGACTCGCAGGAGTCCTTGGGTCACACTTTGGGAACCACTGTCCCTGTAGAGTCGTTTGGAAGAACATATACAAATGGTGAGGTTATTAGTGTCCTATTTTTTTTATTCCGTGTACATATTCTTTCATCAGTGAAGATGGGTTACTTGCATAAACTGTAATTGAGAAAGGGAGAAGTGTGAGCACGTTGAGGAAAGATTACAGAGGCTCTCAAATCTAGGCAGAGGAGTTTATGCTTGGGAAACTAAGGAGCCACTGTAATTTCTGAAATAGGAAAATGACTCATTAAAACTTATATTTGGGATTTAACGGATTATTCGAATTGGAAGAGAGGAGCCACTTCAGAATCTGTTGCAGTAGTCTAGTCATGGTGAGGTGGGCTAGGCCTCAGATACTGGTGGAAATGGAGAGGAAGTTTCAAATTCTAGAAGACATTTTGAAGGCAGAATCACCAAGACTTGGGTCAGGGGATAATGGAGAAGGAAGAGCCAAAGATGACTAAGAGTTTTCAAGTCCAAAACATTTGAAGTGTATTTTCTTCCTTATATCCAACCTTTAATTTTTTTCTGAAAATTATCCTGATTAAGCTGATTGGAGTGTTTTTTTCTTGTTTTTCAGACTTGGCCAGCCTATTCTAGGACCTAGCAGAAAGTCAACACAGTTCCCAGCCTGAATTGGTCAGTTACTTCCAGAAGAAAAGGAAGACCTATGACATCCCTGGAGAGTTTGTACCTGTGACATCCCTGCAGAGTTTGTACCTATGACATCCCTGGAGAGTTACTTGCTGCATACTTCCCTCAGGCCCTGCAGGCAATAAAGGGCTATCTGTCCAGGTCCTCTTTGCACTGGACACCTGCAGTTCACCTCTTATGCACTCCAGCACCCCCATCAGCTCCCTCTTCTCCTTCACCAGCCCGGCAGTGAAGAGACTGCTAGGCTGGAAGCAAGGAGATGAAGAGGAAAAGTGGGCAGAGAAGGCAGTAGACTCTTTAGTAAAGAAATTAAAGAAGAAGAAAGGAGCCATGGATGAGCTGGAGAGGGCCCTCAGCTGCCCGGGGCAGCCCAGCAAATGCGTTACAATTCCCAGGTCCCTGGATGGGCGTCTGCAGGTGTCCCACCGCAAGGGGTTGCCCCACGTCATTTACTGCCGAGTGTGGCGCTGGCCTGATCTCCAGTCTCACCACGAGTTGAAGCCGCTGGAGTGCTGTGAGTTCCCATTCGGATCCAAGCAGAAAGAGGTGTGCATTAACCCCTACCACTATCGCCGGGTGGAGACTCCAGGTGAGATTTTCTTCCTGATGTCATGGTTTATCTTTAAAGTTAAGGAGTCTTGTCCCACTTGAAGAGGAGTGATGGGGCATCAGCAAGACAAGCCCCGCCCCCCACCCCGCCTCACCAAAGGAAAAGGAAGAGGGGAGGTTCAAATCCAAGGAAGTAATCCAAACTTTTGCAGTCAGAAAAATCTAGAAAGAAGGTGCTTCCAGTATACATAGAAGTTTTGTGAGATTTTGAAAAATGAATTTTTGTTTTGATGTATTTTCCAGTTGTCATCATGTTTTTCCAGTTCTTGGAGGTCTTTGAAGGTCTTAATATGGCCTTGCTATGAACATGAACATCCTGGGGCACCCTGGTGTCTCAGTCAGTTAAGTGTCTGACTCTTGATTTTGGCTCAGGTCACAATTTCACGGTTCGTAAGATCGAGCCCCAAGTCAGGCTGTGCATTGGCAGCGTGGAGCCTGCTAGGGAATCTTTCTCTCTCTTTCTCTGCTTCACCTCTGTTCACTCACTCTCTCTCTCTCTCAAAATAAATAAACTTAAAAAAAAAAAAGGGAACATCCTCCTTTCTATCCTCTCTCCCTCAATGAAACCGAACTAAACTAAAGGAGGTTTTTGCTGCCACTTTCCCCAAGCTCAGGTGCATGGAAGTATCTCATATCTGGGTCTGAAAACAGCCAGTGGAAGAATTGCTAGAAATCCTTTTAGGACTGAAAGCAACAGGGGCTGGGAAAGATTCGCAGTTGTTCTTAAATATGGCTTCAATACTGTTCTAAAACTCTTCATGTACCCATATGTGTGTGTGTGGGGGGGGTACATATATTTCACCCCCTTTATGAAGTCTGATGTTTGCCCTTGTCCTTCACACTGGCTGTAGCAGTTTGACTACACTTCTCTTTGGATAGAGTGTTCCTTTGGCTATAGGGCTGCAGTTTTCATAGGAGCTTCCTCTCCCTGACTGGCCACCTGTCTCATTCCGGGAGACCAGAGGGCTGGCACATGAGCTCTGCCAAGTGGCCCATGTCCATTAAAAGATGGGTGTGTCTAGGGGCACCTGGGTGGCTCAGTCGGTTGAGTGTCCAACTTAAGCTCAGGTTGTGATCTCACGGTTCGTGAGTTCAAGCCCCAAGTTGGGCTCTCTGCTGTCAACATGGAGCCTGGAGCCCACTTCACATCCTCTGTCCCCTTTTCTCTGCCTCTCGTCCCCTGTTGGTACTCTCTCTGTCTGTCTCTCTCTTTCAAAAATACATAAACAAAAAAAAAAAAGAAAAAAGAGAGAGAGAGGTGGTTGTGTCTAAGTAGGCCTGGCATTAACCTTACAGCGGTACTAGGAAGTGCCCAGCCTACAGTGGTTTGAGTTAGGCCACCTTTCAGGCTCCAAAATCTTGCCATCGTGTTGTATAACTATAGTCAGGGAAGTCACTGCCTGCGTATGGATGCTTCTCACAGTTTCCTCATCCTGGGATTGAGTGAGTCTCTGTAGAAGACTGTTGAGAAAGCCCTGGAGAATCTGACATGTTTTCACTAGATCATATAGGTCTTAGCTTTCTTCCCTTCTTTCCTTCCTCTCTCTCTGGGCTCTTTCTGTACACCAAAAAAAAAAAAAAAAAAAAAAAATCATTCAGGTCCAAGTTTATGACAATGACTTGATTCTTTTTTGCTTGTTTGTTTCAAAGATATGAGTTACAGTAAGCACTCAAAGTATACCTGATGAAAAAAATGTTCATTAAGAAATCATTTCTCTCTTCCTGAGTAATGGAGTTGTAAAATGTACATTGCAAGAAGTTATCTGGCTCATTGTCTCTGGTTTTCCTTTTGAATACTAGAAAACCTAAGTTTAAAGCCTTATTTGGTGTTTTAGTTTATGTAAGGTTCTTTTAGAAATATTAATGCAAGGGGCGCTTGGGTGGCTTCGTAGGCTTGGTCAGTTAAGCATCGGACTTCAGCTCAGGTCATAATCTCATGGTGCTTGAGTTCAAGCCCCGTATAGGGCTTTCTGCTGACAGCTTGGAGCCTGGAGCCTGCTTTGGATTCTGTGTCTCCCTCTCTCTGTGCCCCTCCCCTGATCATGCTCTGTTTCTCTCAGTCTTTGAAAAATAAACATAAAAAAAAAAAAGAAATGTTAAATGTAACATTTAACAGGTAGATTTCATATTATTATATTTTAGGTTTGACTTCCCAAAATGAAAGATGGGTAGATATAATATTAATTTTAAGGTAATATTTAAGCTACACAGGATTTTTTATTCCTAACTTTGATGTTTTTTATTAGAAAAAGCAGATTTTACATCTAGCTTTCTGGTCATGTTGAAAGTAAATATTTTGAGAACAGTGAGGATGCTAATGTTAAGCAAGTTTATTGGGTTCCTAATTATCATAAAGCTTAAGTTTTTCATTTGAAATCTCATTTTCTTGACTCCCTCATTTTAGGAACATTGAGGGCTACACTATGATTTTCTTTTTACTCACACAACCACTTAAATCATCTATTTAAATCCTTTTCAAACTACCTGTAGTGAAGGACCAGTTTTTAATTTTTAAATTTCCAACCCTTCAAATATCAATACTTCTGTAATACAAATGAATTGCCAGGCAAATGAACATTTAAGAAGACTTACCAAATGCGAGCTCAGTTTTGTTTTTGTTTTTGTTTTACTCTTCATTTCAACAGATATAAAATTGCTCTGTCAAATTGCTGTTCAAATTTTAAACCTTAACTCTCAGTTTCAATACTGCACCTTCATCGACTGGTACCCAGCAGTTAGTACGAGTGTCATTAGTACTCAAACCTCACTTTGCATGGCTGGAGTTTAGTAGAAGCCATGCGAAAAGTGTTTTTGCAGCGTGTGGTGATTTTACTCCATGCGACTGGAGCTTATCTCAGGAGTACAATTTCTTCTTGACTGAAGGTACCCATATATCAAAACCACATGACTCTTGAAAAAGATACAAAAGCTTTTCTCAGCTCTGCTTTGTACATAACCCGTATACACAGTAACTCCTGCCACTTTTGCCCCCTTGTAATGCTTAGTTGTTAAGACTTAGTTGTGAAGACAGTGTGGTATTTGGGGTGCATCAGTGGCTCAGTCGGTTAAGCGTCAGACTTTGGTTCAGGTCATGATCTCACGGTTCTTGAGTTCAAGCCCTGTGTGGGGCTCTGTGCTGACAGCTCAGAACCTGGAGCCTGCTTCAAATCCTGTGTCTCCCTCTCTCTCTGCCCATCCTCTGCTCACATTCTGTCGCTGTCTGTCTCTTAAAAAAAATAAAAATAAAAAAATAAGACAGTGTGGTATTTAAAAGATGGCATAAAATTGAACCACTGTCTGTAATCTCACTATGTCATATTTGTAAGCAGCAGTTGTGATCTAGAAATAGAATTTAGTAATTAGGAATAACTATTACTATGGGTTGAATGTTTATGTACCCCTCCCCGCCAATTCACATGTTGAAAATCTAATGCCTAAGGTGATGATATCAGGAGATGGGAGCTTTAGGAGATGATTTGGTCACGAAGAAAGACCCTTATGAATGGGATTAGTGCTCTTCTAAAGGAGGCCTCAGAGAAATCCCTTATACCTTTCCACCTTATGAGGACCCAGATGATCAGAATATGTAGCTTGGGAGATAACTTTCCCCAGAATCTGACCATGCTACACCCTGATCTTGGACTTCCCAGCCTCTAGGACTGTGAGGAATAAATTTTTATTGTTTATAACCTACCCAGTTTATGGTATTTCTGTTATAACAGTCCAAATGGACTAAGACAGCTATGTTTTGAGTGAAAGTGTTTAAAAATACGATCAGTGTAAATCTAAGGTAAACTAGCCAGTCAAGCTGAATAACACCAGAATGATACCATTGGTTTTCTTTACAAAAATTTTCGTCCAGATGGTAAAAACACATTATCAAGGCATTTGTCTCAATAAAGGAGGACGGACCCCCCCCTTTTTTTTTTCTTTTGGTGCTTCTGATCTGTGGCCTACGAAGAAATTGAATTCTGTGTATTCAGGGGGTATGAGTCCACTCAAAAAAGAAAAGTGAGTGTTTATTTGAACCTTGTTATCATTGTGATGAAGAAATGTCATCGCAAAAGAAGCCATATACCATTTACTCTGTCGGGCCCTCACTTTCAGACAACTCATGGAGAAAGCTATCTTTCTCCTGCGTATTCATGGAACACATAAAAGGAAGTTTAATGGCTTATCATCCAGCTCATTTTTTGAATGATGATGCCATTGGGTGCCCTATAATGTCATAAAACAGTATATGCACATATTGGCTTTTAAAGGGGGAAAAATAATTTGTTTCTCTGCACCCTCGACTGTTGTGGTTTAGTTTAAGACTTTTCATTTACCTGTTAGGGTTTATTTTCTACATGTAGAACGAAAAAGTGTTGCTTGTTAAGGAAGACATAGATGTATTATGCTGGATAAGTGGTAGACTTTGTGATTGATGTTATTTTATTGCTATTATTGTTGTTTATTCTGAAACATTTACCCTTTAAAAATTGTTTTAGGGGTGCCTGGGTGGCTTGGTCGGTTAAGCGTCCAACTTCGGCTCAAGTCATGATCTCACGGTCCGTGAGTTCGAGCCCCGCGTCGGGCTCTGTGCCGACAGCTCAGAGCCTGGAGCCTGTTTCGGATTCTGTGTCTCCCTCTCTCTCTGCCCCTCCCCCGTTCATGCTCTGTCTCTCTCTGTCTCAAAAATGAATAAACGTTAAAAAAATAAAATAAAAAATAATTGTTTTAATGTTTATTTTTTATTAAAATTTTTTAATGTTATTATTTATTTTTGAGACAGAGAGAGACAGAGCATGAACAGCAGAGGGGCAGAGAGAGGGAGAGACACAGAATCTGAAGCAGGCTCCAGGCTCCGAGCTGTCGGCACAAAGCCCGACGCGGGGCTCGAACTCACAGAGTGTGAGATCATGACCTAAGCTGAAGTCGGATGCTTAACTGATTGAGCCACCCAGCACCCCTGTTTATTTAGTTTTTAGAGAGAGCACAAGTGAGGGGAGGGCAGAGGGAGAGGGAGACACAGAACCTGAAGCAGGCTCCAGGGTTTGAGCCGTGAGCACAGAGTCCGACACGGGGCTCGAACCCGCAAACTGTGAGATCATGACCCGAGCCAAAGTTGGAAGGAAGCTTAACCAACTGAGCTACCCACGTGCCCCCAGAATATTTACTTGTTTATGAAAGTTTTTATCAATATTTGCATATGGTAACAAATCAATAGTGTGATTAAAAACAAGAGCTACCACATCCATTTCTAGAAACAACTTCTTTTAATCATTATTGGTTAGTTCTTTTGCTAGTTCCTTCCATTATTACCAAAAATTATGGAGATAGCTCTAGATAATATACACCTAGACAATGTTTATACATTGATTCCTAAAAATTGTGGAGGTAACTCTATATGATATGCTTATAAATCTATTTCTGAATTTATCACCTTTAGATAATTTCATTGACTAATACAAAAGATGAGGATTTAGCTAATTTATATTAACTTCTCTCTTTTTTTCTTCTTTTTAAAGCTTTGATATCTACATTTTAGTTTATGATTTATGTTATTTTTTGGCTACTGTATTGGTTTCCATCGTGGGATCTTGTGTTAAGAATTATTTTCCCTTAGAAGAGCCTTGGTCCATTGCTTTCTAGTGTCCAGCATTGGTGATGGGAAACCAATAGTCAGTTCAGTTCTCATGTCTTCATAGGTGGCTTTGAGGTGATCCTCTAGGAACCCTTAGAATATTCCATTTGCCCTTCGATGTTTGAAATTCAAGGTGGTATGACCAAGTCTGGATCTCTTTTCGTTAACTGAGTTGTGTATTCCACAGCTCTTTTCAATGTGATGACATAGATCCTTCTTTAGCTCTGGGAGATTTTCTTCTGTTATTTCTTTGATCACTTCCTCCCTCTGTTTTTTCTGCTTCTCTTTCTGGAACTTATGTTGGTCAGCGGCTGTACTCAACACCATTTACTGACAACTGCCAGGTGTTGTGACACTGCAGAAATCAATAGGAACTAGGAAAGCCTGGATAATGTTTGCCTTTGAGAATTACATCCATTCCTAACTGTTTGTATAGAATCAGGATCAAAAATACTTTTGTTTTTCAAGTATGGAATTCAGAAGAAACACACATGGGGCTTTATTTATAAGTTCTCTTATTTCTGCTTATCTCTTACTTCTATAACTCTCTGTTTATCTTTTACTTAATGATTTTTAGTTACCTTTAAATCTTTCTGGTAAAGACAAGTAGAATTTTCTTTTCTTTCTTTCTTTTTTTTTTTTTTACTTTAGCAGTACCACTGAGCCTAAAATTTAGGCTGGCCATCTGAATAATTCAACATGGTATCTGAGGGAAAAAAAATTCTGAGGATCACTTAGAAACCAATTTTGCCTTAAAAAAATAACCACTTTATGGGCAAAATTAAAGGAAGACACAAGCAATTAGATCTGCAGATGGCCACATAATAGGGCAGCTCTGGTAATTTCTGTGGTAGGACTGAATAGACAGTCTCTTTAGAGTGCTGACATCAGAACGATTCTCCTCTAAACTGGTTTTTTGTTTGTTGTTGTTGTTTTTTACTGTGATACTCTGTTTAATACTCAGTTTGCAATAAGAGTGTTTAAGCGTTAAACTTTGGTGTTCAGCTTGTTTCACAAGCTCACTTTCTGGGAAAAGATGGGACCTTAACTGACAGGTCTACAGCAAGCACAAAGAATGGTGGATGGATAGTTCCCAGAAAACAGAGTTGTGTCAGCAAAAATGGACAGACACAAACAGCAAGCGTCCACCGGGTTTTGTGCCGACGAGCCAACGTTCGAGTCTAACCCGCTGGTTCCTTTCTCATCCTAGTGCTGCCTCCGGTGCTCGTGCCAAGACATAGTGAATATAACCCCCAGCTCAGCCTCCTGGCCAAGTTCCGCAGTGCCTCCCTCCACAGCGAGCCTCTCATGCCACACAATGCCACCTATCCCGACTCCTTCCAGCAGCCTCCGTGCCCTGCGTTCCCTCCCTCGCCTGGGCACGTGTTCTCACAGTCCCCGTGCACCGCCGGCTACCCTCACTCCCCAGGAAGCCCCTCCGAGCCAGAGAGCCCCTATCAACACTCAGGTCAGTAAAAGCTGCAGTCGGTCGGGGCGCCTGGGTGGCTCAGTCGGTTGAGCGTCCGACTTTAGCTCAGGGTCACGATCTCGCGGTCTGTGGGTTTGGGCCGCGCGTCGGGTTCTGGGCTGATGGCTCAGAGCCTGGAGCCTGCTTCGGATACTGTGTCTTCCTCTCTCTCTGCCCCTCCCCCGTTGATGCTCTGTCTCTCTCTGTCTCAAAGATGAATAAATGTTAAAAAAAATTTTTTTTAAAATTTTAAAAAAAGCTGCAGTCGGTCTCCATAGAGCCTGACCCAACACAGTTATTCACGGTGGGGCCATCATTATCATAATCACTGGCTACTGATGTTCATATGGAGCTTTACAGTTTGCGTGGCAATTTCCTGTGGGCCACTAGACCCTGCCCCTTCTAAGATCAGGGCCATTTGGGAGCATTTGTTCTGGAGCTACAACATCTCCTTGCTCTGATTTCTGGTTCTAATCCTCTGGGAACGCTCAGAAACGAAATGGCTTTTTTTTAAAGGTCGCAGAATTGAGATAATAAAATACTTCACTGACTGAAGCAGGAAGACTTGGCCTGAGGGCAAGAAACGTGAGGGGTCCATGCTTGGCCTTTTCTTTGCATAACTTCACCGGGGCAGTGTCAGGCCTCACCTCACCAGCGTGTCCTCCCTTTGTGTTGTGTGAAGCCAGCATAGCATCTTGAAGACAGACTTAACTCAGTAAACATTTGCTGAACTGAAGAAGCCTACGTAAGGGAGAGGGAGTGTGCATGCCCTGGGCAAAAGAGAGAATCAAGCACGTTGTCATAATTGCACATGCTACCATGGCTATAAAGTGGGTCTAAGTTAGATAATGATGAAGAGGTTTACATGCACCTCATGAGTGTGAGGTAGATCATATCCCGAGGAACAAGTTCTTAAAGGCATGAATAGATTCATTTGGTGCTAGATGTTATGATCTGCCTCATTCATTTGTTCATATATTCATTTATTTAAGAGAGATTTATTGAAATTTTATTACATAAAGCATTGCTTAGGGAGCCGAAAGGAGAATTAAAAGATCGGTAAAAATTGTCCCTATCCTCACAGAACTTATAAAATGTGGGAAGACAGGAAAGGAGTTGCCCTTCCTTTCTGAGTTATTCAGTTCTTCCTTTTGCCCCCTCAACAATACAGCTACTATTTTCATATACGTTTACTATTTCATTTAACACACTACATTGTATAATTCCTTCTGGGTCTATTTCCCCCATTCAGCTGTCAGTCATCTTCTCTTTTATATGTGTAGCACAGGCGCTAAAACACAGTAGTCGCTCATTCGTTGGTTACAGAGTAAATGGACCACCACACAGGCATTTGGAACACAGGGCTAGTGCTCAGGGTTATAGATATAGATGTTATTGAGTCAGTAAGTAATTACTGAGTGCCTAAAAAGTGCCAGGCACTGTGCTACTGCTACAGGTACGATGATGATTGATTATGACTGTAGTCTCTGATTTTTAAGAGGTAATGGCTGTTGAGAACAATCATGGTCTCAGTAATGCCTGGGCGAGTAACTATAAGGACTTGAACTAAGGGAGGTATATGGGGATGGAAAGAAGACAATGAATTTGAGGAGGTGGACTCAGTAGGGCTTGATGTGGGGTGAGACCCTGGGAGGAAGCTCAGGGGTCATCCACACAGACTGGAAGGAGATGGCTGCGGTCTTACAAGAGGCTGGATTCACAGAGAAAGAGACACGACAGGAAGAGAAGTCATTTGAGGACAGAGCCATGGTTAAGAGAAAGGAGGATAATTATGTCACCAACACGTATTTACATAAAATGTATCTGCACTGTAAAGATTGCCTGCACTGACGTTGTCTTCCTGAATTGGTGGGACTAGCAGGTTGATATTTTCCCTGTTCCTACCCATGAAAGATGGACCTCAGCACCTTTGCAGAAGCTGCTTAGTTTTTAGGGAGGGAATGGCTCTTTTCATTTCGGAGAAAACAATTCTTTTCTGAATGATTAACAGCAAAATGCAACCTGAATAACAGATCCACAGATAAGTGAGACTAAAAGGAAATCTTGAAATTCACTGGTTCAGCCCCTTAATTTTTTTTATACCAGCTTTATGGAGATATAGTTCATACATCTATCATAGAGATAGAGTTCACACACTTAAAATGTGGCACTTAATGGTTTTTCATACCTTAATTTTTTAAAGCTGTGGTAAAATATATATCACATAAAATTTGCCATTTTAACCATTTTTAAGTGTGCAATGTCGTGGCATTAAGTACATTCATAGTTGTGTGCTACCATTACCAGTGTCTATTTCCGTAATTTTTTCATCGACCTGACAGGAAATTTGTATCCATTAAGCAGTAGCTCCCGATTCTCTTCCTCTTCCTTCCTCCAGCCCCTGGTAACTTTCAACCCACTTCTTATCTTGATGAATTTGCTTATTCTAGGTACCTCACAGAAGTGGAATCATATGCTATCTGCCTTTTTTGTGTCTGCCTTATTTCAGTTAGCATAGTGTTTTCATAGTTTAGGTTGTATCCTGTGTCAGTTACTTCATTTTTGTGACAGCAGTATTCCATTGAATGGATATACCACATTAAAAAAAAAAATCCATTTGTTGGTTGATGGATGTTTGGGTTATTTCCACCTTTTGGCTAGTGTGAGTGCTGTTGTATACACTGGCATGCAAGCATCTGCTTGAGTCCCTGCTTTCAGCTCCTTTGGGCATATGCCTAGGAGTGGATATGGTGATAGGGTAACTATGTTCAACCTGTATTTTATAGATAGACCCAGTCAAGGACCTACAAAAGGGCCACCTTGCTTTTTGACTTTTCCTATAAACAGAGTCAGCGTTTATTTTCTCACAAGGAAATGATTTATCCACGGTTGGACAATGTGGCATGCACTGGGAACTGCCATCAGTGCCTGTAAACGTACATGTCTTCATCTAGCCATTGACCTGCAGACTCAGAATTTCTGAGGAATCTGCATCTTTAACTAGAGTTTCACTGGCAATTTTATGCACACTTTAAGCGTGGGAACTACTGGAATGGACAAAATTCAATTCAACAAAGGCAGACTGAGTCAACTTTTCATGCCACTGCACTCCATCCACCCCTAACAAAACAAGACTATTCTGAACTGACATTAGGAATGTATACAGGAGGAATCAGTTATTCTGATGTTCTCACTGAAAGGTTCTTCCTCTGCTGCAGGAGTTTTTATTGTGTTGTGAATTAATTTCTGATAAGATATTATCTACTGAATGCACACCCATTTGCCTAACCCTGATCACTGTCCAATTATAGAACTGATATTTGGGGAGAAGAGCTCCTCTCAGCATGCCTTGGGGCACAGGTTATAATCAGGTTTCAACTGTTCTGCATTTTGGGGAGCAGATTTGGAACTATCTCAGAGAGAGACCATCTCTGTGGCCATTGTACAATCCATGGCAACAGAGGAATTGAAAATTAAGCTCACTTCAAAGAAGGTTTAGCTTTCTGCTTTGAAAGTCAGACAGCAGACTCTTCTGCCATTGCAAAAGCTAGGAGAATAGCTCCTAGCTTTGAAAATCTTATCCTACATTCGTCGGAACTTATAACTCATAGATAACTCCTAAGGGAGACGGAAAACTAATCAGCCGTTTTGTGAGGATGTCTGGACAACCGATTTCTTCTATGTGATACTCACAATGTCCTGCAGAATAGCCTTATTATATTACTGCCCGTCTTTAGCAATAACGCTATCCACCAAGCCCTGGAGTTTCACAGCAAGAAAGGTTGGATCTGTCTTTGTGCAGTTTATCAGTTTGACATTCCTCTGTTTTACTGCTTTCTTTTAGCTGACACACCACCCCCGCCTTATCATGCCACAGAAGCCCCAGGGACCCAGAATGGCCGACCTGTAGATGCCACAGCTGATAGTCATTTAGTGCTGTCAGTGCCTAATGGAGGTAAATTTGTAGATGAACAGCTAAATGTAGCTGTTTTCCAAGAGCATTACCTATTACCCCACAACAAAACAAATCCAAAAACAAAATGAAATGTGCTAGCCTGCTATTTCACATGTGTTTTAAGGGGCAGAAACCATGGCTGTGCATTTTAACTTTGGCATTCCTCAATACCGTAGAGTGAATGTTTGTTTATCAGCCCGGTTACTAGAGTAAGTTAATTTTTTATTTTAACCTAACATTTAGATGTTTGTAGTTCTGGATGTTGAGTACAGGAAGTGGTATTTAAGTTAGCAATTTTGCTCCAGTTGTGTTTATACTATAGTTTTGTCATGGGGTCTTTGATTTGGCTTAGAGGGGTGCCCTTACAAATATATGTAAATATGTAAATAGGGTTTTTGCAGGATTTTATCTGTTTCCTATAATGAGCTGGATAAACGTTGCTCAATTTTCACGTTCACATAAACCACATGGCGATCTTCTGTAAATGCAGGTTTTGATTCTGTAAATCCGGGGTGGCATCCAAGAACCGGCATTCCTAGCAAGCTCCCAGGCCATGCACAAGCTGTAGTTCCAGGAACCACACTGGGTGGAGAGGGTGTAAGGGAGCTTAGTGTTTAAAGTCGGCCAGGGTGAAGTCTTCTATAAGTAAAGGCCCTTTTGTAAATCAGATAATAACCCCCTAATTTATGTTTCAAAAATTTATGTTTTAGTGCATATAGGAACACACTGTAGATATAAGACTAACTAGGATATTCAAAGAGAAGAGAGCTAATATAATCACTAAAAACAGTGGAGAAAGTGGCAAAGAATTAGCACTCTGAACTGTGGTTGGTTACTGGCAACTTAATTAGCTTTGAAAAGTTTGGCATGACATTCTTGGATTTCCTAATGAAACATACAGCTGTCTTTAAAATAGTTTATGCCATAAATAACTAAGTACTCCATATGTACACATCAGAGAATGTGAGTCTATATAGAAGTTTTTTTTTCTTTCTTCAGTAATTTAAATTCCTATCTGGAGTTTTGATTCAGCTTTTATTATATCCAAATTATTATTTTTCATCTTTAGTTTGTTAGGAAGTGATACTCTTGTCACAGGGACTCAGTTTGGTATAGTGACAGTAATATGCTATCATTCACACATAAAGAGGAGGTGACCTGCCACCATCCTTGGAGCTGTCTCCTTTAGGGGCGATGGAATTGACATTGATCTGTTCATATTGTTGTTTGTCAGGCCCCCTCAATACTTATAAATATGATTACAAATGCTCTAACCATGGGAGAGTCACAAGGACTGTGGCCTCTGTGCCACATGTGTTAACTAGATGAGCTAACTACAATAGCTTCTGTCAAGTGACAGGTTTGTAAAGATCACAAAGAGCATCCTTGTCTCGCAGCCACCTTTCTGGTTGACAGCATTAATGTAAGTTTCCAGGTGGAATCGTGAGACGGGAAGCCAGGCATGACAGTGGTGATGTGCTCTCTCGTTCTTTTTCTTGCAGACTTTCGACCAGTTTGCTACGAGGAACCACAGCACTGGTGCTCTGTTGCGTACTATGAACTGAACAACCGAGTTGGGGAGACGTTCCAGGCCTCCTCCCGAAGCGTGCTTATAGATGGATTCACAGACCCTTCAAATAACAGGAACAGATTCTGTCTTGGACTTCTTTCTAACGTAAACAGAAACTCAACAATAGAAAACACCAGGAGACACATAGGAAAGGGTAAAAGCAAATATATAATTCCTATATTCTTCTGAGCTAAAACATGGGACAGGAACAAGCCACATACTGGCCACATAACCTAGCAGGTTGGTCCTAGGCTGTTGAGCTGGGAGAAAACAGCTAGGCTTTCAGGGTCTTAGTCTCTCTACTTTTAGGGTCAGCACAGCATCTTTTGGAGAGTGGCATAGGTTAAATATTATGAAGACAAACAAGATAGTAAATATGAAGAAGGCAGGATGAAATTATTGAAGGGAAGTATCATGAATTATTTTCAAATTGCTTAAAGATGCAAAATAAGAGGAACTCTGGCTTGGTGATTATATATATCAGGTAAAGTGACCTTTGGAGACTTAGAAGCGAGGTAGTGAAAATCACGACCTGTTTATGTTTGGGAACCTCTGGCAGCGATTGGTGGTCTCCTGTGGCCAGGCATTGTTACGAAGCAGATGGGCACAGGCTTCACTGGGGTCTGGCCAGTGGTGCTTTGAAGCCTGTCTCATAACCATGATCCACGGTAGCAAATCCTACCCGAGTGTGAGGCCTGGTTGCAGATCTTTAAGTCATTTTCTTTATATTAGAATAGTTGGTAGCGTTTAATACCTGGTTGTCCACTATCATGTCGGACTACTGTGGATTCACAGGCATACAGAACCTTTAGAGTCATTTTATCTTTTCTCTCTCCCTCCAGCCCTTAGACCACTTCAGCAAGGTAGCCACAAGCCTTTTCTTTCAGATTTCCAGAGGAGATTGATTATTGTACTCGATGATCATTCTAAATATTCTTTCTAACATACCCCCTAAATTTCTTCTGTCATAGGAAACCTACACGCCGTTGATTAGAAACAGGTTGAATTTATTCATTGATGTTGACTCTTATGGTGATATTTATGTTTGTTTATATCCTGTATTTTTCCATAGTGGCTTTGAGGTGGCATAAGGGAAAACTTCGCAGTGAAATGATAAATGAAAAATAGAAAATCAGAAACTGGGGGCTGAGGGTGGCAGGGAAGGAGAATATAGCTAAAGGTGACCACTGTAATTGTGATTAAAATTTTGCTCTAGGTTTCCTAACAGGGAGGTCAAAACAAGGAAACACAACTGTACTGTAATTTTTATCATAAAGGAGGAAGCATAGCCATTCTTTCCCTTTGACTAAATTCTTAAATAAATTTGTCAGGTACTGCGGTTTTACTTTCAAATGATTTTTATAAGAATCTCCAAGTGAAATCGAGAGGCAGAACATTAAAACATTGTGGAGCTGTGTGCTGAGGGGCTTTGCACATTGGTCTGTGTATTAGACTTCAGACTTATGCTGCTGCCACTTGATCCAAAGATAGACTTCAGATATTAAAGGAGTGTTGTATACCTTCTGGGAGCCCTTCCGAAAGCTTGCTTAAGGTGCTGCTGCTGCAGACATGGAGAGTTGAGGTTCTGCATTATTTCCTGAGAGCTAATCCCCAGGTTAAGAAGCCATAGGAAAAAAAGCTGGGATGGGTGGATGGCCTTTTACGGAAGCCAGAGAGTCTGTCTAAGTGCTGATTGGATGGAAGGGCACTCCACCCTCATGTGGTCTCCAATGCAGAGTCAGAGTCTTCTCAGAAAGCTGTTTGGAAGTGCTTTAATGTGGGAAAAAAACCCACCTTTTTTTTAGAGGAGTTAATAAGTCATATCATAAAGCATGGCACACACACAAAGTTGTCTTAGAATTAAAAAAAAATTTTTTTAACATTTATTTATTTTTGAGAAAGAGAGAGAGAGAACCAGAGCATGATTCGGGGAGGGGCTGAGAGGGAGACACAGAATCTGAAGCAGGCTCCAGGCTCTGAGCTGTCAGCACAGAGCCTGACATGGGACTCAAGCCCACGAGCTGTGAGATCATGACCCGAGCCAAAGTCGGACGCTTAACTGACTGAGCCACCCAGGTGCCCCAGAATGTTTTTAAAGGAAGAGCTATCAGTCTTCTATGAGGTCAAGGGACTGTTTCTCAGGTGCTCCCTTGGATTATTTGTTTCTGAGCAGCAGGCTTCCTAGAGCACCAGCCCGACTAAATTTGGAGCAAAATGCTCACCTAGATTAGTGAATAAGTTAACTTTTTCTATGGAGTTAATTAATAGAGACACTTCGATTTCAGAGATAGGCATTCATCTTACAAATATTTGTTGAGCATCTGTTCTTAGCCAGATTATTCCATCATTAGGGATGTAACAGTTGTAAACAAAACAAAAACAGAAAATCCTGCTTTCATGGGTTACTATTATAACTAAGGAAAGACAGAGAAGAAATAATGGTATGTTTAATGATTAGAGAAAAACACAGGAGAGGAAGAAAATGGGGAGAGCATGTTTTAATGCAGAGTGGGGTAGCCAGGGAAGACTTTCCTAACAAGGTGACATTTGAACAGAAAGGGAAAGAGGGAATTAGCTACACGGAGGGGAGGGGGAACTTTCGAAGCAGAGGGAACAGCAGGGGCAAAGGCCCTGAAGCCTACCTGGTATATTGTAAGGAACATCAGGGAAGCCACGGTGAGTGGGCCAAGATGAGTAGTAAGGGAATGGGGAATCTTTGAAGAGGAGGAGGGGAAAGGACCAGGTTGCAGTGACCTTGAGGCCATTTTAAGTGCTTTAGCTTTGACTCTGCATAAAATAGGAAGATAGATTTAAGTCGAGATCTGAATTTTCACCTGATCCCCTGGCTATTATAATAAAATTAAACTGTTAGTAGGGGAAGGGTGAAAGGTTTAAAAAACACACATGAAAGAGAAGCCTGAAAGGTATATAGCAAATGTTAGCTTTGATTGTAGCTGAGTTTTAGTCTCTGCATCTCTGTATTTTCTAAATTTTCTCTAGTGGGCTTTCCTGATCGTGGAAGGATGTGGCGGGAAGGGGGTGTGGGGGGAGGTGGGATGTGGCATGTAAGGGCATGCCAGGATTGCTGCAGTAGTGTGGCCCAGCCCGGCAGAGTGGCTGAGTGTGAGTACTGACGTGGGCCATTCAGTGTCGGTCAAACAGGTGTGATGAACCTGTTTGTTCATCATATCGTCCAAAGAGACTTCCAGTCTTCAAATACGGATTTGGGGGTCTGACGTTGCTACCAGCCCAGAGATGGCTTTGTGTGACTTAGAAGCCCCTTTCTCAAGAGAAGCTACTGCCATCTTCTGGAGTAGCTTTATAATGATTACCTAGATCTTAAAAGGCTATGAGGCACACCCTGGATTGTGGAGTGCACAGCTGCAGGCACAGTCCAATGGAGGGCCTATCCTCTGAACCAAAGCCCTAGCGTGGATCTGGAAATCTGTGTTCTTATATTATTATTTTCTGATCATACATTAAAACATTTTGTTTTATTTTGGAAAATTCCAAACATCTACAAAAGTGGACAGATCGTGTAGTGAATGTTCATAGCACAATCTCTAGCTTCAATAATGATTCGCATTCTGTGCATTTTTTCTTCTATCCCTCCACGATAGTTTTGCAAGAGTATTCAAAAAAATTTTTAGTATTTATTCATTTTTGAGAAAGCATGAGCAGGGGGCGGGGTGCAGAGAGAGAGGGACAGAGGATCCAAAGAGGGCTCTGTGCTGACGACAGCAAGCCTGATGCAGGGCTCAGGCTCAGGAACTGTGAGATCATGACCTGAGCCAAAGTCAGACACTCAATCTCCTGAGCCACCCAGGCACCCCTTGCAAGAGTATTTTAAAATAAATCTCAGATTTCATATCCTTTCTCCACAGATTTGAGTATATATATGCATATATATATATGGATACATATATATATATGCATATATATGTATGTATATACATATGTGTATGTATATACATATGTGTATATACATGTGTGTATATACGTATGTATATACATATATATCTATATAAAGGGTTTCTAAAAGTACCATTATTACACCCAGAAATATGCACTTTCTTAAAGCTCCAGATGATTCTGATATTCAGCTAGGTTGCTAAAATGGTGTGCAGACGAGAGGGTAACAAAGGCAAGGGGATGATCAATTACAAAACCAAGGGAACCTTCTCACCAACCTACGCACCTTCCTCTCAGTCTTACCTGTTATATCCCTGTCATTCAAGACTATGGAAGAAGACCAAAAGGGAACACTCTTGCAGTCTGACTTAGCAGACCCAAATCAAACCCAAGGTGTCTCTCTCTGGTCCTAAGTAACCACGACACAGGACTCCACACTCCCTCATCTCCTAAAATGTGGCGGCAGTCACACAGAAGTGGGAAACTCAGATAAAGAGAGATGCAGCCCAAGAGAAAATGCTGGAAGAGCTTGCCTGGGGAGCACATTGCCTGGGTCCTCTTTGTCATCTCAGGATGCATTTTCTTTGGGCATTTATCCTTTTTGCTCGCTGTTCTCTGTGGAGATTTTGAATCTAATACATGTGGTTTAAAGCCCCT
The DNA here is from genome assembly GCF_018350175.1 of Felis catus. Taxonomy (NCBI): domain Eukaryota; kingdom Metazoa; phylum Chordata; class Mammalia; order Carnivora; family Felidae; genus Felis; species Felis catus. The sequence continues at coordinate 15,654,008 of NC_058368.1, read as the reverse complement.
GTTTTGGCCTATCAGGTGGATGCAAATAAAATGACTTGGCTACTTGACTTTTCCTTGGATGCCCCTCTCTAACCAAAACCCAGCCTCCTTCACACTGGCATTGAAATCCACCCTTGCCTGCTGCTCAGAGCTGACTCAGGCCTCCACGTGCTAATTCCGTGGGCTCTGGCCCCTTTTTGCTCAGGATGCTAAACTACCACCTGCCTGCCCAGGCTCTTCTCTGCTTTCCTTACTCTGGCAACGGTGCTGTGGTTGCAGGTAATACTTTAACAGGATTGAAAATCATCCCCTAAATAAAGACCAGAGTCAGATAACAAAAAGTCCAATCTATTTTACTTAGTAGGTTCTGGGAAGATTATAAATTTGAAGGTCATTCAATTCAAATACATACTAAATACTTAGCAGTCTCCGCTGGCTCTTTCCCCACTGGTTCACCCTCTTCTGAGAAAACCACAACCACTCCAGAGGTAGGCCTTCCCCCCAGGGAGCTCACAGGGGCTGGTAAAGGAAGTCTGCTTGTATTTGCCCCTGCCTCACCCCCATGTCCATGCATCCAGGTAACTGTGTCCCAGCCAGTTGGGACCTTCCTGCCTACTGTTCACGGCCTGGGCCATTGGTGCCAGATCCCAGGCTGTTCAGGGACTGTGAGAAGAGACATGAGAAAGAAAAGGGAGTGAGAGCTGAGAAAAAAGGAGAGAGGGGCCAGCCCGAGGTGGAGAGAAGGGGAACCCTGGCCTCAACATCAAATACTTTAGCTCTATGACTCCACATCCGTGTCTCCAGTGCTATGGCTGGAATGCGTAGTACTGAAAAACATTCTTTTCTAAAATTGTATTAAGGGAAAGGAGATGGGAAAAGGAAACTAAATAGGATGGAAGGCAGTCACAGCTAATGCACGGTCGCCTCAAGTGCTGCTTAGAACCTGACAGGCACTGAGCAGCTCCCTGCCTCCGTGATGTCTCCTCGGTGCACAGCTGTGCAGAACCCCCCAGGGGTCTCTAGATTATATCATTTAAAAATCTGTATTTGCAGTTTGAAGAGATCCAAAGTATATCACTCTAGGTGTATTCTGGACCGTTTATATGAACACCTTGTGACTGCACAGCGATTGTGTTTACAGTCACATTGACACCTAATGCTGGAGAATTGTGTTTCTGCTGAAAGGCTGGAAAAACCATTCTGGTATTTAACATTCACTAGACTTGAACTTCTTCATTTCATCTAACCCCAGTCGCTTGCTATATATGCATTTATGTTAAGTCTTTAACCCAGATACTTGGAGGGAAAGAATCAGCTCAGCTTTAATTTGGAATAAAAATTAGCCTGGGAAGCACTAATCTCAGGATGCTGTCTTGCTTTGTTAAGTACAAGAATGTGAAGGAAAAAAAAAAAAGTACAAGAATGTGAGATAGAGTGGCATAAGCTGCATTTTTATTGTGAGTCTTTATATCTGAAAAAGGTGGCAAGGATTTCCTTGTTCCCAAGTAAAATATAGGCATTATTTCTGTGATCTATAACAGTAGGTGAAAAGTTAAAAAAAATTAATGTTTATTTTTATTTTTGAGAGAGAAAGAGAGAGCAGGGAGAAGGGCAGAGAGAGAGGGAGACACAGAATCTGAAGCAGGTTCTAGGCTCTGAGCTGTCAGCACAGAGCCCAACGCGGGGCTTGAACTCACAAACCTGAGGCAAAGTCGGATGTTCAACCGACTGAGCCACCCAGCACCCTGAGAGCTTACTTTTAGAATGAATAATGGGGCGCCTGGGTGTAAACGTTCAACTTGGGCTCAGGTCATGATCTCACGGTTTGTGGTTTTGAGCCCCACCTCGGCCTCTGTGCTGACAGCTTAGAGCCTGGATCCTAGTTCAGTTTCTGTGTCTCCCTCTGTCTCTGCCCCTCCCCTGCTCGTGCTCTGTCTCTCTCTCTCTCCCAAAAATGAGTAAACATTAAAAAATAAATAAAAAATAATAGAGTGGATAAGCATGAGCACGAGATCGAGAGTGACAGACGGAGGAGTACAGGAGAGTCTCCACAATCATTGTAAACATGGGTTGCCATCCACTTTTAAATGGACTTGTGGGAAAAAAGCCACAAGCATGGAGGTCACGCTTCATACTGTGGTTGTGGTGATATTAAAATTAATTTCGCAACAGACCGTCACACACCTTGACGTTGCAATGAGAAGGGGATGGTGTTAATCCTAAACTACTGGTACTGCTGCTTGAGGACGCCATTTTTACCTTGTAGGCGTGCATTTATACTATGTTGGGGGAGAGGTGTATGCCGAGTGTGTGAGTGACAGCAGCATCTTCGTGCAGAGCCGGAACTGCAACTATCAGCATGGCTTCCACCCGGCCACCGTCTGCAAGATCCCCAGTGGCTGCAGTCTCAAGATCTTCAACAACCAGCTCTTTGCTCAGCTGCTGGCTCAGTCAGTTCACCACGGATTTGAAGTCGTCTATGAGTTAACTAAGATGTGCACTATCCGGATGAGCTTTGTTAAGGTAAGGAGCGCTTGCTTTCACGTGTTAAGGTAGAAAGTGAAAAACTAAATAAAACAAGCCAAAATGCATCCTTTGGGTGATGTGGGTAGCTCTCCAGCCAGTTCAAGTAGACAACAGGGTTTTTTGGGGCGTTTTTTGGAACTCTGTCCAGTTTTTAGGAAGAGCTCCTCTATGAGTATCAACTCTCTTGTTTAGCAGTTACAAGAAAATTCTTAGACATGTTAGTTTTGGGGGCGCTGGGTGGCTCAGTTGGTTGAGCGTCCCACTTTGGCTCAGGTCATGATCTCATCATTCGTGGGTTTGAGCCCCGCGTTGGGCTCTGTGCTGACAGCTCAGGGCCTGGAGCCTGCTTTGGATTCTGTGTCTCCCTCTCTATCTCTCCCTACCCTGCTTGTGCTCTCTGTCTCTCAAAAAGTAAAAAAAAAGTAAATAAATAAACATTTAAAAATGATAGTTTTGAAAGAAGGACAAGTTAAGGTAGTTATCTGATTTTTTTTTCATCTTTCAAATTGCTGCGCACTATTGTCTCTCAATAAATGTTGAATTTATCTGAATTAAGTAAACTAACTCTTAGGCCAACAGAGGAGATAATATTTATAACTAAGCTACAAAATAGGCCGTACTGGTTCTAATACAAGCTAGTGTACAATAAGTTGCTATTATAAAAGCATAAACAAATTGGGATAGAAATATTATGGCGGGAATGATTAACTCAGAGAGAAGTAGATGTTCTGTGTATGAGTATTCGTTGAATGTTTCTTGAATTAGGTCTTACTCATGTTGTTGTGAAGGTTGGAGAACTGAGGAAGTTACTTCGTGGGAAGGAAACACAGCTGGGTTTGCACCCTGATGCCAAACACTCCAGTGTCACCAGAGTGTCACCACCTGCTGTTTCATCTTGTGCAGAGTACTGGTGAATAATTCTAATATTTCAAAATATGAGTGTGTTTATCACACTAACTGGGTATATGTGACATAGTTTTCACATTGTTGCATACCCATCCAAGAAATCAGTATGGTTTTTTCCAGGTTTTTTTGGTTTGTTTTTTAAATGTTTATTTATTTTGAGAGAGAGGGAGGGGCAGGAAGAGAGGGAGAGAGAGAATCCCAAGCAGGATCCTCACTGTCAGAGGAGAGCCCGACTCGGTGCTTGAACCCACAAACTGTGAGATCATGACCTGAGCCGAAATCAAGAGTGGGACACTTGACCTACTGGGCCACCCAGGTGTCCCATTTCAGGTGTTTTCAAAGTAAGATTTATTAATCCTTTAAAATTACCAGGAAAAATAGTTGTCCTATTTTTCTATAACTCTATTTTTATTGTATTTGTAATTTTAGTGATTATTTTAAAAAACAACAGTCAAGAATATAGTTTGCAATGGAAAAAATGGATTTTTAAAATTATTTCTTTCATGATGACAAAGCAGTTTTATTCAAATTTACTGTTAAGTTTTAAAAGCATTTAATACTGTAAAACAATTAGCAAATACCTGGAAATCTTTTCAGACGTTCTGATGCTTTAGAGCCAGCAGAGGGCATTAAATCGCCATGAACGTACAGTCCATTTTACTCTTAGTTGTTTTTTCCGGGTCCATGTTTTTAAAATTAGGATGAAATGCCAGTACATCAGAGGTAATTATTTCACGGTAGTATAAGTTTGCACAGAAATCTGATTGTCCTAAGATCAGCTAGATGTATCTCATAAGGCTATACAATTCACAGAAAACAGTTAAGTAATATTGCAAATATAACAACAGATGACTAGGTTAAAAGAAATTTAAATGTGTAAGGAAAAAATGTGTAAGTATGTGAGGTGATGGATGTTAACTAAGTTTGTTGTGGTGATCATCTCGCAATATATGCATATGTCCAATCATCATGTTGTACACCTAAAACTAACACAGTGTATATAAATTGTATGTCAATAAAACTGTGGGGGGCAGATAATACAAATAAAAATAATGTAAAATACTTTGTTAGTAATTACATATTGATTATGTATTAATATGATAATATCAGATATATTGTGTTGAATACAACACATTATTAAAATTTAAAAAATATAAGAAATTAAAGAGGACTAAACACTGGTAGCTACCAATGAGGGGTGATGGGCTAGATCATCTTTAGCTCTGATTTTTACTGATTCTAGGACTCATCCAGTCAGTCAGTGAGATATTATTGAGCTCCTACCTTGTGCTGCAGCAGGCACTATTCTAGGCATTGGGATATATCAGTGATTACTCAAAATCGCTGTCCTCATGGAATCAACATTCCAGTAGGGAGAGACAGGCAATAAACAACAGCTATAATAAAGAACTTGAATGGAAAGAGAAACATAGAGCAGGGTATGGAGAATTGGGAGTACTGGAGTACGGTGAGTTTGCAAATTTTGAAAAGGTGGGCAGAGTGGGCCTCTTTGGGGACTTAAAGGAGGTAAAGGAGTTAAATCATGAGGGTATCTGGAGGGGAAACAGTAGACGCAGAGGGAAGGGCAAACCCTACAGCAAGAGCATGGCCTGACATTTGTAGGAACCAGGAGGCCAGGGTGCCTAGAGTGTGAGTGGGGAGCTGGGGGGTGAGATCAGAGCAGTGATAGGGAACCGGATCAGTGCTTTGGAAGCCACTGTAAGGATTTCACCTTTTACTCTAACAAGATGGGGAGCCCCTGAAGGGATTCGAGCAGAGGATTTCGTGATCTGACTTATATATTTAAAGGATCACTGTAGTTGCCGTGTGAATTGCAAATATCGTGTAAGCAAGAATGGAAGCAGAGAGACCAGCTAAGAGGCCATTGCACTGTTCAGTTGAGAGATGACCATCGTTCCCACTAGGAGTGTTATGGAAGAAGTTGTAAGAAGGAGAAGGATTCTGAGTTATGGAGGTGTCTCTGTGTGAGTTCTGAGAAAGGAGGAGTTAGAAAGATGATCCCTCCACCCGGGACGGAGAAGATTTAGACACAAGATTAAGAGTTCAGTTTTAGTGAGAGAAACTTTGCACTGACACACATCCCGGTGAAAGTGCTGAACAGTTAGAGGTATGAGTCAGGATTTAGGGAGAGAGGGCTGGGCTGCAGATATCAATGTAGGAATTGTCAGCATATGCACGGTATCTGTCCATGAGCCCGAGTGGAATTGCCAGTTGTTTGAGTTTAACCGAGAAGATCGGGGTTCCTAGGACAGGGCCCTGGGACACTTCCACCTTAAAAGAGGAAGAACCAGCAAAGAAAACTGAGAAAGATTAACCAATGTAGAAGTAAAACCAAGAAAGTAAGGTGCTCTTTAAACCAAAAGAAGAAAGTATATTGAGGAGGAGAGAGGACAAACCAAATCACATGCTGCCCAAGTGACATGAAGACTGAGAGCTGGTCATTAATTTTAGCATGTAAAGGGTTTTTTTAATCTTTTTTTTCATGTTTATTAATTTATTTTGAGAGAGAGAAAAAGAGTGAGCTGGGGAGGGGCAGAGAGGCTCCAAGCTGTCAGCACAGAGCCTGATGCAGGGCTTGATCCCACAACTGTGAGATCATGACCTGAGCCACAATCGAGAGTCAGACGCTTAACTGACTGAGCCAACCAGGTGCCCCATCTTTTTTTTAAATCTTAACAGGAACAGTTTTGTTGAAGGCTGGGGTTGAAATGCTGATCAGAATGGAAGGACAGGAACTGATACAGCCAGTTTGGACAGCTAGAAAGAAAGGGGTCAAAGGTATAGGGCAGTAAGTGGTGGGAGTGGTTAGGGCCAAGAGAAGTATGTTGAAGATGGGAGATATTTCATCATATTCCTATGTTGATAGGAATGATCCAGCAGAAAACAAAATATAATACGAGAGAATGGGGAGATTTCCTGGAATGATGTCTTTGGGAAGGTATTTGAGTCTTCTGCACAACTGGATGGACTGGCTTATTTGGAAACACAGATAATCTGTGGTGAGAGGTAGAAAGGCTGAGTATGTTCGTGCAAGTGCTGTGGAAACCCTTCTGATTGCTTCATTCTGGTTAAAATAAGAAAGAAGATAGTCATTCTCAAGTAGACGGGGGAGTAGGTATTAGAGGTTGTAGGAAAAAGGACAAGAGTGAGCAGTCATTTGGGGTGTGGGAGGTAGTGGGAGAGCACAGGGACTGGGGGAGTGTCATTTGATTGCCAGGTGGCATCACAGGGGCACTTGAGGCTTGTGGTCTCGAATGTAAAGTGTGATCAGGCAGCATGGTTGTGTTGAAATCCAAGTTTTTTTAACCTACAGATAATCACTGTTCCCCATAAGAGTAATTTGTGATCTCTCTTCATTTTTAAAAAATAACATTTTACTGGTATATAACATCTAGAGAAAAAATACACAAATTTATTTTTTCTTTATTTTTACTATCTTTCCTATGAATGGTAATAAGTGGGAAATTGCCAAAAAGTGAGCCAAAAAAGAGAGAGAGGAGAAACAGGCTTTTTAACCAACCCTTGAATCATCAAGAACACCCTCCGTTCTCTCTTCACAGTTTTCAGATCCAGTCACTGGTCTGCAGTGAGCATCTGTTTTGTGCAAAACACTGTGTTCAGCAGTAAGGGGTGGAACATAAGGTCTGGCTCCTTCCCTTGTGGAAGAGAAAATGATTTGCCGGTGTTTCTGACGTGACTAGAGACCAGACCATTTCTAGGTCTGTGTATTTAGTTGTGAGCCTAGAGGCGATCTTTGATTTGGACTCACCTTAGGGTGTCTGGTTGATGCAGAAGTTGTTCTGTACTTACAGGAAGGTCGAGTGCACATTCTCTCAGGTGTCAGGAGTGGCTCTGGTGTGTGGGCTCTGCGTGCACTGAGGCCTGTCTGTCTCACGCCTCTGCAGGCTGACCATAAAGCCTGGCACCGTTGCTCTTGGCTCTAGTTTTTTTTAATATAATTTATTGTCAAGTTGGCTAACATACAGTGTATAAAATGTGCTCTTGGCTTGGGGAATAGATTCCTGTGATTCATCACTTCCATGCAACATCCAGTGCTCATCCCAGCAGGTGCCCTCCTCAATGCCCATCACCCATTTTCCCCTCTCCACAGCACCCCACATCAACCCTCAGTTTGTTCTCTGTATTTAACTGTGTCTTATGGTTTGTGTCCCTCACTCTCTGTAACTATTTTTTCCCCTTCCCTTCCCCCATGGTCTTCTGTTAAGTTTCTCAAGTTTCATATATGAGTGAAAACATATGATATGAAAACATATGTCTTTCTCTGACTGACTTATTTCACTTAGCATAATACCCTCCAGTTCCATCCACATTGCTGCAAATGGCAGGATTTCATTCTTTCTCATTGTCAAATAGTATTCCATTGTATATATAAACCACATCTTCTTTACCCATTCGTCAGTCGATGGATATTTGGGCTCTTTCCATAATTTGGCTATTGTTGAAAGTGCTGCTAAAACATTGGGGGTACAAGTGCCCCTATGAATCAGCACTCCTGTATCCTTTGGATAAATTCCTAGTAGTGCTATTGCTGGGTCATAGGGTAGATCTATTTTTAATTTTTTTTTATATGAAATTTATTGACAAATTGGTTTCCATACAACACCCAGTGCTCATCCCAAAAGGTGCCCTCCTCAATACCCATCACCCACCCTCTCCTCCCTCCCACCCCCCATCAACCCTCAGTTTGTTCTCAGTTTTTAACAGTCTCTTATGCTTTGGCTCTCTCGCACTCTAACCTCTTTTTTTTTTTTTTTTTCCTTCCCCTCCCCCATGGGTTCCTGTTAAGTTTCTCAGGATCCACATAAGAGTGAAACCATATGGTATCTGTCTTTCTCTGTATGGCTTATTTCACTTAGCATCACACTCTCCAGTTCCATCCATGTTGCTACAAAAGGCCCTATTTCATTTTTTCTCATTGCCACATAGAATTCCATTGTGTATATAAACCACAATTTCTTTATCTATTCATCAGTTGATGGACATTTAGGCTCTTTCCATAATTTGGCTATTGTTGAGAGTGCTGCTATGAACATTGGGGTACAAGTGGCCCTATGCATCAGTACTCCTGTATCCCTTGGATAAATTCCTAGCAGTGCTATTGCTGGGTCATAGGGTAGGTCTATTTTTAATTTTCTGAGGAACCTCCACACTGCTTTCCAGAGCGGCTGCACCAATTTGCATTCCCACCAACAGTGCAAGAGGGTTCCCGTTTCTCCACATCCTCTCCAGCATCTAGAGTCTCCTGATTTGTTCATTTTGGCCACTCTGACTGGCGTGAGGTGATACCTGAGTGTGGTTTTGATTTGTATTTCCCTGATAAGGAGCGACGCTGAACATCCTTTCATGTGCCTGTTGGCCATCCGGATGTCTTCTTTAGAGAAGTGTCTATTCATGTTTTCTGCCCATTTCTTCACTGGGTTATTTGTTTTTCGGGTGTGGAGTTTGGTGAGCTCTTTATAGATTTTGGATACTAGCCCTTTGTCCGATATGTCATTTGCGAATATCTTTTCCCATTCCGTTGGTTGCCTTTTAGTTTTGTTGGTTGTTTCCTTTGCTGTGCAGAAGCTTTTTATCTTCATAAGGTCCCAGTAATTCACTTTTGCTTTTAATTCCCTTGCCTTTGGGGATGTGTCGAGTAAGAGATTGCTATGGCTGAGGTCAGAGAGGTCTTTTCCTGCTTTCTCCTCTAAGGTTTTGATGGTTTCCTGTCTCACATTTAGGTCCTTTATCCATTTTGAGTTTATTTTTGTGAATGGTGTGAGAAAGTGGTCTAGTTTCAACCTTCTGCATGTTGCTGCCCAGTTCTCCCAGCACCATTTGTTAAAGAGGCTGTCTTTTTTCCATTGGATGTTCTTTCCTGCTTTGTCAAAGATGAGTTGGCCATACGTTTGTGGGTCTAGTTCTGGAGTTTCTATTCTATTCCATTGGTCTATGTGTCTGTTTTTGTGCCAATACCATGCTGTCTTGATGATGACAGCTTTGTAGTAGAGGCTAAAGTCTGGGATTGTGATGCCTCCTGCTTTGGTCTTCTTCTTCAAAATTCCTTTGGCTATTCGGGGCCTTTTGTGGTTCCATATGAATTTTAGGATTGCTTGTTCTAGTTTCGAGAAGAATGCTGGTGCAATTTTGATTGGGATTGCATTGAATGTGTAGATAGCTTTGGGTAGTATTGACCTTTTGACAATATTTATTTTTCCAATCCATGAGCAGGGAATGTCTTTCCATTTCTTTAAATCTTCTTCAATTACCTTCATAAGCTTTCTATAGTTTTCAGCATACAGATCCTTTACATCTTTGGTTAGATTTATTCCTAGGTATTTTATGCTTCTTGGTGCAATTGTGAATGGGATCAGTTTCTTTATTTGTCTTTCTGTTGCTTCATTGTTAGTGTATAAGAATGCAACTGATTTCTGTACATTGATTTTGTATCCTGCAACTTTGCTGAATTCCTGTATCAGTTCTAGCAGACTTTTGGTGGAGTCTATCGGATTTTCCATGTATAATATCATGTCATCTGCAAAAAGCGAAAGCTTGACTTCATCTTTGCCAATTTGATGCCTTTGATTTCCTTTTGTTGTCTGATTGCTGATGCTAGAACTTCCAGCACTATATTAAACAACAGCGGTGAGAGTGGGCATCCCTGTCGTGTTCCTGATCTCAGGGAAAAAGCTCTCAGTGTTTCCCCGTTGAGGATGATGTTAGCTGTGGGCTTTTCATAAATGGCTTTTATGATCTTTAAGTATGTTCCTTCTATCCCGACTTTCTCAAGCGTTTTTATTAAGAAAGGGTGCTAGATTTTGTCAAAGGCCTTTTCTGCATCGATTGACAGGATCATATGGTTCTTCTCTTTTTTTTTGTTAATGTGATGTGTCACGTTGATTGATTTGCGAATGTTGAACCAGCCCTGCATCCCAGGAATGAATCCCACTTGATCATGGTGAATAATTCTTTTTATATGCCGTTGAATTCGATTTGCTAGTATCTTATTGAGAATTTTTGCATCCATATTCATCAGGGATATTGGCCTGTAGTTCTCTTTTTTTTACTGGGTCTCTGGTTTAGGAATCAAAGTAATACTGGCTTCATAGAATGAGTCTGGAAGTTTTCCTTCCCTTTCTATTTCTTGGAATAGCTTGAGAAGGATAGGTATTATCTCTGCTTTAAACGTCTGGTAGAACTCCCCTGGGAAGCCATCTGGTCCTGGACTCTTATTTGTTGGGAGATTTTTGATAACCGATTCAATTTCTTTGCTGGTTATGGGTCTGTTCAAGCTTTCTATTTCCTCCTGATTGAGTTTTGGAAGTGTGTGGGTGTTCAGGAATTTGTCCATTTCTTCCAGGTTGTCCAATTTGTTGGCATATAATTTTTCATAGTATTCCCTGATAATTGTTAGTATCTCTGAGGGATTGGTTGTAATAATTCCATTTTCATTCATGGTTTTATCTATTTGGGTCATCTCCCTTTTCTTTTTGAGAAGCCTGGCTAGAGGTTTGTCAATTTTGTTTATTTTTTCAAAAAACCAACTCTTGGTTTCGTTGATCTGCTCTACAGTTTTTTTAGATTCTATATTGTTTATTTCTGCTCTGATCTTTATTATTTCTCTTCTTCTGCTGGGTTTAGGCTGCCTTTGCTGTTCTGCTTCTAGTTCCTTTAGGTGTGCTGTTAGATTTTGTATTTGGGATTTTTCTTGTTTCTTGAAATAGGCCTGGATTGCAATGTATTTTCCTCTCAGGACTGCCTTCGCTGCGTCCCAAAGCATTTGGATTGTTGTATTTTCATTTTCGTTTGTTTCCATATATTTTTTAATTTCTTCTCTAATTGCCTGGTTGACCCACTCATTCGTTAGTAGGGTGTTCTTTAACCTCCATGCTTTTGGAGGTTTTCCAGACTTTTTTCTGTGGTTGATTTCAAGCTTCATAGCATTGTGGTCTGAAAGTATGCATGGTATAATTTCAATTCTTGTAAACTTATGAAGGGCTGTTTTGTGACCCAGTATATGATCTATCTTGGAGAATGTTCCATGTGCACTGGAGAAGAAAGTATATTCTGTTGCTTTGGGATGCAGAGTTCTAAATATATCTGTCAAGTCCATCTGATCCAATGTCTCATTCAGGGACCTTGTTTCTTTATTGACCATGTGTCTAGATGATCTATCCATTTCTGTAAGTGGGGTGTTAAAGTCCCCTGCAATTACCACATTCTTATCAATAAGGTTGCTTATGTTTGTGAGTAATTGTTTTATATATTTGGGGGCTCCGGTATTTGGCGCATAGACATTTATAATTGTTAGCTCTTCCTGATGGATAGACCCTGTAACTATTATATAATGTCCTTCTTCATCTCTTGTTACAGCCTTTAATTTAAAGTCTAGTTTGTCTGATATATAAGTATGGCTACTCCAGCTTTCTTTTGGCTTCCAGTCGCATGATAAATAGTTCTCCATCCCCTCACTCTCAATCTAAAGGTGTCCTCAGGTCTAAAATGAGTCTCTTGTAGACAGCAAATAGATGGGTCTTGTTTTTTTATCCATTCTGATACCCTGTGTCTTTTGGTTGGTGCATTTAATCCATTTATATTCAGTGTTATTATAGAAAGATACGGGTTTAGAGTCATTGTGATGTCTGTATGTTTTATGCTTGTAGTGATGCCTCTGGTACTTTGTCTCACAGGGTCCCCCTTAGGATCTCTTGTAGGGCTGGTTTAGTGGTGACAAATTCCTTCAGTTTTTGTTTGTTTGGGAAGACCTTTATCTCTCCTTCTATTCTAAATGACAGACTTGCTGGATAAAGGATTCTCGGCTGCATATTTTTTCTGTCTAGCACCCTGAAAATCTCGTGCCAATTCTTTCTGGCCTGCCAAGTTTCAAAAGAGAGATCAGTCACGAGTCTTATAGGTCTCCCTTTATATGTGAGGGCACGTTTACCCCTTGCTGCTTTCAGAATTTTCTCTTTATCCTTGTATTTTGCTAGTTTGACTATGATATGTCATGCAGATCGATTCAAGTTACGTCTGAAGGGAGTTCTCTGTGCCTCTTGGATTTCAATGCCTTTTTCCTTCCCCAGTTCAGGGAAGTTCTCAGCTATGATTTCTTCAAGTACCCCTTCAGCACCTTTCCCTCTCTCTTCCTCCTCTGGGATACCAATTATGCGTATATTATTTCTTTTTAGTGTATCACTTAGTTCTCTAATTTTCCCCTCATACTCCTGGATTTTTTTATCTCTCTTTTTCTCAGCTTCCTCTTTTTCCATAACTTTATCTTCTAGTTCACCTATTCTCTCCTCTGCCTCTTCATTCCGAGCCGTGGTGGTTTCCATTTTGTTTTGCATTTCATTTAAAGCGTTTTTCAGCTCCTCGTGACTGTTCCTTAGTCCCTTGATCTCTGTAGCAAGAGATTCTCTGCTGTCCTCTATACTGTTTTCAAGCCCAGCGATTAATTTTATGACTATTATTCTAAATTCACTTTCTGTTATATTATTTAAATCCTTTTTGATCAGTTCATTAGCTCATGTTATTTCCTGGAGATTCTTCTGAGGGGAATTCTAACGTTTGGTCATTTTGGATAGTCCCTGGAGTGGTGTGGACCTGCAGGGCACTTCCCCTGTGCTGTGGTGTATAACTGGAGTTGGTGGGCGGAGCCGGAGTCAGACCTGATGTCTGCCCCCAGCCCACCGCTGGGGCCACAGTCAGACTGGTGTGTGCCTTCTCTTCTCCTCTCCTAGGGGCGGGATTCACTGTGGGGTGGCGTGGCCCGTCTGGGCTACTTGCACACTGCCAGGCTTGTGATGCTGGGGATCTGGCGTATTAGCTGGGGTGGGTAGGCAAGGTGCACGGGGGCAGGAGAGGCAGGCTTAGCTCGCTTCTCCTTAGGTGCTCCACTTCAGGAGGGGCCCTGTGGCAGCGGGAGGGAGTCAGATCTGCTGCCTGAGGTTTGGCTCCGCAGAAGCACAGAGTTGGGTGTTTGTGCCGAGGGAGCAAGTTCCCTGGCAGGAACTGGTTCCCTTTGGGATTCTGGCTGGGGATGGGCGGGGGAGATGGCGCTGGAGAGCGCCTTTGTTCCCCGCCAAACTGAGCTTTGTCGTCCAGGGGCTCAGCAGCTCTCCCTCCCTTTGTCCTCCAGCCTTCCCGCTTTCCCAGCAGAGCTGCTAACTTATGTCCTCCCAGACGCTAAGTCGCGCTTGCTGTCGGAGCACAGTCCGCCCGGCCCCTCCACTTTTGCCAGCCAGACTCGGGGGCTCTGCTTGGCCGTGAGCCGCCCCTCGGCCCCGGCTCCCTCCCGCCAGTCCCTGGAGCGCGCACCGCCTCGCCGCCCTTCCTACCCTCTTCCGTGGGCTTCTCGTCTGCGTTTGGCTCCGTCGACTCTGTTCTGCTAATCCTCTGGCGGTTTTCTGGGTTATTTAGGCAGGTGTAGGTGGAATCTAAGTGATCAGCAGGACGCGCGGTGAGCCCAGCGTCCTCCTACGCCGCCATCTTGACTCTCATAATCTATTTTTAATTTTTTGAGGAACCTCCACACTGTTTTCCAGAGCGGCTGCACCAGTTTGCATTCCCACCAACAGTACATGAGGGTTTCCATTTCTCCACATCCTCACTCTTGGCTCTCTTCTTGCTTTACAGGGCTGGGGAGCTGAGTATCATCGCCAAGATGTCACGAGCACCCCCTGCTGGATTGAGATTCATCTTCATGGACCACTGCAGTGGTTGGACAAAGTTCTGACTCAGATGGGCTCTCCACATAACCCGATCTCTTCGGTGTCTTAACAGTCAGTCATGACTTCGTCGACATTTCTAGAGCATAGATGCTATTGCAGGCAGTGGCTTACATCATTTCAGATTTGCAACTAACTCAAGTTTCCAAGTACTTATGTAAATACATATAATATATACTATTCATATTTTTTATCACCAGTTGTTTTGTGCTTTCTAGTTAAACCTGATGCCAGTACAACGTGATTAGAAAAGCAGGGTTTTCGTGCCTGTGTATAATAATAGGAAGCAGCTTCTTTTGTGGGCTGGGCGGTAACAAATGAAGGCAACTGTGTCAATAGTATTTGAAAAGTGCTGGCAGAATAAAAGGCAGCTTTAGTCAGCCGTGTCATTATAAGGCATGTTGGGTGGCCTACCAGAAAAATATCAAAACTGTTTATATATTAAGAGTCAGGGTACTAGCAGCACTAGAGAAATAACACTTTCAGACAAAAGAAAGCAGTCAAACCTGTATAATTTAAACAATCTCACTTTTAGTGTTATCGGCGAGGAAAAAAAAAAAAACAGACCAAGCTGTAAATCAGTTATGTAAGATAAATCACATCAATTATTTTATTTCTCAAGTTGAAATACCTATAGCTGGATGATTGTGCTGATATTAATGGTACATTTGAAACAAATTTAAACTGTGATTGGAAAAGAAACTGTGAAGCTGGGAGCCACGTTGCCTCATAATCTACCAGTGAAAAAAATCCAGAATGAGTCTAATGCATGAAAAGGTTAATATGAAAATAGCAAGAATTGAGCATTGTTCCCAAACTGCAAAACAAGACCAGAACTTAGTCCAAGAATCAGCCAGGGAGACACTTGCTCTCCATGTAGGGAATCGGGTCCCTGAATTTTCCTGGTTTCTCAAGTCAGGCAGCCTGGCTGCCTTTGGAGTCCACACAGTGAGCTAGAGGACCATGTGTGCAAATCCTGAGTGGAGAAGAATTCTTGCAGTAAAATAAGAAGGTTGGACAAAAGCATCCTCTGTTTACTTACACCTTCTCATATTCCCATTAAAAGGCTCATGGCGAGGGCAGTCCTTTTGCCGCATTTTCCCTACACGCTGGCCGATACTATTTACAGATGACTAAAACAGTGGTGAAGCCTTTGAGAAAATCTGGACACATTGCTGGGATGAAGTTTATGAGTTATTTAACTTAGTGTCTCGATCTGCTGGTCACATCTGGTAGCCTCTTATAAAGCTGAAACCTCATACCTGGAAATAACTTCACAAATAGAATGATAACTTCATAATCCTTATAATCTCTGGGGAACAGCGGTACCGAAGAGTGGGACGCTTAAAATATATATACGGTATTAAAAGCCCATTCTTAGTTACTCTTGGATGGTAAAGAGAGGAATATTCCCCACATTTCTAGGTACTTTCATATATATATATATATATATATATATATATATATATATATACACACAATTCCCATCCCACCCACTAAACACTGCACTGCTTCGAAAAATATTTCACACCCTCTTAAAAATGTATAATTTAAGAAGGTAATTATGCTTGTAACAGACGGTACTTCAGTAATCCAAGAGGCTTCTTCATTTATACATTCTATCTCAAGTCTTTTTAGCATTAGCACACAGTAGTTGCTTATCATTAAATTGTATTCAAGGTAGAAATGATCCTGTGAAAAAGATACGAGTGAGTTCCTACTGTCACCTCTTGTAAGCACTAGTGTTATCTAATAGAAACTTTCATATATGCAACAGAAAATAGTACATTCTACGTTAAAATTAGGTCCATTTAGTGTTTAGAAAACCCTGTAGTTCATTGGTTCATCACCTATGTATTGTGCACCTGTATGTGCTGGGTACAGTGTTAGGTACTGTGGAATCTAGTGTAAACCAGAGACAGCCCCAGACTCTGGAGCTGAGAGTCTATTAGGAAACCTGTGTAGACATCTTCATGTATTTTCACTTTTAAAACAAAACAAAACCTGTGATCGTTTTTTTTTTCTTTTTGCTTAAAAAAAATACAACTGATGATTTCTTAATTATCTCTATTTTGAAACTTACTTTCCTTCTCTTCTGAGCAATCAGGTAAGGGGTGAAGTCTTCCTGGGATAAATGCTACTTTTCTTCAGTGCTTCGAAGTTGTTTGTTTTCTCTTACTTCCCTATTTTCCAGTTTTCCCCCATTTCTTTCCTTAGAAGAGGCATTAATATGGTGAGTCTTCCTCATATGAGTACTGTTCCATGAGATTTTGGTACACATGGATTTTGCTCCAGACATTTAACATAACTTTCTTGATCTCTTCACAAGTGCTCAAACTCATCCTCTGGTAACCTTATACCTTTGCAGAATTAATCGTAACCGGTTGCTTATAAGTTACATTTAAAAAAAATAAACAAACCTGGATTTTCATGCAGCTTTGGGAAACCAGGATTTAATACTCCACAGAGCCTGTGTTATTCCTTTGAAGAAAACACTTGATTAAAGTGGTACATTTGCATCATCACCAGTCATGTCTCACCAAAAGCCCGTATTAGGATGCGAGTGAAATGCAGAAGAGTTAACCCTTCAGTCGCTCTGACAGTCACATTCTCATTGGCCTTTTAATGTTTCTGTTGGCAACAGTTAGCCAAAGTTGTAATGCACGTTTGCTTTCAGACTTCCACGTTTGCTATTTAGCATTTGTCCCTTGAGATGGACAATCCAGAAAAAATTTAAGAGCATTCTTTCAGAGGATAACTCACAAAGTGGACATGCTAAGCCATTTTAAGACGTAGCAATGCCAAACATATTTAAGGTTGCCATGGACAAGGGTCGTGCATTAGAGAACAACAACGATGTGGCCTGCTCTTAAGACCCAGAACATTTGTTGTGTTGTTCAAGCCCATTGTTTCTGGGTTTTTTTTTTCCTGTTAAAAAATTGAGATGTGAGAAGTTTGTTTTAGTTAGATGATATTTTACTATATGCCAGTGCTTTGGAAGTATAAAGATAACCACTTTTCAACATATTTACCTTTTTTTTTTTTTTAACACTCTGTATAAATCAGGAAAAGTTGAACAACAACCTAGCACTGGCACTCAGAATCCCCTTTTCATTGTCTTCTAAGGGATTAGGAGCAACAACAAAAGTTTCTTATAAATATCACCTGCTAGACTTTAAGCACCTGCTTAACTTTGACTGTGTCCCTGATACTTGGCATATATATTCAACAACTAAAGAAAAAAATAATATGCGTTCCAAATTTGTCTTCCCCGTTATGATTTAGCAGTTGAACTGTATGACAAGACTAGGGGATCCTGGCATAATCTATATTAAGTTCAAATTAATGTAACACAAACCAACAAAAAAAGGAACTATTTCTATTTAAGTAATGCTTTTGATCATAATATCTAGGCTCCAATTATCCTTCAAATGCACACTTATACTGTTACCTGATTGTTTATAATAAACACTACTGTACCTATATGTTTTTGGC
The DNA here is from genome assembly GCF_018350175.1 of Felis catus. NCBI lineage: Eukaryota > Metazoa > Chordata > Mammalia > Carnivora > Felidae > Felis > Felis catus. The sequence goes on along the minus strand of NC_058368.1, from coordinate 15,636,354 downwards.
TCGTTTTTCCCTACAAACATCACAAAAGGGTCACTGTGTGTGGATCCGTAAGATGATCTTAAGCCATCTTATTTTGAAAATGAGATGTTTTTAAAATACAACACACTATAAGAGAAATTAGGTAATGGTTTTGAATTAAATATCTTCGGATAACTGGCATGAAATATAGAATCTTGAAGATACTTTGTAGTAATTTCAGAGAAGATATACATAATTGCTTTTTTTCTGGATCGTGGCAAATATTAAGTGATATTACGGTATATAGGAAATAACTTTATTATTGTAAACATCTGTTCATTGATCAAGAAGGTGCTAAAGATGGCTAGTGAGGAAAAACTAAGATAAAATCCAGGAGGAAATTCTCAACTCCCTCCATTTCCTTCTAGTCTTAAAATGGAAGGGCGGGGTGGTGGAGGGGGGGAGAGAAATACATAAATCTCTCAAGAAATTTCGCTTAGCCTTCTTATATCCTTGATCAAGGTTTTTTCCTTCTTTATTTTTTTAAGAAATGCCCTACTTATTCAAAAAGAGGTATTTGTGGACTTCCAAACTATAAACAGATGAAAGACAGACTATTCTGGGGATTATGAGACCTCCAGTTTAAGCTGTGAGTTTATGGAGGACAGTGATTGTATCATGTCTGCTTTTGCATCCTCATGGTTCTCGACCCTGTTCCTGTATCAAATATTTGGTATTGACATTTCAAACACTAACTAGTACAGATTTTTTTAAATATACCATGGCATAGACCTATCATACTGTCTGTAAACGTTAGCCTGTCTTAGAGGGGTGATATTTTCATCATCTGAGAAACCTCTGCATATTTATTTACCAGATCATTCTTATGTGTCAGCCACTGTAGATGCAATGACAAACAGCACAGTTTCTGCGTTTAAAGGAATTTACCAGTTTGTGGAGGAAGATGAACAAGTACACCAAATGAGGTCAGTGCACTATCGGTTGTGACAGGCTTCTGGGGAACCAAGCAATGACATCTCCATCAGGCCCTAGGTGGGTACCTGGGAAGGCTTCTGGGCCAATCCAACTTGACTTCCTTCCCATCAGTTCCCTTAGTAAGTCATCCAAGACCTTCCCAAGCCAGGTTGGATGTCTCTTCTCTGTGCCACCATCATAGTTGTGTTCACCAGTGGTCAGTTATTAATTCCTGCACCACACTGTTTACTTGTCCAACTTTCTGCTGGACTGGGAGCTCTTTAAGGGCAAGGATTGTATCTCTTCATGTTCATCATTATCTAGCTATTGTTTAGAAAGGCCTTTCAAGTTTACATTGTAAAGGCAAAAATGTTTCCAGTTCTTTTTTTTGATTTTATTTTTTAATATTTATTTTTGAGAGCGAGAGAGCAAGTGAGCACAAGAGGGGGAGGGGCAGAGAGAAAGAGAGACACAGAGGATCTGAAACGGGCTCTGTGCTGACATCTGCGAGCCCGACACAGGGCTTGAACTCATGAACTGCAAGATCATGACCTGAGCTGAAGTCGGATGCTTCACCCACTGAGCCACCCAGGCACCCCTCCAGTTCTTCCTTTTAAAAATCAGCAAGTATTTCATTTCTCCTCTTTGAAATAATTGCAAGCCTCCAATTGCATGTCCAGTGACCACGTTGCCAGCTGGTGGGCATGCGAGGAGGCTCACGATTTGGTTTGGAAATAGATATTCAGCCGCACTGCAGTAGCAAAGAAAGGTAGTTTTGACAGTTAAACAGTTATAATTGTTTTTATCCCAAGCATTTATTTTTAAAATGTGAATTTCAGTAAAATTTCAGTAAAGATTAGAAAGAAGCACAAGGAATTCTGATGTTGCAGCCAAGAGTTGCAACTGCTTAACTCTGCCATTGGAGGGCAAAGGCAGCTATAACATTATGCCAATGATGAGCATGGCTGGGCTCCAATAAAATTTTATGGACACTGAAATTTGAATTTCAGTACTTCCACATGTCATGAAACTTTTTCCTTTTGATCTTTCAACTATTTAAAAATGTGAAAACTACTCTTTGCCTGCTGCGGTACAAAAACAGGCTGTGGGTTGGTTTTGGCCCAGGGCAGGGTGTCAGTTTGCTCAGTGCTCCTTGGAGGATTGTGAGACCACGCTGAGTGTTGCAGTCACAGCCTTGCTGCCATCTGAATGCAGTCCCGTGAGATACCCCAGACCCAACCACCAGAACCCCTCAGCTGAGCTCAGCCAACCCACCGCATGCGAGCAATGACAACAAAAAGGTGGTTAATTTAAGCCATTATGCGTTGGGGGTGGCGTGTTGGATAACTGAAGCGGTGGTCATAACCATCATTCTTAGGTTCACAATGTTGATGAATCTTTGTCTTGGATTCATCAGGAGGCTTCAGGTGAAAGCGGCTTCTTCTCACAAAGTGCAGGCATGCCTGTTTGAAAGCACCTGTAATTTATTACTGAGTAGTTGCTACTTTGGTTCTGATCACTATCCTGGCTCGAGTTGCTTTGACAGTACATCAGCTATTTAAGAGATCTCTGTTCAAAGTCCTCGCTTCTCTCCTAGACTATGTGGAAAGACTTGCTGTTTTGGTTGCTAGAAATAGAACAATCAATTCCTGCCTCCAATTATTAATAGCAGAGGTGAGCTATGACATTTCCCTGCAAGGGTACAGTGTAGACAGGCAGGGCTGGCTTCTGAGGACACTGCTGTTCCTGCTGCTGCTGCGATGGCACAGTCATTGTGCTGATCCCAGCATCTGACCTTCACTTTGCATCTAGAAGAGTTCAGGTAGGGCCTGGTGCTTGCTGGTCAGAAGGCACCTGCCTTCCTCTCCACAGTGAGCACCTGAGTGTTTGCTCCTTGTGTGTCAGTTCTAAGTTCTCATACTCGTTCAGAATGGGCGATGCCTGGCCTGGGGCAGGGGCTGTAGTCATCTTCCAGTTGCAAACAAAGCCGGAAGTGTTAAAGAAATGAGATATTGGATGGACTTTATGCCCTATTTACAGGTAGCAAGTATCTGGGACTAGTGAGCCAAGGGCAATTTTGATTGCTGCCGGCACAAAAGAGGTAAACGAGAAATGGAAGAGACCTAGGAAACATAGCAAAATATCATTTCGCTGTAAGGAGGAGAAAACGGTACCTCAATATGAATGGAATGCTTGGCGTTTCTCATTCAGGCACATAGTTGGATACAAGGGCCCAAGCATTAGCACAAAAGGCAGAGTGTCCATGCCATGAAGTCTCTTTTAGAAAGAAAAGGCCAGCTTTGCAAGTGTAGTCCAGGAGCCTGGAAACAAGGGTCTCTGAGCACTGCCCTACTAGAAGCAAACTTAAGTTTTCACAGTGGCAGACAACTTTTGGTCATCTTAGAAAGATACTGATTTCTCAAGACTCAGGTTCCCTCACTTTCTGAAGGAAATAATGCTGTCACAGTTATACTCACAATCCCCCCTCAGATGATTTTTTTTAATGTTTATTATGAGAGGGGGGGTGGTCAGAGAGAGGGAGAGAGAGAATCCCAAGCAGGTTCCACGCTGTCAGTGCAGAGCCTGATGCGGGCTCAATCCCACAAACTGTGAGATCATGACCTGAGCCAAAATCAAGAGTCTGAGCCACCCAGGTGCCCCAACCACCTCAGATGATTCTAATCAACATCATGGGAAAGTTCAGGTATGTATGTGTATTTTTATATAATTATAATAAGTAGTAATACATTTTTGTGCAAATGTTTAATATCAATGTAATATTATTAATGTACCCTGTTTGTTATTAGATTTTCAAAGGCAACTGATATAAAATCTTTTTAGTGTTGACTTTGGTCTCCAACTTGAGGACAGTAAATGATATAAGGTGCAATTGTAAGAGAGGAAAACAGAAAATCTCACTAGTCATAACTTCTTTTGTGGTTTTTCAACCAGAAAAGGTTGCATGTGATTCTGTATCATTAGGGTAAACTTACGAAGAGGAAGGATTTATTTGCTGCAGTATATGATAACAAAAACTGTTCGTCTCCAGTGCTTACAAATGGTTATGTGGAGGGGAAGTAATATATGTGAGGATAATAGAGGAAAGGAGCCTGTGTCCTGAATAGGAGATGAGATCAACTCATCTAATTACAAACAGTTCAAATACCTTCACTGAAATAGTTTTTAAAAAACATTTGTTAACTTTCAACTCAACGAAAGCAATATTTTAATCAGACTTTTTTTCTGTAATGAGGCAGTTCAGCCCATTAAAATAAATTGCTGTCTGAACACAGGCAAATGTGTCATTCAGCAGCATCTGTTGTCATGCTAATATTCATTTTCAAAGCTAAAGAAAATGAGAAATTGAAGGAGTCACAATGATAAAAAAGAATACTAAATTGTCCGTGTCAATTAGTTACACAAAATAAATTAGGACTATTTGACAAAACTTGTATTAATTATGTTTTCTAATTCTAGAAAAAGAAATAGGATATTATAAATCAACAGTCATTTTAAAGATCCCAAATTGGATCTTTTAAACCAACATTAGAAACCCAAAAGCCACAAAAGAAATGTCAGATCTGTTGAAATATACAAAAATGGAAAGTTTGTGTGGCAAAAATTACCATTAAAGGAATAAATAGGCATATTTTAGTTTTGCAAAAAAAAAAAAAAAGAATAAAAATGACAGGGTTAATTTTTATAATATTCACCAGACTTTTTACACATTGAATAGAAAAAGGAAGCCTAATGAAAAAACAGACAAAGGATATCACTAGGCAATTCATGGAGAAGCAAGTCTAAATAACCAACAAGCATATATGAAAAGGTACTCAAATTTTCTACTATTCAGGGAAATGCTAGTACATGTAACAATTACCAGTACATATCTTTTCAGAAAGAGTTAAAAAAGAATAATAATTCCTGCTGGCAAATACAAGAAAAGAAATTCTCCTTTATTTCTGGTAGACATTTGCAGTTAGTAGAGTGTTTTTTGGGGGGGGGTGGAATATAATAATATCTAGAGAAAACACATATCTATATATTTCCCTCCATCCGATAATCCCATTTATGAGAATCTATTCCAAGGCCATTGAACCACCGGTACATACCAGTACGTAAGGATACATGCCAGGGATGCAACATTGTCCATAAGGATAGGAAACTGGACACCAGGTGAATGCCATCAGCAGTGGAATGATAGAATGTGATGATACATTGCTGTCATGAGATGCCCTGCAGCTATCTAAAGCAATGAATCAGAGCTATAGAAGTGACTCAGGGGGACTTCTATCTACATGGTTCTAGAGCATAAAAAAGTAATATATGATGTGAATTATATGCCTACATTTTTATGTAACTGATGGTTGCTATAGGTGTACATATGTGTGTTTAAAATTTATAAAACAGAAAAAAATAAAGACCACATGCTAGGTTGTTGACTTAGTTTATGTGGAAGTTGGGCAGTGCATGGAAGACTGAGGGTGGGGAACCAAAAAATGGAACAAGAGGGAAAACCTAAGCCCCAAATCCTCAGTATACATAATATGATTGCATTGATGTATTTATATAAAATTATGTATGTGTGTGCATACAGAAATGTAAAAATTAGCATGTATTGAAGTGCCTACCTTGTTTGAAACCAGACATTTAAAAGTGTTAGCTTCTACTTCAGCAACAACATGCTACTGTGGACAGAGCATCATTTTTGGAGACAAGATTTAAGTTCAAATCTTGGCTCTGCGTCCAACAGTTGGACTTGTTTTATAAGTCATTTCTCTTGAGTTTCTTTCCTTATCCAAAAACAGAGACAATACTTGCCATGTTCTGAGGTTCCAATGAATTAACACATGGAAGTACTTTTTAAAAGTAATATAATTAGGGTGTAAATAATTTTTTTAAGCTTCTAAAACTCAAGGGGTTACTGTACAAAGGCTCTATTTATTTATGATAGCACATCCATTGTCAAATGTGAAGTCTGTGTTCCAACAGCACTGGCCTCACCATGATTACGTACGTGGCTCACACTACTTACAATAGCGTGCAGTAAGTAACTTGGAATCAGAAGGCCTGGATTTAAATCCTGCTAGTTGTGCAATCTTGAGCAAGGGACAACCTCTGCAAGCTTGCTTCCTCATCTATAAAATAACCATTGTGAGGGGTGCCTGGGTGGCCTAGTCGGTTGAGTGTGGGACTTCAGCTCGGGTCATGATCTCGCGGTTTGTGGATTTCAGCCCCACATTGGGCTCTGTGCTGATGGCTCGGGGCCTGGAGCCTGCTTCTGAGTCTCTCTCCCCTCCCCCTCATACTCTCTCTCTCTCTCTCAAAAATAAGGATTAAAAACATTTTTTTAAATAACCGTTGTGAGCACACTATTATTGTAAGGATCAAGTAAGTAGGCAGAGTTGTTTTTGAAACTTAGAAAATGCTAGAGAATTGGTATCATTCTGACATGCTGTCTTCAGATTATAATCTACTTTCTTCATGCACCTCCAGGAGGGAAGTTTACATCTGGACTTCAGAATGGATGTTAGGAAACTACACTATAAATAAGTGCTACATATATGGAAATAAAGATTACTAAAAATATTCTCCCTATAAACTGAAATAGGAAGCAAAGGAAAAAGCATTTTCATTTCAGTTTGTAATAAGAAAAACATTTTTGGGGCACCTGAGTGGCTTAGTCCATTTGAGCGTCCAACTCTTGATTTTGGCTCAGTTCATGATCTCACTGTTGTGGGATTGAGCCCCACATTGGGCTCTGTGCTGAGCATGGAGCCTGCTGAAGATTCTCTCTCTCACTCTCTCTCTCTCTGCCCCATGCCCTGCTTGCACTATCTCTCTTAAAAAAAAAGTAAAACATTTTTGAAAAGGTCATACATGCACTAGTAAAAATTCAAGCAGTTCAAATGATTATTTTGATGAAAGATAGTCTCCTAACCACTGAACCCCCCATTCTGCTACTCCACACCATCAGTGCCCCAGTTTTCCTTTATGGAAGTAACTCCCAGTTTTGTATACAAGCTTGTATGTGTGTATAAATACATATAATTTTGGTAAGATTAGTTAGAACCCTTTTGTATTTGCCTATTCATAATAAAGTCTTTGACTATAGACGACTTATAATTAAAAAAAAAAAATTTTTTTTGATGTGTTTATTTGTGAGAGAGAGAGAGTGCAAGCAGGGCACTAGGAGGCAGATAGAGGGGAGACACACAATCCAAGCAGGTTCAGGCTCCAAGCTGTCAGCACAGAGCCCGACACGGGGCTTGAACTCATAGACCGCAAGATCATGACCTGAGATGAAGTTGGATGCTTAACCAACTGAGCCACCCAGGCGCCTATGATAATTTTTGACAATATGACCTTTGACGGTTCTTTTGAGGGCTATCTGGTTGGTTGTCTTTTCTCCACAGTTCGGGTTAACTACTTCTGAAGCAAGATATCTATTTTACAGTTTTCTTTCTTTTTTCTTTTATGATCACTTTCTTAGCAAGTTTTTGCAATACTCTAGAGCTGCTGGTTGATGAGCTGAAGTAAATCGCTTTGTTTCTCCCTGGAGTGAGCCTTCCTGGAGTGACATTTGTCATTAAATCTTACAGGCTTGTTTATCCATCCCTCTGAATCACACTCCTAGTGGGAGCCTGGGAATAGTCTTACAGCTAATGATTTCAAAGAGCTTGATTCATGGAAACATATGTTGTTATAGAGCATAATAGCACTGGGGCTGTCACTAATCCATCGTGATGCATACCACTAGTTTCCTAGCTTACGTATCTTGTGCTCTCTCATTCTTCTGACATTTGGCTCTGCAATCTCACAGAAAACCCCATTCCTTGTTGCTCTCATTTCTCCTCTGCTCAGCCTGAACTCTATCTTGTTACTGAAAGCACTCTCTCAAAAGTATCCTAACTTCCTTGTCCTCCTCTTCCACTAAATCAATCTGAGATCAAGCCTGTAATACGTATTTTTCCTACCATGACAGCTGGACTGCAGAACGCCATTACAGATTCCTGGCTTCAGTATTCCAAATCTTTATTCAGCAATCCTTTTACCCATGGTATTATTTAGGATATGGTTTGGCTGGATGTAACAGAGACATCATAATAATCATGGCAGACACAGGATATTCCATTTCTTTCACGTAGTCATCCAAAAACAAGAGGTTTCAGGCTAGGGTGGTGGCTCTGCTCCTCCACATGGATGGAGGCCATCTAAGGAGGGTCCTTCTATCTTGTTCCTTTATCCCCAGTGAATTAACCTCATTTGGCCTACAGGTGATCTGCTGCTTTGTCCACATTTAACGCAAGATGGAGGAAGGAAAGTGGGCTGTCTGCTTTCTTTCAGGGCACTTACTGGACATTGCATACATCACTCTGCTTCTACTTTCTTGGCCAGAATTTACTCACATGCAAGAGCAGCTGATAAATAGTCTTAAAAAAGGAAAAACTTAAAAAGATTGAAATACAATATACTGAAAAACATAAAAATCATGTGAATATGATGTATATGTATATAAAACGTATAGCTTGCTGAACTTGCATTAACAGAACACACTTGCATGCCTGGCATCTAGGGCAAGAATAATAATACCAGAACCCCAGCAGCCTCTTCATGCCTCTTCCTGGGTTCTACCCCCTCCCAAGTCTAACCATGCCTGAACTCTAACAGCAAGCGTCACCTGCATTTGTACTTTATATAAATGGAATCATCCACACATCATTTATGTCTGGTTTCTTTAGCATGGTATCATGTGAAAGTCAGCTATCTTGTTGTGTGGCGATGTTCCCAACACAAAATTCTATTACTGTGAAAGAAGGGAAAAACAGATTATCAGGGGATTATTAGCAAGCGACTACTATTAGCCATCTCACTGACTTCAATGTGTCTTTCCAACTTTTGCCTTTTTTCTAAAGTTTCTTATCAACTCCCCACTCTATCTTGGCAGTTGATCTCTGACTTTGTTGGAACACAGAAGCTGGAAGCTTATTTATATTTATATAAATAAATGTATTTATTGTGTCCTCTTTCCTCCAGTCTCAATTGAACTAGCATAGCATTACATCTGCCATATTCTGTTAAAGTGGGAATAGGGCCTGCCCAGATTCAAGGGGGTAGCAAAATAAAATCCAATTCTTTTTTTTTTTTTTTAATATTTATTTTGAGAGTGTGTACATGCTGTGCGTGTGTGTGCATGCAAGCAGTATAGTGGCAGAGACAGAGGGCAGGGGGAGAGAGAATCCCAAGCAGGTTCCACACTGTCAGTGCAGAGCCCAACACGGGGCTCAATCTTAGGAACCATGAGATCATGACCTGAGCCGGTATCAGGAGTTGGACACTTAACTGATAAGAGCCACCCAGATGCCCCTAAAATCCAGTCCTTAATGGGCCACATCACATAAGAGCATGTGGAATGGGAGACTTTGTTGTGGCCATCTTTGGAAAGTACAGCCTGCCACACCTAGCTTCAAAGTATTTGTACGACTATTTAAAACTATAGCAATCCTATACAGAACTATGAGAGATAATAAATTGTTGTTTTACACCACTAGATTTTGGGGTGGTTTGTTAAGCAGCAATAACTATATAGCTAGGTGTATCAGTTACCTACTCTCAAGAATGCTGTGTAACAAACCGCCCCAAAACATTGTGGCTTACAGTCATAAACATTTATTATTGCCCACAACTCTACAGGTCAGCTGGGTGGTTCTGTAGTTCTGGGCTAGGTTTGGCTGATTTGGGTTGGGATTTCAAATGCATCTACAGTCAGCTGGCAGGTCGCCTGGGGGATAGCTAGTCTAGCATAGCCTCACTCACATGCCTGGCTGTTACAGGCTGTTGGTAACTAAGATGCCTGGGCTATGTGTTTCCTTGTCCAGCAAATTAGGCTGGGCTAGGCTAGTAGGCAGCTGAGTAGGATTCTAAAAGAACAAGGGCAACTATTCAAAATCTTTGGAAATCTACTCAAAGTTGGCATATTATTTCTTATGCATTCTATTGGCTAAAACAAGTCACAGGCCAGTCGTTCAGATTTAAGGGATAGGTAAATAAAGTCAATTTCCTGGTGGGAGGAGCTGTAAAGCCATAAGGTGAAAGTTATGAGCACATGGAGGTATAAACTAGTAGTGACACATGCAATAAATCTACCCCCAAATAAGTAAAAACCTTATTGTTTTAGTGATTTATCTGCAAGTATATGTTGAGATAGATACTTACATATACATAAATTCAATCTCTTTTATTTTAATTCAGTACTTCCTGGCCTATTACTTTCCCTCCTTTCATATGCCTCCTATCCTATTTAAAGGATAAGCTGATTTTTTTTCACCATAAAAGTTTATTTACACTGTAGGAATTAAGTAAAGCTCCAATACCGTAAGTAAGAGAACTAACAGTTAATAACAAATGTAAATGAATTCCTCTGCATCCAGAGTGAAAAAACTGAAGAATAGAACAAGTGAATCAGACAATGCAAAGGTCAACAACTGGGCTTTAATGAATAATTTTGGTGAAATCTGTTATTTTTGCACAGATAGGCAGGTATAAACCACACATAAAAAATAAACAAAAATATTCTTTCTCTCCTTAAGTACTTCTTAGAACAGCCATGACTAAGTTTAACTGGATACATATTTCAGGGCTTAAAACCCAAGAAACAAACACATTTTTGCAGTTAGACTTAAGAGACATACATTTATTATCTAACATTGGAAATCCTCTCTTGACATTTGATTGGTTACTCTTATTGGTAGGCTTGCCTTTTAAAACTTTTCCTAGGAGAAGATACAAGGAAAAAGTTATCTATCCAGTTACCCATCATTCTGTGAACTTTAGGAATAATATGATCTTAAATTAGCTGTTTCGGAAAACATTGACAAAATGGTGGAGTGTTATTTTTACTTTCAGAATCTCTTTTTGAAAAGGAAAAGGAGTATCAAAAAAATTTTTTTTTGTCCTGACATTGGTGGAATGAGATACATCTATATACCGTTCACAGACTTAACATACAAGTCTGCTTTAAAAGAGATCAATACTAATAGGTAACATGAAGTAAGAAGCCAACTTGAAGAGATGCTTTCATTCCAGTGTACTTAGATAACCCCTCTCCTAGGTTTTAGCAGCACATGCCTGAAAAGAAATGCACATCCTAATTTCACAGATAGTAACAATGATCACTTTCCTTACACATTTAAAATATGCTTACCTCTTTGACAGCTCCAGTCTTAACTGTAAAGAAAAGGTTATTACAAGAATCCAATTCTAGGTGCCCTGACTACATTTTATCATCACAAGTAGTATCACAACTATCAGTGTATCTTAAGAGAAGGATTACTGGCATTGTGGGTAAGATAATTATTAGTTGTGAAGGGCCATGCCAGACACCATACAACACTTAGCATTCCTGACCCATTCACTAAAAAACTAGGAGTTTTCAAGGTCACTGTGACAACAAAAACATATCCATACATTTGCAGATGACCCTTGATAAGAACCACTGAATTAAATGACCAAAGATTAGTATCTATTAACTTTTTGACTTCCACAGAAAGTAACTGCTCCATTACCTTCAGTAACTATGACTGAAGAGGAACACTTTGTTTAAAAAAACAACTGTAATTAAATGTTATTTTGGAAAGATAAGCTGTTTCTTCAAATTCACGGTAACCTGAAAGGATTAGATGCACAAAGTGCAATACTTATTTATCCCCAAATGCACACATACATTTACAGGAAAATGACTGCTTATGTTTCACTGGCATGTCTTACCCCATTTATCTTTAGTATAAAAATATGTCCATCTACTACAACAAAATAAAAACCATGTAGATCTTCTTGATAGATTCTTTCACACTGATGTTCCTGGAAACTGCTGCTGTCTTTGCTCCAAAACTTGCTGATTTAATAGTTGTTGCTGTTTCTGTAAAAATTGCACCACTTCTGGACTTCTTAGTAATGACTTAAAAAGAAAATATGTATTTGTTAACATTATTCTTATGGGATTATCTTCACATGCTATAAAATTACTGTTATGTCCCTGCACAAGGCACAATATACTTATAAAACATGCCTTTGCATTCACCCTTGCATCTGATGCATTGCAATTAAACTGCAAACTAATAATAATAAAATGTGATGTCATACATCAAAATACTAAAACCTAAAAATAGTGAGTGAAGCCTGATCTTATTGGTGACTTTGAACACAAAGGAAATGCTTTATTGATGTGCCAGCATATATATTGTCTATGAAACATAAGAGCAAACAGCCAAGAATAGCATTGGCCCAAGATTATAGCAAGAAAAACAAGGACATGAAAAGGGGCCACATGTGAAAATGGCCGTTAGATGCTAGTGTGGAAATCCACTTAAGGATCCAATTTCTCCCACTAACCTATTAAGTCTTTCTGAAGAAATTAAAGTGTCTGTGTGTGTGTGTGTGTGTGTGTGTGTGTGTGTGTGTGTATGGGTATATAGGTATTAATAAAAGTAATATTAGCACATTACCAAAAGTTCAGAAAAGACAGAATATGACTGATCAAAAAAAATATATACAGTTTTGTACAACTGTCATTTTAAAATATAAAGTCATATAACAACTATAACAGACTCTGGTTAGTATGATTTTACTATAATAAAATACTTATAGAAATTGATGAGGAGAAAAAATACTTTGGTTCCAAAAAACTGAAAAAGATAAACTGAACAAGGTGGAAATACTATCATTAAATACTGATGTTAAAACTTAACATTAGAGGGGCACCTGGGTGGCTCAGTTGGTTAAGCATCTGACTTCGGCTCAGATTATGATTTTGCGGTTTGTGGGTTTGAGGCCCATGTCAGGTTCTCTGCTGTCAGCACAGACTGCTTCAAATCCTCTGTCCCCACCACTCCCTCTCTACCCCTCCCGTGACTGTTCTGTCTCTCTCAATATAATAAACTTAAAAAAAAAAAAACCTTAACATTAGAGCAAAGTACATTTTCTAGTTACTGGTTTTATTTATTTTTTTTATTATACTTTTTTTTTTTTTCAACGTTTATTTATTTTTGGGACAGAGAGAGACAGAGCATGAACGGGGGAGGGGCAGAGAGAGAGGGAGACACAGAATTGGAAACAGGCTCCAGGCTCTGAGCCATCAGCCCAGAGCCCGACGCGGGGCTCGAACTCCCGGACCGCGAGATTGTGACCTGGCTGAAGTCGGACGCTTAACCGACTGCGCCACCCAGGCGCCCCACTAGTTACTGGTTTTAAAACTTACTTGTAGTCAACCATACTTCAATAAAAACATGTATTTGTAAAGATAGTCCCAAATTCTATTAAGTAAATGCACAATAGTCTACTCAGTTATTATGACACTGTTTGAGCATTTAAGCTGTTTAAACTACAATTTTACTAACTGTGATAATTACATTTCTGGCAACATCTTTATGCTTAACTTTATCCATATACAGAATTTATTTCCTGCAGAGATCTCCACAGTAAGTATGACTGCTGAGCTAAATGAATGATTAGTTTGGAGACTTCTGATACATAGTGCCAAACTGCTTTGCAGAAGTCTTATTATACCAACATATGATACCATCAAAAGAATGAATATCTAGTTCATGGAACCCTCAACGTCATTGTTTGTTATCATTTAAATAATTTTCATCTGTTGTACTGTTTATTGTGATTTTTACTGACATTGAATACCTTTTCATATCATTAAATAGTGGCATTTCTGCTTTTTTTCCCTATTCATATTTTTTGCAATGTATTAAAGTCAAAACTTTTTCCTCATCAACTTATATAAATATTTTGTAAACTAAAAATGTCAACCATATTAACCACAGTCTCTTATATTTGTTGCAAAGATTTTTCCTATATGTTATTTTGAAGTTTGCATTTTTACCACCATTTTTGACGATAGTATTCATTTCTTTGTAATTTTGCCTATTTCTTTTAAGCCAGAAAAATATTTTTGAGATAAAGTTTCAATGCCATTTTTTAAAAATCTTTATCAGGAATTTATTTTGATGTACAGTGACATGATTAGTTAAATTATTTTTTGTCCTCAAATTATTAACCAGTTATTTCAGTATTTATTGAATAATCTCTCTTTTTCTGATTGAATTCTGATGCCTTCTACCAAGTTTATAATAGAGATCTTTCTTAAATGGTAGCCTAATTATACTTCCATACCACTAAAGCATTATCCCATAAATCACAGAATTCAGTACAAAGCAAGTCTCTTTTAAAACCCTATCTTGCTCAGATATTCAAGGTTTAGTCAGTGAAGATATAGGAATAAAGGTGTTTCAGCTCATCCAGTTTTGGGAGAGCATTATGACATTCTAGTGTGTGGTGGAAGAACAATTCGATCCTGGTAACCGTTTAACAAGTTTTAAAATCACAAAAGCTACATAATTCTATTTACAAAAACTTTTGTTCACAAATTTGTAAGTACTTTACAAACAGATATTTACCAGTCTTTTCTGATTTAACACTTGTTCTAAAAGAGTGGGTCTTGCAGGACGATCCCCAAAGGTTCCTGTTCTTTGTTTAACAATGGAGAGTATGTTATCTGTACTTTCCTGGGATAAATGATAAAAATACAAATAGGATTAAGTTAAGTAATAATCCGTGATTGTAAGCTTTCAATGATGTAAGGAATGGGTCTCAGCTTCTCTTCCTTCTTGCTTAGTCCCTGTGAAACATTGGGAAAATCCCTGTTTAAGTCATAGGTAAAGTGATGGCAGTTAATTTTATAGGACATTCTTCACTCCCTCACCTTCTACGATTTCCAACCTGGGATTTCCAGTCTCTTGAAGGTCTCAAAATCAATAGTGGGGCAGAGGTGGAAGAAGCAAAGAGTTACTTGTTAGCTATTTTCAATATTACAAAAAATGCCAAGTGGAAATTAAACATTCTCTTCAGATAAAGCCACCCAGGCCAAAACAAAGTTTGTCATAAATACATAACTCAAAGGCAATTTACATATTGCTAATGAGACACCCTGATAGTTTCTTGCCCATTTAACAACAGTTAAATGCGGACACCCTGATAGTTTCTTGCCCATTTAACAACAGTTAAATGCGGGGGGGGGGGGGGGGGGGCAGTAAAATATTAAAGAAGCAACTGACAGACGAAGCTTTCAAACTTTGGAAGTCACTAGGAAAAAAATGACAAACTGGCTTTGAAAAGACTAGAAAGCACTGGTATAAATAATCTCCTGCTATTGGTATAGCCAAAATAGTTAAGTTCTAAAATGAAAACCATAGTCTGAGACATCCTTAACTAAACAAAATCAGCACTAACTACCAAATATGTATCCCGTTACCTGACAGAATCTTAAAATACAATTTTCCTGGCATAACTAAATATTGTTGTAGTTAACTAAGATATTCTGACTCTTAGAAAACCTGATACAATACTGACCACACCCAGAAATTCTAACTAAGCAAATATAAAACTGTAAGTGTTTTACCATGAAGCCATATGTAAATTTACTCTCCTCTCTTTGCTCTTTATTTAGGTGGTTACTGAAGCTGTTTTCTTCTCCTGACCTCTTTCCCCACTGGCTCTGAGTTCTCTGTTAAAATATCCACTTTCTCTCTTTCATTATGAGAAGTTTATCAACTGGATGTGACAAAAATGTTCAATCCCTAAACACTTTAGGCCGCAAAATGTAAAGGAAAAAAAAAAAAAAACTGTAAAAAGAGCATTCTGATACCAGAGAAAACAAAAATAATTTCTTCCTCTCTCGCTCCCCACAGGATTAACTACATGTCATTTTTGTGTGCACAGAAACAAAATAATGAAACTGACTTGATGGTGTTATTCTTACAACCCCAGAAAAGCACTATGTAGATTCACAATGTTAATGTCACAAAAACACAGAAGCTTGTAGTAGAAATAACCTTGAGTCAGCTAGTCCAAACTTCTACAGTGTTCAAATTCCTTTTTCAAAAATTTTCAACACCTTTTGCCCTAAGGAGTTTACCAACTTTTGAGGCATCCCATTTAATTTTAAGTAACTCCAACATCTAGGTAGCTTTTATATAGGTCAAGCTGAAAGACATATGTCTTGTGATTTTCACCTAAGGTTCCTAGTTACTTAAACTATGCAAAATAAACCTACTGCTTCTTCTAAACGATAGCCTTTTAGATATTTAGGGATAATGATCAACCCCATAAGTCAATTATTTTAACCCTAGTTCCTTTTATGTGTTCTCTCATATAATACACTTTTAGATGCATAGACTAAATATTATATATATTTGTTCCTTATTTGATTTATGTAAATGATTTTAAAAACCTTAATTTCTAATTTGCTTTTCACACTACAGAAGACCCCTACCACTGCCCATCAGTCCTACTATAATAATCTCCTAAAGTCTCTAAGTCTACAAGCCTTGACTTTAAACCATCCCATTAGAGTAGAGCCCTGTTACTTCCTAATTAGAAGCTTCATTTAAAGACTCCAAACCTAAATCCCATAACCTGCCATTCAATACCATACATAAACTGGCTTCCAATTCTCTTTCCAAATTTATTTTTCATGAATTTTCCACATAAATATTTCACTCTAGCTAGAGTGGTCCTCCTGTTTCTTCCCAAAAGTGTCTTCTGTATTCCCACTTCCCTTTTTTTACTAAGATGAGCTTCATTTTCTTTCACCTACCCAAATTCGAGGGAAACAGTATTGTGTGAGGATACACTATGTGAGTGAAGGCTCTAGAATCAGACTACTTGGGTTTGAATATTTGCTGGCTATAAGACCTAGACCAAGTTACTTCACCTTTCTGTGCCTTAGTTTCCATGTATGTGAAATACAGCACGTATCTAGCATTGCTAAAGGATGTGACACTCCATTTACAGCTTTGCACAGTGTCTGGCACATCACTTAGCTGATTAAGCATAAACTATTAGCCACCCTTTCTGGCTTATACTGAGTTATATTTTCTCTGCAAAGCCTTTCCAGAGTATCTCAGCCTATAATGATCTGTCCTCCTTTCCACTACTAAAGAAGTGCTATACAGTTGCCCCTTATATCCTGATGGTCACTGTTGGTTTTCTTCACACTCAGTTCAACAAAGATAAAGACTTACAGCTCTTGAAGTCTCAGAACTGGTAAAGTGTCCCATAATATAAGACAAATGGTACAGCAGGGTATTAATTCTTGCTGATAGCAATTACTTCTCTTTCCTAAAAAATCATGCAAATTATTTTAGAATAGGAAAATTATTAAGATTCTTCTTTGTGGGACGTCGAGGGGGAGACTTAATTCAGTATCTATTTGCCTTTTATACATTTTCTTCAAACTGTAGATGTAAAAGCTGGACAGTTAAAAGAAAAAAAGTAACTATAGGTAAAATACCTCTTTCTTGAAAAGAAGTATATTCTCTCTCTGAAGAATTCTGAAGTGAATTTGAAACACAGGAGAAACTTTGAAACATATAGGGGGCAAAAAATCAACCTTACTTTCATTCTGTAATAAGTGAAATGCTTATTTCCATAATTCCTTGTAATCTAAGATTTGGTAAAATACATTTTACAAGGACACAGGTTCAGGTCCACAGGGGTTTTGAACTCTATAATGTGTATGCAAATTAAATACCTACATGTATATATTTTTTCTGGGAAAAGGGTTCATTAGGTTTTATCAGATTCTGAAATAAATCCTTTTACCCTAAACAGATTAAGACTCAATGAGATAAAAGGGAAAGAGAAGTCACTCAGGCCCTTATTAGTGTAAATTAAGTGTGACATGTTGAGGGCTTTAAATTTTAAAAATATTTATAACATTACATTTATAAACAACCCCAAAGTCTAAAATTTTGGCAATGAGGAGGTTGTTCAAGTCCAGCAAAAACTAAGAAATTTAAAGACTTTCAGAATACATTCTAGGACAGCTTTCAGTTTAAAATTTTTTCTGGATCATTTTTAACAAAATTCAATTTTTCAATGTACTGAGGGACTATAGCTTTTATTAAAAGGAGGAAAACATACAGATGAAATATCTGCTTATCTGTAACAACTTCCAAGAATACTACGAATAATGACAATAATAGTGGCTAAGGTTTATTGGTTTTTACTATCTGCTAGATAGTGTGAACACTGTGTGAACACTCAATATGGACTATTTCACATGTTCACTGCAACATTACAAACCAGGTACCATTTTAAAATCCACTTTACAGATGAAGACGCTGAAGCTTCTAAGAGTTTAACAACCTATTCAAGAAGGCCACACCACCAGCAAATGATGATGGAATGGAGATTTGTAGCCCAAAGTCCAACACCAGAGCACTGGCTTTAACCTTCAAAACAATTCAAATTAAACACTCCAAAAATCTGCTGAGACCTACACCCCATTATTATTCCATTTCCCTTTCTAGGGGCACTAAGAAAAGGGATAGTTAGAACAAGGTACTAAGAAAAGGGATACTGAGAGCAAGGTTAAGTACAGGGTACTAAGCATGGGAGTACTGAGGACAGTATAAGGCTACTGAGAATAGAGTTACTGAAAACAGTACAAAAGAATAAGATTAAGGGAGACCAGGGCACTAAGAACAGAGTACTTAGCAATGGGGTACTAAGAGTTGGGTACTAAAATAGGGATACTGGTAACAGTACGCTGTGAATAGGGTAATGCAATCAGGAAGAGATTACCTTCTCTAAAGTATAATTTCATCTAGTTTCCTAAGGTCTCTTTCTTTGCCTGCTCCTTTAGCGATGAACCACATCATTCACTTACTACCTGTCCTTCCAGCCCATATTGCAGATCTTTGAAATAACAGGTCTGCTGATATGTCACAACATTTCTATTGACACTTATTCATCTCTCACAAGGATGTACCCGAACGGTTAAGGCTTTGCACATGTGTGTATAAACTCTAATTTAGGACAAGCACTCACTAACTCTCTGCCACAAGTCGAGCCATAGCAACCTGGCCCATTTGGGAGCCGGCGGGCAGCGCTGGAAACGAAACGCGGTTTGCGCTAAGAGTGTTGTTTCCCCCCCTAACCACCTCCCACTCCCCAAGACCCCAGCTAAGGTCTGATACCTCCAGTCTGACGTTTCCCGCGCTGCCAGGCTGGGCGGCCCCACTGCAGTTCAGGGCCTGATCACTTTTCTTCTTTTTGTACTTGTCCTTGTACATCTTGTTGCGGTGTTTTTTGCACATCCAAGGCTTGCGCTGCTTGGCCACCTGGCTCGTGGTCTCGCTGCAGCCCTCGAAGGTGCAGGTCTTGCTCATGCTGCCCCCGCCGCCACCCCGTCTCCGGGCTCCCCCGCTGCCGCCCTCGCCCCCCGAGTGTGTCTCCTCGTCCTCCAGATCCTCCAAACTAGCCGTGCTCTCGCCTCCCCCCGGGGCGTCTGAAGTGTCCAGCAGGTCGGCTTCGTCCTCCCCTGCCTCCTCCTCGCCAGCCCCCGCCACTTCGCACAGGTACCTAATGGACTTGCCCGTCCCGGCGCCGCCGTCCCCCAGGGCCGGAGGCTGCCTGAGGACGCCCTCCGCCGCGGACTCGTCCTGCCCTCCGCAGGGGTGCATCACCAGCAGGGTGAACTGCGAGGCCGGGGCCGGGACGGAGGCTGGAGCCAGGGCCTGGCCCAGAGCAGTGGCGGGGGCCCCGGGGCGGAGCGCGCCACCGGCGGCGCCCGGCCCCGCACCCTCGACGACGCCCTGCACCTCCGTGCTGCTGACACCTTGCAGGGGTCCACGACCCCAGCCTTTCAACAAATGCGAAGCCCAGCGGCACTTCGCAAGCCAAAGACCACGGAGGGGAAAAGGCTCCGGCTAGGTGAGGGGGCCCTGACTGCGCCTGCGCGGCCGCGTCTCGCGCGTGAGCGTTTCTCTGCCTGGCGCCTTTCTGGGAACTTCGCATCTCTGAGGGGCGGGGCTGAGCAGCCAGCGAAGGAGCTGACTGCGCAAGTGCGGCTGCGGCGCTGGCTGGAAGCGCTGCGTTGCGTTTCGCTGCGCTGGCGCCGCCGCTGCTGTGGAGGTTCTGTGTGCAGTTGAAGTCTCTCTGTGCGCGCTCGGTAAGACCGCGCTTTTTTGCTGAAACCTACTGTGTCTAAAAAGTTTCAAAAACACTTTTGTACTGGAACTCCACAGTGTAAGTTAAGATGGCTCCTGAGCGATTTTATGACTTACGGCGTTTTAATGCTAATTATCATAGTATTTTGTCCCAAAATGTCTTGAAATGGGAGATGTGAAGCTGGCGTGTGCCACAACCTGGCACCACTAGTTGGCAGTCAAGGAGGGCAGAGGCGGCCTATTTGAAAATATGGTGGAGAAGGAGTGGGCCAGACTTGGGGCCAAGTTTGTGTTAAAAGCTGAGTGATTTGTTCCGATACATTTCTTTTTCTCTCTTGGAAACTTATTTTATTTTAATATTTGTCCTTTGCTGTGACCTCTAAGATGAGTCTTTAATAACGTTTTCATTAAATACAGTGAAAACGGGTAAAATGCAACCCTGAATGACAAACGTTAAAAAAAAAACAACAATAAACGACCTATTATTTTTACCAGTTGTTGCACAAGTGCTGGTTGCTAAATCTTAATTTAGCCACATCTCAGGAGGGAGTCGACCCTGCCGCCTCTTGAACGAAAGTGCCAGGTAGTTGTTCTCTTTCCATTTGTTCCTTCCTCCTTGCCTGCTTGCGTTTTGCATTCCACCTATTGGGAAGGAGAGCAATGACTACCCCAACAAATGATAAGTCCACTCACATTAAGGTGTTTGGGTGTTGATGTGTGAGTAGGTCACCAGCTACCTACGTTTCAAAGAGAGGCACAAAGAGGTTTGAATATAGACAGACCTGGCTGGCACTGTCCTGTGTGACCAGGCCTCATTGGTGACAGCCTCTGGGACAGTCAGCTTTCTCGATAGTAAAAGGAAGGGTCAGTGGTGTGCTAGATGAGGTTGATGAGAGCCATTGTTGAAATACCAGGTATTTAATGAGCTGGAAGTTAAACACTGTTATTATTAAAAATTAAATTACATAAACTTCCAATTAAATTATTTTATTAAAAAAATTTTTTTAACATTTATTTATTTTTGAGACAGAGAGAGACAGAGCATGAACACGGGAGGGGCAGAGAGGGAGGGAGACACAGAATCGGAAACAGGCCCCAGGCTCTGAGGTGTCAGCACAGAGCCCCACGCAAGGTTCAAACTCAGGGACCGCGAGATTGTGACCTGAGCTGAGTCGGACGCTTAGCCGACTGAGCCACCCAGGCGCCCCACCCATTAAATTATTTTAAAAACAAAAGTTAAAAACCTCAAAACTCATCCCTTTCTAATCGTTTTTCAGTGTTTTACTATTAGCAATGCTTATAAGATACGTATGTGGAAATACTAGTTGTAGTACTAGTACTGCTAGTTACTACTAGTACTAGTTAGTAGTACTATCACTAGATGTGATACTGCACGTCTCTTCTCAGCTCTGCATTCAGTGATGTCACGTTGGTTGCTTGAAACTAGCCATGGTGAGCGTGTTTACACTATGGGGATTGTCAAGTGATACAAAGCAGAGCTTGACTTGCTGTCGATTGTCTTCAGACTCAAGGTGATAGTAAAAATGTTAATGAAGATTAAACTTAACACATTTGATGGCTGTGGCTGTCACGTTGTCAGTAGCCTCCCAAAATTGAAATATTCTCTCAGTATTTGAAAATTACCATGATTTCAGCAAAGAAGTTGCTCCTGTCATTGAACAATAAGTGAAGTTCTGGCATACATCTTCATTGTTTCACTTTTGTCTTGCTCATCAATAGAAACAAAAATGTCAGCCAACATTCAGAGCAGAACTGCACTCTCACTAATGTGAGCAACTTCTTTGCTGAATCGGCTAAAAATCAAGCATTTATTTATAGTTTGAATTCTTGACACTTTTTGGTGAAATAATTATAAAAAATGATAGTGGATTTTGCAAGAAATAGCAGGTTACACTGAAGTGTATGGAATTACAATAAGGAGTCTTGTGATTTTTATTATTTGTAAATCATGTGCTAAAACATTCTTTCTACCAGTCAACTGGTTTTTAAAAATTTATCAGCATATCACTGAAGGCAGTGCTATTTAAACCCTAGTGCAAATTCCTGTTATGGTATTCAATAAATGACAGCAGGGTTTTTTTGTTTGTTTGTTTGTTTTGTTTTGTTTTATTTTTTTTTTTGACATTTATTTATTTTTGAGACAGAGAGAGACAGAGCATGAACGGGGGAGGGTCAGAGAGAGGGAGACACAGAATTCGAAACAGGCTCCAGGCTCTGAGCTGTCAGCACAGAGCCCGACGCGGGGCTTGAACTCATGGACCACGAGATCATGACCCGAGCCAAAGTCGGCCGCTTAACTGACTGAGCCACCCAGGCACCCCGTTGTTTTTGTTTGTTTGGTTTTTTTGAGATATAATTTGCATGCTATAAAACCCACCCATGGTAAGTATACAACTTAATTAAATAGGCCAGCAGGGGCCAATAGACTCTTGTAGTACTGCTTTAATTGTCCATTCTCAGTGTATTTTAACTCTGACTTAGGCTTCTTCCTTTGCTCAAGAAAATGATATATGGTTAATTTTTATGTAGTTATTAATTCAAATAAAATTGTTTTAAACCTAGAACCAGAGTTCCACACCTGTTTTCCTCTATTTCAAACTCTGTAGATGAGTTTACTTTCTCTAGTTTATTTTTTTTCTTCCTTTCTGGCTTCTAGACAATAGTTTTACGCTTCCCCGAGAAGTAATATATGCTGTGTGTTGGGAGCTGAGGAAAGGAACCATTCTTATTTCCTTTTATCAGTCTTCTTACGGTTCTTTCAAACTATGAAGCTTGGTGTTAACAAAGTACCAATTTTCACCAGAACAGAATTTTACCACTGTGATTACAGCATAGTAGAGTTGTCTTAAAACCAATTACAGCCCTCATTTTTATCTAGGAAAACTTGTATGAAAATAAATCTATAGGTCTTGGATTTTATTTTATTATTTCAGAAGAAAATAAAGTATTCTATATATCATGTTTGTGATACTGATTGAATGAATATTATGATTATTGCAAAATGACAATTTTCAACTCTTATCACTTCCTCTGTATTTCTGAGTTGGCATTTTACTGTTGGGAAGAGCCATCCCTTCTACTTTCTGTATTTATTTCTTTATTGTTTATATACGATCAGTATGGACTCATGAATTTCTGTTTTATTTAACGGATTGCAGTCTCTTACTTACCTTATCAATGCTCAGATTGTTCTGGATTTGGCTGGACTTCCTAGATTTGGCTGGTGGTAGTCCTTCAAGCAGGCTCCTGTATCCTTTTGGGCACTCCCTTGCTTTCTGGCATAAGAAGATATTCCAGACTTGTCTTGTACTGTCCTAGCTACAGTCCATTTCTCCTTTCTCCTAGGAGATTTCCTAGGATCTCTGGTTCCTTTTCATGGAGGATGATACCTAGAAACCAAGCTCTGGGTGCTAGATGTGCTCTATGCTACTAGGCACTTTTAACAGATAAAAGGAAAAAATCCAAACATGTATGTATCTATACTTAATCATGAATTCATACTGATTACTTCTGTTCTGATCCTACCCCCAGTAGCGTTTCTTGACTTCCTTCATTCCACATTAGTATCTTCTTTCTTCCCAATGATAACTCTGGGTATGATATGAGAAATTTATTCATGGCAATCTATATTACATGTTATGTTGTATATCAATATTTTATTTGATTGGTATTTTATTTTTAAAAAATTTAAAAATGTTTATTTATTTATTTTGAAAGAGAGAGGGAGGGAGAGAATCCCAAGCAGGCTCCATGCTCAGCCCAGAACTGACACAGAGCTCAATCCTACCACCAGGAGATTGCTACCTAAGCCAATATCAAAAGTTGGCCACTCAATCACTTCAGCCATCCAGGCTCCCCTTAATCAGTTTTTTTTTTTAAATTTATTCTCTACTTCCAGAAAAATAAAAGGCCTATTAAGAAAATAAAAATTAGCACAGTTCATTTTGAGGCCATATTTGTATTTCTTGTCTTCATCCGTCTATAGATAAATGCATGACTGTAGCAAAAGACAGACTCTGCTCAGACTTTCAGATATATTGTTAGCATTTTGTCTAGGAGAGCCAGGAGATAACCTCCTTTGAAAGAGGGTTTCACAGAGTTTCTGGGTACATGATACTTTGATATTTATGTTATCAGTGTAAGAATTGAGAACTTTTAGGGGAGGAAATATTCCGGGGTATTAGTGACAGACGTTTAGACTTTAGTCACAGGTTAAGTGCCCGTGTATTTGATCTTTCATATCCCAAATCATCCTTGAATTTAGCTTAACACAAATGTCACAAAATGTATTGCCAAAATGCCAATAAAATACAGAAAAGCAAAGAAATATCTGTAAGATGACCTCCTCTGGTTCTTTTACAAGGAGAGTTCTTCTATCCCATGTGATATGTATTCATAACACTCATGATATCTGATATCGCCACTACCAGTCTGAGTCCTCATTTGAACATAAGCAGGAAAAAGTTTTTAAAACTATTTCTAAGTAATCCAGATGAGTTTGGTTCCAGGCAAATAGTGTGATTGGAAGAACAATGAGAAGCAGGTTTCGATCTACATGAAGTGAGAACTGGCAACTGGATCCATCTGCTATGGCAATGAAATTCTGGGTTCCACTGAGAAACAGGTTATCATCTCATCCTTCTTGAGCTATGTGTGGAGATAGGGAGGACATGGAAAACTCCTGGAGGCTTCATGATTTAATTTAAGTTATACAACTAAGTTGTTTTTCTAATTAGGATTTTTTGTTTTAAGATTTAACTGAGTGAAATAAGGTGTTATACCCCACCAATTTATAGCAACATTACTTTTTTCCAGAGATGACAGGATCTTCAGAAGTGTGGGTAGGTTACTTTATCAAAGATCCATTCTACTAGATAATTATTAGACAAAACAAACAACATTCTAATGACAGATTAAAGAGGCTAACTCTGGTAGCATGATGAGTGAAGTAATGTTTGTTCTGAGACACTTCAGTCTCGTGACCTTAAGCTCTATTAAGCTAAGAGCTGGCACTGCTCTTAGCATGACCGCTTCATCAAGGGGATCTGAGATTATTTTATTTTATTTTATTTTATTTTATTTTATTTGTTTTAAAGTTTATTCTGAGAGTGCGTGTGCGCAAGAGAGAAAGCATGAGCAGGGGAGGGGCAGAGAGAGAGAGGGAGAGAGAATCCTAAGCAGACTCCATGCTGTCAGCACAGAGTCCAGCGTGGGGCTCGATCCCACGAACCATGAGACCATGACCTGAACTGATCAAGAGTTGGATGCTCAGGGCGCCTGGGTGGCTCAGTCAGTTAAGCTCCAGACTTCAGCTCAGGTCATGGTCTCACGGTTTGTGAGTTTGAGCCCCACGTCGGGCTCTATGCTGACAGCTCAGAGCCTGGAGCCTGCTTCAGATTCTGTGTCTCCTCTCTCTGCACCTCTCCTGCTTGCGATCTGCCTCTCTCTCTCTCCCTCTCTCTCTCAAAAATAAATAAACATTAAAAATTAAAAAACACACACACACAAAGAGTTGGACGCTCAACCAACTGAGCCACCCGGGTACCCCAGAGATGATTTTAAACAACACATGATATGGAATAGGGAACTGAGGAAAGACACACAATCATATGATATATAAAACCCTGCATTTTGGGGTACCTGGGTAGCTCAGTTGGTTAAGCATCCAACTCTTGATTTTGTCTCAGGTCATGATCTCACAGTAGGTGAGATTGAGCCCCATGTCTGCGCTGACAACGTGGAGTCTGTTTGGGATTCTCTCTCTCCCTCTCCATCTCTGCCCCACCCCTGCTCACACTTTCTCTCTCTCTCTCTCTCTCTCTCTCTCTCTCTCTCTCTCTCTCTCAGAATAAACAAACTTAAACACACACACACACACACACACACACACACACACACACACACGCAGGGGCACCTGGGTGGCTCAGTTGGTTAAGCATCCGACTTTGGCTCAGGTCATGATCTCATGGTTTGTGGGTTCAAGCCCTATGTTGGGCTCTGTGCTGACAGCTCAGAGCCTGGAGCCTGCTTCAGATTCTGTGCCTCCCTCTCTCTCTGCCCCTCCCCTGCTCGTGCTCTGTCTCACTCTGTCTCTCAAAAAATGAATAAACATTAAAAAAAAAAACCGTGCATTTCACCTGTTGATGTACTTACTGTTGGTAGTACTGCTAGATTTATATTTATGCTGCCTAAAAACATATCATTCTGGTAAATTCTATTTTGCACAATTCCCATAAAAATACATGGTATGTTTATAGTTGTGTATGCCATATTCATAACAGGAGAGAACTTCTGATTGACTAGCTGTTGATGAAAACCAAATCTTACGATTTTACACATTTGATGACTAGAGTAATTTTCCACAGATTGGTTTCTGGCTCCATACATTTCAAACCCTTTTTGTCCTCCACTATTTCATGTTAAGAGCAATCGGACACTTTTGTCACATTCATATTGTGATCCGACCCCTGATCCTCTATATACTCTCTTGTCTTCATGCCCAATGAATCAGTAGAGTATAGGTAGTAGGAACATTCCTGAAAGCTGTTGCTACATGGGAGAGTGGGAGAGTGAGTTAGCAATCCCTTGGCTATGAACCACATAAATATATCCCACTAAACCCAAACTAATTGTATCACAACTCAGCTTCCTCCAACCAGATCCCCGCATGTCTAGAGCCTCTTCAGTACCACCCAGCACAAGAAGAAATGTGACAGAAGGGAAGTCCTGAGTGGAAAGAGACAGGGGTCTCAATCAATTGAGATTAAATTGCTTGCTTTCTTTTGCAAATTTTACATAAATATATGCCCATGTGAACCTATTGTTGGCCCCCTCCCAGCCTTGGACAGGAAGAAGGGGAAAGACTTGGAACTTAAGCATCATCATCTGTGTGTAAATCCATCTTGATTCATAAGTACTTTGTCCAGATAAGTGGTAAACTGGATGGAGGCTGTGCCTTTCAGAGAAGAACTTTCACTTGAGTTTAAGGGTCCACTTAGGAGGATTGGGTTTGGAATTATTTTAGGGAAAGGATTACCGAGGGGATTTCCAAGCCTTTGAAAACATGATTGTGCTGTGCTGTCTTCTCATAATTAGAGCTCATCTTTACATTTTCTTTCTTTTTCCTTAGGAAATCCCTTTAAAGTTTCTTTTTAATAAACTGCAAAGGAATATTACTCCTAAATTAGCAGGAGACTGTGAGGACTGGCCTTCTCATAGATTTACTGTAAGTACTAAATGACATAAGATTCTAGCATTTAATAAGTGCTCAGTTAAGGATAACAGCAGGATAAACAGTTTGTTAAATGAGCTGAATTGGGGGGGGGGGCGCCTGGGTGGCTCAGTCAGTTGAGCATCCGACTTTGGCTCAGGTCGTGATTTTGAGGTTCGTGAGTTCCGGCCCTGCGTCAGACTCTGTGCTAACAGCTTGGAGCCTGGAGCCTGCTTCAGATTCTGTGACTCCCCCTCTCTCTCTGCCCCTCCCCTGCTCATGCTCTGTCTCTGTCTCTCAAACAATAAACGTTGGAAAAAAATTAAAAAAAAAAAAAAAGTTGTGTCCTTTAAAAAAAAAATGAGCTGAATTGGTAGGGTTTGGAAAGTAACTTAGACTTTCTCTTACTGCTGTCTTTAAGCTTAATGTATGTGTTCTTTCTTTCCCACCTCTGGACGATGTTTGGGGAATATCCTGTTGTTTTTCTGTTCACTTTCATAGATTAATAAACAGTCTCATTTTCAGATTTTAACAAGCTCAGAAAAGTATAATATCAAAACTTTATTTTTCCCCCCATTTGCTTTAAAGCTTCTCTCTCCCTCCATAACTCAAGGTTGACTGAAGTTTGAAACCGACTGGGGGATGGTGGGCAGGAGAGTACTTGGTTTCTTTATTCTCCTATCCTTCACTTTTTCCCTTACTCACAATTGCTCTTTCTGACCCCTCCAAGTCAGAAATAAGAGATAAGGGGAACTTTAAAAAAAAAAAAAAAAGCACTAGGGGAAATCATTTTTAATAGGCTACACAAGAAAGGCTTCACTGAGGTGACATCTGAGCTTAGACCTGAACCATGAGAAGGGATGGGGGGAGGTTGGTGGGGAGAAGATAAGTAGGTGCCAATAGGCCACTGTACAGAGTTTGGATACAGTGGGAATCCACTGGAGAGTTTTAAGCAGAAGGGTGACATGATCTGTTTCACTGCATCAAAAGGGCTCTGGATTCTAGTCCTGTAGCATCTATCTGTTCCTCCTTTCTTGGATAACCTCTCTTTGGTTTACTAAACTTGAGATTCTCTCTAATCCAATGTCTGGCCCCAAACTCTCTGCCATCCATAGTGAAAGATTAAAGTGAGCCTTGTTAATGAGCAAACCGCCCCCTTTCATCATTTAAATACCTTCTTCCCCAATGAGCATGATCTGTGTGCTCTTTAACTGAGACCAGTAAGGAGAACTTTTGAAGAACACAAACTTATATGGCAGGTGTTATTATAATCCACAGTTATAGCCCTTCATGTAGCAGATGC
This sequence comes from Felis catus, assembly GCF_018350175.1. Taxonomy (NCBI): domain Eukaryota; kingdom Metazoa; phylum Chordata; class Mammalia; order Carnivora; family Felidae; genus Felis; species Felis catus. The sequence goes on along the minus strand of NC_058368.1, from coordinate 15,607,868 downwards.
CCTAATGCTGGCTTTATTGCTGGTGGGTGTTTCAGCGAGTTCTGCTCTCCTGATTTTGGTGATACCATTTCCATAGCATCTTTCTGCTGCTGGATCATTGTATCTCAGCACACAGGACAGAGTCCTTTCAGGATAACTCAAGGCCAGCTACCTTGCTCCATCATGGATGGGAGACTGGCTTGTTCCTGTTGCTCCCACCTTTCTTCGTGTTATGGAGACTGCTTCAGCCATTTTTAAGGAAGGTTCAGGCAACAGTCCCTGTCATCCCCTGAACTCTAGTGTATATGTGTGCAGTTTCTCTGAAATGTTCTAAGCTCAGCATATTTATCTTAAAAGATACAAGGAGGGAAACAGTTCAACTCCAACTCCCTTCAAAGTAAAAAAAAGAAAAAGAAAAAGAAAAAAAATCTCTTCAATCTTTTTCATTCTTGTCACATTCTCAACTTGTCTTATATTTAAAGTGGGGGGTGGGAGTTATAATGGGGAATGGATTTCAAGTTACAGAGCCAGTTTGGAACCACATTGTTGTCCTGTTGCCTATGTGTGGGCACTTAAAACCTGTTTTTCTCATCTTTGGGGGCTGACTGGGAACTGTGAGGTAACAGGAAGGAAAGTAGTTATAATTTGGAAGTTGTAGCTGTGCCACTTAGATTATCCATATATATATATATATATTTTTTTTTTTTTCCCTTGGTGTACTGTTATTTTCTCATTCATCCCTGCCGTTTTTAGTTCAGGTGGGCTCTAATGCTGTCACTCCTCCATCAACACAGTATGTGTACCATTCACCACCACCAGTCCGACATTCCCTTCGGTTTATGTTACTATCATTGTTATCACCAAATTTGTGCAGGCAGCTTTGCATGATTTGCACTAAAGGAGGGAAGTAATAGTTTGAGGCAGTACTGAATTTGAAAATAATAAAAATATTTTAGATTCCTCATTGCCATCAGAGTCTTTACTTGCTGAGCCCAAAAACCATCCATAAGAACACTAATTTCTCCATTAGTTATATATTTAGAGGACTTTAGGAAAAAGACCTTCCTCTATGAGGGAGAAGAGACTGCCTTTTAGGAAGATCTACTATGACACAAAAGCAGCAAGCGATGAATACAATGATTCCAAGAGGAAAGCTGAGAATATGAAGCTAGATTGGAGACACAGATAGAACAAATTAAACTGGGAATAGGGACCTTCTGACCAAAAATACCGGACTCCATATGGAGGTCGCATGGCCAAGGAGAAGTTTGAAATGCAATATTATGAAGGCTCCCAGGAGGTCTGAGCACTAGAGGATGATCTTGTATAGATGAAAGTGATCAAAGATCAATTGCAGAAATATGTCAGAGAGCTGAAAACAAATGGTGACTTGGAAAATATGCAACACACGTAATTGTTACTCTGGAAGACAGAGCAGTGTACAATCAACCATTGAAAGAAATGCCTTTCTGGAGAGTGAATTGAAGAGGAGAGTCTCCTGGAATCCATCTAATACATCAAAGGAATTGGTCCTGCAACACCCAAGCCAAAACACTGACTTCATGTCACCCATGGACCTGGTTCCAGTCTGAATACAACTCGGATGTCCTGTGAGGTATGGGAAACTCCTTTATCTTGTGGATCAGAGGGTCTGCCTTCAAAATTATAGGGGACTTGCTGTGAAAAGTAGGGCACTAAAAACCAATCTTGCATTCTTTTAAAAATTTGTATGGGGTCAGTCTTCAAGCTAAGCAAATGTCACAACCTTCTGGTGAGGGAGCAAGGACAGATGACAGAGACAAAAAGCTAGGCAGTGCTAGTATGGTGTGGGGTGATGAATGGTTGGTAAGTGTCTAAATTTGGGAAACTATATTTTATTTATTTTTATTTTTTAAATTTTGATTCCAGTATAATTAACATTCAGTGTTATATTACTTTCAGGTGTACAATATTACTCATTCAACAATTCTATACATTACTGAGTGCTTAGAATGATAAGCATACTCTTAATCCCCTTCACCTATTTCATCCATTCCCCTCGCCCCCCCGGTAACCATAAGTTTGTTCTTTGTATTTAAGAGTCTGGCTTTTTGGTTTGAATCTTTTTTATTATGCATTATTTTTATTTTGTTCTTTTGTTTATTAAATTCCACATGAGTGAAGTCATATGATACTTGTCTTCCTCTGTCTCGTTTCACTTAGCATTATACCCTCTTGATCCATCCATGTTGCTGCAAATGGCAAGATTCTGTTCTTTTTATGACTCAGTAATATTCCATGATAGATAGATAGATAGATAGATAGATAGATCTTCTTTATCCATTCCTCTATTGCTTTCATAATTTGGCTATTGTAAATAATGCTGCAATAAACATAAGATGCATATATCTTTTCTAATTAGTATTTTCATATTCTTTGGGTAAATACCCAGGAGGAGAATTAACAGGATCATATGATAGTTGTATTTTTAATTTTTGAAGAGCCTTCATACTGTTTTCCATAGTGGCTACACAAATTTGCATTCCCACCAAAGTGTACGAGTGTTCTTTTTTTCTCCACATCCTCAACAACACTTATTATTTCTTGTGGTTTTGATTTTAGCCATTCTAACTGTGTGAGGTGGTATCTCACTGTGGGTTTTTTTTTTTTTCATTTTTAAGTTTGTTTATTTATTTATTTTGAGAGAGAGCACACATGCACACAGAAGTGAGGGAGGGGCAGAGAGAGAGAGAGAGAGACAGAATCCAAGCAGGCTCTGTGCTGACACAGGACTTGATCCCATGAACTGAACCATGAGATCATGAGTTGAGCCAAAATCAAGAGTTGGGATGCTTAACCAACAGGGCCTGCCAGACACCCCATCACTGTAGTTTTGATTTGTATTTCCCTGATGATGAGTGATATTGAGCCTCTTTTGGTTGGCCATCTGTATGTCTTCTTTGGAGAAATGTCTGTTCATGTCTTCTGCCCAGTTTTTAATGGGATTATTTAGTTTTTGGTGTTGAGTTGTAAAATTTCTTTATGTATTTTGGATACCAACCTTTTTCAGGTACTCATTTGCAGATATCTTTTCCTATTCAATAGGTTGTCTTTTAGCTTTATTGATTGTTTCCTTTGTTGTGCAGAAGATGTTTATTTTGATGTAGTCCCAATAGTTTATTTTTGCTTTTGTTTTCCTTGCCTCAGGAGACATATCTAGAAAAATGTTGCTGTGACCAATGTCAGAAAAATGACTACCCATGTTTTTTTTTCTATAAACATAACCTATGAACATGAAACCTATGGTTTCAGGTCTTAATATTTAAGTTTTTAATCCACTTTGAGTCTGTTTTTGTGTATGGTGTAAGACAGTGGTCCACTTTCATTCTTTGTGTGTAGCTGTCCAGTTTTCCCAATACTATGCGTTGAAGAGACCATCTTTTTCCCATTGCATATTCTTGACTCCTTTGTCACAGATAAATTGATCATATAATTGTGGGTTTATTTATGGGCTTTCTGTTCTGTTCTATTGATCTGTATGTCTGTTTTTGTGCTGGTGCCATATTGTTTTGTATACTACAGCTTTATATTATATCTTGAAACTGGGGATTGTGATGCCTCCAGTTTAGTTCCTTTTCAACATTTCTTTGACTATTTTGGGGGGTGCCTGGGTGGCTTAGTTGGTTGGGCATCCAACTTTGGATCAGGTCATTATCTCCCAGCTTGTGAGTTCAAGCCCTGAGTTAGGCTCTGTGCTGCCATCTCAGCCTGCAGCCTGCTTTGAATTCTGTGTCTCCCCATCTCTCTCTGCCCTTCCCCCACTTGTACTCTATCTCTCTCTCTCAAAAATAAATAAACATTAAAAATTTTAAAAAAATATTGCTTTGATTATTTGGGATCTTTTGTGGTTCCATTCAAATTTTAGGATTATTCATGTTCTGTGAAAATGCTGTTGGTATTTTGATTGCATTAAATCTGTAGATTGCTTTGGGTAGTTATGGACATTTTAACAGTATTTGTTCTTGCAGTCCATAGCATGGGATATCTTTCTATTTGTTTGTGTTGACTTCAATTGCTTCCATCAGTGTTTTATTGTTTTCAGAGCACAGGTCTTTCACCTGCTTGGTTAAGTTTATTTCTAGATATTTTGTTATTTTTGGTGCAATTGTAAATGGAACTATTTTCTTAGTTTCTCTTTCTTCTACTTCATTATTACTGCATAGAAATAGAATAGATTTCTGTATATTGATTTTGTATCCTGTGGCCTTACTAAACTCATTTATCATTTCTAGTAGTTTTTTTGATGGAGTCTTTAGGGTTTTCTGTATATAGTATCATGTCATCTGCAAATAGTGAAAGTTTGACTTCTTTCTTACCAATTTGGATGTCTTTTATTTATTTTTGTTAGTTGCTGTAGCCAGGACTTCCAGTACCGTGCTGAATAGTAGTGGGGAGAGTGTATATCCTTGTCTTATTCCTGATCTTAAAGAAAAAGCTTGAAGTTTTTTTCAACATTGAATATGATGTTAGCTGTGGGGTTTTCGTATATGGCCTTTATTATGTTGGGATATGTTCCCTATAAACCTACTTTGGTTTTTTTGTTGTTTTTTTTAAATTTTTTTTTGAGTTTTTGCCTTTTTTTTTTCCAATACATGAAGTTTATTGTCAAATTCGTTTCCATACAACACCCAGTGCTCATCCCAAAAGGTGCCCTCCTCAATACCCATCACTCACCCTCCCCTCCCTCCCACCCCCCATCAACCCTCAGTTTGTTCTCAGTTTTTAACAGTCTCTTATGCTTTGGCTCTCTCCCACTCTAACCTCTTTTTTTTTTTCCTTCCCCTCCCTCATGGGTTTCTGTTAAGTTTCTCAGGATCCACATAAGAGTGAAACCATATGGTATCTGTCTTTCTCTGTATGGCTTATTTCACTTAGCATAACACTCTCCAGTGTCCATGTTGCTACAAAGGGCCATATTTCATTCTTTCTCATTGCCACGTAGTACTTCATTGTGTCTATAAACCACAATTTCTTTATCCATGCATCAGTTGATGGACATTTAGGCTCTTTCCATAATTTGGCTATTGTTGAGAGTGCTGCTATAAACATTGGGGTACAAGTGCCCCTATGCATCAGCACTCCTGTATCCCTTGGGTAAATTCCTAGCAATGCTATTGCTGGGTCATAGGGTAGGTATATTTTTAATTTTTTGAGGAACCTCCACACTGTTTTCCAGAGTGGCTGCACCAATTTGCATTCCCACCAACAGTGCAAGAGGGTTCCCGTTTCTCCACATCCTCTCCAGCATCTATAGTCTCCTGATTTGTTCATTTTAGCCACTCTGACTGGCGTGAGGTAATATCTGAGTGTGGTTTTGATTTGTATTTCCCTGATGAGGAGCGACGTTGAGCATCTTTTCATGTGCCTGTTGGCCATCCAGATGTCTTCTTTAGAGAAGTCCCTCTAAACCTACTTTGTGAGAGTTTTTATCATGAATGGATGTTGTACTTTGTCAAATGCTTTTTTTTTCTTTTAATTTAAACTCAAGTTAGTTAACATATAGTGTAGTATGTAGCTATGAGGCTTTAAATTGCAAGCATTGGGCACCAGCATGGTATGGTCAGGAACTAAGATCCAGTGGTAGTGTGACTCAGCAGAACCTTGACTCCAGCTCAGCTAGGGATGCACCAGCTTCTCCTGAGGTGATATAGAGGTGAGAATCCAATCGTTGTGACTGGACAGGGTTTTTATTCCTTATGCAGTTGGCTGTAACAGGTTTCCATGGAGCTCTGCCTGCAAGGTATCTACCTTGGACAAGTTATTCCTTACTTCTTAAGTATAATTTTCTTGTTTGAACTTCATGTAAGTTATTGATATAGGAGGAAATTACTCCATATTTCCCTTCTCTTGAATTCACACCATGCTGATGAATTGGTGCATTGAATAAAGTTTGTTCTGAATGGTTAAGTAAAATAAAATTGGAATTTATATTTTGCTTTGGATATAAAATGCATTTGTGTATCTGATAATCTGAAAATACCTGGCATTTCAAATGAAATTATAAAACCATAATTGGTCAGACTTTTGATAGAGTTCTAGATGACTTGTCAAGGATGGGAACTACACATTGTACAATTTATTCAGTCACTAATTCTTTTTGAAAAAAATTTTGAGATACAATTTACATACCATGAAGTTCACCCACTTTAAGTATACATTTCAACCTTTTTAAAGTATATTTAGAGTTGTGTAATCATCACCATAATCTAATTTTAGAACATTTTTATCAATTTGAAAATAAACCTCATATCTACTAGCAGTCACTACCTATTCTTTTTCTCCTCTCTTCTCTTCCCCAGCCCTAGGTAACCACTAATCTACTTCTTTATTGATTTTCATATTCTAGACATTTAATTACATGGTATCATACAAAGTGTGGTATTTTGTGACTGATTCCTTTCACTAAGTATATCAATAATTCATTTTTTCAATAAATACTGTTAACTGAATAAATTTTTAATATATAATTGGTTTTATTACTCTAGTCATGAATCAGGCAGCATCCCCTCTAGCAAGTAGAGGGAAGTTCCAAAGGGCTACAGAAAAGGAAAGGTTTTTAATGGTAGAGAGGGAATGGAAAAAAGCAATTACAGTAAAACCTTAGATTGCAAGTAACTTGTTCTGTGAGTGTTCTGCAAGACGAGCAAACATTTCTAATAAATTTTAACTTGATAAACGAGCAATGTCTTGCAATATGAGTAGCATGTGACGCTGAACATCACATGATCACAACTGGGCCAATGGTTCTTGACACTTGCTTTGATACACGAGTGCTTTGGATTACAAGCATGTTTCCGGAGTGAATTATGCTCACAAACCAAGATTTTACTGTATTAGCAAGATGCCATTGTTTTAGGCAAAGTCACCTTCCTAAGGGGAGTGGAAGGGGTCTATCTGTAAATTTCCTAGCGCTGACCAGGAAATCCCTATGTTGACTGGTTAAAGGTTATATTTCCGGTGGGCTGAAACTGCAGTTAGGTTAGATATTAAGTCTTGGTTTTCTGACTTGGGACCTTAATCTAAGTGAAGCTGTTTGGGGGTATGTGGTTTGTTTTTAACAATATTCATTGAGCTTCTATTATTTACACAGTGTTATAAGCCTTGGAAATACCAAGATAAATAAGACACTCTTCCCTCAAGTAGTTTAGAGTAGTGGTCCTTCACCCTGTGTATTAGTCAGAGTTCTTCCGAAAAATAGAACCAATAGGACATGTAATGTGGTATGTATTTTTATATATAATACTGTATATTTATTATAGAAATGGCTCACACAGTTATGGAGGCTGAGAAGTCCTATGATCTACTGTCTGCCAGCTAGAGAACCAGGAGAGCTGGTGCTATAATTCCATCTAGGTTACAAGATCAGAGAATCAGGAGCATCAATGACCTAGAGCAGGAAAAATGGGTGTCCCAAGTCAATAGAGAGTGCAAACTGACCCTTTCTTGGCCTCTTTTCTGTTCAGGCCTTCAATGTATTGGCTAGTGCCTGCTCACATTGGTAAGGGCAATATTCTTTTTTTTTTTTATTTTTTTTTTTTAGCATTTATTTATTTTTGAGACAGAGAGAGACAGAGCATGAATGGGGGAGGGGCAGAGAGAGAGGGAGACACAAAATCGGAAGTAGGCTCCAGGCTCTGAGCCATCAGCCCAGAGCCCGACGCGGGGCTGGAACTCACGGACCTCGAGATCGTGACCTGAGCCGGAAGTCGGATGCTCAACCGACTGAGCCACCCAGGCACCCCAGGGCAATATTCTTTACCCAATCTACTGATTCAGATGTTAACTCTTCCAGAAACACCTTCACGTACACATGCACAAATGATGTTTTACCAGCTATCTGGGTATCCCTTAGCCCAGTCAACTTGATACATAAAATTAACCATCACACAGTGTTAGACCCAAGGTCTCTTTTTCTTTCTTTTTTGTTCCCTCCTCTTTCTTTCTTTTTCTTTTTCTCTTTTTTTTTCTTTCTTTCTTTCTCCCTTCCTTTCTTCCTTTCTCCCTTCCTTTCTTTCCTTCTTTCTTCTTTCTTTCTACAAATAGTTTGTAAAATTTCTTCTCTATCCCAAGTGAAATTTTAATTAACACTTAATGTAATTTACTTATGCATATAATTTTAAAAACATTGTCCTCAGGGGCTGGGGCAGGGAGGAATGGGGAGATGTTTAATGGGTATAGAGTTTCAGTTTTGCAAAACCAATGTTCTGAAGGTTGGTTGGACAACAATGTGAATATATTTAACACTAACAGTTAAGATGGGAAATTTTATGTTATATATATTTTACCACAATTAAGGAAAATCAACATTGTCCTAAATGTGATATAAAAGGGACATAAAAAGAATAATATATTATCAAATAATGTGTGTATCCAGCATTTAAATTTTCAGGCACAATTAGGTTGGAAAATACAATGATGTAGTCAATGCTTTAATTTACTGAAATGAATAAGAGAGGTGCCTGGGTGGCTCAGCTGGTTAAGCATCTGACTTCAGCTCAGGTTATGATCTCATAGTTTGTGGGTTCAAGCCCTGCATCGGGTTCTGAGCTGACAGCTCAGAGCCTGGAGCCTGCTTCAGATTCTATGTGAATGTGTGTCTCTCTCTGCCCCTCCCCTGCTTGTGCTTTCCCTCTCTCTAAAAAATTAATAAGCAAACATTAAAAATAAATAATGAATGAATAAGAAGGTTAGAAGTTTTTCCTTACAAAGGAACAAAAAAAGAGCACAGGCATGTGTGGATCCCAGAATAGAAATAGTTTAGGATAAGCTAAAACAAACCAGACTAGTTTGTATATGATAGAAAAGAGGGAGAAACATTTAATTTTAGTAAGGAAAACATGCAAAGAGAAATTATGGGCTGTCAAAGGAAAATGACAAAGAATGATTTGGCCATTAACTTATAAATGAAGGGTGAAATAGTTTTCTGTATTATGACATGGAGTGCTAGTAAGAGTATCTCGGAAAACATTTATTCTATCTAAAAATTCCAGAATTTATTGAGTTATACATCCAGCTTCCAGAAATTAAAAATATGTCAAAGTCTATTCTCTAATAAGCAACAATGAATACAAAATAGACTAGTAAAGGAAATAGTCATACAAGAGGCTATGGAGGGACTATACCTCTCTCTGGGAACTCCCTATTAGAGTTACATAGAAAACTTAAGCAAACAAACAAAAAAACCCAACAAGTAACCCAAAAATAAACACATAATTTCAATAAACAATAAACTTACAAAATAAATGTAGGTTTATAACATATATCTTATAAGAGTATGTAAAACTTTTTAACATATAAGAATATGAAATATTTGAGAACTGTCTTTCATTGAAATTCAGTGAGATATCTATGTTTTAATATTTTTACTAAGCCTATTAAAGTTAGCTTAAAATGTTCTGTTTCATCTTTGTAATTGGTTTTCATGACTTGCAGTAAGCACACTGACTAAACCCACTCTCAACTATATAGATAGCAGGAAATGCTGCCATAATTTAGCTTGTTTTCAGACATGTAGATGTGAAAGTCTTGGCTGGATTCTAACGTTTTTTTTTTGTTTTTTTTTTTAAATTTTTTTTTTCCAACGTTTATTTATTTTTGGGACAGAGAGAGACAGAGCATGAACGGGGGAGGGGCAGAGAGAGAGGGAGACACAGAATCGGAAACAGGCTCCAGGCTCCGAGCCATCAGCCCAGAGCCTGACGCGGGGCTCGAACTCACGGAGCGCGAGATCGTGACCTGGCTGAAGTCGGACGCTTAACCGACTGCGCCACCCAGGCGCCCCTGGATTCTAACGTTTTTAATTAGATTGATTAAACCATGGTTTGTCCTCAGGTTCTTTTGAAGATCAATTAATTTCTTTTGAAAACGCTGGCTGACATATTCCACATCTGTTTAAAACCACCCAATCTGCTATTGTAAAATGTTAACTGTCTTTAAGTCTAATTATCATTGCATCCAAATGAGAGCAGTATATTTCAGAGTCAAGTATCTTTTAATCTGTCCTCATGTTAGATAGATTACACTACAAAGCTAAAAACTATAAAAGTCCCAAGTGAGCAAGGTTATTTTTAACTATTTCATTTGTTGAAAGAGCCATGAGAATTCCCTTCAACTTGAATAAGATTGGTCCCTTTTCCTTAAAGTTTAAGAAGGAGCTCATTGATGCTATAAATGTACCTTTGCAATGGAAAGATCTGACTATCTCTCCTTACCCATGTGATAGCATTAGTTTAATAGAGGAAGACTTGCTCTTTCCCATCTCCTATGTGAGTGAAAATGAAGGATAAACATCAAAACATCATATATGATGTATTCTGCCCAAAATGTTGAGCATGAGTCTAATTAAACCTATAGAAAAAATTTCCCATTTACAGGGGAGAGAGGGAGGAATAAGTTAAACCGCACCCTGAGGAGACAAACTGGAAACATCCAGAATGTGGAATTGTAAAACACAAGTGGCCTAGTGGAAGAAAGTCAATTTTGTAATTTTTTTTCTTTAAAAATAGGTTTAAGAAATTTTCTAGATTGAAGGAGACTGGAAGAGTTATATAACAAATGCAAAGTATGAACTTTGATTAGATTCCCATTAAAAACAACCAACAAAAAAACAATTATAAAAGGTATTTTTTGGGGGACAACTGGAGACATTTGAAAATGACGTTAGACAATTATTCCAAATTTTGGGGATGTGATAATGCTGTTGTGGCTATGTAAGAGAATATCCTTATATGTAAGAGATTTATGCTTGAGAATTTAGGGGTAAAGTGGCATGATATCTACATTTTTACTTTGAAATGTTTTAGCCAAAAAATACATATAGGAACCAATTATGGTAAAATACTTAACGATTATTGAATCTGGGTAGTGGGGATATGGATGTTTATTGCCCTGGACTTTTAGTTTTTCTGTATATTTAAAAATATACATATTAATATATAAAATATAAATTAAAATAATTATAAATTGAATAAAGAGAAAGGCCTTTTCAAATATGACTTGGAAGATACACCTCACTCTTTTGCATTATTTCAAATTTGATATTTATCTTTTCATTGGTTATATCAGAAATTCCACAGAAGTCCATAATGTGAGCCAAATCTTTTTAAAAATTTGTTGGAGAACCATCTTATTTGGATAAGACATTCAGACCCTTCATGGACATTTGATAGATTATGGGTAATCTATTATTGAAAGGATTTGAACATTCATTGATTCATGGAATTTATTTCAATAATTATTAGTAATTAAGTATTGCTGATGAATAATGAAATGACTTTTTAAAAACATTTGGTGCAGGGTGCCTGGGTGGCTCAGTTGGTTAAGCATCCAACTCTTGATTTCAGCTCAGGTCATGATCTCATGGTTCATGAGATCAAGCCCCATGTTCGGCTCTGTGCTGACAGCGTGAACCCTGCTTGGGATTCTCTCTCCCTCTCTCTCTGCCCCTCTCTGGCTCTCTCTCTTTCTCAAAATAAATAAATAAACATTAAAAAAATTTTAAACATTTGGTGTTTCTTTTTTCCTAATTTTCTTTAATATTCATGTTTGCAGGTATAGTTACCATTTAGTATAAGGTATACAAAATACATACCTTGTGTCTTCTATTTAGAACATATATTTTATGAAAAATCAATACTTCAATTTAAGTATTAGGTATATATAATGCACCCCAGTTACTGTATGCAAACTGATATTTACCAGGGATACTAATGATACATAGTAAATCAGAACACATTAGAAAGTAGAAATGTATAGGGGTGCCTGGGTGGCTCAGTTGATTAAGCTTCTGACTTCAGCTCAGGTCATGATAATCATGGTCCATGAGTTCAAACCCCATGTTGGGCTCTGTGTTGACAACTCAGAGCCTGGAGCCTGCTTCAGATTCTGTGTCTCCCTCTCTCTCTGCTTCCTCCCTGCTCACACTTTATCTCTCTCTCTCTCTCTCTCAAAAGTAAACATTTAAAAAAATTAAAAATAGAAAGTATAAATGTATTTATGAAATAAATTATTTTTACATGCATCTGTGATATTATGTATTATATAATTTAAAAATCTGATCTCACAATACCCAACTAAATTAAGAATTTAAGTGTAGTTATATGAGCATAATTAATTTCCAAGAAAAATTTTGTTTAGTTATGTGGACAGCCATATTTCCGTAGTTTGACTTTTTAATTTTGCTAATACTGGCATACAGAATTGGCATTTATTGTAATGTGAATTTACTAGAAAAATGAACAAACATAAAACTGTAATTACCCAAGGTAATATCTATCATTTATCACTTCAGTCAGTTGGTTTTTTTTAATAAAACCTATATATATATATATATATATATATATATATATATATATATATATATATATTTTACTTTAATACTAATGTTTCTATTTTTTTTTAATTATTTTTTAATCTTTATTTTATTTTTGAGACAGAGAGAGAGAGAGAGAGAGAGAGAGAGAGAGCAAGCATGGGAGGAACAGAGAGAGAGGGAGAAACAGAATCTGAAGCAGGCTCTGAATCTGAGCTGTCAGCACAGAGCCTGATGTGGGGCTTGAACTCACGAACTGCTAGTCCATGACCTGAGCCAAAGTCAGACACTTAACCAACTGAGCCACCCAGGCGCCCCGATACTGATGTTTTTATTTTGATGAGTAGTATAAGTTTAGCACATCAAACTCATGATCTAATGACCATTACAGTTTAATATAAATTGTGAGTTAAGCATGAGTTGAATTGAAAAATACTTCCAGGTGGTAGCCCAACAAGGTATACATTGTGGCAGTGAAGGAGAGTGACTGCAGATGAGGAAATGCCTCACGTATTGTCCTAGTATTCCTGACATACAGGCAAAGCTCAGCACTATGTTGAGGAAATTAAGAGTAACAACACATTCTTTCATGTATCATTGGATTTACTCCTGAAGAAAGCATGCAGCTTTGTGTTCTGAAGCTCATTTTCTGAACTCCTCTACAGATACAGGTTTCATATAATTGTACCTTTTGTTCAGTGTTAAATGTGTGGAGATGGAAAGAAGTACTATTTTCTAATGAACTAAATACAGTTTTAAGACTAATAGCATAATAAAGTTTTAGAAGCAAAAGGAAACTTAGAAGTGTTTCTGCTACATATTTTTTTCCAATTTTATTGACAAGTGATTGGCACACATCACTGTATAAGTTTCAGGCATATAGCATAATGGCTTGATTTGCTTTTATTGTGAAATGATTACCACAAGAGGTTCAGCTAGCATCCGTCTTCTCATGTAGATACAATAAAAGGGAAAGAAAGAAGAAAAGAATAAAGGAAAAAAATTTTTCCTTGTAACAAGAACTTTTATAATTTACTCTCTTAACTGCTTTCCTATATATCATACAGCAGCGTTAGCTATAGTCACATGTTGTACTTAACATCCTTAGTACTATTTTTTTATTTATTACTGAAGTATAGTTGACATTCAATGTTATATTAGTTTCAGATGTACACCATGGTAATTCAACATTTCTATGCATTACTTGATGCTCACCATAAGTGTAGTCACCATCTGTCACCATGCAACATATTACAGTATTATTGTTTATATTCCCTATGCTGTAATTTTGATCTCTGTAATTTATTTATTTTATAACTGGAAGTTTGTATTTGTTAATCCCTTTCACTTATTTTGCCCATCCTCCCACCTACCTCCCCTCTGGCAACCGCCAGTTTGTGCTCTGTATTTAAGAGTCTGTTTCTTAAGAGTCTTGTTTGTTTTTTAGATTCTACCTATAAATGAAATAATATGGTATTTGTCTTTCTCTGACTTATTTCATTTAGGATAATACCTTCTAGGTCCATCCATGTTGTTGCAAATGGCCAGATTTCATTTACTTATAGCTAAGTAATATTTTGTAATATTCCACTGTGTGTGTGTGTGTGTGTATCGATTTAGATAGGTATATTGACTGATAGGTAGGTAGATATACTGTCTCTTCTTTCCATTCATCTTTTGATAGACACTTCAGTTGCTTCAACATCTTGGCTATTATAAATAATGCCATAATAAAGAGGTGCGTATATTTTTTGGAGTTAATGTTTTTGTTTTCTTTGCATAAATACCTAGTAGTGGAATTACTGGATCATATGGTATTTCTATTTTTAATTTTCTGAGGAACCTCCATACTGTTTTCCACAGTGGTTGCACCATTTTATATTCCCACCAACAGTGCACAAGGGTTCCCTTTTTGCCACATCCTTGCCAACACTTGTTATTTCTTGTCTTTGTGAACCTAGCCATACTGACTGGTGTGAGGTGATACTTCACTGTGATTTTGATTTGCCTTTTCCTGATGATGGACGATGTTCAGCATCATTTCATGTGTCTGTTGGCCATCTGTGTATCTTCTTTAGAAAAATGTCTATTCAGGTCTTCCCACTTTTAAATTTGACTATTTGTTTTGTTTGTTTGTTTGGTGTTGAGTTGTATAAATTCCTTATATATTTTGGATACTAACTCCTTACTGGAATGTCATGTGCAAATATCTTCTCCCATTCAGTAGGTTGCTGTTTTGTTTTGTTGATCATTTCCTTCGCTGTGCAAAAGCTTTTTATTTTGGTGTAGTCCCAATAGTTTATTTTTGCTTTTGTTTCTTTTGCCTGAGGAGACATATCTATAAATACATTGCTAAGGCCCATGTCCAAGAGATTACTGCCTGTGTTTTCTTTTGGATCCCTACTATACATTTATCTTATAACTGGAAGTTTGTACCTTTTGACCACCTTCCTCCAATTCCCTCTTTTCTCATCTCCTGCCTCTGGTACCCACAAGTCCTGATATTTTTTTTATGAAGTTTTTGTGTGTATGTGTGTGCGTCTTTTTAAAATTGGCTCTAGGGGCACCTGGGTGGCTCAGTTGGTTAAGTATCCAACTGTTAGTTTCGGCTCAGGTCATGATCTCACGGTTTCATGAGTTTAATCAGGATTCTCTGTCTCCCTCTCTCCTCTGCCCCTTCCCCATTTGCACTCTGTCTCTCTCAAAATTTAAAAAAAAAAAAAACTTTAAAATTGGCTCTAGACTATCATTACTAATGCTCTATTTGTTAATAAGCAACAATGTTGGAAAAATGTTTTTTCTTTTAAGTAATTTTGAGGATTTCAAAATTGACAATTCTTTTTTATTCACTGTCAGCAATTTGAAAATAACATTTTCTCTGCAACTTTTTCTGTCTTTGCAAACTTGACATATGAGAATGGTGAAGGCTCTCTGTGAGACAGGATGCATTCACCTACTTGTAATAAAGATTTATTTATATTATGCAGTTGGTTTCACCTTTTGTAACCTTCTTAAGGCAACAATGCAGTGGAATAGAGGAAATCATTTAATATGATTTCTTTTTATCATCTTCAGAGTAGTCTTTTATACAGCTATTAAGATTAATTGTTCTTGAATGTTGTGTAGCATGCCATACACTGCTTTGAAGGAAACAAGGAGACCTATCTTTTTTTGCACAGAGCATTATCAAACATTCCAGTGATGGTATTGTAGTTTTCAGTAGTTTTCAATATATATATGTGTGAAACATATATGTGTCTTTCCAGTTGGATTAACATATTCCTTTGTAAAATATTCACTTAATCTTGATGGGTTTATTGGCTTGATTAGAAAAATGAGTTGGCAGGAGCATCTGGCTGGCTCAGTTGGTTGAGTGTCCGACTCTTGAGTTTCCTTGGGTCATGATCCCAGGGTTGTGGGATCAAGCCCAGCATGGGGCTCTGCACTGAGCATGGAGCCTGCTTGGGATTCTCTCCCTCTCCCTCTGCCCCTCTCCCCTACTTGTGCTCTCTCTCTCTCTCTAAAAGAAAAAAAAGAAAGAAAGGAAAAACGAGTTGGCAGAGTAGGCATTGGTGACTGTTCATTTGTACAAAAAACTGTACAACCCAATTTCAAATATTTAGCTGAATGTTTGCCCACATTTTAAATTTATGTCTGACATTTGAAATAAGATCCAAATAAGGAAATTGGTACATTTACTTAGAATCACCATGATTCTACAGCTACAAATGCAGACTAATCCAGTTGTGTTGTTTTGGTGACTAAAATACAGTGCTTCCTTTGGTGACCTGACTTTCTGAAATGGGAACAACTTGGTAAAGTTCTGAACAAACACCAAGTACATTCTTTCCTCAATTTATATGATAGTTATATTCCTGTGACCTCAGTATATAACAGCATGCAATCATAGTTTTGGTGATCTATAAGCCAGAGTTTGATTCTCAACTCAGATAGTTCTAAGTAAGTTTTTCACCTACATGAAAGTCTAATGGAACATTCAAAAGGTGGACATGATGCCTTTTCTCTCTCTTTCTTTCTTTCTTTCTTTCTTTCTTTCTTTCTTTCTTTCTTTCTTTCTTTCTTTCTTTCTTTCTTTTTTATAGAGGCCTGTCTGCATGTTGAAAGGTGTTTAGCATCCCTGATCCAGTCCACTGTATGTTTATAGTGCTCTTCCAATCCTCACTCTTGCAGTAACCAAAAACGCCTCTTATATTTTCAGAATGCCTCCTAGGGGGCTATATTACAACTTTTGAGAGCCACTGGCTTAAAATGCAAGGTGGCAAATATTTAAGAAAAATAAAATGTTATAGGTGGTATGAATGTGCGAGGATTTCTATCTGAATGAGTAAAGAAGAGCTTTATAGAAGTGTTAAGCTGAATCTTGCAGGATCCACACAGACTAGGATAAATGGGCCTATCAGACAGAAGGACCACATGATAAATTTAATAATGCTCAGAGGCCTGCAAATAGTTTGGTACAACTGGAACCCAGGATGCAGGGTTGGGATCTATGAAGAAACAATTCAGGAAGGTACATAGAAACCAGGTATTGGAAAAGCTTATCTTCCAAGCTAATTAGTTTGAGCTTTTGTGTGTGTGTGTGTGTGTGTGTGTGTGTATGGAGTTTGGAGAAAGGACTGACACTATCAGATTTGCTTCTTAGAAATAAATGTATTAGAGGGATATAGTTTGGGAGGCAAGGAAATTAATTGCTTTTATTATAGACTCTCTATTAGCAATTTTAAGAGTCTACCTTTTAAGGAGCACCTGGGTGGCTCAGTTGGTTAAGCATCTGATTCTTGATTTCAGGTCAGGTCATGATCTCACAGTTGTGAGATTGAGCCCCGTGTTGGACTCTATGCTGAGCATGGAGCCTGCTTGGGATTCTCTCTCTGCCCCTCCTGTGCTCCTGTGCACTTTCTCTCTCTCTCTCTCTCTCTCTCTCTCTCTCTCTCTCTCTTAAAAATAAATAAATAAATACATAATTTGAAAAATGGAATCTACCTTTTAGTATTTTCCTGGACCCTAGCTCTCTCAAGAGTGTTATTTTTGGTGTACTTTATTTCTCTCTCAGATTTTGTTTTAGTCTGCTAGAGCTACCATAACAAAATATCACAGATTGGGTGGATTTACAAGAGAAATTTGTTTTTTAAAGTTTTGGAGACTGAGAAGTCCAAGACCAAAGTGCCAGCAAGGTAGATTTCATTCTAAGGCCTTTTCCCTTGGCTTGTAGGCAGCCATCATCTTGCTCTTTGCTCACATAGGCTGGGGTCTTTGTGATCACATGGATAGAGAGAACAGGAGCCCATGAGTTCTCAGGTGTCTCTTCTCACTGTGTCTTCACATGGCCTTCTCTGTGCCCATATCCCTGATGTCTTTTCCTCCTCTTATAAGGACACTAGTCCTGTTGGATCAGTGACCCTACCTTATAACCTCCTCAAACCTTAATTATCGCTTTAAAGACCTTTTCTCTCAGTATAGTCACATTGAAGGTTTGGGCTTTAACATTCACATTTTAGGGGGACACAGTTCTGTCTGTTACAGATTTTTTAGGATAATTTTGAAACTTTTGGACTCATTGTTTCTGATACAGTAATAACCAAACATTTTCCCTATATCTGATATCCTCTTTTTGTTTTTTTTAATTTTTTTTTTTTTTAACGTTTATTTTTGGGACAGAGAGAGACAGAGCATGAACAGGGGAGGGGCAGAGAGAGAGGGAGACACAGAACCGGAAACAGGCTCCAGGCTCCGAGCCATCAGCCCAGAGCCCGACGCGGGGCTCGAACTCACGGACCGCGAGATCGTGACCTGGCTGAAGTCGGACGCTTAACCGACTGCGCCACCCAGGCGCCCCATCTGATATCCTCTTTAATACCAGTTAGATCTTACTGCATTTTCCTTTCTCTTTTGTATCTGAAGGCTATTGAAATCTCCTTTTCAGTTTAATTTCTCTTTAATATGTTCCCTAAGATTCAACCTTACTCTAAGGAAATATTTTCTCTCTAGCTTAACTTGTGTCTTCCTTTTCTTTCTTTAAGATTTTTAAAAATACTTATTTTTGAGAGAGAGAGAGAGAGAGAGAGAGAGAGCAGGGGAGGGGCAGAGAGAGAGGGAGACACATTATCCAAAGCAGGCTCCAGTCTCTGAGCTGTCAGTGCAGAGCCTGACCTGTGCCACAAACTGCAAGATCATGACCTAAAGTGAAGTTGGACACTTAACCGACCCAGCCACCCAGGTGTCCTGCTTCCTTTTCTTTATTTTAATTTCTCCTCTGCTTTCTTGTGGTATTTGGACCAATCATATTCCCTAGAGACAGTATTAAAATTATCAGCATTTTTATTTTCTTTGGGTCAGCAATAATTTCAGGGTTTTTTTTCTCTAGTGTAATCTAAGAAGATGACATAGTTTTCAATAATGCCCATTTTTTTCTTATTGTTTTATTAATAAAAATATCATCCTTTTATGTTTGAGTCTGTAATTTTAGTGTTCAATCTAAAGCCTGAGTTTGAACTCATGGAATGAACAAATTTGGGGTCAACTTGAGTTGGCATAGTTGGGGTGACTCAAGATTGTTGAAAAGCCACATGAATTTAATTTCTCTAAAGTATCCTCTTTTGCTCTGAATGTAGAATAGAATTTGGTAAGTAGGATCTGGTCCTACCTATTTGAGCCTGACATTAACAATTTAAGGCTGGAACCTCGTCTACCATTGCTTTGTGAACATGGAATTTGACTATCTTTGCTGACTTAGGTGAAAACTATAGTAGAAGCAGAGAAATAATGCAGCCGGAACTCTGCCTCTTTCAAGGAAAGACTTTCCTGGCACTCTAAAGGTTCTCTTCTGGTAATAAATAATATCCCCTCTGGTTTTGCTTCTTTGATTATACCGTGACTGATACAGGAGATATAATAACTCTAATATGCTTTTAAAAAAAAGCAGTCAATTTTGAAAAATGGTTCATTATAGTCCAAGCAAATTCTAAATTAATTCTAAATATCAAAAGTAGACATGCCTTGTCAAAAAAAAAATGAAAAATTTAAGACTATTTATAAAATCCTGCAAATATCCAGTCAGGAAGGAGGAAAAGCAGCTTTCCTTAAAAGAGACCAAAATTTAGTTGTTTTATTCAGACTTCTTTGCAATACTGAATTCCTAAAGATAATGGAAAATTTGTAAACATTTTAAGAGGAGGAAATGTAATTAAGAATTCCATTCTCAGCTGAAGTATGTTGTTGTGCAAAGGCAAAGGCCTAGAAAATAAACTGCTTGCAGATACCTTGCTGACTGGGGGATTCAGAATTAAGAACCAGAGAGTAGAAAAATGAAATCAATGAAGTACAGGGACTTAGGCATAAATAACTGCTGTGAATATAATCACAAAATTCAATATAAAACAAAGCTATTGAAAATAGGGAAATACAGGGTTATGAGAATGAGAATGAATCATTAAATATAAGAAAAACGAGTCTACTCCTCTCATTAACCATTTGAAACCTGGCAAGTAGGGGAATAAAGGAATGGAAGTACAGGCAGATGAAATTCAGCTTTTTGTACCAGGCAGGATAAAAATTCCAGCATCTACGCTGAGGCCTGAAAGAATAGTAGGAGTTGGCCAGGTGAATGGTAGCTTCTCTGGTGACAACAGCAGAAGTCCATTCTGGCCGAGATGACAAGAAACAGTTTATGGGAAGGATGTTGGGATTTCATAGAAGCAGTCAAAGGGCAGGAGTGCCAGATTCAGAAAGAGAAAGAAACAGGCAGCACTTTCCCCACCTGCACTCACCTGCTGAGATCAGAGCCCCAAAGCAGTAGTGTATACCAGACTCAGGTTGTAATAAGGTCCTCAGAACCTTGAAAGAATCATATTATTTCTCCTCCAACAAGTGTTCTCTTGGAAGGACCAGGAGGTATCAACAATCAAGGCAAGAGATAAAATGAATTGTCAAGTAACTAGAAGCATCTCTACCTCTCAAAAAAATTAAGATGGTATATTGCAAGTTCTTGATTTTTAAAATTATTTCATATTTGGAACATGTAGATGCCTTAAATTATTGTGACAGTTTGCTTCCCGTAGTGCAAACCCATGATTTTATTGAGTATGACTGACGTACAAAAAGCTGTATATACATTTAATACATACAACTTGATGAGTTTGGACATAAGTATACACCCTTGAAATCATTACCACAACCTATGCCTTAAACATCCATCACTGCTAAAAATTTTCTTCCGCCCTTGCTATTTACTATTAATATGTTTCATATGTGTGTATAAGAACAGTTAACATAAGATCTACCCTCTTAGCAAATTCTAAGTGTACAATACAGTATTGTTAACTATAGGCACTATGTCGTATTGTAGATCTCTGGGACTTACTCATCTTGTATAACTGAAATTTTGTACCCTTTGAGTAATACATCCCTAAGTCTTTCCGTTCCTTAACCTTTGGCATCCACCATCCTATTCTCTGCTTCTGTGAATTTGACAATTTCATATATGCCTTCTGAGTTAATTTTTCAACTTAAAACATGCAACTACAAAGATTTGCAGACCTTTAATCAAGTGCTATGTTAATACTGTAATGTCAAAATACTATGTTGCATTATTTAAAATGTTCAAACTAAATACTTTAAAAGGGAGTGAAAAGAAAATGATGTGGCCACTGTGGAGAACAGGTTGGTGGTTCCTCAAACCCAGAAGGTTGCTGAGGATTAAGTGAATTGATAAAAGTATAATGGCTATGGTAACAACCTCCTATGAAGCAAATATTCAATACATGTCAGCAATCATTTGAATTTAAATAAATGCAAATCCTATGTAAGTTGCTTCAAGAGTAATGTCTGCTTATGCTGTTATCTGTGCAGTTCATTTTTCCTTCATGCCTCACCATTTTATATTAATGATTTCTCACATAAAGGTGTTTTTAAAGACATTTACATTTTCTGACTTTTTTTTTTTTTTTTTGGTCTGTGTTTTTACACCCATGATTCACAAGTATGAATAAGGAGTGCTCTAAGCAATTCAGATAAAATGCCTTTCTTGGACTGGAATTGGTATTCCTTTTCAATTTTTTAATGAGGTTGGCTTTTACTCACAAGTGTGAAAAACTTGCTGCAATTCAAAAATTATTCATGTATTCAGATTTTGGAGTTGGAAGGGACTTTACAATGGTATAAGGGGCTTTAGAATAGCAATACGTGAAAAAGTTCATCTCTCGCAATGACATTTATATGGTTACAATCAAAAGTTCTTTGAGGCTAAGGATATTTGAGTTTCTTATCTCTATGGGAAATTTTCTATTTATTTCATGATTCAGTAAATAAAGTTATTTATTTGAATCTTGCCTGATTTAGGCCCGTTACTAGGAAAAAATAATATGTATTTGTGACTTATAATTTTAGCTTGCAAAATACTACTGAGAAGACTGTTGGCCTACTTTACCTGAGGAGAAATTCTGAGCTTGTTTACATGGAGCTGTGATTTTAGGTCTTTCTATATCTGTTATAATTAGTAAAAGCATAAGGAAAGTATCAGCTTTAACATGTGGTAGGGAGTATGCTGTCTTCTGTGAATATCCAAACAATTCTATTTAGACGTTTTTTCCTCCACTTACCATAGTCCATTGTAGGGGTTTTATAATTTCCAAAGCACTTTGACACATGTCATTTAATTGTCATAAAATCCTGATGAAGTACATATTATTATCTCCATTGGATAAATGAGAAAGTAGAAGTAATCACGTTAGGTATCTTGCCCCAAACCACAAAATTACTAAATGAAATAGCTGGGGCTCACACCCAGGCTTTCTTACTCCAGGGCTCTATTTCCCCATTGCCTCTCAGCTGCCTTTGCCCCTTTACACTAAGGACATTTTGATATATGTTCCCTTCAGCATTGAGCTCAGTGCAGTGCCCAGGCAAAAATAACCATATGAAAGTATGCGTGAAGGAAGGGGTATAGTGGATGACTGTTAAGAACTATGGAAGAAAGGGGCTTGATGAGAAAAAGAACATGGGACTCTTAAGAGTAGCAAGAACTCTTTCTTGAATCTTGTTGCATTAAACTATGAACAGTTTGGAATGAAGGAAAAAAGCTTGTACCTCCTCTAATGATGACATCTCCCCATCTAGACCATCCCCTAGGAATCCACTGACCTCCCCCTCTCCCTCTCTACCCCTGTTGATTACTGTTTCTTGGATTTTGGGCATCAAGATAGATGGATACCTGATACATCTTCTATGGATTTCAAAGAAGCCATGTTGGCAAATGAAAACCAGTTTTATGAAAAAGTGTCATGATAGTGATTCAAGGAGGAAAAAAGTACCCTGAGGGAATAGAAAGGATGTGCAAGTGCTGAGATGAACTTTTGGTCTCTATGTATACTATTCTTGACTTACCTATCATAGGGACAAAACTCTCAATTGCTAAATCTCACTTCTTCTGACCATTTGCTTTCAGGGTTAGAAGCCAGGCAACTAGGAGAGGCACACCATCCCTCCCACCCCATCCAAGTCCAGTAATCATGAGGGATGGACACACAAACAGCCTGTGTTGAGAGATTGAAGCTAGCCAGTTCCATCCCTCCTTCCTGTCAGGTTCTTCCACGTCTCATCCCCGTCACCTATCATATCTTGTATACATGCCCACCACTCTTCAGGTCAACACCACATCCCTCTGACTCTTATACTTTAATGGATCACAGTCTTCTAACTAGGTACTGGCGAATCATGTTCTGTTACAAGGAAGACCCTCTGTTTCTTTGACATCTTCATAGAACATTCTTCTCACCATATCTTGTTCAGCTCCAGTGGGAAAACTTATTATTCTCCAAGAATCATAAGAAATTTCAGGCTTTCTGCTAATGGTGGAGGGTAGGATTGTTCAGCACTAACTGGGCTCCCCATGTGCTGATTCCCATTATTTTTCCTCTCCTCTCCTGTCAGTGCCTGTCCTCTTTTAACACTTAGGTAATGTGACCACACTACTCCCTGTCCCTTCCTCTTTATTCTTTTAGTAGGTGGCCCAGTTATCTGTAGCATCCACTGGAGACTATGGCACTTTGTTTATCCACTCCCAACTACACAAACAGCCATCTTGGTATATTTCAACAGCACATTTGGTTGTTTGTTCTATTGTCTTAACTCTGTTGATTTTACTTTCTTTTCATTCCGGTGCCCTACTCCTTAGGCACCCCTCTCCCCACTGGATTTTATCATCATTTGAATTTTCCATTTCAGATTTCTTAAACTCTTAACATTCTGGACACTCAATTTGCCCTCAGTAAGTTTCTCAACAACTCCTTAATTACTGAATTCAAAGGATTGTTTTCAGTGCATAACAGTCCTTTATGCTGAATGTGAATTTCTTCTTCTCAAAACTCCCTTTTTCCTTATACCACTTAGTTGCTTTTTTCCATCTCTTTGGCCTCCCTTTATCATTTCTGCCATGGGCCCTTCCGTAATATTCCCTGTCTTCCACTGTGACCTTCCTCTTTTCTCACATTGTGTATTCTCTGGCTGCTCTTCTCTGCTCTCATAGGTCTAATAGACATGTGGATGCTGATGACTCCTAAATATCTCCAGCTCAGGTAGAACTTTCCTTTAGATATCCCCTCACACACCCTACCATCAGATCTTCGTCTTTCCATGAATATCCTACACTAAATTCTTAAGTATATCCCACACTAAATTCTTCCTCTTCCCTCCCCAGACTCGCTTCTACTTGCTATTTTGACTCTTAGTTGTCAGGATATACCCAGTCTATGGAACTGAGAACTTGGAAATTGTTCTTTTCCATTCTCTTTCTTTCTCCTTCCCATAAACAATGAGTCATAAAGTTATCCTGTTTTCTTCCTCATATATTTTTCTATGTTTTTCTTTTCTTCATTTCTCCTCCATTTCATCAGTTCTCTACACTGTTTTCCCCCACTACTCTACCCTCCCAACCCCAGCCTAAGTTTATTCCTTGTACTTCTGCTTCTTTTATAACCCTTTGTTCAGTTTTGGTTCAGTCCTGCCTTCTGTAGGCTTGGTCTGCTCTGTCCAGGAAAGAGAGCTGAGCTCTTGTTCAAGACCTAGCCCATTACTTCATCACCACTATTCCCAGAGACCAGGATCAGTCCTTGGATGTTTCATTTCATCTTATTCATTCCTACTAAGTTCAGGAATCTTATTAAGGAAGGGGTCTAGCTTCTTCTTCTTTTTTTTTTAATTTTTTTTTTTAACGTTTATTTATTTTTGGGACAGAGAGAGACAGAGCATGAACGGGGGAGGGGCAGAGAGAGAGGGAGACACAGAATCGGAAACAGGCTCCAGGCTCTGAGCCATCAGCCCAGAGCCCGACGCGGGGCTCGAACTCACGGACCGCGAGATCGTGACCTGGCTGAAGTCGGACGCTTAACCGACTGCGCCACCCAGGCGCCCCTCAATTTTTTTTAATGTGTATTTATTTTTGAGAGAGAGAGAGACACAGAGTATGAGCAGGGGAAGTGCAGAGAGAGAGGGAGACAGAATCTGAAGCAGGCTCCAAGCTCTGTGCTGACAGCTCAGAGCCCAACAAGGGGGCTCGAACCCACGATCTGTCAGATCCTGACCTGAGCTGAAGTCGGACGCTCAACTGACTGAGCCACCCAGGTGCCCCAAGGGTCTAGCTTCTTTTAAAGTTTATTTATTTTGAGAGAGAGAGAGAGAGAGAGAGAGAGAGAGAGAGAGAGAGAGAATGCACGCAAGTGGGAGAGGGGCAAAGAGAGAGGGAGAAAGAGAGAATACCAAGCAGGCTCTTCACTGTCATGAACTGTGAGATCATGACCTGAGCCAAAATCAGGAATGGGATGACGCTTAGCCAGCTGAGCTACCCAAGCACCCCTAGCTTCTTTTAATCTAGGTTTCTATGATGAAACGTTATATAGTTTTTATATCATAAGTTTGATACTTTACCCAAGTGTTTACATTTTTCACATTATAATAATGATATATTTTACAGTAAATAATAAATACTATAGTGAATAAAGAAGAGATAAGTACATTAATTAAGAAATCGTTAGTTTAACCAAATAAATTTAGCTCTTTATTCAAATACTAAGATAGAAATCCAACATGTAAAACCAAGAAACAAGTAGCTATCCTGGGTAAAACACTCAGTTTCCCCACCTCCATTGGTTCCCAAAGGAGTACTCAGAGGGCAGTTTGAAAGCTGATCTAGTGGGAAGAGAGCTAAGCCAGAGAGCAAGAGTTTCAGTCTTAATCTCTGAAACTTCATGATTTCTGTTGCCTAATCTATGAAGTGTAAGTAACACTGCTTTCCCCACCTGCTTTTTGGGGTATTGGAAGAATTTAAAAAGCATATTTGAATAAATATTTTATAAAGAAAAATAACTAGGTAGATGTAAGGCTAAAAATAATGCTTTATTAAACAGGTGAAATTATATGGCAGGTGAAGGATTCATGGCCATTAAAACCTTAAGAACCACTTTCTTAGAAACAAACCCTCCCTCTCTCTCCCCGCATTCTTACCCTCTTTGAGTTTGATGGGCATCTTCTGCTTCTAGTCTACACTTTCATAACACTCTGTGTAATACCCATCATGGGTACCGTCTCCTACTTTTCCTAGGAACTATCCAGTCCTGTCATAGGGCAGTTTTAACATGCCATACATAGTAAGGTAGGAAAACAACTAATACAGTGTAGAAATATGTAAAGCCATAAGCATTTAAACAGAAGTTTTTCTGCTAAATCTTTAATTTGCTAGAAAATACCATAACCCAGATAATTCATCACCTAAGTGTTTTTTTTTAATTTTCTCTATTAGGTCATAACACATTTTGCATTTGATTCTGCTGAAAGGTACATGATGTAATCTCTGATTTTGACTTAGAAACATAAATCTTTATACAGTTTTGGCAAACAGCATTAATTTTTTAAAGATAAAGGATGAACCAGTATTAAGCATGATGTCTGTTCCTTCTGTGTGTGTGTGTGTGTGTGCGTGCGTGTTTGTGGGAAGAAGACACCATATGAAAGTGAGGATCAGGTTTAGACTTGCCATAGCCCTTTCACTCATTTACTATAGGGCTTCACACACCCAATCCCGGAGCTGCCAAGGACATTTGCAGTTAACACATAAGTCTGATTCTCAGGGAGCCTGGTGGCTCAGTTGGTTAAGCATCTGACTTCAGCTCAGGTCATGATCTGGCAGTCCGTGAGTTCGAGCCCTGTGTCGGGCTCTGTGCTAACAGCTCAGAGCCTGGAGCCTGCTTCAGATTCTGTGTCTCCCTCTCTCTCTGCCCCTCCCCTGCTCGTGCTCTGTCTCTCTCTGTCTCAAAAATAAATTTTAAAAAATTTTAAAAAAATTCTTAAAAAAAAAAAGTCTGTGATTCTCATGCATTCTCCCAGCACACCCCACCCCTTAGAGGAATAGCCCAAGGCTTTGTGGTCCTCAGGGCAGCATCACATGAAAGCGGGCAATGGAAGTATGTAGTCTTTTTTTTTTTTTTTTTTTTTTTTTGCATTTTATTGGGGCAGGGAATGTGGTATGAAGGATACTTTTTTTTTTTCCTTGAGAGAGAGAGAGAGGGAGAGAGTGGGTAAGCGAGCTCTGGGGAGGGGGAGAGGAACAGAGAGACAGAGAATCTTAAGCAGACCCCATGCTCAGCACAGAGTCCGACAAGGGGCTCAGTCTCACAACTGCTAGATCATGACCTGAGCCAAAATCAGGAATTGGATGCTGAACCAACTGAGCCACCCAGGCACACCTGGAAGATACATTTCTTGTAAGTTCTTTGACAAAATGAGAAACTCATACATTTTCACTCTTGAATGTCTTTAATAACCACCACAATGGCAAAAACGGCACAACACACATGTTCCACTGCATTGCGGTGGATCCCATGCGTTTGGTGACTGGTTATAATGAAAATCAATATTGATATCCCATTGACCCATTATGTTTCAAGAGTTGGTTGTGACTCCTAACCCTCACTCTGAGTCTATGAATGTGTGAGTAAGAACTCGAGAGTTGATCTCAGCATTCTGTTGCTTTAAAAAATGAATATAGCAAAAAAAAAAAAAATGAATATAGCACATACAGGTTGTTGATTATCTTTCTTTTTCCCCTAAAGGGTAAAGTTTTACCTGCTTTTCAGTGCCAGTCGGTAAATGAGGTGTGCTTGAAGTTATGTTTTTCAGGGTGTGATCTCATCAGGTAACATGCTGTTTGGTCTCTCCTGACCTGAGTGCAGGAGAAAATGGATCATTATTTTGTGAAAGATATGTAATGGGGTATAAGGCTGTACTGTCTTTCACTTCAATGTTTGCTCAGAGCTTGCTTTGTGGTTATACTTAAAATATTATGGGAAGGGCTAGGAACTGGACTCTTGGCCTCTTTGGTGGTCATTCTGTTCCTCATCAGGCTTTATACTCTGTTCTCTCTCTGTTCAGTGTGATAATATTAAAGTCTGCTCTCTAGCAATAGCATAATAAAGGAGTTCTCTCAATCACAGCCTTCAGATTTTTTAAGAAATTTTGCTCTGTGGGAAGAACACTGAAGTCTCTATTCCATGATTGCTGTGTTTCCTTCCTACACTAGATCTTACTGAGAAAGGGATGCACAATCTATATAACATATCTGGCTAATTTCTAAAGCAATTGTTGCCAAATTACATTCCCACCTAACTCCTGAGCCCACAATTACATGGCTACTTGTGACTTGCTAGGATTCTCAACAATGGTAAAAGTTCTAGGAATGGAATAAGAGAACAATCTGTTTTGAAATGTAAAATTGATACCTTCTTTAGAGCATATCCAGAGAAGAAATAAAGACAAGATAATTTCTAGTTCTTAATCATAATGAATTCCATTTTAGTATATTTCCTTAGAATCTGAAATCAACACTTCCATATGTGCTTGAGAGGAAGTATAATCAGGTGCTTGTAAATCTATATTAGATGTGATAATTTGCTTAAACTTTTTTTGTTGTGTTGTTAGCAAGAGCAGAGGGGGTGTGATGCAGTAGAAAGAACAGTGGGCCAAAGTTATGGGCTCAAGTCTGATCTTCCTAGCTATTAAAGCTTGGGCAGGTCACTTAAAATCAATCAGTTGATCAGTTGATTGATTCATTCATTCAGATATCTATTTTGCACCAGCATTGTGCTATGACACGGAATCTGTATCTGCAAGATAGGGACAGTAATTTGAGATTAAAATGAGGTAATACGTGTGACAGTACTGTTTATGATAGAATGCCATTTATTTTGAATCACACGGTAAAAATGAAATTGAGAAAAATAAAAATACTTTTTAAAAGAAGTAATTGGATCCTTTAATGTGGTATCATAAAATGTCTCATATTATTTATAAAAGATTAATATAGAATAGTTTTTTAAAAAAACATTAATTTTTGAGGAGATAGGTCTTTCTTTGAAAGTTAGACATACTTAGAGCAATTCACATTGATGATACTGGGTGTTATTTTCTGAAGTTACAGTGGCTCAGCTTTTACTTCAGGAATAAACAGTCATAACTGATCTTGACTAACAGGAAATTTGTCTATCCCTAGAATCCTGATTTGACTAAGGGGATACATATTTCAGAATATTTGAAAATGGACTTCAGGAGTTTTAATCGAAACTCATTAGTTTATTTGGAGGTAATAGAAGTAACTTTGGTGGAAAAAATTCCAATAGTCTGTCATTCTCTGCTGGGTTTGGCCTTATATCAGATTCCAAGATGGGACGGAGTTGTGCAGTGACTTGAACAGAAACAGTGGCTGCATTTTGGTCACTTTAAATGTCATATTTTTGTTTGATGTGAACACCAATGATTCCTTGTTTAACAGTGTTTTTTGTTATATAGAAGATAAAAATCTGTTTAAAGTAACTACTGTTCTGGGTACCTGGGTGGCTCAGTTGGTTAAGCGTCTGACTTCAGCTCAGATCATGATCTCTCAGTTAGTGAGGTTTTTTTTTTTTTTGTATTTTTTTTAGTGTTTATTTTTTTTAATATATGAAATTTATTTTCAAATTGGTTTCCATACAACACCCA